>NC_060144.1:508621437-509891021 GCF_021461385.2 Schistocerca piceifrons
AGCCATCCCTGCTTAGCCATTTTGCACTTCCTGCCGATCTCATTTTTGAGACGTTTGTATTCCTTTTTGCCTGCTTCATTTACTGCATTTTTATATTTTCTCCTTTCATCAATTAAATTCAATATTTCTTCTGTTACCCAAGGATTTCTACTAGCCCTCGTCTTTTTACCTACTTGATCCTCTGCTGCCGTCACTACTTCATCCTTCAGAGCTACCCATTCTTCTTCTACTGTATTTCTTTCCTCCATTTGTGACAATTGTTCCATTATGCTCTCCTTGAAACTCTGTACAACCTCTGGTTTAATCAGTTTGTCCATATCCCATCTCCTTAAATTCCCACCTTTTTGCAGTTTCTTCAGTTTTTATCTACAGCTCATAACCAATAGATTGTGGTCAGAGTCTACATCTGCCCCTGGAAATGTCTTACAATTTAATATCTGGTTCCTAAATCTCTGTCTTACCATTATATAATCTATCTGATACCTTCTAGTATTTCCAGGATTCTTCCATGTGTACAACCTTCTTTTATGATTCTTGAACCAAGTGTTAGCTATGATTAAGTTATGCTCTGTGCAAAATTCTACCAGAGGGCTTCCTCTTTCATTTCTTTCCCCTAATCCATATTCACCTACTATGTTTCCTTCTCTTCCTTTTCCTACTCTCGAATTCCAGTCACCCATGACTATTAAATTTTCGTCTCCCTTCACTACCTGAATAATTTCTTTTATCTCATCATACATTTCATCAATTTCTTCATCAACTGGAGAGCTAGTTAGCATATAAACTTGTACTATTGTAGTAGGTGTGGGCTTCGTGTCTATCTTGGCCACAATAATGCGTTCACTATGCTGTTTGTAGTAGCTTATCCGCACTCCTGTTTTTTTATTCATTATTAAACCTACTCCTGCATTACCCCTATTTGATTTTGTATTTATAACCCTGTAATCACCTGACCTAAAGTCTTGTCCCTCCTGCCACCGAACTTCACTAATTCCCACTATATCTAACTTTAACCTATCCATTTCCCTTTTTAAATTTTCTAACCTACCTGCCCGGTTAAGGGTTCTGACATTCCACGCTCCGATCCGTAGAACGCCAGTTTTCTTTCTCCTGATAACGACGTCCTCCTGAGTAGTCCCCGCCCGGAGATCTGAATGGGGGACTATTTTACCTCCGGGATATTTTACCCAAGAGGACGCCATCATCATTTAACCATAGAGTAAAGCTGCATGCCCTCGGGAAAAATTACAGCTGTAGTTTCCCCTTTATTTCAGCCGTTCTCAGTACCAGCATAGAAGGCCATTTTGGTTAGTGTTACAAGTCCAGATCAGTCAATCATCCAGACTGTTGCCCCTGCAACTATTGAAAAGGCTGCTGCCCCTCTTCAGGAACCACACGTTTGTCTGGCCTCTCAATATATATCCCTCCGTTGTGGTGGCACCTACGGTACGGCCATGTGTATCGCTGAGGCACGCAAGCCTCCCCACCAAGGGCAAGGTCCATGGTTCATGGGGGGAGGTCCTCTACGTTAACTGATTGATAAATTCAAGTCTGTCTGTTTCCAGGAGGTCTAAGACGTTATCCTCACGAGTTGGTTTTCTATCTGCTCAAGGTAATTTTCGGACAAGACATCCAGAACAATGTCACACGATTCCCTGTCTCTGACACCAGTTCTGATGGCATGACACTCCAAGTTAAAGTCACCCCCTATTACAACGGCATGATCACGAAAATTTCTAATGGTATTCTGCAAGCTCTGTCTGAAGCGATCTATAACTATAGATCCTGACCCAAGTGGTCTATAAAAGCATCCGATCACCATTTCTGACCGTTTTTTGATACTCAGTTTCACCCAGATTAATTCACACTTGGAATCCGTGATAACCTCGCTAGATTTTATCGGCTTTTTTTTCTGCAATAAACACTCCGCCACCATTGGCGACTGACCTATCTTTACAATAAACATTTAGGATTTCGTTGTCATTGACGTCTGGCTTCAACCAGCTTTCTGTTCCCTGTACTATCTGTGCATTATAACCTTCAATAAGCGATATTAATTTTGGGACCTTTTCGTGAATGCTCCTGCAGTTTACTAAAATCATATTAGTCTTTTCTATCTCTGATCTGCGAGGACCAAGATTCTCTGAGGTCGCCGTGGTTGATTTAACAGGGAAATCGTGTTTGCTCCCAAGGAAGGGGTCCTCTAACCTAAAAAAAAGCGCCATGTGCACCTCACGCGTACACCGCTACCCTAGTAGCCGCTCCCGCGTGTAGTGACGCCTGACCTACTAAGGGGAACCCTACAATTCTGCACACGATAGCGGAGGTTGAGCAATTCGCATCCGATACCGTCGCAGAGCCGTCTGAGCCTCTGGTTTAGACCTTCCACTCTGCTCCAAATCAGAGGACCGCGATCAACTGTGGGTACGGTGCTAGAAATACAGGGTGATTCAATAAGAATACCACAACTTTAGGAATTTAAAACTCTGCAACGACAAAAGGCAGCGCTAAGCACTATCTGTCAGCGAATTAAGGGAGCTATAAAGTTTCATTTAGTTGTACATTTGTTCGCTTGAGGCACTGTCTGCAGCTGATAAGATTAAAAGAATCGATTTCTCTGATTTTATCCTTGCTCAAATGGAAACAGATGACTCTTTCGTTTCAAAGATCGTGTTTAGTGATGAAGCAACTTTCCACACTAACGGGAAAGTCAACCGTCACAATGTCTGTATATGGGGCACTGAGAATCCGCGGGAAACAACTCAGTATGAACGTGACTCGCCTAAGGTGAACGTTTTCTGTGCCATTTCAGCCAATAAAGTTGTTGGTCCCTTTTTCTTCGAAGGTGCTACTGTAACTGGACTACAGTATCTGGAGATGTTAGAGAATTGGCTGTTCCCTCAGCTCGAACAAGAAGCGCAACAATTCATATTTCAGCAGGATGGAGCGCCACCACATTGGCACTTATCTGTCCGTAACTACCTGAACGTCAACTACCCGAGGCGATGGATCGGCCGCCAGGCAGCCCGTGACAGAGCACTTCATCACTGGCCTCCAAGAAGCCCTGATCTTACCCCTGTGATTTTTTCTTATGGGGGTATGTTAAGGATATGGTGTTTCGGCCACCTCTCCCAGCCACCATTGATGATTTGAAACGAGAAATAACAGCAGCTATCCAAACTGTTACGCCTGATATGCTACAGAGAGTGTGGAACGAGTTGGAGTATCGGGTTGATATTGCTCGTGTGTCTGGAGGGGGCCATATTGAACATCTCTGAACTTGTTTTTGAGTGAAACAAAACCTTTTTAAATACTCTTTGTAATGATGTATAACAGAAGGTTATATTATGTTTCTTTCATTAAATACACATTTTTAAAGTTGTGGTATTCTTTTTGAATCACCCTGTATACAGCTTAGCCTGCACCCTGCGTGCGTCGCTAGTTGCCTTCATCAAATCAGCCAGCCGCCAAAAGGATTATAGGATGACCTCAGAACCCAAGAGGCAGGCGTCATTCGTGTCGTCATGTGCCACTACATGCAGCCGGTTGCACCCAGTGCGCTCGATAGACGCCGGCAGGGCCTCCTCCACATCACGGATGAGACCTCCTGGCAAACATACCGAATGCACACTGGAATTCTTTCTCGCCTTTCCTGCTATCTCCCTCAGGGGCTCCATCACCCGCCTAACATTGGAGCTCCCAATGACTAGCATACCCACCCTCTGTACTTGTCCGGACTGGGCAGGAAAATCGACCGCTGGCCCAACAGGAGGGGCATCCCGTGCTGGCTCAGAGTTATCTTCAGCACTGGGAACCACCACGTACCTGTTGCTAAGACGTAGGGAGCCAACCGCACGGCCTGCTCCCTCTTTCGCCTTCCGCCCAGTGACGCGTAAACCCACCACTGTCTGCCACCCACTCTGGAGTGAAGACAGACCGGTCAGATGTTGAGTATCGGAAGCGCCAGTGACGTCCGGGTCACCAGGGGATTCCAGTGGCACCAAAGGTGTCGAAGGTCTTGTCACTGGCGCCCCTGCAACTTCGAGCTTTAGCTAGGAGCTTGTCGACGGTAGCCAACGCAGCTTCCAGCTGTTTACGGACAGCAGCCAACTCTACTTGTGTCCGCTCACAACAAGCACAATCCCTAGCCATATCGTATTGTGTATAAAATAGATATGAGGTCTTAAATGGCGCTACTGAGTTTGAAAATGTACCAAAGGAGGATAAAGTAACACTAAAAGTTGGTGTGCAGATTTCTCACTGAACTCTGAGACCGCAAGCTATTAAACAGAAATAAATTTCTCTACACGGAAAATTTACACTAGGAAGCCGCCCTCCACAACGATATTAACAAAACTTAAGCAAAAACAAAAAACTACGATTAATTTTCTAACCACTAGTCTACCCAGTAAAATACACACATACAGTTCTCTCCTTAGCAGGACCACGGAAACAGAAAACAAAGACCAAATTAATTTACAGTTTATCACACAAGTGCTGTCGAATTGAATGAAACCGGACATAGCCGGCCGGGGTGGCCGAGCGGTTCTAGGCCCTACAGCCTGGAACCGCGCGACCGTTACGGTCGCAGGTTCGATTCCTGCCTCGGGCATGAATGGGTGCGATGTCCTTAGGTTAGTTAGGTTTAAGTAGTTCTAAGTTATAGGGTACTGATGACCTGAGCAGTTAAGTCCCATAGTGCTCAGAGGCCCCCTTTGAAAGCGGACATATTAGTCATTTGGTTATTTATCATCTCGACAATTAATAATAATGAGAAAAATGCTTAATTCTCAATAAAATCTCATAAAGGCGTCCTGTGGCAACCTGTCGTCGAACATTTACTTAAGACAACCCGTGACAATGCAAATCTGTTAAGCTGACTTGGGTGTCAGGGGGAAAACTGAAAATCAACCGCAGACGTGCTGAGTGATCGTCGTCAGATGAGTTAGTATTGATAGAATTGCTGAAAGCAACATGTAGACTTATGAAAGATAGTGCGTCACACCTGTCGTGGAATTTGGAAGCAAGCGTTTCATGACTTGCAAAAAAAATGCTCAGATGTGTGTGAATTCCTAAGGGACCAAACTGCTGAGGTCATCGGTCCCTAGACTTACACACTGCTTAAACTAACAAATGCTAAGAACAACACACACACACCTATGCGCGAGGTAGGGCTCGAACCTCCGGTGGGAGAGGCCGCGCACTCCGTGACATGGCGCCCAAGACCGCGCGGCTCATGAATTGCAAGGAAACCGTTAGAGTGAAGTTCTAAGACGTTACAGTTGTAAACAGGTTTGACTGTTCCTACGTCTCACACAAAAGTGGCTCGGTCTCACTATATTGTGACTGTTTGGGGCAGTAATACTGCGACCTCAGTCGGCGATAGCACCGGCTTCCTTAGTTGGCGTCATAAGTTGAAAGCCTGTGATGAAGATCTAACTAGAAGTTCAGCGGAAAACACTGCAAGGTCATCAATAGGAAAGAAGAGTAAGATGAATTGTGCATTTACCGTGTGACGGCGTCTGTCAATGAAGCCTCACTTTACCGCATTTTTCGCTACAAGCTGTACCTGATTGGATGGATTCTACAGGGTGGCGCAGATGGATCGGGTGGTTTTAAAATACTTGTCAAACTGTCAATTGTAAAGGTATTGGATTGAAATAAAGTGCAAAACGTGTAGTTACAATGGAAGTTTATTAACAAAAAAATAGTAATGTTAGTTTTTAAAAATTACATCCATCAAATGCCCTCCTTCTCGAGCGACGCATTCTTGGAGTCGGTCCTTAACGTTCCGCATTGCCCGCTCAAGCACATCACCAGGAATTGATGTGATTTCGGTGTGAATTGCTGCCTTCAACTCCTGAATGGTCCGGGGTTTGTTCATGTAGACCCTTGCTTTTAAATAGCCCCATAAGAAAAAGTCACATACCGTGAGGTCCGGCGAGCGAGGGGGCCAATGGACATCTCCATTACGGGAAATCAAACGGCCAGGGAACAGAGCGCGTACAGCTTGCATTGATAACCTAGCGGTATGTGCAGTTGCCCCGTCTTGTTGGAACCACATATTGCCCATGTCGTAATTGTTCTCTTCAAGTTGTGGGAGAAGAAAATCTTCAATCATGTTCACATAACGCTGCGAATTAACAGTAACCGCCTGCTCCCTTTCATTTTCAAAAAAGTAAGGACCAATTATCCCTACCTTAGAAACCCCACACCAAACCGTCACTTTGTCACTATGGAGAGGCCGTTGGTGTAGATCTCTTGGGTTAGTGTCGGCCCAGTAACGGCAATTTTGCTTGTTTACGTATCCGTTAATGTGAAAGTGAGCCTCGTCAGACATCATGATAATCAGGTTTACATCTTCCAATAACTCCAACATCTGTTGGCTAAACTGAAGCCTTTGAAGATGATCTGTTGGGAGAATCTTCTGTACCAACAGGATTTTATAGGGGTGGAATTTCAGTTCTTCGTTAAGAATCCTTTGAAGGCTCCGACGTGACATTCCAAGAGCTTGAGCACGACGTCTCGTTGATCGACGTGGGCTCGCAGTGACATCGCGTCTCACACGCTCCACGTTCTCAGGCGTTGTTATTGTTGGCGGTCTAGGCGTCCATTTTGGAGCACATGAACCAGTAGTGCGGAAATTATGCACCCAACTCAATATCGTATCTCGCTTAGGAACACTACCGCGAGGTGGGATGTTGAAACGCCGGCGAAAGGCACGCGTCACAGCAACAATTGACTCGTTATTGCGTATGAACTCTTCCACTGCGAAAACACGATGCTCAACGGACCACGTAGCCATCGCGACTGACTGCCAGCCTGCAACTGAAACTTCCCGTCCCCCCCCACCACAGGACGAAGTCGCCGAACACCTGGCTCCCCCCCTCCAGACGTACAGTCTACTTCAAAACCACCCGATCCATCTGCGCCACCCTGTATTTCTTGTGAGCTCCGAGCGCCAAAAATGTGTCTCTGAGACTGCAGCTCCCCGTCTCTGGGCTATTAATTTGGTTAATCAGTGAAATGGTTCATTACAGTTTCCTCGGAAAAATATTGTTCCTCACTCTTTCTGTCTCTTTCTTCAGTCGATAAAGGAGCTTCCGTTCGGCATTTCCGTGCTCTCAGTTACTCTTGGAAAAGTTCCAGATGAACCAAAGACCGTATTTCTTACGTTCTTAAAAAATGTTTTAGTCTAAGGGCTGCACATTCAGTTGTGTTCCGCGGTTTTCAAAGTCTGGAGGCTTCCTTTTCACCTGCCCAACAGCGATTTCTGGTGTCCGTCCCAAAATTCGTATCTACGTTTCGTAGTCAACAGTGCATTTCCTAAGGTTCCTCCTCACTCCATCCCACAAAACATTCTCGCAGGTGGTCGCTACAGAGACCTCTCCCTGTTGCATATCTGTTTTTATACTACCCCAAGTAACGATCACTCATATATCTAAGACGAATTAATAACACGGGTTGAGGGTGGGTCTCCAATCTGAATCTTGTGAAACTGCATATGTTTTGCGTCCTTGCCGCGAAACGGTTTCGTAACACGAACAGTGATTCTGCGTAGTTCCAGCAACAGTAATCAAACTGAGAGATTAAACAGTATGACAAACAGACCATATGAATGGAGAAAAATTTAATATTTACGTCAACTGCGTGATCAGATCAGGTGTGAGCAGTGCAGGTCACATTATGTCACTGGGAGAAAATACTTGGCTCTTTATAAGCTGAACCCGCCACATCTCAATGGCTTGCCACTGCTATAATCTATTGTTGTTGAGTGAATAGAAGGCCGTGGAATGGATGTCACTGCTTCCTGTGGTTGTTCTGCTATTGTGGAATCGTATAGTAATGGGACCTCCTGCCTGTTTCAGTGCAATACGTTACACTTCTTTACACTGAGGGTCAACTGCCAATCCTGGCACCAAGCGTCTACATACAGCAAGTCTTTCTGCTTTTCACAGTAGTTTTCTAGTGTAGCAAAATCCTCTATACATAAGAGCATCATCCGTGGTTGACGATTAAGTGCATAGTTACGCTACTGTTATCACTATACTAAAGGGTTCTGGAAGTATCTTTTGGATTTTTTTTCAGCTGTGCGATCGCAAGTTGCACACACTTAAAAAATTTAGATATTAAGTTTCATGTATTTCCTAAGATCAGTGCCGTGGGCTAGCAACGGATAAATGCTTGTAAACGTCCGGAATCGTTTTTAGGTGCTAATGATTTTGTGGGCTCAATATACTTTGCCGATTCAAATTATGAAAGGGATTTTAAAATGCAAGTTGAAGCCTGATGCTGTTGTAACTTCATATTTCCTTTCCTCCAGATTTGATTAAGTTGGTCATGATAAGCCTGATACAAAAAGAAAACCTTGGTCGACGAAATTACCATATAGTAAAAAAGATTCTACCGCTGAATGTATTACCACCCAATGCAGAAACTGCTAGTAGAGAATACTCGTGCGTTGACTGTAAACACAAACAATGCTGTAAATACGACAATGCATGTTTGTGCCAATTATAAATTATCCAGAATTAAAATTTCACTATGCAGGAGAGTGTCGGCTTTATGAAACTTCGTGACGGATTAAAACTGTATGCTGGACCTATACTCTAATTCGGGAAATTTGCCTTCCGAAGCCACGTGCTCTACCGACCGAGGTACCCAAGCACAACTCACAACCTGTCCTCACAGCTTTTCTTTCGCCAGTTCCTCGTCTCTTATCTTCCAAACTTCATAAGAGCTCTCCTATAAAACTAGCAAGCCTAGCATTCCTGGAGAAAGGATACTGCCGATTTTCAGACGCCATTTGTTTAAGATAACTGACGATCGTAAAATTAATATTTGACCGGTCTAGCGAAACTGCTCAGGCCTCACACTTAAATACGACAGCGAGTAACTGTTTGCGGAATTCTGTTTTGTCTTGCGCAAGTTGTGCAGCATGTAGACGTGTGAATACGGTGGTGTTATCGAGTGTGTTAGCGGTGATGTCATCCCTCGCAGGACATCTGTGCGTAGTACTTAACCGTTTATTTTAGTAACCGTAGGAATATCAATGGAAATTAATGAAGTCTCGTAGAAACGGATAATGTGTGAAGTGCGGTTGTTTAGCTTACTTTTTCTAAGGTGTTCTAGCATACGGAAACTACTACAATTAAAAACGTTAATCGAAACATTAAAATGGTTAATTAGGAAAAAGTATTAACAGCGATGAGTGAACTGAAGTGGATTATACGGAAATCAGTAAACTTTGATACATATGTGACCCAGTCTGTTCGATGCAGTTGCTTTTCAAGTGGACGGCATTGGTAAAATTATTTTCTAATTGAACTAAAACGTAATCTTCAACATAAAATTTATCTGGACGTAAATCAGACAGCTTCATAGCCGTTATGTAGATGAGGCGTTCCAATACAGCATCAAAAAAAAAAAAAAAAGGAAACAGTACTGTTGACGAAGATTATACACTAGACAATATGGACGAGATGAACATATGAAAAAGACTGGCCAAAATTAAATTCGGGAGAGTCCTATTTATATTGACTTTATAAATTTTGCTATAAGAGTAAAGATAATTTACCTGTTACTCTCATCCCGACGTTGCCCAAACAGATGAAGACCAAAAATTACAGGAAAATTTAGTTTGCGGTAAACAGAACTCCAAAAACCAATTATCTAATAAAGGAATGAAAAGGTATTGCCGTAGGTCTTGCCGCTGTCTTCAGCTGTATAACGAGGCAAAGTAAAAACTGTGTTGATGACGTATTCTGCTGTATTTTGTATTTTTCGAAAAGTTTGTATTTCATTTCATTTTCGTTTTCACACTGAACTCGATGTTAACAAAGGAGGGAACAAAGAGATGATACAACGTATCGTAGACGACTGTTTCGCAGGTAAGTCCATACTGACAAATCATGGCAAGTCTTTCCGGTTACGAGTACAATTTATGTATTCTTCGGGCGTAATAAGATATTTCATTCAACGCATTTTCATTTGCAGGTGCGTAGAACTTCGATAATCGTTGTGGAAGGCTTCTGGTAGACTTCCCTTCCGTGGTAAGTAGCAAATGTCAAGCATTCCTTTCGTTCTTTTTTGTTTTGTTTTTTTTTTTTTTGTTCCATAGTACCTAACGCTTTCACTCATTCTGAATTAATCTCCCCATTATACAGTCTTTCTTTACTCAGATCAGAAACTGTCGTCACTTAATATTGAACGTACACTATTTGTAGCTTAACAGACTTTTTCTAACTTTACATTTGCTTATTTTGGTTAGCGAAGAAAGTAAGAGTATGAGTTCTGGTTTCCCTCTACCGTTTCAAGATTTTTTATTTTACCGTGTGCATGACTAGATTGTGCTTAGTTCTTGGCTGAAAGTTGTCCTAGTTTGAAGCTAAAATATCATTACTCTGTTGAAACGAAGACACTTGCTTGAAGTTTCCACGACATTTCGTACTTTTCGCTTTAGATCATTAATTTCCTAATCTAGCGCATGTACTAAAGTCAAGTCCGTGGCTTCTAAAGTTCCCGTTAAATGATATGATATTCGTTTCATACGTTTGTCGGTCATGTTGTTGTAGGCCACCTTTTATGACCAACTCTTACGCTGTGTAGTGAAAGACAATCCTGTATTGACATCTCGGAGGAGCGGTCATCAAAATCCTCCATGTTTTCTGCGGTCTTCCCAGATCACGTCTAACGAACGCCAGGACACTACTTTTGGAACGGTACGGTCGATTAGTAGCCTCGTCCTTGTCCTGTTGGATTTTCTTCTTCATCCCTAATTATTCCATTGTAGACGACACTTTAATTTCCAGTACTATTTCCTTCTCCTTATGCACTGGACACCAGTATTGTTATTCCATCAAATTAAAAGAAGGCTCACTCCAAAAGATCACACCATCTTGTCACAGTAACCATCTACTGATGCACTAAGAGAACAAATAAAAAGTGGCTATTACTTGCGTGTACCTTTCGTAACTTCCTTTTCCAGCCATTGCGGGTTTTGTATTTAATCTTTGTACAGTCCACACTGCTCTGACAAATCAAATGTTCAAATGTGTGTGAAATCTTATGGGACTTAACTGCTAAGATCATCAGTCCCTAAGCTTACACACTACTTAACCTAAATTATCCTAAGGACAAACACACACACCCATGCACGAGGGAGGACTCGAACCTCCGCCGGGACCAGCCGCACAGCCCATGACTGCAGCGCCCGAGACCGCTCGGCTAATCTCGCGCGGCTGTTCTGACACCCAATGACGACCGGAGAAGGGTTTTTAAGGAACAGTTTATTTCATTTGATTTCCTCGTGTGCCCATAGTGATCAGTGGCCTCATTATCTTTCACATTGCAATTCCTTACGTAACTACTTGCATGAAAACGGCACCGTGGAGTCTTTGGGTCGAGTTTCAGGTGATTTCCTTCTTTTCCTCTTCCTCATCCAGAACAGGGGAAATTCATTGGCCTTCTTGAAGCATCATCGGCGGGAGCGAGCCACAAAGGCGGCTACGCATTTCCCCTCGTTTTCAAAATCCAGTCTTTCAACTGATTCGGGGTATATTACGTGAGGAATTTTCCAGAAGGTACTAGAACTTCACGTGCCACCAAGGCACTGAGGCCGTAAGCATCCCGCGATTTTTCCTGTCCCTCTGACTGGCTTACCGTGTCGCGTTTCGTAGCGTGTTTTGGAGGTTGGACGAGAGCGCTCTCAACATAAGATTTTTCCTCCGGACTCAGTGTCCAGCGAGGGCTGTTAAGTTTTTGGCGAGAAGACAATCTCGTTCCAGGCTTCGGTGAGTACACACGTTTCTGCTAGAAGTGGATTTCATTGTTAATTTAGGTTGATGTTTACAAGTCAGTTCGCATTCAAAACTGATGGCATCCGTGCCGCCAGGAATAGCGACTGAAGCACTACATTCGTTTTAACAATCGCTGGTGAAGCTTAGTCATGTCGTGCGAAGTTTTAGATCGAGCATGTAGGTCTTGTGTTAGCCACGAACCACCACTGTGGCCATAACAAGAAATCAGCGGCAAGTTTGTACTGACTGTTCCCTTAGGTTGTTAAACATAGGTAGTACTGCGAACCACCCACTGTGAAGTATTTTTGGAAACAATGTCGAATAAGTCTCTATTTGTGCTAACTTGGGATCGATCACCTCTTGGTCACGGGTCGTTATCATTACGGCGGCAGTTCGTGTTATCATGGTTTTGCCAGTTTAAAGAATGCCAGCTTTTGCTGTATCAAATAGTCCATTCACAGCTTTAATGAAATCTGATGTCGTTGGTGATGCTATCATTTGTCTTCCTCGCTTCTGACTGTGACGATCTCTTTGATTGCGTGCACGTCCGATTTCCTACCACAGATGAAATTAAATCCCCTCAGTGTGATCAGACTATCCTGCGATGATTTCTTGCAACCAGATCTTATCCCCTCTGACCGATGACCAAGCAGTTTGGTCCCTTCCCCCCCTCCCTCCCCCCGCCGGCCTGAGTGGCCGAGCGGTTCTAGGCGCTACAGTCTGGAACCGCGCGACCGCTACGGTCGCAGGTTCGAATCCTGCCTCGGGCATGGATGTGTGTGATGTCCTTAGGTTAGTTAGGTTTAAGCAGTTCTAAGTTCTAGGGGACTGATGACCTCAGTAGTTAAGTCCCATAGTGCTCAGAGCCATTTGAACCCTTTCCCCCTCCCCTTTTTAAACCAGGCAACCTTATCCCCTCTGTTCATACGTAATGGACTATAGTTGGTAAATCTGTAACAAATAATGCTGAATTTTTGTAACAAATAATGCTGAATTTTTGTAACAAATGATTAGGCAAATGAATATAAATTAATCGCCATTTCAGTTCATTCTAGATTCCTCTCCATCACAGAGTTATCGGTAATTTATGAAAGAAAATCACACTAAGTGAAACTCGTCACTGCGCAGTTGCACTGGCTCTTAGTGTTTCCATTGCATGCTCTTATTTCTTTGCAGAATCAGGTTTAAGAGAGAAGTATGGGGCTAAAATATTTCATTATAATGTCATGACACAGTGGGAACACTGAACGGTTTATCTGCCAATGAGGCGAGCCACAGCAGGTGAAACATTCGTTTAGAGTGCTAACGTAATCTAAATTCGCTCTCCCCTCCCCCCTCCCCCCTCCTCACTCCTCCCTCCTCCCCCCTCCCCCCTCCCCACCCCTCCCAACTACAGACAACGAATGACGCTGCGTGAATTGTGCAGATAAAGTAATAGGCCAGAACCATAGTAGAACTTTACAGAGAATTTAAAGAAAATATTTTGATGAAATAAGGTCAGAAGTTGGCAGTAGTTGTAGTACTCACTAATGGTTAAATATTATAAAAACCAATGTACCACATATCATTACTCTCACAGCAGTAAATTAGCAGGTTATTACTCGATCGACCACAAGGTGAGTCAAAACTGAACTGAGTGAATTTCTGTCACAGAAGCCATATAACGTCAGAATCAACTGCTAGATGCTGTGAAAATACGAGTAGTAACTAGCTGTTACCTATGGCTGCACTCACCTATCAGTAGTGCTGTTATGATGAGTGATAGAGAGCAAGTAAGCTACTGTACGTGCAATAACGTCAGCTGCACTCACGTGTATGCACGATCTGGTAAGCGTAGCTCACGGTGTACCCCCACCCCCACCCCACTGCACTACCACAACGCACGACGACGCAGCACACATACGAATGGTTCAAATGGCTCTGAGCACTATGGGACTTAACATCTAAGGTCATCAGTCCCCTAGAACTTCGAACTACTTAAACCTACGTAACCTAAGGACATCACACACATCCATGCCCTAGGCAGGATTCGAACCTGCGACCGTAGCGGTCGCGCCGTTCCAGACTGAAGCGCCTAGAACCGCTCGGCCGCGCCGGCCGGCACACACACACACACACGACATTGCCGCCAAGTGGCGCATGCAGATGGGTGAGGGCAGGAGCGCACATCTAAGCATCATACTACTGAAGTAGCTATACGTTGTACAACATGTAGATTAAGCAAAAATTTTAATAATTTTTAACATGATGTTTAGTTCAATTATGTAAAAGAGGTACCCCATACCCTACTTCGAACTTCTGCGTGCCTGCTTCTTTTTTTAAAAAAAACTTCTTAAAGTAGGATTCAAGATAATGCAGCTTGCACGTCGATCAAATTTTCCAGTGTTAGCACTTTTTGCTGCACCTGCAAAATTTTATATGTTTGGATTTTCTCGTACTGCAGTTTAATAGTGGCTTTGTTTGGTGCATTCATACCACACTTTTCTATGAAGACAGCCTGAGGCCCGGCATAAATGCCACTTACAGTGTACTGGGCGAGCCAGCCGAAGTGGCCGTGCGGTTCTAGGCGTTGCAGTCTGGAACCGCGAGACCGCTACGGTCGCAGGTTCGAATCCTGCCTCGGGCATGGATGTGTGTGATGTCCTTAGGTTAGTTAGGTCTAAGTAGTTCTAAGTTCTAGGGGACTGATGACCTCAGCAGTTAAGTCCCATAGTGCTCAGAGCCATTTTTGTACTGGGGGACAGTGAATAAACTGCTGTAATTTGTAACACATTACTTCCGGAATTTATCAGTTATCATACTTGCTACGAATACGAAAAAGAAACGTTCTTCCGCAGCCCTATGGCCCTCTATGTACAAGCTATATATATATATATATATATATATATATATATATATATATATATATATACGAGACTAAGAAGAGTATTGTTGCTGTTATGGTCTTCAGTCCTGAGACTGGTTTGATGCAGCTCTCCATGCTACTCTATCCTGTGCAAGCTTCTTCATCTCCCAGTAGCTACTGCAACCTACATCTTTCTGAATCTGCTTAGTGTATTCATCTCTTGGTCTCCCTCTACGATTTTTACCCTCCACGCTGCTCTCCAATGCTAAATTTGTGATCCCTTGATGCCTCAAAACAAGTCATACCAACCGATCCCTTCTGCTAGTCAAGTTGTGCCACAAACTTCTCTTCTCCCCAATCCTATTCAATACCTCCTCATTAGTTACGTGATCTACCCACCTTATCTTCAGCATTCTTCTGTAGCACCACATTACGAATGCTTCTACTCTCTTCTTGTCCAAACTAGTTATCGTCCATGTTTCACTTCCATACATGGCTACACCCCATACAAATACTTTCAGAAACGACTTCCTGACACTTAAATCTATACTCGATGTTAACAAATTTCTCTTCTTCAGAAACGCTTTCCTTGCCATTGCCAGTCTACATTTTATATCCTCTCTACTTCGACCATCATCAGTTATTTTACTCCCTAAATAGGAAAACTCCTTTACTACTTTAAGTGTCTCATTTCCTAATCTAATTCCCTCAGCATCACCCGATTTAATTTGACTACATTCCATTATACTCGTTTTGCTTTTGTTGATGTTCGTCTTATATCCTCCTTTCAACACAGTATCCATTCCGTTCAACTGCTCTTCCAGGTCCTTTGCTGTCTCTGACAGAATTACAATGTCATCGGCGAACCTTAAAGTTTTTACTTCTTCTCCATGAATTTTAATACCTACTCCGAATTTTTCTTTTGTTTCATTCACTGCTTGCCCAATATACAGATTGAATAACATCGGGGATAGACTACAACCCTGTCTCACTCCCTTCACAACCGCTGCTTCCCTTTCATGTCCCTCGACTCTTATAACTGCCATCTGGTTTCTGTACAAATTGTAAATAGCCTTTCGCTTCCTGTATTTTACCCTTGCCACCTTCAGAATTTGAAAGAGAAGAAGAGTAAAGGGCATTTAAATAGGTCATTTATGGAACGTGTTGTCTTGAAAAATCACTACCCTAGTTGCTGTTAAGTACAGGCAGTCAGACTGCTGCGAGTGTGCCTTTAGGTACTCGCCTTTTCCTCGATGTTGGTGTGGTGTGGTAGGTCACTAGCCCCTGGCTACGGCCACACCCGCACACACACAAACACTGCCAACTACAGCTCGTAAACACCGCACAACAGTGGCACGTCCGCGCCCCCCATAACACCGCCTGCAGCAGAGAGGCAACAAAAGAAGCACAGAGAGACGGAGCCCTGGAGGCCTTAGTACTCTGCGGTGCCCTCTGGCAGCGAAGTCTGTGGGACTGGAGAAGTTCCTTTTGCAGGATCTGGTCCGCAGAAGCAACAGAAAATCCTCAAAGCAAATATCGTGTCTCCTCATGGCACTTTTCATGCTTTCTAGACACCGTCAATACAGCGTTCCATTTTTACTTACTTCTCGCTTCTCCCAGGAGACACTTCTGGATAGAGTTATTATTCTTTATTCTTACCGATCGATGTGTCCCAGTGCTTTCAAGACGGGACTGTGGACTCTTTTTGAAGATTAATAAAAACAGTAAAAAATAATATAGTGATAATTATTATTAGAATGTTAATAGTAGTAATTCTTTCTTTGCCAGAGGGGCTAGATGTACAAATTATGAATTAATTATATATTGTTTCGGAAATTAGTTTTGTAATGTGAATGGCCTTTCTGCCTGAGATGTTATCTCGGAACCTTGAGAAAATCTGAAGTATTGAATTATTTGTAGCCGCCACGTAGCTCGTAGAATCTGAAAGAAAGTTTAGCGTCCAAACCGGCGGCAAATCTCAAAGATGAGATAGACTGTGACAGTAACATAAATCTCAGAAAATCCTTCTTTCTTCTTCGAGTCCAAGAACCGAAGAAGTCAACCAGAATAGAAAGTTCAGACACAGAAACTCGAATGTCCATGGAATATTCATCAAGGCAAACATTGCAACATAATGCATTTTTTTACTCTTTGGCATACATCGCCAGCTATTTATACAATATTTATTAATACATGGCATTTACAAACTTAAAATTCATAACCACCCCAGGAGATACAATACAAAGAGCGCATAAATACAGACCGTTATCCTCAAATTACGCTAATTTCAGAATTGTACAGCATATTTTAGTTTCGGATATAATGAGACTCCAGGAGAAACAAATGTTTCTCTCGTCGATTCAGCGCTGGTTTCACGAAATAACACTCACTGTATACGATACCGCAGTGGCGAAGGAACATTGAATTGTACTTATGAACAACAAAGGCACTGCAGTATCAACACCGGGCAAGCCACTTTCAATTAGAAGGTCCCCGCTGTACTGGAATATACGAGTACGGGTTATAGGCACATGCTCGACGACATGTGAAGTTCGGGTGCGCTCGGACAGCGAGAAGGAATACAAATCCGCTGTCATCCGTATTTAATACTTTTGATTCATTTTTTGCTGTAAAATAAAAAAATGCTGGCACGGTAGCTTAGCGTGTTTGGTCAGAGGGTTGATTGCCCTCTGTAATAAAAAAAAATGAGTGAATGGATCAACAATGAACTTCAACGGGTGTCAGCGGACGTCCGTCCCGAATAAATGCAAGGAGCAATGACGTATAGAAACCGACTTGTGTACACCAGGTTGTGGGCTCGATTCCATTCTGGCCGACACGGTAGCTCAACATGTTCGGTCAGAGAGCCGGGTGGTCTCTGTAATAAAGAAACTGAGTCAAGGGATCAACAATGAACTTCGGCATATGTCATGTGACGTCTGCTACGACCGAATATAACGGACAAAATGAAAAAAAATAGCGTAAAGGTATGCGATCGCTCGCGATAAGTGGGAAATCCGGGTTCGAGTCCCGATAGGGCACAAATTTACATTGTCGTCATTCCATTGTACAGCTGATGATGGTCCATATTTGGAGCTGCGAATAAATTTCATATAACACTCACACTGAACACAACTCGCTTTCGTTTTACACGTGATTTCTTGCAAATAGGATAGTCGTGTGGGACCCGTGCCAGAGCGAACTAACAAGGGATATTGTTTGCATGGGAAGAAGGGCAGCATGGATGCCCGTAGGTTCCTCTGACTCATGGAAGACTGTCACGAATACGCTGACAAAAATAAAGTGGCAGCCTGTTGAAGATGACGCAAACTGTCGGCGCTACAACCTATTTATAAAGTTTCGAGAAGCAGCTTTTAGTGAGAAATCCAGGAACATATTAAAAACCCATATGTGTCACTGCTGTACGGATCGCAGAGACTTATTAATCTACTAACAGGGCGCACCGAGGAGTGTAAGCAACAACGCGCGAACGAAACAGGTAGAAGCCTTAATAAGTGCTAAAATAGGATATACCATCTGCCATTCACTTCACAGTGGTTTCAGAGTATAGCTGTTGATACAGGTACATGCAGGCTGCTTTGACAACATAAATTGCTAATTTTAATTATAATTTACCGATCAAGCCAAATAAAATTTTCGTTGAACCTTAATGCACATGGTCCACGAGCTGATTACGTTACGCTTTATGAAACCTAAAGTTTGTAAGCTAATTCTTATACGCCCTATATAAACTACAGTCAGATGTCAACGTTGAACTGTGTACTATTAGAAAGACCCAGTTTACGTATTCGTCTTCTTGGCACAGACAGGAATCTGCCAAAACTTGACACAAAATTCTGTATAATTACTAAATTCCATATCAGATTACTTTCATACGCATAACGCGGAAAGCTGCAGCGCTATCAGATGAGAGGAAGTTGACTGCTGTGTATTCTCCTTTTGGCGATTACAAAGTTTTGTTCACGCCATGCAAAGTGGATGGCGACGCGACATTCCGGCAAAGTACCAGCCGAGCTGGCGAGCAGAGCGAACTTTGCCGGTATCAGGGGCACCGCTAACTCGGCGAGTCCGCAGTCGCGGAATTAATGCGGCGCCAATTGCGAGAGGGCGGAGCGTCGCCACGCCGAGGGGTCATTGACCTCTGCCGTCCGGGCGGTGGCAGGCGCCGGGTGGCACCGGAGAAACCGACGAACTAGCTGCTACACCCTGGCGTCCCTCCGGATGGACACCGAACGGGTGCGGTTTCCAGTACCAGGGAACGCCGTTTAAGCGGTATTTAACTAACTACACTGAAGTGACGAAAGTCGTGGAACAGCGATACGCACATATACAGATGGCAGTAGTATCGCATAGACAAGGAGTAAAAGGGCAGTCCCTTGGCAGAGCCGTCATTTGTACTCAGGTAATTCATGTGGAAAGGGTTCGACGTGATTAAGGCCGCGCGATGGGAATTACAGACTTTGAACGCGGAATAATAGTTGGAGCTAGACACATGGGATATTCCATTCCAGAAACTGTGTGCCTAGAATACCAAACGTCAGGCATTACCTTTCACCACGGACAACACAGTGGCCAACGGCCTTTACTTAACGACCGAGAACAGCAGCGTTCGTGTAGAGCTGCCAGTGCTAACAGACAACGAACACTGTTTGAAATAACCGCAGAAATGGGATGTACGACGAACGCATCCGTTAACGGGCTATGACAGCGGAGGTCTGACGCGTGTGCCTTTACTAACAGTACGACATTGCCTGCAGCGCCTTTCCTGGGCTCTTGACGACATCGTTTGGACCCTAGACGACTGTAAAACCGTGGTCCCGATTTCAGCTTCTAAGAATTGATGGTAGGATTCGAGTGTGGCGCAGACACCGCGATGCCTTGGAGCCATGTTGTCAAGAAGTGACTGTGCAAATAGTGGTGGCACCATAATGGTGTAGGCTGTGTATACATGGAATGGACTGGGTCCTCTGCTCCAGCTGAACCAATCATTAGCTGGAAATGCTTACTTGGAGACCATATGCAGGAATTCATGGACTTCATGTGCCCATACAACTATGGAATTTTCATGGATAACTATCCGCCGTGTCACCGGGCGACAGTTGTTTGCGAATGATTCGAAGAACATTCTGGACAGTTCGAGAGAATGATTTGTCTACCCATATTTCCCGACAGAAATCCTATCGAAAACATATGGGACATAATCGAGTGATTGCTTCGTGCTTTCAATCCTGCACTTGCACAAACTCTTCGCAGTTATGGACGGCTCTAGAGGTGGTATAGCTGAATATTTCTACAGGAGACTTCCAACTGCTTGTTGGGTCATTGCCATGGGGCAAAAGGAGGTCTGATATTATGTTAGTAGGTATCACATGACGTTTGCCACCTCACTGTAAAGTGCAACAGGCTTTATCAGTACGAAAATAAGATCTGCTTGCGCCAACTTCAAGGGATGCAAATGCACTTGCAAGGCTCTCACCTTCTTAAGTAATAGAACCCAGTACGTTGTCCTCGATGGTGAGTGTTCATCGGAGGTGAGGGTATCATCTGGAGTGCCCCAGGGAACTGTGGTAGGTCCGCTGTTGTTTTCTGTCTACACAAATGATCTTTTGGATAAGGTGGATAGCAATGTGCCGCTGTTTGCTGTGGTGTACGGGAAGGTGTCGTCGTTGAGTGACTGTAGGATGATAGAAGATGACTTGGACAGGATTTGTGATTGGTGTAAAGAATGGCAGCTAACTCTAACTATAGATAAATGAAAATTAATGCAGATGAATAGGAAAATGAATCCCGTAATGTTTGAATACTCCATTAGTAGTGTAGCGCTTGACACAGTCACATAGATTAAATATTTGGGCGTAACATTGCAGAGCGATATGAAGTGGGACAAGCATGTAATGGCAGTTGTGGGGAAGACGGATAGTCGTCTTCGGTTCATTGGTAGAATTTTGGGAAGATGTGGTTCATCTGTAAAGGAGACCGCTTATAAAACACTAACACGACCTATTTTTGAGTACTGCTCGAGCGTTTGGGATCCCTATCAGGTTGGATTGAGGGAGGACATATGCTGGCCGCTGGTGGCCGAGCGGTTCTGGCACTACAGTCTGGAACCGCGCGACCGCTACGGTCGCAGGTTCGAATCCTGCCTCGGGCGTGGATGTGTGTGTTGTCCTTAGGTTAGTTAGGTTTAAGTAATTCTAAGTTCTAGGGGCTTATGACCTCAGCAGTTGAGTCCCATAGTGCTCAGAGCCATTTGAACCATTTTTTTGAGGACATAGATGTAATTCAGAGGCGGGCTGCTAGAATTGTCACTCGTAGGGTTGATCAGCTCGCGAGTGTTACGGAAATGCTTCAGGAACTCGGGTGGGAGTCTCTAGAGGAAGGGAGGCGCTCTTTTCGTGAATCGCTACTGAGGAAATTTAGAGAACCAGCATTTGAGGATGACTGCAGTACAATTTTACTGCCGCCAAATTATATTTCGCGGAAAGACCACAAATATAAGAGAGATTAGGGCTCGTACAGAGGCATATAGTCAGTCATGTTTCCCTCGTTCTGTTTCGGAGTGGAACAGAGAGAGAACATGGTAGTTGTGATACAAGGTACCCTCCGCCACGCACCGTATGGTGGATTGCGGAGTATGTATGTAGATGTACATGTAGATGTCATCTGAGACCCCAAGTATTTGCAGAACTGCTTTTGACATCGTATGTCTATTTTATATGCACTCCTAGGAAAGGATTAGGGGAACATGACTTTGAGCATCTGCAGTACTCCATTGAGTAATAACTGAGGACTCACTACGTTACCAAATTATACCTTTATCTTTTATAAATGAAGTACACAACTAAACGTCATTACATCCTCGTATATTTACACTAAAAGAACTGCGTTGTCTGAAGGATGTCTAAAACAGAGTGGAAACAGTCATTCATCCAGGCGTCGTGGGTGATTTTCACCGGACTTCGAGAGCTTGAATAAAGTGTATGCCCTCCGTGAGCGTATATCAACGGCTGACACCTGAAATAGAGTAAGCGTGTAATGACTGTAATAGGGAAGGCAAGTGGTCGACTTGGTTTTATTGGAAGATTTTTACGATAGTGTGGCTCACCTGTAAAAGAGACCGCGTATCTGACACTAGAATGACCCATTCTTGAGTACTGTTCGAGTGTTTGGGATCCGCACCAGATCAGATTAACGGAGGACCTGAAACAATTCAGTGGTGGGCTGCTAGATTTGCTACAGGTGCGGTCGAACAACATGCAGTTATTACGGTGCTGCTTTGGGAACTCAGATTGGAATCATTGGATGGAAGGGACGTTCTTTTCGAGGAGCACTATTGAGAATTTTTAGAGAACCGGCATTTGAGACTTACTGCAGAACGGTTCTACTGCCGCCAAAGTAAATTCGCTTAAGGACCATGAAGATAAGATTACAGAGCTTACAGCTCGTGTGCAGACATACAGACAGCTGTTTTCCCCTCGTTCTATTTGCGAGTGGAACATGAAAGAAAGTGACTGGGAGTGGTACAGGGTACCAAGAATCGTACAGTGGCTTGCGAAGTATGTATTTACATGCAGATGTAGATGTATCTGTTCTAATGCTTCAATTAGAGTCCTAAAGGGTGTAACCTCCCAACAGTTGATTTAATTATAACATTCACATTTAGTATAACCTCCCAACTGATCAGATTCCGTACACTCGCAATAATACGTGACTAATCTCTGAATAAAATTGTGACTCACATATAACCTTTCAATAATTAACTGACTGTGAATTTAAACTGTAAATTTTAGACGTCAACAGTGCTGCGTAA
Organism: Schistocerca piceifrons; assembly: GCF_021461385.2. Classification (NCBI taxonomy): domain Eukaryota; kingdom Metazoa; phylum Arthropoda; class Insecta; order Orthoptera; family Acrididae; genus Schistocerca; species Schistocerca piceifrons. Next base: position 508,643,912 of record NC_060144.1, read on the forward strand.
TGGCCCTGAAAGATCATTGTGAACAAATTGAAAATTCTTACCTCCATTATGTCGCCGGATAACGCGTATATATCTGCTCCTATAAGAAATTTTTCTGGCACAGCCCAGTGCAATGCTGGCCACTAGATTTGTTATGTATAAAAAGAAGCAACTGATTTTTCTTTACGATAGTAGGGATGACCATGGATAGAAGAAATTAGTAGAATCTTTGAATTCAGATGAATGATTGTCAAAAGTTATCTTTATAAGAAAGATTATTATTAAAAGATTTTTAAAAACATTTACATGGGACTTGATATAACAATAGTACAAAATTAGTTGTTACAAATTACCTATGCGCGCGGCTGCTTTTACCTCATACTATGAAAGGTGGCTACACTGAGCCACAGCGCCAGAGATTGCGCCAAAGAGTATTATTCAGCCGCCTCCACTGGCAGTTCTTGTCGAGAAATCGCAGTAGGCAGTGCTTGTTGAGATGTGGCAGTAGCGAGTCGTAGTTGAGAAGTTGCGGTAGTGAGTGCTTGTTCAGAACTTGTAGTATTGTTTTGATGGGCTAGACACCAGATGTTGTTGGATTGGGGATGCTGTAATGATCAGAGTGTGCTTTTCGTCAATATATATGAAGGTAAAAAATTCCTTTTTTTTCATTATTTCAATGTCTTAAACAATAATGCCTATTGGTCACAGGTTCAGTCAACAAAGCATCTGGCTCGTGTTCTTGTATTAGACTGTATTTCTGGTTTCTATGTGCAATTATAGTATTTCTGTTTATTTTTTTAATTACTTCAGTATAAAGGGTATTTAAAATATCTTGTCGTATTGAGGAAGAACCGTGCCAGATGTGTACGTTGAATCACACTTCCACACACAGAACAGCGACACTTGTGCCTTGTTTCGTAGCTTTCATAGTTGCTGGGGACTTAATTAATTGTGTTAACGGAAGTTTTCTTTCGTTCTTTGTTGTTGTTCTATGCAGTCAGATTGCGTACAAATACCAGTCAGGGCCAACCGGTTACGAGACAGCGTAACCGGACAGACAGCGACTAAAAAATTAAAATTATTTGCATAATATTTAATTAAGCCCCCATGCAACTGCGTCACTGAGGCACCACCATCGCTCTCCCCGACCGGTCCAACCGCCCGACTGCGAGCTACTACAACTAATGCAGCCGACACTGCTCTCTGGTCTGCGATTCTATTGTAACTTACATATCGTAGGCAGCGCGTGAGCAATCCATCGAAGTTACATCTGCTCGACTGCGCTAGCAATAAATTCCTAAGTCACGACCTCTTACAACGGTTTCTGGAGAGTCTGTGCGTAAATTGTTATTGATCGTGAGTGAAAGAAGAGTGTGATGCGGGTTGGACAATAATAAAACAGACGAACTGCAGGGGTGGATTCGTGGCTAGGAATGGATGAAAAAAGATTCTATGAACGTGTATCCGGAATTGCAACCTTGCCACTGTAGATGGCGCTGACGAATAAAAGTTACTCTGACCACGTAGCGGGTGTTCCTTGAGTGTTTCGGGTGGTGTGAATGACGCATAGTATTGTAAGAAGCGCAATGGTCCAGTATTCACGTAGGGAAGAAACCGAGAATGTGTTTCTGCACGGCCAAACAAATGAAAATGGTCGAGAGGCAGCACGGTTGTACCAGAACAAGTACCCTCGCAGACGCCAACCACTTCACATAACAAATAAGCCCTTTTTTTGGGCGTTTGTGTAATCATGGGTTCTTTCAGACAGACGAACGCGTAGGGAGGTGGCGGACTGTGCTAACACAAGTTTTGGAGGACCGCGTTCTGCAAGACATTGAGACGAACCCCATTTTAAGCTCCATGTAAGGCTCTGCCAACACTGTGTAAGCCAAAGTACGATTATATACGTCCTGCATGGCAACCGCTACTATCCCTATCACCTGTAATGAGTGCAAGAATTATCAGCAGCGGATTTCCCTCTATGGGAAGGATTTTGTCAATGGTTGGTTTTTGCGCCAATTCATCAGAATTATAAGATTTCTGTAATCAGTCCTCTTTACCGATGAAGCAGTCTTCACTAGACTACGTGTGAACACGGGAATCGCAACCCGTAGAGGCCACCCTGAGCATCTGTTGTGTCATGGATGAAATGCAGCTCTGTTCTGCGTTATGGGACGATTTTTTGTCGTTGTACGCCTACCGTCCATTTCTGGACACATGTTCATAGGACTTTTTTCCCTCCATTTCCGGTCAAGAACCCGTCCCTGCAGTTTATCGGTTTTACTAATGTTCACCCTGTATATAATAAAAAAATATGTAACTATGTACATATACGATGACAATTATTGAAGTTTTAGTACTTTCAACATTGCAGCAGAGTCAGCAATCGTAATAATCTAATATATAAGGAACTATCAGCCTCGATTGCGGTAATATGTCTACGAGGGCATGGTACGGAAATAAAACTAAACAGCCTGAATAGACGTAGTCACATAGGTGGCGACATAGTACCTATGTACCGCATTTTTAAAATGTAACTACGCCGATTCTGGCTGTTTAGTTTTATTTCTGGACCATGCCCTCGTAGACACAGAATCAGGTTTATCTTCTGAAGAAGGCTCAATTACTTGGGCTGAAACCTAGGTTAAGGTTGGTTTCATTACCGCAATCGAGGCTGATAGTTTCTTATATACTAGATTATTGAACTATATGAAAAACGTGAATTGTGTACAAAATACGGCGTGCACACACTTTATTCACCATGTGAACGTCACTACGGATATTTGCATTTAGGTTATGACATGTTCGATAATGCCTGCTATAATTGGCGATGATGTGGTGCACACGAATAGCGAAATTCTGTGTGGCCCGCTGAAGTGTCGGAATATCGATGCTGTCGGTGACCTCCTGAATGGCGGTTTTCAGCTCAGCAAAGGTTTTAAGGTTATTGCTGTACCCTTTGTCTAAAATATAGCCCCACAAAAAGCAGTCGCATGCCCCAGAGGCAGAATGCAGTCCTCAGAAAGCTCCTCTAGGACATCAAACACTGTCCTGATTCGATGGGGCCCAGCTCCGTCTTACATAAACGACATCTTGTTGAAATCATGGTCCCTTTGGATAATGGGGATGAAATCATCTTCCAAAACCTTCAAGTACCGTCCGGTAGTCACCGTGGCATCAGGGAATATCGCATCGATTATTCCGTGACTGGACAATGGACACCACACAGTCACATGTTGAGGGTGAAGAGACTTCTCGATCGCGGAATGTGGATTCTCAGTCGCCCAAATGGTTCAAATGGCTCTGAGCACTATGGGACTTAACTACTGAGGTCATCAGTCCCCTAGAACTTAGAACTACTTAAACCTAACTAACCTAAGGACATCACACACATCCATGCCCGAGGCAGGATTCGAACCTGCGACCGTAGCGGTCACGCGGTTCCAAACTGACGCGCTTAGAACCGCACGGCCACACCGGCCGGCCCAGTCGCCCAAATGCGCCAATTTCGCTTATAGAGAAACCCATCCAAATGCTTCGTCGCTAAACCAAACCATACAGCGCATGCTAATTCCATCATACCCCACGGCCAACCGTGCAGTTTGAAAGTTTTAACGCAAACCGTTCATAAGTTACGACGATTTTATCTCATATAGTTGTGCGCTGATATGAAACTTCCTGGCAAATTAAAACTGTGTGCAGGACCGAGACTCTAACTCGGGACCTTTGCCTTTCGCGGGCAAGTGCTCTACCATCAGCGCACACTCCGCTGCAGAGTGAACATTTCATTCTGGGAACATCCCATGTCACCTCAATATCCTTTCTTCCAGGAGTGCTAGTTCTCCAAGGTTCGCAGAAGAGCTTCTGTCAAGTTCGGAAGGTAGGAGACGAGGTACTGGCAGAATTGAAGCTATGGGGACCGGGCGTGGGTTGTACTTGGTTAGCTCAGATGGTAGAGCACTTTCCCGCGAAAAGCAAAGGACCCGAGTTCGAGTCTTGGTCAGGCACATACTTTTAATCTGCCAGGAAGTTTCATATCAGCGCACACTCCGCTGCAGAGTGAAAATTTCATTCTGATAATAGTTGTTACTAATGATGGGGCCATTGGGTTCAAATGGTTCAAATGGCTCTGAGCACTATGGGACTTAACTGCTAAGGTCTTCAGTCCCCTAGAACTTAGAACTACTTAAACCTAACTAACCTAAGGGCAGCACACACATCCATGCCTGGGGCAGGATTCGAACTTGCGACCGTAGCGGTCGCACGGTTCCAGACTGTAGCGTCTAGAACAGCTCGGCATGCGGAGCATTGGGGGAGGGTACAAACAAAACAAGTTTGGAATCGCGACTCAGAATCGAACCCTCGACATTCTGCATGCTAACCCAAAACGCTATCCGTTGCACCAACTGCACATCACTACTGCTGTATCCTGACGGAGGTAGTTACCGTACACGTGATTACAGTGTTGCCAGATTGCTGATCTTTAATGTCCATTTACTGACCGAAATATGCGCAGGACGAAATTTTGTAACAGACATTTTTCTGTTGCCAGAATGTGAGGAATCGCCCTGCGAAGTCCGAGTGCGCGAATTTTTCTTCGCCCTCTATATACGATTACTGCGGTATCTCATTGTTACTAGTCGCTTACAACATTCTCTCCAAGGCGTTACTCAGCAAACTAGAACGAGGCAGACTTTAGGAAAGGATGATCATGTACCGAACACATTTGGAACCTGCAAACACAGGTCTGACAGATGCACAAGACTGTAGTCACATGCGCCGGCCGCTGTGGCCGTGCGGTTCTAGGCGCTTCAGTCTGGAACCACGTGACCGCTACGGTCGCAGGTTCGAATCCTGCCTCGGCATGGATGTGTGTGGTGTCCTTAGGTTAGTTAGGTTTAAGTAGTTCTAAGTTCTAGGGGACTGATGACCACAGATTTTAAGTCCCATAGTGCTCAGAGCCATTTGAACCATTTTTGTAGTCACATTTGTGAACTTTAAATGGTTTACGGTTCCACAGATAGGGAGATTCTCTTTGGCACACTACAAGAATGTGGATTCCCAGTGAGCCGGAGTTGGTACCACAAACAACTGATACAAGTAACTGTGTAAAAATTTGTAGTCATATGAGATGCAATGATCATATTCAGTCAACCGTTGCAAAACAGGTGGCAGACCCCGGTTCATTGGTTTGGTACTTGGATAGTGCAGTCAGTATTCAAACAAAACTGCTTATCAAACACTCATCCGACATAGCCTAGAATATTGATGGAGTGTGTGGGACCAGTACCAAGCTGCCTCAGGGTACGTCTTGTCCAATTTGTAAACTTCCCGTTTAAACGGTAACTGTTTACAATGTACCACATCAGTACTGGCGAAGTGCAATTTGATATGGGACACTTGCGGTCTACCGATCCGGAAATCAACCTGAGGTTGTCCTATAAAAACCAGCTAACCTACAGTGCAAGCGCGATATTTTCAGATATCCTCTCTTACGCCACAGGTTCAGTGCGCTATTTGGTTAATATTGTTAATTTAAATTTTACCGTGAGGATAATGAAAGTAAAAAGCTTTTCTTCCAAAACTAATTGCGTTTATAATTCCATATAAACATAGCATTTACAAGCACGGTAGTTTCGTAGTAAGAAGGCCAAACAAACAAAACTATTTAATTGTTAACTTATGCTCGGAAAATTCACAATATTTGGGATAAAATTGACACAGACTTAAATTTTACATTTTGTAAAGTGCAAGAACAATTGATTTATAATAATGAAATACGATTTTAATGAGAAAAAGTAATAACCTCGCGCGGTACACATCCGTTTTAGACTACGATCCTTTTGTACGCAAATTTGAGACCCAGGTGTCCTCTATAAGTCTGATCACCTCGATATCACCTGCACCACAGCGTCACGTTGTAAACAGAGTTAGTGTTTACGCACTTCATTGGCGACTTTAAAGACAAACATCCTGAAGGTGAGAGGCGAAATCCTGACACTGTTACTCAAGGGTTATATTACTCTTTAACATTTATAATTACGTAGGCATGCTACACTGTCTTTAATCTCATTCAAATTCAGCCTGATGTAAATTCAGCTTGTTTCTTTGCGTGAATAAATATAGTTTTAGACAACAGCCGCGAGATGAATCACAAGTAGGTCAACTCTAAAATAGCTCCAGCACGGACAGCCTTATTTAGCCCGTTTTCTATATGTCTGCAGCACTAAAATTAACTTGGCTCGCGAATACACTCTTCTCATTTTTATTTTGTTCTTTACAAGAAGCAGTATTGCAAGCAGTGACATTCACTCCAGCCGTTCCTCTCTCTCTCTCTCTCTCTCTCTCTCTCTCTCTCTCTCTCTCACACACACACACACACACACACACACACACACTGAAAAATCGTGTCCTGTCTTTGCTAGCTCATCCCGACACATCCCACCAATCCTACATCATCTACACACCCGCCACATACTGTTCCAAAGAAATTTCAGTCGCCTCCCCCTCCCAAACCACGAACTCTGTCCCAACATTTACCCGTCCTACCAACTCTAAATCCACCCCGCCCTTCCCATCTCTTCAGGACTTCCTCTCCTTCCCCTTCTCATATTATCCCTACCCCTTTTTCCCATTCTCCCATCTTTCCCAACACCTTTTTTCGCTTCAAATTTTTTAGCCTCATCGATACCATATACTCCTCTTTTCTAGTCTGCCAACAGCAACTGCTGCCCCATAGATACCACTTACCAGTCCTCCATCCTTACACCATGACCCTGCCACGCTCCTCAATAACAGACATTTTCCCCTTTATCAAAGGATTACCTGTCCCACGATTAGAACAGATCGTTCCAGTTTTAGTGGAAGTGACGTGTTTCCTTCTGAGATCAGTGCTTTTTACATCGTGTCTCAAATGTTATAATATACTGTTCTTTTCTTCTTTTTCTTCATTTTACCTTATATTATCGCTGTTTTAAGTTACTCATGAGGAAGGCCTTGTTTCTTATCTACCGAAATGCTCCCGTTATTTTTCATTTCAAAAGATCTTTTAAATTACTTCCAAATATGTCACTTTCTCTGAGTGTTTTTTGTCTTCTCACCTAGTTCAACTTGTCAATTGGCTGAAGAGCAGGTCGACTGTACGGCTGACTGCTCAGACCCCCGCCATCCTCTTCCTTAACCAAGCCCACATGCAGCGAGGCGGGATGAAATAACAATTAAGAGAAAAAAGAGGAGAGCAGTAGATTTTCAGCACTGGTGTACTTCTCACATAATGACAGTCTTTTGGAATTGGATTTTTTATGAATTAACACGGTAATGATCACTGTAGCACGGTTAAATCAATAATCTTTCTGTTCTGTTTGTTTACCCAATGCTCCGATCTCGATCACATCGAACACCTTTGAAAGAAAGTATATCATCACTTAGGTGCGAAATAACCTCGCCGAAAAACGAAGCAACAACTTTTCCCCACGCTGTAGGAAGACTGAAAACCAATTCCACTTTCAGTGGAAGAGTATGTACCGGAATAGCAGCGAAACGGGTCTTACACGGGGTTAATCTTCCGTGTGTCTAGATTTTATTTCTAAAGTTACATTAATTTGAAGGTTGGATTGTTGAGGGTGGTCTGCTGCATTCGCTTTATCACTTGACTGTACGTCACGTTTTTTGTTACAGATGATGATACATAACCGTTGAAACATGTTTTTATAAGTAACAGTTGTTGTTGTGGTCTTCAGTCCTGAGACTGGTTTGATGCAGCTCTCCATGCTACTCTATCCTGTGCAAGCTTCTTCATCTCCCAGTACTTACTGCAACCTACATCCTTCTGATCACCGATTTAGTATTGGAGGGCAGCGTGGAGGGTAAAAATCGTAGAGGGAGACCAAGAGATGAACACACTAAGCAGATTCAGAAGGATGTAGGTTGCAGTAGGTACTGGGAGATGAAGAAGCTTGCACAGGATAGAGTAGCATGGGTGTGTGTGTTGTCCTTAGCGTAAGTTAGTTAAAGTTAGATTAACTAGTGCGTAAGCCTAGGAACCGGTGACCTCAGCAGTTCGGTCGCATAGTCCTTACCACAAATTTCCAATTTCTTGATTTCACTAACGGAAATTACCGTCGTATTACACCTATAAACTGCCATGTAACTGCTCTCTCTACAAATGATATACAGAAAAAATCTCCAGTGTGACGATGCTCTTCATGTCTTATTCTGTGACTTCGTCTTATTCCTTTGCTATGACGTCACTGGAGCTTCAGCCAATAACAGAGCTTATCCTGCCACATGATCAAATCTTGAAATTTAATGATTTTTATACTTTAATTACATAAAAATAACAGATATTATGTGAGAATGTTGACCGAAATGCTGTTTGAATTCATTCAGATTAACAACAATCCGAGCCATATTTTTAACAAAGGAAAATAGCCTAAGAAGAGGAAAATAGCCTAAGAAGCTACATAAGAGCTACAAAATTAACTATTTTTCAAAAGAGTCGTCCTTTGAAGAAGAAGAAGAAGAAGAAGAAGTAATTATAACACAAATATTCGTGAATTGGAAAGCAGAGTGAAGTTCTATAATGAGCAAATATTATACAGAGCTGTTGCTGTCAAAGAAACTGCCAGTCGTAGGAACATCCGACAACAGAAGTAAATTCCTCTTGATGGAATACCTTGTTTATATCTTGTTTTCAGTGGGGATAAGTTGCACTTATATGCAGTTTCGAGAGTATTCTTCATGAAGACTCTCTGGCTTGTGCCGTATCGTTCATGAGTTTCGGCACTCTTTACATTTATTTTACAGTTACTCAGGTACGTTAAACTTCTACATCTGCATACATACTCCGCAAGCTACCGTACGGTGCGTGGCTGAGGGCGCCCTGTCGCACAACTACAGGTCTTCTTTCCTGTTCCACTCGCAGACAGAGCGAGGGAAAAACGGCTATCTACAGGTGACAATTATTGAGCTATATGAAATAAAATCGTCTTAACTTCTGAACGGTTTGCGTTAGGACGTTCTAACTGCACGGTTGGCCACGGGGCATGATGAGAATTAGAATGCGCATATTGATGTGAATATGGTTTGGCTTAGCGACTAAGCCCTCTTTTATTTGGACGGGTTCGTCAATATGCAGAATTGGCGCATCTGGGGGCTGAGTATCCGCATTTCGCGACCAAGAAGTCTTTCACCCTCGACCGGTGACTGTGTGGTGTGCAGCGTCCAGTCACGGAATAAACGGTGCGATTCCTTGAGGACAGTGTGACTACCGAACGGTACGTGAAGGTTTTGGAAGATGATTTCATCCCCATTATCCAAAGTGACCCTGATTTCGAGGTATGATCATAGAAGACGGAGCTCGACCCCATCGAAGTGTGTTTAATGTCCTGGATGAGCACTTTACGGACCGTATTCTGTCTCTGGGGTAGGGTACTCTGTCTCTCGGGTAGCCACAGGTCACTGGCATGGGCCTTGATCAGCCACCATTTCCTCCGGATCTGAACACATGAGACTCTTCTTGTGGAGTTATATTAAAGACAAGGTGTACAGGAACAACCACAAAACCATTGCTGAGCTGAAAACAGCCATTCAGGAGGTCGTCGACAGTATCGATGTTCCGACACTACAGCGTGTCATACAGAATTTCGCTATTCGTCTGCGCCATATCATCGCCAATGATGGCAGGTATATCGAACATGACATAACCTAAATCCGAATATCTGTAGAGACGTTTACAAGTTGAATAAAGTGTGTGTATGTCATTGTTTGTAAATAATTTCCATTTTTTTCATACATCTCAATAATTATCACCCTGTATATGCCTCCGTATGGTCCTGATTTCTCGTACCTTATCTTCTTGGTCCCCACGCGAAATGTGTATTGGCAGCAGTAGGATAGTTGTGCAGTCAGGTTCAAATGCCTGTTGTCCAAACTTTCTCAATAGTGTTCTTAGAAATGAATGTCTTCTTCCCCCAAGGATTCCCACTTGAGCTCCCGAAGCATATCCGTAACACTTACATGCTGGTCGAATCAATCGGTAATAAGTCTAGCAGACCGCCTCTGAATTGGTTCGATGTCTTCCTTTAATCCGGTATGGTAAGTATCCCAAATACTCGAGCAGCATTCAAGAATAGGTCGCACTACCGTCCTGTATGCAGCCTCCTTTACAGATGAACTACACTTTCCTAAAATTCTCCCAATAAACCGAAGTCGACCATTCACCTTCCCTAACACATTCCTCACATGCTCGTTCCATTTAATCCGGTCTGGTAAGTATCCCAAACACTCGAGCAGCATTCAAGAATAGGTCGCACTACCGTCCTATATGCGGCCTCCTTTACAGATGAACTACACTTTTCTAAAATTCTCCCAATAAACCAAAGTCGACCATTCATCTTCCCTAACACATTCCTCACATGCTCGTTCCGTTTCATATCGCTTCGTAACGTTACACACACACTTACACGACGTGACTATCTCAAGCAGGACACTACTAATGCTGTATCCGAACATTACGGGTTTGTTTCTTCTACTCATCCTCATTACGAGGGGCGTTTGAAAAGTCCGTGTTAAGTCCGAGAGATGGCACCACCGGCACGTATAAAGGTCATGTTTAGTTAGTAGCATCTTTGGAAAGAACGCACACCAAGTTTCAGCCATATTGGCCTATTTGTGTTTGGTATTCGTGTGAATCAAGGAAGTCGAGTAATTGTCAAAAAATGGACGAAAAAGAATTTCGTGTGGTGATTAAACATTACTTTATGACAGGCAAAACGCCTCAGCAGACTAAAGAGAAGCTTGATAAACATTACGGTGACCCTGCACCTTCGATCAGAACGGTTTATAAGTAGTTTCAAATTTTTCGGAGTGGCCATATGGGCACAAGTGATGCTCAGCGTTCTGGACGCTCTGTCGAGGTTACGACTCCAGAAATCATTGATAAAATCCATGATATGGTGATGGATGACAGAATAGTTCAGGTGCGTGAGATTGCTAGTGCTGTGGGCATCTCGAATGAACGTGTACATAATATTTTGCATAAACATTTGGACACGAGAAAGATATCAGCAAGATGGGTTCCGCGATTGCTCACGCTTGACCAAAAGCGGAATCGTGTGAAGTGTTGCAAGGATGGTTTGCAGCTGTTCAGGAAGAATACGCAGACTTTAATGTCGTTTCGTCGCTGTGGATGAAACATGGATACATTACTATACTCCTGAGACGAAGCATCAATCGAAACAATGGGTTACCAAGGGAGAATCTGTACCAAAAAAGGCGAAGACCATTCATTCGGCCGGAAAGGTTATGGCTACTGTCTTTTGGGATTCGCAAGGGATAATCCTCATTGACTACCTGGAAAAGGGTAAAACTACTACAGATGCATATTATTCATCGTTACTGGACCGTTTGAAAACCGAGCTGCAAGAAAAACTCCTTTTCCATCACGACAATGCACCAGCACGCACCTCAGCAGTTATGGTCGCAAAATTATGGGAAACAGGATTCCAACTCGTTTCACATCCTCCCTATTCTCCAGACTTGGCTCCCTCGGACTATTATTTGTGTCCCAATTTGAAGAAATGGCTGGCGGGACAAAGATTTTATTCAGACGAGGAGGTGATTGTAGCAACTAATAGCTATTTTGCAGACTTGGACAATTCCTATTATTCGGAAGGGATCAACAAATTAGAACAGCGTTGGACGAAGTGTATAAGTCTAAAAGGAGACTATGCTGAAAAATAAAAAAGGTTTACCCTAAACACGTAAGTAGTTTTTATTTTTGCACACTTTTCAAACGCCCCTCTTAAGTTACACTTTTCTAACGTTTGGGACCCAAATATATTACATGTTTTATAAATTAAATAGGACAAGCACTGAAAACAAACTCTAATCTTCTGGTATATATGACGTTAAGTGCTGAATGGCTTTCTTGCTTTCTTGTCACTAGGCACACTGCGTGACTTCTGCCATTTGGGGTTGTAGGATCAAATTTACTAAAAAAGAAAGCCCTACTACATTCATCACAGACGCCTCCTGCCAGTCGTGTCTAGTCGCGCAGAGGTTCAGTGTAAAGCGGTGGAGTCATAATTCATGTAGGCAATTCGCGTCCCCATGGAAGGCTGTATGCGTCGCACATTCCTGTTTCCTCTATTTTATTTGAAATCTCTGTCCCGATAAAACTGCTTCAGTTGCGGCCAGTGATTTCATCTGCAGTAAATAGAAGCGCTAGCACCAAACTGGAAGCGAGGTTCGACGTAGTCGCGTCAGCAAGACAGCGACTCAATTTCTCGGTTCTGTTGCGAAGATAGTATCGAGGTGCCCGAAGCTATACAAACCGCACACAGCTATCGTTCCATCGATCGTCAAAGACAGCTATTGAAGTGAGGTCGTTCCACTGGTTCAGCAACACAGCAACACAGGAGCAAAGGAAGCAAACTTAAGATGAATCTGCAAAGCCACACCGACGCTGAAGCGTTACCCCTACTTGGTTATCAGTGTTCTCAACAGCGGCAAACAAATAAACGATCAAAATATAAATAGAGTAAATGAAAGCTGAGAAGCAAACAAATGGCGTTTTTTCCGCTAATATTTGTTTATTACAACTCCATCTTCATTATAATCACCCTGCGCAATATAAACAGAATGTTTAAAAGTAATATCCATGTCTTGAAAGGCGATAGTATTGACCACGTGCTGTTACGTACAACATGCACTTGTGAGCCATCGCTAAGGGAGGCGCTCGGTATGGTGTCCATTCATACACTCCAAGACAAAAAAAAAAAAAAAAGACGCGCTCCACGAAGGAGTTATGCAAATTCGTCACAAATTGGTATTGACAGAGGTACCGACGGTAAATGTAAAACTGCAAACTCTGTTGGCCGATGGGTGAATGTGTGACATTGCAACGAAATTTCACCGTGCAGCATGCTAGCATAGCGAGCAGTGGACATGTCGATACTAGGGTATAAAGTATCTGCGAGTTTCTTTGCACCTACTCATTTGTACAGAAACTATGCCTCCTAGACAGGCGCATGAACAATATGTGCAGATGTCAGCATTTGAGAGAAGACGTTCAAATGACAATTAATTGAAACCATCGGCTGCCGACAGGTGTTGTTGATATACCTCGATGGGGTCAGCAGAATATGTGTGCCCCGACCGTGACTCGAACTCGGGATCTCCTGCTTAAATGGCAGATGCTCTATCCATCTGAGCCACCGAGGACACAGATGAATAGCGCGATTGCAGGGACTTATCCATTGTACGCTCCCTGTGAGACCCACATTCACAAATGTCCACAATCTACGTACGTAATGTATCTAATAGATATTTGCTCATCCACTCATTACTCGCGCACACTAAGATGACGATTCCCTTAGGAGTTCGGACAACTTGTGCGCATTCGAACAGATGAAGGTCAATAGCTGGGTAGCCTTTAACTATATATATGAAGGTAGTAACTGTTCTCGAAAGAACAGATACCATTGATGGATAGAGCGTCTGCAATGCAAGCAGGAGATCTCAGGTTCGAGTCCCGGTCGAGGCATGCATTTTCATCTGTCCCCATCGAGGTATATCAACAACACCTGTCGGCGGCTGAGGGTTTCAATTAATTATCATTTATTCTAGAGAAGCTGCACGGTCATCAATGGTATCTGTTCTTTCGAGAACAGTTACTATCTTCATGTATATAGAAGACGTTCAGTTGGGCTCAAAGAAGCTGGTTGGAATAATTGGCAAAGCGATGCTCCTATTCAGTGATGTTGGCAGGGGTGAGATACCACGGCCGAATACAGCGTCAAGATGTAAGCGGTCGACTTAGAGAGACGACTGAACGTCATGACCGAGCGATCGTCCAAGAGCCACTCAGAGCTCTGGATTCACCTTTATCATCTACCAGACACGCAACTGGTGCTTCAGTGAGCACAAGGACCATTAATGGGTGGCTCACAGAAAGGGCCCCCTTTCCCCGACTACCATTGTCCTCTGTACACCAACAAACACGTTTGAATTCAGCCTGGAATCTCAATGAATGGAGTAGAGTTACATTCAGTTATAAGTCCCGCTTCAAAATAAGCCCGGATGACTAGCGGAGACGTCTCTGGAGATGCCACAGACAGCGGTGGGATACCAACCTGGATGACACTATCGCTCGAATCCCAGGAATGATGGTCTGGGACGCAATCTGCTTTCATAACAGCACCCCTTTGGTTGACATATGCGGAGTCCGCCAGGAAAATGTTTATACTCTTTGTCAGGCTCTATAGAGATATCGATATTGTCAATCGATTTAAGTTACGAGCGTGTCGTAGTATGGTCTTTGGCTCAATAGCTGTTAGTACTTACATCTCGGTATTGAGAAAACAAGATGGTTAGAGCACGCTTGACATTCAAGCAACGAAAATGTATTGTGAAGTGGTTTTTCAAGTTTGATAATGCCGTTGAAGTGTAACATCAGTGGAGGCGGGAGTTAGAAACAGAACCGCCAACACGCCTAACAATTAAACGCATCACTGAGAAGTTTGAACTGCATGGAACGATTTGTGATATTCACAAAGGAAGATCAGGAAGACAGCGTACAGCTAAAAGTCCTGCTTCGTCGGCTCTAGTGTTGGAAACATTTTTTAATTCCCCACAGAAGTCTGCTACACAATGTGCACGTGAAGTGGGCGTTAGAAGTACTTGTGTACGAAGAATTCTGAAAGCTGCACAGTGGAAAGTTTACATTCTACGATTACTGCACGCGATAATGACGACGATCCTGGTCGCCGAATGCAATTTTGCTAATGGTATCAGCAAATGGTAATTGATGACGAATAATTTGTGACACACGTAGTGTGGAGTGACGAGGCACAGTTTAAACTTAATGGAACCGTGAATCGTCATAACAGTGTGTACTGGGCACCGGAAAAATCCGCATGTTTATGTGGATAAAGCGGTCAATCTACTATGGTTCAAAAATGGCTCTGAGCACTATGGGACTTAACATCTATGGTCATCAGTCCCCTAGAATTTAGAACTACTTAAACCTAACTAACCTAAGGACATCACACACGTCCATGACCGAGGCAGGATTCGAACCTGCGACCGTAGTCAATCTACTATAGATTCATGTGTGATGTGGACTACCATCTAGACTGGATGGCTCCTGCTGGTGATGCGGGCACGTGACGCAATAAGGAAAGAATGTAAGCGGAAGAGAGACGTATGGGTAGTCATTTCAGTGAAGATAGGAGCCGCAAATGCGAAAATCCGTTGATATATATGCGGTTTTGAGAGAGGTCGCCTTGTTGTGGCAATGTGGCTGGTAACGATAATCTCTGAAACGGCGAAGCTGGTCCCTGTTGGCGTACTACTGTCGTGAGCACCTATGGAAAGTGGTTCGATTTGGTGTAATAAAGAGTATGCCGTAAGATATTGGACGACCACGTCTCATCACAAAACGTAGAGGTCGGTGGATCCCCCACTGTGTAATCCAGGGACAACAGAGTATAACGCTTGAGCAGTGACATGTGTTTCGGAGCATACGTTCAAAGGCCAATGTTGAACATGGAACTCAACATCACACGACCGCTACGTGTTCCTGCGTTGACCCAACGACGTCGTCGGTTATGATTGCAGTGCGCAAGGCATCACAGAGTTTGCACCGTGGATCAATAGAAACGTGTCGCCTGCCGAATGAACTGCATTTCTTGTTGCACCCGCTCGATGGTTAGATCCTTACACGCCGTCATCCAGGCGAATGCCTGTGCCAAACGCGCACTGGGCCACAGATGTAGGCTGGTGTGGGCAAGAATTATGCTACGGGGTACAATGAGCTGAGTTTCCATGGGATCTTTGTTGGTAATAGAAGGAATCATGACAGCAGTGAACCACATGAACGACATTGTGGACCACCTGCATCGCTTCGTGCATGAAGACCCCACCTACGCCCACGACATCTTCCAACAGGATAACAGTCCGTGCTGCAAGGTCAGACTCGTGCTACAGTGATTTGACGGGCATTATAGTCAAATTACATTGTCTTGGCCAGCAAATGTAACTGATATGTACCAATTGGAACACACATCGGGTGCCAGCTGCGTGAACATAATCCAATCCTGTAATTGTGAGAATTGTTTGACCTGTGCGTAGACATCTGGGGCCACATACTTTTTGAAACCCGTCAAGGACTTGTAGAATCCATGGCAAGCAGAATCTCTCTTGTATTGCGTTTGAAAAGTGGAACAACACCGGTGTAGATGCGCGCTCATGCACATGCCCCTCTGTGCATGCACTGTTCGGCAGTAGTGGTGTACATGTCGACGCGTCGTGCGTTGGAACAGCATAAGCGGGGGAGGGCGGGGGGGGAGTACAAGTACAGTGCGGAGCACTATCACGAGCTATGCTCACCCGACCAGGTAGGCACCTGACACTAAATCAAATGGCTCTGAGCACTATGGGACTCAACTGCTGTGGTCATTAGTCCCCTAGGACTTAGAACTACTTAAACCTAACTAACCTAAGGACATCACACACATCCATGCCCGAGGCAGGATTCGAACCTGCGACCGTAGCAGTCGCACGGTTCCGGACTGCGCGCCTAGAACCGCGAGACCACAGCGGCCGGCACCTGACACTAACACTCATCGTAACAAAACTACTGATATGTGAGTGCAGCCGTGTGTAACAGTATGTAATAAATGAAGCATAACTGTCGCACCTCAAACATCGGAATAGCACTGTAGAACTAGCATTTACGCATCGTGCTGGCGACATCATATGCTGTTTCCTGTAACTCTTCCACCAAAATAAGCGTTCCACTCGCCTCTCTGCTGCTGATATCATGCATTTGTTTCGTTGATAAACATTTGCCACACGAAAAGAAAGTTAATGATCTAGTAGATGATGATCAGAATATCTTTCGGAAAGGTCGAGGCACCAGAGACGCGGTTCTGATGTTGCAGTTAATAACAGAAGCGAGACATAAAAAAATCACGACACATTCATAGGCCTGATCGACCTATATGAAGCGTTAATGTACATTCTGGGCACAATGTTGTATGGTAGTGAAACCTGGACTGTGAGTAAACTGGAAGAGAATTGAAGCATTTGACATGTGGTGCTAACGACGAATGTTGACCGTTATATGGGCTGGTAAATTGAGGAATGAGGAGGTTCCTCGCAGAATCGGCGAGCAGTGGAATGTGTGGAAAACACAGACAAGAAAAGGGACAGGGAGACAGGCCATCTCCACCTTTTAAGACAATGGTGAATAACTTACGTGGTACTACAGAGAGCTGTGTATGGGAAAATTGTAAGTGTACACAGAGATTGGAATTCATCCAGCAAATAAATGAGAACGCTGGGTGCAAGTGCTTCTCTGAGAGAAAGAAGAGGAAGAGGCTGGCAGAAGAGAGGAATTTGCGGCGGATCGCATCGAAGCAGCCAGAAGAGAGATGACTCAAAGAAAGTGTTACCTGTAGCTATTCAAATGATGTAACAGGCTCCAGCGGTTTGCCACTAATCTTGTAGCTGGTAAAAATCGGAGTCTTAATCTTGCTTATGAGCATTATCTGGCATTTATCAACAGCTATCTAGAGCTGCAGTTCAGTGCATTGTGTGGAAATACTGTGTGAATCGATCTTAGCATACTCTCCAAATCTCCATAATGTGTGGCAGTGTAACACGTATGAGGCTTTCAGTCGCATACAGTCCCATATGGCTCATGCAGGAACGACTGCTTGAGTGCATCTGTGTGCACTGTAATCAGTCTAATCCTGTGGTCATTTCATTTAACATCACTGCATCTTGTTACATCCAACTGTTTGTATTAGTTGCCTGTATCCAGATGTAACTTATTGATATGGTATAATCATCAGGTCGTGCGTTCTTTCCATTTTTCCAACATAACTAGCGCCTATCTTCCCTGCTAAATAAGATATGTGAACCTTAAACTCTTGATAACACACCCCTCTCCTTAAAAAATCTTTGTCAAACTGGTGCTTGGCTACTGTACACACAAAGCAAACTCGTCACAATGAAGGAAACACCATAGAAACGCAACAGGTTATGTGGGTTAAGGGTAGCCTAGCCGTAGGGGAGTTGTAGGGTGTCAGGGGTCTCAAAATATAAGTCAGATTGTCTACATAAAGATTTTTATTTTACCGAATTCAGTTAACTGTAAACAGTCAGAAAAAAATGATTTCAAAATTATCCCAAAGTAAACGGAAGTGACTCTAGACTGTGTGAGACTCATACTTCATTGAATGACTGCAAGATGTAAAACGTTTAAGACCTCCACATCTTGGCAGCCTGGAAAATCAAAATAAATTAGCCACGTATTAATATATATATATATCACTCAAGATAAAAGATGTATGACGAAACTAGGACGAGCCGCTCAATGGATGGAATACACTACTGCTTGACGGAAACTTACATTATTCAAAACCAGAAAACAGCCACCAGTCATCACCAGATGATGTGTCATTATGTCTGAGAATCTTCATTACGTTTAAGCTCAAAATATGGTCCAAGATCAGGTTGATGTCAAAGATAATGGGCGGTAGTTTCGTGAATCACTTCTGCTACTCTCCTTGTAGATAGGTGTGTCTGTGCTTTCTTCAGATCATTACAGTTTTTGTTCGAGAAATCCACAATATTATGATAGTTAAAATAGCACCAGATTCAGCTGCAAATTTTGCAGCCTTATTTAATTTTACTGAATTCAAGAACGTCGCCAGGAGATTACAGCAACATGTGCAGTGATCTCCATTAAAACATTGACGGGCGTTGTTGCGGCGACCGCTCGTCGTTCTGTTATGTGTATAGCAGCCAACAGTGAACATTTTGAACATATCTGTATCAGTCATTTTCGCAGTTGTGCTAAAACTGTCTGTATTTTCTTTCGAACAGAAAAATTTGAGAACTACAATCAGCACTTTTTGTTTTGGTTTGCTACACTTAAGTTTGGTTTCTTTGTGAGCACCAACTGTGGTGCCACAGAAGTCATCGGGGACACAATAGGAGCTCTCTTCATTAGGTGCGTTGTAAAGCGCAAAATACGATTGACGAGTACCAAACAACTCTTCCGTTTCTATTGGATGGAGAAATACGTGAGGAGATGGCTGGATTGGGAAAGAGAAAATTTTTGGTCAGGGCACTGAACACTGATCGCGCTTTTACAGTGGACAACAGACAATTTTTGATAGAATACTCCATGGCTTACAAAACACTCGTTCGACCTATACTTGAGTATTGCTCATCAGTGTGGGATCCGTACCAGGTCGGGTTGGCAAAGGAGATAGAGAAGATCCAAAGAAGAGCGGCGCGTTTCGTCACAGGGTTATTTAGTAAGCGTGATAGCGTTACGGAGATGTTTAGCAAACTCAAGTGGCAGACTCTGCAAGAGAGGCGCTCTGCATCGCGGTGTAGCTTGCTGTCCAGGTTTCGAGAGGGTGCGTTTCTGGATGAGGTATCGAATATATTGCTTCCACCTACTTATACCTTCCGAGGAAATAACGAATGTAAAATTAGAGAGATTCGAGCGCGCACGGAGGCTTTCCGGCAGTCGTTCTTCCCGCGAACCATACGCGACTGGAGCAGGAAGGGAGGTAATGACAGTGGCACGTAAAGTGCCCTCCGCCACACACCGTTGGGTAGCTTGCGGAGTATAAATGTAAATGTAGATGTAGACATTCAGCACATCTGAATGAATTCGTTCCTCCCCTTTATTGCTAGTTCATTCCCGTAGCCTGAGGGGTAACGATTTTCTGCGAGTAGTACACTGTTGCTCCTCAGTCGAGTGCATTCGAAAAATATACAAGTATAGTGCAAAAAATGTAAATTGTGCGAAAAGATAGTTAGGAAATCCAGACTTCAGAAGAAGGTAACGACATTTCAGTTAACAAAAATGTTTATAAATGCCATTCCTGGAGCCACAGAAACCGACATTATACAAAAGTAATCAATCCAGAAGTACTCTATGCGTCAGAGACATTGTGCGGCGCAAAATATCAAGAGACAAATTAGAAGTGGAGGAACATGGAATGTTAGGATCACAAATAAAAAAGTTGGAATACATTAGCCAAAACCCAGTTCTGAATCTACAGGCAAATACCTAAAGTTGCGATTACTGTGCATCTGCAAAGATCGAAATCATGCGACCTACAGAAAAAATAGGCTCATTAGAGAGTAACCCATCGCATTCACACGCTCCTGAGAATTAAGAATAGGGGACAGTCTCGTAGCTAGAAACATGCTATGTTTTTTGATTGATACTTGAGTGTGGTGTCACCGCCAGACACCACACTTGCTAGGTGGTAGCCTTTAAATCGGCCGCGGTCCGTTGGTATATGTCGGACCCGCGTGTCGCCACTGTCAGTGATTGCAGACCGAGCGCCGCCACACGGCAGGTCTAGAGAGACTTCCTAGCACTCGCCCAGTTGTACAGCCGACTTTGCTAGCGATGGTTCACTGACAAATTACGCTCTCATTTGCCGAGACGATAGTTAGCATAACCTTCAGCTACGTCATTTGCTACGACCTAGCAAGGCGCCATTATCAAATGCTATTTATCTTGTGATGCATGTACCGTCAGACCGATGTTCACCAATTATGGATTAAAGTTAAGTATTCTAACAGCTACGTACTATTTTTGCTAGTCTCATATCCCTGACCTGTTCCAGACCTCACGCCATCCTGCGTGAGCTTAAACGCGTGCCTTTCGGCTACCCGTCGTTGTGGATTGGCTGTCTTGCCAGTCTACAACATTGAGTACTACACTGCTACTGCTGATTTTAGAATCACATGGAGGAATGCGCGCTGGAGACCGCCATAAGCACCTTCCGACATTTTCCACGGTTGCTGCTGCTGTTAGACAAGAAGTCGTGTTTTGCGCAGCATTTGTGAATATTTCGTGTTCTACACGTTTAAGTGCTGTACAATGAACTGAAATATTTGAAATATATTGTTAGCTCTTCAGGTACGGACTTTTATGGTGAGTAAAATGCTATATATTTTTAGAACTATTTATATAACACGTGAACAGTTAAGCCATACCTCGTCGGTCACACACAAAAAAATGGTTCAAATGGCTCTGAGCACTATGGGACTTAACATCTGTGGTCATCAGTCCCCTAGAACTTAGAACTACTTAAACCTAACTAACCTAAGGACATCACACACATCCATGCCCGAGGCAGAATTCGAACCTGCGACCGTAACAGTCGCGCGGTTCCTGACTGGGCGCCTTGAACCGCTAGACCACCGCGGCCGGCTCGGTCACTCACCATCTTGTACTTTGAAAGAGAAGGAGGTCTTCTACCACGGAACGTTTGCGACCTGTGTCCATAATACCAAGTTGTTATAATTAAAGAGCAGCTATTCGTGGAAGTCCAGTGTGGGTTGTAATTATCGTATGGCAGCGAAATTTGGTATATATTCTAATATGTTAATGCGGGACCGATTAACGATGTGAAAAAGATTAGTTCCAATTCTGGCCACCAGGTGCAAATCTGGCTCTGTATAGCGTCTCGTCAACGTCTCTGGTGCTGATACTGAACAAAGTGTATATGTGGCGGTTGATAATGAAATCAACATTATAGCTTTCTCACTTGTTTGACCTTTTTCCTAGTCCATTACATATGAAAACATCTCTACAAGTCTTTCCTACATTCAAAGAGCCAGATTTGCACCTGGCGGCCAATAATGGAACTAATTTGTTTTCCTACTTAACACGGTTCCGCATTAATTCATTATAATGTGTGCCAAACTTCGTTGCCATACGATAATTACAGCCCACACTGGACGTCTGAGTGTAACTGGACTTTAAATGTAACCACGTGGTACTTAGAAATGAACTGAGTTTCTTTAATACCTCATGAGTTTCACCTGTCTTGAAAATAGGAATTTGTGCTAGTTTCTAGTCGCTCCTATTTCAAAAGGTATTTAACTTGTAACTGGTTTTTGGTAATACATCTGCTTAATTTGAGTTCACATACTAGTTATTGGTGTGTAGTAGAGTAATAATGTACCAGATAAATGATGGAAAAACAGTACTAGATTTTCTCGATTGCAACGTTTTTAAAATTCAATAGAATGTTTGTTTCTAGGTACATGACCAAGTTATACTATGGAGTATATGTTCACAGTGGTAAAACACATAATTCCGAACTAACTTTTGTAAGGCTGCAACGCATAAAAAGCGAATATCATTTAAAAATTGAATAAGAAAATATAATAAACTTCTAGTAATAGTCGGAAGTCTGAAAAGTGCAGCCTTTCAAGGCACAACGCTCTGTCCTACTTAACAGTACAAATAATCAGAATAAAAGAAGGAGCAAACGACTAACATGATGATAGCAGCGGAAACACACGCAGTCGTTCTGCATGAAAGAATACTAGGCCAACAAGTGTTGCTGTCGCGTGGAAGAAGAAAATGCGAACTTTTTTTGTTACTCACAATGCGTAACGTCAAATACGGTGTAGGAGTACCGGCTTTTACGGCGGGCGTTCCATTCCTGGTGATTTCGTTTTATGGCCATCAGGCTGTGGTCTACGGTATTTTCCTGCGCGTACTGATTCGATTTCCAATGTTGAAGACCTCATCGTCGTCTATAAGGACTCAGATAGCAAGTTCAACTTAAACTAGCGCAGCAAGCCGGTGTGTGAGTTCCACAGCTTATTCAAGTTTGAAACTGCTGTCGGAGACTTTATAGCCTATAAAACCGTATTCATCAGCGAGACAGTAACGTAAGTTTGCTAAATATCTTGAGACACGTGATAAAATACACGTAGTGGGTTGTCGCTTCTGAAACTTCGCTCTGCTGCTATAACTGCTTCTTTTGCTCCGACTGACATATGTCTCCCGCTCCGATAACCGTTGAGACGAACGCAGCAGACAGCGATAGCGCGCCCACTACAGGTTATGCGGCGATGAGTCAACCGATTGTCGTTTATATCTGTGAGCCGAGGGGCGTAACTGCGCCGTTAAACTGAGGTACGTCTGTACTAACACACAGACCGCCAGGCGAACCCAACGGCGATCCATCCCAGCGACAGTTAACACGGCGTCCCTTATCCCATCTATCGGCTCGAGTTGACCTGGTCAGTTCTGACGTCTCCCAATAGGAAGAAACGTGGCGGGAGAGAGGGGGGGGGGGGGGCTGGGGGCACGTAGCGCGTGGCGGGGGAGCGGGGGGGGGGGGATATTCTCCACGTTCCACTCCATTAGGGGGATGACTTTGTACTGGATTACATTAAGAAAGCACCACCCCGCCCCCTTTCCTCTACCCCGTTATCTTGTACACCCCTTGGGAAATTAGCGAAATGTTAGCCTTCGAGGACTGTGGAGCGGCCTAAATATGTCACGGAAAGTCTTGTAATTTTGAAGAGTATCACAAATGATGTTGACGTCATAATCAATCCGGAAGTATCAGAACGTCACGAACAGCTCGACACTCCCAACTGAAATGTAAATGGCTTACCAGAAAGGAACTAAACGCTTATTACTGAAATTCAGAAGAGTAAAATTACATTTGTCCATTATGACATAACTTGCTGGTGTAGATTCCTTGCTCGCGTGGAACACAACGAGAAATTGTAGAGTCTGTGGTGATAGATGTTGTAATATCCCACTTGTCCAAGCACGCCTTCGGTAAACGGGCGTTTTGTGTAGGGCATCCTTCGCGAATAGACAGGCGTGCTATTTGTTTCTGACAGTGTCATAGTACACAGTGAGTGTGTCGATAATTAAGAACAGTCGTTAACTCTTAAAGAATCGCCGGCCGAAGTGGCCGTGCGGTTAAAGGCGCTGCAGTCTGGAACCGCGAGACCGCTACGGTCGCAGGTTCGAATCCTGCCTCGGGCATGGATGTTTGTGATGTCCTTAGGTTAGTTAGGTTTAACTAGTTCTAAGTTCTAGGGGACTAATGACCTCAGCAGTTGAGTCCCATAGTGCTCAGAGCCATTTGAACCATTTATTTCTTAAAGAATCAGTAATGGTGCTGCAGTAATTAATGCTTGCACAAGTGTGGTGGAGTGTAGTCTAGTTAAATCAGGCGATGCTGAGGGAAATGGTTTGGGGATTGAGCTGGTTCAACTGGCTCTGAGCACTGTGAGACTTAACATCTGAGGTCATCAGTCCCCTAGAACTTAGAACTACTTAAACCTAACTAACCTAAGGACATCACACACATCCATGCCCGAGGCAGGATTCGAACCTGCGACCGTAGCGGTCGCGTGGTTCCAGACTGAAGGGCATAGAACCGCTCGGCCGCACTGGCCGGCTGGGGATTGAGATACAAAAAGTAGACAGGATATAAACCGTAGACCGGCATCACCAAGATAAGCATTTCTGAAAATGAGAGATATTTTAACACTACATATAAATTTAAGTGTTAGTAAAGTTTTGTGAAGCTATTTGTTAGAAGTGTAGTCTTGTATAGAAGAGAAAAGTGGTAGGTTAACAGTCCAGACAAGAAGGGAATAGAGTCTTTTGAAATGTTGTGCTACGGAGCGATGGCAAAGATAAGATAGATAGACCGGATAACTAATAAATCAAATCGGGGAGAAAAAATTGCGGCACAATGTGGCTTCAAGGAGGAATCGGTTGACAGGGCATATTCTCAGGCATTAAGGATTCGCTCAGTCTGGTAACGGAGGAAAGAGTGGGTGGCAACTTTACAGAGGGAGACGAAAGGTTGACTACAATAAACAAGTTCAAATCGATGTAGAGAGCACTAATCATTCAAAGATGATGAGGCTTACACGGTATAGACTACCATGGAGTGTAGCATCAAATCTTTCTTAGACCTTACGAACACAACAGCAACAACGTCTAACTTCAAATTAATCATTTATTTTACGGCTGAAATAATTCGCTCCTGTTTTTTTTCTATATCTCATTAACACAACAATAATGACTTGCATAATTTTGTGTTCACTCTGGCGAAATACTGTTGGAAACTTTTTTTGTTGAAATGGTTTTACAATATGTGGTCCCTGTAAGTTAATACTAATTCTTTTTGTGTACCTCAATAATGGCGAAATTGTAATGAAGTTTGGAATACCCTGCTTCTTGCTTGAATCGAGCATAATTCTTTAAATGTGACAATTTCTATGTTTCGACTTTCCATTTGTCATTCTACCAGAGGCTGAGGGGGGGGGGGGGGGGAGGGGTTCTCTAAGGAAATTGTTGTTCTTGTTGTGGTCTTCAGTCCTGAGAATGTTTGATGCAGCTCTCCATGCTACTCTATCCTATGCAAGCTTCTTCATCTCCCAGTACCTACTGCAACCTACATCATTCTGAATCTGCTTGGTGTATTCATCTCTTGGTCTCCCTCTGCGATTTTTACCCTCCACGCTGCCCTCCAATACTAAATTGGTGATCCCTTAATGCCTTAGAACATGTCCTACCAACCGAGCCCTTCTTCTAGTCAAGTTGTGCCACAAACTACTCTTCTCCCCAATCCTATTCAGTACTTTCTCATTAGTTATGTGATCTACCCACCTAATCTTCAGCATTCTTCTGTAGCACCAAATTTTGAAAGCTTCTATTCTCTTCTTGTCCAAACTGTTTATCGTCCATGTTTCACTTCCATACATGGCTCCGCTCCATACATAGACTTTCAGAAACGACTTCCTGACACATCTATACTCGATATCAACAAATTTCTCTTCTTCAGAAACGCTTTCCTTGCCATTGCTAGTCTACATTTTATATCCTCTCTATTTCGACCATCATCAGTTATTTTGCTCACCAAATAGAAAAACTCCTTTACTACTTTAAGTGTCTCGCTTCCTAATCTAATTCCCTCAGCATCACCCGACTTAATTCGACTACTTTCCATTATCCTCGTTTTGCTTTTGTTGATGTTCATCTTATATCCTCCTTTCAAGACACTATCCATCCCGTTCAACTGCTCTTCCAAGTCGTTTGCTGTCTCTGACAGAATTACAATGTCATCGGCGAACCTCAAAGTTTTTATTTCTTCTCCATGGATTTTAATACCTAATCCGAACTTTTCTTTTGTTTCCTTCACTGCTCGCTCAATATAGAGATTGAATAACATCGGGGAGAGGTTACAACCATGTCTCACTCCCCTCCCAACCACTGCTTCCCTTTCATGACCCTCGACTCTTATAACTGCCATCTGGTTTTTGTACAAATTGTAAATAGCTTTTCGCTCCCTGTATTTTACCCCTGCCACCTTCAGAATTTGAAAGAGAGTATTCCAGTCAACATTGTCAGAAGCTTTCTCTAAGTCTACAAATGCTAGAAACGTACGTTTGCCTTTCCTTAATCTATTTTCTAAGATCAGTAGTAGGGTCAGTATTGCCTCACGTCTTCCAATATTTCTACGGGATCTTCCGCGAGGTTGGCTTCTACTAGTTTTTCCATTGCAGCCGTGACTTATTAAACTGATAGTTCGGTAATTTTCACATCTGTCAACACCTGCTTTCTTTGGGATTGGAATTATTATATTCTTCTTGAAGTCTGAGGGAATTTCGCTTGTCTCATACATCTTGCTCACCAGATGGTAGAGTTTTGTCAGGACTGGCTCTCCCAAGGCCGTCAGTAGTTCTAATGGAATGTTGTCTACTCCCGGGACCTTGTTTCGACTCAGGTCTTTCAGTGCTCTGTCAAACTCTTCACGCAGTATCACATCGCCCATTTCATCTTCATCTACCTCCTCTTCCATTTCCATAATATTGTCCTCAAGTACATCGCCCTTGTATAGACCCTCTATATACTCCTTGCACCTATCTGCTTTCCCTTCTTTGCTTAGAACTGGGTTTCCATCAAAGCTCTAGATATACATACAAGTGGTGCTCTTTTCTCCAAATGTCTCTTTAATTTTCCTGTGGGCAGTATCTCTCACCCCTAGTGAGATAAGCCTCTACATCCTTACATTTGTCCTCTAGCCATCCCTGCTTAGCCATTTTTCAGACGTTTTGTATTCCTTTTTGCCTGCTTCATTTATTGCATTTTTATATTTTCTCCTTTCATCAATTAAATTCAATATTTCTTCTGTTAACCGAGGATTTCTACTAGCCCTCGTCTTTATACCCACTTGATCCTCTGCTGCCTTCACTATTTCATTCCTCAAAGCTACCCATTCTTCTTCTACTGTATTTCTTTCTCCCATTCTTGTCAATTTTTCCTTTATGCTCTCCCTGAAACTCTGTACAACCTCTGGTTTAGTCAGTTTATCCAGGATCCATCTTCTTAAATTACCACCTTTTTGTAGTTTCTTTAGTTTTAATCTACAGTTCATAACCAATAGATTGTGGTCAGAGTCCACATCTGCCCCTAGAAATGTCTTACAATTTAATACCTGGTTCCTAAATCTCTATCTTACCATTATATAATCTATCTGAAACCTGTCTGTATCTCCAGGCTGCTTCCATGTATACAATCTTCTTTAATGATTCTTGAACCAACTGTTAGCTATGATTAAGTTGTGCTCTGTGCAAAATTCTACCAGACGGCTTCCTCTTTCATTTCTTACCCCCAATCCATATTCACCTACTACGTTTCCTTCTCTCCCTTTTCCTACTGACGAATACCAGTCACCCATGACTAATAAATTTTCGTCTCCCTTCACTATCTGAATAATTTCTTTCATTTCATCATACATTTCTTCGATTTCTTCGTCATCTGCAGAGCTAGTTGGCATATAGACTTGTACTACTGTGGTAGGCGTGGGCTTCGTATCTATCTTGGCCACAATAATGCGTTCACTATTCTGTTTGTAGTAGCTTACCCGCATTACTATTTTCCTATTCATTATTAAACCTACTCCTGCATTACCCCTATTTGGTTTTGTGTTTATAACCCTGTAGTCACCTGACCCGAAGTCTTGTTCCTGCTGCCACCGAACTTCACTAATTCCCACTATATCCAACTTTAACCTATCCATTTCTCTTTTTAAATTTTCTAACCTACCTGCCCGATTAAGGGATCTGACATTCCACGCTCCGATCCGTAGAACGCCAGTTTTCTTTCTCCTGAGAACGACGTCCTCTTGAGTAGTCCCCGCCCGGAAATCCGAATGGGGGACTATTTTACCTCCGGAATATTTTACCCAAGAGGACGCCATCATCATTTAACCATACAGTAAAACTGCATGCCCTCGGGAAAAATTACGGCTGTAGTTTCCCCTTGCTTTCAGCCGTTCGCAGTACCAGCACAGCAAGGCCGTTTTGGTTAGTGTTACAAGGCCAGATCAGTCAATCATCCAGACTGTTGCCCCTGCAACTACTGAAAAGGCTGCTGGCCCTCTTCAGGAACCACACGTTTGTCTGGCCTCTCATCAACAGATACCCGTCCGCTGTGGTTGCACCTACGGTACGGCTATCTGTATCGCTGAGACACGCAAGCCTCCCCACCAACGGCAAGGTCCATGGTTCATTGGGGGGGGGGGGGGGGGTTAAGGAATTATCGTGAAGAAATGTTAACTTCCGATTGACTCCTCATTGTTGGTAGCATCACTACAATGCACCAAACCAGAAACATCGCGCGGTGCTGAACGAATACGCCAAGTTGTGATTTTCGCGCCAAATCTGGTGGTTCTGAATCCAGTGTGCAAATTCTGCATTTGTGGCATCTTGAAATTACGGTGGATTTAAAGAAATTGGGTGGTTTTACATAAAATTACTTTTAAAATTCACGTGATCCATTCAACATACAGCTAAGAGCACTATTTAATTTACTAACATCTAATAACTCTTAAATTTATGTATCACCTGAACATTTGTAATACACCGTATTCTTTCTTCGTTCCCGTGTTGTTATGCGCCCGCGCTGCTAAGCTCTCTAGTATTAACAAATCTGCAACTGCATGCTTAGTGCAAACCAGTAGGGCCCATTTTAATGTGGGGATTTTGACGTTGTAGATAGTGAGGAGCAGGCATGGTAATTTCGACGATAGATAATCACTCGCACTCCAGTCATTTACTACGAATACTTTTATTCTCGCAGCGTACACAAACCGCGTTTAGCATAGAGCGCGTACTACAGAGAACTGATCTTGCAAAGATACAGAAAGATACAGCTGTCCTTGCTGCGGCAGGGCAGCGATATTACTGGGGAAGGGTAGAGCTAGTGGTTCTGCGTCCCCACAACGTCAATGAATATTGTTTTAGTGCCAAACATGAGGAAAGTAAAGGCACAGAGTATATCCATAAATTTCGAGCTGAATTGCTACTGCAATAGTAAATTCGCGGACTTCCTAGAAAAATTCAAGGCGATGACCTAAGAGCATACTGTAAATTTCGTCGTAGTACTTCGTTAATGCATTATAGCGACACATTAAGTATAGTGGCACAAAGGAACACTAGACAGCTGCAATATCATGTTTGTTTTATTTAAAAAGCTTTAAGAGTTTTCAAATAAGAAATTCGGAAGTATTACTGTTCGGGAAGCCCTCGTACATTCCTTAGTCCACCACGTCACGATGGGCGGTGGTCACAGTGTTTTCGCTCATCGGTGTCTGTCTTTTTGATCCGTGCAAGGTAGCGTAGTAGTAAGAAACTGGACTAGCATTCGGGAGGATGTCGGTTCGAGTACCCATCCGCCCATCTATGTTGAGGTTTTTTGTAAGTTCCGTAAGTGGCGTAAGGCAAATGCCAGAACGATTCCTTTGATAAGGCAACGGCTGATTTCCTTCCCATCCTTCTCCAATATGGACTTGAGTTCAGTCACTAATGACCTCGTCGTCGACGGGACGTTAAGCCCGGCCCTTTTTTGCGTGTGTCTGTTCGTAGTTCGTGGTTTAGTGGTTAACGTCGCTCTCTCTACAACACTGAGTCCCGAGTTAGTTTCGCCGCCAGGTCGGAGATTTTCTCCGCTCGGAGACTAGATGACTGTGTTGTCCTCATCATTTCATCTCTCCTTCATCGTCACCGAAGTGGCATCACATAGAAAGACTTGCACTAGGCGGTCGAACTACCTTAGGAGGAGTCTCCCAGATTATACTCCCATATGATCATTTCATGTGTGTGTCTAAATAGGACTCTCCTCTGACTATTAAAGCATCCTTCCTAGCCTATATTTTACAGAGTATGTGTCATCATGTTAAATGTGAGTGAGCAGAAAGCATAACCCAGTAAAAACAAAAACGTGATGCTTTTTGGTGTAAGACGGTTCCCATATTAGTCGAACTTGGCAAAGGGCAGATGACTCTTAGGATATTATTCTCCCCCTCCTTCCTGAACAAAGGACGCATTTTTACAAATGATGGTCAGCGAAAATTAAAATGCGTATGCCTTCCAACGAGGCGTGGTAGACGAGGTGTGCAAGACGCCAGATGAAGCTCCTCTTGACAGCGGCTCGCCATACAAACACACACATTGTGACATTCGTCTGCTGTTCGAGCAAGCCTAAAAGCGAGGCCTTGCAAACAGCAATAGTTGTTTGTGGAGTTCCGTGGCGAGGCTATTAGCATCATGCGCGGACACATACAAGGCGGAAAGGCTTTTGCAATAGGCAGATGACAAAGTACTCCGAAGGTCGGCTACTCGACTCGTAGATTGTCTAACGCCTGTCTGCATCGGTATTTAGATTCGCATTCCCAAGATTAATGGACGGGAGCCGGAAAGAAGCAAATCGTAGTACGACGCTTCTGACGATGAATTAATTGGAAACGTTGGCTCGTGTCTCTGACACTATCGTACCTGCAGTAGTGTAGTTTAAAAATCCGAGGTCACCAGAGCCTCCGAATCAAAGGCAGTTAACGGGCGTTAGTACCGGGGTATCCGGTTCAAATACTGATGTCGTAAGGAGAAAAGTTTAGTCACTGTGGAGAAATCACGAAATGAGCCCCACAAGGTTCAATTTTGGATCCACTCCTATTCCTTATACTTATCAATCACCTACCACATAACATTCATCAAGCAGAATTGGTACTTCTTGCAGGAGAAACAAGTGTTATAATAAATCCCGTGAGAGAGAAAGCAACACAAAAATGATCTGTACAAGGACTTAAAAGCACTTACTTTAGTTCAAAAAGGGGTCCACTACTCAGGAACACTCATCTTCAATAATTTGCCAGCAAACATAAAAAATTTAGTTACAAATAAAGATCAGTTTAAAAGAAGCCTGAAAGACTTACTACTGGCCAACTCCTTCTACTCCGTTGACGAATTTTTTAATAGAAACAAATGATGTATATACTCATACTATTAGTATTGTTATTTCAGCTCAAAAAAAAGTGACGTTTTCCACATCCACGGATCTATGGAACGAAAAACTAATCTAATGTAATCTAATGGCAAAGCGTCATTTTTTCGGATGAATCCAGGTTCTGTTTACAGCATCATGGTGATCGCATCCGTGTTTGGCGACATCGCGGTGAACGCACATTGGAAGCGTGTATTCGTCATCGCCATACTGACGTATCACCCGGCGTGATGGTATGGGGCGTCATTGGTTACACGCCTCAGTCACCTCATGTTCGCATTGACTGCACTTTTAACAGTGGACATTACGTTTCATATGTTTTACGACCCGTGGTTCTACCCTTCATTCGATCCCTGCGAAACCCTACATTTCAGCAGGATAATGCACGACCGCATGTTGCAGGTCCTGTACGGGCCTTTCTAGATACAGAAAATGTTCGACTGCTGCCCTGGCCAGCAGATTCTCCAGATCTCTCACCAACTGAAAACGTCTGGTCAATGGTGGCCGAGCAACTGGCTCGTCACAATATGTCAGTCACTACTCTTGATGAACTGTGGTATCGTGTTGAAGCTGCATGGGTAGCTGTACCTGTACACGCCATCCAAGCTCTTTTTGACTGAATGTCCAGGCGTATCAAGGCCGTTATTACGGCCAGAGGTGGTTGTTCTGGGTACTGACTTCTCAGGATGTATGCACCCAAATTGCGTGAAAATGTAATCACATGTCAGTTCTAATATAACATATTTGTCCAATGAATACCCGTTTATCATCTGCATTTCTTCTTGGTGTAGCAATTTTAATGGCCAGTAGTGTATGTGACACAGCGTTTTACTCGACACGGCACTGAACAATAACTAACAGGCCAACAGCAATGAAACTTCCGGCACTTACACGTTAAACACAGGCGTTTGCAGCGATGCCATCCGCATGTCGCTCCAACACAACGCTGGCGCGAAATTATGAATGTTCAGGAATTTTATGAACAGACCACGTACTTCCTTTTGATAATGAGCGATTCTTGTTGAAGTGAAGTGGAAACGCAAAAGAACAACAACAGTTATACCAAGACCAAACCAGGGACCGTCGGATATTGCAGAGG
Organism: Schistocerca piceifrons; assembly: GCF_021461385.2. Taxonomy (NCBI): domain Eukaryota; kingdom Metazoa; phylum Arthropoda; class Insecta; order Orthoptera; family Acrididae; genus Schistocerca; species Schistocerca piceifrons. The sequence continues at coordinate 508,676,155 of NC_060144.1, forward strand.
CTGATTGTAAAATTCGAATGAGATCTGCAGAAGGAGTCACTCGTGAGCTCCAAAGTGCTACCAGCAGACCAGCCAGCACAGTGATTGTACGCAGGGCGTTACAGAGAATGGGTCACAAGCCACACATTTCGTAGTCAGTGCTATGCGACACTCCCGGGGTGGTGTAAAGATCGACCCAGCTGGTCACTGGGTGACTCGAAACGACTTTTATGGAGTGATAAATGACTCTATGCCCTTTGACAGTCTTTAGAAAATATTTGAGTTTTGAAGAATGCCTGCAGAAATTTACCTGCCTTCATACAGAGGAGTGGTGTGTTCCTCGATGTTGTAGGTTGGTCCCATTATTGCGCTTAAGAAACACTGATCTCGATTTCAGAAATATATGAAAACATTCGCCCCCTATGAACCATGGATCTTGCCGTTGGTGGGGAGTTTTGCGTGCCTCAGCGATACAGATAGCCGTAGCGTAGGTGCAACCACAATGGAGGGGTCTCTGTTGAGAGGCCAGACAAACGTGTGGCTCCTGAAGAGGGGTAGCAGCCTTTTCAGTAGTTGCAGGGGCAACAGTCTGGGTGATTGACTGATCTAACCAAAACGAACTTGCTGTGCGGGTACTGCGAACGGCTGAAAGCAAGGGGAAACTACAGCCGTAATTTTTCCCGAGGGCATGCAGCTTCACTTTATGGTTAAATGATGGTGGCATCCTCTTGAGTAAAATATTCCGGAGGTAAAATAGTCCCCCATTTGGATCTCCGGGCGGGGACCGCTCAGGAGGACGTTGTTATCGGGAGAAAGAGAAAATTGTGGCACAACTTGACTAGAAGAAGGGATCGGTTGGTAGGGCATATCCTGAGGCATCAAGGGATCACCAATATAGTATTGGAGGGCAGTGTGGAGGGTAAAATTCGTAGAGGGAGACCAAAAGATGAATACACTAAACAGATTCAGAAGGCTGTAGGTTGCAGTAAGTACTGGGAGATGAAGAAGCTTGCACAGAATAGAGTTGCATGGAGAGCTTCGTCAAACCAGTCTCTGGACTGAAGACCACAACAACAACACATGAAAACATTTCACAGGATTAAGTACCGCTTATGGTAAAGTACCTGTTCGGAAAAGATGATTATTTGTGTCAGCATGACACTGCTTCCTTTCATTTGTGAGGCAATGATTCGTGGACAATAATATTCATGAAACGGACTGACCTGCCAGAGTCCCAATCGGAACCCAATGGAACGCCCCAATCCCCACCGTCCAACATCACTACCTTCTCTGCTTTCGTCGTTTGTTGAAGGATGGGCTGACATTCCTGCACAGACATTCAGGCACCTCATTGAAAGTATTCCTAGCAGAGGTAAAGCCCCAATGGAACGCCCCAGTCCCCACCGTCCAACATCACTACCTTCTCTGGTTTCATCGTTTGTTGAAGGATGGGCTGACATTCCTGCACAGACATTCAGGCACCTAATTGAAAGTATCCCTAGCAGAGGTGAAGCCCCAATGGAACGCCCCAGTCCCCACTGTCCAACATCACTACCTTCTCTGGTTTCGTCTTTTGTTGAAGGGTGGGCTGACATTCCTGAACAGACATTCAGGGTCTTCACTGAAAGCATCCCCAGCAGAGGTAAAGCCTTCATAAAGGTGAGGATGGACATATAGCAAAAAAAAATGGTTCAAATGGTTCTGAGCACTATGGGACTTAACTGCTGAGGTCATCAGTACCCTAGAACTTAGAACTACTTAAACCTAACTAACCTAAGGACATCATGAACATCCATGACAAAGGCAGAATTCGAACCTGCGACCATAGCGGTCTAGTGGTTCCAGACTGTAGCGCCTAGAACCGCTCGGCCACCCCGGCCGGCGACATATAGCATATCAATGTCCACTAAAAGGTGCACAGGCACTTACGATCAGATAGTGTATGTCAGTACGAACCGGGAACTAAAGAACAGTCAAATGTTTGTATATTCTAAACTGTACCTAAAATAGCAAAAACGGTTCGTTCGTGAAACACTTTTCCAAGAAAGTGATAGCTTTTATCCACTGGACGTGCCGCAACCATTGTTTTATATTGGAGGCACGAAGTGAAGTTAACACTGTTACAACAGTTACTTTGTCACAATTCATTGACAAAAATCAGGAAAAGTCACCTAAAACGGCTGTTTGTTATTCACTGTGGCCATCTCATAACGTGTCAAACATTTGATTACTCTACTGAGAAAAACCTCGAATTAATGTCTCATTGCGATATTAATCTGATGTGTCGCCTAACGATATATTTTTAATCCCTTATGTGAAAGAAAGATGCGACAACGGTTGTGCAAACCTTAAGTAGCTGTTGAATCCTTCAAAACTCTGGTTTCGAGAATTTAAAGTAGGAGCGAAAAAAAGTTTCTAAGGTTGGTTAGATCACACTTGTTGCTCTCTTAGAAAAACAGAGTTCAAGTTATATGGAACTGATAGCTTTACACAGCTGGTTAGTATCATGCTTAAGAAACAGAATGAAAAAGGTCATGCTGAATAATTCACACAATGCCACAAGGACAGAAAGAACATTTTAGTGGTTGGGGAGAAATCACAAGGGGGTTCCCACAGGGTTCAGTTTTGCATCCATTCCTATTCCTTCCACTTAACAAGGAGAATTGGTACGTTTTGGAGATGATACTAGTGTTATAATAAATCCTAGTAGAGAGAAAGAAACAGAAGATACGTTAAATCATGTTTTCCAGAGAATAACAAAGTGTGCTCAGAATATGGACTTGCCCAAAATTTTGAAAAAAACTCACAATATTCAGTTCTGTTGAACATATAGAGTCGTACCAACAGTTCATATAGCACATGAGCAGGAGTCAGTAAATAGGGTAGGATGCTCCAAATTTTGTTTGTACATACCGATGGAAACTTGAAATGCAAGAAGCGTATTATTCAGCTTCTTAAACAATTATGTTCAACTACTTTTGCTCTTGTATCAGGCGATTATAATTAAACTTTCCCTATTTAACACGTTATAACACGGAAACTAATTGCCTTACGAGGACCAAACTTGGTAGCATTAATGTTAAGGAAATAATGCACAATCAATTCAACTGAAACACTTCTAACATGCTGCTAGGTACATCATACCATTACATACCGATATCATTACTGCTACAAAAGTGGCTCAACATGACGCCAGTCAGTGTCCACAAGAATCTGAAAGCGCAAGAATTGCATTCTGCACAGCAGAACGAAGCATGTCCGTAGGTAATCTGGCTACCTCTCTTGATATGCTGCACTTCAGATCCGCACGTGTGTGAATGTTCGCCTGGTAAACCCTGTCCTTCAGGTAGCCCCACAACCACAGGGAGTAAGGTCAGGTGATCAAGCTGGCCAAGCACTTGGAAACGATCAGCTGATAATTTGCTTTCAGCAGGTGAACTTCACGAGCGATGTGCGATGGGACTCCATGTTGCATGAAAACTGTTGAGTTCAATGCGTCTCTCTCCTGCACGGTTGGTACGACATGCTGGCGAAGCGTATCGCAATGACGCTGGCCAGTCACACTGTTCGTCTTTGGTCCTTGAGCGCCAACCTATTCAAAAAGACTGGGGCAATGATGAACGTACCCGTGAAGCCACACAATACGGTGACACGCTCACCATACAGAGGAGTTTAATACACAGTAACAGGAGGTGAAGATCCCACACTCGGCCATTATGTATGTTCACCTCAGTCGACAGAGAGAAATCTACTTCATCTTTCAGTAGGATGGTCTAGGGCCAGCCCCCGTCAACTTCAGTTGTTGCGAGAAATTGGAGAGCGAAGTCAACACGTCGTTGCACGTCCTGTGGTGCAAACTGCTGTACGATATGCATCTTGTGCGGATACTACATGAGAATGGTTCGAAGCACCCTCCATACAATGGACCACAGGATGTTAAACTGTCTTGACACAGCACACGTACTGCCTGACGATCGAGAACTGCGCGCAACGTTGTCCGTCATTGCAACAGCGATTTTATCAACCACCTGTGGTGCAACCGGTCGTCGGTCTCTTCCCGGAGTGATGCTGTTCAAATGTTAAAATGTCTGTGAATTCCTAAGGGACCAAACTGCTGAGGTCATCGGTCCCTAGAGTTGCATAGCACTTAAACTAACTTACGCTAAGAACAACGCACACACCCGAGCCCGAGGGAGGAATCGAACCTCCGGCGAGAGGGCCGGAGCGATGCCCACTTCTCCAGCTGATTCGAACTTCTTCACCATGCTCCACACAGCAGGTGGAGAAAGAGGACCCTTCCGTAATCTCTTCAGCCGGCGATGTTCTCGCAGTGCAGCTGCAGCGTTACTGTTGTTTTGATAACAGAGTTTCACCAACAATGCCCTGCTCCTTTTGTTCAAGCTCATGTTGACACGTCAACAAATGCACTGAGACTGGTCAGGAGTGTGAGACTATGAATCACGAAGACTGATCACGGCACCTGGTGGCCGTAGATGGAACTGGGCGGTGGCGCTGGTAAGTGTAGAAATCATGTACGCCATACTATGGACATTAATCTACCGAGTTTGGTACTCGTACAGTAATTAGTTTCCGTGTTATAACCTGTTAAATAGGGGAACCACCCGGTATAATTGCTAATCATGGAAACAAAAAAACCATTCCCCTGACTTATTTTGCATATTTCCACTCAAAAATTTCTTTTGGGGTAGTTTTGTGGGGTAACTCATCACTTAGAAAGAAAATTCTGATTGCAGAAATGTGAGTAGTACGAAAAATATGTGGTGTTCACCCATAGACGTCATGTAGGTACCTCTTCAAGGAGCTAGGTATTTTAACAGCGCCATCAAATACATATATTCACTCATGAAATCCATCATAAATAATCCACCGAAACTTGAGAAGAACATTGATGTCCATACCTACAACACTAGAGGGAAAAACACCTTTATTAATGATTATTAAAGCTGTCAGTAGCTCAGGAAGTAATTCAATAAGCAGCACAAAAATTTTTTCATCACTTGCCTAATAACATAAAATGTCTGACAGATAGCAAAGCAAGTTTTTCATCCAACTTAAAATCATTTCTCCTCTACAGTTCCTTCTACTTCACAGACGAATTTCTAGTTACAAAAGTGGTGGACAGTAATGATGATTTAGAAAAAAGAAACTTGTTTTAAATTGTAGCTGCATGAGTGGGACTAAAGCAATAATGTGTCCATTAACTTACCACTAATTATGTACACACATTCTGTAAACTTACTCGTTCCACATCATTTCGATAAGAGAATCGTTCAATTTATCAATGAAACATGTAACTATTTAACACATGCAAAAAGGTATTATTTCAAAGCCGAGTATTTTGAAACACGATTTATACTATTCTTCTTTCATCGTCTTTGTAAACACTTGAATGGTGGCCCTCGCATACGGTGGCATCTCATCTCTGTTGGCACTTTGGAGAGCCTGAGAAGATTCTTTTTCTCCAGCACAGCTCTTTTTGAAGTGTGGAAGCCTGGGAAGAATGGCTGCATTAACGACACACAAGCAGGCCGGCAAGTGAGTCGTAATCGGCTTGCCACATCCCCCTCCCCAAGCCACGCCGACAAAGACGCCCGTCGCCGACAGCACTCGAACGTGAATCGGATTTATGCGACGAGCCATAGAGAAGCGTTTCCAAGTGCGGCAATTACGCCTCGTCGAGAGGACAGGCATTTCTCGCTTCGCTCAAACGATGGAAATTTACTTTCATTATAATCACGATGTGCCATCTCATCAGCGTCTTAATTTTGTTACGTCTTGATCTGTGTCCTATTATTGTTTTGATACGTCATTATTATCAGCTTTTCTGGGCTCACGAGTAATCAGTCTGGTACGATGCGAACCGCCAAGGCTTCCTCACTTGTGTCAACTTTTTCAACTCAGAGTAGCATTCGCACCAAATGAGTTCAACTATTTGAAGGATGTTCTCAGAGCTCTGCCTTCCCCTACAGCGTTTGTCCTCTACTGATCCCTCTGGTACAGTGGAAGCTGTTACCTGATGTATCAGCAAGTCCTCTTTAGGCTTCCATACCTCAGTTCGCAAAAACCTAACCCCTATACGATCACTTTGTTGTCTGTCTGTCTGTCTCCCAGACAGTTGTCCTCCCCTTATTCTCGCGAACGGGTAAAGATACTAAGTTGAAATTTATGTCATATACGAAGGTCTACGGTCTCTTACCGGTGTGAAAAATTCAAGTTTCAAAGTCAATGGAATCAAAAGGTACGGACATTTATAATATATGTTTCGATACTCGCAAACTCATTTATCAAAACCTATACGTGAACTACTTGTACATGGGTTGCGCCTGGCGCTCCAGCGGCAAGGCGCTTCCATGATGACCAGAAATAGCGGAACTGAGTCTCGGTCGCCTGAAGGATTTTTCACGCTCCGTTTTAAGCTAGCCTTCACCTATTAACGGTGTGAGAATTCGCCAGAAGCAACTAGTGGCTCGAATTCCACGTTAAACATAGGTCCCCTTTCCCCACTTGGATAACTAGCGTAGGTTTAAGGGACACGTAAATCGGCGAAGTAGCGTCCAATAGACAGACTGGAATCAAGCCATTTAACCACACGAAATTACTGTCGTTTGTATACACATAAGGGGCGTTCAAAAAGAATCGAGCCGGAGGCATAATTACAGAAACCAGTACCTTTACGTTACAAATATTGACCCTGGCTGTTGAGACACTTCTCCTACTGTGACACAAGGCGGTGAACGGCTGTCTCATAAAATTCCTGGGACTGAGATTGTCGTGGAGCAGAATGATCGCTTGGCGAAGGGTGGTCAAGGTTTGCGAGTAAGGCTGGGCATTCACTGTTGTTCCGTGCTGCAGGAAGTGAGCCAAAAAGGGGGCCATCTAGGTCAAAGAAGAACGTCAGCATAACTTTTCCTGCAGTCGTGTGGATAGCCTTGGCTTTTTTGGTGGTGGTGACCCTGGGTGCTTTCACTGGAGACTCTGTCGTTTTGATTCCGGTTCGAAGTGATGACACCATGACTCATCTCCAGCCACCATTCGCGCCAGGAACGCATTCCCTTCCCGAGCATAGCGCTGCAGATGAGCAGACAGTGGGCCATTCGGCATGCTTCCTGGTGTGGTTGAAGACTGTGGGGCACCCATTTTGAGCATGTGCAGTCATCCGTTCATGATGGTGTGAACACTTCCGACGCTCAAACCGACTACTGTGGCTGTGGCTTTCACTGTCACTCGGCGGTCCTCGATAATGAGTGCATCCACCTGCTGGACGTTGTCATCGGTAATGCAGTGTGGTGCTCCAGACTGTGCATCATCGGCTAACGACACCCGTCCTTCCCTGAGGCGCTTGTGCTGCGTCTTGACCCTTGCAAGGGACATGCAGTGTTCGCCGTACACTTGCGACATTCGTCGATGAATGTCCATTCCTCCTACTCCTTCCGCTGCCAGAAAGCGAACAACACCTCTTTGCTCTTCTGTTGACGCCTCCATGTCACTGTTTGCAATGCGACTGGCAACGTTGGACGATTGACGCGTGTTGCTGCTAGCTCTGTATAGTCATGTGACGTGCACGCGTGCCCTCTAGCGACCGGCTGTGAACTTCGACGCTCTGGTCGGAACCACACCTCGTCACACACGCCACGATATTAACCTCGTGTCACCGGTTTGCGCATTTCAGACTCCGGCTCGTTTCTTTTTGAACGCCCCTTATGCCTAAGTTTGTATGGAATCCTCAAATCGCGAGCGCTATTCGCACTTGTGCAGTATGTCTTTTCTTTTCTCTACTCTTTTTGTACAATGAACTAGTCTAAAAAGAAGAAAAGCATTCTTTGCAATCGAGGAAACGAAAATCGGCTTTTCATTAATTCCAGATACTTTACACCTGATGTAGAGTGGTGTTCTGGTTTATAACATCGTCGCCATTAGACGTCGAGTGGTTCATGCAGCGTGGATTTCGTAGTCACTGCCCGCTCCCTAAAGTATGCGACGTAACTGAGCTATGAGGAGACCTCCATATTCCGTTTTCATCACATTTTTGGGTACGATAAGACTCTTCGTTCAACGGAAGCCGCCTCTGTTAATTGCCGAACAAATTTGCTCTGGAACGAAACCTGCAGGCCTTTATACAACTAATCAGCAAGCAACAAACTAACGCTGAACATAAATAACGGCAAACTGCATGAATTTCAGTTTCAGTAGGGGAAAAATAATACTGGTAAGATCTTGCGGGACCAAACTGCAGAGGTCATCGGTCCAATATTAATACTGTTAAGTTAAATGTAGATGATAATTGCATAGAAAAATTCTTACAGTTTAATATTGACTGTCAGCTGAAATGGAATGAGAACACAACGATACCGGCAACAACAGAATGCCATCAGTTAGTTCGTAACAGCAGCTGCCTCGTAGTTACAGACTGTTCTTATGTCCACTCAGTCCTCAGCTATGGTATCATTTTTTGGAGATCAGGTGCACAAAATATGTTTCAGTATTTATGCTACAGAAGAGGATCGTGCGGGTAATGTCAATTGGATTCTCCGTCAGAACATGACGGAAAAAAGGAAACACTTTCCATCTCAGTACAGAAGCTAGTCCATTCTGCACATTATGAAAAACATTAGTAACTATTACGCTAACATCTCGTTTCGTGCCCATTGAACAAAACCATGATTTATCATGTTAACCGAATATTCCGTCGGTTCTTATAGAACAACATTATAATAAATGAATGCTTTTGTTCTACAGTATTATTTTTATTGTGTTAACCGGTTTTCAGCTTACAATGTGATCTTCAGACGTTTACTGACTATTGTCGCCAAAGATGTTACAACATTTGTAAACGACGTTGGGAAAGGAGTTACACATCTAGACTGAAGCAGAAACGTGCAGTAAGTAACATCTTTGACAGTATGGTGAAAATTCAATTTAAAAAGAAAAAGTATAACAATAAATACATATAAACGGAGTAAACAGGAAAAATTTTCACACAATACTGGAACAGCAAGCCTACATAACAGTTCATCTTAATTAACAAAAGCAATAAAATAAAATAAAATAAAATTAGTACTTGACAATTCTACTTTGAGGAGATATAAAATATGGAAAGTGATACATAAACCAACAGAAAGAAGAAAGAATTATCAATGTAATTGCAGAATATGTGAGGAACTTAAGCAATACCAATGAGATAAAGAGGAATGAATAAATGCAGGAAAATGGAGGACTGTGAGGCAACATACGGTAATTGCTATCTTTGAGAGTGTGGTGGTACCACATTTTAAAAAGCGTAGTTTGGAAATTTTCCGATAGTCAGCGCTAGTCGCAAACATGGTGATTTTAAGTGCGGAGGGAGCTTTCTGTGTGATGCAGTTCGACAAAAACCCGTAGTAACGAATTTGTTGTGCCAGTGGCAAATGGCCTTCCTTGTTGGTGGTTTCTTGCTGTTCTTGGTTCTAAACATCCGTTGAACAGCTGTAGCACACTTGTTTTTGTCGAGCTCCAACACTCGGCATGTGTTGCCACTTTTATGTAAAGTTAGTTCGCCTCCACGTGGTGCACCCTGGGTAACGCTAAATGAACTAACACAACTGGCGGCAGACCGAACGAAGAATTCCTGCCCCACATCACAGTGAAACAGAACGACAGACAAAGCGCTATGCAAGATACACACAACGGTCCTTTTAGGGACCAACTGACAAAGGATCTCGGACCTTGCATCCGAATCTGCCATTTCAACATTGAGGCCATAAGCAGAGCAAAATGTCAAGTATTGCAGAGAATTTTACACGATAACGACATTGACCTGGTAGCCATACAGGAAACTCATGCTGAAAATAGAGTGCAACTTGAAGCTAAAGGAAGGATACTGAAATATGATCTACTTGGAGTCACGTATGACAGACGCTATGGCGTTGCGACGTATGTGCGTGGGGGCATAGAGGACGCCTTTCTAGTTGAAGCCTCCATTGCAAATGATATCCATGAAGTTGTCATCAAAATAGGAGAAGTTACAGTAACTAACATCTATAAACCTCCTGCTACTACATGACCAGTTGAAGTGATAAAGATCCACCCACACCCAAGCGTATACGATGGGGACTATAATAGTCACCACGAAATGTGGAAATATAGTACGAATTATAGCAATGGAGACATGCTGGTCGATTGGTCCGAGGAACAAAATACATATCTGGTCTTTGATGCCAAGGACCGAGGGACATTCAGATCAGCCGCATGGAACTGCGACTATAACCCGGATCTGTGCTTTGTTTCGAGGGATACAAACGATAAACCACTGACAGCCTCTAGAAGGGTCCTGACGGACTTCCCTCATAGCCAGCACCGCCCTGTGCTTATTAACATCGGTATATCCATCCCGATAATAAGGTCTTACCCTCGACCAAGGTGGAATTTTACAAAAGCTGACAGGACAAAATTCTCTGTACAACTTTATTATACCTTGAGCTGGATCCCTCCAACCAGCAAGAGCTATGAGAGGTTTGTGGGAACGGTCATTAGCTCTGCGAAAACAGCGATCCCAAGAGGGTACCGCAAAAAATACATTCCCGGTTGGACATAGATATGCGATGACCTGTACGCGGAGTTCATCAAGAATGGGGACCGGGAAATAGCGGATGAACTATTATATAACATCGACTTTATTAGACGGCAAAATGGGAGAATACTGTTGAAAATCTAGACTTTTCAAAGTCAAGCCGACACTCCTGGTCCCTACTGCGTAAACTTGGAGGCACAAATCCACCTGAACATAGAAAGGACGAAATATCTCCCAACAAGGTTGCATCCGGCATAGTTTCTGCGTCTAGAGCCCCACCAAATAGAAAGCACACAACAAAAGTGAAGAAAGACTTAAAAACATTAAAAAGGACCCGTGCAATGGACTCAGAATATTCATCAGATATTCGCATCGAGGAGGTTACCAATGCCATGAAGAAGGTTAAATCAGGCAAAGCTCCGAGTTTCGATGGTGTCCACCCTGAGTTCCTCATACATGTCGGAGCCTACACAAAACAATGGCTGGCTAAGTTCTTTACGGACATTCTCCAAGTGGGTAACATTGCTCCCTCACTTAAACGAGCAAAGATCATCGCAGTCCTGAAACCTGGTAAACCAGGCGATAGACCAGAGAGTTACCGCCCCATTGCCCTTCTCAGTATGGTCTATAAATTACTAAAAAGACTGCTCCTCAACAGAATAGGCCAGACTATACTAAAAAAAAATCCCTATCGAACAAGCAGGATTCCGTCCATATCGCTGCTGTACAGATCAAGTCCTATCACTGACAACATATATAGAGGCGGGGTTCCAGAAGAAACATAAAGTAGCTGCAGCATTCATAGACCTAACAGCAGCCTATGATACAGTTTGGAAACAGGGACTCATGTACAAATTAATCTGTGCCGTCCCCTGCAAGAAGACCAACCTCACTGATGATATGTTGTCTAATAGAACCTTCCACGTAATGATGGGGAATGAGAGAAGTAAACAGATGAAACTCAATAATGGACTCCCACGAGACTCTGTCCTTGCGCTCCTCCTTTTCAGCCTTTACATCGCTGACATGCCTGCAACCAGATCGCGCAAATTTGGTTATGCTGACGACTGGGCTCTAGCAACAGCCCACAGAAATATAGAAACTGCCGAAGATATCCTTACGAGTGACCTAGGGATTCTCAGCGAGTACTTTAGAAAATGGAGGCTACAACCTAGTGCTATAAAGACGGAAGTATCTGCCTTCCATTTGAACAACAAAATGGCCAACAGAGAACTACAAGTCTGTCTAGACGGGAAATTACTAAATAACAACAAACACTCAAAGTACCTTGGGGTTACCCTAGATAGGACACTAACATTCAAAGAACACCTGACGAAAACTGCAGCGAAACTTAAAACACGCAACAACATATTGCAGAAGCTCTGTGGCACCACTTGGGGCTCCACAGCATCTACCTTAAGAACATCCGCACTTGGCTTGGTGTGTCCAGTGGCAGAATACTGGGCCCCAGTATGGCTCAACAGCAAACACACACACATGGTAGATAGCCAACTTAATGCAACAATGCGTATTATATCAGGCACAATCAGGCCAACTCCTACGGTGTGGCTGCCCGTTCTCACTAACATAGCCCCTCCTAACCTGCGCCGTGAACACGCTCTGGTTAGAGAATTTCAAAACATCATGGCCAACCCTCAATTACAAATCCATGAAGATACTCTCGACATCCAAGGAAACCGACTCCGGTCTAGGCATCCTCCACTAAAGACCGCACAAGCTCTGCACCAAACCAAGTTTAAAATAAATGACCGATGGAAAGAGGAATGGGAGAGCAGAACAGCAGTAAACTGCCACAGTATGCCGTGCATCTTTAGTAAACCAAAAGGATTTGATTGCCCTCTCAAAGTTTGGTCAACTCTTAATCGCATCAGAACCAACTGTGGGAGATGCGCCGACTCCTTACACAGATGGGGTACACTTGCTTCGGCCGCTTGCGACTGTGGCGCTGAGAGACAGACGGTCAAACACATCGTGCAGGAATGCCTACTAAGGGCATACGAGGGTGACCCACAGAATTTCCTAATGGCGACCCAAGAGGCAATCGACTATTTATTATCTAAGCTGGACATCTGCTTGTGATTGCTCTTCTGTGAGTGTAAATTTACAATTGGCGATGTCCTTATATACAAACTGTTATTTATTGCTCTGTTTATACATATGTGATTTTTTTATCGTGTTGTTTCTGTAATTTTTACTGTGATGTTATGAGCCATACGCTAAATAAAAAAGAAATAAATAAATATGTTTGTTATTAAGATCACGCACTGTCTGTGCAGCCTCAGTAGGCCAGACTTGAAAATGAACCTGTAAGGTCACCTAAGAAACTACTCTTACAACAACTGTTGACAAACAATTTATGAGAGCTTTATGCAACACATCTCAAATGCTTCGATTCTCTTGTGTTAAGGTTTTCTCGCAGTCTATGTTTCACTACCATACAATGTTGTACGCCAAACATGCATTCTCAGAAATTTCTTCCTCAAATTAAGGCTTACGTTTACTATGTATACTAGTAGACTTCTGTTGGCTAGGAATGCCCCTTTTGTCAATTCTAGTCTTCTTTTGATGTACTCCTTGCTCTGTCTGTCATGGATTATTTTACTGCCTAGGTAGCAGAATTCCTTAATTTCATCTGTTTTGTGACCATCAGCATAATGGTAAGTTCCTCTTGATTCCCATTTCTGCTTCTTCTCATTACTTTCGTCTATCTTCGATTTACTGTCAATCCATATTCTATACTCATTAGACTGTTCATTCCAGAGAGCAGATCATGTAATTCTTCTTCACCTTCATTGAGGATAGCAATGTCATCATCGAATGTTACCATTGATATCCTTTCACCTTTAATTCCGCTCTTGAACCTTTCTTTTACTTCCGTCATTGCTTCTTCGATGTATAGATTGTACAATAGGGCCTAAAGGCTACATCCGTGTCTTACATGCTTTTTAATCCGAGAACTTCGTTCTTGGTCTTTCACGCTTATTATATACTTTCTTGGCTCTTGGACGTGTTGTATATTACCCGTATCTCGCTACAGCCTATCCCAATTTCCCTCACAATTTCTAACATCTTACACCATTTGACACTGCCAAACGCTTTTGTCAGGCCTACAAATCCTATGAAAGTGTCTTCATTTTTCTTTAGTTTTGCTTCCAATATCAGAACTGCTTCTCTGGTGCCCTTACTTTTCCTAACACATCCTCAATTTTGTTTTTCATTCTTCTGTATAGTATTCTTGCTGGCAGCTTGGATGCATGAACTGTTAAGCTGATTGTGCGATAATTCTCGTACTTACCAGCTCTTGCAGTCTTCGCAATTGTGTGGATGATATTTTTCCGAAAGTCAATGGCGTATCGCCAGACTCATACATTCTACACACCAACGTAAATAGTAGTTTTGGTGCCACTTCCCCATATGATTTTAGATATTCTAGTGGAATTTTATATGTCGCTTCTTTTTTTATTTGGTCTTAAGTCTTCTAAAGCTCTTTAAAATTCTAATTCTAGTAGTGGATCTCCTACCTCTTCTATATCGACTCATGTTTCCTCTTCTTCTTGCACCCTAGACGGCCATAAAACGGAGGCCTGGTCCTATGAGTCCTGATTTCAGTTGGTAAGAGCTGATGGTAGGATTCGGGTGTGGCGCAGATTCTACGAAGCCATGGACTCATGTTGTCCACAAGGCATGTATAAGCTGGTTGTGGCTCCATAATGGTGTGGACTATGTTTACATGGAACGGACTGAGTCCTCTGGTGCAAGTGAACCGATCATTGACTGGAGATGGTTATGTTCGGCTACTTGGAGACCATTTGAATTCATTGACTTTATGTTGCGAAACAACGATGTCAGCGAGCCACAATTGTTCGCGACTGGTCTGTAGAGCATTCTGGACAAGTCGAGCGAATGATTTGCCACACAGATCGCCCGAGGTGACTCCCATCGAACATTTATGTGACATAATTGAGAGGTCAGTTCCTCCACAAATTCTTGCACCGGTAAGACTTTCGCATTTATGGACAGCTATAGAGACAGCATGGTTTGGTGTTCCTGCAGCGGACTTCCAACGACTTGTTGAGTCCATCAGGTCATGCTGTTGGACTAAGCCCGGTGAAAGGAGATCCGACACGAAATTATGAGGTATTCCATGACTTTTGCCACCTCAGTGTATTAGAAAACGGCTAACCGTTTTCGTGGTGCGCACTGCCACTTGCAGGTTGCATACCTAACGGCTTATAGGGGCAACAAAAATTGGATTTTCAGTATTTCAAAGAACTAGGAGATCCTAGCGCAAGTTTCTTAGTTTTATGGTTTTAAATAATGACATTATTTGAAATAAATGTAGTCGTTGGGATAAGGGTAGTTGCGGGAATAATGCGAAAACTTCTATAAAAATAAACCAAACGACGTGAAATAGTATCCTTGAATTTATGAGACATCCTTGAATATACATTGCAATGTGTCCAAAAATGTGTTTTGCGTTCGAATGTTTGTTGCAGATTGTACGACGGGCAGAGATCAGTAATTGTCAGTAGGGCCACATAACCTATAACTTTCAAGTCGACAAACATTTTCCGTTACATCGAGCATGTCAAGCCATAGAAGCAACAGGTAAATCACAATTCAAGGCGACAATGACAAATATGTTTGTCGTTTCGGATTGTATATTCGTTTAGAAAAGTTCACTTTTACGACGGACAGAGATGATGGACTACCGCAGTTGTCACGGCTATTATCTATGACAATACAGTACACAAATAATCCAGTTAATGAGGACTTCAAAACAAACAAAATGGTATTTTTAATAAGATAATATGAAAAAGGAGTCTTCCTAAAATGTAGGTATTTGCTGGGAATCCATGATGCCCTTTTGCCTATGATAGTTAAAGGTCTTCTTTATGTTAAAATTTCTTTATGTTAAAATGCCCCTCAAATTAGTAAGTTTTGCGCAAAATTAGTATGGAGAAGTCGGTTAAAAAACCTTTCTAGTAATATCTCATTCATCCCTGTGCCATTAGACTATGTGTTGAGAGGAAGGGATGTTGATTTGAGAAACTATGTACATCACTACTGACCGGCTTTAAAAATTTAACATTTCGTCATAATTACTCATTAAGAGGTATAATCTTATGATAAAAGTTCAACACAATTAGTCAAATATTACAGTTAGAAACGGCGTATAGTGACATGTCTAGTGGTAGCCTAACTCAAGGCGCACGAATTACCTAGAGTATTTTCATCCAATATTTGAGAATGAGAGCATTTACCGACTTCTAACAAACTTTAAACATAATATCAAACGCCGGCCGGAGTGGCCGAGCGGTTCTAGGTGCTACACTCTGGAACCATGCGACCGCTGCGGTCGCTGGTTCGAATCCTGCCCCGGGCATGGATGTGTGTGATGTCCTTAGGTTAGTTAGGTTTAAGTAGATCTAAATTCTGGGGGACTGATGACCCCAGCAGTTAAGTCCCATAGTGCTCAGAGCCATTTGAAGCCATACAATCAAACCTTTTCTTAACTTCTTCTCGCTTGTATGCCTAACGCCTAATATTTAACACGTTAGCTCATTTGTAAAGTAATTAGATGTTTGAAGCTGATTTATACATAGGAACTCTGTTCTTTAGAGAAGTGGGGGATGGGGGGAAGGGTTGCAAATCATATACTAACTATCTAAAATTTGACCATAGGAAACGTAGTTGTAGTGTACTAACAAATTAACGTGATATCCTTATTTTGCTTGGCAGAATACACGTGCGGGCAGTTAAAAATTTGTAATAATAATTGTAACACGACCTGCTATAGTTCCTAGGCAGCTAATCAAAATTTAATGCTAGCAAATAGATGAAAAAAGTATGATTTTCAGCTTTTTAACACACCCCGAAAAATAAGATTCATACAAAGCGCCTTGATTCAAAGTCTTCATTTAATGTAAATATTCCTCCTTCGAGAGCTATTCACGGTTTGGGAACGAAAAAAAAAGAAAGTAATCGTTGTAAGGCACATTCAGCGAATAAGGTGGCTGTGGAAGCATTTGGAGGCAAAAGGCATTCAGCTCTGCAGCAACGATCCGATACGTGTATGAGGGCGTGCTATCGCGATGGAAGATAACTTTCTTTTTTACAAAATGTTGCCGTCTCAAGTCAAGAGCGTGCTTGAGCTACTCCAGTAATGAAGCGAGGCGCTTTCTGACGATGACGCTGCCCCGTTGAAGGAAGTCTGTGAGTACGGAGAGAATCCCACAAAACGGCAGCCACAAATTTTCTAGCAGATAGACATTCTTCACTTTTACCATCCACTGTCTCTTCATTTCCATCGTGTATTCATCAATCGATGTTTCTTCTGCTATATGAATCGTCGGTGGAACTGAATTTAAGCAATACTACACGTTTTTGGTCAACGCTCATCTTAGTTCGTTGTTCATTCACACATGATCGTTTTACAATGATACTAGACTTGCCAGATTGTTACAGCCCATTAAAAGACAAATGTTGAAAATTAAATGGAATGATAAGGTAAGGAATGAGGAGCTTCTGCACAGAATCGGCGAGGAAAGGAATATTTGGAAAACACTGATAAGAAGAAGGGACATGATGATGGGACATCAGTTAAGAAATCTGGAATAACTTCAATGGTACTAGAGGGAGAAGCAGAGGGTAAGAACTGTAGTGTAAGACAGAGATTTGGAATACATCCAGCAAATAATTGAGGACGTAGGCTGCAAATGCAACGCTGAGATGAATAGGTTGGCACAGGAGAGGAATTCATAGCAGGCTTCTTCAAACCAGTCAGAAGAACTAAAGAAGGGTCCAACCGATATGGCCACGAGCTAAGAAAAGGCGCTGCATGCGATGTGCTGTTAGCAGAAACACTCGCGTCGATCGTCTGCTGCCACACCCCATTAACGCCAATTTCGCAGCACTGTCCTAACTGATACGACCTTCATTGATTACTGCAGTTATTTCACGCATTGTTGCTTGTCTGTTCACACTGACAACTCTACACAAACGCCGTTCCCATCGGTTGTTAAGTGAAGGCCGTCGGCCACTGCGTTGTCCGTAGTGAGAGGTGAAGCCTGAAATTTGGTATTCTCGGCACACTCTTGACTGTGTGGATCCCGGAGTATTGGATTCTCTAACGATTTCCGAAAGGGAATGTCCTGTGTCTAGCTCCAATTATCCCTCCGCATTCAAAGTCTGTGTTAATTCCAGTCGTGGGGCCATAAACACGTCGGAAACCATTTCACATGAATCGCCTGAGTAGAAATGACAGCTCCACCAATGTACTGTCATTTTATACCTTATCTACACCATACTTCCGACATCTGTATACGAATATCTCGCTATACCACGAATTTTGTCGCCTTGGTGTATAAGTTAGAAATACATAATATGCTATACATGCAGGGTGATTATAATTAAAGATAAACTTTCAAACCGCTGTAGAAATAACACCACTGGTCAGGATGACGTCAAATTGCAACGGAAAAGGGGGAAAACGCATGGCAGAATAAAACTAAATAGTTACAAAATGTAGCAATAGATGGCGCTGGGATCATTATAATTTAATAGTGGTCGGCTACAAATGACAAAATAATCATACAACAATGCCTAAGGTGTATGTTTGAGGTTAAACAAACTGTACTACTCAGTATGCATGGATGTACAGTTACGTAAGCCCATCCACCACGGCTAGGTCTTATCGGATCGGATGGGAAAAATCGGTTTTTATTTGTTCTGCCAAAAATCGCATAAAAAGCATTACTCACATCGGGTTTAGTTGTCCTGAGGCCAAAAACCGCATAAAGAGCATCAATCACATCGGTTTGTAATTGTCCTGAGGCCAAAAACCGCATAAAAAGCATCAACCACATCGGCTTTTAATTGTCCTGAGACCAAAATCACATAAAAGCATAAATCAAAATCAAATCGGATTATTAATTTCGTGTGACTGGCTCAAAACATGTTCAATGTGGTGTCCACTGTCTTCTGCAACAAGTTGAAATCGAGAAACAGCATGTTCCACAACTGATCGAAGTGTTTTTGGGGCCACGTTCAGGATGTGTTGCGTAATGCGTGCCTTCAATGCAGCTAAGTTTGCAATCGGAACACTGAACACAACATCTTTCAGATCGCCCCACAGCCAGAAGTCACACGGATTAAGGTAAGGTGATCGGGACGGCCAGGCTGTAGGGAAATGGCGGCAGATAATTCTAGCATTTCCGAAATGGTGCTTCAGCAGCTGCTTAACGGGAATTGCAATGTACGGAGGTGCACCATCTGGCATAAAAATGATCTCATCCACACATCCACGCTGTTGGAGAGCTGGAATGACGTGGTTGCGCAAAAGACACTCACAGCGCTTACCAGTGACGGTACAGGTAACAGGACTGGAAGCACCTGTCTCTTCGAAAAAATATGGCCCTTTGATTTATGATGTCGTAAACCCGCACCATACAGTGACCTTTTCAGGATGAAGTGGTATTGGTTGATCTGCGTGTGGATTTTCCGTTGGCCATATTCGACAATTCTGTGTATTGACATATCCTTTCAGATGGAAGTGGGCTTCACCTGTCCACAGAATCTTCCACGGCCAATCATTGTCCACTACCACGCGAGCAAGAAATTATAAAGCAAAGGCCTCTCTTGCTGGCAGGTAAACAGGAAGCAACTCGTACACATGGGTAATTTTGAATGGATAGAAAAGAAGGATATTTCATAGGATTTTACACACCGAGCTCACGGGTGTGTCCAATGTTCGGGCAATTCTCCGTGTACTACACGCTTGCGCACCACCACTCGTCTCTGTTGTGGATTGGCAAGACAGCCAACCCACTATGAGAGGAAGCCGAAAGGCACGCGTTTTAGCTTACGCAGGCTGGCGTGAGGTCTGGAACAGGTCAAGGAAATGAGACTAGCAAAAAAGGACGTAGCTGAGGAATGCTTAACTTTAATCCATAAATTGTGAACATCGCTCTTGACGGTACATGTTTTACAGCACCAATAGTAACTGGTAATGGCGCCTTGCTAGGTCGTAGCAAATGACGTAGCTGAAGGCTATGCTAACTATCGTCTCGGCAAATGAGAGCGTATTTTGTCAGTGAACCATCGCTAGCAAAGTCGGCTGTACAACTGGGGCGAGTGCTATGAAATCTCTCTAGACCTGCCGTGTGGCGGCGCTCGGTCTGCAATCACTGATAGTGGCGACACGCGGGTCCGACGTATACTAGCGGACCGCGGCCGATTTAAATGCTACCACCTAGCAAGTGTGGTGTCTGGCGGTGACACCACAGTCTCCTCCTGCATTGCTGTGGCCACTGCTTCCACTGACGTCGGGTCAATTTGTTTCCTCCCTCTACCAGGTTGCACACCAAAAGAACCTGTCTTTTCGTATTTCCGAATCACTTTCTGCACAGCCACGGCAATCGTCGGACCAACGCCTTTTTTCAAACCCTTCGGTGTCCGGAACTTCTGCAGAGCGACGTGTGCACAGTCATCATTCTTATAATACAGCTTTTCAATCAGAGCGCGATCCTGCATTGAGACAGTCATGGCGAACGTCGCAGACACGAAAGGAGGGAAAGCCCCGCACCCGGCGTGTTTATACTAACTTCAGTGGGTCGTGCGCATGACAGGTGTGTTCATTTACACGTTCTGACACATACAGCGCCATCTGTTTATCAATTTTCACACTACTTTTTTCCCCCTTTTCCGATAATATTCCGTTGCAATTTGACGTCATTCTGTCCAGTGGTGTTATTTCTACAGCGTTCTGAAAGTTTAATTATAATCACTCTGAATATATATATAGTCATGTTAATATAATGAAAATTTTATGCTCAGTTATAGCGATATTAATGACATTATAAAAAGGTCTCACCATTCATTGTCTAGTACTATCATACCACATTTCTAAGTTTCTGCAACACTATCTCCATCAAGCATGTATACTGGTTGCAGTGCACGTCTCACTCAGCTTCATCCCATAGCTGGGTGACGTGGTCTCAGTCTCTAGCCATTGCAGCTAGTCCATGTTGTCGAAAATTGACTTTATCTGGCGCAGAACACAGGAATGTACCCATCACAATGGCTTGCCACTTTCTTGTAGAGTTTTATACAAGCCAAAGCATGCTTCATCTGCTGAGATTACACATTCTGTACAAGCATATTTAAATCTGGTATATACCATACAGTGTACCCAGGAGAGTATCGTCCACTAAGTCAATACATACATAGCATGCTATATTAAATATATGAGTCGTTAAGTGACAAATGTAGAAGTCCAGTCGTATAATTGGAACACAATATAATACTTATTTCACAGTCCATATTTTCTTTCCCTGAACCAAAAGTTAGTTCCTGTGCTGCACACGAGATGGTGAACCAGCATGGGTACTTCCTTGCAACAGTTCTCGATACATAAAGCGAAGGTGATGTGGTAGTAGCGACTCCCATTTGGTCATTTGTGATGTCAGACCAAGCTCGCGTGAAACTTGGATAGAGCCAGACAATATAAAGATGGCAATCAGAACGTTTTCTCTTCTGCTACGCTGAATTCAGCGTGCATTAGTGACGGGTGATTGCATTGTGTCTAATGTGTCTGAATGTTTCGCAAAATGACTGATTGTAGAGAGTGATGTTACAGTAAGTGTTTATTTTGCCTTGCCACTTACAGTCATTCAGTGAAAAGTTAGAACTTGTTAAGAATGGTCGAACGACCTCCTGTCTCAGCAATTTAAAGACAGAGAACAAACCCAGGAATTTCATACGAACATTTAATCCTGATAATTACAACAAAACACTTTGGTTATGTGGCAGTGAAACATTTATAGACTCTTCTGTTGGCCATGTTTCCTCCACAGAAAGGGCAAATCTTCTTGGAAAAGTAAATATTGTGGTTGTTCTGACATTAATAATCTGCAAACTGCAATTTCGCTGTATGAAAAACCAGAATCTCATATCAATGCATGAACAGCTGTGGGCATATTTGGGAAAAGGAAGAACTGATTTTCAATTAGGTGCACAGAAATGTGCAAGCATTTTAAAAGCAAAAAGAACCAGTGAAAGGGGACCGGTAAATACTGAAAGAGATTGACAGCAGGCACCTGCTAGGGTTAACATTTCGGGGATACTGGGAAAACTGTGACGCCGGCGGCCGAGGCAGTTTCTATGGAAAATCCACAAAATGGGGACACAACTGCTATCACTGAGTTACGTTGATTTCTCATTATCGCAAGAGATTTCCAACTTAACTTCCTTTAGTGTCCGTTTAAGGAACTGTTTTGGTTCAAAAGGGTGTATAAGTAACATGGCGCAGTCAGTACCGTTAGAAATATATTTTTCAGCAAAAACGTGGCCGACCTGCAAGCTGTACATTACGAGATTCAATGTCTTTGAGAAAATGTGGCTTAATTCTGAAAACATATGTGAGACTTCAAGGAACAGAAGTAAGAAAAACTGCTCGGAAGCATTTGCAAACGATGACTATAGAAGAATGTGCCTCGAATATTAAATACTATAATCATGCAGTTAATTCAGAATTTGATTCGCTGCCTAACTTAAAGTTTATTGAAATGTTGAGCTTACAAAAATTCTCGAGATTTGCAGATGTCTATCCCGTGCTGGCGTTCGAAAAATTAAGGACAACATATGGGAAGTTTTTATATTGTTAGGTTAAAGTCTGAAGTGTAGGCTATGTTCACGTCACAACATCTTGCAGCCATGTCTATACAGTAAATACAAGGTTTCCTGTAAAATAATTAACCTTACACTGGACTTCCAGAACTCTATAAACTCTGTGAACTACATCTTCAGCAGTCGAATGATCGCTATCCGCACTGGACAGGATAAAGACCTTCATTGGGAATGCAAAAGGACAGTTATCTGTCTGCACCTTCCCTCGTGTCCACCTCCACTGAAAAGGATCTGTTGGTGCTGACGAAAGTTCGAAGCTCAGTTTTCGGTGACGTTACTGAGGAATTTGTAAGAAGAACCACAGAGCAGGATTCAACTGCTGATAGAACCGTGGTGGGTGGGCAATCACTCCTATACATACAACTCAAAGGTTTCATGTTGCATGCATTACCAACATTTTCAGGATACTCCAATTAGTGTATCAATTATTAAGTATCTTATCCAACATTAGGATAAAAATTCTTCAGGTCTCTTTATCATCTTTTCAACAATGGATAAATTTTTAAGGAAATTCACGTTTCTAATATGCCATTGTGTAACTTGTTAACTTGTGTTATGTCACTGATAAGGACTGAACATGGCAGTTTAGCAGTAACCAAAGGCCACACGGTCGAATCCTCGTCGAAGTGCATAATAAACAGGAAAAATAAAATAACTGTTTGCTGTGTACAGATAACAAGCTGTGGACTGCGAAGTAAACTTCATGTGAGGTATATAAACAAATGCATACATCTACTTTACTTCCAAGTGTACTACAAAACTAGAACCTTTAAACCAATCGTACATAGACAACAAAGAATGGTTCAACGCTATGATATAGGTCTCAGATATGTAATGCATGTTAATCAGTGTAAAATATTCAACAATAATCGCCCATTTTACAAATGTAAATAATTGTACTAAAAGTTTCTCCAAAGATGACACGTAACAACAGTTTTTCAGGAGACAAAGAAACAAATAAGCCCCCTGAAGATACCACAAAAAGTAAGGAAACACGTATGGGTGAAAACAAACTACAAAGGTGTCTTGCATGATGCATTATTCCTCTCCAGTCTCCAGTTATAGTAGCGGCTATTTGGCACGCCAAGGTGGAGCTCTGAAATGGCTCTGAGCACTATGAACGCACGCCAAGCTGGATGGGGCACTAGGGGCAACCAATATTCGTAAAGCATTTACAACAAATAATAGCGGAAACTGAAACTGATTCAACTGTACGAAGAAAGGATGGTGGATGCCAAATGAAAACCAGATTACTACTCCGAAACTGCCGAGTCACTCTCTAGTTAACCGGAGTTGTTAACCGCCTCTGTTGCCTTTCCATCAGGTAACCCCATTTGTCGTATTTGAGCAGGGCACGGCCCGGAGGTATGTAATGAAGATGGAAGGCGTATGATCTTTGGAGTGCTTCTGTTTTGTTTCCTGTGTATTTAATGATGGTACACACGTGTATTTATAAAGAACCTCGATGTTCCTTTTTCTGGAACATCTTTGTAAAAGAAATTCTAACGTAATCCGGTGACTTACGTGAAGGTGAAGGTCAATTCCTCAAAACGCGTTGTGAAAAGAGTGACTGGCAGTTTTTTTTACGTTTACGGCAGTTGTTGTTCCAAAGTATCAAAGAATATGATTTCTGATTGTTGTACAATACCACTTCATCTTCCTCCCCCGTTGCACATCGCCAGTAATTTTTGAATTCAAGTTTCCTATGGTTTGATTTGAAATATCGAAAGTTGTGGAAACGTCGTCGGTTTCCTATTTCTGACTTTCTCCAGTCTACATTCAGAATGATCTTCTTTTGTCTTATGTGAGGAGTTTCGTGATGTTCGGAAGCTTTGTGATGCATGTTCGCCTATTCACACCGAGCATTTTCGCGAGGAAGATCGACAGAAGCCTCAGGGCCGGAAGGCACACAGTCGTTTCCGATGAAAACCTTGCTTTTTTCCTCTTGCTTTGAACGCCACTGAAAGCGCTCCTGACGAATGTCAGAACCCGTGAGCGCTACAGCAGTGGCAAACGACTTTGAATGTGCAGCTGAGAAGAAAGCGAGAGGAGAATGGAAAGTGAAATGTTTGTGTCTTACGGTGTTTTATTTGGAGCACGTGGAGAGCCAGAGGGGTATTACCCGGCAAGGCGAAATGGTAATATCGCAATAGCAGGCACCAACCCAGTTACGTGCTACGTACAGTCACACACCGATTAAAGTAGTGCGCTTTGCTATGTCAGCATGGGTGGTGGGCACGGGGAGTGTGTTCGCGGTAAGCTGCAACGGCTTGCAGTTAACGTAATTCAATTTGTTGACGACGATGAGAAACAGAAGCGATTTATTAAAGAAAAAGAGAGAGAGAGAAAGAGGTCCAAATCGCTCTAAGCACTATAGGACTTAACATCTGAGGTCATCAGTCCCCTAGCCTTAGAACTACTTAAATCTAACTAACCTAAGGACACCACACACATCCATGCCAGAGGCAGGATTCGAACCTGCGGCCGTAGCAGCAGCGCGCTTCCAGAATGAAGCGCCTACAACCTCTCGGTCACAGGGGCCGGCAGCGATTTATCGTGCCGGCGGTGTAGGCCACGGAACATAAAGCCAAAATGTTGAGGGACAAGACGGTTTGCAAATTACGGAAGGAGGCACACGAAGCCGAGCAGAGTGGAAATACCAACTTCGGGAAATCTACACAACTTTTGTCGCACGTAACCAAACTTGAAGTCTAACAAGTTAAATCTGAGAAACATTGTTCTGGCTACGGGATTTAGTTTCAGAAGCTGCGAGAGGATACAGTTGCAAAAATGACATGCCACATTACGTTTTTACGAAAGAACGAAGCATCAGAATCAAAGCGGCCCCTGGTTTGCTTAAATGAAACATGGATTCTCACATAATACAATGTAAATAAACGTTGGCAAACAGACAGTGTGCAGGGAGTATTGTCGAATAGAAGTACTGGTGAGCGTTTGATTGTTGAGCATGGTGGCGGTGACATGGATTGATTAGTAACTGTTAACTTCTCAAACAAGACTCAAAAATCAGAAGGTCGGACGATCACTCAGAAATGGATCATTGTGTCTTTTCTTCATTTATTTTATCTTTCTTTGACGAAACAAGATACATGCATGCTATGCTGAAATATTTTCTAGATTAACAAAAAGAAACTGACTGCCGACAACCGTATTATCCTTAGTAGCAGGCTAATTTGTAAACTATTATACGCTACTGAATTTCTATTACAGGCAAACCCTAGAGACTAGAGCATGACGCAAATTATTTCTGTTGATTATTAACAGCGTCTTTACCCATTCGGTTTATTTTTAGCCACTGTAAGTGTCCTAAATGTTTGATCACAGTAATGTTCAAACAGTGATCACTTTTGACTTACTTTCAATAATGAGCGTGATTGGTAAAAGTTATACAAGTTTTGCACAAATAAGATTTTTAAACATTTCTTCTTGAACAACTTCCTTTCTCTCTCTCTCTCTCTCTCTCTCTCTCTCTCGCTGTTAACAAAAATAATACAGATGCGCTGATAATCTCACTTCATAGAGCTGACCAAATCGAAACATTACTTTCACGCAATGCATTCATGATAGACAAGTGACACTCTGAAACGGATATTTGATCGTGTTAGCCGGCCGGTGTGGCCGTGTGGTTCTAGGCGCTCCAGTTTGGAATCGCGTGACCGCTACGGTCGCAAGTTCGAATCCTGCCTCGGGCATGGATGTGTGTGATGTCCTTAGGTTAGTTAGGTTTAAGTAGTTCTAAGTTCTAGGGGACTGATGACCACAGAAGTTCAGTCCCATAGTGCTCAGAGCCATTTTTTTGATCGTGTTAGCAAAATAGATACAAGCGTAACGTGAAAATTCGACAGCGGTCATCGCGTTCGGATTTCGAAATAAGATTTTCGTCTTCCGCAAACTGTGTCGTGTGTAAACGTGGTGACAGACGGCCGGCGAGTGACACTTGGCCACTTTTACGAACACTGAAGTAAGTGGATTACTATCTAGCACGTAATGCTCTTCTTGCACCTCCCCGTTTCTCGTGCGTAAACACGACACTGCTGCCACCGTGGCGAGATTACCATTTCGCTTTGCTAACTGCAGTTATTGCACCTATTTACTTGGTCAAGAGATCACTCTGTGCAAAGTAGTTTACACGACGGATATGAACTAGCGAAGGCAGTCACGCGTGCTGTGTGACGGGAATCCGCTGCAGTGTTCTTTTATATTTGAACAGTAGTTTTACATACGATCGGCGCTATTATTTACGATAACACAGTTTGCTACTTGTATACATAAACATGTGGTATATTCAACATGTTGAATGTACAACGCTACAATCACATGGCCGTACGCAGAAATGGTTTTAATCTAATCGTTACGAAATCGTGAATATTTCTTTCCCCGCTGTCTTGCCCTACAGCTTGGAAGTCGTTGTTAGGCGGTTTCTCACATCCGATTAGTTTTATCCCGGGCTGGTACCCAAGTCCTGCGTCAGCTCCACGATTAGCAAACGTGGGATAACACTATAATGACGTCACAAATCGCGTTCCGGGGAGAAGCGGGGGCGTCAGAGAGGGCATCCCGCCTCCCATCACCACTAGCAATGCCAAATCCGAGATAACATGCTGACCCGTGGAGAACAGGGGTAAGGCTAGCAGGAAGAGGAAGAAGAAATACAGGGTGTATCAAAAAGAATCGGACATTGAAAAGGGCAAGGACGTGATGGACAGAGCGCAGGAAGAGAGAGGGAGCTGAATGAGATGGAGAAGGAGGAGGAGGAGGAGGGAGAAGAAGACGGACAGAGAAATGGAGGAGGAAGTGACAGATAGAGAGAAGAGGGAGGAGAAAGAGGTGGAAAAAAGAGGAAAGGATGAAATAGGTAGAAGAAGGGAGAAGAAGGTTATTAGGATATATATATAATTCCTACACATGTTAGCGGTGTGTGCTTTCTGTTTCTGTCTTTTCCAATTAGCCAGACTGGGCCAAAGCAATGCGTGGCCAGAAACAGCTAGTAATGAAATACAATTTGCCTAATCCTGAAAAAAATAAAATTTGCCTAATCCTGGAGAAACAGCCCTGTAGTAGATTGGATAAATGCTAGGGACGATAAGGAAGAAAATCTGAATTTGAAAACTTGCCATTCCATTAACATTAAAGGTTTTCCATTGTGTCTCATTTTATTCCATCTATCCATCCATTTCAATTACTGTGCTCCATCTCTAATGGCAACATTGTAAACCCTGACATATTATACCATGCTAAGTACCCTTTGCCATACACTTCACAGTGATTTGCCAAGTATGTTTAATAGACATATGTAGATTCAGACATTTCTTTCCTCTCTCATCCACAATGACACACTAAGACCTCTTCTTACCCTTTTTCAAAGTTGAGTTTTTTTTTCATTGTTTACACACAATGCATTTACCTAAAACGAAAAATGAGGGAATACTGGGTTTTATGACCCATAAATATTGAGGTCGTTAGAGACAGAGTGGAAGCTCAGATTGTGTCAAAGATGGGGAACAAAATTGGCCGTGACTTTTGAAAGGAACCGTCCCAGCATCTGCCAGGAGCAAGTTAGGAAAATCATGGAAAACCTAAATCTGGATGACCAGATGCTGGTTTGAATCATTGTCCTTCCAAACGCAAGTCCAGTGTGCATTGGTCATTTACCTAAAACCATGTGCAGTAGGTTTCTTCTGAAGCGTCCTGGCATTGTGTGCTGGACTGAGGCTCAAACTTGAGGCGACTGCCTTTCACAAGCAAGTGCTCTACTGACTGAGCTACCGTAGCATGACTCATCACCCATTCCCACAGCTTTACTTCTGCCAGTACCTCTGATCCTACCTTTCAGACTCTACAGACGTTCTCCTGGATAACTTTTGGGATGAGTACTCCTTGAAGAAAGGATATTGCAGAGAAATTGTCCGATGCTGTTGCTAGATTAAGTTGTAATTCTTTCTGGTCTGTATCTTGCACAATTCATGTATTGCAGTCTACGTATAGGACTGTTTCATAAAGCAATACTGTGAGGAATATGCTAGTGTTTATGACAGTTACATTGTTCATAATACTAGTATTCACACATTAGCAATACATCAGACACACAGACGACCAAGGAATAACAAAACAGAAATAGTCGATCACCACATAGACAGCTACAACAAACATGAAATAAGTTGCTACATTATCAACATAACAGTGCTACCACTTAATCTGGTGACAATTTCAGTTTTGAGTGAGATATAAGTGTTACTCCCATCTAGTGGTTTAGTTAATTCATGACTTTTGAAAGGAACCGTCCAAGCATCTGCCAGGAGCAAGTTACGAAAATCATGGAAACCTTAAATCTTTGACTGCAAATACTTAAAAGTCACATACTTAAAAGTTTCATCACACATTGTCTAATAAAATGCTCTTTAGCACAAACATGTTTCAACCTAGACTCCATTGCAGATTTTGTGACAGTCTAATTGAAAATTTGATAGTCATGAAAAATTATTACTGGATTCTGAGGCTTATCATCTAAAAATTCTCCTGTCACCAATCTCAAATACACTGCCTCTTTGGCTGCAGAATTTAAAGTTGCATATTCAACTTCATTTTCTTTCTGTTCCAGGAAATTACATTTCTCTCCAACAAAGGAGTACTCCCATACTCTGAGAGCCCAGTAGTTAAATCATCTACAATATTTTGAATCAACAAAACCAGTTACATATAGATCCTCACAATTCCCTTTGTTACACATCCTGCCACAGTTCATAGTAACCCTTGAGATAATGAAGGACTCTTCTTGCTGCTTTGGATTGCACATTAATAAACTTACAACTATATCAGCTTAAAATATTTGCTGCATATGATACGTCAGATCTTGTATTAGTACTGATACACGGCAAACATGTTTCAAGTTCCTGATATGGCACTTCAATATTATGACCTTGTGAATCCCAAAGTATTAATTCAAACTCAACTGATGTTCATGTGCTAATACAATCAAACATATTAAAGCATGTCCCCACATTTGTAGAATAGTTCTTCCACTCAAGTTTTAAATTAACTTCCTCCCAATTTCTGGTTGCACTCATGCCTGGACAGGACTTCCCTTCTTCTATATCTCTAACTTCAAAAT
The DNA here is from genome assembly GCF_021461385.2 of Schistocerca piceifrons. Taxonomy (NCBI): domain Eukaryota; kingdom Metazoa; phylum Arthropoda; class Insecta; order Orthoptera; family Acrididae; genus Schistocerca; species Schistocerca piceifrons. Next base: position 508,705,539 of record NC_060144.1, read on the forward strand.
GTTCAAATGATACTTGTACAACTTGTCTTTCATCACACTGTTATTGCATACTACATGAATATCATCAGTACACAAACAACAACAACTGCAAGACTCACCTGACCTTTTAACAAACGTGCAATCTTCATTAGTATTTACAACATAACCTAGGTCTAATTGTAAACTTCTTGCTTGTTCATTAGTTGTCTAGCTGATTGTTTTAAATCATGTATGAGTTTTTATAATTTGTTCACTTTACTGTTATTATCTTTTGACACAAAACAAACTGGTTGATTCATGAAAATGATTTCCTTCAAGTTTTCATATAGAAATTAGCCCCACTCAGTTCTAATTAGTAAATTGCACCATAGTGGGATACGAGGGAATGCTCTTGGTTTATTGCAGTCATAATTAAATGATGGGAAGCAGCTGCTACACTACTGGAAAACGAACACCATGAATTTGTCACCCCTGCAGGGGGGAATTTTATTAACACATTCTTGAGGACATATACAACACACGATCTCACAATCAGAGTGATTTGTACGTGAGTACAGTCAACAGAGAATGCACGTCAGCACTAGTACCGTGTATACCCTCCTTCCACAGCAATGGAGGCTTCAGTTCTCCCATGGAGATGATCGTAGAGGTACTGAATGTAGTCTTACAGAATGTCCTGCCATGTAATTTCCAACTGATGCCTTGGCTGGGTCAGAGTTTGTACTGGATGTGCAGACCTTGCAAGATACTGTTTCATCTAGTCTCAAATGTGCTCAAAGAGGGATAGATCCAAGGATCGTGCTGGCCAGGGTAGTTGATGTACACCCTCAAGAGCACATTGTGTGGCACGAGATACATGTGCATGTGCACTGTATTGTTGTAAAAGCATATCACCTTACTGGTCCATCAACGGTAGCATGATGGGTTGGATGATGGTTTGAATGTACCATGCACTGTTCGATGTTCCCTCGAGGATCACCAGAGAAGTACAGCCAGTGTACAATATTGCTCTCCACACCATGATGCTGGGCCCTTGGTGTCTCTGTCATACACACTCCTGATTCTGGCACTCACCTGCATGATGCCACACACATGTACGGCCATCACTGGCACAAGGACAGAAGCAATTCTCATCACTGAAGATGACATGTCTCCATTTGTCCTTCCATACATGCCTATTGTGACACCACTGGAGATGGGCTGAATGATGTAGTGGTGTGAATGGAAGATGCCCTAACCGTATGCTGGACCGTAGCCCTGCTTTATGGAGACAGTTGCGAATGGTTCTCGCTGATACCCCTGGAGCAAAGGTGTCCCTAAGTTTTTGTGAAGTGACGGTGCAGTCCAGTACAACACTTCTTAGGATGCGACAGTTTTGGTGTGCATCTGTGCATTGCCACTGTCCACACCCAGACCCAGGTCGACAGTCATGTGCACCTTCTGCTGAGCGCTGGCGACAACATCGATGCACTGTGGAGACCTCACACCCCATGTGTCACACAATTCTGCAGTTCGTCCACGTGGCCTCCCGCAGGCTCACTATACACTCTCACTCAAACTCCATCAGTTGCACAAACAGTTCACATACACACTGTCGTGGCATGCTAACAATGTTGCAGACATAGACGGAGCATTGCATGCCACAGCAAACTGGCTGCCACTGGCTCCAGCAGTGAGCAACTGCTGCGCAGCTAGCAACATTCCATGGCCAATAACACAGTTCCCGTGTGTCCACAGCATTTCGTGTTTGATCATTGCATGCACCGCTCTTTCGTAGTGTCCAGTGCAAGTATGGCGAGTCTTATTCCCCTGCGTTAGTGTGTTCTTTACTCATTTTCCAGGAGTGTAGGTGCAAACAATAAAAATTCAGAACAGAAAAAGGAGAGATAATGGGGAAAAATGCTTCAAAGCAGGAGGTTGAAGTTAGGGTTCTTGGGTGGTTGGTGGTGGGTGTGGGTCTGGTGGCTATGGGAGATTGAGGCCACGAGGATGACAGGAATGAAGGATGTGTTACATGGACAATTTCGATGTACATTTTCATAGAAACTGGTATTAGAAGAACAACCCAGATGGTATTGGTTATGAAGCAGTCATTGAAATTAGTCTTGCTATACTCAGCAGCATGTTCATGTGCTGTCGCTGGGAACTGGGTCATCACCTCTGTTCGTGCCATCATTCTGATGGTAGGAATCTGTGTGTGTGTGTGTGTGTGTGTGTGTGTGTGTGTGTGTGTGTGTGTGTGTGTGTGTGTGTGTGTGTGTGTGTGGTGTGTGGTGTGTGTGTGTGTGTGTGTGTGTGTGTGTGTGTGTGTGTTTTTGTGTGTTTGTATACTCTGGCTTGAAAAGAAGGATTTGTCTGAAAGGTAGCAAAGCTTTCAATTTTGTTTATGTGCTTGTTGTCTGTAGATGCTGCAGGTGACTTGTGCCCCCGTTAGTCAGTGGGTTGTTTTCTTTACTTCTAACTTAAATATTTTGCTTTACTGGCATGTTCTATACAATCAAAATATTATTATGAGTAACATTATTTGATGATTATTCAGCGTAATTAGTTGGATGAGGAGAAGGCATCCCCGCTTACAGTGTATAAAGCTATTGATAATATATCTATTACTATGAAGAGTGGAGTAGGTGCACAAGTTATTCTGCATGGCCGTTCAATGTTTTGTGGATGTGTACTGGATTTCACACTTACTAATGCTAACTCTAGTGCACATGGTAATGGTTGGGTTATTGTGGCTCTAGTAGGTGGTGGTAAAATGGAGACTGTATCAGGGCTGGAGACTTTTAACAGCTGAGAAGTTATTGCTTATCATACATTTCAGATATGTGAAGTGTATAACAGAGATCATGGTATATCTTATTATATGTCTACAATTCCTTTTGTTCTTAGGACTAGGAATCGTCATAAAGTGAATGAATCAGAGTCTGTGTCCGTATGGGTTAAAGCTGCACTGAACTGTGCTAAGAATAAAGTTGTTGGTGATGTTACTCATTATTATAGAAACTGGAATAAAGCACATGTCCTTTCCTTATTTGACCTTGAGAAATGTAGTTGACATTGAGAGTTACAGATAGACAAAAAATCTATTTAACAAAAATAACAGTGTAATTTGCACTGTGGCTTGGTGTTCAAGTTAAACTGTAGGTCACGTTGTAACTGGTTGGGAAAATCAGTGCAGTGACTGGTGGAAGCTGAGAATGTACTGCCTACAATATGACTATGCCTAGTAAAGCACTGTGTGTTCAAACCAAACTGTTGAGTTGATGAAAGTTTTAGTAGTTAAATAAAGAAAAGCATAAAATACAGGAACAGTTTTCTAAGTGAAGTCTACTTACATTCAGACAATTAAAGGAGAAAATCTAAAATACTAAATTTACTTCTGATTTGCCACATGCTGATGCATATAAAACTAGATTCAGAAAAATACAGTATATTAGACAGATTAACAGTGGGCAGATGGTAGATATTAAAAGCATTTAACTGACTAACCCAGCCAGTTTCAGCAAAAACTAGCTTATCATGGACTCACAGAGCCACAATGGAACCTATGCTGTTCTTTTGTGTCCGGTACTTACTTTTGGGTTAGTTTGCAACCACAAATGCCAACTACATTAACAAGTGCCACATACATTGAGACACATGCAATGAAGTTAAGGATTCTCAAGCAACAGAGTGTCTGTCATGGAAGTTATTCAGGGTGAACCTGAACTCCACTGACCAAACCTCAGAGATTGTTCTGGGATATTTTCTGAGTGCTTAGGTATAAACAGTCCTAGTTCTCTGCTGGCTCTTTACATAGTAACTTCGTTACCTTTGTATCCATATTGCACTGAAAATATCAGCACAAAAGTGCAGATGTCAATGGTATGCACTGTGTGTATTGTTTGGAAACAAACTTGTCTCAGTCACTCACAGTACTTGCTTTTGACAATATTAATGCACACTTGACTCTTAGCCCTAAAGCATTCATTCATTACTGCTTGGTTCTGTCCTTATTTGTTTTTCTGGCAGAGTTAGATGCCTCACAACACTGATTCACATCCACATGGATAGGTTTACTGATCAACAGATGAACATTTGGCCGATATGCACCTTGTGTATGGTTTCGCTAAATGCAATGGAAGGGAACTACAACAATCTAAGATGTTCAGTTCCCACAGGGACAGCAGCCACATCACACTCCATTTTCTAGCGGGATAAACTGTAGCAGTTCTCAAACCAAAAGACAGAGCACTAGGACACATTGCAACATCCACTGCCAGTCACTGACCAGCTTGGCCAGCACCCCAGTATCAGCAAGACAGTTCCATGACACCATTCTGTGTATCAGTGTAATGGGACCAGCCTTCAAGAAGCCTTTGCAGTTTAAAAGACAGCTGCGGGCCAACAGCTGCTATGGCCATTACCTCTGTTTCAGAACAATTCCTTGTGATGCAAAAATGCCATACTTCCACAATGTCAGCATGGAGAAGCTGCATTTAAACCCAAGCTGCATTTAAAACCACTCATAGTCAGCCTGTCGTCGTCAAACAGCTAGCAGTAATGTGACATCGATACTGTACTGTTCAATACCATATCAATGATGCAGCTGTCTCTACCATCACTGGGCTTCAGGCCTCCATCCACCACCTGAGAATCTGAGTGAATGAGCAGTTCAGCAGTTTGCCACCTTCAGGAACTAAGGAACTACTTACAGCACTGGGAATTTGGCTGTCCCTGCTCCACAGAGTGTGGTGAAGCCGAACGTATGAATAGCAGAGCAATGCAAGTTTCCACTTCATGCAGCAGCCACAGCAGAGGAGCACACTCTGGGCTATCATCTACCGACACCGGACACCGTGCCAAAGACAGCATGACGTGGACTAGCCTCGCTCACCATTGATGCTAGCAGCTAGCACCAAAACCAAAGTGACAGGGGAGAACCTCCTGAATGTGTCAACAGTTTGCAGTTCAATGATTGTAAATAAATAGTAATAAATAAGTCCTGGGATCTATGAAATGTCTTCTCCTACTGTGCCTGCGTCCATCTTTTACAGAGAACCGTCACCCTCACCCAGCCATCCCAGCAATGCTATCGTAATTCAGACCACATGGGTGAGTCATCCTGAACAAAGCCACTATAGATTATTGATCTCTTACATGAATATACTCAGGAAATATGCCTGAATGCCCTCCAAAATTGTGTTGGCAGAGCTTAGGTTCACCCAGTATGTCAGGTTGGCATTGGTTCTCAGAAAAGCTTAAATATCAAAAAATTCGTGTTTTCACACGTTTTCAACAAGGAAGGGAGATAGCAAACCAAGAGGCCATTGGGGAACCTTTCAAACATGTCAATCGTTTGCAGTTCATTATCACAGAGATCACTAAGTGATGACTCTATCACTAAAGGTTCTGGTCATGCTGTTAGGTCATAAATCAGGAAAAAACAACAAATTATTTTAAACTTACATACTCTGCCATGTATAAATCACATTTGGAGAAGATAAACCAAACTGTAGAGCCATCTTTGGCTGTGCACTTGGTGACCCATTCATGCAATAACACCAGCTGTTTACAAGAAAATAAAAATAGAATGCCACGTATAAACCACATTTGGAGAAGATAAACCAAACTGTTGAGCAATCATTGGCCTTGCACTTGGAGACCCATACATCCAACAACACCAGTTGTCAACAAGAAAATAAAAGTAGAAGAGAAGCATGAAGAATATAACTGGATTCATAAGAGAAAGATGGGATTTGAACCTGCACAGAAGTGAGATGTGAGTAAAGCACTTTGCAGACCTGTAGTGAGTTTTATGTCTGCCATGTTAGACAGTTACCTTCAGCAGTACAGTGGGATTAAATCTGGACATATCCATGGATAACACACTAGATCTTAAATTCAGTCAGTGACAGGATAAAATATAAAAATACAGCAGCCACAATGGGTCATAGATATCTATCAAATGAGATTGCAAAAAGCTGCAAAATGAAAAAGCAGGAATAGATACAAAAGAAATGCAAAGCTGCAGAAGCCTGCTTGACTATGAGAAAGACTGATGTCATGCATGGTGGCTGCTTATACAAAAAAGGGTAGCTGTTGTATGAATATCAAGAGCTCAGTTGGCAAACCAGCATTAAGTGAAAAAAGGAAGACTAAAAGCTAGAAAGAACAGAAACAAATTTTTCTCACAGTTTTTCACACACCCACCCCTACCACACCCAATCTCATCTGTGTCCACATTTCATTACATTCTCTTGAGGCAACACGTTAATATTGATGGCTTTTTTGCTACTGATCGAGAGGAGTATATTCTGTACTGGCAATTGGCTTCATCTACTCTGCTTCTTTCATATTTCTTTGTCAAACCACAGACTCAGTGCTACACTGGACAAGCACTCATCATAGCCATATTAACCTAACACTGAAAGTTCATTGTATGTCAGGGGAAGGGAAATCCCATATCTACAATAAACCACACCTTCTATGATACTACCCAAAGCAGCTAAGAAGGGTTTTTCACCTGTTCTCAGTGGACTGAATCACTGACACTCAACTCGAATAAATTTACTTGGGTACACCATGGAAACCACTAACTTCAAAGAGTTGTATTGTGAGAAATTATTTATACATAAAATAATAATTTAAAATTCTGAGTTTAATACAAGGTAAAGAAGGAGTAAATTCAATCACTACACAGAGTAGGCGGTATGTTATTCATGACATGGCATTAATTCATTCCGATACTGTTTGCCTTAAAGCCCCTCATGAAGAAAAGCTTTTGGGATGTGAAATAAGTGAAGTTACATTAAGATGCCAATGTATTAAAGAAAATCTTAAGCTACCAATAGAAGATAAGCAGCAACTATCTAATATAGTATAGCAAGTGGCTGCTTTCATTCAAAGCAGCAGCTTTGCCATTAATTTCCAGGGTTACATTTACCTGCTATAAGCACAAATAGTGCTAAGCAGCATGGTGATATTACATTATTAATGCAGAGTACAGATTCAGTTTCAAAGAATTTGTAATGTATGCTCTGACACGTTTTGTGAATATTAGCAGTAAAAGATAACTTTGGAGAAAAAGACACTGTTCTTCATCTTCTGGTACTCAGCTGATGTTCTATTTCATATGAACATACATACCTCAGTCCAAATAGTCTGGTAAATAATGGAGTGCCAAATAAGTTCAGTTTTACTGTATCTCTTAGTATCTGTGAATTTTTCGTTTTCTCTTTGACAGCCACTGACAACCTGTTACAGACTTCTGCACCAGAAAATAAAACTCCCTTCAGACCTCACAACTGGGATATTCACTCTATTTGGGAATTATATTTGTTTCTATTTTTGTGATTATGAATTTCGTATTTCCATTAGGATGCGTTGACATGGGAGTGTAAGACTCCTAAAGCCCTTGAAGGGGCGTATGCAAAATATTCCGTTATTAACTGTGCATAATATTCTTAATTCACGCTTCTGCAGCTGCATTGCTCCAGATTATGCTGTAGCACAGTAATGAATGAAAATATGTTAGCAATCCCAGTCAACATAGAGCCACAGCTTTCTAAGTATAAAGCAGGAAGACTTGGGCAGTTTGGTTAATGAATCGATATGCTGATGTCACATCACTGTTGTATCCATCTGCATGCTACAGACTTTCACACATGGAAGATACCTTTAAATCACTTTTATTCGTCTAGAATTGCATATGATGTGTTTCTGTAGCTTTCTTGTTTTAGCTCTGTTGATGAATTCCTTTCCTGTCACTGCAGATCTCAGTTGCCATAAGGAAGAAACACTGTGTGTGGCAAATGTCTGCAAATTATGTGTTCATACTTTCAATTTTTTCTGGTGTAAATATGCATTACCAGCACTGCATAGTAAGCTGTATGATGAGGTCCAGGATAAAATAAAAAATGAATACAATTGTACTATGTTAAAACACACTATGTGTGATGTACATTATTATGAAAAATAGGTTGCTATTCAGCATAATATTGTCATTATCCCATCCTGGATTTTTAGGTATAATGTACAATTATTTTAAAAATATAATTGCACATAAGTGTAGCATACTGTAGTCACTGTCATTTAAACTGATTTGTGCCTTAGGAAGTATTATATTGGAGAACTTTGTAAGGGATAAATAGAGGAAACTCTGGCTGCAATACGTGACTAACTGTTCACTGGAAATTTCATTTTTTTATGTTGGAGACAGGTATGCAACATTGTTTCCATACGTATGGTGTAGTACCAAACATGTTGAAAAATGCCCGTAAGTACAGGATAATTATGAGTATGGGTTGCACATTATTGTAAATTACATGAAATGGAAAGATGGGCACATTATGACTAATAAAGTTTTAATTTTGAGACACTAAAATAGAAAATGACATTTGATACTGATGCTACAAATCTACAGGTAAAGGAATATATTGACAGAGTACTGCTAGGGGAAAAACAATAAATGTGGAGGCATATAATGTAGTTTAGTATAATTAATGATGAAATTCTGGTCTTTTTGGAAGATTTATTGCAAATAAAAGGAAAAATATGAAATAAAGAGGCAAAAATTTACATTACTGGAAAAAATGTATGTGATAACACAGATATATGAATAAGAAGATGTCTTTTATCCCCTGTTATGATGAAAACATTCAAATCACGCATAACGTATGAAAAGAAAAGAAACCTTTCTTTAAATGTAATCAGTACAGAAAATGTAATATTCTACCATCCAGCCACTCATCATTCACACATCATGTTCCATAAATCCTGTTCATGAAGCAGGAGCATGAGTGAGTGACGTTAAACATTAACTGACAAAAAACAGTCAGATACTTCATTACAGATGTATATGATTATGCAGTGTTGTTCCACAGTGCAGAAATTCCTGAAAATAGCAAGAAAATATAGCAGCAATAATTCTGTTACCAAAAAGTAAAATTAGTCATATAGTCATGTGATCTAAGTGTATTTCATACTCTAAAAACGAAAATAAATCATAAAAACTGTTACAAAAGAAAAGAGTCCACAGCCACAGTTACAAGTTGAAAATACGGCAAATGAAAGAAAATCTTGAGATGCACTGTTGCAGGCATCCACAAATCACATAAAGAAATTACTTAAGGAGAAATACCATATGGTTATAGTTAAAATAAGCAAGGTATAGAGGAATTTGGGGTTCACTGGACCTGTTTTTTTATTTTCTTGAAATCTTACTTAAGGAATTCATTTTTCTACAACTTTTATTCACAAATCTGGAGGAAAATATGTATGATAACTTCAGGCGTTTTCATTTTTGAATTACCCCAAACAGATTTTACACAACTGTAGAACAACTTCAACCCTACTTTTGGGCCATTTAACTCCAGTGGTTGGGTTAAGTTCAGCATATGTAAGGGTTAACTGGACCTCTCGGTTAAAAAAATGAATTACAGCACCATAAATACAAAAATTTACTGGGGCAACATTAATAACAATACTAAATATACCTTTATAAGTATATTAATGAAAAAAATCATGGCAATAACAAAACTTACACACAATGAATGAAGCAACATCAATATAGAATAAAATCATGTTTTCATAGCAAGCCTAGTGCCATGTATTTGATTAGGTAGTTCGGCAATTGTTTAATTTGAAGCAACAAAGGTATCATCTTCTTCTGCTGCTTCAAATTTTGTAGTAGAAACAGCTCTAGTAATCATTTTACTTCGGAGCAATCATTGTACATTTTAAAGACTTGAGCAACATGATAGTGATCACTTGTAGCAGTTTTCCCTTCTACTTTGGCTACAATGAAGTCTCCTTCTACACTGGTTGAACAGTGTATGAGTCAGTATCACAGGAATCAATGTGTTTAATGTAATTAGCATACAGAGAGTTGCTATTGCTCTCTTCCATATTTGGTATCTGACTGAAGGCTTTACTTCGCTGAATCTGTTTTGGCCAATTATTTGATTGTCTGTTTTTGCTGTTGCATCTAACTGGTGTTCTGGTAAGGGCAGTTGATTTTCGTTTCTTTCTAGGTTTGCTAGCATCTTCTGCCAGAGAGTCATTGGTTGTTTATTGCTGAACTGGTAGAGGTTTGTCTGTTGCTTTTTGTGACAAAAAATCTTTATCAGTAAATGTGTTTGTACTGAGAAGTTTAGTATCACTGACACTAACACCTTTCAAGATATAAGAGACAGTGAAAGTCAAAGGATATGCTACCCCCACAAGGCTGCTACATCTTATGTGGTACCTGTGAAGTTACCCATTATAATCATTTGTCAGAAACCTTCTGGGGTTAATTGATCCAGTTGACATAACCCCAAACTTAACTGGTCCAGTTAACCCCATCTTCACTTTATCAAAAATCTTCAAAATAGCAGGAAAATGATTCCATGCACAGGTGTTATTTCATGGAGTACCATAAAGCAATGAACTCTGAATTAAACTCAAAGAAAAAAAATTGTGTTCTACTGGATGTTAAAATTTTATGAGAATTTGTTAGACGATAGGAAAAATTACTCTTACTTCTGGATTTCACATTTATACGTATCTGAAAATTTAGCTAACATCCAGCAGCCACATAATTTAAATTACACTTCCAATGTAAGGAAACAAACTGATGGTATGAAAGAAAATAATTTTCTCTCTTGAATTGTTAGTTAATGTGGCAGTCCAATTAACCTCAAGGTTCAGCTGAACTTTCCCTACAGACGCTGGCAAGAGCACTGAAAGAAAGTAGCTGTGTGACCACCTGAATTACTGACATAACACTAATTCTCATGCCACAACTTAATACGGTAATGAACATCCTTACTTTAAAGAAGATATTGACTGTAATAAGGTGCTTATACACTCTGTTTACATTCTTTGAAAGCATTCTGATGTAGTTCTCATCCAATAACAGATTTAAGAGATAGCAGTATTATTTTATTTATTCATCTGCAGACAATTCCCATTGTATAGATGTAGTAAGGACATACATAATTTCAATTACATTTGCTGTGTACAACACTGCATTCTGAAACTTTGCCAAAAAACAACATTTAATAAAATGTTACCATACGCTCACTCACAAGAAAATACTATCAGTCTGTCATACATGTTAATGCCTGTGGTTCATGAAGCTCTATAATAGCACATATTCATTTTATCACAAAAACAAAACCACACGTTTCTTTGACTGTTACAATGTATTCAGAAATCACATTCCCTGTCAAAATCAGTAAATGCTAATGGATTATACATTACCATTCCATGGAAGAAACTAACTCTTCAGAAAAAAATAATCTGACCCTATTTACAAAGCACTTGTTACTCACAATTCTTAATCCCACACATTAAATGTGGCTATCATGTTAGTGGCAAACTGTCAGCTTTGGTTTATTGACAGTATTTTAGAAAAGTGTAACTCATCTATGAGGGAGACCACATATCGAATACCAGTGCATCCCATTTTTGAGAACTGCCCAAGTGTTTGTGATTTTGTACTTGTTATGGGTTACTGTTTCATCCACTCCATTGTAGTTTCTCATTTTTCTCTTTTTTTATGAAATCAGTTACATCATGTAGGGGCCTGTGATTTTGGATTTCAAAACATATCTTCAATTTAAGTTTTATAAACACCGCTACCCCAGTGGTAGACAAACTGAAGTATAAGGATGATTATAACTTATTGAAGTTTCGTATGAAACTAATTCTAACGTATGAAAAATCATAGGGCTATGCTGGGGATGCAAGTGCTGCTACAAAAGCAGAGAAAGATACAGACTCTTGGTCACTTATCCCAGTCAAACGAATTCAGAGGCATGCTGCTAGACTTTTTACCAGTATGTTTGCTGAGCACGTGAGTATTGCAGAGATGCTTAATGAAAAGTGGGAGTCCCTGGATGGAAGATAGCATTCTCTTTGTGAAACACTGTTGAGAAAATTAAGAGAACTTGCATTTGGGGCTCACTGCAGTATGATTCCAGTGTGATCAATGTAGATTTCATGTAAGGGCCATGAAGAAAAAATAAGAGAAATCAGGCTTCATAAAGAGACAGTCATTTTTTCCCTCACTCCATTTGCAAGTAGAATCTCCAAGGGAATGGCCAGGAATGGAATGAGGTAACCTCCACAATGCACTGGATGGTGGATTGCAGAGTATGTAAGCAAATATAAATGTAAGTTTACTCACCATCTATGTTTCTTCTGGTGTATCATAAGTAATGATATACACCCTCAGTTCATTTACTAACCGTAGATGTAAGTACTACATAAAATACACTAATGTTTCTGAAAATTGCAATACAAAGGATATGTATGATACCTCAGATTAGGTGAATTACAATACCAGTACAGTATTAATTAGTATTACAAAACTATACATAATCTCAGGGACTGCATTATTTTGCCTCTAAATGAAATGGAATTGAATCTAATAGAACCCAGGTATATTCTTGGGAACCTCCCATGAATGTTGGAGCAGTGAGATACACAAGTTGGTAGACAACCATCTACAACATTGTTCTTATTCTGCAAATGCTCTATGAACTGCATGGTTGAGGGTACTTCTCACTGTTCCACACAGTAGGGTTTCTCCCTGTTCCATTTTCACATGGAGTGCAGAAAATGTGGCAAAACGAAATGCCTATGTGTGAGCTGTAATTAATCTTGTGTTTGTGGTTCCTATGAGAGCATTGAAAGGGTCTGCAGTGTATTTCTAGATGCATCATTTACAGGGTGACAATTATTGAATTTTGTGAAAAAAAACATAAATTAGTTATTAATTGCAGTGTGCACACACTTTATTGAACATGTAAATGTCACTAAAGATATTTGGATTTAGGTTTTGACATGCTTGATATATCTGCCATCATTGGCGATGATGTGGCACAGCCGAATAACAAAATTCTGCATGACCCGCTGAAGTGTCAGAACATCAAAGTTGTCGATGATTTCCTGAGTGGCTGTTTTCAGCTCAGCATTGGTTTTTGGGTTATTGCTGTACACCTTGTCATTAATACAACACTGCAAAAAGGAGTCGCATGTGTTTGGATCCGGAGAATATGGCGGCCAATCGAGGCCCATGCCAGTGGCCTCTGGGTACCCCAGAGCCAGAATGACGTCCCCAAAATGCTCCTTCAGGACTTTATACATTCTCCTGCTTCATTGGGGTTGAGCTTCATCTTACATGAACCACATCTTGTCAAAATCAGGATCACCTTGAATAATGAGGATGAAATCATCTTCCAAAAACTTCCCGTACCATTCAGTAGTCACTGTGCCATCAAGGAATATTGCACCAATTATTCCATGACTGGACATTGCACACCTCAAGTCACCTGTTGAGGGTAAAGAGACTTCTTGATCATGAAATGTGGATTCCCATTCCCCCAAATCCACGAATTTTGCTTACTGACAAGCTCTTCCAAATGAAAGTGGGCTTCACTACTAAATCAAACCATGCATGCACATACTAACTCCCATCATGCCACGCAGCCAACCATACACTTTGAACATCCTAACACAAACCACTCAGAAGTTATGATAAATTTATTTCATATAGTTCAATAATTGTCACTCGGTATATAGGTTTTTGAAAGTCTGTAAGTAGGCCTTAAACATACTAACCACAGTTCATGCTGCCCTTGGTTGTAAACATTCAGTATCACCTGTTACTCTTATGTGACATGGCTCTCAAACATTTGAGCCTATCCCCGTTCACTACCTATTGTATTCTCATAAAGTATGTTATGTATGTTGTGTATCATATGTTTTTTTGTCTATAGGTTAGCACTGTGTTACCTTGACAGATGCTATATAATCATGAAATGATCCTTGGGTGAATAAAGATAAATAAATAACTAAAATAAATTCTAGTGTGAGTGAAACTTTACCTAGTAACATTTCTTTGAATCAAAGTCTACCACCATATACCACACATTTCTTTAGCAACATACAGGGTTGGGAGAAAGCATTACTTGTTTTCTTTCAAAGAAAGCACAAACATTATTTCTCACTGTCCTAATTTTCACAAATTTAATTATTACCCATCACTGAATCGACAGAGATAGAAAGTTAGAGGGGTAATGTCAGTTTAGATGAGGACATTGTACTCACTTTTCTTACCATATACATTTCCTAAGGCACATACATGGTCATTCCTTGAATTTTTATGTACACTAAATTACTTGAATAGATTTATCATGTACAAATAAAATAGAAACTGATTTTTAAACACTCATGGCCACAGAGGTATATGTGAAGATTGCTGTACCTATAAAAATTACTACTGTCAACTTAACTATGTACTGTGCCCACCACAGCAAATAAAACTAACAGCAGACAAACCATTTCTTAAAGAGGTACAAAACTGGTTCCAATTTTGCACTTGAAGCTGCTCACAGATTTAGCGTACAAGAAGGAGTAAGGAAAACATAGGTTTATAACACATCTGAGACAAAATGCAATAAAAGTGATAGTGTTGCACTGTATGCAGTTGATAATAAATGTATAATTCACTATCATATCTACATACTATTATACTGTATATTTACATACTATCAAATCTACATTACTACTTGTTCTTTTCCATAATGAGGCCCACAGAATATTATGTATGAAACAGAGCTGATGTATATATCCATCCACACCTTCAGTAATGAATGCCTTTTTGTTTGTGACACTCACATTTCATCTACTGATGTACTGACTAATTTCTACCTCATATTCTGAAAGAGACTGTGCATTAATTCTGTAATGGAGTGTAACCATTCAAATAAGATTCACAATCATACACAACTCATTGTTAAAGCTTATTTCAGTGTATGTTGGGAATGGCATATACTTGCATAATCTCTATGAACTAGCATAAAATTCACAGACAGCTGGTGTTAGAATGGGTAAGGATATGATAATGACAGTTTTTGCACTGAAAATCTAGGGAATAGCAGGAGCTCAGTGCTCTGAAGTTCTGAGAAGATGGAAGGAAAATTAGTATTCTATGTCCAGTCAACATCAAAATCAACATCGAAATCATTAGGGACAAAGCACAAGCTCACACTGGGGAAACAGGTTTAAAATTCAGTCATGCCTTTTCCAATGGAACCGTCCCATCTTTTGCCTAAACTAATATAGGGAAACCACAGAAAATCAAAATCTGCATGGCCAAATGGGGATTTTTCTCCCATCCTTCAGAAAATGAGTCCGCTGTCTGCACAATGTGATATCTTGTTTGGTACACCCTGAATAAAAGGTGAACATCAAATTGCAGGTGAATATTGCAAGCTAAGATAGATTCTCTGGGATCACATACCTGTAGACTCTTTTAATCCAAAGGTTCCACTTACAATGTGACAGCTCCTTCTTATGCAAGAATGTCATTGAAACAATGATGTAAGGAAGTAGTGACTTCTGAGATTCTGAATCACATCAAGTGTGTTCATCACGAAGACCAAAGAATCAAAGCATTATAAAGTAAAATGCTATGCTGTAGACACCATTCCAGGATGAATAGGTGATGAACTCCTTTTTTAAACCATTCATTTTAGTCACAGCTGCAATTTGATCTAGGAAAGTACTGTTTTCGGCTGATATGGGCCAGTTGCAGATACTTTTGGCTTGGTTATTGTCTGACACATCAACTTCATTGCTGTGTACGCTTGTCTTAACATTGCAATACATATTGTACAGCAACTAAGCTCCAAATATCTTAAAATGGCCAATAATACCTGAAACTAGTAATCACATAGATTAAATCACAATTGTTACTCTAATTACTGATTGGTTGTGGCTTTACAACAGTTACACCATCTTCCTGCAGGTATGCCCTTATACCTGACCATAAACTGTGTGATTGAATTTGTATTCTTTATAAGAAATATAGCCTATAGCCTACAAGACTGCTAATCTACAATCTCAGTATGAGTTCAGTTAACTTTTAGGAGAGAAGGTTAGCATTGTTGTCTGAGTGCTTACTTAATATTATACCAATTTCATCTTAAATCAAGTTTCCTTCAACTACTCATCAACATGCATATGCAGGAGGAAATTTTGACCTAATGACAACTGCAGTACTGATTCTCAGAAAAAATGCATTATATTGCTTTCTTCATGATCTTGTCGTTTATTTTGAATTCTATTTGTGGGTTCTTAGCTGTTAGATGTTTACAAAACTGCACAGTGACTGTGTCAGCTGTATAGTGAAAGCACTAAAATGAAAATATAATATTTGTCTCCCTGTGTGGGAATCATAAACTGAGATCATAAGGGTTGTGACTATGTCTCATATGGAAGTTTGGATCAGTTCTGGAGGCACGCTTGGATAACGAAAGTGATTAAGATGATCACTAGCGATAAGCGAGAAATCCAGTTTTAAGTTCTGGTCTTGCACAAATTTTCTTGTGTCACGAACAGTTGACATGCATCCCTGTCTGAAGGATTGTGAAAATACAGACAATGTAAAATCACAGACATTGTAACCATCATTGGTGCCAGGTATTCGTTTTGGAAACAGAAGTTTCAGACATAAACAATTTGTTATTTTATTTATTTGTATTCAGTTGGTTTTTTTTCGTAACTAGCTCATCAGATTGTCATATACATGAATGAGTGCTTGAGAATGGAGCTGGAGCTGCAAAACTAATTAAAAAAAGAAATTCAATAGAATAAAAATGAACTGTAGCAGTGGAACTTGTGTTTGTAAAATAAATACAACACTATCATTGCAAATAAATTAAATGCCAAGTTGTTCAGCAACATTGCTATACTTTATCACACTTTTGATAAGAGACCTATCAAAAATTAGTCACAACTGTAATATCTTTGCCATAGCTTGACTTATTGGCCACAGCACCTCAGGTAATGTCGAAGGGTGCTATGCTTAGTTTGTAGGTGGTGGATGAGTTCTTGAGGATGTGACAGGTGCTCCGCCTGCCAAGATACATTTTTGCTATTCTGGAGATGCCATTGTTGCACATGTGGTGGCACTGAAATTTGGCAATGAATTAATGAAGTAGATAGTTGCTTCTGATAGGAAGCAATGTCTGCGATTCTTTTTAGAATCACTGTTTTGATCACAACTATATTTACTGTGCTGAAACCATCAGCCAATTTCATATTAATTGTCTTGCACAAATTACTGACATGGGTGATATTGAGCAATAACTGCCTCTCCAGTCAACTGCTGGTGACATTATACTTCTCAGTTACAGACACCTTTTCATACACTGCTGCTTTGCTTTACAATACATGGAAAAATATCCAAAATTCAGTTCTTATTGGTGTAGTTTGGCTTCAATAGTTACTTCTGAACTTGCTGAAACTCTCATCAGATTTATTTTAGTATTAAGGTTAATAGTAAATTCCAATAGAAGTTCTTAAATTTTTGTCACCTAGGCACAAACCTATATCTTTGGATATGTAAAACAAAAAGTTTACTTATGTCTGCTTTGCATGTAGTAAGTAATCTCTTTCATCATTTTGGCCTGCTGCTGACTGTTAGTGTACTTTCATGCAATGCAGTTCTATGGCATAAATTTCTGGAGTAATGCAGCTAAAATCAAATAACTATTTTCTCACAGAAGCTTGCAGCAATAATGTTGTGTAAAGTTGACAATGGAACATTTTGTAGAAGCCGCTTCAGGGGCACTGAAATGGTGATTGTTAATCATAATAAAAGTATACATAAAAGTATACATAGGATGAACTGTGAAATTCATGACCATGTAGAATAAGCATTCTCGTCTAGGATTCAAAATAGAACCTGTAACAGGTTGTCAGTAGACATCACACAGGTAATTGAAAAACACCAGATAATAAAAAACAGAGTGAATGATGGGGCTAGATTATCACCCACTCTTCTCCTTCCTTAATTTATCTAAATATGTGGACTGAGGGATAATAATTCATCTTCAGTCTTCACATTGCCACAATACCTAGACAGCTGATGATGTTACATAATTTACATAAATGTCCAGTATTAAGTACTAGATAAAAACAGCTGGCAAGTAGTATAAAATGTACAGTAGTAGTTTTT
Source organism: Schistocerca piceifrons (assembly GCF_021461385.2). NCBI lineage: Eukaryota > Metazoa > Arthropoda > Insecta > Orthoptera > Acrididae > Schistocerca > Schistocerca piceifrons. The sequence continues at coordinate 508,723,513 of NC_060144.1, forward strand.
CCCAAAATAATTGCTTTTCTTTCAATATACATATGTATGTACAAAGTAAACCAGAAGTAATTCTCATGATTAGTAATATGAGTAGATTAGTATTGGTCATAAACTGTTGTTAGTAAACCTGACAGAAGTTCCCTGCACTCCGGTTGTTTCTATCCTTTAATATATAATATGACTTATTCTGCATCTCTGAAGAGTTTCCTCCATTGTGGGATTTATGGAGCATAACGACTGAGTGAATGAGCGCACTGAGTGTCAGAACTTGTCGCCAGGTGTCAAGTTGAGGCTTTTCTTTAATTTTGACTACTGCTAGAAGCCAAAGAGCTGCACAGTTCACAAATGATGGAAATGTGCATTCCACCATTATTTAAGTAGGCATATATACCCAGAAAATCTATGGAGTTTGGAATAAACATCACATCTTTTTACAACAGAATGGTCAATTACATAGCTGACTCTAATGCTAAGTACTAAGTCCTCAATACCTCTAGGAAATAGCTCTGCAGATTTCCAAAACACAAGATTTGCTGAACACTCCTACAAAAGTGATGTATGTATAAGAATTTTCAGTAATCGGAAAGTGATCAATACTTATACAATTACCTGGTATTGTAACATGCACTGTAAATGTAGACTGAAGGAAACTGTCTGGAATGTTTCACTCATAATAAAATTTGCTGCCAATGAATCATGCACACTGAAGTGTGGCAATGGGGTGAGGGCATAATAAATCAAATAATTTTTATCCTCTTGTAAAATGTTACACAGATGAAATGGCTCAAAAGAGTGCTCCTAGATTAAATATTTATGCAAGACTGAATACAATACAGTTAGAATTTAATGATCTGCTAACATTTTGGTCATTAAATGTGAAATGTGGATAACACCAAAGTCTATGAATATGAGGAAAGATTAGGTATTCAATATAAAACAGCCTTCATTCCGAAATTAACATAAACATTCTTGAAGCCATGTGATGCTGCTTCAAATGTTGGTATATCTAAAAGTATAGATATTGTTTGGCATATATAGTGCTGTGGGGCTGACATTTGGTTGTTGTGGATCAGTATTATGAATAATCTATGACTAAAAATGAAATTTCTTTGTATGCATTACTCTTTAAGCTCATGCCCTTACTTGATACTTTCATATGAAGTTCTCTATCCCCATCTGTTAGAAATAAATAATACACTTACTTTTCGCCTTTCAAGCACTACATACTAAAAGTGGAAGCACACACAAATTGTTCTTTCTTCCACAGTATGACTGACATTTTTGGCTAGGCAGCTTCTCAGAAAACAGTATGGCTTAGGAACACTGTATAGAGCAGACTGAGTTCATATAAATAAAAGTGTTGTAACAAAGGGTAAATGCAATAGGAACAGAGTAAACACTGAGGCAGAAAAAATGTATATGGATTTAGAATGACTGAAGAAATCTTAGAACTGACCAGCAATTGAACACCAGACCATTAGTTGCAGCTTGACATTCACTACTAAGCCACAAGCCTTTAGATATGAATATTTAATTCTATGTATGTTTTACTGTTAACATAGCCTTCAGTTCATATATATAGGCTAGTGACAATGCATAGAATAGTGAAACTGATAACATAACCAGAACTTTGTATCTTTTATTGTCTTAGTACACATTAAACAACTGGAACAAAGGTATTGAAGGGGTCATTCCTAAAAATAAATCTTGCATCACTTAGGTTTGAAGGATTGTTTTTGAATTAGCTGAATCAAAATTGCTGAGGTTAATACATTTCTAGATGCCAGTATTTAATTTCATTGTGTAACTGAAGTAATTGATTTTATACAAATAAAAGCTTCGAACAGATGGCACAGTTGTTAGTTCTTACACCAGTATAGTTAAGACAGTCGCATAGTAAGATAAACATTTCTCTACAAAGATAAAAGCATTAAAAGTAATAACTATACAGATACTTTACTATTAATAAAGCAGAACTTCTAAAACACTGATCAATCTTATTCAGAACTGAAGTCTGACAATTAATTGAGGAACATAACAATAAAAGCAGGGATCCTTTGTATGCTGAAGGTACAGTAATGAAAGAGCTACTAATATCACACAGCTATCAACACAAATGCATCTACAAACTAGTAAGCTTGACTGCCTGCAATAGCTCATCTTCATTTTAACATACATTATAGGAAGTCAGAGGGTAAGACTCATAGCTGTAATCACTTTATAGTGTGACTAGACACAGCTGCCAACACATGAGCTATGTGTACCGTTTCTACAACGTACTTAACAGTTATTTTATGTTGCTCTGCTTCGCTATAAGTAACATTCCTGATTTTTACTGTTGACCTTCCTATAAATAACAGATGGAGCTTCACACATCTGCTTCACAGACTCATGAAAGTATTTATCCTAGGTGAAACTCTGAACTTGAATCACTGTTCATAACAGTTCACTGTCTACAGTTGTTTGCTGACAGTTGAAAGTTGCAGTTCCAATTGTCTGTTGTTGGCAACTGATGGCAGGTGATGATGATACAGGGCCAGGCGGAGAGACTACATGTTCATCATAAGCAGTACTGAAGCGAGTACTCATGTTATCACTTTTGGGTGTCAGCAGAGGCCCACAATTTGAAAATGATGACACAGTCCTTGGTGCTACTGTTGCAGCAGTGCATTGCACCCTCTGCTGCTTTTCATTAGGTGTTACAGCAATATGTGGGGTCCCTGCAGGAAACTCCAGTGAAGATGGCAGAGAAGTAGCTAGATACTGGCTAACATCAGCTCTTACACCTGCATGAGTAATCGGATTTGCTCCTACGTGAACAGTCTTTGGAGTTACACTTCCTCCAGGAATCATGATCGTAATCGGCTTGCCGACAATACCACCGGATGTGGTAGCCGAGGAAACGACGATTATTTTCACGGAGCTTGGTTTTGAGACTGCCTGCTGGAAAATATTAGATGTTAGAGCACTATTAGAAGAATGAAGAACCTGTGATGGCAAAACATTCTGTGTAGGACACAGAGTAGGTGATGCTGTAAAAGGATAGTGGCCACCATTTGAAGAGAATTTTGCAGTAGTGCCTTCAATTGCAGGGACAGTAGGTTTCATGACATGGACAGTCTGTTTCCTGTATGGATTCTGTGACTGCTTTAGCATTAAATTCCAGTCCTCCTTAATATCCAGTCCTGGTTTTTTATGTGTTTTAAATATTTTGACACCTCCAGAAGATATCTGCCTCTGCCTGGTACTTTGAGCAGTAGATAATTGTGATATCTCAGGCTTAGTTTGCACTATAGATGATCTCGGCACACCGACAGTAACACCCTGACTCGTTTTCACAAATGTGACGAGAGGTGAATTTGAAGTATGCACTGGCTTCTGCATCACAACAGGCTTGCTTTGTGGGAAAGAGTTGTTTTTAAGCAAAGTTGTAGGTGACATAATTCCTGACAAATTGTGCTGTCGGTGAGGGGTGGTACAGTGAGTTGCTAGCCCCGATACAGAAAATACCGAGTTTCTGGGACTGTTCACTGGACATGTTGTTGGCAGACTGACAGATACTGATGGAACAATCTTCTCACCCACTGTCAAAGGTGTCTGAGGAGCTGTCACTTTTAAGGATGAAAATGATGTCACTGTATTCGAACCTAAACTAGACTCTGGTATTAAATCTGGGAAGTTCTGAGAATGTGGAGGCAGTTTAGCTCCTGACAACACTGACAGAAGAGACGGTTTAGAGGAAAGAACTGACACTGACGCTATGTCTTCCTTTACATGACTGCCTGTAAATACACTGGGCATGGGAGTTGGAGCTGTTGTTGATGAAGGCATTCCTACAAATGACATCACAGGGGTCAAGGTTTCAGGAGGACACTGTACTGCTTGCTGCCTAAAGTCGTTGTTTTCACTCACAAATGAATCCAATAAAGGGCTTACAGGTCTGGAATTAAGTGGGCTGGTGGAGGTCATGGGCTGTAGTTTACAAGTATTATCTTCCAGAGGTAACAGGTCTGGAGAACTTACTTTGACATCGTACGCACTACCGGTACTGCTCTCCTGGGAAGAGACTGGCTGGGGAGGTGGTGTTGCTGGTGCGGGTGGGTTGACTGTTGTATTCACAGCAGATGGCATTTCATACCTGTGGAGTTGTATACGATACCCATCTGCAGCTGGCACTGAGGTCCAGCAGAGTTCAAGTTCATCTGTCTGTGCCTTAGCTAGCTGTACCTTATGGGGCTGCAAGGGGGGTGAGACGTCAATGTACCACATGTCGTTGAAACATATCTGGTTGTTCCACGCCCTGCGATATCCGTCCCTGCCTGACCAGACGTACATCCTGGTGTGCACTCCAACTGTACAATGACCAGCTCTGGCGCGAGGTGTGCTTCCAGAACTTTCATCCACTGCATGCTCTTCCCAGGTAAGCTTTTCGAGGTTCAGGGAAACCAGTGAGTTGGAGCATTTCCATTCCGTTTCAGGTGTTTCTGCTTTACCGTCGTTCGTACTCACAGGCACCCAGCCTCCAAAAATAAACATTCGCTCTCCCACTACCGTTGCAGTATGAAGCGAACGTGGTTGCGGAGGAACTCCTCGTAGCACAGGCTTTAACCACGAAAATGTTTCACAGTCGAGAAACCACAAATCACCGAGGCGACGCCCGTTCATGCCGCCGTAGATAATGATACGAGAGGAGCCGGTAAATTTATTCTCGTACGCTACAGCTGTGTGAGATTCCCTAGGTGATGGCCTGCAGCCTCTCGTTTCCGGAATATTCCACGCCGTCATTTTCGTTTGCAAGTCCAGAGCGTAAAGATCGTTCAGATAAAGCGGAATGTTGTTTTTGGAATCGTGTCCTACATTCGCAAGACCACCAAAGAGATACACGTCGTTATCAACGAGCGTAAAGCTGTGCCCGAGTCGAGGACACGGGGATTTTCCACTTGTGGGAGGTCTGGGTCGCAGCCTTCGCCACTCCCATTTGCTGACGTCTAACTCGTAAAGATCGTCGCTGTACTTTCCACACTCGACCATTCCACCAAATATAAGAATCGCGGTTCCGTACACTGCTATTCCGTATGCAGCGCATCCAGGAGGAATTCGACCTTTCGTTGCCGGTGCGAACCACGTATTTGTAGACATGTTGAAGACATTTAATTCATCTACAATGCCTTCGTTGCCACCTCCGAAAACTACCATCATATCTTGAATTGCCACTGCCCTGTGTCCATGCCGGGGTCGAGGTTTCGGCCCCGATGTGTTCTGCACCCGTTGCCACTTCAAATCTAGCGCCGCCATGACACCAAACTGCACTATGCTGGATTCGTGGCCTCGTGTCACTTCAAGTCGTATAAGCGTACCGTCAACTGTTACTGCCTTCCGCGATTCAGAGACTAATCAGTGGACATTTGTATAGACATTTGCGGTCAGCACTGAGTTACAAATATGAGCGTTGAAGGGAGGAAGAAACAATATTTTTCACACACTATTAATTGCATTTTTGAAACACCGTTGCGTGTAGAGCTTGTGTGTCAAGACGCATAACAAACTGTGACGTCGATATTAAATACACATCGTCTTATGTTCAAGCGCATTTTTTCTTCTGTGGTTTATTTCGTTCTTTCACAATAACACAATTTCCAGGTGATATCATTAAACTTTCTTGATTGTTTGCAAATTCGAGAGTTCGAAGAAAGGATATCATTTTTATACTTAAGAAAATTTCGGAATTCTACCAATGTGATGTATGAGGACAGTTGCATGTATAGGTCCTGTTGTATTGTTCATAAATGGATATTCTGTCAAGGATTGTTAGGGTAATTAATTGTTTCACAACAAACGTTTAATAAATTCTTTCGACAACAGCGGAAGAACATCTAAGTCAGTGTACGGTGTACTCTTCCATGTTAAAAACCGCATTCTTTGGCTTAAAAATATTGATTAGGCCTCAATAACAAGACGATCACAAACGTATCGTAAATTAAGTGACCAATATGTTTTCGTAAGCTTATTAAACACTCGAGGCAAATAGATAAATTTGTTTTAATGGAACTATGACTTTTTTAAGAAATGTTCTCGTTTAGACAGATGCAGGGATATTATTTTTTACGTTTGATGACAAATTATGTACGAAACGAGCATTTAAAACTGCAATATTCTGTTGTTCTTGCGACAGATTGCATGATACACAAATTATAACTTAACTTCGCTTTGCCTTGCCAGTGAATTTATTTGCACAGACTGAAGGTTAGTTGGTAGTAAGGCGACTTAAGGCATTGTATTGAAAATAACATTTATCAAGCCAGATACGAGGCGCGATCTTGCGAAATATCGTGAATAACCGCTGCAAACAGTTTGTACCGCTGTTAGAATGTGATAAAAGAAACACTCTCAGTGAAGAGGACAAGCAATGAAAATGGAAGCGTCACGTGTCAGAATTCTACTCCGGTCATTTCCCACTACTCTGAACGCAGAGTGTCAAGCAAGTAAAACACGAAGGCTTTGACAGAGATACAGTTACCAAGTACAGTCTCTTCCCATCTATTCGGCGAATAAAGAACGGAGGCACACTTCATGCTGATTGCTAGCTGGAACCGCTTTGAATCAATAACTACCTGCCAGGTTATCGCCACGTGGTCTTAAGTGTGCAAACTAAGCTTGATACTTATTCGGTCTTCAAAGTTAACCTCGTTACCTCAGCCACTATTCTACAATATCTCATGATGCAATATCTAATCTTAGTGATCTCATTAGTTATGTAATTGTTTAATTTTGATTGCTCACTTCATCCAAAAACTACGAAGCAGTCTGCCTTTTTACTACATCTGTGCTTGCTCCGTAGCTGTACTTTTATCTTAGAATTTTGATATAAATCTGTCCTCATTTTCGACTGAATGATTTCACATTTATAGCTTAAAATCCAATTTTAGACTCCCCCCCTCCCTCCCCTATCACTTCTTCTCTTTACACAATTACTTGTTTCTTAGTTCAACTTTTTTATATTATTAACGATAACAGCTACTCTGTGAATTTTTGTAGCAAGTCTTTTGCCTGGAAGGTCAATTTTGAATTTGTCTCGTTTTGTTTTTATTACCCACAGTGACAGCCGCGCCCCAAGTGGCCAGCAAGCGACGCTTTTGCATACAATATCGGCTGAGGGGGAATACTAACGTTTATACTGATTGGTAACATAGTTTTTACAATAGGGAGTGTTTGTAGTGCCATAAAAATCGACATAACTGAAAAACTACACCTAAGGACCCTGAGAGGTACGAAACGATGCGTTACGTAACAGTTTATTTACGATTCTCTTGTAACGCACAGACATTTAGTGAATAAAATCTTTTCCTTTAATGGCAAAAATATTGCTAGTAAACACCAAAAGACCTGACCTTTTAAAGAAATCGTATATCTATCCAACGAAACAAAGTTTTTATCGCTACACTTCAGCCAAATCAGTGAACGTGGAACGTAGGAAAAATGTATGTAATGTAATAACTACAATGTTTAACGTGTCAAATAAACCACCACAGCTGCTGCTTAAACGAAAACCACACAGACGTGATAACAAAGCGTCTAAAGCAATAACACTGTTTCCCCAACACAGGAGAAACCAATTCTTTAACTGTTGCTAAATCTGAGTCACAAACGGCAAGAATCTTCAGCACATTCGCTTCTGAAGCAAAAGTAATTAATTTGAAAAAATTCGTTTATTAGAAAGGCGAGTGAAGCGAATCATTGGACTCCATAAAAAAAATTTTAAGTGTCATGGGTAGTGCCTATGATAATAATAATAGACACCAACAGAAATATATGCTTCTCATGCTACAAATGCGTTAATATTCTCTTACTTTCAGCGGAGTTAGCTGCAAATACAGACATATTCAATAGTATTTCTGCACGAATGAGTTGTAACTTATGTCATGGAATGTGTGTGATTTGGCTGTTTTTACATGTATTTCACGATAACTCGTCTCTTGGTAGCTTACTAACGCATGAAACGCAAAAAATATAAGAGCTATTCCGTTAATGACGTAGAAAATAATTAAAAACAAACATCCTTACGATACTTGTAACTGCCTGCTTTCTCACCGCTTGGAGCGCTAGTGTGGCTCCAGTTGTCAAACGGTAACAACTTTCGCACCAGGGAGTGTCGTGACTGTGTTGATTAGACTGTGATTTGTGTCATATTCGTCAGTAAATATCATCTTTGAGGGCCATATTCAATTAATGGCTGACGATATCTTTACAAGGCGATAATCTTCTAATTAGATGAATTAAGTACTGTGAAAGATTCATAATTGGTATTTTCATTTATAAGAATGAAATTGTTCTACTTTCTAGTCACGGAAGAGCTTGTTACGGGTAGCATATTTCATTGTGACGCATATCATGGTTTAAAACATAATCATTTACCGACGTTCCAAAGAAAAGAAAAGACTGTGTCCATGCCGCTGTGTTGTGTTTATTCCATGGTGTTATTCTTTATTTCAACTACCTTGGTGTTATTAGTCTAATTTTATCTTTGCCATCTCTGCTGTTGCAGTCCGCGAAGAAAAAGGGCAGGGGGAGAAAACCATATTTAATTTTTTCTCCCTTAAAACGGGATCACTAAAGTGTAGATTTTCGCTAGTTATTAGGTATCGTTCTTCAAATCTTTTCCAGTTCATATTTTTAGTGATGAGATACCTCCATCAGTCAAAGAATCTTCTGGGCATTCCCGTTAGTGAGTGCCACTTTAAGGAACTTTTAGTTTGAGGCGTTTTATCTACACGCATCTTGGCGTGTTTCAGCAAGGGCGGTAATAAGTTCAACGCTGAAAAGTGAGCTGTTATGCCGCGTGACACAGAACATGACAACCGAGAGAGGTGGCTCTATTGTCAGCACACTGGACTTGCATTCTGGAGGACGACTGTTCAATCCCGCGTCCAGCCATCCTGATTTAGGTTTTCCGTGATTTCCCTAAATCGCTCCAGGCGAATGCTGGGATGGTTCCTTTGAAAGGTCACGGCCGACTTCCTTCCCCATACTTCCCTAATCCGATGAGACCGGTAACCTCGCTGTTTGGTCTCCTCCCCCAAACAACCCAACCCCCAACAGAACACGAGTACCGCGCAATACAACAATATTCACATACAGGTTTTCAAAAGCAATCTTTTCGATGGCGAACTATGGTTGAGATGTTTATATTTGCCCACCTCCGCGTTGCAAATGTTTTGAGTGAAATGCCCAGTCGATGCGCTGTTGTTTTCACGTCAATTCTACCAACATTGAGAGTTGTTCAGTTCTCGGGGTTTTGTAAAATTCCTGGATTCATCTCATCGCTGTGCAGCCTATGAAAAGGATTGCGGAAGACTCCCAAATAAATTCCAAAGTACAGTGCAGTTTTAACACAAATATATTTCCAGGACTCTGGTGTCCGAGCCTGGTGAACTGTACCGGTTACATCACATGTTCCCAAAGTTGACATCAAACGACACAGTGTTCACAACAATCAACAAACGAGTGAGCCTACAATACATTTCCTCGCAACCCTAGCCAAAAAACGAGTGCCCCAAGGCGCCTGCGTGACCTCTATTTATACTTTTTTCAACAATTACAGACAATGAAAATTACAATTTTATGTAAAATCACAATTAAAAGTTAAACCAAATATGAGATACACATTGCTAAAAATTTACAATCACAGTGATGAACAAGGTGAACCTATTTTCACCTTAGTTATGAGTTAATATAACATTTTCTGACTAATTATGTTACAGGTAACAATTACATTTCTAAATTTGTTTATAACAAATCAACTAGTGCCTGAATTTTAGTGCTAACATATATCAGAGATTCAATTAACATGCTTTATTTATATGTTCTACTTAATTTGCTGTAGTAATTTTATACTGATAGGTTTACTGGTACATCCTGACCATGTGCTACATTTCGTTCGATTAGTTACAGTATTAATTTCACATTTATATTATGTTTCTCACATAAGAACAATGTTAATCAGCAAAGCATCGCTTTCGAACGTCAGAAATAGAAGACTTTCTTGGACTACGACCTCACATCCCGAAAGGTTTACGAGCAGCTGTGTCATCCGGTCGTGAAAGCCTTCGTTCTATGGTATGGCATTTTGCGCCGGCCGATGTGGTCGAACGGTTCTAGGTGCTTCAGTCATGAACCGCGCGACCGCTACGGTCGCAGGTTCGACTCCTGCCTCAGGCATGGATGTGTGTAATGTCTTTAGGTTAGTTAGGTTTAAGTAGTTCTAAGTTCTAGGGGACTGATGACCTCAGATGTTAAGTCCCATAGTGCTCAGAGCCATTTTTTTTGACATTTTGCTGTTATTATATCAAAACATAGAATTTCTTTACCAATGCTATTAATGAAATAGTGTGAAAGACCCAGTTCGCCCCACGTGGCAAAAGAAATCGGCGAAAGAATATCCCTGATCCCTTGGAGCACTGTTGCTGGTTTTCAGTGCAAAGGGCTGCGTGCGAAAACAAAAGTCGTCTACAGAGCTGTACAGCACTGTGCTGGTAGGGTGACATTAGAAAATCGCCGCGTTATGTGACTGGTTGAGACAGAAGCGCTAATGACCCTCGTCAAGCCTACGGCGACCGTCAGGGGTTTTCTTTCGCGGATTGTACTAAATGTACACACAACGTAGCGATTGCCCATATAAGTGCATTTGAGAGAGCTGTAGCGACTAAGAGGTTGGTTATTGTGTCAGAACGAAAACGAAGTTGCTGCGAAAACAATTGTGCTCATCATCAAACACTTGAATAGTGTAATAGACTAGCCTTGGAAACTTGGTGGCGAGTCCCAGTTACTGACAACACAATGCAAAAAAAAGGGCTGTCCACTATTTTTCTGTCTATCTTGATGAATCGAAGCCTACTTTTCTGCCTGTCTTCATCTTAAGTTACGTAACTAATATGGCTTGTTTTGCGAGCTCCCAGTGCAATCGGTGCTGACTCCGTTCAAGCAACCCCTTTACAATAGTGGTAGCAGAAGTGCTCCACGAAACCATCGTCCAATCTCACTGACACCCATCTGCATTAGAAACTTAAAATATATTCTCAATTCAAACGTAATTACGTGCCTCGAACATACTGTCATGCAAACTCCACTCGCGGATTTTCTCATGTGACATTTTGGAAGCCATGTATCAAGGCAATGGGCTACATGATGTATTTATTGCCTTCTACAGATCGTTTGAGTCAGTAATACAGTACGGTGCTGTGAGGTGTTAACCAAAGTCTGCGATTGTACAGAAGTTTTCTTTGTAGGGAGGACGTAGCATGTTATCTTGGATGGAGAGTCATCGAGAGATGTATTAGTAACTGTAGGCGTGGCCCACAGACGTGAGTTGGGACCCCTGGTGTTCATGTTGTGCATCAGTGACTTGGCAGGCAATATCTGTACATTTAAAAACTTGATCTTCGCTTTTACAACAAATGGAAGAAACACACGAGGTATTACAAACCAAACTGGACAAGGAAAAAGAGTAATTCTCCAACTTAATTCCTTGCTATGGAGTGACGATGTTGCAAAGAGAACGAAGAGCTTGCGGTACGAGTCAGTCGTAGAGACCATCACCACATACAGTATGTACCACGAAAGTTTTTAGTCCTAAATCACAAAAATGAAATTATCAACGGCCAATAAATGCCATACGATCATTTCATTTCATTTCATTTCATCGAAAAATAAATATAGTGAGTTGATCGCAATTCAATAGGATAGCAAAAAATTTATCATCGGTGAGTTGCTATAAAAAAAGCCCCCCCGAAAGGGTTAAGTCGTTCAAAAATCTCGCAAAATATCTGAAATTACACAGGCAGGCGCAACGTGCTTTCCTGAAGTGCCAACAAAGTGTAAGCCGACAGTTCCAGTACAACTGTCATTTTTGTATTGCCGGCGGGAGCAGTCCAACACGGTAGCCGTCGAATGCCAACTAACTTCAACCGGACCTTAGAGCGATCTGCAGAGGTGAAAAAATTGTAGAGGGACACAAAGGTTGGAGTATTTGTAACAAATAATAGAGGGTGCTAGATGGATCTACTGTTCTGAATGAAGAGATTTGATAGGCTCCATCCAAAGGCGCAGGCACAGAAGGGACGCTAAAGCACAAAAAAGACGGTTCAAGAAATAACTGGAAAAAGTATGCGAGTTATATAACCTTCATGTTCCAGTCGTCTGCGTACGCAAAGTAGTCTTTCCCTCGACCCAGATCTAGGAACACACGCTGTTGTCACAGCGTCATTTGATAATGCAAGCAGTATAAAGAAACGACCACTACCCAACAGAAATCAAGTGCTAACATGATTTATGTGGCAACAGTGCGCTGGCTCTCACAGCCGTCGCCTACACAACACGCTCATGATCAACAATGCAATCCTTCGCTGCGAATTCGAGCTTCTGCCAGCAAGTGCTGCAGAAAATGCGCTGTTGTACCGAAGACTTTCGATGCGTGCCGATTTATTTCGACTGAGGACTAGAGCGAGACTGTTTGAGCTACAGTGCTTCAACGTATTTAATATGGCAATAACTGCAACGCAAAATTTAACTCGCATATTTACGAATATAGTTTGGGCATAGTGGAACTACTTAACGGAATAGTTGCTTTCAAGTTTAAATTAAAACAACTGATGAAGAGCATTGGCTCGGTTCCCTCATTTGGATATTCTAAGGGTTTTTTCAAAGTACACGGAGATGCTTATCCAAAGATAGAAATAACTTCGAGGATGTTAATGACAATACCGGTGACTGCAGTATCTCGTAAACGCAGTTTCACCGTATTCAGGACAATAAAAAAGCTACTTAAGGTCGAATAGGGGTGCAAGCAGACGGTCGACTTTAGAATGTGACATAGCTGCTCAGTTTGACTTCACTGACACAATCAGTGGGTGTGCATCACTCAGATGTACAGTATAATTATAATAAAATCACAATTCCTGGAAATATTTATTTTCTCAGCTTTTAATTATTGCCCTCTTTCTTTTATTCCTAAATAAAAGTTTACGTACTATTAACAATATGTAAAGAAGAACGCCTCTTCTTTATTATACATCATACTAAAACAAATGCACAGTTACGTCCATCAACAATATCCCTACGATGTATACCTTGTTTTAATGCTTCTTTTAAGGAAATTTGTACAGATCGTAATTTATTTTCTACAACGATACATGTAATCTTTTGTGAGCAATATTTCTTATCAGTACACACTTCCTGGCAAGAAAAGTGGAGTACCAAGAAGACATCGTCCATTGTCAGTATTGCTTCGTGCATGTACGCATCTCCGGAGAGTACGTAAATGATTATAGAGTCGCAATTCTATGGGGCACGTAAGACGGCCACCACAGTGCATTAGTGTTGTTCGTAGTTAGCATTGTTATCAGGCCTGGTAGAGTATAATAAGGGACGTGAACAGCGTCAGACGTTGAGTGATCAATCAGGACACATAGATGATGCCTCTCCTACGAGACAGCGTCATCAGCTCCTGACAGAATTTGAGAGGGTCTCATTGTCGGCCTCCATTTGGCCGATTGGTCGGCTCGTGCAATATTCAGCTGCCCAGATCTGTGCCTGATAGAATGTGTGTGGGACCAGTTCGTACGTTAACTCCGTCCTCATGCCGGGATCCGAGATGTCAAGCAACAGTTAACGACAGTCTGTGGGCCAGCTTGCCTCAGGACGCCCTTCTCTATCGAATCAGTGTATGCATCCAGGTCAGAGGCTGTCCAACGTCATGCTCATAAGTGAACTAATGCTGCTAAGTTTTTTGTAAATCTGACTCGATTTTGTAATCGCTTAAATAACATCACATGTTCTCTCAAGCTGTTAAGTTTTATTTCGTTTCCTCCTCTTCTGGGAGCTTCATTTTTTTGTCATGTTGTGTATTTCATTTAAGCAATATTATTCAACAAAGCATCATTTTGATTAAAGCTTCTTACTAAATTATTAAATATGCTTCATCAGTGTAGAAAGAATAGCAGGAAGGTAGTATAACGGTGGCGGGGGGATGCAGGTTTTGTAGTTCGGCCAGGGAATCAGTATCACCTCAGTAAGGCTCTGCACGAAAGAGAAATACGTGGCAGGCCAGGTTAAGCTGGTCAGAAGACTGGTGGCTCCTTTTACCACTCGAAAAAACAAACAAAATTTTGGTGTAGGGCATGCAAATTTTGCTGAAGAAGATAACTCTCTTTCAGAGCAAAGTCACACGTGTGAGTAATCATCTCGAAGTGGACTGTTTTCCCAGAGCGGCGGCCAGCAAGTGAGACGCCGGAGAGGCTGACAGGCCGAACCAGTTCTTGGCGGAGTTTCCGCCTCCTGGGACTGGGGGCTGTCCGGGCCGCGCCGAAAGTCTCGCCGCCTCCGGAAGATGTCCTCGGGTAACCTCCCGGCCGCCAACCTCTCAGGCAATCCATTAGAGAGAGACCGCTGGAAGATACCGAGCCAACTACCTTAGAGAAAGTACCAGTGCGTCACATGCTAGTAGATTACGGCTTCGCTGTTTTGCTACTGCAACAGATGTCAATCATTCTGGATTTTTGATATCCACGGACTGAAATATACGAGGTAGATAAAAAAAAATGAAACAGCTACAGCCGTCCTTATGACGTCATTTATTGTACGGCTACCTGTTTCGGTGCATCATTGCACCGTCTTCAGGCGTTAGCTGATGCTGAAGGTAACACCATCCGTACACATGATGCATCAGTGGCTAACATCTACGACTGGTTTACGCCGACTACCAGTAACCGCGATGTTGTCTCTCCAACCATCAGCTATCAACTGACGGGAGAAACCCAGTCGGGTGATAGTTGATTTTTGGAGAGAGAACGTCGCGGTTACAGGTAGTCTGCAAAAACCAGTTATAGATGTTGGCCACTGATGCATCGTGTATATCTATGGCGTTAACCCCTCAAGTATAAGGTAAGGCTTAAAGATGGTGCACCGAGCGAGGTAGCGTAGTGGTTAGATACTGGACTCGCATTCGGGAGGACGACGGTTCAATCCCGCATCCGGCAATCCTGATTTAGGTTTTCCGTGACTTCCCTAAATCGCTCCAGGCAAATGCCGGGATGGTTCCTTTCAAAGGGCACGGCCGACTTCCTTCCCCGTCCTTCCCTAATCTGATGAGACCGATGACCTCGCTGTCTGGTCTCCTTCCCCAAAACAACCCAACCAACCCTAAAGATGGTGCACTGAAGCACCGAAACTGGTAGCCATACAATAAATGACATCATAAGGACGGCTGTAGCTGTTTTATTTTCCTACATAAGTGAACGACCAAAGTCTCCAGACCTCCAGTCACAAGAATGGACATACAAAATGACCAAAAAAATGTATACACGCTTTGATAAAAATAAGCTTATATGCCGTCCAGTACCACTCACGTGACGACCGCCTATGTTCGACGTCATCGTGTAAAAATCACTCACAGACGGCAGGTGGCTGTAGTAACAGTAGAGGGAATATAAAGCGTGTCGGGGGGGACGCGCAAAACAGTGCAGTCATTTTCGTAATGCGCAAACGGAGTGTTTTAACTTACGTCCAAAAGGGCACGATCATTGGCTTGCGGGTCAGTAGTGGAAGCATTTCCGAAACGGCCAAGTCTGTGAACAGTTCGTTTGTCCCCGTCGTTAAAGTATACCGTGCATAGCAAAATGCTGTGTAACGTGGGCCACAGACACAGGGGTGAACGACGGCTGTGGGGATGTGTACAGGCGAACAGATGTGCAACTGTCGAGCAGCTGCCCAGATGAACCAGGGGGCTACCAATGGCGTCTCCTCAGCGAACGTTGGTGCGTTTGGGCCCCCATAGCAGCGGCCTGGTTCACGCAAGCCCCTACCACGCCGTAGCGGGGAAGCGAGGCAACTGTCCCCCAATTGAAGCAGCTGATCGCCGCCATTTGCAGGGATGAATCATAGTACTGGGGTTGTGATTTGACGTATATGAGACGCAACAAGAGCAAATTGAAGCACAAATTAAACACATATTTGTTTAGAAAAGTACTGAGTATTTGAGTCTATTTTAAAAGTATACTTGAATGAATGAAGTTTCCTAATTTCCGAAATACGTCTGCATAGAGACGCGAAATTTAAGAATGTAAGGCTCTTTCCTGACAAGGTGGAGCGAGTTTACATCGAGTTATTTGCATTAGATAATTACATGAAACTTTTAAAGTAGCAGACAGTACGATTATTATTTAATTCACGTAGTTTTCCTGTCAGGTCCTATTTGCTTTTTGCATACTACTGTGTACATCGTGCACGCTTACTTTTGTTTAGCACAGTATTGTCTACACTCGAATTTTGGTATGATTAATTGTGATAACCCATATCACTTTAAATACCGTAAGAATTTCATTCGCACATTAGTTTTTAACACTGATAGCACCTCTGAAAGTGGTTGAGTTTGCAACATTTAATCAAATATTTGACCATTTACGAAGTATAATCACCACCTGACAACACATGTTAAGTATCTAAACGCAATTATTCGATCTACCTCTGATTCATACTTAATGTATATTTTATTGCCTTGGTAACCTGGAAAAGGAACGTTCAAAATTATACACACTGACAGTATTTCCACACTATTTAACCTAGGCCTATATTGCACGATTTCCAGAACACTACACCTTTTTCAAATGAGTTGGAAATCCAAATACTGTCGGTATAGCAGCGTCCTTCAGTTGACGTCTATTTACATAATTTTCCATGTAACAATTCTCTTCAAAATGAAGAGAGCACAGCAAATGATTTGCTGTCAGTTGGAAGTTCTCTCTCCGAGTAGCACCTATCCATTTCCAATTTAGAAAATCATTTGTAAGTGGACACCTAAACAAAAACAAACGCTCATGATGTATCATTTCTCCATTAAAATACTATATACAAGTAACAGAAAGTAACAAACAACCAGAAATGACTGACCTGTGAAATGTAACATTGTTTCCGTCTTCGTCTTTGCTTCCATTATACTGTTACAATTAAAAGCAGCACACGAACGAACCATGTTTACGCACTGTTTCCCTGCAAATGGCGGCTTCTATCACGTTCAATGTGGGGACGCGACACTAGCGCCAATGCGCGGTCTAGTTTTTATTTAGTAAGTCTATGGGTTCACGTATCCATGCTGACTGCTGTTCGTCGGTCACGTGAACGAATTTGCACGCCAGTGGCGCAACTGGACGTCCACTGACTGGCAACATGTGGCTGTTTCAGATAACTCACGTTTTACGATTCATCGGACAGCTGGCCTTTGGGGTGCACAGCGAGTATCGTCTGAAAGCAAACACCCTCCAAAAATCGTCACACCGTACACCAAACGTCAGACTGCCACGCAACTGATTGACATTTCAGTACAACCGCATAAAATAGATAGGATTATTGCCACCTACGTTCTGTAAAGAAAAACTACACAGCCGGTGTCTCATTCAGAAATCGCGTCTGAATTTTTGTTGTTATGTCTGAACATGAAGACCGTTCTTTACCGTTCCGCGATGTTGTCGCTCGCGTTGTTTCGAAATTACACGACTGTCGTGCGGATGTGGACTTGATGGGTTCAGGAGATCCGTACCCAACCTTAGCAGCACTCGTTCGACTAGCGCCCGAGAGGGCAGTCATATTATTAGTTTGGCTGTGCAGGATCGAACAACAACGCACGTACGCCGTGGTAGGAATTGGGCTTGTTTGCGGAATGACGAGTATCCGCAAGCAGAGTGCGATGGCGTCTGCAGCACCTCAGACTGTTAGCATGGCGAGCGTTGTTGCCGCTTCCCTTGTGGCGAAGGCATGCCGAGAGATGTGTGTACGACGTCAACAATTGGTACAGGTGTGCCTCCCAGGTCATCTTCTCAGTCTGTTACTGTTTCTCCTTACAGCAGCACGGAGGGCATGTGCCAACGAGAACGAAAATTTATAGACTGCATTCGTCATTGTCATACGGATTTATTGTTAGTGACGGTATGGGGGGACAACACGATCATCTGTGGTTCGCATAGCAGGTAAGTCGGAGAGCAGCCGTTACATTGCTGACGTGTTGCGGGACTAGATAGAGTTATTTTGGCTCAAAAAACGACTTTTCTAAATTCATCCCAAAATATTCTTCGTTTCCTTAGCTTTACGAACATGAAGATTTCGACGCAAAGTTTTTATTGGTTCCCGAGTTATAGCGGGATGTAAGCTCACGGGACAAAAAATTAGTCACCCTACTGCGCACGCGTGGATGAATCGTTAAGTATTTACAGATGGCGCAACGAGCGAGTCAGGTGCTCGACCACGTGCGCGCTGCCTCTACGTGAGCGTAAGGAAGTAGCAACCAGTGAGACAAATTTATATTTCGTGAAGCCACGGTGCGTGACCTTGCTGGATTTGTTGGTGTTTCGTGGCGGAGTGTTTAACGTGTCTGCAAGCAGTGGTGTAACACTGGTGGCCACGAAACCCGTCTCAGATTGTGCTCAGAGTGACCGAAGACGCGTTTCGCGGCTTGAGAATCAAAACCGCTTCTAAACCCGGCAGGAACTGCTGCAAGCAGGGAATTAAGGTCTATCCCAAGCGGTTAACGAGAGAACATTGCGACGGAAACTGCGGGGAATGAACGTTTGGAGTCGGTCACTTCGCAAGAGACCTTTCCTTATGCAGGCACATAAATCTGCGCGTCTTCAGTGGGCTGCACGAAATCATTGACTAAGGACAGTAGCTGACTGGCGGAATGTAATGTGGCCTGACGAATCACGTTTTTGCCTTTATTAAAATGACGCACGAGACGAGTGGATCGAAAGCCGAACGAAGCATTTCATCCGGAATGTGCAAAGTCTGGTTCAAGTCGGAGGTGAGTCTATGATGTTTTCGGGGTGCTTTTCTTTTATCGTGAATTGGGCCCGATCACTGGCATGACAACTAAAATGAACCAGCATATTCAACTGAACATTCTGAATGATCAGGTGTTGCCTTCCAGTCAACACTGCATGATGAGTATGCCACTGATGGCCTTGTTTTTAAAGACGACTACAGCAGAGTTCCTCTGCCTGGAAGAACATGTCACTGGTTTTATGAACATTTCTCACCCTATTAGGCCTTAATTGGCCTGCAGAATCACCTGATTTGAAGAAGACAGAAAATCTATGGGACAATGTTGCAACTGCAGGTAAAACGCCGACATCAGCAACCCCACAATTTAGTGGAAATGTACGATAAAATTCTCAGCGACTGACCTAACCTAGATGCGACACACCTGTGCACCCTCGTAGATTCAGTTCCTAACTGAATCCAGGCGATTGGCAAGTCGAGGGGCGGAATTGAATGGTTTTAAATTATACGTGTAATGAATTCTCTAGGAGGGACAAATTTTTTGTCCGAAGAGCTTATATGTTGGTGCGCGTCTGAACATTCCATGCCCACTTCATCCATTAGTTTCTACCTGTTAATTTTCTGACGGTCAGGTTTACTTTGACATCTATTACTCTTACTTCTGTGACACAGAAAGGCACTACAAGAGGGATACCATACCTGTTGGTATAGTTCAGTCGTTCAGTGTTGGCCTTAGGACTGTTTCTTGGTTGAGATGTGTTGTGTTATCGAGTGTGCAAACTACTTTCTGCAACTCTTTTAGTGCAATTTATGAGGCGATTCCTTTCGAATTAGAACTGGGAAAGCTCAAAGCATTTTATAAAGCGAAAAAGGCATGCTTTCAGGGAAGCAGGCGTAATTTACAGGTGATGCTAATAATTGTAACTACTCAGCTAATTCTACGATGAAAAAAAGTGAATACTTATTTCAGGCTCGCGGTATCTTCAGCAAATAGTGTAAATGTTATTTTCAATACAGATTTAATTAAGGAAATAAAATAAATGTGTGGGTGCATTCACTCAGAAAGCTGATCAGTGATTCCGTTCCAAAATTTTGAAGATATATCCAAGGAATAGTATTTTTTTAAAGAAGAATAGTGCAAACAGGGACATTACTGTCAGTGATAGAATGGATGGCAGGTTGAAAGTTATTGAAGGCTTAAAATACGCAAAGGGCAGTTTATGATGAAATGTTTGAAGACTGGAGACATGCGGAGAATTAATCTATTACAAGAAAAGTGCAGAGTGATCCGCCAAAGAGGCTAGGACAACAGGAAAGAGGCTGAAACCACAAAATGAAGCGGGCGAGGAATAAGAACAAGTAGCATACTATTCGCCTGGGCAGTTTTCGTTCACAGAAGTTATCCTAAGGCCCAGTACGGAGTTCTCAAACATTTAAGTTGATTTTCTCAGTTCGTATATTTACAAAATGGTACCCCCTTAACTTTTTGTCTAATGCACTGATCATCTTATAATTTTCGGTGGATATTCTACTCCTGATGACCTACAACACACACACAAAAATTTTGGCAGAAGACTGAAAACCTGTTAAGATACAAATTTTTAATCGATGTAAAATTGATACAAAACGTCGTCGAGGAAATAAATTTATTATAAAATAATTTCCACATGGAGTGACTTGATGAAGCTAGTGAATGTTCTGCCTGAGTATTATCGCTATAAAATTTAATTTGAGTAAACGCAAAATGTTTGTTAGTTGTTGAATTACAAATGGAGCCATGAAAATCAGCATTGTTACAAGGCTTAATTTTAGTTGATACGTAAGATATTTGCAAACTAATTATTCATCGATGTGTCTCTCTCTTGCTTGTATGCATATTTTCTCCTGATTCGTTCGTGTAAATATTTGCCACACGAAAATTCACGACAGACTTAAAAATAGGTAGTGAATTATGCAATTATATTCATTGCTGTTTCCAAAGAGTTTACACTGTTATGTATTTCATTGTTACGCTGAAAAAAATCTTTTGTCACTTCAAGTGAGTGCTTAATTTTTAAAATTTTATGTGCGAGGACGCTTCTCTTCAACCATACAACTCGCTCCAGAAACCGTAAAAATCACAAGTTTCGATTTTTGAAAACTTGTGATAAAACTTAACGTGGGATCCTCCCCACCCGTCTCTTATAGGGTGCCCGGGAAGCAGTTTTCTTGTATAGCTAGGCAACAAACAAACAATTCATATTAATGGAGTTTATTACAGTAATTGAATTAACAGTACCTACCTTTCGTTTCTACATGATGGGTCGCAAGCAATTGGCGACATGCAAGTAATCAGTGTCCTTCGAAGTATACAATTGCCAAGCACACTAATCACACAAGTTCATAAGTCGCTGCTGCCAGGAGCGGCCGTCTATTCTCTTCGGGTAGAGGCCTTTCACGTCGTGGAGCGCGGTCCGAGTCAGCGTACGTCGTCTCACGGCCTTCTCTGTGGTTACGTTCCATCCCGGCGTCCCGGCGCTTGATGTTACACCGGAACATTTAGAATGGGAAATCATTATTTTACAAAATACTGTTCCTAAATTCTGGTTTTTTAGAACATAATTTGTTATGGTCAAAACAATAAAAGGATAAGACGTAACAAAAAAAATGGGTTTCTAGCGTCTGTCCCTGTATCAGTATAGTTCTGCCCGATATATACCGGCAAAAGTTGGTAGTCTTCGTGACTATGATGTCATATTTTCAACTGCTGCCCGCTGCAACGTTCAAACAGTTCTCGCTGCACAGATGTAGCTTCCCGAAGAGTTAGGAAAGACAAAATGTTACGTGACGTGAGACACGGAGTTAGATTTTTAGTAAATGCTTTAAACGTCATTTGCATTCTTCTCATTGAGTTGTATTACAACTGGAATTATTTAAGATCGTGTTCATTACTACAGATAAGCAACACATCTGAACGCGGATGTCCCTATAATATGTCTGTACGAGACGTTCATTCAGTGTGCCATTTCTACCATAGCAGCAGATCTTTGCGTGGCGCGTGCGTTTCTAAACGTAAAATGTAACCAGTCCAATAAAAAATATCTGACAATTTTTACACTTTTTATAGTTTAACCACTACAAATTATTGTGAGCCCCAAAATTATTTAGCTAAGCAGATACGCTGTGAAACAAACTGTATAAGAGAAAAAATGAATAGGTTCACATTAATTTAAAAGTCAAAAAGGAGGAAATAAATAAATGAATAAATGAATGTCTGACTGGGAATGTGTGTTTTCGCAGCTCGCAAATTAAATGGTTCAAATGGCTCTGAGCACTATGGGACTTAACTTCTGAGGTCATCAGTCCCATAGAACTTAAAACTACTTAAACCTACCTAACTTAAGGACATCACACACATCCTTGCCCGAGGCAGGATTCGAACCTGCGACCGCAGCCGTCGCGCGGTTCCAGACTGTAGCGCCTAGAACCGTACGGCCACCCCGGCCGGCGCAAATTAAATAAGCAGTCTCTATGTTACTAGTCAAAGAGAAATGTCCTCACCATTAACTTAACTTGAGACACTATGTGTAATAGTTGAACAAAAGTAACATTATTGTTTTGTGGTTGCCTGATGGCACGCTTGGCCAGCATTATTTACAGCGCGAGAAAAGACGTTATTTGGCTGTGAGTGTGGATGAGAGTTGCATATCAACAATCATCACGTGCTGGCACAGCGGCAAATTGCGATTTAATACACGTGCGTTATTCTAAATTTCGGTGCTTACTTGTTCCAGCGAGTTAAAAAAAAATAAACCCTAGGGGGTGTGCCATAACATCATCCCAGCGAGTTCCGGACAAAGTTAAGCCTTATTTTAAGGTTTAATAAAAGAGGAAATAACATGCACTCAAGAAATAACGGCCAGAACTGAAATGGATAAACAAGGATTCATTGGGTATAAGATGCTACTATATGGGAAAGAGGATACTGAATATAGAAAAAAATGGTTAAAATGGTTTGTGTGGAATGTGGAATGTGGATTATGAGGAAGGAAGACGAAAAAGGATTGGAGAGCTTGTAAGGTGGCAGAATAAATGAAGGTCATTTTCGCACCTTACATAAGAAAAATGGCTTCAAATGGTTCAAATGGCTCTGAGCACTATGGGACTTAACATCTGTGGTCATCGGTCCCCTAGAACTTAGAACTACTTAAACCTAACCAACCTAAGGACATCACACACATCCATGCCCGAGGCACGATTCGAACCTGCGACGTAGCAGTCGCGCGGTTCCGGACTGAGCATAAGAGTTTTATACATCATAACGGGAAGATGAATATGACACCTAACTTAATTCGGCAGTAATGAGGCGATTTGCCTATAAGTATATAATGCAAAAGGGATGACACTCAATCGACGGTATTAACACACCGCTCCTATATAATGCATGTCAATGAGCAGAAGGTGTAACAGGCAGCGGGAGGAAACGTTTTGTTTTGAAGCAGTTGAGGGCAGAAGCAGAGGCCGCACCACGGGAGGCACCGCAATCACCTCTTAGGGGGCGTCCCGTGGTAGGAGTCAGCGACCGGACAGGTGACGCATACTGGAGAGCAAGCAGCGGGCCACCAGAAGTAGGACAGAAAGAAGCTTTAGAAAACTGCATTTCGGAATTCCAAATGGATACGAACAAAGCCAGTGACGCAGTTGATCACGTTAACAGCGAGTGGTACACATGTGACATACACTTGTAACTTCAAGGCTTCTGGAGCGGGCACAAAATGGCCGATTGGCGGAAACAAACTAGGAAGGAGTAAAGTGCCGAGATTTCGATGCAGTTTTATGGTAAGGCCCTTACAACTAGCAGAGAGTGTTTCCACAAAATAAGAGGAACGCTCCTATTGGTCGAAAAAAGGTGTGGCGTGGAGAACGAAAGAACCCAGGGGGGTAGACAGTTCGGCTACAAGAAAGACAAGAGCGAAATTTTTGGGGACTCTTCTCTGAACTAGCGTCAAGTGCAGAATGGGACGCATAGCGCTCTGTACGACGCAGAGGAGAAATTTGTGTGAACACTGCATTGACTGCGGCTGACATTCAGCTAGATATTAGCTGTAGTGCCATCCGGAGTGGCCGAGCGGTTCTAGGCGCTACAGTCTGGAGCCGCGCGACCACTACGGTCGCAGGTTCGAACCATGCCTCGGGCATGGATGTGTGTGATGTCCTTAGGCCAGTTAGGTTTAGGTAGTTCCAAGTTCTAGGGCACTGATGACCTCAGAAGTTGAGTCCCATAGTGCTCAGAGCCCTTTGAACCAAGCCATTAGCTATAGTTTCATTGAGTTCTAACTGTGGAGAAACGATCCAGCCAGTTACTTAATTGTCCTTGTGAGGACTGAGAGTGCATTTTAATATGCACGCTGCTCCAGCCGTGCGTGCGCATGTCACCATATTCCAAGACTAGGGCGGAGTACATGTTTTCTCGCGCAACGAGAAACATAGGGAGAGTTTCTGCTGGAAAAATCAGCAGAGGCTTAATTTGTTGTTATGAGAATTTCAGAGGACGAGAGCAGCCATGCAGATGACAGCTCATTGCAGCACGTAAATACCGCGAGCAGAGTCGTAAACATGTTTGTTCACCAGCTTGCGTCCACTGTAAACTCGAGTGACCCTGATTAATCTTTTGTCGCAAAACTACCATCCTCTGTAGACTTGATTGTCATCCTAAACAGTACCGAACTTTGAACCAGAATCGGATGATTTATGGTAGTACTGTCCAACATCATGATATAGTCGTAAGAATAATTTTGTAAAGAAACTTCTGGTTAAAATTTACCGTTGTTGTCATTAGGATTATTTCACTTTCTGAGGATGAGAGGCATTCGTTTGACAACTGTCGTAACATTGTCACATTGTAATCTGTGTAAATGCGTGTATTCCTGTGATAAGATTGCAGCATTAAACCCAAAATATTTACAGCTTACACTGTTGTTGTTCTGTCCTCTAAACCTTGCAAGCTTTAATGCGTAGATATGAAGGAGGGTGGAAAGTATAAGGTGAACAGAAAGAGTTAAGAATAAAGAAGTGTTATGAACAGATTCTGAAGAAAGACAAATATTGCAGGAGATTTTAAAGAGAAGGAATAACTGTTTGGCATTGTATAAAAACACATTGCTCATTGACTCATGCCTTCCCAGTGTCAGTAAAAAGAAGGATAAGAAGAGGCAATGATAGATAGCGCTTGACATAAAAAGTGTAACTGGAAAGCAATTACAGGGTGACAATTATTGAACTATATGCAAAAAATGTAAATTAGTTACAAACTACGGCGTGCGCACACTTTATACAACATGTCACCACAGACATTCTGATTTTTAAATAATGAGTTGTTCGATATGCCTGCCATCATTTACGATGATGTAGCGCAGACGAATAGCTAAATTCTGCATGAACCGCTGAAGTGTCGGAACATCGGTGTATGTTCATGACCTCCTGAATGGCTGTTTTCAGCTCAGCAGTGGCTCTGAGCACTATGGGACTAAACTTCTAAGGTCATCAGTCCCCTAGAACTTAAAACTACTTAAACTTAACTAACCTAAGGACATCACACACATTCATCCCCGAGGCAGAATTCGAACCTGCGACCGTAGCGGTCGCGCGGTTCCAGACTGAAGCGCCTAGAACCGATAGGCCACCCCGGCCGGCAGCTCAGCAATGGTTTTGGGGTTATTGTTGAATACCTTGTCTTTAATATAGCTCCACAAAAAAGAGTAGCATGTGTTCAGATACAAAGAATATGGTGGCCAATCGAAACCCATGCCAATGGCCTCTGGCAGCCCACAGCCAGAATGCAGTCCCCAAAGTGCTCCTCCAGGACATCAAACACTCTCCTGCTTCGATGGGGTCGAGCTCCGCCTTGCAAGAACCACATCTTGTCGAAGTAAGAGTCACTTTGGATAATGTGGATGAAAAATCATCTTCCAAAACCTTCACGTACCGTTGGGTAGTCACCGTGCCATCAAGGAATATCGCACCGATTATTCTGTGCCTCGACATTGCACTCCACACATTCACGCGTGGAGGGTGAAGAGATTTTTCAATCGCGAAACGCGGATTCTCAGTCCCCCAAGTGTACCAATTTTGCTTATTGGGGAACCCATCTAAATGGAAGTGGGCTTCGTCACTAAACCAAACCATACAGCGCACACTAATTCCCATCGTACCCCTCGTCGAACCGTGCAGTTTTAAAGTCCTAACGCAAACCATTAAGAAGTTATGACAATTTTATTTCATATAGTAAAATAACTGTCCCCTGTATGTAATGTTAGAAGGAGTAGCAGAAGAGTTATTAGAGACGGAGCACCAGCTCGAATGGGGGAAGGAAATCGACCGTGCCCTTTGAAAGGAACATTCTCGACATTCGCCTTAAACTATTTACGAAAATCAAAGGAAACTAAATGTGAATGACCGGGTGACGGTTTGAGTCGGCTGCCTCACGAGTACAAAGTTTTCGAATGTTATTACATTACAGCCAAAAACATTAGTTTTATGAAACCTTGTGAATCCAGAGATTATTTGAAATAGCTGGTGCCCCTCATCTTGCAGGCATTCAGCTAAAATCCTACTGAACCAGCGTTCCTGGTATGAAACCCGTCTTAGATATCACTTTCGGTTGCCACTAACCGTCTCAAGGAACGAGATGTTTATCAGTTGCAGTATCTGAGCGGATTGATAGTGACATTCTAACACGCTCTATAGAAAGGTATGCATCCACACATAAATTGTGACTGTGAAACCGTCTTATTTTATAAGTTGGTATTTGCTTTCAGGAATTTCGGTGTTGTTAAGAAAGTAATTCCACTTTTCTTTCATGGTGTGGGTAGACCTCCATGGGCCTCCATTCTTCCCAGTCACGTTTAGTTTCTAAGAAGCTCTTCAGGTACATATATTCCTATAAACAATTGTCGCCTGAAATATATAGTAGTGTTTTCAATCATCACCCAATATGGGATTTCAGATAACTTCAGCCAATCAAATACTTGATATTTATTAATAGAAATATCCTTTTTCTCTAAGTAATCAAATGCTCTCGTATAGAAAGCCATTGTCTCTTCCTCAAATTTCGAAATCAAATTAATTATTTCTTTGTTAGGGTTGTCATTCACTGATTTGTTCAAATTCATCTTGGTTTGCATGCCAATAAAATTAGATGTCTACCTTTCGCTTAGACATCTTTGTGAGTCGATTAATATGTTTCTTATTTCAGTTATCGAGACTTGATTCTTCTCGACGCTCTTTATACTTTTTTCAAACGGAGCCAAGTTTGAATGCAGAAACATGAAGTAAATTCCACTGACCAGGCTACTGAAAAAATCTGAAATTATTTTAGGTGTCTTGTTTTCGGCGTCAAAAAATTGTTTTAATAGTATCCAAAGATTAGAATCGCTCAACTGCGGACATTTATGACAGCAACTTGTTTTTGAATGAGACAGAAGAGTCTGATGACTGACATCAACATATAAGCAGAACTCTTTCAGCTTCAGTACCCTTACTATGCACACTGAAAAGGAACTAAATATTTAATGTCAACAGTTCAGACTCCAGCAGCGCTTGATATAGTATTGTGAAGAATATGAGCAGGGCATCCAATTCTTTCTACATTTCTTCCTAGTTCTCGTTTAATTGGGTGAAACACATTCCGCTGGCCGCGTCGATGAAGCCCTGAGAAGCTGGTATTCGTATTGTCTCCACAAAAAGCGATTAATTTCTGTAATGGAATTTGCAATTGTTTTTAAGTGTAGAGACAAGACTTTGCAACTGTCTCCGATGTTGCGTTATACAACGAATCAAACATCAGCAGCTTCTGTTGGATTCTGTCAGTTTCAGTACAGTATTGAACAACTAAAGGAAACATCTTTTCAGCCATGTAGTTCGATACCTCAGTGCCTATTCCGTAAAATGAAACTTCTTGCAATTGTTTTATGCATTCTGAAACGGAGTGTGGTGCGAGAATATTTTTAACAATCGCTGTAGCCTTGAACCTAGCTGTAGGCTTCTTTGCGGCAACTTTGGAATCACGATACATTGCGTCATTCAGTTTTGCGGTACAGTCAAGAGAACTGAAGGATTTATGATGCTTGACAACTTTATAAGCTGTTGTTAGTTCTGCAGCAGCAACGAAAAATTCTTCCTGCGTATCTTCTTTAATCATGAATGTAGAAACAAGCTACGCTACCGCGTATCTATTTGTATGGTGCTTCGTAGAAATGTGGTGCTTCATATCTGCCTTACCTCCGTGAGTTACTGAGATGAAACAGCCGACAACATTTCCTGAGCCGTACGTCCTTTGTAGACGAAAGAGTGACTCCTTCTCTTTCCATCCTTAGGCATTTTCGTACGCCATGATAAGATAAGTTTATTAGACGGTAAACAGCCATTTTCTCGAATGTTGGCGTTAGATTAAGAAGGTACTTACATCAGCGATACAGAACACGCAACATGCAACACCATCTATGAGAAGACCTTGTTAACATAAACCTGTTGACAAAACTAACTGTGACTGCATTCACATGTTGCGATAACAGATGGCGTTACTTCAGCTCGTAACAGCATTTTGCAAAGTCGGGACAAAATCGGGGGTTATCGGGTGACGAGACAAGAAGGTCCATAACGGTGACGGTTCCGATATATTGGGACGGACGGCAATCCTAAAGAAGACTCATCAGACCAGATGATATCCTTCCATTGCAACACTGATGTGTAGTTTTGGAATTCCTTGTCGGCCTGCAATTCCCTGCTTATGGAGATTCTTTTCTGTTGTTTTGGTGCTGACAGTATTCGCGAGTGCGACATTCACTTCCGCAGTGACTTTTGCAGCTGTCGTCCTCTTAGTTTTCGTCATAATCCTGTTCAATGACGGCCTACCGGCCCCGGCCTGAGTGGCCGAGCAGCTCTAGGCGCTACAGTCTGGAACCGCGCGACCGCTAAGGTCGCAGGTTCGAATCCTGCCTCGGGCATGGATGTGTGTGATGTCCTTAGGTTAGTTAGGTTTAAGTAGTTCTAAGTTCTAGGGGATTGATGACCTCAGAAGTTAAGTCCCATAGTGCTCAGAGCCATTTGAACCATTTTTTTGTTCAATGACGGCCTGTTACGCTCACTCAACACCCACTTACGTCCGCTTTGTGACGTAGTGGACGATGTTTTCCCGCTTTCCCTGTATGCGATATAAATCTTCGATACGGTGCCTCTTGAAACACTAAATACCGGCTACCTGTGTTAGAAAGCACCCACCATACAGGCACCAACAATTTTCCCGCATTCGAATTCACTTAGTGCCGACTAATGCATTAACAAATACACCGAACAGCTTTATGATCAGGACTGACGCGTACAACCTGTTGGAGGTCTTTGCACACTTGCCTTTCATGGACAAATGCAACAGCACAACTTGCAGGCTTGGATAAAATTCGCATTTTTCGTCAAGCATTCATTTCCCGCGGTGTTTGCATATTTTTGTCCAGGCCTTTCTCGTATGTCTCGGCCATACGAAATATTCTCCGCCCCCGGCGGGCAACACCGGCAACATCTCGGCCACAACTCCTCAATAAGGAAGTAAGTGATACATCTTGCTCCACCAGCGATGTTGCGGGCCCGTACGCACATATTGCCGTTGATTGCAGACGCATTTTAGCAATGTTGCGGCCACATAGAGTCTGTATAATGTAACCTAACTTAAATAAAACGTTTCATATAACATGTGGCCCATTTGTCTTGGTTACAAAGATTCAGATATTAGAATGTTACCCAGACAAATTCTCACAGAACGTTCAAAGTTGATTTTCGTGTATTTCACATACGACTCCTGACAGAACCACGTCTAGCTCTTCGGAGTATGGCGTTCTTTAACTTAGAATTATTCGTAACCCGAAAGATCAGGCCGTCTCTTGTGTTTACTTTTCCTTCGTAGACTTCGCCTTCCAACCATTGTCACAGGCAAAAATCTGCATATGATGTCATCTAGGGAATTTGGTGGTCAAGAAACGTGACCATTTCTGCTGATCCTTCTTCCGGGGAATGTTAGGTTTAGATGATGTAACCTGATGACCAGAATCAGCAGGAGTTCCGTCATACTGAAAGAATATAGCCGTACTCCTAGCTAGATGAACCACTTCCAATAACGCTGAAAGCTCGGTTTTTTTTTTTTTTTTTTTTTTTTTAAAGTTAAAATAACGGGTCCCTGTAAGATCATGTGGTAACCCAACAGGCCAAATCAACCGATGGTTTATTATACTATACCACACATTTCTCCAGAAACGTACTTGAAAACGTGTCTTCACAAAGGCATGTGAGTTTTCGTCGGTCCACCGGTGTGAGGTTCAAATGGCTCTGAGCACTATGGAACTTAACGTCTTAGGTCATCAGTCCCTTAGAACTTAGAACTACTTAAACCTAAGTAACCTAAGGACATCACACACATCCATACCCGAGGCAGGATTCGAACTTGCGATCGTAGCAGTTCCGCGGTTCCGGACTGTAGCGCCTAGAACCGCACGGTCACCGCGGCCGGCACCGATGTGAGTTACGGGTGTTATGGTTACAGTCACGAATGGAAGAGGCTTCATCAATAAACATCTACATCTACGTAGACACTCCGCAAATCACATTTAAGTGCATGGCAGAGGGTTCATCGAATCACCTTCACAATTCTCAATTATTCCAAACTCGTAAAGCTCGAGGAAAGAACGCACACCTATATCTTTCCGTGCGAGCTCTGATTTCCCTAATTTTATCATAGTGGTCGTTTCTCCCTATGTAGGTCGGCGTCAACAAAATATTTTCGCATTCGGAGGAGAAAGTTGGTGATTGGAATTTCGTGAGAAGATTCCGTCACAACGAAAAACGCCTTTCTTTTAATGATGTCCAGCCCAAATCCTGTATCATTTCAGTGACACTCTCTCCCATATTTCGCGATGATACAAAACGTGCTGCCCTTCTTTGAACTTATTCGATGTACTCGATCAGTCCTATCTGATAAGGATCCCACACCGCGCAGCAGTATTCCAAAAGAGGTCGGACAAGCGTAGTGTAGGCAGTCTCCTTAATAGATCTATTACATTTTCTAAGTGTCCTGCCAATAACACGCAGACTTTGCTTAGCCTTCCCCACAACATTTTCTATGCGTTCCCTCCAATTTAAGTTGTTAATTGTAATTCACAGATATTTAGTTGAATTTACGGCCTTTAGATTTGACTGATTTATCGTGTACCGGTAACCGAAGTTTAACGAATTCGTTTTACACTCATGTGGATGACTTCACATTTTCGTTATTTAGGGTCAACTGCCATTTTCGCACCATTCAGGTAGCTTTTCTAAATCGTTTTGCAATTTTTTTTGGTCTTCTGATGACTTTATTAGTCGACAAACGACAGCCAATCTGCAAACAAGCTAAGACGGCTGCTCAGATTGTCTCCCAAACCTTTTATATAAGGAACAGCAAAGGGCCTATAACACTACCTTGGGAAACGCCAGAAATCACTTCTGTTTTACTCGATGACTTTCCGTCAATTACTACGCACTGTGTCCTCTCTGACAGGAAATCAAAAATCCAGTCACATAACTGAGACGATATTCCATAGGCACGCAATTTTACTACAAGCCGCTTGTGTGGCACAGTGTCAAAAGCTTTCCGGGAATCCAGAAATGCGGAATCGATCTGAAATCCCTTGTCCATAGCACTTAACATGAATCATCCGATGATTTCTGACATGCTTACTAGCGCAAATGACAGGTGACATCCACGTCACAGACGGTATATTTGGACACTCCGAACGATGTGTATGAATTTTTTTTACAAACGTTTTATTTAAATCCAAATTTAATACGTTTAATATACAAATACAGTAAGACATACAATAGGTGATAAATATTTTTGACAATTGTTCGTAAGTAGCTCCAGTAGCTCTCTGATAGACAAATTGTCGTTCTCTCTCTCTATCAAGGATACTATCAAACTTCAGATACATCCAATGAGACCTGTACGGTTTTTACTCACGCATAAGTAGCATGAAAATGGTTCAAATGGCTCTGAGCACTATGGGACTTAACATCTATGGTCATCAGTCCCCTAGAACTTAGAACTACTTAAACCTAACTAACCTAAGGACAGTACACAACACCCAGCCATCACGAGGCAGAGAAAATCCCTGACCCCGCCGGGAATCGAACCCGGGAACCCGGGCGAGGGAAGCGAGAACGCTACCGCACGACCACGAGATGCGGGCAAGTAGCATGATTCAAGTCCTTTGCCCTTGTTCCATAACTCTGATAAACGCTTTCTAGAATGTCCTCGAGATCCACACAGATATTACAAACCAACGACCAAAGAGTAGTCGGCTCTCAGCCGTGCTAGCGTGCGGAGCTGCTCCGCGCGCCGTCCGACGCTCCGCTCTCGGCGGTGTTTACTTCCGCGTCGCGGTGTTTGTGTCTATCGAGTCCAGTACTAACGTACTCCATGGCGCACTCGTACCGCCGTGCAACGATCAAAGTAACGTTTCAGGCCGAACATCCACGACCCAGAGCTTTCGAAGTCCAACAGTTCATACGTGAGGATCTACGTTTGAACCCCCAGGACGTAATCGGCATACATTTTTCCATCACTGGATGTGTTGCCTACATCAAGATGTCGACGGAGGAAATTTGCAATGACATCATTCACCGTCATGCCTCCGGACTGAAATTTAAACACTCTGATGGACATATGGGTGCTGTGACAGTCGCCCATGCTGGATTCTGTCTCCGGACATTGCGGGTGTTTGAGCTCCCGTTCGAGGTGCCTCAGGTTGTGGTCATTGCCGCTTTCCAACCATATTGCACCGTCTTGGGTCACGTCGCGGAGAAGTGGCAAACATTTACGACCTACCCCGTATTAAATGGCGTCCGGCAAATAAAAATTGAGCTGACGAAACATGTCCCATCGTACGTGCTGATTGGCGGTGTGAGGGCCATCGTCATGTACGATGGACAGCCACGAACTTGCGCAGGGTGTGGCCAGGAGGGACACGTACGTTCCGAATGCTTACACCGCCGTTTAATACAGACGCCGTTACGTGAAGAGACCCAGGTTTCGATGGTCACGTCCTTACCCATCACCTACGTCAAGGTTGCACAGGACCCCGTCGTACCAATCTCGATTGCGCCAGCAGCATCGTCAACGCCACCCGCCGCAGCACAACGCGCCGACGACACAAGCACGGCGTCGCCTCCAGTGCTCGCTTCAGGACCGTCCGGTTTGCCGACCGAAACCGATGTTCCTGTTGGAACCATGGACGTCGACCTCGGTGTCGTGCCGACGTCTGCCTTTGTCCAGACGGGTTCGGCGTCAGACGACGGGCGACCACATTCTGATTCAGAAGGCCACATCAGAAAACAGCGGTCGCCTCGCAAACACAGGAAACGACGACGAACGCCTTCCGATGACGCCCTTTCTCAGACGGCCCCACGAGATGTCGACCTGATGTCTGACGGTGATCACCCACATTGCGTCCAGTCACGCGATGTGGCAGCAACAGGCGCCCCTCCTGTGACGCCTACTCTCCCAGCCAGGGACGTGTCCTCGCCGTTGTCAACGAATGATGACGGCGGTCCCCCTGCCACTCATGTTGCGGAATCCACAACACCCGTTCCGGAAGTACGTGACCGTCACATGTCCACGTCGTCAGCTTCCTGGGTCCATGACGTTGAAGAAGAAGTGGAACAGACTGCCAGCGTGTCTGCACAGGAGTCCACCTCGGCGACGCTGGGGCTGGCGCCCCGCCAGTAATTATCACCACTGCGGGACCACCAGCGGGTCTCCACCTGCCGGCTACTTCTACCGCACGTTCTGCAAATACTGAGGATGGCCGTACACACCAATATCGTATCGCCACGATGAATCTTGCCACCATTCGTGCCCCCCATAAACTGGCCATGTTCAGAGACACTATTTACTCTGCGGATGTGGATATAGCACTCTTACAAGAGGTGTTTGTGGCTGACTTCCTAGTTCCCACCGGATACAACGCCCATGTTTCCCCCGCATCCGATACCGGTAGCGGCGTCGCCATCCTGCTACGCGACGGACTCCCTGCAGAGGACGTCATCTACCTCCCCACTGCGCGAGGTATGGCCCTCACACTGTTCGGCGTGCTTATTAATAATATCTACGCTCCGTCCGGCACTGGCCGCCGTCATGACCGACAAACTTTTTTTGCCGAAAGCGTCCCACCCCTCTTCACCAGTCCGCAGGACGATTTGGTACTCGGTGGGGATTTTAACTCGACACAAGAGCCCGCGGACCAACTCCCGCGACATTCCCCTTGTGCATCTCTCTCAGTGGTCATCGACCGTCTACGACTTGTTGACACATTGAAGAAGCTCCACGGAATTCAACCGGGCTATACATTCTACACCTCTCACTCGTCAAGCCGCATAGATCGCATCTACGTTACCCGCTCCCTTGCTGATGGCACACGTCATGCGGAAGTCTGGCCCTTGGCCTTTTCAGACCATGATGCGTACCTCTCTGACGTCACTCTCGCCCGACAGCAAGTGTGGCATAGTCGTGGTCTGTGGAAACTCAATGTCGCTCACCTGACCTCCTCAGACTGTCGCCGTATGGTCGAAGAAGCGTGGGTACGCTGCCGCCATCGTCGAGAAGCCTATGACTCCACCTTATCATGGTGGCTCTCCTGTGCAAAGCCGACCCTCAGGAAGACACTGATTAGTTATGGGAAGGAATTTAAGGCGTGGCAAACTAATACCCTGCACTTCTACTACACCACAGTACGTGACTGTGCTACGATGCCTTTCTCGCCAGCCCGGCAGTCGATGGTCCATCGCACGAAGGCGCAGATCTCCTTGATCATGCGGCGTAACTTGGAAGGCACTGTAGTCCGTTCTCGAGCTTCTAATCGAATCCCTCAAGAACGTTCGTCGATGTACCACCTCCTTCAGGAATGACAACGACGACGACGAGCTCTGATCCAAGTCTTCACTGATGTTGAAGGGCGCCGGCACGACACCCAACAAAGCATCTGTCGTACTCTCCATGCTCATTTTGCCGGGCTATACGCAGCCGCACCGCATTTTGCAGCACTGATCACAGAAGTCGCTCAGCTTACTACGAACACTCCTCCGGAGGATGCAGTGCATGACCTCCAAGACGACGTAACCACAGATGAAGTGGTAGATGCTATCAAGGCGGGTTCCGATAACAGATCTCTTGGACCTGACGGTATACCCATCGAATTTTATAAAAGTTTTCACTATTTTTTGGCTTCCACGTAGACGGCAATCGCACAAGAGCTGATGTCACCAATGACAGTGGTCCCGAGCGCCTTTCTAGAAGGCATTATTATCCCCGTACATAAACCGCGCGGGTTATCGAGGGTCCAGCACTATCGACCAATTACTTTGCTCAACAGCGACATGAAAATATTCACACGGCTACGGGCATCGCGACTCAAGAAGGTCGCACGTTACGTCACATCCTGCGACCAGACTTCCCTAGGAGGCGACAACAACATCCGTACGGCCCTTTGCCATTACAGAGACATGATAGCATTAGCGCATTATCAGCGTCTCCCTGGCGCCTTGGCTTAACTGGATTTTAGCCAGGCTTTCGTCCGTGTTGACCACTTCTATTTACGGACAGTTCTTCAGCATATGGGTTTTTCTGGCGGTATTGTCACAGTGGTTATGCGCCTGTTGAGTAGTGCAACCTCTAAAATCATGTACAATGGTCGCCTTACACCGTCCCTGATCATCGCACGATCTGTACGACAAGGCTGCCCTCTTTCCACGATTTTGTATGCTTTCACCTAGGAACCCCTGCTCCAGGGCATGCGCCAACGTTTGGAAGGCATGGCTGTGCAAGGCCACCGTTTTTGTTGTACAGCCTACGCA
Organism: Schistocerca piceifrons; assembly: GCF_021461385.2. NCBI lineage: Eukaryota > Metazoa > Arthropoda > Insecta > Orthoptera > Acrididae > Schistocerca > Schistocerca piceifrons. The sequence continues at coordinate 508,759,228 of NC_060144.1, forward strand.
GACGACTTAGTACTATATCTGCGCAGTGAAGATGAAGTACGAGCAGCACTGACATGGGTGGCGACTTACGGCGAAGCGCCGGGGAGCTGTCTCAACGCGCCAAAATCCAAGGTCCTGCTCATTGGTGAGGGCTTGCCGGAGAGATGCGCTGCCCCCCCTTAGTGTCGCCGCCACCATACGGTGTCTTGGACTTGATTTCACAGCAGACCTGCGCCGCTCAGCGACTATCAATGGTAGACGCTTGCTACAGACAATCAGAGCAAATCTCGCAGATCACCGGCTACGAGCTCTCGACGTTATCCAACGCGCAATACGTGAACATGTATCATGCTTCCCGTATACCACACGTGGCTCAAGTACTACCAGTCCCAAATCTCCTGGCGCGACGACTGTTGATGGCTTTCTGCTCCTTCGTCAGCTCGGGGATGTTATTCAAGGTGCAGTATGAATCCCTTGCACTGCCACGAGATCGTGGCGGGGTGGGACTCATCAACGTGCCGACTCGTGTCAAGACACTATACGTCAGCTCCCAACTAAAACTTTCGCATTGTTGCCCGCAGAGCCTTACTAGCCTCCTGCTTCACAACTTTGCACCGGCCTCCTTGTCCGCCCCAGTACTGGTATCGACCATTCCAACCCCCTTTTATTACATCCAACGATTTTTCCTGGAGTTCAGTTTTATCTACCGGTCCTTAACACTTACACGTTTGTACCTCACGAAAACAGTCTCCGAATTGTTACAGCAGTGCCGCCCGTCCAACTCCATCGAACGTAAGAATCCACAGTACGTGTGGCGACACATATGGAAGGCTATCCATGCGCGTTTTATTGAATGAGACGTTCAATCAGCGTGGTACATCACCGTGAATGGCAAACAAGTTAACCGAGATCGTCTGCACGGCATCCACTCGCCGATTCATCCCTCTGCACCCACTGTGGAGTGGATGACACGGATGTCCACCGGTTCCACTGTGGCACAGCGTTCGACGTCTGGACACTTGCGCGGCGAATTTTGGCGTTTCTTACTCGCCAGACACCGGCTCAGATCGACGTCCACATGGTTTTGTACCCCGATAAGACTTTCTACCCCTCCGCCAAAACTCACTCTGTGAATTGGATCTGTGGCCACACGATCCGCTATCTTTTTACTTCTGGCGACAAGTCTACGCTAGGATATTGGACTTATCTCAACGTCCGCAGCTCGTGGTCGTGCGGTAACGTTCTCGCTTCTCACGCCCGGGTTCCCGGGTTCAATTCCCGGCGGGGTCAGGGATTTTCTCTGCCTCGTGATGACTGGGTGTTGTGTGCTGTCCTTAGGTTAGTTAGGTTCGGGTAGTTCTAAGTTCTAGGGGACTGATGACCATAGATGTTATGTCCCATAGTGCTCAGAGCCATTTTTTGAACGACACTGCGTCCTGATACGCAACCCACGCTGTAAACAATATTTTTCCAATTTCTTACGGAGCACTTTCGATGACCCACCTAGTAGCTGGAACGTCCAAGCCCTGAGAAGCTGAAAACTGTATAAACCGAACTGAACTGAATAGATCTGCTACCCAGAACCCACGCCTACGCCATGAGAAGACACGTTTGGACGAGCTGGCATGCTGTAGGCGGATACACTTCAGGAGCTCCTGTAAGAACTGGACTTTAACTACAAGTCGCACGACGACTTTTAATTTTAAAAAGAAATCCTTATTTATTCCTCATAATTTGTTCTTATTGGAAAAAGAAATTTGATTTTGGCTTTGAGAAACTTCTTTTTTGTTCAAAAAAAAAAAAAAAGAAAAAAAGAAGGCAAGGTTGGACTCACATTCGGGAGGACGATGGTTCAATCCCGGCTCCGGCTATCCAGATTTAGGTTTTCCATTATATTCCTAAAACGCTCCAGGAAAATGCTGGGATGGTTCCTTTGAAAGGACACGGCCGATTTTCTTTCTCATCATTGACACAACCTGAGCTTGTGCTCCGTCTCTAATGACCTCGATGTAGACGGACGTTAAACGAAATGTGACTTCCTTCCTTCCAAACCAATGAAAGCACTGACCTCTATAACAACTGTTTCCTTATCATCCTTTTCCCTATAAAATTTACCACGAACATCATTGATGTAAATATTAATAAATGTTGCAATAATGGGTATAATATTTTCATCAGATATTAATTTCGTAGTATCTGTTTCTCAATGTGTTTTATGAGCCTCGTTATTGGGTCCTGGTAAATGCGTAATAGTATTACATGGTTGTACTTTTCCTCCTGTGAGTCATCTCACGTTCGTCGGCAGTCGTAATTTAATTACAGGAATTGATTGGTAATGTTGATTGTCGCCGATTTACGTGGTGGGCCGTAATCAAAAAGAAATTTCATTCAGTTTTGATTTACAATTAAATGCTTCTGTCACGTTCTCTTTTTTTAACAATATTAAACTTGAGTGTAAATTGTTTTTTACGTTAAAGAACGTTAGACTCACTGAATCTTAAAGCATGAACATATAAGTTGAACAATGGAATAAACTTTTCATATTAATTTCCTCCGCTAGTCAGTTCACTTTAAAGCAAAAAATCTTTAGTTATTAATTACAATTGCGGCCCACACACGCGCGAGAGTATATCTTCTTACCTTCGTTTTTCTGCAACGTCGGGCGGCTGTGGAGAAAATTGTATATTATGTTAATAACGGGCGAGTTTTTCGCTTCAGCTAAATTTTTTATAAGTTAATATCGCCACGTAATGGCGCCGTTGGCTGCATCGGCCGCTGCGATTCTTGCACTGTAAATTACTCGAATGCAGGTTAATTCAGGGAAGGCGGACATGAAATCGGTATCACCTCTTGCAAATTAAAAGTGCACAATAATATTAAATCAATATATTATTTGCTTAATTAGTACAAATATGCTTACATTTGTCAGCACTCGCAAGATGTCCGTCTACACGCAACCAAGACAAGAGAAGAAGTAAAGACGACTAAAAAATTAAGAAAAGAGCGTATCTTGTCGTCTCGTTAGATAATTCTGTTATATTTCTTTGCCCTCGACACTTACACAGAGAAATTAATATGATACGGAGAAAAATATATGTTCGCCTGAGCGGCTAGTGTCCACTTACTATTCAAATTTTAAATGTCGTTTCTTTAAAAATACTGTTTTTTAAGTCTTTTCTTATTATATCACTGGGGACGCTATAGTCAGCAAGATTATTGTAAGAATCTTCATCGCTCAGCTTATGCAAGCATCCCTGTCACATATCAGGATCTCTGTAAATTATGTCCTAGTTTTTTGTTTTTGTTTTTGCATTTGTCATTTATTTCACAAACTAGAAGTATAGAGAGTATTTATATTTCATAAGTAAGTATTCTAGGCAAAAAGCGGATTAACTGTAATTAGTGTAGGTATGCCTAAAACTTCGTACACGATAGTTGTGTTGAATACGGGAACGAAATAATGTAACCCACGCTACTTTGTTTCAGATTGTAGCAGTAGAGCTCTAGCGTATGACCAGAGTCCTCCTGGTTACAATAATGTATTACAAACATGCAAGATGCGAAACTGAAATTCAGTGACGGTTGAAACTAACAGATATAGAGTTAACGGAAAGAAGCGAACTCAATCCAGTCCACTCGAACAAAACAGAGCGGGAAAATCATGTGGATGACTCTTATCAAACGCGCGAGCAACGGTGGGATTACTCAGTGATTTACAATTAGCGAACGAAAAACTTACAATAGTCTAGCTTCATCTCTTTCTCTTAGGAGATGAACGACTTTTCGCCATTTATTTCCTAAGGAAAAGACATGGAATTATGGATGCTAGCTGTGATTTGCCCTCAGAACTTGCTCAGTACATGTGGACTAATAATTGTGTTATTTCCGACAGCGTTAATGTTACGACGATTTGGATGCTATGTCTTTGTCTGGTAGACAAATACATAAGTGATAACGGTCATGGGAAAACAATTTTATATACTCCACTGTTGCCTATCACTTAACTCTTACCTTTGCTGTTGGAAACATATCGCGCCTTGTTAACTAGGGTACATAGTCTTTTTGAATGAATCAGTGCCACCTGTAACCGCAAATTTTTTTTTAGTTTCTTACTGTTACATAATTTCGAACTTAAATAATTTTTTTAAGATTAAACAGCTAACGAATGTATCTTGTAAGTTGCTAAATCTCTCACACTTTATTGTGTTTAGCCATTGCTTTCAACGTTAACCCTCCGTCGGTCGCAACCTTTTCGTAACTTCGTTCAGTCGCAATGCGCCAAAAAAAAATAAAAAATAAAAAATAAAAAAAAGTCAAATTCTCATCTCGTTTTGGATTAGGTGGATATCCCTTTGTGTTAACCTTCTTTAGTACCTAGATTAAGAGATTAAAAAAAGAATTGAAGCAATGAAGATTTCTATTGCCTAAAACATACGATTTCGAAAAGAACCGTTTTTTAGCCCTCCACTGTACTTGAGTCAAAATTTTGACTGAATGGTGACATACCCATTAAAAGAAAACACACAAAACCACATAGACACTTCAGTCTGTTCCTAGTGAGCTCAGTCCTCCTCAGATTCTCTGGATTTAGGCTCCTCAGAAAAAGTTGGAAGAATGGCAACTTAGCACTCATTACAGACGTCGTTTGCGTGTTTATTGCATATCGGTTTGGCGCAACACAGACGCCTAGACACGGTAAGCCTCCTCAAACCAGTTTCAGTCGCGCAAGGCACACACCAACGCCTCTTGACGGGTGGTTCGTCTTTATGGTCATCATCATCAAAATTCATTTTTGGTTGAACTTCCTCAGGCGGATTTGGGGACTGGAGGGGATTCCATGCCTCTTCTGGCTCCTTCTCTGCAGCTCTGGGAGAGTAAGCTCGTGGGCAAACTTTTTGAGAAACACCCTCCCGCTCAATGGTTCAAGATCATTGCCAAGGTAGACGAGGAGAGAGTTGATCCCAGCCAAATTCATGGCTCAAATGGCTCTGAGCACTATGCGACTTAACTTCTGAGATCATCAGTCACCTAGAACTTAGAACTAATTAAACCTAACTAACCTAAGGACATCACACACATCCATGCCCGAGGCAGGATTCGAACCTGCGACCGTAGCGGTCGGCCAAATTCATCATCTAATAAAAGATTACCATTGGCCAGCGCTTGTTGTTTCTACATACATTATAAGTTGAACACATCTGGTCTGCAGTATCCACTCCACCTTTTGTGGAGTTGTAAAATGTTATGATCACTGGCTTCTTGACCTGTCCAGATGAAGGATCAATAGCATAGTCGTTATGAAGGGAAGAAACGAGGAGAACATTTTTTTTTCTCTCTTGGAATGTACGAGACCAGAGTTTTCCAGTCGTTGAACCCGAACATACTGTCTTACTGTTTTCTTCCTTTCACAAAATGGCTCTGAGCAGTATGGGACTTAACATCTGAGGTCATCATTCCCCTAGAACTTAGAACTACTTTAATCTAACTAACCTAAGGACATCACACACATCCATGCCTGAGGCGGGATTCGAACCTGCGACCGTAGCGATCGCACGGTTCCAGACTGAAGTGCCTAGAATCGCTCGGCCACCACGGCCTTCCTTCCTTTCACATTCACAAAGGCTGGAGGCAACTCTCACTTGTTTTTCCGTACCTTACCAACATAGGTAAGCTTATGGCTTTTGAGCTCATCAACAAGCGTAAAGCCGGTAAACCAGTTGTCTGACGTGATATTTCGTCCAGTAAGGGCTGAACCATTCGTTTGACGACGCCAGGTGGGTTGTTGCTCACCCTGAAAGGACCTTCAGGCTGCGTACCAGTGCACGCTTCCAAGTTGTATGTGTAGGTCATCTTTGCGTCCACGAGGGCGAACAGTTTGATCCCATACTTGTTGGGTTTCGAAGGAATGTACTGACGAAAAGGGCATCTTCCTCTGAAACCTGGGACCATTTCGTCGATGGTGACGTTGTCTCCAACAGAATAGTTCTTTTGACAATTCTCGACAAATACTTGTAAGATTTCACGAATAGGACAGAGCCTGTCAATCTTTTTCCTTTGCTCTCGAGAATTGCGATCATCAAAGCGAAGGCACCTGATCAAGGTTTTAAAGCGTCTTTGGCTCATAACCAGGCCAGATTTTTCGATTCAATCGTTTTCACGACTCCAAAGCTCTTCTAAACTTTGAAAATTGGCCTTATAGGCTCCTGCAAGGTACAGTAAACCAATAAACGCCGAACTTCAGTCGTATCTGTTGACGTAGTGTCTCTCGCTCGAGCAAAATTCCCCTTGATGCTCTCGATATACTCACTGGTGTATTTCACCATCATTTGAAGCATGGCATCAGTGAAAAAGTGATTCCAACACTCAGCTGGAGTTTTCGCTAGTTTAGCGTCTCCTACGACTCCTGGAAGGTGAGTGATAATATTTGCTGGTCCTCTGCTCCTTCCCCTATTCGGTGGTTTGTTGGTCCATTTGGTCTTCTTATACGTCTCTAATAGTGCCTCTTCTTTTTCAGTATCACAAGCCTCTTCATGGTCAGGATTGTCAGTAAACTCTTGCTCAGAAGCCGTATCATCTTTTCTTTCTTCAACCCCATCTTCTGACGCAATATCGCATTCTTCACGTAAATCTTCTGTTAGCATTGGATCATCATCATTACCAGCTGTCAAAAGTCTTATTACTTCCTCAACATTTTTCTCGTTACTCAGGTCGAACGTTCTCTTCGCCATATTGTCCAAAAATCTGGAACAGAGGACAAACGAAATAAATTAGTTTCGCCATAACGAGTTAAGTCGCAATGTGCAAATTTCGCACACCTCATCGAACACCATTGTTATGCAGAAATACGACAAAATAACCTTATAAACTCATCAAATATAAAGAAGAAAGATGAATGCAAGAAAAAAATTCAAAATACGAATCTCAAGGAGTGTGACGTCTTCGATCGCAATGTGCTTTTTTGGCCAATTTCTCTGGCTCCGTCTCCCTTGACGACGTAGCGGCAACAATGATGGGAAGTCGGTGAGCCCAGAGGGTACTGGGGAGGGTGCGCCACGGTTCGCCTTTAAGCAGGAGAGCCAACCAAAAAACTATAGCTGTGCTTTTTTCGCACAGGTGCAACCGAAGGAGGGTTAAGTAAAGGTTCTTTACTCAAGACGTAATACAATTTTTAAATAAATAAAAAACTTTTCAGAGGGTATGAGGGATGGCCTATGGCTGAAGTGTTTCAGTAGTACGAAAATATTAGAAAAATTAGCAGCTGTCAGAGATATTAATTCATTAAAAAAGTGTTAGGCCGTGGTGGTAATCAGAGTTTGATTATTTATAATTACAGGATTTCAATATAGGCGACATTGCGGGCGACGTAGAGGATTAATATATTTCACTTGGCAAAAGATGTGTACTGAATTGCACTGAAAATAAAAATCCAGACCGACAACTTCGCCACCTGTTTCCCCTGACACAAAAAATATAGTAAAACACATCTTAAAATGGTATCTGAGTGGGAAAATAAACTTGCTTTTTTGTTTCTTTCCTGTCCGTAGCGTTAAGCACTTCGCGGCAAAGCGCGGACTTGGTAATTAAAGCGCCGTTCACAGTACTTAGACGCAGCTGCCTCAGAGCACAATTACGTGCCTCTCTGCAGAACATCCGACTCTAATGACCTCCTGGTCGACGGGCCGTTAAACACTAATCGTCCTTCCTCTGATCTTCCCGCAGAACACTTCATTTAAGCGCTTTTAATCTGTCTTTTTGCCCTCTGAGGAAGATACTGAAATTTCACTCACCACTCTATGGTGACTGCTGTTCTGTATTTAACTGACTGTCGTCTTATCATACTGTAACATGCTGGAAGTACTGTTGGTAGTCCGCTTCATTTTCGATTTCGCTTATTCTCTTCTGGTAGTCAAGTAATGTAATAACTTTACCAGTAAACCTTCATACCAGATCAGAAATGCAGTTTCTGCTGTCGCTTGCAATGATTATGTAGTGTTGTGCCTGACTGTAATGTTGAGCTCGCATTTGCTTTATCAAACGACTGGGCACAGCCCTTGCAACGGCTTGAGCACACAGTTGGTTTTATTGAGTAGGATTTACCAGCAGCCATGACGGTATTTGTCTTGCATTTAAGAAGTGTGACATTGAGGCATGAGATATTTGTATGGTTCTTAACTCGCAGAAACAGCTTGTTGGGAGCTGAAAGCAATTGGCGGCGAGCCCATCCGTTAGTAAATCTTGACAGACAGGCCCACAGCCGTACAGGGCAGACGCTCGCGAAAAAAGCTCCAGCAGAACAATGCCGCGCTAGCTTCTGCGGCGCCAGCAGAAACCTGGGCTACGACGACACGCTGAAGGAACGCATCTACACAGTGGAGTCGTAAACTGGGCATTGTGTGCAGAGACACGCGTAATAAAAATGCACCCGTTTTCGTGTTCACCGATAGTGCAAACAGGCCAGTGAACCACTTTCCCCGGCTGCCTCGGTTGTATAAGAAAAATCCAGCGTCTGAGAAACGTTTGGAGATAGAATCTTTATTACACCTCATAGCTAGGACTAACAAACCAGAAAAGGTACTGAAGTTGGACTTAGTCTGAGCGAAGCCGACGCTCTAACTCATCTCAAAGGTGTTCCATCGAGTTCAAGTGACGACTCGGGGCAGGTCAGTCCATTTCAGAAATGTTACTATTCAAAAACGATTGTCTCACAGATGCTGTTTAATAACAGCTGCTTTGTCATCCTGGTACAAACTATTTCCGTCTCCAGTATGTTCACCTACTGTAATCAAAACACAATGCTGTAAATTGTGTTCACATCCTTCCTCATTTAGCGTTTTCGTAAGTGGCATGAGAGACCACGCACTAATCACGAAAAACATCCCCATATTGTAAAATCACCTCCTTCGTATTTCAGCTTTGTCACCTGGTGGCAGGTAACGTTCCTCAGGCTTTTACCAAGCCCAAACCCTCCATCGGATTATCAGAGGATATAGCGTGATTCATAGCTCCAAATCATTCGTTTCCAGTCATCCACTGCCTAGTGAGTCGCTTTTTACTCCAACTCAAACGTCGCTTAACATTAATTAGACGTACACTGAAGACCCAAAGAAACTGGTACACCTTCCTAATAGAGTGTAGGGCCTCCGCGAGCATGCAGAAGTGCCGCAACACGGCGTGGGTTGGACTCCACAAATGTCTGAAGTAGTGCTGGAAGGAATTGACACCATGAATCCTGCAGGGCTGTCCATAAATGTGTAAGAGTGTGAGAGGGTGGAGATCTCTTCTGAACAGTACATTGCAAGGCATCCCAGATATGCTCAATAATGTTCATGTCTGGGGCGTTTGGTAGCCAGCGCAAGCTTTTAAACTCATAAGAGTGTTCCTGGTGCTGGACGTGTGGGGTGTCGCATTGTCCTGCTGGAATTGCCCAAGTCCGTCAGAATGCACAATGGACATGAATGGAGGCAGGTGATGAGACAGCATGCTTATGTACGTGTCACCCTTTACAGTCGTATCTGAACGTATCAGGGTTCCCATATCACTCCAACTGCACGCGCCCCACACCATTACAGAGCCTCCGCCAGTTTGAACAGTCCCCTGCTGACATGCAGTGTTCATGGATTAATGAGGCTTTCTCCATACCCGTACACGTCCATCCGCTCGATACAATTTCAAACGAGACTCTTCCTACCAGACAACATGTTTCCAGTCACCAACAGTCAAATGTCGGTGTTGACAGACCCAGGCGAGGCATAAAGCTTTGTCCCGTGCAGTCATCAAGGGCACACGGCTCCAAAAGCCCATATCGATGATGTTTCGATGTTTTGTTGAATGGTTCGTACGCTGACAATTGTTGATGGCCCAGCGTAGAAATCTGCAGCAATTTGCAGAAGGGTTACACTTCTGCACACTGAACGATTGAACGATTATCTTCAGTCGTCGTTGGTTCCGTTCTTGCAGGATCTTTTCCCGGCCGCAGCGATGTCGCAGATTTGATGTTTTACCGGATTCCTGATATTCACGGTAGACTCGTGAAAAAGTCATACGGGAAAATCTCCACTTCATCGCTACCTCGGAGATGCTGTATCCAATCACTCGTGCGGCAACTGTAACGCCAAGTTCAAACTCACATAAATCTTGATAACCTGCCATTGTAACAGCAGTAACCGATCTAACAACTGCGCCAGGCACTTGCTGACTTATTTAGGCGTTGCCGACTGCAGCGCCTTATTCTGACTGTTTACATATTTCTGTATTTGAGTACGCATGCCTACACCAGTTTCTTTCAAGCTTCAGTGTGTGTATGGCTTATGAGGAGCTGCCCGACCATTGAGCCCATTCTTTTTATCTCCCAACGCACAGTGAGCTACATGGACTACTGGTAACACTTTGGATCTCATGAGTGAGCCTTGCCGCTGATTTCGAGTTTTTTCGACGACGTCCCGCAATGCTCGACGGTCCCTATCCGTCTGTACATGAGGTCTGCCTGGTCTTTATTTCGTTTCTCTTTCGCGTTTCCACTTCACAGTCACATCTCCAACAGTCGACTTGGGCAACTTTAAATGAGTTGAGGTGGTCCTAATGGATTTGTTACTCGGGCTGACCCATTCTGCTGTTGGTTCTCTACGGATAACACGATGCCCCCCCCCCCCCCCCCGCCTCCTTTTATGTCGGTGGTCTCCATCTCTTGTTACGTCTACCCATCATTTGGACATTATGAAGGGATGTCCAGATACTTTCCAATTCGTCACCCATATAACCATATTATATGGAATATTTACAAATTTGTATAGAAGAATAAAATGAAGTGTTTCAAAACTAGTACAGAAAACTGACTTTTTGTTGTATCGCGTCATAACTTTCGTACGATTTGAAGCTTGACAGGCAGATTAGAAATTTGACGCCCCACATTCCGTTATCGTGCAAGACATGACCACGAGATGCAATAGAAATTGCTAAATTAGGTATTATGTTAGCCAAACATTCAAGTATTTGTAATTCTCAGTACCTGGTGTCGTAAACAGTGGAGAAGTGTCTTAAACAAAGTTGACACCGTTTGCTCAGACTGTAATGATGATAAAAAATCTCAAGTGAACTATGGAAACATTTATTAAGCATAAATTCATATTAAAATGTGGGACAAACTTGTCAGTCTAAAGCGAAACACATTTTTGTATACTTCGTACCTAAGATCACTCATTTCTTACCAGTACCTATGTTTCTATTCGGTCTCATAGGTAAATATGTTGTAAATGCCACACGTGGCTATTTCGACAGGGCTTAAATAACAGTATTTTAGGAAGATAATCTGCACATCTGGGTGCCACACGTGTTCTATTCTGACAAGAGACATTAATGTACAACGTAAAATAATGTTTTTTCTCAACAGTTTTCGAAATTCTTATCAGTTTCCTATACACAATAAAAATACAAATCAAATGAAATACAAGGGACTTGAAAAGATTGAATAACACATTGTTATGGGAGGTTAAAATAAAACATTTACTATTTATTTAAAAGTTTTTTACTATCTTGATTAGAGTTTATTTAGAGTCTAGTTCATTATTTAAGTCTTTTTTATCGTTTAGTTAAAGTACACTGATATCGTGAATAATGAACTGCTTTTGCTGACGGCAACAGGCATCAAAAGTTGCTTGAAATCGCCGTGCTAGGTTTCGGAGATACCGTAGTTCAGCAGCGACTCCGCTAAAATTTCCTCGGTCGACTGTAGTCCAGAAATATACTTTACTTGTCTAATAGAATCAACAGAGTCTGCATAAGTGCAAGCACAGTTCTGCGGTGAGATTTGGGTGATCTTTATGGCAGTGTATGATCTCACCAATCAGAAATCGGGACAACAATGTTTCCCAAGGAGTAAATGACCGAAAGTTCAATTCAGCCGTTTAAGCATCCAGCAAACATCGTTCAGAAAATTCTATGGGGGGTAGTCTACAGCCACACTAGTAAATCATTCACTGTTTAAAGAAATAATCTGTTCTGTACTTTTTCGCTAAGAATATGTATTCTCGAGTCCTTTACATCAGTTTGGGGATGATAATTAGTTAACTGACACTGCTTGTGTCGTTGAAATTCAACTAATTTCGGAAACCTTTAATGCTGCCGGGAACATACACTTAGTACGTAGACTGAGACTAACATCGATACACATACTGTCATCAAATCTCAAGATAAATGTTACTCTCTTCATTTCATTTACATGACAAGGAAATTTACTCTCGACGGCTACACGACGTAGCGTTAGAGTTCTAAGTATGTCGAGCTCTCTCGCAGGTGATTTGTATTTCTTGCGCTACAAGATTATAAAAAGTGCCAAACACTCACGTTGTACCCAGCTTTCTGATATCACTACAAAGCCCCCGCAATAACAGATAAATCCATTCTCCAGACACGGAACCATATGGCAGAGGCCTCCAAATCTCAAATCCTGAACGCAAAACCAGCACTGGGGCTGGAGAAGAAAACTACCTTCGATATCACTACAAAGCCCCCGCAATAACAGATAAATCCATTCTCCAGACACGGAACCATATGGCAGAGGCCTCCAAATCTCAAATCCTGAACGCAAAACCAGCACTGGGGCTGGAGAAGAAAACTACCTTCACTTAATTTTTCATGACCGTTGTTCCTCGCGCCCCCCCCCCCCCCCCCCCCCACAAGACTCCCCACAAGACTGGTATCCGTACCGCGCACTTCAACTTTGGAGTATGCCTCCAGAAGACACGCCATTTCAGTCAACCCTGTGCTGCTTCTGCCAGTAATTCGCGGTCTTGTAGTTAGCGTTGCTTACTCTCAAGCACGGGGAGTCGGGTTCGCTACCCGGCCACACTGGGAATTTTCTCCACTTCGGACCGGGTTGTTGTGTTGTTCTTTCATCTTCATCGATGCGCGAGTCGCCGAAGTGGCGTTCAATAAGAAGACTCCCCAGTTCGAATACAATAAGTTCACTGGAGACCGAGAAGCCTATGTCGATGAATCAGCGTGGTTTCAGAAAGCATCGCTCGAGCTTGCTTTTTTCTCACATGGTCTACTATGGACTATAGATGAAGGGAACAGGCAGAGTCCACATTTCCAGGTTTCTGGAAAGCATTTGACGCGGTCTCCCATTGTAGGCTGTTAACGAAGGTACGACGAGCACATGGAATAGGTTCACAGATATGTGAGTGGCTCGAAGACTTTTTAAGTTATAGAACCCACTATACTGCCTTCGACGCCGAGTGTTCATCAGTGACAAGGGTATCGTCGGGAGTATCCCAGGGAATCGTCATTGGAACGCTGCTGTTCTCTATATACCTAAATGATGTGGCGGGCAAGGTAGGCAACAATCAGCGGTTGTTCGCTGATGATCCTGTAGTGTAGGGTAAGATGTCGAATTTGAGTGACTGTAGGGAGATACAAGACGACGAACACACAATTTCTAGTTGGCATGATGAATGGCAGCTAGAGCTAAATGCAGAAAAATGTAAATTATTGCAGATGAGTAGGGAAAACAAACCCGAATTGTTCGGATACAGCGTTAGTAGTGCCCTGCTTGACACAGTCACGTCGTTTACCTATCTGGGCGTAAAGTCGCAAAGCCGTGTGAAACAAAACGAGTATGCGAGGACTGTGGTAGGGAAGGTGAATGATTGTTTCGGTTTATTGGGTGAATTTTAGGAAAGCGTGATTCATCTGTAAAGGAGATAACGTAAAGGACGCTGGTTGGACCTGTTATTGAGTACTGCTTAAGTATTTGGGATTCGTACCAGATAGGATTAAAGGAACATATCGAAGCATTTCGGAGGCGGGGTGCTAGATTTGTTACCGGTAGTTTCGAACAACATGCAAGTATTACGGAGGTGCTCTGGGAACTCAAATGGGAATCCCTGGAGGGAAGACAAGCTTCTTTTAGAGGAACGCTACTGGGAAAATGGAGAGAACCGCCATCTGAAGCTGAATGCTGGATGATTCTACTGCAGCCAACATGAATTGCGCGTGAGGACCACGAAGATAAGATATGGGAAACTAAGGCTCATAGGGAGGCATATACACAGTCGTTTTTCCCTCTGTCTATTTACGAGTGCAAGAGGAAAGGAAATGACTGGTAGTGTTGTAACATCCCCAAGGCCGATGTACTATTTTGTAACATCCTCTCTGCGGAATGACAAACCCTAAGTTATAACGTACCGGTACTGGACGCCTTGGACTGTCTGGTACAGTAAGCGGTAGATTTACAGGGGTGGGTAAAATGGAAATGAAGTCCCATGCTCCTTTACAGAGCGTAGGGGAACGACGCGGGAGACCCGCACCGCCTTACTAGGCAAGGTCCTAATGGAGGTGGTTTGCCGTTGCCTTCCTCCGACCGTAATGGGGATGAATGATGATGATGAAGACGACACAACAACACCCAGTCATCTCGAGGCAGGAAAAATCCCTGACCCCGCCGGGAATCAAACCCGGGACCCCGTGCTCGGGAAGCGAGAACGCTACCGCGAGACCACGAGGGGCGGACACAGGGGTGGGTAGCAGGTCCTTTTTGTGACTTACCTGCGCGGTGGCAGCGTATTCAGCCTCCGCACTTTCTCGACATGTGGTCTTACCTGCCCCTCGTCCGTTATTCGGCACCCGGGGGATTCTGGACTTAGTAAATACGTAATATAAAGGTTTTGGAGAGGAATGCTGGTGCTGTTAAATAATGCAATGCATCTCTGATAAAAACAATTATATTCGCCTAAAAATACTCGGATGCAGTTTCTTACAAACAAGTTGCAAAATCGTAGTTTGCACGCTAGAATCCAGCCAGCTAGCGGTCAGACGGATATGCCTCTCTAAGGTGGTTTAGGGCCACCGTCGGATACCGATTGCATTTTCTCTCAATCAGGCTAATCCCAATTGTGATCGTATTAATATAAATCACTCAGCAACCAAGGGGGTTTTTTAGTGCACAAGGCCAGGATCTTGTACTTCCGGATGCCATGGAACTCAATCTTTACTTACACTTGATGTCCCACATTAAAATAAGCATGATCATAGCTAATTGGCCATAATGAGCATTATCAGAAAACAAAAACAGAATTTGCAACAGCAGAAGCGAGCACAGCAGCTGACTTCAAGGACTGTCGTGTAGTTACCTGCACTAAGCTTTGCTCCATTAACTATTTGCGTGTATACCTCAGTGACTATCACCTATTAAGATAAACGTTCCTTCACAATAAACATAACTTCACAACGTACGCGAACATTACTTTGTCACTGTCCTAAGCAGATTAAGCCACAAAGCAAAGCTTAGTTGGTAATCTTGCGGGAACGCAACCGCCGGCCATCCCTACTGCTCCCCCGTCTAACCACTAGTCCCAACAATGGCGAGCAGCAACACATTTTACTTTATATTTTCCCTGTTGCTTTCTGCACGAATACACTTTTGATTTTCACTCTTCTACTAATTTTACTCTGGCCCTCTGCTGTACTTCAAAGTTTTTACCAACGATCTACTTTTTTACCCTTCAGCAGCCTCTGGTCGGACCAGTCCGCCTTCTCCATCCCCAAGGGGTGCCCGCTTGCGTCGTATTTCTAAGCTACCCCTGGCTTTTCTGTGTCCTTCCGCCTTCACATTCTTGCAAGTCACCGTACTGGCCTACCGAGGCCGACTCGGCTCTTATCGTAACTCTTCGGCACGCTACCTCCGCTCTTGCCGTCCGTCCGTCTGTCACCCGCTGCATTCTAATCGGCGCTCTGTTAATTAAAACGACTTAAAACTATTGCTTATCTGAAGGGTGGTCATTCGTGCACAGCACATTGCCACGTTTCAGTGTTACAGCGTATCCTCTTTCACGCACCGTACGGTGGCTTGTGGAGTGTCTATATAGATGTAGATCCAGATATAGGGATTCCAGGCAAAAAATGCCATACGTACATTTTATTCTTTTACAGGTACCGCAGTTTTCGGAATGTACCTCAATCGGTAAAAATGTAACCCTTATAGTATCACTCCGTTGCCTGCCTGCCTAGCTGTCTGTCTGTCTGTCTGTCCTATCGTTGAAAAATACTTTTTCTCAGGAACGGGTGGACGTATATACTTGAAATGTACGCTCCCTTGGTGCTGTAATAAACATTGGCTTCTAAGTCAATGAACCAAAAGATACGTCCATTTACGTCACACATTTTCATACGCGAAACTCACTCATCAGGGCCTGCAGGACACTTCCCTATGACCTAGAATCATGAAATTTGGCAAGAAACAAGGTTTAACAATACAACTAAATAAAAAATCCAAAAGTTGCGAATTTGTAATTTATTACACGAAAAAATAAGTGTTTTCTCATTTGTTATCCGACTTCAAACTTAAAATTAAAACTTTCTCGAAAGTCTTGAAATTCCTACGACCGATATCTTGCCAGTATCAGTGTTGATAACAGGAAAAAGTCGTAGAGATTCTCAATTCCCAGGATGGATGAACTATCTGTATGTATGATGTATGTATGCAGCCCTCAGAGAGCGAGCCTTGCTCCCTCCTGGCCAATTTTTCAAATATTCATTTCCTGCAATTGGCTGCGGAGGACGCTTTTTATTTTCGTGCTGATAGCCTATGGTTTTCCCTCTCTGCCTACAAGACCAGATTCTGGTATGCAGGCATTATCTTTCTTTCATAAAACCACGTGATTATCGCCGGACCAGCTCTATGGAAACAAAAGACGTTCTGGCGGCGCCCCACATCAGCAAAGATTGCAACTGCTACACGATAGAGTGTTGTCGGTGGCGGATAGATGGCAATATCTAACTTGGCGATATAAATAATACGAAGTTAAAAGCATATAGCTACACTAAGGGAATGAGCTGTACTGTGATAAAAAGAGCACTGTGTCGATGGTGGACAACATTCGGTGAAAAAGAAAAGAAAAGACTTCATACAGGGTGGTTCTGTGATGATTTTAAAAACGTTTGGGGATGATGGTGAAAGGTAAATCTATCAGTTTGAGATAAGGAAACAGATTTGGAAACGGCCGAGTCAAAAGTTATAAGCGAAAGTCCTTCTGAGACCCCTGACAGTGGAATACATGTACTAGTATTATTTTTGTTAAAATTCCAGAGGTTGTAGCGTGGCCCAATAAGGCAAAAAAGTCTAGTAAACATGGTCTCTGAAACGAATATTGAAGCGTTACACTTTTTTTGTTTTCTATTTGAACCAGTCTGTTGTGCTTGTCTTCCTAATCGAAGTAAATATTTATCAACGAAGCGAAATGGGTCCTATCGGTGCACTATGTTGTTTGTAACAAATGAATGTACATAAATTTATCTGTCTAAGAAATGTTGTTGCACCTTTTCGCTGGTGAGCTCGGAGTTTCGACCATAGATATTGGTAGACTGGTCATGAGGTATATTTCGTGGCACCAACATCTCTACTGCTATACCACGTGACTATTGGCAAAACAATGGTGGTATCCTGTTGTGCTTATGGTTGTACCGAGCGTTTTGTGAAGGGAAGTAACATTAAATTTCACGTTTAGTATAATTTAGCGGCATTTCTTGAATACTGATAAACTATTGTGTGTATCATATCCTTACCCAGAACGCCACAGTTACGTAAATTGGCGGTTTGAAGTGCTGTGTGTGTTTCCAGGCGCACATTGCAATCGTATATATTTCTTGAAATGGTACGCTACAAAGCTGCTTTTTCTCTTTCGTATGGGTTTCTAAAGGATGAAGGGCGCAGGCAAATGTGGATACAGGCAGTGAAACGAAAAGATTTCAAGCCTACTGCGCACACACGCATCTGTTCGAAGCACTTTGAAAAAAATGGTTCAAATGGCTCTGAGCACTATGGGACTCAACTGCTGTGGTCATAAGTCCCCTAGAACTTAGAACTACTTGAACCTAACTAACCTAAGGACAGCACACAACACCCAGCCATCACGAGGCAGAGAAAATTCCTGACCCCGCCGGGAATCGAACCCGGGAACCCGGGCGTAGGAAGCGAGAAGCACTTTGAAGAATATATATATATATATATATATATACAAACAAACACAAACATACAAACAAAATTCAAGCTTTCGCAACCAACGGTTGCTTCGTCACGAAAGAGGCAAAGAGAGGAAACGACGAAAGGATGTAGGTTTTAAGGGAGAGGGTAAGGAGTCATTCCAATCCCGGGAGCGGAAAGACTTACCTTAGGAGGGAAAAAAGGACAGGTATACACTCGCACACACACACACACACACACACACACACACACACACACACACACACACACATATCCATCCGCACATAGGGTGTGTGTGTGTGTGTGTGTGTGTGAGAGAGAGAGAGAGAGAGAGAGAGAGAGAGAGAGATTTATTACCAATAACCCTTCCCACTCCAAAAGCAATGGCAATGTGCATTGCTACTACATAAGAAGAAAGGATGATTTTTACTATCCTGGATTAAATCTGACTTTGGTACAAAAAGGGGTGAATTATGCTGGTATTATTTTAAAGAACAATTTGCAAAAACAAGTTAGGGGTTTGATTTCTCATCAGGGTTTAGTTTTATTTTGTACTTCCCAGTTACAAAAGATACGAATATCAGAAACAAATACTGAATACCGTTTGCAAAAAGGTAGTTGTATGGCCTATGTTAAATTCCAGATAATAAGCTGTAATGTATGGGATAAATAATATGCTGCTACAAAAATCTTTGGTCATTTACCAAAAAGCATTAAAAGCCTGACAGAAAATCAAACTAAAACAATCTATGAATGACAGCTCCTACTCAGTAGACGATTTTTTAGGTATAAATAAGTGATTGGAAGAATTGTCATGTAATGATAGGTCTACCTTTCATTAAACTGACACATCATTGTGAAGTATCGTATTCATGATCTGTGGAACAAGTATTCATGTAAGTAGGTACTGATTTTGTAGATATCTTATTTGATACATCTACGAAACAAACTGTTTAAACCAAAAAAGAGCTTTCAAATGAAACTGCTTTACGTTTTGTGGGCGAACGACACAATTGAGTTCGTTACATTCGATGTCAACACGTGTGTTTACGTTACAGGTTTCGTTGTTTATGCCGATTTATGAAGTCTATAACACTTTCTACAACCAAGGCACTAAAACACACACACGCAATATTCACATTTTATGCAGTGCATAACGCGTATTGTTAGTAGAGAATGCATCTCATAATTGGTAACACTGAAATATTCGCGGCGAATATATTGCCGAACATCGAAAGTGTTTCAGCAGTTCACAAAGTTAATTGTGAAGTAATGGCTGTGAACCTAAATTTGTACAGTGGTTACGCAATAATTTATCACTTCTAGCTGTGTTTACATAAGCTACATTTAATGTGGTGAAGTTAGCAGGAAATCCACTGAGAAATATTGGAAGTGAAATCAGGAATCAGAATGCTGCCTTGAACTCCCGCCGACGTTCTGCCAACAGTCACGTGATTCTATGTTGCAGCCACGCCAGATGTATAGCCGCTGCACTGCTTGCCCAGTCTATTAATATCTATGGTCGAAGGCTCGGAGAGATCAGATCCAAATGTATTATATTCCTATTTGCTGGGAATAATTGACCTGTTTATTATACTTAGTGGTTTCATTATTTCATAATCGATTACCGTTCTTATTTCCTTTGTCATGGACATAATATTCAAAGTATTTTTGTAAATTTCAGTGGCTGGGACGAAAGGTAGAAAGCGGATTGTGCGATGATGAAACGGTCGAACACGATTCGCGTTCTGTCGTGAAGACAGAACACCCCGAGATTAATTTTCTGATCGTTTCTCATTACCTCACGTAATTTTCCGCGTAAGATCTTTTATGAAGTGATTTGTCACGCATCATCGAACAATGACGAACAATGCATAGCCTTATGCGGTCCCACTCGTCGATGGTGTATTTACATGTTCATGAATTCTGTTTTCGGAGATTATCCATCACTTGTACTTTACGGTGCTTCCATGAAAAGAATTTTTCCAATCGTCATTGGAACGTTCTTTCTTGTCGCGGTAATTAACTTATACGAAGTTTTATATCATTAGCACTATTATATATCGTCGCGAATTGAGAAACTTTCCGTAGAAATATCTTAATATTCAAGGAAGGCACTTCTCAATATCCTAAGAAGTATAAGCACTTGTTCGTCTTCGATACTGTGAAATACATCTCTTCTTCTATAAGCCCTTTGGTTTCCATATTTTTGCCTGAGGAAGCAAGCACCAACACGAGAACAAAGTGACCAGTCAACAAGGGCTCTAAAGGGCGTAACCTTTAGAGCTATGAGTACATTTTCATTTTCGCTACTGTTAACCACTTCTCTTCTACTGAAAAAGTGCGACTAGCTCTTTTGGTAAGTATTTTAGAGCCTATGTTTACCAGACTTTTTTTCTTGTTTTGTTCATACTTTTTCCTTTGAAAGCTACCTATCCTACGTTCTTAGCAACAACAGTACCAGTACGTGTATTCCACTGTCATAGGTATCAGAACGATTTTCCCTTATAACTTTCGATCGTTTCCAGACCATGGTCCCCTAGCTTTAATGGATACATTTACACTTCTCCATCATCCCTGAACGTTTTAAACACCATCACAGAATCACCCACTACAAAAGAATGGAAACTGAGAGGCTTTACTGTTGGTTAATGTCAAAAGAATAATTTTGTGTTTAATGTTAAATAAAGTCTGGTTTGGTTTTGACTCCTTTCATTTTATGCATGTAGGAATGGTTTGTAATCTTTACAGTTTGTCTCAAAGAAAATACAGAAAGTAATTTAACGATTTTTTTTCTTTTAAATAACATTAATCCTGCTTTGTAATATTGGCCTGTTATATTGGCCTCAGAGGGAAAGCTGAGTAGGAATTACAGTTCTAAAGTTAATTATCTGTACTGTCCTAGCAAATATTGCGAAATAAAATTTATGTTGAGTAACTGTGAAGAATTGTTCCTGACACTGAAATCTATACTCGATGTTAACAAATTTCTCTTTTTCAGAAACGCTTTCCTTGCCATTGCCAGTCTACATTTTATATCCTCTCTACTTCGACCATCATCAGTTATTTTGCTCCCCAAATAGCAAAACTCCTTTACTACTTTAAGTGTCTCATTTCCTACTCTAATTCCCTCAGCATTACCCGACTTAATTCGACTACACTCCATTATCCTCGTTTTGCTTTTGTTGATGTTCATCTTATACCCTCCTTTCGTGACACTGTCCATTCCGTTCAACTGCTCTTCCAAATCCTTTGCTGTCTCTGACAGAATTACAGTGTCATCGGGGGAACCTCAAAGTTTTTATTTCTTCTCCATGGATTTTAATACCTACTCCAAATGTTTTTGTTGTTTCTTTTACTGCTTGCTCAATATATAGATTGAATAACATCCGCGATAGGCTACAACCCTGTCTCACTCCCTTCTCATACACTGCTTCCCTTTCATGCCCCTCGACTCGTATGACTGCCATCTGGTTTCTGTACAAATTGTAAATAGCCTTTCGCTCGTTGTATTTTACCCCTGCCACCTTCAGAATTTGAAGGAGAGTATTCCAGTCAACATTGTCAAAAGCTTTCTCTAAGTCTACAAATGCTAGAAACGTAGGTTTGCCTTTCCTTAATCTAGCTTCTAAGATAAGTCGTAGTGTCAGTATTGCCTCACGTGTTCCAGTATTTCTACGGAATCCAAACTGATCTTCCCCGAGGTCGGCTTCTACCAGTTTTTCCATTCGTCTGTAAAGAATTCGCGTTAGTATTTTGCATCCGTGACTTATTAAACTGATAGTTCGGTAATTTTCATATCTGTCAACGCCTGCTTTCTTTGGGATTGGAATTATTATATTATTCTTGAAGTCTGAGGGTATTTCGCCTATCTCATACATTTTGCTCACCAGATGGTAGAGTTTTGTCAGGACTGGCTCTCCCAAGGATGTCAGTAGTTCTAATGGAATGTTGTCTACTCCCGGGGCCTTGTTTCGACTCTTCACGCAGTATCATATCTCCCATTTCATCTTCATCTACATCTTCTTCCATTTCCATAATATTGTCCTCAAGCACATCGCCCTTGTATAGACCCTCTATATACTCCTTCCACCTTTCCGCTTTCCCTTCTTTGCTTAGAACTGGGTTTCCATCTGAGCTCTTGATATTCATACAAGTCGTTCTCTTTTCTCCAAAGGTCTCTTTAATTTTCCTGTAGGCAGTATCTATCTTACCCGTAGTGAGATAAGCCTCTACATCCTTACATTTGTCCTCTAGCCATCCCTGCTTAGCCATTTTGCACTTCCTGTTGATATCATTTTTGAGACGTTTGTATTCCTTTTTGCCTACTTCATTTGCTGCATTTTTATATTTTCTCCTTTCGTCAGTTAAATTCAATATTTCTTCTGTTACCCAAGGATTTCTACCAGCCCTCGTCTTTTTACCTACTAGATCCTCTGCTGCCTTCACTACATCATCTCTCAAAGATACCCATTCTTCTTCTACTGTATTTCTTTCCCACATTCCTGTCAATTGTTCCCTTATGCTCTCCCTGAAGCTCTCTACAACCTCTGGATCTGTCAGTTTATCCAAGTCCCATCTCCTTAAATTCCCACCTTTTTGCAGTCTCTTCATTTTTAATCTACAGTTCATAACCAATAGATTGTGGTCAGAGTCCACATCTGCCCCTGGAAATGTCTTACAATTCAAAACCTGGTTCCTAAATCTCTGTCTTACCATTATATAGTCTATCTGAAACCTGTCAGTATCTCCAGGCTTCTTCCATGTATACAACCTTCTTTTATGATTCTTGAGTCAAGTGTTAGTTATGATTAAGTTATGCTCTGTGCAAAATTCTACAAGGCGGCTTCCTCTTTCATTTCTTAGCCCCAATCCATATTCACCTCCTACGTTTACTTCTCTCCCTTTTCCTACTACCGAATTCCAGTCACCCATGACTATTAAATTTTCGTCTCCCTTCACTATCTGAATAATTTCTTTTATTTCATCATATATTTCTTCAATTTCTTCGTCATCTGCAGAGCTAGTTGGCATATAAACTTGTACTACTGTAGTAGGCGTGGGATTCGTGTCTATCTTGGCCACAATAATGCGTTCACTGTTTGTAGTAGCTTACCCGGACTCCTATTTTTTATTCATTATCAAACCTACTCCTGCTTTACCCCTATTTGATTTTGTATTTCACCTGACCAAAAGTCTTGTTCCTCCTGCCACCGAACTTCACTAACTCCTACTATATCCAACTGTAAACTATCCATTTCCCTTTTTCAATTTTCTAACCTACCTGCTCGATTAAGGGATCTGACATTCCACGCTCCGATCCGTAGAACGCCAGTTTTCTTTCTCCTGATAACGACGTCCTCCTGAGTAGTCTCCGCCCGGAGATCCGAATGGGGGACTATTTTACCTCCGGAATCTTTTACCCAAGAGGACGCCATCATCATTTAACCATACAGTAAAGCTGCATGCCCTCGGGAAAAATTACGGCTGTAGTTTCCCCTTGCTTTCAGCCGTTCGCAGTACCAGCACAGCAAGGCCGTTTTGGTTAATGTTACAAGGCCAGGTCAGTCAATCATCCAGACTGTTGCCCCTGCAACTACTGAAAAGGCTGCTGCCCCTCTTCAGGAACCACACGTTTGTCTGGCACATAAATATATATTCTTGACGTCCAGTTTGACAGATTTCCTTTTTCTGACAGACACACGTCCAGATCGTCCGCTCATATTAACCTCTCAAAACTTTGGCATCTCTCTCCCCACATCCACCACTGCTGGCAGCTTATCTCCAACTGCCCAACACTTCTGGCTGTTCACATCAAACAGCCCAACACTGCACGATTGCCCGCATCTCGTGGTCGTGCGGTAGCGTTCTCGCTTCCCACGCCCGGGTTCCCGGGTTCGATTCCCGGCGGGGTCAGGGATTTTCTCTGCCTCGTGATGGCTGGGTGTTGTGTGATGTCCTTAGGTTAGTTAGGTTTAAGTAGTTCTAAGTTCTAGGGGACTGATGACCATAGATGTTAAGTCCCATAGTGCTCAGAGCCATTTTTGAACTGCACGATTAACTTCCAACAACGAGTCCAACCAGCCACAGACTGCACACAGCGCAGTCAGCGATTTTAATACAGAGCGCTACGTGGCATCACCAACATAAAAACCTAAACAGTCTACTTACAATCCTCCTTCCAATATACTGCCCATTCCGTTCAGCTGCTCTTCCAGGTCCTTCGCTGTCTCTGACAGAATTACAATGTTATCGGCAAACATCAAAGCTTTTATTCCTTCTCCATTGATTTTAATTCCTACTCCAAATTATTCTTTTGTTTCCTTTACTGCTTGCTCAATATACACATTGAATAACATCGGAGATAGGCTACAGCCCTGTCTCACTCTCTTCCCAACCACTGGTTCCCTTTCATACCCTTCGACTCTTATAACTGCCATCTGTTTTCTGTATAAATCGCACAATAGATATAAATGTAGGAAAATATACAGATGCAAAGGATTTTTAAATGTCACTCTTCAATACAATGCCTGTACAGAAGATGTCGAGCCCAGGCCGTTAAGAAAGTCTGTAAATGTTATTCAACTGGCAAAGACACAATATGTTCTTAGTGCATCAATGTTCGAACTTGAGCACACCCGCCGCTAGAGCTCCGGAGAGTGGATACTTTGATCTCAAATGGCAGCGGTGTAATCGCTCGTGCCACGGCGTAACTGGCGGCGCGCGTATTTGAAAGAGCGGCCGACCTGATAGCGGCCGATACCGCACATAGAAAGTGCGTACAAATGTAAAACTAATTCTGCAAAAACTAATTTTCGTTCGCGTGACCGCTACGGTCGCAGGTTCGCATCCTGCCTCGGGCATGGATGTGTGTGATGTCCTTAGGTTACTTAGTTTTAAGTAGTTCTGAGTTCCAGGGGACTGATGACCTTAGAAGTTAAGTCCCATAGTGCTCAGAGCCAACTGAACCATTTAATTTTCATTACCGCAAAAAGTGAATTTTTAATATTGCTAAATTAAATTCCAAATTACAGGGTACATAACTTTTCGAACTTCCCATTTATTCTATCCTATTCTGGGTACATAATCTAGGCCAGCTAACTACGAAATAAAAAAAAAAACAAAAAAAACCAGGAGATAACTAATTTTCGTTTATCATTGTACAGAACTCGAGTGAAACAGATGCCTACTCACCTACGTACTGCAAAGGAGTGTGGCGGCGCGGTTCCTTCCGTCCCTTTACGACGTACCTGCACCTACCTGTGAACATTGTCTCAGCATATCATCAGTAGGGAAGCCGAGCAAAACCTACTGTACTTCGACGTGAGCCAGGCTGCAATTAAAGTCACTAATCTACGTTTCGGGAGAAAGTGTTCACACGAAATGAAATGTTGGATATGTTGTCTTTAATTAATATATTTTGAAACTTAGGTGAACAAGTGTCACTGCCAATCCCGTGCTAGTCTTAACATACGTCACTCACAATCCCTTTTACTCGCGTTAGCAAGTTCATGGTGTTGCATTTTCCGGAAACGTAATAGCTAGAAAAATGCGGATTGTTTTTGATTGAGAATGCTCGACATATATTAAGTCTGTCGGTACCTAATGCAGTTACAGTTTTTAGCCACCGACCTGCTCAATACGCCACGCGGAATTTATGTCTTTTCTCGTCACAAAATGTACTTAAAAATTCCCAAATTTCTACAAACCCATCGGAATAACTATGTCGTCGCTTTACAACACTTTTGATGTATGAAACACTGCTAGATCCGGCAACTTAACATTTCCATCGGAACTACTACGACACACTTCCAAACTGTTTCATGGCTAGGCTCCGACTCCTCCCTAGAATATTCTAAGTCTTCTCTACCATCAGAGAGAGGCGCGCGAAGAATATTGCTTTACCATTGGTCAGTTTACTCAACACCCAATAGCACAACAACATTCTCCCGCGTCAGTCCGCGCTTTTCATCAATAACCAATCGCAAAATAGTACACCTAACGACTACACATTTTACCGGCGTAATTATCTAATATGCTGAAGTTTTGTTTATGCATAAAGTTATTCCTTATTCTTATTTATACCTGAATTAACTTTCCCTTTACCATATTCTTACTTTACAAATCTATTCTACAAAAATCCCCTTTGTCCACATCCATACTTCTTCGAAATATCATATTAACCTTAAACCACCCTCACGCGTCATTCATACTGCTAAAACACATTTATAACATTTTACATACACAAAAGACATAATAATACTTTATGAAAATACTACAACAGTTTAAGCGTAGTTAACATTTTAGATATTTAACAAGTCTAAACAAACATTCTGCTTCGTAGACCTGGAAAATAATATAGTATTTTCACTTTTGTTCAAAATTTGCAATTTTTGGTTAGTAATACGCTTACTGTATCAGCGGATGGGGATTATTTACGTTTCAGCAAAACATTTTCATCAGATTTACACGTTACATATATATACTACCTTGGGGTATGTCCAAGTTGCTTTTTGTTTAATGTCATCCAAAATTGTATCAGTCTAAGAAAGCATGTAAAACGGTATTAGTAGTTTGGGCACTAAAAACTTTAACCCTGAAACATTAATCATAGATTTTGAAGTTGCAGTTCATGTGGCGGTACAATTAAGTGTTTCCAAGCGTTAACATTAAACGCTGCAGTTTTCTCTTCATCAGGAATGATTTCGAAAGATAGCCGAAAGTGGGCTTCGTTCAGAGTATACGAATTATCAGTCAGAAATCGGAAAATTTCTTAAATACTCCCTTCGTGGGAAAAGTTCCAGGACAAGATTTTCTAAAAATACAAAACTGCACTTATCCAATAATGACCCTAGTTCCTATCGAAGCAGTGCCCTCGGCGCTCTAGACACAATTGTCATGTTCCTGGAGGTCTTGGAAGCAAGAGGGGAAATTTTCAACTGCGACGCATCGAAGTTCATTTGTCACAGCCCGTTTGAATGTCAGTAATGTCTTGAAGCTTTCTTTAATTCCCCTTTTCACTCGCGTAAACAATCCCAAGGCAAGAGGGTGCACGAATACGGCCGATGTGGGATGGCAGTAACAGAATGGCTGGCGGAATACTCGGTAATAGATAAACCACTCTTCCATTGTGATGCAGTAAGAACCAGTCCTGAGAATGCCACAAATCAGGACGGTGACGTCGAAATGCTTGTCGGAAACGTTTCAACACTTCTATGTAAAGAGTTTGGTTCATTGTTTCACCTGGAAGAAAATACTCATTGTAAAGTAATCCTTTACTATCAAAAAATTCGATCAACATTGGCAGCACCAGCTTTCATCCCCAGCAATAATTATTGAGAAAAATGCGGGATTACGTCTGGCTCTATCCAGTAGCTCAGCAGAAATTCTTCGTCTTTCCTCTTTCTGTTCGTCTGTTACTGTTTGAGGGACGAGTTTTGCATTAAGTTTCCGTTTCCACAAAACTTTACGTAAAATTTTATGAAACACATCACGGTTCAAATTAAGTTTTTCTTCTATCGCACGCACAGTTACATGACGGTCCTCTTGGAATAACTGCCGCTCCGCGCTTGGATCGGTATGTGCTGAAGACGGGCGACAAGGTGTGGGATCGCATTACACTGAATCTCTGCCTTCAAGAAACCTTTTGTGCCACACGTTTTTCAGGACTTCTTGAAAGTGCTCCGCGTGCGTAAGGTTGCTTAACCATCTTCCACGTTTGATAAGGGGTTTTCCTGAGCTTAACGCAGATCTTAATGTTCACTCTGTGCTCACAATCAGCATCCGTTGTGTCACCGTAACTAATGCGCCAAGAACCCAAACCTGCAACCCAGCGAGTGAACACAGAGAAACGGCCAAGGTCATTTCAAGGACGTATACATACCATATGACATAAAAGCAACATTTGTCCTTTTTTACTATTGCAAACACAGAAGTAAAAGCCGGCCGGAGTGGCCGTGCGGTTCTACGCGCTACAGTCTGGAACCGAGCGACCGCTACGTCCGCAGGTTCGAATCCTGCCTCGGGCATGGATGTGTGTGATGTCCTTAGGTTAGTTAGCTTTAATTAGTTCTAAGTTCTAGGCGACTGATGACCTCAGAAGTTAAGTCGCATAGTGCTCAGAGCCATTTGAGCCGTTTTTGAACAGAAATTAAAAAAAACTGTTTTGGATCTTTTCTGAATAAGGGAGTATATGCGTAATGCATCTCCGATTTCTCTACCTCAAAGCAACGTTGAGTAAGCTTTCGTAGAGCTGTATAGTATTGCTCCTAACTGCTATCAGTTCAGTTTTGTTGTAGACTATGTACTTGAAAATCGTAAGTGTCAGGCCTCCCAGCCTTCGGCAAGTCACTCCCGTCTTTTTTTTTTTTTTTTTTTTTTTTTCACGGTTTTAATCTTTGTCGTGTGCGCTACATCTAGCTCAGTGATTTTGAAGTTCTGTGGATTGTAATACTGTGGCCTTCTTTTATCCTGTGATTGTGACTCCAAAGTGTTTTAAGTGCTACGCACATCGTCAAATGAGTTTTTCGCTTTATGTGTACCTTTTTTTAACTGTGTCCCACAATGAACGTCGCCATGTCAGCACACTTTTAACCCCCATTGTCTCCCCCCTTATTGTGTTCTTATAATCCCCTTTTTTCGCGTAATTATATGTTTTGCGTAATCTTTTTAATTCTTGTACAGGGTGCACATAAAGTCCGGGAACACTTTCAATTATTTAATGCACAAGAAGTAAACATTGTTCATGAATATTGCATTTTGAAAAGAAACTCAAAGTTTTTTTTTTACGAACATTCAATATGCGAACTAAGAGTGACCCAGCAAACGTCAGTACGGTAATAGAACTCTTGCCATACCTGTCCCAGCATGGTATCATCGGACTGTGGCAGTCGCTTCTCTCCCAAAGCTCTGCTACATCACGTGGTAGAGGCGGTACATAAACCAGATCTTTAATGTGTCCCCACAGAAAACACTCACACGGAGTGAGATCTGGTGATTGTGGAGGCCATTTCATGAAACACCTGTACCCTTCTGTTGCACGGCTGATCCATCGATGCGGCAGCTCCGTGTTCAGGTACCCACGAACTGGTTTCATAGACAGCTTATGTCACAGGTCTTTCCACACTGCCATTGGAGCCATTTCGAGTTCACAGGATGCACGACGCACCGATTTCTTTGGACTCCTTATGAATGTGTCTCGTACGTCTTCCACATTTACTTCGTTATCCTGTAAGTTGGTAAGCGTGCTACAAACAGCGTGCAGAATGGTCTGTAGGTGGCAGCATATTACAGATGCACACATACCGCCGCAGTATCAGTATAAAGATGGCCTCCTCACTTGCGACTTGCACCAGGGAAGAACAGCGTTCATATTCGGTTTTTGCGTAGTGAAAGTGTGAAACCTATTGAAATTCATCGACGAATGAAGGTTCATTAGGGTGATGCATGTTTGTCACAGCAGCAAGTCTACCAATGGAGTAGGAAGTTCGCAAATGGTGTGACGTCAGTGGAAGATGCTCCTCGTTCAGGTCAGGCACAACGAGTTGTGACCCCACATAACTTTGCAGCAGTTGAAGCCATAGTGAAGGAAAACCGCCGAGTGACACTGAATGACATTGCAGCATGTTTACAGATTAGTCATGGGTCAGCACACCACATTGTGCATGATGTGCTCCAGTTTCACAAAAGTGTCTGCAAGATGGGTGCCACGGCAGCTGACTCCTGAAATGAGAGAGACGTGTTGATGATTGTGAAGAACTTCTTTCCATATGTTTGGACCACTCAAAGACGCAGTGGAAGCAAGGAAGTTCCGTTCTGATGAAGAGGTAGGCCACGCAGTGCATGAGTGGTTGCACGGACTACCAAAGGAATTTTTTCTAAAGGAATCTGTGCACTTTGTAAGCGTTGGAGGACTTGTATTGAGCGTGGGGGAGATTATGTTGAAAAGTGATACAGCTTTGTACCACTTCTGCACAATAAATAATATTTAAAAAAAATATTTAAGATTTTCATTTGACTCACCCTCATACATCTCTGTTACACGCTGATTGTTGCAGTGGAACCCTGTCCCTAACGGTGATTCAATGGAATGATAAGCAAAGAATATCATTCTGCTGCCCTTTGATACAGCTCGAAGATAGCCTTCTCTTCTCGTTAGACTGTCATTTCAACTCCGGTTCAGATTCTGTTAACTAGCGTTCCACGAATGGCGTCCAACAATGCAAAGCATTTGAATTTCAACACCAAATCTGTACTACAGCAACGTTGCAACTTCTACACGTTTACACTTCGGTTCATCACTCAGGCAGTGAGGGACTCATCGAATAGCTAAGATTTATTTTTCTTGTTCGACTCATCTGTCAGAACACAGAGTGCCGATGTTGATAGAATCCTGTTAAATGTAGCAAATTCTCCTGTGTTTCACAACAATCTTTTTCAAGAGTATCAGCCTCAAGTTTTACACTTCCTTCGTCTGCCGATGTCTTCGACTTTCCTGGTTTTGGATAGTCTTATCTACTGACATGACATTCATGAAAACGGTTAGTCCAACGAGCAGCTGTACCGCTGTTATGTCAACACGTATTCCATTTAAGGCACTGTGGATTTAGTTCAGGTTTTGCCATGAAAAGTTTCGATCTCATAGTACGATCTTCGATCCTCAACAGTCACAGTACGTCATTTCTGACATGCGTTGACACAAACACGATGAAACTTCGGGCTGCCTCTGCAAGCATTATGCTGCAAATAAAGTAACCAGCAATATCGACGCGTCATTTAATCCGCAGCGCTCGCAGATTTGCATGCTATGAAATTACCCTCGTACACCGTGTGCACTTCTCTGGTCACAGTTAACTTTAGAAGGGGAAATTAAAAAATTATCGGCGCGCGGGATTAGCCGAGCGGTCTCAGGCACTGCAGTCATGGAATGTGCGGCTGGTCCCGGCGGAGGTTCGAGCCCTCCCTCGGACGTGTGTTTGTCCTTAGGATAATTTAGGTTAAGTAGTGTGTAAGCTTAGGGACTGATGACCTTAGCAGTTAAGTCCCATAGAATTTCACACACATTCGAACATTTTTGATAAAAATCATCCCAGGAAGTCAGTCTTCTGATGTCTCTATACGAGAAGACTAGTTTGCGCTACTACCGAGGTGGCTGCGGTGGCGTGCATTCGAATGTCTGCAGATGTTTTCCACTTTACTGCCCTCTCGTGACGTCATATGGCGGGGATGATGTGGGGAACTGCCCTGGTGAAGTGAGGGTAGGCATGTCAAACCCCCGTTTCATTTTGGCGTGCAGCATTAAGGGCGTGCCTGTTTGCACGGAAAAAACGCGTACTGTACTGTTCATACACTTACTTCGAAGTGGAAATTTACCTCACAAGCGTCTCTGGAATGACCCATAATTACATAAAGAGCCGAGAGACGTAATTAAAGTTGTTATCAGCTCACCAATAATATAACAACTGAGAATGTAATAACTAATGGGAGCGCCTGGAAATGGATGATGTTTAAAGTAGCCGACAGTAAAGTTGACATTTTCACGCGATGTATGCAGTTAGTGCAAGGTGCTGAGGAAGCGCTTTCATGTACGTTATGTTCAGGTTTAGGTGGCTACGCCTGCTACAAAAGGACGAAAGGGTTTGTTAGTGGCCAACTCGTACTCCACTGAAGTATGTCTTAGTACAACCGATTGACGTATCTGATCTGTTTCTTGTGTCTTTGTCCCGCAACGGCGGAACCTCGGCATGGTTAGGAACAGATTTAGCATGGTTAATTTAATCCTTTGAGAACCAGTGGTTTCTGCCGCAAATCACCATTTTATTCATTTTGTTTTGAAGTACTAGTGGCTTTAGCACGAAACCATCTGTGTTACTAAAGCCCTGATTTAAAATAAAATGGCCGCGTGGGATTAGCCGAGCGGTCTTAGGCGCTGCAGTCATGGACTGTGCGGCTGGTCCCGGCGGAGGTTCGAGTCCTCCCTCGGGCATGGGTGTGTGTTTGTCTTTAGGATAATTTAGGTTAAGTAGTGTGTAAGCCTAGGGACTGATGACCTTAGCAGTTGAATCCCATAGGATTTCACAAACACACATTAAAACAAAATGATGGTTTGAGGCATAAGCACTGGAGCCCAAAGGGTTAAGCGTGTGGCTGCATGCTCTTCCTGTCGCCACCCCGTTGTACTATAACTGTCTGTGTGCTGTGCTATTGATGTAAGAGTGAGCGAAAGTTTTCTAAGCGTTCACAATCGTCCGGATGAGGAGGGGCTTAGGTGCCAGCCCAGTATTCATCTAGCGTGACGTGGGATTTTATAAATGTTCACGCATCGTCCAGCTACGCCGGGACTTATGTGCCAGCCCCGTATTCACCTAGTGGGATGTGGGAAACCACATAGAAACCAAATCTGGGTTGGCTGGAACATCGGCGTTAATCCACCAGGCGGAATCGAACTGGGGCCCCACTTACCTCCCTGTCCTGGAAGCGGGGTCATCAGCACGCATGGTTATGCGGATAGGTGACCGATTATTGTTTTTTGTTCCGTGGTTTTCATTCCGGAGACAGGTTTACTGTGTTACTCAAGCCTCTTCATGTCCCAGTAACTACTGCAACCTACTCCTTCTGAATCTGCTTATTGTATTCATCTCTTAGTCTCCCTCTACGATTTTTACACCCCCCCCCCTCCCCCCAACCCTCGCCACACACGCACCACAACTTTCTTGTGTCTCCAGTCCCATTCACTAGTTATGCGATCTACTCATCTAATCTTCAGCACTCTTTTGTAGTACCACTTTTCAAAATCCTCTACTCCCTTCTGGTATGCTGGTATGGACTGTTTATCACCCAAGTTTCACTTCTTTCCAGAAAAATACTCTCAGAAAAGACTTCTTAACACCTGAATCTATATTCAGTGTTAATAAATTTCTCTTCTTCATAAATGCTCTTCTCGCCATTGCCGGTCCACATTTAGCATTCACGAGCCAAGACACTGTGACCAATGCCCATCGTGAGGCTGAATGCCTCCTGGCTGTGTTGCGGGTGCGTGACCCAGTAAGGGAAGAATGTAAGCGGAAGAGAGGAGTATGAGTTGTCATTACAGGGAAAATAAGGGCCGAAAATGCGAAAATCAGTTGATACTAGGGTCGCTCCAAAAGAAGTGCACACTATTTTTGTAAAAATACAGTTTTCATTCTGCATGTGTGAAAGTTTTACAGTGTGTAGATACATACTTCTCGCTTGTTTTCAAACTTAGTTCAACCTGTTCCCGTGAGTGGCGCCGTCACTGCATGTCTTCAAGATGGCTGCTACACTTGACGTTCGTCAGGAGCAACGTGCTGTCAAAGAATTTCCGTGCTGTGAAAACGAGACAGAGGGAAACATCCACAAGAGGTTGAGAAAGGTGTATGGAGATGCTGCTGTCGATTGCAGTACAGTTTGTCGGTGGGCAAGCAGGTTACGTGATGAAAGTGGGCACGGAAATATTGAGGATTGTCTTCGCAGCGGCAGGCCTCGTACTGTACACACTCCAGACAACGTGCAGAAAGTTAACGATTGGTGAATGCTGACAGACACATCACAGTGAACGAATTGTCACGCTACTTTGGGATCGGGGAAGGAAGTGTTTGCAGAATACTGGAAGTGTTGGGGTTAAAAAGGTTTGTGCCTGGTGGGTTGTCAGGATGTTGACAGTGGCTCACAAAGAAACAAGATGCAGCGAACTTTTGGAACAGTACTAGAATGGTGGAGATGAATTTCTTGGAAGAATTGTGACAGGTGATGAAACATGGCTCCATCATTTTTCTCCAGAGACGAAGAGGTAATCAGTGGAGTGGCATGATGCAAAGTCACCCAAGAAAGAAAATTGAAAACCACACTTCCTGCTGGAAAAGTTATGGCTACGGTGTTTTTCGATTCCGAAGGACTCTTGCTTGTGGACATCATACCAAGTGGAACCACCATAAATTCTGATGAATATGTGACGACACTGAAGAAACTTCAAGCTCGACTGAGTCATCGGTGAAAGCAGGATGTTTTGCTGTTGCACTACAATGCACGGCCGCATGTCAGTCAAAAAACCATGGAAGCGATCATAAAACTCGGATGAGCTACACTGAAACACCCGCCTTACAGTCCTGATCGGGCTCCATGTGACTGTCATCTCTTTGGGAAACTAAAAGACTCTCTTCGTGGAACAAGGTTTGAAGATGATGACTCCCTTGTGCACGCTGCCAAACAGGGGCTCCAACAGGTTGGTCCAGAATTTTACGTGCGGGTATACAGGCGCTGGTGAAATAAAGAGTACGCCGTATGGTGTTGGACGTCTGCGTCTCATCAAAAAAACACACAGAGGTTGCAGGGTTCCCCACTGTGTAATACAGGATAGGCAGCAATTTGTGGCAGATCTGACGGCAGAGCACAGTGCTGGTGCAGCCACAAGTGCTTCGGAGCACTCCGTCCGAAGGCCATTGTTGAACATGGAACTCCACATCACGCTACCCCTACAACTCCACATCTCACGCCCCTACGTGTTCCTGCGTTGACCCAATGACATCATCAGTTCTGATTGCAGTGGGCACAGCACCAATGAGTTTTCATCGTGGCTCGAAAGAAACGTGTCGCCTGTCGAATGAATCGCATTTGTCGTTACACCAGGTCGATGGTTGAATTCTTACACGCCATCATGCAGGGGAGTGGCTGCACGAAGCAGGCACCGCCCCACAGATACAGGCCGTTGAGGGCTGAACTGGGCTATTGGGTACACTGAGTTGGGCTTCCATGGGATCTGCAGTGGCAACCGAATGTATCGTAACAGCAGTGAACTAGATGAAAATTCATGCTTGAAGTCTCCCTCTAGGGCGATGACATCTTCCAGCAGGGTAACTGTCCGTGTTGCAAGCTCCGAATCGTGCTACAGTGGTTTGGGGGGCGTTAAAGTGAACTCACTTTCATGTCTTGGAAAGCAGATGTGCCTGATCTGTACCCACTGAAACACATATCGGGCGTCCGTAAACCAGTAACCCGTAACTGATGGGAACTACTAGACTGTGGGTAGACATCTGGTGCAACATACTCCTGGAATCCTGTTAAGGACTTGTAGAATGCATACCAAGCAGAATCTCTGTCGTACTGTCGATGAAAAGTGGAACAACACGCTATTAAACAGGTGGTCATAATGTTCTGGCTTGTCGGTGTATATCCTCTCTAGCTCGGCAGTCTTCAGTTATTTTGCTGCCAAAATAGTAAAACTCATCTACTACTTTTAGTGCCTCTCTCCCTACTCTCATTCCCTCGGCGTCACATTATTTAATTCGGCTACGTTTCATTTTTCTTGTTTTACTTTTGTTGATGTATATCTTATATCCTCCTTTCAAGGCGCTGTCCTTTCGTTCAACTGCTTTTATCAGTCCTTTTTGTGTCTGACAGAATCACAACGTCAGATTGGTGTATATAAACAATATCAAATTAAATCTGATGTCTGCACATCTTCAGCACGGTAAAGTGATCAATGTAAAGAAGTGTAATAAACTGATGTTCTCCTTGATGATGTATAGCTATAATTGCCTATGAATTTTATGTACCTCGGTGTATTATATATTTGCACGTTTTGTAACGAGTTTATTCTTACCTCTTAAATGAAAATATTGTTAATGTATTTTAACTTATTCCACGTCCATGACGAGCATTTCACATAAGATCTGTGAAAGAGAAATTAGCTTATTTCTTTTCATTGTAAACATGTATCTATCATGCGTTCTGGTTCCATGACTCGAAGGCTGTGGACCTAGTCATCATCAAATTTCCGTGATTTAATCTTACAGGTCGCATTGTGACAGTACCTAGAGTGCACTGAAAGCAAAAGTATTTTTTTGAAGTGTAAGTAAGGCGAAGTGTGACCGACCTGACATCATGCGGCGCCGTGGCGTGTTACGGCTGTGGGGGATGTTTATTTAGGACCAAGGGGCGAAGACAGCTACACCGTATTTTTTGCTGATGCCAGATAGTGTTCAGCTGAGACCCCTCCTTAACGCTCCCGCCTTAGTACTGCTATCTCCCCGCTGGCGAGAGGACTAGAACTCCCAAACACCTCCCTAATAGTTCAGTGTTGCAAAATGTGCATGTGACGCTCTTTCTCCATTACGGAGATGGTAAGGAGACATCTAGTTCTTCAGTAGGTGATATGTTTATTACAATAGACCAATTGAAACGCAACTATTATGTACATAGAAACTGAATTTACATGGAAGTGCGCCGCCGTCATTCTTTTCTGCATAAAGTAAAAAACATTTCCCAAAATACACTTGCGCCTGGTACCAAATCAGAGCGCCAAACCAACCTAAATAACGCCGAGAATTCCCCTCCCCAGACACACTTCTATTGGCACCATTGAGGCGGCATGAAATTCTGCACCTTTCTGCAACAACTTTTAAATTAAAGTACTGCTCATCTTAACCCGTACCTTGCCTTGCATATATTACACATTAATTTACACAGTAACCAGTCGTTTCTTGGCTATTACAGATTTTAGTTCACCACTCGCTAAATCTCGCTAAAAACTATAAGCACTCACAGAGACACAATATACAGGGTTATTCATAACTACCTCTGTTGTTTCAGAAGACGACTGTGCGAAAAATAAAAGGTACGCAGAAAATACACATCAGTTGATAGAGCCTCTCTCCATGCTTTAAATCGAGAGAGGTGGCGTAGTGATCAGCACACTGGACTCGCATTCCGGAGGACAACGGTTCAAATCCGCGTCCGTCCATCCTGAGCTATCCTGATTTAGGTTTCCCGTAATTTCCCTTAATCTCTTTAGGCAAATGCCGTGATGATTCCTTTGAAAGGGCACGGCCGATTTTCTTCCCCATCCTTCCGTAATCCAAGCTTCTGTTCCGTCTCTAATGACCTCGATGTCGACGGCTTGTTAATCACTAATCTCCTCCTCCTCCGTGCTTTAACTTGCCCTACAGGTGCTCAAAATGAACGCTATTTGTCACGTGGCAAATGTCAGTACAATAGTCAAACTCTTGCCACACACGTTCAACAAGTCATGAGGATATCAGCGACTACATTAATTATGCCTTCTTTCTACTGTTCCAATTTTAGTGGTTGTAGAGGAGGCGCGAACACTCAACCTTTGATGTAACCCTTTAAGAAGAAATGAAACTGAGTTAAGTCAGGTGACCGTGGGCACCTTTGAAGAAGACGAGAGACATGATGGAAGGCACATTCTATCGGACATTCGGGCAGTTCGACGTTGAGGTTTGTTTATTATCGAGTGCAGAGTATACATAATCAACAAAAGTAAATAGGACATGGACATTAGTTTATACATTGGTCGACCAGAAATTGGTCACATCGAGTGCGACTGGCCTCGCGCTCATCAGGTCTCTCATGTTCCATGTGGCTGGAGATGATCACTTCAGTAGATGGTGGTTAGTCTGCACGGCACCACACTTGCGAAA
Organism: Schistocerca piceifrons; assembly: GCF_021461385.2. Lineage (NCBI taxonomy): Eukaryota > Metazoa > Arthropoda > Insecta > Orthoptera > Acrididae > Schistocerca > Schistocerca piceifrons. The sequence goes on from NC_060144.1 coordinate 508,796,638, forward strand.
AATTGACGCTACAGGAATGCCCAACTTCTGCAGGTTGATCTTGCATATCGCGGTGGTTGAACGTATTCTGCTGAGAGCCTTCCTTGTTGTCCACTGCTCTGAATAACCAGGGGACAGCTTTTCATTCGGAACCATCCATTTCTTCAAATGTTGACATTTCCCTCGCCACTTTGTGATCCTTGCTTGCTATGGTGTTCCTGTAAGAGCTTCAGCAGTTGTAAAGAAGCTCTTTCTTGATTTCAGCCGAGGAGGGGATGGCTGACGGCCATATAAAGTGTGTGGTTCTGTAATCATAGCCTTGCTTTTGTCGCACCTAGCAGCTATCTTTCTTCTAATCTCAGGAGGAACTTTGCCAGCAAGACAGTGGAGTTTATACATGGGAGTAGGCCTTGAACAATCCGTGATAATGGGACAGGTCTCATTACTCGCAACATCTACATGTGTTTCTGGCGTGGTTTAATGAATATATATATATATATATATATATATATATATATATATATATATATATATATATATATAATGTAAAATGAATGGATGAAAATGGGGAAGAAATGGCTTTAAATACTTTTGTTATTTACTCTTTCAGTACGAACTTTGTTGTAGACCCCTTTTTTACGTGTGGTAATAAAAATTCATTTAGTCAGAATTAAGCACATTTAAAATTACGTGAACTTTAGCAACCCTCTCATGCTGATAAATTCAAACTAACTGATTAATAACATTTATGACTTTGAAAATTATTTAAATTAAATTTCTTACGTATTTCGGCCTTTGCACACATTGTCTAAATGCAGTGGGTTTTTAAATATTTACTGAATTCTTTGCCGGCGTTAGCTATGGAACACAAGACTGTCTCTGTTAGCATAAAATCGTTAAATATTGCCAAGCCGACCTGAACGTTTAATCATCATTGACGAAACACACTTCACTATACGTTTAAGTTATTTGCTTTAGAAATTGAAAGAACCAACAGATTAACAACTTCAACGTTAATTATCCGCCTATGAATGCACAAATGTAAAACCAGTAAGAAATTCAGTCAGCCTCAGAATCGCTGTAAAAGAAAAATATTTCGTAATTCACTGCTAATTTTACCTGCTCCCAATTTACGGGTTTGGTTAATTTTATAGCGGAACAATTTTTTAAATGTGCCGCCGCTGCAAATCGTTCGGTCGTGGCACAGCCCAACAACACCAACGATAATTGCTAAAAGTGCTGAAAATTCTTTAAAGAAATATTATAGATGCCATGGGCAAGCTAATTTACATTAGAAATACACAATTTTGATAAATTATAATGTATTTAGACCACCACAATAATTAAAATTACACACCTTTATAATTTCTCCTCTAATGGCAGCTAAAGACAGATACAGGCAAAAGAAGTCTACTCATGCATATAATGCTACGTCACAGGTTCCTCTCTCTCTCAGCTCTCGAGGAAGACGACAAAGAATGCACATTATGTAGTGCTATTTATACTATTGCTGATTATTAATATCTCTTTGTAATCTTACAACATTATTTTCCTCTGTGGCTATATTTTACATTTTTTCATCGCAGATATTAACATATTTCGTAATTACATTATGAGTATAGAAATATTACAATCATAAATACATCGAGAATACTATTACAGAAAATATTGCAATAATAACCAACGTCCTTTATACAAAATTAAATAATATTTTTTGTTAAACAATTACAGTACATACGAATTGCTTCATAGCGGCGTACATAGTACAATTAAACGTCATTTCAGTTTATTAACAGTGTGTGTGCTGCCAGGGAACGTTACAGTGGCTGGACCTGTACTATGCCGAACATGTATGTTCAGCACTGGAGTACCACAGCACTACCACAGCGGTGCATGGGAGAGGCTTCTCATGTGGTACCTGTCACTTTCCGCACTATGTTGTTTTTAGCGGATACTTTCTGTTTCATGTTAAGTCAGTTGTTTCTTGTTTGTAGGACTACGGTCCAGAGTCACGCCCAGATATTTCGGAGTCGGAGAGTGTTCAAGAGCAATTCCTTCGCAGATGATTTGATCGTTTTAGCTGCTTGTGTGTTCCTGAGGTGGCACTGAGGTGATCAGGAACGAATCAAAGAAAGCGTGGTTGAGCACCGCCTTTTTACAAAAGGGAGTTTCCACTGTCTTGCCGGAAATGTGGTATAAACCATTGATACAGCGTGTCCAGGTACACGAAACAAGCCACAGCTTTCTCCGCAAAGAAAAAGTGTCCACAAATTTTTGAAGAGGACACGGCACAAAACACACTAGGTGAAACGCGAATGCGTTCCACAATCTCGTGTGGACGTTCTGTGCCTCACACAGGGATATTCTGACGGTTCACCTTTCGAGACAAAGGGGAGGTGGCTTCTCCCTTCCGTAAAAAACTGCCTGCTTCCAGTAGCTCCACTCCCGAGTAGTCATTACATTTAACAGTTCCAGCAGGTGTGCCTTTTCGCACAATTTGTGTAGAATGCGCTAGACAGTTGATTGTGGCGTCTGCATTTCTCTGCTCGCACGCTTCGATTGCCTCTGGGTCCCGACAAATGATTCCCGCACACGCTACACTTTCTCTGATGACATTCCTGGCAGGGCTATTTTCTTTCCACGGCATAAGCAGTTACTTTCACGGAATTTTTCGTACCAACCATCGATTTTTCAATCAGTCGGAGCTTTTACGTGATATCTGTTACGAAAGTGTCACTGAACCATCACACTTGGCTCACATCTAGTAAACTGAAGGGCACAAAACGCGCGCTGCGGTGTGCACCATGTTCCAACACGCTTGTCTCCTAAAAGTGCAGTCTGCAATTACGCCGCGGCGCTCCGCGCTCTATAAGTGTCATTCTTCTTTATGTCTGTTAGTTTCTCATGGTACCTACGGTTAAGGGGATGGATGCGTATGCGAAATTGCATTACTTTGAAAAAAATCTTTATGAAAATCCTAATTTTTCAAGACAATATGACTAAAATTGGCACTGTTGTTAAGAAATGTTACACGACTGGCCATTAAAATTACTACACGAAGAAGAGATGCAGATGATAAACGAGTATTCATTGGCTGGTTCAAATGGCTCTGAGCACTATGCGACTTAACTTCTGAGGTCATCAGTCGCCTAGAACTTAGAACTAATTAAACCTAACTAACCTAAGGACATCACACACATCCATTCTCGAGGCAGAATTCGAACCTGCGACCGTAGCGGTCTCTCGGTTCCAGATTCTAGCGCCTAGAACCGCACGGCCACTCCGGCCGGCCGGGTATTCATTGGACATATATTTATTATACGAGAACTAACATGTGATTACATTTTCACGCAATTTGGTTGCATAGATCCTGAGAAATCAGTACCCAGAACAAACACCTCTGGCCGTAATAACGGCATTGATACGCCTGGGCATTGAGTCAGAGCTTGCATGGCGTGTACAGGTAAAGCTGCCCATGCAGCTTCAACACGATACCACAGTTCATCAAGAGTAGTGACTGGCCTATTGTGACGAGCCAGTTGCTCGGCCACCATTGACTAGACGTTTTCAGTTGGTGAGAGATCTGGAGAATGTGCTGGCCAGGGCAGCAGTCGAACATTTTCTGTATCCAGAAAGGCCCGTACAGGACCTGCAACATGCGGTCGTACATTATCCTGCTGAAATGTAGGGTTTCGCAGCGATCGAATGAAAGGTAGAGCCACGGGACGCAACACATCTGAAATGTAACGTCCACTGTTCAATGTACCGTCAATGTGAACAAGGGGTGACCGACACGTGTAACCAATGGCACCCCATACCATCACGACTGGTGATACGCCAGTATGGTGGTGACGAATACACGCTTCCAATGTGCGTTCACCACGATGTCGCCAAACACGGATGCGACCATCAAGATGCTGTACACAGAATCTGGATTCATCCGAAAAAATGACGTTTTGCCATTCGTGCACCCAGGTTCGTTGTTGAGTATACCATTGCAGGCGCTCCTGTCTGTGATGTAGCGTCAAGAGTAACCGCAGCCATGGTCTCCAAGCTGATAGTCCATGCTGCTGCAAACGTCGTCGAACTGTTCGTGCAGATGGTTGTTATCTTGCAAACGTCTCCATCTGTTGACTCAGGGATCGAGACGTGGCTGCACGATCCGTTACAGCCACGCAGAGAAAGTGCCTGTCATCTCGACTGCTAGTCATACGAGGCCGTTGGGATCCAGCACGGCGTCCCGCATTACCCTCCTGAACCCACCGATTCCATGTTCTGCTAACAGTCATTGGATCTCGACCAACGCAAGTAGCAGTGTCGTGATACGATAAACCGCAATCGCGACAGGCTACAGTCCGACCTCTATCAAAGTCGGAAACGTGATGGTACGCATTTCTCCTCCTTACACGAGGCATCCCAACGTTTCACCAGGCAACGCTGGTCAACTGATGTTTGTGTATGAGAAATCGGTTGGAAAGTTTCCTCATGTCAGCACGTTGTAGGTGTCGTCACCGGCGCCAACCGTGTGTGAATGCTCTGAAAAGCTAATCATTTGCATATCACAGCATCTTCTTCCTGTCGGTTAAATTTCGCGTCTGTAGCACGTCATCTTCTCGGTGTAGCCATTTTAGTGACCAATAGTGTATATGCATACAAACTTAAGTTTCCATGGTTATTGACGTCATACGTTTTTAATTATAATAGCTACTGAAATTTTTTAAACGAGGTGAATAAAAATATTCCTTTTTTTAAAAAATCTCCCACAACAATATTAATGCATTTTTGTTCAAAGTTTGATTGATCATTATTGCAAATATCTGCGGAACAGAATTTTGAAATCTTTTGCTCGAGTTTTACAGCTCTTCAAATATCTGTGAAAAAATGGCACCAATTGTTAGTTCTTTTCCCTTACATAAATGCCGTACTGCTGTATTAAATGAAAATTCCATTCACAGAATGTTTTACTATAGTGCTGACTAGTTGCATAACAAATTTAAGTACTGTAAGTCAGTGGTTTGTGGGGAAAAGGTACATAAAGCTTCCGAAATGTAAGTTACAGGAAACCTGAATCAACGATGTGACAGTGTCTGTATTAGGTCTTATCTTCATCCCCAAGCAGTCTTTCCTTTACTTGTCTTGTTTTCTTAACCTGACTTTCAAACTGAATAGCAACAATCTCATATGCAGCACCAAGCGGGGTGGCGCACACTGCACTCTCGTGCGAGACGACGACCATTCAAATCTGCATGCGGCCACCCTGCTTTAGGTTTTCCATGATTTCCCTAAATCGCTGAAGGAAAATACCGCGATGGTTCCTTTGAAAGGGCTCGGCCGATTTCCTTCCCTAATCCGAGCTTGTGCTCCATCTCTAATGATCTCGTTGTCGGCGGGACGTTAAACACTGATCTACTCCTCCTCCTCCTCAGTTGCAGCAATTCTCCTGTTTTCGACCCTCGAATATCGACTGTGTGAAAGCTTCCGAGTCATATTATACCCTCCGTAGAGTTCTCAGTCTGTTAACATTACCATAGTTTTAAACTTAACGAGACGCGGGGTTTGAGGCGCCATGTCACGGATTGCGCGGCCCCTCTCGCCGGAGATTCGAGTCCTCCCTCCGGTATGGGTGCGTGTGTTGTTCTTTGCATAAGTTAGTTTAAGTAGTGTGTGAGTCTAGGGAGCGATAACCTAAAAAAAAAGTGTGTGAAATCTTATGGGACTTAACTGCTAAGGTCATCAGTCCCTAAGCTTACACACTACTTAACCTACATTATCCTAAGGACAAACACACACACCCAAGCCCGAGGGAGGACTCGAACCTCCGCCGGGACCAACCGATAACCTCAGCAGTTTGGTCCCTTAGGAATTCACACACATTTGAACATTTTGAAATTTAACGAGCGTCATATGCTGCAACTTCAACAGCAGTTGTGGAAATGAATGTTGTGTTGGGCCATCATTTCCATGTCAGAGTTGTAACTTTCGTTAGGGTTTAGAATTTTTCGTGCTCACACTTATGTCGAAGTTATGGCTCTGCTTTCTTGTACGTCTCCATTAACCCTATAGTAACTGCGATAAACTGGTCATTAACGACTTATATACTATCGTCCGGACATACCGCCTTCGTAGCAAATAAGTTGGCGTAGCTGCATTGTGTGCAGAAGGACCCGCGTTTTCTTCTCCTCGGATTTTTCTGAGGAAGGCGAGTAACAGAAAGGGGTCTACGCAGCCTTGTGAGCCCATTGGAGGAATTAGGGCACTAGGCGGCCAATCGAAACAGGTCTAAGGCCTAATTCGTTTATCGTCTAGCCAATACAGACACGAAGCTCTACCGAATTCGAGACTTAACTTCGAAAATATGGCAGGTTGCTGTACTGTGCAGCCATTTTCAACGTCAAGAGACAGCACTTCATCAGGTGCTGGATTTCATCGACGACCCTGGAGCTGCACTGGGTTAATGCACTGTGACAACAGACAACGGTAGCAGCACAGCTTCTCTGGAGCTCTTGTGAGGGTAAGTCCGAGAATGTGCTGAACCATCACACAGAGGCCCCCATTTGCACGCCTCTCCAATGGAATGAAGGAAATAGACCATAATGGCTCTCAACGGTCCTCTTCCCAAGGGTGAGGAGCAGATGCAGTGCGGGTCAAAGTGGTCGTGGCCCCTCCAAAGAACAATTTACTCAAACCATGTATATTTCAAAACTAATCTGCATTAGTAACTAGTTTTTGTTCTGAAATAAACGTTCAAGGGCTACTCACTCGACATCACACTCTGCAGCTTTGAATAAACGCAACAGCCAGCTCATAATTTTGCCTCTGTGTACAACATGAACACCATCGCATTGAGAACAACAACTTAGAGTGTTCCTGATCATTCTTGTTAAACAATGGGAAAAGTTGCCGCCCGCGGTGGTCTCGCGGTTCTAGGCGCGCAGTCAGGAACCGTGCGACTGCTACGGTCGCAGGTTCGAATCCTGCCTCGGGGTTGGATGTGTGTGATGTCCTTAGGTTAGTTAGGTTTAAGTAGTTCTAAGTTCTAGGGGACTGATGACCATAGACGTTGAGTCCCATAGTGCTCAGACCCAACCAATGGGAAAAGTTGTAGGAAGTAAGGTCCATAAAATGGAAGTCGACTTCACAAAAAAAAAACAGTTATTTCAATTAAAGAACCAACAGGGAATCTTACTGCAGTATAACGCTTGAAAAATAAAATCGCAGAAAACTAACTAACAGATTTCGATTCACAACATTAGAAAGAGTGAAAGTAGAACAAAATCACTGTTCCTTATCTGCGCAACTCGCATTTTCAAATGAACAAGAAATAGTAACACGAAGTTCACGCCCAAGATGCACAGAGACCCACTTAAATGTCCGCAGTCTGGACAGTTCGCATTTATGTGGTAGAAATGCAATGCAGTGCTGCAGTCTTCTTATCATGGATTGAGCGGTATTGCTTGTCACATCGGCACCTATCTAAGCACATGCTCTGACAATTCTCTCTCCCATATCTTCAGGTGTAGTTGGAAGGTCTTTGTAAACAATGCCTTCTACGAATCCCAACAAGAAAGAATCCATGTGTCAAGTCTGGCGAACGAGCCGGCCGCGACACATCTCCTCCGCGTCCAGTCCAACGATTTGAGAATTGTGCCGGACGGTGTGGCCGTGCGGTTCTAGGCGCTTCAGTCTGGAACTACGTGACCGCTACGGTCGCAGGTTCGAATCCTGCCTCGGGCATGAATGTGTGTGATGTTCTTAGGTTAGTTAGGTTTAAGTAGTTCTAAGTTCTAGGGGACTGATGACCATAGATGTTAAGTTCCATAGTGCTCAGAGCCATTTGAACCATTTGAGAATTGTCTCTGCAACTCATTTCTAGCCATCAGTGAAAAATGTGCGGTACACCCATTGTGTTGATACCTCATTCTCTTCCTTGTTCCTAAAGGTATTTCTTCCAATAACAGACCTAATGTTTCTTGCAGGAATGTGGTGTACTTCCTACCATTAACATTTCCTTCAATGAAACAGGGGCCTATAATTCTGCCCTCCAGAATCCCAAACCACACGTTCACCGACCACGGTTTTTGGCGTGCAACTTGCAGGTTCGTGAATGTAGCCTCGTAAGTAAACAAAATCAAATTAATAAATGTATCATCCCTCTGAATCCGAAGTTGAGCCAATCGGCAGAATAAATGCGACGCATAAAATCCATACCAGTTAATTCTTGGTGGAGACTGATGTGGTAAGGATGATATTTATGGTGATGCAGAACACGAACAACACTACTCTGGCTGATGCCAGATTCCCTTACGATTTGACGCCAACTGACACAAGGATCTCGAACTACAGCGGAAAGAGTAACAATTGCCGTTTCCTCGTTAGTAGCTTTCCCTTGACGGATACGTTCCCGATCGTTAAAGATCCAGTTGTTGTCAATTTATCATACACATATTTAAATGTACGACGTGTAGGGTGAGTACGTTGAGGATATCTTTCAGCGTGTACGTCTCTAGCTGTCACTGAATTTCGTTGGCATTTTCCGTAAATGAGGTTAGTTAGGTTTAAGTAGTTCTAAGTTTAGGGGACTGATGACCATAGATGTTAAGTCCCATAGTGCTCAGAGCCATTTGAACCATTTGAGAATTGTCTCTGCAACTCATTTCTAGCCATCAGTGAAAAATGTGCGGTACACCCATTGTGTTGATACCTCATTCGCTTCCTTGTTCCTAAAGGTATTTCTTCCAATAACAGGCCAATAACAGACTTTTTCTTCGAAGGAATACATCATTCACATTAGCTTAATTCGACGATACTAGTCTTACCGTTCCTGTTAGTGTTGTATTGCGAAACCGTCGAATGGTGTTCACATGTCAATGGCTCGTTAGATGGATACACCGTATTCGGCGAATATTTACTATTTGTACGATATACGAGAGAGAACTCTCAGAGCATGTACTTCGATAATGCCGAAGTGATAAGGAATACCACTCAATCCATGATAAGAAGATTGCAGCACTGTATTGATACCAATGGTCATCACTTCGAACACCTTCTGTAAATAGACGTTCATGCCACCTTTCTGACCTTCAAAGACCTTACTGTTAGACGTTATTGGATTCGTCTCGATAGCCGCTATCAGAAAATAAGCACCAAACTATAGAAGCCCATTAAAAAAAAAACAAAGCTGACCTCCATATCTCTGACACGACCACACCTAGCAACAAAAAGCAAACATTATATTATGGCCCTCACTGTCCCATGCAAGATTTGACCCACAAACTTTTCTCCTACTATCATACTTTCGGAGTTATTCTAGGTGCCAGTAGTTTGTGACTCACTCTGTATAATCTATCTGAAATCTTCCAGTATCTCCAGGCTTCTTCCACGTATACAGCCTTCTTTCATGATTCTTAAGCCAAGTGTTAGCTGATTAAGTTATGTTCTGCGCAAAATTCTTTACCTCCAGTCCATAATCTCCTACTACTTTTCTTTCTCTTCCTTTCCCTACAATAGAGTTTCAGTCCCCAATGACTATTACATTTTCGTCTCCCTTAACTATCTGAATAATTTCTTTTATCGCATACATTCCTTCACTCTCTTCATCATCTGCGGAGCTAGTTGGCATATAAACTTGTACTACCGTGGTAGGCGTGGGCTTCGTGTCTATCTTGGCTACAATAATGAGTTCACTATGCTGTTCATAGTAGCTTATCCGCGCTCGTATTTTTTAAGTCATTATTGAACATACTCTTGCATTACACCTATCTGATTTTGTATTTATAATCCTGTATTCACCTGACCAGAAGTCTTATTCCTCTTGCTATCGAACTTCACTAATTCCGACTATATCTAACTTTAACCTATCCATTTCCCTTTTTAAATTTCCTAACCTATCCACCATATTAAGGGATATGACATTGGACGCGCCGATCCGAAGAATGATAGTTTTTTTCCTGATAACGACGTCCTCCTGAGTAGTCCCTACACGGAGATCCGAATGGGGGACTGTATTACTTCCAGAATATTTTACCCAAGAGGACGCTATCATCATTTAACCATACAGTAAAACTGCATACCCTCGGGAAAACTGACGGCTGTAGTTTCCCCTTGCTTTCAGCCGTTTGCAGTACCAGCACAGCAAAGCCGATTTGGTTAATGTTACAAGGCCAGATCAGTCAATCATCCAGACGGTTGCCCCTGCAACTACTGAAAAGGCTGCTACCCCTCTTCAGGAACCACACGTTTGTCTGGCCTCTCAACAGATACCACTCCGTTGTGGTTGCACCTACTGTACGACTATCTGTATCGCTGAGACACGCAGGCCTTCCCACCAACGGCAAGGTCCATGGTTTATGAGGGTAGGTGTTTCACACTATACTATACAATATTACACATTTTAATATTATTGCGTAATAATTATGCATTTTCGTAAGTGCCATGCATTTTCATTACATAGAAAGAACGGGAAAAACTTCAAGTTTTATTATTATCTTTCTCATATTGTTGCCAATCTACTCAAAGCTAAACTGAGCAAGTTCGATGGGGACAAGGACTCTTTTTAAACGCTTTCCTTCACAATGTGTAACAGTCAGTTGCATTCAAGTTAACCACTCCGCCGGTTGCGTCTTCATTGTCATCAAAGCTGAAAACCTAGATTTCTATTGACAAACCTTTAAATACTGATGGTATAATAGTCCTCTGCCAAACCTGTGGTAAACGTATAGGATGTACGACTAAATCTCTATCTCAAAGACAATTATGAAGAAATCTGCATATTAGGAACAAAAAACGGATTTTTCCAAAGAAATACGTTCAGCTTACTGAACTGAAGGGCAGCCTACACTATCTAATAGTGCATGTTACAAAGAACTGTGTCTGCATTGGTTGCAGGGAGCATATCCTGGAACAAAATTCAGGTACCTAAAATTAAACAGTTTTCACACGAATACTGCAACCTTAACGCTCTCAGGAAGAATTAGTTGGATTCTTTCTATGTTGATATATTAGAAAAAGCAGGGCTGACACTGGAAAGTCACATATACGGATTTCTGATGATGAGACGACGAATACTATAGACAGTTTCATCGCTTGTGCGCTAGTTGGACTCCGAGGCTGCAGAACCGAAGTGCGCGCAAACTGTTATCTTCCTCAAACGATTTTACAGAAACTATTCACTGAAATCATTTGATTTTTGCCTTACTTGTAGCGTTATATGTCAGCTTCGTGGCGAAGTGCCCATCATCTCGCTAATGACCATTTTTATTGTGATGTACACATTTTAGTAAGACACTACGCAAAACTCAAAAAGTATGCAACGAAAATTACGGGTCGCTATGATTTTGCGTTTGGTGCGTATTACACCATATGTTGCTGCGTATGAAACTGAGCTCAAAAATGGCTCTGAGCACTATGGGACTTAACATCTATGGTCATCAGTTCCCTAGAACTTAGAACTACTTAAACCTAACTAACCTAAGGACAGCACACAACACCCAGCCATCACGAGGCAGAGAAAATCCCTGACCCCGCCGGGAATCGAACCCGGGAACCCGGGAAACTGAGCTAACATGTTGAATTTTTGTTTTGACTTCGGAGGAGGTCTCAATCTGCCTCCGATCTCGAGAAAATGGATCCCATGTAGCGCGCTCACTTCCGATCTCACGCCCGCGAGAATGAAATACTCGCAACATCTCTCGTATCTCCTAAACCACTCGAGACGTCGAAACGAAAGTTTGGCGAATGATAGGCACACACGGAGGAGTGTGTTTTGCCAATTCTTAAACACACGGAACTTTCTTATCTATGGCGATATATCAGTAGTCATACTTCCCTTTTTATTTATTTCACTCCAGTGACTGTAATTTTTTGAGTTATCGTCAGCTAGCTTAACAAGAGCTTCCTAGTATGAAAATAAACATGAAATTTCTTCTTTTACGTTACTGCAAAGCGACACTATGAGGTTTTTCGTTAGCTATTGAGCTCTGTGATTGCCAATTACTTGTTTAATGAGGCACTCCGTTTCGGAATTCTGTCTCAATAGCTGTTGTGAGATGAGTTTGGGAAATTACACTGTGACAAAGGAAGTACAATTAAACCAGTCACCAAGAGAAATGTGGCCGTTACTCACAAACGGTGATGCTTCTTCGAATGAGAAAAGGTTAACAACTCACACAAAAATAGATTGCCAATTCTGTTGGAATTTTGGTGGAATCCCCGTAACCCTTCGTATTTTTAACTCTGAGCGACTGGAATGGAAACTTACCAAAGGATTTTACTCCTTCTCTTGATCTGAGCAGTATTAGAGTAATGATGAGCGTTCCTTCAGGCGGAATGATAGGCCCATGCCAGATACTGGTTACTCACCTCCGACTTGCCAAACTGACAATGTATGATCGCGAATAGAATAGTTGTTATTGATAAAAATAATCAATTGATCTGTTGCACAACACAATGGTCATTGTATTATCAGCATCGGAGGATAATGCGCGCGACAGGAAAGCACAAGCTAGCCAAGTGTGCCTTGTGAGATGGAGTTCAAAAAACATTGTCAAGGAAGTAGATCTGCCTTTGTCAGCAGTACGTTTCAACAAATTAAATATATCTAATCATAACACTCTTTTAGGATATTCCTACTTCCGTAATAATACCGACCATTTTCTTCATTTGTGTAGCCTGTTGTATAGTTAGTTTATTATTTCTGATAATGTGCATGCATTAATTGAAATGCTTTTTCTCATCACGGTGAACCAATTAAAACGTTGTTATTTGTGACTGCTTTTCGACTGTTTCTAGCTTGCAGTGGAAATGTGATGTTCACATGCATGTAGTACAGTGTGTCGTATTATATTATTACATCCGTATCCTAGTAATCACAGTGAGATTTCTATACTTCAGATCTTGGACGCTTTTTACCAGGAGCACAAAGGGATCACACCTGTGGAGATTATCCCTTTTTAAATTTTTGTAACACATCGTACAGATACGCCAGCATACTAGGCAGCGAGAAGATAACCTTGTTTTACTTTCTTGCCTTGCTTCTTAATCACATGATTTTATAATATTCCTTGCTTCTTTATTCACTACCCTCTGTCCCTTCTTGCGACCTGAAAACATCGCGATGATACAATTCCAGCGGCCAACGGCTTATCAGTTACTGAAGTATGCATTTTTCCTGACAGAAGAAAAACAAAACATATCTATACAGATATAAATAACAGAAAAGTATAATGTACTAACGAAGAAGGCTGGAATGTTTACATGGCGAAAAACGAAACACTTCCCTAAGGCAATAAAATTTAGTACACAGTAAGGCAAAATTGATCATATGGGCAATACCACCACTGCTCATATGCGCCGTTCCGATGTGAGCATATGGCCAGGCTACTTTTCCACGGTGCTAGCGAGGCACGCGCGTCGCGAGAAACTGTGCCTCAACCACAACGCCGCGCGACCTGGCGCAGGCGCGTGTCGCGTCCCAGTCGCGTCGCGTCGCAATTTGCGCGGTCCCATTTGAATCCGTGAAGTTACAAAAATGCGCGCTGCGCTGCGTCGCGCTATACGCGTCTCAATTTGCGCTTAGCCTTAAGGCTCATGCATTGCAGCGATGGTAAAGACAGTGAGACAAATTCACAGAAGTAAACACACTAACATCACGAACGAAGAAGGTTTTCTTGAAATGTCCTGATGCTGTACAACACTACGAGCAGTGCTGTTTGTCCGCGATAAGTTGACGATTGGCGTGTTGGCTGTTGGGAGGGGTCGCGGCCCCGTGTTACGGTGTACGAGAGGTGAGGGGAAGGCTGCAGTGCTGACACCACTGCCTGTGTTTTGCGCATTCGCCACTCGTGGAAGTATTGCCCGCGTAATTGACGCTTTCGTCGGATCAGAAATCACCTAATTTGTTGACGTATTCATGCTCGAGAGATTTGCCTATAACTTATGTACTATTTACTTGTCGAAAACAATGAAAATTGAATGTACGACTTGCGACACTATGAATCTGAAGTTTTAAACTGAGTTTTGGAATGTGTTTGCACACTGCATTTATTAAACGCAGACACTAGTAATGTTTACAAAGTGTAATTAATTGTGTCTGAAAGAACTGTCAAAATGATGTTCACTAAAGATCACTGTCATTTATGTTTGTTTCAACATCATCATCATCTTCTTCTTCATTCCCTCGAGGGCACAGTATTGATGATAACTTCGTCGATGGCCATTTGCATTATTCCATCTCGTGTCCAGTACTCTTGCTTCAGCTGCTGCACATTCCTGCAGTAACCTTGCCAGTGCTGTGCAATAACTGAAAGGACAGCAGCATTAAGAAGATTCTGCAATCTTCCATTCGACATGTCATCCGCGACTTTGTTCTCCCTGAAATTGTGTTTCATTTTAGCCTATGCCAGTTCTATCGGATTTAGATCGCACTTGTAGGGCGGTAAACGCACTGCGTTGTGGCCTCTACTCTCAGCGATTTTATACAGGACGCCCACTTTCACGGCTGCTGATTTGCTTTCCTTTATTGTAGACACAGTTCAGCCTTCCCCAATGAGTCTTTGCAGCTCATTTGCAGATCTTGCAACAGCTCTAACAACGTAATCCTGAAATCATGTTTATTAGGCGTTCTGACGAACCTCCTGCTGTGGTATGGCGCATTATCCGTACAGTCACAGAATTGGAAGGAATATTACGAACGACCGTATCCGCAACCCCACCCCCCTCTCCGTTACTAAAAGTCGCAAGGTTAAAGTATCACCAGACTAATGTCAGTTATTAACTTCATTTTGTCTTGACATACTTCGGAAAGTAATTTTTGAAAAGGTACCATTTAAGATGTAGTTAGTTTCGTTCTTGTACAAAAAGCTACAATTCCATTTCTAGAATTATAAATTCATTGTATATTCTAGTTGAATAAACAGACTTACTTTCAAAATACGTCCATTCAGGACATAGCGCCTGGTGTTAGCAAATGGAAATATTGATCTTCAGGAGGAAAAATCTCAAAGTGAATTAGTATTGATCACTGATCCAATGATAAATGCTGTCACGGTGCTTTAGTGGGAAATATTAATTGGCAGAACGATAATTACAGGTAACAGTGAAGTGAAATGTTTACTGTGTTTCTGGATACAACGACCCTCTAGTTAGTCCACTAAACACTCTGGAAGAAATACATTAGCCTAATTAATATTCACACAAATTCAAACACGGTTAACTTTAGTAAGCGAGTTTAGTTTACTATAAAATAGTATTCAGAGTGTTAATGTTATTGATTTCAGTAGTGAATCCGAAGATACATGACGGCGTACTGAAAAACATTGCCTCAGAATTTTTTATTCCCTTCTCAATATTGGTTGAGGTATTAGGGGAAGGCGGGGCAAGACGGGGAGGTGGGGTAAGACGGGGAGGGCTATAAGCTACAGTTAGAGTGCTGCCATCTGTGGACATAATTAATACACAGGTCCCAGTGTGTTGACATTGCTGAACCTTAGTTTCGCGGCGGTTTCTGTGAACTTTGCAAGGTACGTATAATTGTTATACTGATTTGGAATGTTTCACACCTTTCGAGGTCCTTAAACATGTGTTTCGTGAACATTTGTCCAGACTGTATACAGGGTGTTACAAAAAGGTATGGCCAAACTTTCAGGAAACATTCCTCACACACAAATAAAGAAAATATGTTATGTGGACATTGTCCGGAAACGCTTAATTTCCATGTTAGAGTTCATTTTAGTTTCGTCAGTATGTACTGTACTTCCTCTATTCACCGCCAGTTGGCCCAATTGAAGGAAGGTAATCTTGACTTCGGTGCTTGTGTTGACATGCGACTCATTGCTCTACAGTACTAGCATCAAGCACATCAGTACGTAGCATCAACAGGTTAGTGTTCATCACGAACGTGGTTTTGCAGTCAGTGCAATGTTTGCAAATGAGGAGTTGGCAGATGTCCATTTGATGTATGGATTAACACGGGGCAATAGTCATGGCGCGGTACGTTTGTATCGAGACAGATTTCCAGAACGAAGGTGTCCCGACAGGAAGACGTTCGAAGCAATTGATCGACGTCCTAGGGAGCACGGAACATTCCAGCCTATGACTCGCGACTGGGGAAAACCTACAACGACGAGGACACCTGCAATGGACGAGGCAATTCTTCGTGCAGTTGACGATAACCCTAATGTCAGCGTCAGAAAAGTTGCTGCTGTACAAGGTAACGTTCACCACGTCACTGTATGGAGATTGCTACGGGAGAACCAGTTGTTTCTGTACCATGTACAGCATGTGCAGGCACTATCAGTAGCTGATTGGCCTCCACGGGCACACTTCTGCGAATCGTTCATCCAACAATGTGTCAATTCTCATTTCAGTGCAAATGTTCTCTTTACGGATGAGGCTTCATTCCAACGAGATCAAATTGTAAATTTTCACAATCAACATGTGTGGGCTGACGAGAATCCGCACACAATCGTGCAATCACGTCATCAACACAGGTTTTCTGTGAACGTTTGGGCAGGCATTGTTGGTGATGTCTTGATTGGGCCCCATGTTCTTCCACCAACGCTCAATGGAGCACGTTATCATGATTTCATACGGGATACTCTACCTGTGCTGCTAGAACATGTGCCTTTACAAGTACGACACAACATGTGGTTCATTCACGAGGGAGCTCCTGTACATTTCAGTCGAAGTGTTCGTACGCTTCTCAACAACAGATTCGGTGACCGATGGATTGGTAGAGGCGGACCAATTCCATGGCCTCCACGCTATCCTGACATCAACCCTCTTGACTTTCATTTATGGGGGCATTTGAAAGCTACGCAACCCCGGTACCAAATGTAGAGACTCTTCGTGCTCGTATTGTGGACGGCTGTGATACAATACGCCATTCTCCAGGGCTGCATCAGCGTATCAGGGATTCCATGCGACAGAGGGTGGATGCATGTATCCTCGCTAACGGAGGACATTTTGAACATTTTCTGTAACAAAGTGTTTGAAGTCACGCTGGTACGTTCTGTTGCTGTGCGTTTCCATTCCAAGATTAATGTGATTTGAAGAGAAGTAATAAAATGAGCTTTAACATGGAAAGTAAGCGTTTCCGGACACATGTCCACATAACATATTTTTTTCTTTGTGTGTGAGGAATGTTTCCTGAAAGTTTGGCCGTACCTTTTTGAAACACCTTGTATATAGCACTGAATAGTACGTCGTATTAACAGTAAACTGCTGTGTCAGTAGTCAATGTTCACTAAATAGTGTTCTTGTAGGCGTAACATAACCTGACAGCATGGTAGGGGGCAAGATGGGGAACTGCCCCGTCTTGCCCCTACTATTTGCCCAACCATTAAGTTCTTATCGTCTCATGTGTTTACCTCGCTGCGGGTTTTGAACACGCACATTATACTTTGAATACAATTGTAAATAGAATGGTATTCTTTATTCCAACGTTTCCTAATTAATTACAAAGTATGCTTTAGGCTATATGGTGAATACAAATACACAAAAAGTGCAAAGTTAGTGTTCTTGCTATGCATTAACGACTGACTATTGGAAATATGGTATCTACTGTATAATACAGATTACCAGGAATGATCTGACTAAATAGTACATTCCACGTGTTTTATTTCATATGGTTTGCAAGTATCGGCGACAAACGTATAGGCAAGATTGGTCATTGGAGTCAATGGAAGGCGCTGTAAATGATGTTATAGAAGGTCATATGGTTCTTTCAGGGCTGCTCGACAGTTCAACGTGCCACAAACAACGATTGAACGACATGTGACAAAGAAACGTGCTAATCCTTGCTACACAGTTGTGAAAAGGTTAAGACCAATCACTAGTGTGTTTACCCCAGAACAGGAGGCAGAACGTAAAAGACTACTTAACACAGATGGAAGGACAGTATTTTGGCCTAACACTTAAAGAACTTTGTGAACTTACTTTTCAGCTAGCTGAACGAAACAATATCAAACATCCACTTAATAATGCAGCCAAATCTGCTAGAAGAGATTGGTTAAATGGGTTTCTTGCACGAAATCCTACCTTAACAATACGAAAACCAGAGGCCACATCAATCACACGAGCATTGGGGTTTAATCGAGTTGCTGTAGATCGGTTTTTCGATCTGTTAGAAAGTCAATTAGACGCATTCAAGTTTACAGAAGACAGAATTTTCAATTGCGATGAGACTGGTTTAACTGTCGTTCCAAAAGGTCACACAAAGGTGGTTGCTTTGAAAGGGCGCAGACAGGTGGGAGCAGTTACTTCAGCAGAAAGAGGCCAGACTGTGACTGCAGAAATCTGTATTTCAGCGTCGGGGTGCTACGTACCACCTATGTTAATTTATCCTCGAAAACGAATGCAACAAGCGTTTGAGACTGGCCTGACCCCTGGTGCCTGGGCAGAAGTCCAAGAAACTGTTTGGATGACGAAAGAACTACTTTTGACCTGGTTTAAGAAGTTTATTGCATTTACTGGAGCGTCAAAGGAAAGACCAATACTTCACATATTGGACGGCCACAAAACGCACACCAAGAATTTAGAACTAATAGATGTGGCCCGCGGAAATGGGGTTGTCTTTCTGTGTTTGCCACCACACCGCTCACACCGTCTTCAACCATTGGACGTGGCATTTATGAAACCTCTCAGTAAATTTTACGAAGATGAGATAAGGTCGTGGCGTCGCACTCATTCTGGAAAAGTTGTTACGCTGCATCAGATCGCAAGTTTATTCGGCAAAGCCTGCATTCATTCAGCTACAATGTCCACAGCAGTGAACGGGTTTCGGAAAACAGGCATTTAGCTTGTAAACAGAAATGTGTTTCAAGAAAGTGGTTACCTTCCCTGTTCAACTACAGACATTCATCAAGCTCACACATCTGAAGGTACAGAAACGGAAGACCAAATACCAGAGATGTTGTCAAGACGTAAAACGCCTGAAAAATTAACAACTGACGATCAAGTTTCTGTTTCGTCTAACTTTCACGTTACCAGCTCTGAGATGGTGTTAGCTATTCCAAAAGTAGACAAAAAAAACCGAAAAGGAAACCATCTAAGAGGCGTGGAAAACCTGTTGTTTTAGCCGAATCTCCTTATAGGAGTGAAATATCTGAAGAAATTAAACGAAAAGGAGTCCCCAAACGTTCTGCACGTAAACGAAAACTCTTCTCAAAGACGTTTAATGAACCTGGGATACCACCATAAAAACATAATGACAACGAAAAAGTGACGAACGTTACTGACGTCTTAACCACCTCTTCATGCTCAAGGGATAATAAACTGAGGTCGAATGACAACGAGGAAGACAGTGTAGAATGTTTGCACTGCTGTGACTTCTCTGAAGGAGGCTGGATACGCTATATTAGCTGCGGACGCTGGGCCCACGACACTTGTGCAGGGATACAAAGTGATGATGACGAGGCTGTCCACACTTTGTACTATGTGAAAGTAAGAGGTCTAAATAAAACGTAATACCTGATTCTACAATTCGCAGAACCATGTTTCGAAACCTTATTTTCACATGATTTCGTTATTCCAGTCCTTATTTATGCTTTAGAGATGTATTCATGCTAGTTTCCCATCTCACCCCGCATATGGGGCAAGACGAGGAATTGGTAGTTTATGTTTCAAATCGAGATATTTCTAACTAAATGTAACAAGTTTGCAGGTTTCTTTGCATACTATTGTAATTCAATGGTTAAGTAAACAAATGATAATCAAACCTACTTGAATTTGTTTATTTTTGTCCCTTTTGTAAGGGTTTAAAGTTAGCTTCCCCATCTTACCCTACATGTCACGCATTTTATTCTGTCGATTTTCGCGCTTCGCTGACGAAAGTTGCAAACCTCAGCCACTAAATGGCTCTGAATTGTAGCGAGTAACATGGAGGTGTTTAACGTAACTATGTCGGTTCGTGAGAAAAACATTGCTGTAATCCAGTTTATAACCACAGAAAGAGTTCGTCCACACATGGGGCACCCTCTAGTTCAGCATGACGCTGCCAGACCATACTCGAGGGATGGGACATTTGCAACCATCTGACGCTTTGGGTTCACTGCGATCCATCATCCTCAATGATCGCATCTTCCACCCATCCGGGTTCAACATGAAGAGCAGCTTCGAGGACTTCACCTTCATAGAGATGAAGCGGTACAAACAGAGGTGATGTTGTCGCTTCGTCAATATACTTCTACAGTGACGGTATAAACCAACTGGACTCTCGTTCAGAGAAATGTGTTTGTCGCCATGGTGACTAAATTGAGAAAAAATATGTAGAAATTAAGAATAAACATGTATAATGTTGCTAGAGTGTGCTTTATCTAAAAAACATTGAGAGTTTTCACAAAATTCGGATGCATTACTTTTCAGCAAGCCCTCATACGTTACAATAGACAGGCTAGGTTGTAGCAAGGTAAACAGTTTAATAAAAGTGACCAGACATTCGTAATAAAAGACAATAAGAGGGCATTATGGTTGCGAATGAAAAAGAGGATGTATACTGAGTAACACAAATAAATCTGTAGGGGGTGTACGCGTCAGTCTCACAAGTAATATCGAGATTTTTCTGAAAATCACTCAAAATCACAAACGGATTGAATGGTGTACACTCGTGCGGAAGTCTACCTCTCGGTAGCCCTAAAACAATTTAGATGCAAAGAACTAACCAATAAAATATTACTTCTGTACCAACCGACATATTCTTAAGTTCTGTGTGTAAGCAGGCTATTATGCAACAAGTGGTATGAAAGTGGAATGAGGCGGGATGGAGCGTAATTTGCAACCCAGCGCCGTGCTGTAATGAGCAAAGAGCGTCTCCCCAGAAAGCCCACCCCTCTCGTACCCAGGGCAGCTGAGTGAGTGGATCAGTGAGCTGGATTTTTGAGCCAGCCTGCCTCGACCCAGCTACGACACAGAGACCATGGACTGACCTCGCCTCTGCTACACAGTTTATGGCGGCCTGGGTGGCAAGGGCCCCAGCGTCGTAAAAGGCCGCGGCTTCGCGGCGCTTTAGCGCTTTTTCCGCGCTCTACCACAGCCTGGCGCTTCGTAATGGAACCTGTGAGCCTTATTTATTAACGCTTCTCCTCCTTAAGTGCGCCAGTGTCGAGAGATTGTCCCTTGACGCATGTAGCGCTCCTCGTAAGCTGTGCTAGGATACTGTACGAGCTCATACTCAGGTTTGGTTAATGCTTCGCGGATTTCTTGCTTCTTCACACTCGTACGTGGTGAGTCTGAAATGTTCCGCGAACATCCCCATACGCTAAAAATTGCGCTGGTTAGGATGAGATGCCTGCGCATATGAACAGAGAGAAATCTCAACAAGCGCCCTCATTATCGAGGCAAAAGGGGTTCGGGCACACTTCTGATATCAAACTGATGTGCTAATTACTTAAATTGATGAATTACACCACACCTCCCAATGCCCCTCCCCCTTCCCCTCTCCCTCCCTGTAAACTATTTTTCTGATAAGTGATTTATGGCTCCCTCAGGTTTGGTTTATGGCCCATCTGGGGATAATCTGCCCTTCTGTGAAACCCCTACCGTTCCCTTTCCCCTTCTCCTCCCTCACCCTACTGGGAAAAGGGACACTTCTTTTTGTTGTCCCCCTCGCCCTCCAGTTAAGTTCTGATCCTCTTTCCCCCCCTCCTGAGATTCTTCCAGCTCTTCTCTCCCCTCCCCCATTCCCTCCTCTCCTCACCCATCAGGAAATTAGCGGAAAAAGCACTCAATATGTGCTGAGTGCTGGAGAGGAAAGTTCTCATGACACAAAATTCAAATTAATGTCAACTGACATAACAATATGTTGTTCAACTCAGTTTGCATGTTCTTTAATTAATCAGTTTGTGGGATAAAGTGGTGTTCAACTCTCTTGCAAATTGCACTGAACAATATATTATTATATCAGTTGACACTGATGTGAATTTTGTGTCATGATATCCTTCCTCTCCAACAGCTCAGCACAGGCTGAAACATTTTCCCGCCAATTTACAGGTGGTGGAGGGGAGCGAAAGTGGGGCAGGGGTGAGGAGAGCTGGAGCATTTCTCAGGGGGTGGGGGGTGTTGAAAGAAGCTCAGAACAGAACTGGGGAGGGATGATAAAAGAAAGTGTTCTTTTCCCCAGAGGGTGGGCAAATAGGGAAGAGGGAGGAGCGGGGTTTCCTCAGAAGGACTGATTATCCCCAGGGAGCATAAATCTTTGGTATCAAAAGTGTGCCAGAATCTATTTTGCACCAATATTACCACCTTATCATGCGTATCTGTGAAGGGAAGTGTGGTGCACACTGCGACCAACCTAACGGATTCAGTGTGAGGACTTACGTCATTGCAAACTGGAGCAAAGCATTAACATGAAGTTTTGCTCAAATCTGCTAAAATGGGCGTGGAGACTGATAGAATGTTAGTGCAAATGTACAGTGCTCAGTCAGTGAGTACTAAGTATTAGATTGAGTAGTGCAAACGCTTTAGAGACGGAAAGGTAGGTGTCGAAGATAAGTCGCTATCCGGTCGACTGTCGACTCACACAATCCCAGACAACATCAAACGAGTGCAACGTATGATTGCAAATGATCAGCGGCTGCCTTTGAGAATGATAGCACAAGTGTTCAGGATAAGCAGGGACAGTGTAAGCACTATTGTTCACGAACATTTGAAAATAAAGTGGAAGATTTGTGCCCAGTTCGTAAAGCACATTTGGCTTCATATGTCTGGAGATTTCATCGACATGTTTGGCAGAAATCTGTAGATTACGGGAACAATCATTACAGGAGATCAAAACCTTGTGGTAGCAATACGATCCGGAGACCAAGCGACAGGCGATGACGTGGTGTTCATAGTGTTCTCCGCTTTCTAAAACGTCGACTGATAAAATCTAATATTAAGACTATATTGATCGCCTTTTTCGACAGCAAAGGCTTGGTCCGTCACGAATTTCTACCCGAGAGTCAAACTGTGAGCTCGGACGTTTACGAGGGAATTTCAAAACTCTACAGGAATGGTGGGCAGCGGAATATTCCTCCACGTCAACGCCCTGGCAGGCACTGTGATCTGTGTGATCAACTTTATCGCTCAACGGCAGTGGCTGTTCTACAGAATCCTCTATATTCTCCACAATTGGCGCTAGCAGGGTTGTTTCTGTTTGTCCGCCTTAAATTAGCCCAGAAAGAGTTATGCTTCGCAGATGTTGCGTGTGACTACGGCGCTTCGAGCGGTTCCACATGAAGCGTCTGTTAACAGTTTTGAAAAGCATTACATCGGATTTGAGAGATGTATTGTAGCTAATGGTGGTTACTATGAAGCCCAGTAAAGCTGTTTTGTTTGTAACTCCTGTGTTCTTTATTTTCTGAGACAGTTTACCGAACTTTTCAACCGCATGCTTTCGACTACTATCTTTATCGTCTTTCGTAGGAGTTATGTGAAGTCAAAGTGGTACTTCATGTAATTGGGCGAATTATATCATGGAGATGTCACGAAATCAAAGAATCTCCATATGCTACCGGAGATTATGTTGGTGTCTCTGATACGGAGGAACATTAGTAGCAATACTGAGTCCAGTAGATGGTAGTACCTCAACGTATTTCTCTGTAGCCTGTCAGCATCGACCACCAGTTTCCATCCACCATCAAGAGTATAGCTGCTGTCCCGGTTAAAGCTCTTGTTGAATGCTGTTATCTCAATGGCGTCATTGATGACAGAATCCAAGTATGTAGATGCCTGGAATAACATTTCCGTTCCATCAAGCATAATCATGTGATTGCCCATGAGGCTGTGTTCGACAAGGCCAAATTAGTGGAAGTTGCAATTTTTAATGTGGTATCGGTGTTCTGCGCAGCATTCGGTAACCGCTCGTACTTACCGACAAACGTAACTGCTACCGAGACCAAGGGTATGTTTTACTGTGTGCAGTGTCTCTTTAACTTCTTCAGTGGTCGGTAAATGGATTGAAGACCGTGTCTGTAGGGCCTATTTCTATTCATTGTAGCTCTGACGAAAGTAAGGAGCTATATCTACTGATTATCTTACGATGACTAACTATCTCGTGTTTTCGTTTCACGGTGATCGATGTCATCCCTGTTAGTATATGGAGGACCCGTCACTGGCCTGACTAGAAATGGGAGAAGCATTTGTGCAAGTCTGACGCCGTCAAAAACTACATTCTCATATTCGAGGTAGTCAAAACTGCAATATCAACTAGAATTTTATCACATATATTCGACATATTATAATACGCAGCTAGTTGGGCGTATAAAACAGCACAGCGTCACTATTTATTTAGATTATGATGCTACCACAGCAGTGCACTCCAACGGCTTTTGTAGAGACACGGCCGGCCGGAGTAGCCGAGCGGTTCTAGGCGCTACAGTCTGGAACAGCGCGACTGCTACGGTCGCAGGTTCGAATCCTGCCACGGGCATGGATGTGTGTGATGTCCTTAGGTTAGTTAGGTTTAAGTAGTTCTAAGTCTAGGGGACTGATGACCTCAGAAGTTAAGTCCCATAGTGCTCAGAGCCATTTGAACCATTTTGTAGAGACACAAAAGAAAAGTCAGAAAAATTCTGGAGATGTCACGTTAATACCGAATAACACCTCTTAATAACGGCATCAATTAGGCGAGGCAAAGACTGCTCAGGTTTCTTCAGGTATACCATATGCAGCTGAAGCAACTCATCGATGATCAGATTGGTGAATATTGTCCACTAGTGAGAAGAACGCTCACGGTAAGAATGTAGCGTTCGTAACTCCCATTTTTTTGCTGACACAAACTTCAGGTCGCTAGGAAGTTCCTTCAACCATGCCAGAATGCCTATCGGGTCGCATCTTTGTCGTAGTTGTTCCATACTGTCACAGTCGTTCTCCTTAGATTAATGTTCCCAGTGTTCAACTGGACGTTTAGGCTTTGGCTATACCACGCAGTATGTCGAGAAACGTGTAACGGGAAGTTTCCAGACGAACCCCTTTCTTACTGCTGGTGTATACCTTCCTCTTCCCACCTACTGCGGACCGAGCGAGGTGGCGCAGTGGTTAGCACACTGGACTCGCATTCGGGAGGACGACGGTTCAATCCCGTCTCCGGCCATCCTGATTTAGGTTTTCCGTGATTTCCCTAAATCGTTTCAGGCAAATGCCGGGATGGTTCCTTTGAAAGGGCACGGCCGATTTCCTTCCCAATCCTTCCCTAACCCGAGCTCGCGCTCCGTCTCTAATGACCTCGTTGTCGACGGGACGTTAAACACTAACCACCACCACCACCACCTACTGCGGTAATGGACCTAATCGTAAACAGTGCCTACACCAGCGGCTTACAGTATATACTCAAGAGTAATCAGACAGCTATTATTATTATTATTATTATTATTGTTATTAGCCTTTATGGCAGCTTGAACTCTGCTGGACACACTTTCAGTGAGGTGTCTGAATGTCGGTGGAAGAATGGCGGCCCTCTGTTCCTCAAGAAGCGCAGCCACAGAAGGTAGTAAATGGTGCACACTTGTCTCTGGAGCGAAGTCAGCGTTCTAATTCATTCCAAAAGTGTTCCACTGCATTCAGGTTGAGACTCTGGGCAACCCAGCCCGCAAAACCTTTGTCTCGCAAATACAGCATTATGACAGCGTACACTGTCGTCCTAATGCAAACAGACATCGTCTGCGAACTCTTCCTGTACACAGTACACAAATGGTTCAAATGACTCTGAGCGCTGTGAGACTTATCATCTAAGTCATCAGTCCCGTAGAACTTCGAACTACTTAAATCTAACTAACCTAAGGACATCACACATATCCATGCCCGATGCAGGATTCGAACCTGCGGCCGTAGCAGCCGTGTGGTTCCGGACTGAAGCGCCTAGAACCACTCGGCCACCGTGGCCAGCACACAGTACACAGTACTGTAAAATATGTTCGTATCTTTTTGCATTTAGCGTTTTTTTTAAAGCGGAATAGGGGGATCATACTTTGACTTCGGAAAACACCGCAATACTGTAAAATTGACTCCTCAGTATTTCACTGTTGTCACTACTGACTACACTTGACGGCAGGTAATGTTCTCCAGGATTTCGCCAATCGCAAACCCTTCCATCGGATTGCCGCAGGTTATAGCGTAATTCGTCATTTCAAAGCATTGGTGTGCAGTCATACTGGGCCGAGTGGCGTCGCTCTTTACTCTGTCTCAAGTATTGCTTAGCCCTGACTTCAGAAATATGTGGTTTACGAGGAGCCGCTCAACCACTGTATCCCATTGTTTATAACTCCCTAGGCGCTGTCATGTGCTAGCTATACCACTCGCCGTAGTTTGGAATTCACGAGTCATTCCTTCCGCTGATTTCATGGAATTTTATACAAACAACTTCCGCGTAGTTCGTTGGTCCTACCGAGCGAGGTGGCGCAGTGATCAGCACAATGGTCTGTCATTCGGGAGGATGACCGTTCAAACCGGCGTCCGGCCATCCTGATTTAGGTTTCTCGTTACTTCCCTAATTCGCTTCAGGCAAATGCCAGGATGGTTTCTTTGTAAGGGCACGGCCGACTTCCTCCCCCATCGGAGACGATGGAACAGAAGAGAAACAGCTTGAAGGTGATTCATCGAACCCTCTGCCTGGCACGTTATTGTGAATAGCAGAGTAATCATGTACATGTAGATTTTTCCCTAATCCGACGGGACCGATGACATCGCTGTTTGGTCCCCCCCTCCCCCCCCTCCCCCCCCCCCCCCCCGCGCCCCCATCAACCAACCAACCATTGACGGTCCTTATCCGTCACTTAATAAGGTCTGCGTGGTCTTGGTTTATCTTTGGTTTTTGCTTCGCATCATCAATAATCGACTTGGGCAGCTCCACATGCGTTGAAATGTCCCTGATGAATTTGTTACTTAGGTGGCATTAAATGGCTAATTCACGTTCGAATTCACTGATCTCTACTGATGGGCCGATTCTGTGTTACTTCTTCTGTGCTAACAACACAACACTCCCTGTCTTCTTTTTTAACGGCAAGTCTGCCTCTCGGAACAGTTAGCGGTGACTTCCACATTTCATAGGGATGTCCGGATACGCTTGACCAGATATGGAATAAAGTAACACGGAAGTACTGTGTGTCTCAAAAATATTCGTCCAGTTCCCAAGACTGTATCTTCCACGAAAACGGAGATAGAAACTTCGAGAGAATATAAATTTACAGATAAGACTATAAAGTCGTTATTCTATAAAGTTGTTGTTAGATTTTGCAAATGGCTCTGAGCACTATGGGACTTAACTACTGTGGTCATCAGTCCCCTAGAACTTAGAACTACTTAAACCTAACTAACCTAAGGACATCACACACATCCAAGCCCGAGGCAGGATTCGAATCTGCGACCGTAGCAGTCGCGCGGTTCCGGACTGCGCGCCTAGAACCGCTAGACCACCGCGGCCGGCACTTAGATTTTGCAGTAGTAAGTTCCACTTATATGAATGCACTTAAAATTTTTGTTGGTTGGTTGGTTGATTGATTTGGGGAAGGGGGCGAAACGGCGAGGTCATTACTCCCATTGGATTAGGGAAGGGGCCGAAACTCGTGGTCGTGCGGTAGCGTTCTCGCTTCCCACGCCCGGGTTCCCGGGTTCGATTCCCGGCGGGGTCAGGGATTTTCTCTGCCTCGTGATGGCTGGGTGTTGTGTGCTGTCCTTAGGTTAGTTAGGTTTAAGTAGTTCTAAGTTCTAGGGGACTTATGACCACAGCAGTTGAGTCCCATAGTGCTCAGAGCCATTTGAACCATTTTTTTTTGATTAGGGAAGGATGGGAAAGGCAGGCGGCCGTCCCCTTTCAGAGGAACCATCCAAGCATTGGACTAAAGTGATCTGGGGAAATCATGGAAAACCTAAATCTGGAGCGCTGAACGCTGGTTTGAACCGTCGTCCTCTCAAATGCGATTCCAGTGTGCTAATCACTGGGCACGTAAAATCTCGAGGTACTTTATTTTACAATTACGTTTTGGATCGAATTCTCCATTTATCCTTCGTACATTTTTAATATTCTTTCAAGCGGACACAGACTGAACATTCAGAACTTAATATTCGTTACCGTGTGGGAACGACACTCTACTGGATATGAAGGCATGTAGGCAGAACAGTGAACTTTATAAAGTCAATAAGCACTAAGAAAAAAGTCTCTTCGGGCGCAACATGGTGCACAGAGAACAAACATAACAGTAGTGTCCTGGTACAGGGTATGAGTTCGTCACTGTGCAGTGGCATGTCCTTAGAAGGGCTGTAGGTGATCGCGATTCGTGGACAGATGAGGACATCCACTGAGAGCGATGGACGGAGGTCAGTGCAGGTCGGGATCCGACGAGAGATGACTCTGACAATCGACAGGGTCAGTGCTGGTCGAGATCCGCCGTGAGATGCTTCCTCATGATCGGCAGAGGTCGGCGCTGCTCCCGGAACGGCGCGCGACAACTTACCGCCGCGATCGATGAAGGGAGTTCCGTACTGAAAGACCACGGACGGTCGGCCACTGGACGAATTTTGTAAAAACCCAGCTACAGAACGACATCTGGGGACAACCATTCAAAATAGAAACAGAACGAGTTAAGACACCGACAGTTCTGTCGACACTAAAACAAGCTGGCGGCACAGTGACCAGAGGATGGAGAAGCACAGCAGAATATCTTCTGAACAGGCTCCTCCCGGATGACGACCCCACACAAGACGAGCGACACCACGCTGACCTAAGAGAGAGCATGAGGCTGTAACCTCCCCACAAAATAAAATAAATAATATGAATAATGTTCTAATTTAGTGTAACCTCAAAACAGAAAAATTCCTTAACCTCTCAACGGTAAGAAATTATAATTATGTCGTTCACATACAGTGTAACGTCCTAACAAAAAATAAATTCAGTAACCTGGTAATAATACAATGTAACTAAACTCTCAATTGAATTGTCGCTCACTTATAACTTTTCAATAATTGACTGTGAATTTAAACTGGTAAATTTTGGACGTCAGCAGTGCTGCGTCATGGCCCTGAAAGATTATTCTGAATAAAAAAAGAAAAATTCTTACCTCAATGAAGTCGCCGGATAACGCATATATATCTGCTCTTACAATACATTTTTCTGGCACAGCCCTGTGCAATGCTGGCCGATAGATTTGTCATTTATGAAAGGAAACAACTGATTTTTCTTTTGCAATAATCGGGATGATCATGGATTGGAG
The DNA here is from genome assembly GCF_021461385.2 of Schistocerca piceifrons. Lineage (NCBI taxonomy): Eukaryota > Metazoa > Arthropoda > Insecta > Orthoptera > Acrididae > Schistocerca > Schistocerca piceifrons. The sequence continues at coordinate 508,825,791 of NC_060144.1, forward strand.
AAATTAGTAAATTCTTTAAATTGAAATGAATGGTTGTTAAAAGTTACTTTTTATGAGAAAGATTATTATTAGGAGATTTTTTAAAACATTTACATGGGACTTGAGATAACAATACTACATATGCGCGAGGCTGCTTTTTACCTTATACAATAATGCTCAGGCTCCGCCATCGCTGTACCACGACCGGCCCAGCCAACACGATACACCAGACTGCTCGCTAGCAACAACTTACTGCTACAGCTACACAGTTCCTACTGCAGTCAACACTGCTCTCTGGTTTGAGATTCTCTTATACCTTGCATATCGCAGGCAGCGCGTGAGCAATACATCGAAATTACATTTGCTCGGACCTCTTACAAGGCAACCATACATCTGTGACCGTGTAACCATGCCATTCGCACAAGAAGAAGTCGCGACGGCAATCAGCAGGCTTAAAAACCGAAAAGCACCCGGCCCAGACAAAATGCTTTCAGAAACACTAAAACAAACAGTAACACAGATCACACTCTTTCTTACTAACATGTTCAACGAGGCACTACTAACAGGCAGAATTCCAAACCTCTGGATAACTGCTAATGTAGTAATAAGCAGGAAATCACAAGACAAAGAGGCAACAGACCACAACACCTACCGACCGATCTGTCTCTTAAACACTCTCGGCAAGGTACAGGAAAGGCTCCTGTGTGACCGTTTACAATCGCACAGGCGCTTCCTCGGCCTAACGCCCCATCATTTCGGCTTCAGGGAAGGTAGATGAATAGAAGACGCCGTCAACCAAGCACTGACAGTTACAAAAAGCATCTGCGACAAATACACGGCCGCCATTCTAATCGACATAGCCGGGGCTTTGGACAACTTGTGGTGGCCATCCCTCTTCGCCAGGTTAAGGGAAATGAGGCTATCAGCTTCCCTCTACAATAGCCTCTTCGATTACTGCAGAGGCAGAGTGGCGGAGTGGAGGTTGTCAAGAGAATAACAAAGGGCTCGATCCACAGGGCTCGATCTGCGGACCAATATTCTGGGATATCGCAATCGAGCCCTTGCTGAACACCGTGGACAGTGACGACAGGGTAAGAGGTGTGGCGGCTTACCCAGATGACCTGCTCATAGTGGTGTCAGCCAACTCGAGAACAGCACTAGAGACAAAAGGCACGCAACTGCTTCAGAAAATTAACAGTTGGTGCAAAGAAAATAAATTAAAAATAGCTCCCAACACAACTGTATATTTACTGCTCAATGGGACACTACAGACGAATCCAATTCTAAAATTAGACAATACAAGCATACAGAAGAAGCAAGCCACACGTTACCTCGGACTGCATCTAGACGAAAAACAGACTTTCAACCACCATATAAAATTGACAAAGCCTCCAAAATTGTACACAAACTACCAAGACTAAACGCAACTCAGTATAAATTGCCCATTAAGACGATAAGCACCACCTCACTAGAGGCACTTTGCGTTGTGATGGGGACCTGCCCTATAGACATAACAATAGCATCCTGCATAGTGTTTAAAGTATACTGCACACAAGCAGTAATGTATTGCTCGTCTTACTGTGTGCAGACCCAAGTATATTCTCTTCTCTATTTAAAGCTATAACCAATGAATTTCATATATCAGAAATGTATTAAGTTATTTTAAGGAATAATGCATTCAAGTAGCTATGAACTATATTCTATGTCAGCTAACAAGTTACAAACGTAAGTGTACTTCTCGTGTGAAGCTAAAATTCAAGTATTCCATGTATGAAGCGCTCAATCAGCATTTAATCTCTATAATCTGTGTAAACATACATTAGCGCAAACCATTTCAGATGAGAATAGTTCGAGGTTGTACCGAGACCTTCTCATCTGAAATAGGCCATTACTAACCAACATGCTACTTAGAGTGTATTACTCATCCAAACACAGCGTATCACTTCCCTTTGTATATTACAAATTATTCTTAACCACGCTCATTGTGTTACATTTTATTTTTTTTATTTTTCTTTTACATTTGCATTGTATAAATTATATTCTCATCAACTAAGTAGTAACAAATTATATGGAACCATTTTAACAGCTGTTAAGAAATCAATTCGCTGTAACCTCAGAAATCTTTATATATTATGTTATTTATAGTATTTTAAAAAAGCACTGGTCGCGGATGAATACTGGGGAGAGCACATGGAGGGCGCGTGGCTGGCGGCAGCTATGTACTGCCGTCCTGGCAAGCCTCTGGCCACCAGATTGCGTGGCGACTGCAGAAGACTAGAAAGAAAACAGTTACACGTAGAGCTGCAAAACCACTGTAGGCTGTCATATGTGAGTGTAGACTACGCCAGTTGTCCTATAGCCTTTTTCAGTTAAGATCCTACCCACATTACCTGTGCGTTAAGTGTGTTGCATACGTGTCGAAAGTTATCTAAATTCGATCGTTTTGTTAGCGTATGCGATCAGAGTCTTACGTGATTCACATAGAAAGTGGAAACGCTGAACCGTCTAGAAACTAACTGCTATATGTAAACGGCCGCGTAACCTTCGGAACATTTTTCTTTTACATAGTTATCCTTCTGTCTGTTTCGTGTACTTAAAAGTAGAAACTCTTTATAGCAAGACTGAAATTCTCAACGTTGAATTCAGATTCTATTCGAAAATTGTTGATTTGTAACGTGAAACAGACGGATGTAGCAAAAATAACAAAAAGAGCGCGTATATAGTGAAGTGCTAGAAATAGGCTTGTCCTCAAAAACAAAGGTAAAATAAAAAAAAATAAACGTGAAACAGAAACACCAATCATCGGTTCGATATTTCGAAACCTCAGAAGAAATGGGTTTCTGTTATTCATAAATAGCTTTCACACTTATCGGTAATAACAGGAAGCTATTGCCTTTGACCATGACAAAATGGCTCTGAGCACTATGGGACTTAACATCTATGGTCATCAGTCCCCTAGAACTTAGAACTACTTAAACCTAACTAACCTAACAGCACACAACATCCAGTCATCACGAGGCAGAGAAAATCCCTGACCCCGCCGGGAATCGAACCCGGGAACCCGGGCGTGGGAAGCGAGAACGCTACCGCACGACCACGAGCTGCGGACTGGACCATGACGAAGAATGTTCCGTTCAGTATAAAATAACAGCAGTAGTTATAGACTTTATGTTTGTAAACCGTATTTGCATCAGAAGTAATTGCTTTGGTGACATAAATGTGCAAAAGTGACGTAGTCAACTAATTTTTATTCCTTATAAAATCAGTTGGTATTTTATAAGGATGTAGAATACACAGAGGATTATCACTAAACGATGTACCTTTCTAATTATATATAAAACAAAGAAAAAACAGACTCTCAGCTATTCTCTTACACATTCGTTTACGTTTTTTCCCACTATCAATGCTACCAGTACCACCGATAATCCTACAATTTACCAACTCATTTATGTACTGTATCAAGACTACCAAAGCGTAGTTTTGGTAGAGTGCATATCTATTGCTACCTGTTTATGTGAAATTCGGTCTGTTTACCTGAGATCGCTAGAGCCCGTGAAGGGAGAAGGTGAGGAAGCCGCCTTCTCGAGGTACACAGCTGTAAGAATGGTATTAGGATCGCAGGCGTCAGCCATACTATAGTGTAAAGACGACAGCCACACTCTTCCAGCTTCCATAAGTTGCGATGTCTTCCACATTATTGTCAGTGAGAAACATGGCGTCTGTGTTTTATTTCTACCTGCCTGTGGTGTGGTAGCTGTACATTTTATGCCATACGGTGTTCAGTTTTCTGTGAGAGTCAGCGGATCGAAGCGTGTTAACGTCGGTTTAGCAGCAGCTGACATGGGTCTCTAAGTCTTGGTAGAAAAAACAAAGAGTATCGCGGTATACACTGATTGGATGTGTTACAACCGAAAAAACATTGTATTGAACTGCTTATGAAGGAGTAATACAGAAACCCTCTCGTGTGATTGATAGTCTGTTGGATATGGTCATCCTACAGTACAGGTGATGAAACTTTACACCGGTCTGTGGAAGCGACTCCGATCACGAACTACCTGCTCCAGTGAACCAATACCTGTATATTTAATAGGATCGCCACATATATTTGGGTGATATACATGAATGTACCCTGAGAGAGACAGATCTCCTTCGGACTACCTGTATGTAGTCTGGAGATGTGTTGCAAAATCTTCATCTTTCCTGCATGCCACGTATGATGTGTAGTCTTCCTAATCTTCGCGTCAAGAAACACCACCATAACTGCTCGTATTATCTCTCCTACTACCTTGTGTTGCAGGGGAAAGCTTCGTTTGGCGCTGACCTTACACACTGTACACTGATGGCAGAGCTATGACAATGTGTTCCCATTTCCACCAAGTGGTGAAAACGCGCTCCTGCCTCATTAACTCAGCTAGTCCTGTTTCCCCACAGGATGCAGAAGGTCTTACGTATAGCGCTCCCCAACTTCTGTAGAGGTCAGACTTAAATTGAGACAATCACATGCACTAAGCTACAGGGAGGGCGGGGCAGAGACTTGGTAGCAGTTACAAGATGCAGAGGGACTGTCTAAAAACAGATGACTCGTTTAAAGATATGTGGGTGGCACGGATGTGATTAACCAGTGGCTATAATCGTTAAAAGACGTCTCTACAGGATCTAACGAAAATATGTGATTGAATGGATAGACTTGATTCCAAATTGCTGACAGCATTTCTGCCTGAAAGCGTAACACTATCAGCGACCGTGTGTGCCTGCAGACTCAAGACCGCTTTTCATGCAGGGTGATAGTAACAAAGGCGTTATGATCGTGTTTTTCAATAGCGCGGTCCTTACGTAAAATGTATGCTGTGGGCTGTAGATTCCCTCTGTGGTCAGCTTCAGATGACATTTCTCATTAGTGTTCCTCGAAAAGAACATCGTGTTCCCTCCATGGATTGCCAGTTGTCCTACTTGGTGAGTGTAATCCGACTGCTGAAAAAAAAAATACTCACCGTACAAAGTGACTTTCATCATCAATTTAATTAATTGGCCTATGAAATTTATAATGACATGCCGCCTGACGGGTGGAAGAGATGGCTAGGGCACCACGGAATGATTCTTGACAAGCGTTCCTTTCTTTTTCTCACTGTAGCGGTATCGTTTAACGAAATTTCGATCTCCCACCTACAGAGGGTGAGACAAGCTCTCACGATTTGTTTCTTAAACGCTAGTTTGATATAGCATCGCACTGGTGAATGGAGCCCTGTCATAGTGTACAAAACAGCTACGTTCTCTCGAATGATAGCTTCTTGTTGTCAGACGTAAAATGAATGTCCTTTTTTCCGACATGTGTGCCAATGGCGTGAAAGATTGTATGAAATGTGCATGACAGTGTATTTACAGACACTGAATGCGAGAGACGCTCTCAGGTCGTATAATTTGTTCAACAAGCTGGGAGAAATTGCTAAACACAGATTTTCTTCCTTTAGAGTTTAAATTCTTGATTTTTCTGTAATCTGATGACAGTTTCGAAATAACAAGGTTATTCTGCGGTGATCGGTACTTCTCGTATCAATATAGTCGAAGTTTTTTTTTCCTGATTTTACGCAGGGTGGGCATGTTTCTGCTGATGATTTGTGATCGGTGGCGGTACACTTAGCTGGACATTACAAAATAATGTGTTGCGAGTGCAGTCGACATAAAACTATACCGATTTTGCTCATGAAACTAAAAGAAAATGGATTTTACCTATTTTCGTGGAAAGGGGACATTTAGTATGGTCCCATATATGTTTTGCTTTTTTATAAGAGAAGCTTGATTATAGATGCGTTGACGTCAAATACAACTGTTCTCCATCGCCGAACGGCGGGCTGCTGCCTGTCTGTCCAACACCAGCATGTCGTCAGTTCAACGTGTTTCCCACCAAAAAAATAAAGATAGTACCTTATACTCATGCCTTATTCCCATCAGATTGTAAGTGTAGGATAAAGTTTGATTGTCTGTCGTTAGTTTCGAGTGGTACTGCGAATTTTTTTCCAGCAGCATAACACCAGTGGTATGGTATCATCAGATTTTGAGATGTATTGCGCTATTATGCCGCCCTTGTGTAACGCTATGCATATAGTTGTGTAATAGGCCCAATCTTTGTGATTAATTACATAATTACGATCGATCTTTGCGTCAGTTTCCCGACCAAAAATAAATGAAGTACACTAACCTAACCTTCCTCTCCTGCATCTCGACACTTCCCATGTGCTAGGCGGTGCACTTGGGCTTTCAATCCAGTAGAATCAGGTTTCGAATCCTGGAAAGGGCAGAGCCATTTTTAATTTCCCGTCAGTTCCAAGCACCTCTAGTGATTTAATTACGTAAGGGGGTGCACTTGGGCTTTCCACCCAGGAGGGCCATGGTTCGAGTCTCGAAAAGTGCACAGTCATTTTTAATTTCCCGACAGTTCCAAGAACTTTTGGCGGTTTAATTGTGTTAAGGGGGTACTCTTGGGTTTTCCACCCAGGAGAACCAGGGTTCGAGTACCAGAAAGGATCCGCCAATTTTAATTTCCTGCCGAAATTTGAAATTCCCACCAATAGGATAGTTTGGGGAGTGATGGAGGCAGGCGGGGAGGAGGGGTCTGAGGCACACGTGCAGCTGAGAAAACGCGTAACGTCATCCGCTGGCGGGGGTAGGGGTGGGCGTGGTCGGGGCGAGGGTGGAGATGATTAATTGATCAATTTAATTAATTTGCGTAGCAATTTGATATCAAAAGTGTCTTACAATCGCCAACACCCTACTGCTGTGGCATATGGACAGAGTCTTCAGAAGCAACGAGAAAAGGCAAAAAAATCAGTTGGTTGTGGTGGTTTGTAAGGACCCTCATCAGTGAGATCATTAGCGTCCTTACTGAACTAAAAAGGGTACGAAAACAAAGTCATGTACCCTGAAAGGTGAATCGTAAACTGCGACATCTGTATGTATCTTACGGCCGATCTATCGTTCGCGTTTCTCATTGTTAAGATCTGCCCTTACATGCAGTTGGTAGGGCGCTGGTAATCCGTTCTATTGAAAAAATGTTCTCCGAAAAACAAAGAAAACACGAATGTTTGGAATGTCTCTTATGCTCGATTGTGGCACGTGGCTCTTGTGTTCCCCACGTTCTTACGCTATGGCAGTTCACTTTTGCTCTTGAACAGAATGTAGTTTCGTCCCTGCACACTAAACACGAAAGAAAATTGCAATCTTCTATCCCCACACCATCTTCGTGTTGTTGTTTACCACCATCATGAAGAGGTTGTCGCAATAAATCCTGTGTAATTTGCACACGAAAGTCACTGCAAAACGAGCTGGATAAAATCGTGAGGTTTGGCTGACTCCCGGCCGGCGCGATGAGTAGACTTGTGTAAACTGCATTCCAAGATCTGTTGAATGCGCTCTGCGTGTTAAAGTAGCACATGGAGGCGACTTGTGTGTTTCCCCTTACGTACAGCATTAGCTTGCTGAGACTTTGGGTTCACCCGTGAAGTGCTGCTGTCTCAAGGGAAAGAACTCAGCACAGTTCCAACTGAACAGCGCCTGTTGAAACGGCGAATGCAAAACGCTTCCTGTTTGTGTTGTATGGATATCTGTGGTCGAAACACAGTGAGTAATTAAAGAGCGTGTGGGCTAGCTGGTATCACATGAATGGATACTTACAACTGGCACCAATGTAAACTTTTAGGTTCGTTAAGTTAAAAATCCCAAGTTAAGCTTTTAGATTCGTTAAGTTAAAAAATTTCCAATGTTTTTATAGTCATTCACGTAGAAGATAACCGTTCTGTGAAATCGGATGAATCTTTCTGAAGTGACCTGTAAGATGATCTGCATGTCAATCACTTCACCTCTACTTCTTCAAAAACGTAAAAGCCTTTCCAGTGTGGGAGTCTAGCGATGGGAACTACCGCATGTAAACAATCGATCTAGTCGGTTTCAGCTTTACGTATCAGTTGGAGCATTTATCCATGTTCCTTGGCTGAAACCGGTCTGTGGGAGCAGCCAAATTAGAAGTACCGAAGGAGTTTGGTGCATTCAGTTCTGAACGGAAATATTCGATTGTTTTGCTGTTGTCAAATCATTACTGTTTACTGCGCTTTATCTCAAGTCGCGATGGTTTTAGTCGTTCCGATAACTTCCTTTTACTGAGTGCTAGTAAGTAACTTTTAGTTCAGTTCATCGTCCATGTTTATAAACTGTCGTTTTTTAAATAGTGTACTTGTGTCTGGAATAGAATATCGAAACACTCTGTGGCGAGGGATTAGAAGAAATCATTAGAATAAAGAATGAATAATCCTCAAGATAAATTCAGTGCGATATTAACAATCTGCATGTTATAAAATTATATCAGTTAAGGAAATTCGAAGAAAATAAAAAAAAGGTTTGTCAAAAATTTCTCGCAAAATATACTACAGACAAGTGACAGAATACGCTTAAAAATCAACTGAGTCAGTCAGCAAACAATCAAAAAAATGTAGCTTATAAGTCTTCTGTTCCTGACACTTAAGCATTTAGCAAAATACATTTATTGGTGATGGATGCAAACCAGCGAGAAACGACAGACAGAGCTGCCATAAATTTAAATAAAGGAGTAGTTTGTTCCTTTGTTTAAACATAAATTTATAATCTAACAACATTTGTTAGTCTTTTAAAAGCAACAAAAAATCCATATTTGTCAGAAGTACAATAAAATGTATTTAAGTAAGCAGATCATAAATTCTGAAAATACCTCATTTTTAGAAACGAACTTTTTATCCACCTCCGCTTGAAATAAGTTATGTTTTTTGTCTACAAAAAGTTAAGAATCCTAGTCATGGTACATGTGTAACTGAACGAGGAGATTGAGTGAAACAGTCCTATGTTTCGCATTGAGTGAAACCACTCAAACTCGGAGAGTGAAAACATCCTCACAGCTGATGAGGCCACAGAGACTACTGTCATTTGGTTGTTTCATTCGACCGAACCAAAAAATAATAGAGTGATGAATTAGTTGTTAAAACCGTTACTTGTGCCATCACTTGCGGAAGCACAGAATTATTAAAATATGGTGTATGAAGATTAAGGTCCACTTCATTTTAATTAATTTTTTATTTTTTTTTAAGGAAGGGAAACAAAAAACTTGGCGTAGTTCAGGAAGAAGAAAAAATAGCTCTGAGGTTTGACAGTAACATTGTAATTCTGTCATAGACAGCAAAGGACTTAGAAGAGCAGTTGAACGAAATGGGCAGTGTCTCGAAAACAGGATATAAGATCAACAAAAGCAAAACATGAAAATGGAATTTATTCGAATTAAATCAAGTCATGATGAGGCAATTATACAAGGTGTTTCAAAAAGGAGTTTACAGCTTTGAAAATTCATGTAAATTAATTCATAGTACTTACAGAGATGATTGTAGTGTCAATTTGTAGGGAAATACATCAAGTTTTGTCTCACGCAGTTCGCTAGTGCCGAATCGCACCGTAAGGAGCGCTAGCGGCAGTCACGTTAAAGATAGTTGCCTCCAAAGGACCCGAGCATGTTAGCTGTGTGTTTTTGGTTAGAAGAATCGAAGTCAGCGACAACAGTTCAGCGTAATTTCCATACCAAGATCCTCCTAGTAGGCCTACAATTTATGAGTGGCATAAATGTTTTGTAGAAACAGGGTGTTCGGTAAGACATGGGAAATCATCAGGTCGTCAAGCACATCTGACGACGTCTTTGAGCGAGTGAGAGAACGTTTTGTCAAGAGCCCTACGAAAACGATCCGCCGTGCATCTCGCGAGCATATCCCACGTACGACTGTTTCGAGTGTTGAGATAATCGTTTGCATTTGAAACCGTACAGGCTGACGATCGTATAAGCAATAAAAGACACTGATAAAATTGCTCGCAAGAACTTCTGTGTAAATCGATTACATGAGGATGAACATTTCTACGATAAAATCATCTTTTCTGCCGAGTCGACTTTTCACTTAAGGGAAAGGTTAACACACATGACTGTAGGATTTGGCAGAGTGAAAATCCACATAAAAAATTACAATTATGTTTGTGATAGTCGTAAACTGAAAGTTTTACGTGCATTGAGCAAGAACAAAGTGTACGGCCCTTTTTTTCGTGAGAGAACCATCAACAGTATAGTGTACCTAGATATGTTACTACATTTTTTGATACCACAGATCGATGAGGATGACCAAGAACAAAATGTTTTACTTCATGCAAGATGGTGCACCACCCCACTACCGGGCTGACGTCCGGCATTCTATCAGTGACCGCGTTCCAGGTCAGTGGATTGGCCATTTGCAAGGCCTCCACGTTCCCCAGACCTGACAACACTATTTTTTTATGGGGATTCATCAAGGATATCGTGTTTGTACCTCAGGTGCCGGCTTGTCTACCTGAACTTAGAGCAAGAATTTACCCCGCGACTGAGCAAGTTACACCTGCAATGCTGCAGCGCGTTTGGGAAGAAATTGTCTTCCGATGGGATGTGTGCTGGATAACCAACAGTAGCTACATACAGCGTCTTTAGTTTAAGGTAGAAAAAAAACTTGATGTGTTTCCCTACAAAACAACACTAAACCCAGACCTGCATCTTCTTGCGATAAATTTATATGAATTTTTAAAATTGTGATGTCCGTTTTGAAACACCCTGTATTAGGAAACGAGACACAAAGTGGTAGTAAAATAACTAGTGATGACTGAAGAAGGGAGGTTATAAAATGTTGACTGGCAACGGCAAGAAAAGTGTTTCTGAAGAAAGGAAATTTTGTTAACATCGAGTGTAGATTTAAGTGTCAGGAATTCTCTTCTGATAGTATTTGCATGGAGTATTTGCATGTATAGAAGTGAAAAATGGACGATAAACAGCTTAGACGAGGAGAGAATAGATGCTTTTGAAATGTGGTGGTACAAAAGAATGCTGAAAATGAGATGTGTAGATCACATAACTAGTGAGGAGTTACTGATTACTATTGGGGTGAATACAAGTTTATGGCACAATCTGACTATAAAAAGGGGAAGGTTGGTAGGACACATTCTGAGACACCAAGAGGTCACCAATTTAGTACTGGAGGGAAGGGTCTGGGGGTAAAAATCGTAGAGGGAGACTAAGTGATGAATGCAGCAAGCAGCTTCAGAAGGAAGTACGTTGCAGTAGTTATTCGGACATGAAGAGGCTTGAGTAACACAGAGAGCTGCATCAGACCTGTCTCCGGAAGAAGCGTGCTTGCGATAGAGTAGCATTGAGAGCTGCAACAAACCAGTCTAAGGATTGGAGACCACAACAACAAGGAGGAAAAGAAAACTCAAATTTCTGTACGGCTATCTAGATTTTCCTAGGGTATGCTAAATCCTTTCTAGCTCCTCACGCACGGTTTCATTACTCAGATTAGGACTATGCATCTACATTTACGTCAGAAACAGTGTTGCAAAAGTGCGCTTTGTTTCTTTTCGTGCATAGCTCTACGTGGCGTGTCCGCTGCATCGCAGCACTGAGGAAGTGTCGTAAAGCGTGAAACGTGCTGCTAGCAGCAATTCACGCCGCTATCTGGACTCGGCGCAGCAGCGGCGCTAAAGCCCCTCAGCTAACGACGGGTCGCCGGTGCCACACTGCTGCGGGCTTTACGCCTCCTGCTGCGCTGGCCGCCGACGCACCCTTCATAAAGGCCTCCGCTTTACGCGCACCGCCTGGTACCCACTCTGCCTTTACTACCGGTTGTTTTCCTCAGCGTGAATTAGGGCGCTGCTGCAACAAACAAATTGGCATTTAATATTCCCCGACGACTTGAAACTGGAGAGTGCGCGACTGTCTGAGCGTAGGGCATTCGTCACGTTTCCTCTTCGTGGTCGTTGACGTGCTGTGGAAGCTGGAGACAGCTCTTCAGTTCCACACAGCAGTTCGTTCTTGTATCTCTTACTTTCGCTCATGTGCGGTCTGTGACCTTATTTTCAGTTCAAGTATTACGTCATAAACAAGATACAGCAGAGGGGAAAATATGGCTCCATGTGCTTGTTGTGATATAGGGTGGTTCAGCCGCCCCTACCGATGGGTTTTAAGCAACCCGCAAAGCCCTGAAATACCACGCGCATGATTATAATATGGCACCCCGGCAAGAAAAGTGATGAAAGTCAAAAAAGGAAATTTGTAGTCTATATCACTTGAAACATTTGTATGAAATGACTAATCGTGCACGAAGAAAGTCACATCTCTAACTAGCAATTTGTCTACTTGAAGGCACCTGTGTCAGTTTTGCTGTAGGCTACTTCAAATCAGACTTAGAGAAAGCTTTTGACAATGTTGATTGGAATACTCTTTCAAATTCTGAAGGTGGCAGGGGTAAAATACAGGGAGCGAAAGGCTATTTACAATTTGTACAGAAATCAGATGGCAGTTATAAGAGTCGAGGCGTGTGAAAGGGAAGCAGTGGTTGGGAAAGGAGTGAGACAGGGTTGTAGACTTTCCCCGATGTTATTCAATCTGTATATTGAGCAAGCAGTGAAGGAAACAAAAGAAAAGTTCGGAGTAGGTATTAAAATCCATGGAGAAGAAATAAAAACTTTGAGGTTTGCCGATGACATTGTAATTCTGTCAGAGACAGCAAGGGACTTGGAAGAGCAGTTGAACGGAATGGACAGTGTCTTGAGAGGAGGATATAAGATGAACATCAACAAACGCAAAACGAGGATAATGGAATGTAGTCGAATTAAGTCGGGTGATGCTGAGGGAATTAGATTAGGAAATGATACATTTAAAGTAGTAAAGGAGTTTTGCTATTTGGGGAGCAAAATAACTGATGATGGTCGAAGTAGAGAGGATATAAAATGTAGACTGGACTTGGCAAGGAAAGCGTTTCTGAAGAAGAACGATTTGTTAACATCGAGTATTGATTTAAGTGTCAGGAAGTCGTTTCTGAAAGTATTTGTATGGAGTGTAGCCATGTATGGAAGTGAAACATGGACGATAAATAGTTTGGACAGGAAGAGAACAGAAGCTTTCGAAATATGGTGCTACAGAAGAATGCTGAAGATTACATGGGTAGATCACATAACTAATGAGGAGGTATTGAATAGAATTGGGTAGAAGAGGAGCTTGTGGCACAACGTGACTAGAAGAAGAGATCGGTTGGTAGGACATGTTCTGAGACATCGAGGGATCACCAATTTAGTATTGGAGGGCAGCGTGGAGGGTAAAAATCATAGAGGGAGACCAAGAGATGACTACACTAAGCAGATTCAGAAGGATGTATGCTGCAGTAGGTACTGGGAGATGAAGCAGCTTGCACAGGATAGAGTAGTATGGAGAGCTGCATCAAACCAGTCTCAGGACTGAAGACCACAACAACAACAACAACAACAACTTCACGATTCGTTAAGGCGAGAACAGTGTCACTACAGCGCTGCTGCTCGGAGGTGTGCGTGGGTCATTCGAGAAGAGTAGCACATTCTGAGTTGTCACACTTCATTTATAAGGAAAGTTAAATGTAATTTTTTTAATCTATAAGGAACGTTAAATGTAATTTTTTAATCTATAAGGAAAGTTAAATGTAATTTTTTTAATGTCATTGGTTATTACAACGTGTGTACTTATACAGCGTCTCGATGTTACATTACAGTGTTCTTGAGAACTGAGAGTATGTGTGAAAGAACAGACACAGCCAGCCGGAGTGGCCGAGCGGTTCTAGGCGCTACAGTCTGGAACCGCGCGACTGCTAAGGTCGCAGGTTCGAATCCTGCCTCGGGCACGGATGTGAGTGATGTCCTTAGATTAGTTAGGTTTAAGTTCTAGGGGACTGATGACCTCAGATGTTAAGTCCCATAGTGCTCAGAGCCATTTGAACCATTTTTTTTTTTTTTTTTTTGCATAGATACTGTTTTGACGATTACAGCTTTTGTAAACATTACGAAATTTCGTGTGTTGCATTGTACATGAAAAAATTTCTCCTATGAAGGAAGTTCATACTGAATCTCTCTTCTCAGTGAAAAGTATTCCTACATTACATAAGCCCATTTGTGACTCCATGTTTTCATAGATTAATTTCCTTACATTTTACCTAATTGATGTTCTTCATTAAATTGTATTAATTGACATAAACTATAATTTTTAATTATGTATTTTTCTAATAAAACGATTTCAACATGTTTTTCATTTTTTATCTTAAGTACTAATTTTGCGTGATACATATTGCATCAGGCAAAATTAGTACTTAAGTTAAAAAATAAGAAACGTGTTATATAAATATTCTTTTTGGTGCAGAAGGGACAAATGTATTATGTGAGTGGTAACAAAACAACGAAATGTTTGAAAACTTAGAAAAGTAGCATAATGTAATCAACTACTAATAATTACCTGATAATACCTCACATTCGACAGGAACAGAAGTACATATCCATGTTACTGTTGTATAGAATATAATGGAATTTGCTGGCAAAAATACTTACCTGAAATTTGAAGAAAGCTTATACTATTTCAGTTTAAGTTTTATAGACGTCTTTAAGTGGTTTTTCTTCACGTACTGCATTTCTGAGTTGCTTCACTGTTCTTACCGTCCTGCTAAATTCCCTCGCTTGCTACTTGAAAACTATTACTCCTACAGAAAATGAACAGGACCTTTTTGCGAGAAATTTAATTTAGTTAAATTTTGTACTGGAAAGCGTTTTTACTAGAGGCCATAGTTTTCTAATTATTCAAGAAAAACGTACGAAAGTGATCTTAAAAAAGGCTTTTCTTAAGTATCTAAAAAACCATGGCCTCCAACGGAAACGTATCCCAGAACAACATTTAACTAAACTAAATTTACTCCAAAAGGTCCTGTCACCTTTTCTGTAGGACTAATAATTTGCATCTAGTCAGAGAGTATGAAAATCTTGCATGTGGTATTTGAAGATACTGCGGGCTGCATAAAACCCAACAATAGGGGCAGCTGAATCGCACTGTGTAGTTGCTGTCGCAGAAGCAGGCAGCTCACGTCACCCCGAGTCCCATCTAACGCCACTTCGGCCTTCACTACACTATGGTGGGTTTTCACTTTGTTCCTTTATGTTGTTCTACTTTATAGGTCAGTATGGTTCGTGCAAACCATATAATAATTGTTATGTCACACTGTAGCGATCGTTCCTGCTGCTCGTTTTGTGGTCATATGTTTGAGCGTAGCTGTCTTACACCGAAATTTGGGTCTACTATCGACCTTCCTACTTTTGGACTCAAGTTCTTGTTCTTTCATCCTTACTTCTATTTTTGTCGGAATTCGTATTTCCAAAACTTTGTCAAAGATATTTTCTCAACGCCATCAGTGTGCACATTCAAAGAGGTAAAGAAACTGAAGAGCGAAGGTGACTGCGTGCTTACAGTACGAGTGTGTGTGTGAAACAGCCACAGTACGGACTCCTCTGATGGACTCCGGTTGACCCTGCGCGTGCAACCACCTGTAACTAAGGACTGTCTGTTACCACTCATGAATAATAATCCACGTGCGCCTAGCAAACAAATGGTCGGTGTGTTGTATTTACCTTCGCAGTTAATTTTAAATGTGTAAGGGTTAGCCACATTCGTCTATGGCATTATAACAATATTCTTAGCTAGCCTTGTTTCTTTTTCAGGTTCGTGCAACCCCTGATAGACTACCCACTGTACGGGCATCATTTGCTTCATGTTGTAAGTACAATTACTTGCAACCTGCTGTGTGCCATAAACATACGATTTCAAAGAATTAAAACACGTAGTGACGATTTCCACAATCTTTGCGGTAATCCACTTCACCAATATAGTAGACTGCATAATTTTTTGTCGACTGTTGTTGGTGACAACATTTTTATTTCTCTTCCAAAATGTACAAAAAGAAGGTAACGTGCCTTTAAAATTCAGTACCCAGTTGTCAAGAAAGCAACTGTACTGCGCATGTTGTCAGATGTACTTTTCATTTAATTTGCTAATGCCTGGACAAATCAGGGATTTTTTTTATTTCTTTGCCTGATACGTAGCTACATTACGTACATAACGGTTCTGCTCCTCGGTAGTGTCTGCAGCTATAGTGTCTTCCATATCACAATCCGCAACACGTAACTACCCGTCGTAAACCGTAAGAAATGTAAAGTGGAAGCTTTTACAAAATATTCTTCTATGGTATTTCACGGTTGATTGTGTTCATCGTATTATTTTAAGCATTTTCCTAATCTCGTGGATAGATTTCAAATATTTTTGAAACTTTACGTGGCTTATAGTGCATAACACAGTAATCAGATCTAAGTTTCTGTAAGCACGTGACGGAATGTTTAGCAATCTTTCTTCACCATTTTGGGATAACTGAAAATGATCTATCAGTTTAAACTGATTTAGCCATTAATGAATTTGTATGGGCATTTGGCGTTTGCCTGCAGTAATTTTTATTGATATTCCCTCTTTAGTC
Source organism: Schistocerca piceifrons (assembly GCF_021461385.2). Lineage (NCBI taxonomy): Eukaryota > Metazoa > Arthropoda > Insecta > Orthoptera > Acrididae > Schistocerca > Schistocerca piceifrons. Next base: position 508,842,155 of record NC_060144.1, read on the forward strand.
AAGTGTCTGAGCGAAGTGAAAATACAATTTCCTGTAAATTACGAAATGGATTTTTTCCGCATTTTCATAGCCAAACGGAGAGTGGTGAAATGGACAAATGTATCAAATACAGAAGCACATGATCTAGTCCTGCAAAATAAGATTTAATAGCTTGAAAGAAGTCAGGGTACTGAAGATAAAATTAGTTAGTGATTTGAGGGGAAAGTGAAATAATTCACGAACAGTGTCAAATAGTTCGCCTCTTCAAGACCTGCTATTTTGCACATAAGTAGTAGCATTGGTGTGATATCCAACTGACAAATACGCTTTCATCGAATGAAGTACTAAATTTATAATATTTCGACCACAGAAGGCACTAGGAAGACGTATTGTGTGTGAAAATGTTCATCTCTTCAAGTTCTATGTTTCGCACATGAAAAGTTACATTGGTGTGATATTTCAATGTTCTCACAGCTTTGTAAACGAATAACAGTGTTGTCGCAGCTCTATATAAAAAAAAAAATGGTTCAAATGGGTCTGAGCACTATGGGACGTAACATCTGTGGCCATCAGTCCCCTAGAACTTAGAACTACTTAAACCTAACTAACCTAAGGACATCACACACATCCATACCCGAGGCAGGATTCGAACCTGCGACCGTAGCTGTCGCGCGGTTCCAGACTGAGTGCCTAGAACCGCTATATCACCGCGGCCGGCGCAGCTCTATAGATGAATATTGTTTCTCCTGCAGCCGTTAGCGCTACGGAGTTGAAAGCTCGGAAAATAACTGCCATAGCCGCGGGATTAGCCGAGTGGTCTAAGGCGCTGCAGTTATGGACTGTGCGGCTGGTCCTGGCGGAGGTTCGAGTCCTCCCGCGGGCATGGGTGTGTGTGTTTGTCCTTAGGATAATTTTGGTTAAGTAGTGTGTAAGCTTAGGGACTGATGACCTTAGCAGTTAAGTCCCATAAGATTTCACACACATTTAAACATTTTGAACAACTGTCAGAGATGTTTTGACGACCCAGTAATAGAATGCGTCAAGCTTCCCTAGAGGTGCACAGTCGTGTCCGACCATGGAAGACGCCTGGTAAGTCTTCCAGCAACATTGAAAGTTGAGATGCGTTTGAGGACTCAATACGAGAAAGATCGTCCAGCAGTGCGGAATTACGTTAAAGTATACCGAGAAAATTCTTTTCAGATATTGACACTTTCCCCTTATCTATTTCTTTATTTCTTTGGGCCTTGTCCCGCTCCAACCTTGTTACTACAGATTTGTCAGTGTTAGTTGCAGAGGTTGGCCGGACGCCCTACCTGCCACCTCCCCGAACCCCCTGGGAGGGACGTAGTGTGCCCCAGTTGTCTGTGTCTAGTGTAAGCCATGAAATAGTGCGTACGTTTTCAAGTGTCTGAGTAGTGTAAATGGAGCAGAACGTGGGGACCAGCCCAGTATTCACCTAGCAGGATGACGAAACCTGCCTAAAATCCAGTATAGGTCGAGTGCGTTAGCATGCAGACAGGTTGGTTGCTAAAATCCAGGCTGGCCAGCAGGCTGGCTCAATTCAGTTGGTTCAATTGGTTCTGAGCACTATGGGACTTAACATCTATGGTCATCAGTTCCCTAGAACTTAGAACTACTTAAACCTAACTAACCTAAGGACATCACACAACACCCAGTCATCACGAGGCATAGAAAATCCTGACCACACCGGGAATCGAACCCGGGAACCCGGGCGTGGGAAGCGAGAAAGCAGACTGGCCCTCGTCGTTAATCCGCTGGGGCCGGCGCGCCTACCCGAGTCCAAGAAGCGGCGCATTAGAGCTCTTTGTTTTTCTTTTTTGCAGAATTTACACTTCTTCAAAAACAAAGTACTGAGCAGGAGTCCAAAAGTCGCTTCATACACTTTTTTTATGTAAAGGAGTAGAGTGGTCAGTTCTGAGCTGGTGGAGACAAGGCGGGCAGGGGTCATAACCCGAGGCCTGGCCACAATGCCTGCCCCTTCCCATCCCTGAATCACTCCCCTCTAGTTTCTTTTTACCGGGAACAGGGCAAATGAACAAAATATCTTTATTTGTACATGCATAAATGCAACAGAATTGCCATCCTTCCGGCGGAATCAACACGAGACATTACACTCGAACAGTGCTAGCAGAAGTCTTTATTAACAAGGTGTCCGAAAAAAATAAGAACAATAATATTGAAGTAAGCTAAGAGGTGTGAAGCAATAGACAGTAGAGTTTGTGAGAATGACCAGCGTGCTCCGATATACGAGGGCGTTTGAAAAGTCCGTGCAAAAATAAAAACTACTTACGTGTTTGGGGTAAACCTTTTTTATTTTTCGATATAGTCTCCTTTTAGACTGATGCACTTCGTCCAACGCTGTTCTAATTTGTTGATCCCTTCCAAATAATAGGAATTGTCCAAGTCTGCAAAATAGCTGTTAGTTGCTACAATCACCTCCTCGTTTGAATAAAATCTTTGTGCCGCCAGACATTTCTTCAAGTCTGAGAACAAATAGTAGTCCGAGGGAGCCAAGCCTGGAGAATAGGGGGGATGTGAAACGAGTTGGAATCCTATTTCCATTAATTTTGCGACCACGACTGCTGAGGTGTGTGCTGGTGCATTGTCGTGATGGAAGAGGACTTTTTTGCGGTCCAATCGCCAGCGTTTTCCTTGGAGTTCCGGTTTCAAACGGCCCAGTAACGATGAATAATATGCACCTGTAATAGTTTTACCCTTTTCCAGATAGTCGATGAGGATTTTCCCACGCGAATCCCAAAAGACAGTCGCCATAGCCTTTCCGACCGAAGGAATGGTCTTCGCCTTTTTTGGTGCAGATTCTCCCTTGGTCACCCATTGTTTAGATTGTTGTTTGGTATCAGAAGTATAGTAATGTATCCATGTTTCATCCACAGAGACGAAACGACGCTTGAAGTCCTGCGTATTCTAGCTGAACAGCTGCAAACCATCCTTGCAACACTTCACACGATTCCGTTTTTGGATAACCGTGAGCAACTGCCACCCATCTTTCGGATAGCTTTCTCATGTCCAAATGATTATGCAAAATATTATGTACCGTTCATTCGAGATGCCCACAGCACTAGCAATCTCACACATAATAACTCTTTTGTCATCCACCACCATATCACGGATTTTATCAATGATTTCTGGAGTCGTAACCTCTACAGGGCGTCCAGAAGGTTCGGCATCACTTGTGCGCATATGACCACTCCGAAAATTTTGAAAGCACATATAAACTGTTGTAATCGAAGGTGCAGAGTCACCATAATGTTTATCAAGCTTCTCTGTAGTCTCCTGAGGCGTTTTGCCTTTCATAAAGTAATGTTTAATCACCACACGAAATTCTTTTTCGTCGATTTTTTTGACAATCACTCGACTTCCTCGAGTCACACGAATTCCAAACACAAAGAAATAGACCATTATGGCTGAAACATGGTGTGCGTCCTTTACAAAGATGCTACTAACTAAATGTGACCTCGTTACGCGCCGGTGGTGCCATCTCTCGGACTTTGCACGGACTTTTCAAACGCGTGTCCATGCACCTACCCCACTGTGGATTACGATAACGAAAATAGCGCGGAGAGGTTCTGATCTCAGCAGGAGCGACGGGAGTGTCGTCGGCGTGTGGCACCGTCTAGCTGAGCGGGGGTGACGTGAAGATCGCGTATAGGTAATTGGCGAAGAATGCGCGGTACCGCTGTCGGTGCTCGCTTCGCTGTGGGCGCTTTGTAAGTTCTGCCAGAAGTCAAAGCGTGATGTGTCACCGTCGGTATACATGCAGGTGATCGTCCACCCCTGGACCCATACAATCGCATTATTTTTTTGTGGCGGGGAAATGAGTGTCCTGAGGATGGATAAAAGTCGATGGATCAATCGAATCCGGCGGAACACGGAGGTAACAGGTAACGAACTGTCGACCACATTTCCAGACGTCACTGGTGGGAGCACAAGTTAGTTAGTGGATATCGTCACCCATGAGGTGGCAAATGGAACAAATCGAAGAGTCAATTAGTCCGATGGCGTGAAGACGTTGATTTGTGGCGAATTTTCCACATCCGATGTGGTTCCATGTTGCCCAGACGTTGGAGGGAAGGAAAAGCTGGTGGGTATGGCGCCAAACCGTGGGTCGCCGAGTGGATAGATGTCAGAGTTCGATGTTGTTGCTGGATATGTAACGATGTAGTGGGGTGTAAAGACCTTTAGGTCGAGGAGAACACGTGTTTGGTAAGTGTGTGTGAGCATAACTGAAGTCGACGATGAAATCAGAAATGCGATGTGTCCGACTGATACTGGTGGCGTTACGGTCACGGGCATAAGAATTTCCAGCAAGCTCCGGGTAATGGAGGTGCCCCCGTTCCACTGCTTGTGCGTGGTGGACATGTACCAGGACGCCGCTCGGAGTTTCACATTAACAAGGCCGAGGCCTCTCTCTAGCGGTTGGGGGGCGGGAGCGCGTCTTAGCGGACCTTGAAGAGCGTACCGGCCGTAAGAATGTATCCGAAAGCAGCCTGGAGGCTGCGTCCAATAGTTGATGGCAGCGAGCGGGAGTACCTGTGCGATGTGGACGCCACATGTTGATTGAGGCATCAGAAACATTGTAAAGAATCGAGTCGGCGGAGGAAATTTTGTCGCGACGCTGAGCGGGTAATCTGGAGTGCACGCCGAAAATTGATGGCACCCGAGCGGCGCACGGTGGAGGTGGAAATGATACCAGGGCATTGTAGTTTCTGTACACACAGGAGAGGTGCTAAGTCATCGTGTGAGAGGCCGCGTCCAATGAACATCTCACGTAGATTTAGCCACATTCATGTTACTGCCCGCTGCAGTTCGTACGTTGATAGCAAATCAAGCACCGTTCGTGTTTCATTGCGTGAGCGGAGGAGGTCGTCCGCATACGCAATACACCAAAAACCGTGCTGTCGTAAAGTGAGACCAGAAAGGTGGCTCGTCAGACTCTCGATGAGAGGCTCCAGGTTTATGGCATAGAGTACGATCGAAAGTGGGTAACCTTGCCTTACGGATCGCCGGATCTTCACCGGTCCCGTCACACGGCCATTGACCTGAATCAGCGATTCGGCAGTGCCGTAAAGGCGCCGGATGGCATCGATAAAGGCGGGTGGAAAACCCATTCGGCTCATCACTGATAACAGATAACGATACCGCACCTTGTCGAATGAGCTGTTAAAATCAATGGCAACCACCGCGGCGCGGAGTCTGCACGCCGCTGCCAGTGCAATTAAATCACGACATTCTCCTGTGGCTGTTTGTATATTAACTGAGCCACCCGGAGTTGTCTGTTCCGGGGATAGAATTCTAGGCAGAATCTTACTGCATCGCATCGCCAGGAGTCCTGTAAAAATTTTTTAGTCTGCGTTAAGCAGAGTCAGGGGGCGGTAATTGCTGTCGTCACTCCTGGTGTCGGTTTGTGGATGGGTATAATAATTCCCGTGACAAAGGACGGCGGTTCGGCGTTCTCCATCGTCATCAGTTCATGAAAGATCGTCGTCCACCGTGACGCCATTAGGCCAAGGAAAGCGCGACAAAATTCTATCGGCAACCGTCGACACCAGTTGGCTTATTCAGAGCACCTTTGTCGGTTGCATCGTTGACTTCGTCGCGCTTGTGGTTCAAATGGCTTTAAGCTCTATGGGACTTAACAGCTGAAGTCATCAGTCCCCTAAACTTAGAACTACTTAAACCTAACTAACCTAAGGACATCAAACACATCCATGCCCGAAGCAGGATTTGAACCTGCGACCGTAGCGATCCCGCGGTTCCGGACTGAAGCGCCTAGAACCGCTCGGCCACCGTGACCGGCTTCGTCACGCTTAACTGGCTCCATCAGCTCGTTCGCTTCGTCGCTGGCGAGGGTGCGAGTTACGTGTGGTAACACAAACTCGTCAGCGCGGTTGTTGGTAGTCTTCTCCTGGTACATTGTGCGGTTGTGGTCTACAAAGGCATTGACGATTTCGGCCTGGCTAGTGTCTTGCTGGGCGCGACAGGTGTAGATCTCGGTGATGAGTCGTTGTCATCGGATTTTCGTATCGGAGGTGATATGATGCATGGTGGGATGTTCTTGTTCCACCGAATCTTGACGTCGGGTCGGTACCATCGCCCCCTGCAATCTACGGTGTGTCAACGTTACAATTTGTGCCTTAATCGTGCTGCGTTCCCTCTGGGTCTAAGGGGCGGGCGGCTGAGCGTCCAGGTCACGTAGAAATAATCGGTAGTGTGCCAGCGCCATGCCGGCGCCGGGACCTTTGCCTTTCGCGGGCAAGTGCTCTACCAACTGAGCTACTAGTTCTGCAGGTAGTAGCTGAGTTGAAAGAGCAGTTTCCCGCGAAAGGAAAAAGTCCCGAGTTCGAGTCTCTGTCCGGCACACAGTTTTAATCTGCTAGGAAGTTTGATGTCAGCACACAATCCGCTGCAGAGTGAAAATCTCATTCATTATGGAAGAGCAGCTGAACGGAATGGACAGTGTCTTGAAAGGAGTATACAAGATGAACATCAACAAAAGCAAAACGAGGATAATGGAATGTAGTCGAATTAAGTCGGGTGATGCTGAGGGAATAAGATTAGGAAATGAGACACAGTAGTAGATGAGTTTTGCTATTTGGGGAGCAAAATAACAGATGATGGTCGAAGTAGAGAGGATGTGAAATTTAGACTGGTAATGGTAAGGAAAGTGTTTCTAAAGAATAGAAATTTGTTAACATCGAGTACAGATTTACGTGTCCGGAAGCCGTTTCTGAAAGTGTTTGTATGGAGCGTAGCCATGTATGGAAGTGAAACATCGACGTTAAATGGTTTCGACAAGAAGAGAATAGAAGCCAGAATGAGATTCTCACTCTGCAGCGGAGTGTGCGCTGATATGAAACTTCCTGGCAGATTAAAACTGTGTGCCCGACCGAGACTCGAACTCGGGACCTTTGCCTTTCGCGGGCAAGTGCTCTACCAACTGAGCTACCGAAGCATGACTCACGCCCGGTACTCACAGCTTTACTTCTGCCAGTACCTCGTCTCCTACCTTCCAAACTTTACAGAAGCTCTCCTGCGAACCTTGCAGAACTAGCACTCCTGAAAGAAAGGATATTGCAGAGACATGGCTTAGCCACAGCCTGGGGGATGTTTCCAGAATGAGATTCTCACTCTGCAGCGGAGTGTGCGCTGATATGAAACTTCCTGGCAGATTAAAACTGTGTGCCCGACCGAGACTCGAACTCGGGACCTTTGCCTTTCGCGGGCAAGTGCTCTACCAGGAAGTTTCATATCAGCGCACACTCCGCTGCAGAGTGAGAATCTCATTCTGGAAACATCCCCCAGGCTGTGGCTAAGCCATGTCTCCGCAATATCCTTTCTTTCAGGAGTGCTAGTTCTGCAAGGTTCGCAGGAGAGCTTCTGTAAAGTTTGGAAGGTAGGAGACGAGGTACTGGCAGAAGTAAAGCTGTGAGTACCGGGCGTGAGTCGTGCTTCGGTAGCTCAGTTGGTAGAGCACTTGCCCGCGAAAGGCAAAGGTCCCGAGTTCGAGTCTCGGTCGGGCACACAGTTTTAATCTGCCAGGAAGTTTCATATCAGCGCACACTCCGCTGCAGAGTGAGAATCTCATTCTGGAAACATCCCCCAGGCTGTGGCTAAGCCATGTCTCCGCAATATCCTTTCTTTCAGGAGTGCTAGTTCTGCAAGGTTCGCAGGAGAGCTTCTGTAAAGTTTGGAAGGTAGGAGACGAGGTACTGGCAGAAGTAAAGCTGTGAGTACCGGGCGTGAGTCGTGCTTCGGTAGCTCAGTTGGTAGAGCACTTGCCCGCGAAAGGCAAAGGTCCCGAGTTCGAGTCTCGGTCGGGCACACAGTTTTAATCTGCCAGGAAGTTTCGTATCAGCGCACACTCCGCTGCAGAGTGAGAATCTCATTCTGGAAACATCCCCCAGGCTGTGGCTAAGCCATGTCTCCGCAATATCCTTTCTTTCAGGAGTGCTAGTTCTGCAAGGTTCGCAGGAGAGCTTCTGTAAAGTTTGGAAGGTAGGAGACGAGGTACTGGCAGAAGTAAAGCTGTGAGTACCGGGCGTGAGTCGTGCTTTGGTAGCTCAGTTGGTAGAGCACTTGCCCACGAAAGGCAAAGGTCCCGAGTTCGAGTCTCGGTCGGGCACATAGTTTTAATCAGCCAGGAAGTTTCAGAGAATAGAAGCTTTCGAAATGTGGTGCTACAGAAGAATGCTGAGTGTTAGATGCGTAGATCACATAACTAATGAGGAGGTACTGAACAGAATTGGGGAGAAGGGAAATTTGTGGCACAATTGGCCTAGAAGAATGGATCGGTTGGTAGGACATGTTCTGAGGCACCAAGGTATCACCAGTTTTGTACTGGAGCGCAGCGTGGAGGGTAAAGATCGTAGAGGAAGACCAAGAGATGAACACAGTAAGCAGATTCAGAAGGATGTAGGCTGCAGTACGTACTGGGAGATGAAGAGGCTTGCACAGGATAGAGTAGCATGGAGAGCTGCATCAAACCAATCTCTGGAATGAAGACCACAACAACAACAACTACAAACTAAAAATTTATCTCTTCTTATCATGGGCTCCGGAAACATCGAGCATTGATACTCGGTTCACCTCATACATGGTATCTTCGGTGCAGTGTATGGATGAAACCCGTGTTGACTAGATGATTGAAAACTACATAGGAAGTGAAGGCACTCGCATAATAGCCTGGCTGTCACTCGAGTCGGCGATGGGAGCTGTTAAGGCCCAGTCCTTTGCGATGCTCTGCAGGCCATGAGCACACTGGGCGGCTTCATCGATCGGATTAAAAGCGTGGAGCGGCGCTAATTGGGTTACGGCGGGCAGCTGGGCCAGTAGCTGCCTTAAGCAATCACCTGGGTCGTCAGAACCAGGTGGACTCAGGTGACTGTGTGGGGGCGTGCGCGCGCTTGGCGTCCAGTGTCGACCAATTCAGTCTCTACACATGCGTTTAACCGGTGGCTGTCGCGCAACGCCGAGCTGGAAGCGTCTTACCAGGGGAACTTCACGAAGTTTCCTCTCAGCTTTCCTTCATACTTACGAGATGTCAACGATCTGGTTCTAAATCTGAACGATGCAACTCTAAGAACACTCTCAAAAAATATGACTTGCGAAACATCTGAAGATACGAGTGCCTTGTAAGGGATCCGTGATCCCATGAACATAGATGCTAGTATCCGACGCCCAGGTCGATAGTAGACAGGAGTCGATTGTCGACCGCTGCAGGAGGCAGTGAGACGAATGTTGAGTGCAGAGTAGCACTGGAGAGTGTCGAGCAAGCGGTAGTGCTGGAGCGACGGGCAAAAATGGTGGTCGAGTAAATTCACCGGAGTATGATGAGTGAGCGCGTCCCCCTGATCGTCGTGGGGTGGACCCTCATCGATACCGATTCGCGAGTGATATGAAACCAAAAGTGACAAGTGCCGAATTTCGTGTTTCGCGTCAACCGCGTCGGCCAGCAACAACCATGGATTGCAGTGAGGATTGTTGTGGATGTTAACCATCATCATTGCGTGTGACGAAATACCTAAAATCAGCAACCAATAAGAGATAGAACCGTAATTAGATGTGTAAGGCGAAGGTAGCAACTGCCTCAGAATTTGTGTGTTCGTAGAAAATACAATGCAGTTTGTACATCGCAACCTTTGTGGTCCTTTATAATAGACAAACTTTCAATCATTCCACTATTCAGTTGCAAAACAGCCGCACTCAGTTGAAATACTCCCGAAACCACAGCAGAAAAACCGATAGCCTTTCTTCCATTAAGCACACGGTCATATAATAATTAACTGTTTGGCGGCTTCGGCAAATTACTCAATACCCAATAAAGGAACTTAATCGGGGGTGTTTCAGCCTCTAATTATTAACGATTTCAACTACTCGTACTTATGAGGAGCATCTAGAAGATGATCGAACAGCGATCCCTTCTTGTAGTCGTAAGGTCACTAGTTCCATTCTCACAAACTGGAACATAATTTTTTTATTTTTATTTTATTTTTCTGTTTATTATCATAATCGTGACCCGCATCGGGTTCTCATAGCATTATCAGCAGCTGCAGGCCACTGTGTAGTGTTTATGATTAAAATTCAGAAACAGCATAGGTAACTGAATGTTGTTGTTGTCTTCAGTCCTAAGACTGATTTGATGCAACTCTAGATACTACTCTATCCTGTGCAGGCCTCGTCATTTCGGAATGACAAATGCAGTTTACATCTTTCTGAATCTTCTAACTGTATTCATTTCTTGGTCTCCCACTACGATTTTTCATCCTCCACGCTTCCTTCCAATACTAAGTTCGTGATCCTTTGACGTCTCATTCCTTCTTCTAGTAAGTTTTGCTGCAAATTTCTTTTCTCCCCAATGCTATTCAGTACTTTACATTAAATGCGCGACCTACCCATCTAATCCTTAGCATTCTTCTGTAGCACGACATTTCAAAAGCTTCTATTCCTTTCTTGTCAAAGCTGTTTATCTTCCGCGTTTCAGTTCCATACATGGCTACACTCCGTACAAAAACTTTCAGAAACAACTTCCTGGCACTTAAATCTATACTCGATGTTAACAAATTTCTGTTCTTCATAAACGCTTTTCTTGCCATTGACGGTCTACATTTTATATCTTTGCTACCTCGACCATCATCAGTTATTTTGTTATTCGAATACCAAAACTCATCTACAACAGGTTTCTCGTTTCCTAGACTAATTCCCTTAGCTCTGACTTAATTCGACTGTATTCCATTATCCTCGTTTTGCTATTCTTTATATTCATCTTAGATCCTCCTTCCAAGACACTGCCCACTCCATTCAGCTGCTCTTACAAGCCTTTGCTGTCTCTGACAGAATTACAATGTCATCGGCAAACCTCAACGTTCTTACTTCTTCCTCCTCAACTTTAACTTCTACTCCAAATTTTTCTTTGGTTTCCTTTACTGCTTGCTCATTATACGGATTGAATAACATCGGTGGTAAGCTACAACACTGTATCACTCCCTTCGTACCCCTCGACTCCTCTTTGGTTTCTACACAAGTAATAAACAGATAGAAAATAGCCTTTTGCTCCCTGTGTTTTACCCCTGCTACCTTCAGAATTAGAAAGAGAGGATTCCAGTCAACGTTGTCAAAAGCTTTCACTAAGTCTACAAATGCTAAAAAGGTAAGTTTGCCAATCCTTAACCTACCTTCTAAGATAAGTTTTAGTGTCAGTATTACCTCACATGTTCCTACATTTCTCCAAAATTGAAACTGATCTTCCCTGAGGTCAGCTTCTACCAATTTCTCCATTCTTAAGTGAATATTAATCACAAATTCTAGTATAACTGAAATGATTTAAGAAGCCCCCGCCAGGAAAGTACTCATGAGGTACGACTTAACCGACACTCATCATCATAGTTCATCCACTTTGCACAAAACAACTATTGAACTATTTTCTAATCAAAAACCTTTGTTTACTTTTAGTTACTAATAGCAGGAAAATGCGTGTATTCAGAATAAATTAAAATTTTTTACAAAAATGTGGAATATCTTATTGTTAAATGGAAAAATCTATACGTCAGTAATACTTCATATCATGTTTACCTTTATTTTTCGTCTCTAGGAATAAAAATTATTTTGTGTCTAATGTTTCGCAGTTTTGTACCAGATTTTAATGTACTATGAAGATTCGCTTCTTCATGTAATTAGTAATTAAAAATATTATAATTTTTATTGGTGATTTGTGGTTGTATTTGTCAATAAATATTTTAATTTAGTAATAAACATAGAATTTAAACAAAAGGAAAATGATTGTATTTAGTCAGAATCGAACCAGTGAGCTCACGATTAGGAAGTGTGAACGCTATTCACACAGCTATTTTTTTTAGACTGAATCATTTATTGAATTTAAATACAAGCATTAGAAGATTTTAAGTATGTTGGTGCATAGCTTAACCATCGTCAATATATCCTTCAAACTACTTATATTAAACGTGGAATTAATAGTAATACTTATATGACGATTAAATGGAAGACTATAACAGTGAACATTTTGTATCCACAGGAGCATTTGTTTTAAACATCATAAAACGTTTTTAGTCTTTCATCCAAAACATTTTCTTTATGCTTTGTTGAATATTATTTGAGCTTCTTTTAAATGTAGTTCAGAGAAATTAAACAGCAAAACTACAAAAATTGCTACAGGATTTTACTTTTATCCTAAATTAAGAATTTTCACTGCGTTACGAGAATGAACAAGCGATAGCTCTGTTGATGATATGAATGATCTGTTCAAATTTTTTATAAAGAAAAACGATCTATAAGCAGGTCGTATAATGCAAGGCTCGAAGTCATACATCGTAAACGACGCTCTAATTTTCAAATTTCGAAGTTGACTATTTCGAGTGTTGTTGAGAAGATCATGACATTGCTTTCGGAAACTGATGTCTGAAATGTGGCCTTCAGATCCTACATGTATCAAATAATTCAATGCCGGGCTTTAGGTTCTCCTGCTAAAAGTGTGACAAATCTAACGTATGAGAAGTGTACGCTAAACGCCAACTTACGAATGCGGGCAGTTCTTCATGTTGCCAGAAGTTAGTCCAAACCGACCTTTACAAAAACGCTGCAGTTATTGAACTAAACGGCCATTTCACTGATCTGCTCCCATAGCTCGCCAAACATCACGCTAAATGTCGAGGGACATTGACATATACACAACTTTTACTTGTGACACATTTTGCAGAAGACGAAAAATTTGATTTCGTAAACCAATTTTCTCTCTCATATACAGGGGAGAGTGTGTAACATCCCCCTCACATATCGACCTTAATCGCATCGAAATCCCTCGATACGACAAATTCGCGCCAGACACTTTGTTGTTTTTGCTCTGACCAGTATTCAGCCAGAAACAAATTTTTAAACTCGTCAAAAGTCAGGTTCGTAATGTTGAGGTTTAAGCCCCAACGCTTGGCATCAGCAGCCAACACATCAATAACCGCATTAATTTTTCTCTCATTAGTCCACGATCTGGGTAAAACTCTTTTACAATTTTTAATGAAATCCGTCGCGTGTATACCGCCTTTTTTCAAGGGTTCGAAGCGCTCCTCTTTCGTCAACAATTCCGAACTATGTGCACAGATTGGCACATAGCTCTGTTTTTCATCAAGTTTCTTTTCTAATTCCGACACTCTCGTAATTACTTGGCAAGTGGTTGTCGCAAGCGTTTCCACTTCCCTCTTTTTCTCTTCGCACGTATTAGCCTGCTTCCTCACTTTAATATCTACTTCGGACACTAAAGCCTTTAAAGTTTCCATCTTCTGTTGATCCTCTTTTTTCACTAATTGAATTTGTTCCGTCACCTTATTCTCGATGGTAGGAGCAAGTGCTTTTCCTACACTTTTCTCGATTCTGCTAATTTCGGAATTAAAACGAGTATTTATGCTCACAATTTCCGCCTGAACGCCTATCATTTCCTGTTTAAGATTACCGATTTCGGTATTAATTACAATAATATCTTCTTTGATTTTATCAACTTTTGTGTTAACAACTCCAAAATTGCTGTTAACAACATTAATAGCTTTGTTCTGATTGTCTAGCTTCCGTTCAATTTTTTCAGACTGAGCTTCTTGATTGGCAGACTGAGCTTCTTGGTTGGCAGCCTGAGCTTTAATTTCTGCCGATTGACTCTTGATTTCGTTAATCAAAACATTCAATAAATCAGTTAAATTCCCGGAAACTACCGGTTTTACTTCCGTAGCGGCTTCCTCTTTAATTGTTCCCCGTATTCGTCATCAAGGGTTTCAGATTTGGTTTTCACTTCCGATTCCAAAACATTTTCTAAAGTTTTGAATTCCGTTTCTGCTCTTTGTTGCGTTTAGGCGGTCGCGTCTCACATGCATGCCGCCTGCCCCTGAACAATGGGTACCGCGGTGCGCGTTTCCCACTGTTCGACCGATTGTTCCGTATCCAAGTCTACCAAATTTTGGTAATTGTTGCCTTCTTGCCCGCATCTCGTGGTCGTGCGGTAGCGTTCTCGCTTCCCACGCCCGGGTTCCCGGGTTCGATTCCCGGCGGGGTCAGGGATTTTCTCTGCCTCGTGATGGCTGGGTGTTGTGTGACGTCCTTAGGTTAGTTAGGTTTAAGTAGTTCTAAGTTCTAGGGTACTGATGACCTTAGATGTTAAGTCCCATAGTGCTCAGAGCCATTTGAACCATTTTGTTGCCTTCACTCATTTTAATAATTTTCAATATAAATTGCAAATCTCAAATCTAATTAGGATTCCTCCCACTACTTAATCTCGCTGACGTAACGACCTGTTCGTAACCAATACTTTGTTACGAGGTTTGCACCATACAAAATTCGTGTCCAGAACAACCTCAAATCTGAAGATTGTCCTGTCACCATGTCGCAACGTGTAACCTCCCCCTCACTTATCGACCTTAATGACAGTGAAAAATTAAACCGCGTGTATCTAATGGGAATTTGGGAAAAGCAATCGTCACCGAAGTTTATCTGTCGGGAAAGAAGGAGGAAAGGGTTACATCTAAATGAAAGGAAAAATGCAAATGAAACTGGCGGAAATTAGTTTTGAGAAGGGGTAAAGTTAATAAAGAAAGTAAATGTGCGGCCGTTACGTTAACAATTAACTAGTGGTAATTAGATATTTGAGATTCGGGGAAAATTACGGTCGCCAATCCTATGGACAATTACTATAGTAACTGAAAAAGAAAGGTTATTGCACATATAATTAGCACTAGAAGCGTGGCAACTGAAGGTTGACACGTGTAGTGTGAAAACTGAATGTTTGTCAGAAGTAATAAATTTCGCTACACTCTGACTTAATATAGCAAAAGAATTAATAAAACCGGAAAATTGAAAGTTAATTTAGTGACTGAAATTAATAGTGAGCTTTGTTTCTGAAGCACTTCGAAATTCAGTAAAATACGGTTAGTCTTGGGCTACTTCAACAATCATTTCAAAAGCTACTTGAATCTACGCAGTTTAGAAATAAGAGATTTAACTTTGAACTTGAATTAAATGATTCTGAACAATTAACAGTAGTAAAATTTAGTACGTACCAAGCTGAGCTGCAGTCACAGGTAAGCTAAAATGTGGTAACAAAACTCGCACTTTTAATTTGTGCTTGTGTAATCTAAATATTGTAGCCAGCTACGAATACTTTAACTGATCTTTGAAATTAAAGCAGTGAAATCGAATGATATTACTTTAATGCTGGCGTTTGAATTTCAACGATGCTCGGGTTCATTCCGGAAAAGGAAGGGACCCTGCTTGGTAATGCAATTGGGACTATGAGCAACAAAGGTTCATGCTAAGTTGCTGTATTTTTGGGATGCAACAGTTTTAAAAGCTGAGGTCTGCCATACAGTTCTAAAACTTTACGTGCTTCCAGTCTTCCTTGTTGGTTGACTGACGATTTGAAGCCGTCGATCGAGGAGGTGGCGACAGTCACTCATTGTCGGCCGTCGCTGTGGCAGAAGCTGGATGTTGGCGCGCCTTCTTCTCGACACGGTCACCAGGCGAAACGGGCTCTTGATGTGCGCCAGCTAATGCTTCCCGTCCGCGAGACCGTGTCAGAAACTATCATAACAAGTCGAGCGCAATTACATGCTGCCAAATCCCGTAAGCGCGGCAACTTGCGGGAGAGTCACACAACACACCTGCCCAACCGCACTACTCCCGCCAGACCCCGCTCTGCCCGCGCTCCACGCGGCCGAGTTCACACTACCAAAGATCCTAAACACTTTGGTTCTCCACACGACCTATCGATGTATTCGTTCGATAACATAGTTTTCCCTAGGCAAGACCCAGCGTAACAATTCAAATAGTATTTACGAAACAAACCAACATAAATACATGAATATATATATACAAATAGTAAAACAATTACAATATATAAAGACACAGAAATGTCATATCTTCAGGTAACAATATAAGGAAAAAAATTTATAGTACAATAGATGGAAATAGGAGGCTATGCATTTCCGGCGTTACAAGTGGGAGAATTTGGCGCAGCGGGAAAAATGGCGCACGTCAGTATGTCTAACTGCGAGAGCTAGTCTTTTTGATCGGTGCTGCCATCTGAATCTCAGTTATACAGATATGCATACAGAACGCAGAAACCGTTACTTTCCAGATTCGGCGCAATAAGGAAGAGTGTATTTTTGTCTTTATTTCTTCTAATATTTGATCTCTAGGTTCTAAGAGCTAAGCGATTTCCTGTTATGTTAAAATACAAGTTTTTGTTCTTATGTCTATCTCTGTAAATTAACTCTCACTGTTATGTAAGTATTATTTCTCTTAAGGAATGCGCGAGTGTGGAACAATGGTTTTATACAAGCCATGCTTGTTGAGGTAATCTGACGCACAAAATCCGATTGCGGCATTTTACACTACTTCAGTTTCACGTTAATGACGTAAATGAGATACGTTAATGTATGTTTAACGAGAGTAAGAAAAACATGATGGCGCGCATCATTTATCTAAGAATGGTTTCCTTTGTTCAGAAGCTGACGACGTACACCCTAAGACAGAGAGAGCCTCTTGGACGGTGGCTGAACTAACAAGGGAACCTCCCCATCGCACCCCCCTCAGATTTAGTTATAAGTTGGCACAGTGGATAGGCCTTGATAAACTGAACACAGATGAATTGAGAAAACAGGAAGAAGTTGTGTGGAACTGTGAAAAAATAAGCAAAATATACAAACTGAGTAGTCCATGGGCAACATAGGCAACATCATGCACAATGTGAACTCAGGAGCACTGTGGTCCCGTGGTAGCGTGAGCAGCTCCAGATCGAGAGGTCCTTGGTTCGAGTCTTCCCTGGAGTGAAAATTTTACTTTATTTATTTTTGCATAGTTATTATCTGTCCGTTCGTTCATTGACGTCTCTGTTCACTGTAATAAGTTTAGTGTCTGTGTTTTGCGACCGCATCGCAAAACCGTGCGATTAGTAGACGAAAGGACGTGCCTCTCCAATGGGAACCGAAAACATTTGATTGCAAGGTCATAGGTCAACCGATTCCTCCACAGGAAAACACGTCTGATATATTCTATACGACACTGGTGACGGCATGTGCGTCACGTGACAGGAGTATGTTGTTGACCCACCTAACTTGTACACTTGGCGATTCTTCTACCTTGCCCGATTCAGGTTCTCTTGTGGATGTGACAATCACTCCCAAAAAAGTGTTGAAAACATAAGAGTTTGTGACATAAACTGAAAATAAAAAATTAAAATTTTCACTCAATAGAAGATTTGAACCAAGGACCTTTCGTTCCGCAGCTGCTAACGTTGCCACGAGACCATGGCGCTCCTCCGAGCCTATTGTCCTTGATGTTGCATATGTTCCCATCAACTACTCAGTTTGTATATTTTGCTTCTTTTTTCATAGTTCCACACAACTTCTTCCTGTTTTCTCAATTGATCTGTGTTCAGTTTTTCAAGGCCTATCCACTGTGCCAACTTATAACTAAATCTGAGGGGGGTGCGATGGGGAGGTTCCCTTGTAAGAAATGCCGCCACTGCCGTGCATAATGGGATTTCTGTTAGACAGAACACCATCAGCACAAGATACCAGAGGCAAAGCTCTGTGCGTAGTATGTGGTGGATATGTCAAAGGCGGCGAGGAATCGCACTGGTGTATTTCTTGAGCTTTTTGATGTTATTCTGAATGCAGTGGGTGGGGCAGTCCTTTCGCTTATATTTGAGTCATCTTCTCTATTTTTGTAATTATTTTAAAAGAAACATTATTTATTTCATCTATTCAATAGTTAATTAAGCTGATATTTTCGCTGTTTTCTTTTCGTAATCTATGTTGTGCAGTGTTTTATTCCAGAAACACAATATTCAAAAAATTTATTTTCTTTTACAAAATGTGGGGATTTAATACCTTATACCATCCCTTGCGCCAATGTACCCCACTTACTCTCTCATTTTGCTCGGTACGTCGGATAAAATGACGCAATGCAGTGATATCATCATTATCAGATATTTTAAAACGTGCAGCTCTGTGTTTATGGTTTTAGCTATGTTACACTGAACAAATGTGGCCGACGCTATACGAAAATTAGAGCCTCTAAGCATACAGAATAAAGGTTACAGTCAAAATGCCGAATTTCGCCACTTCCCCTACATGCAAGACATGATATTTCAAAAATGGTTCAAATGACTCTGAGCACTATGGGACTTAACATCTGAGGTCATCAGTCCCCTAGACTTCGAACTACTTAAACCTAACTAACCTAAGGACATGACACACGTCCATGCCCGAGGCAGGATTCGAACCTGCGACCGTTGCAGCTGCGCGGTTTCAGACTGAAGCGCCTAGAACCGCTCGCCCACAACGGCCAGCCCGAGATGATATTTCTAGCTCTCGCAAATATCGGCTTTCAGAGCCTCTGAGAGAGTAGTTCTCCAGTCTTTCGGGATGAAAAAGGGGTCCTCTTGAAGCACTACACGTATCTAGCGACATCTATCGCTAGAGTATTATTGTGTCATCCCTAAAAAAAACCTAAGTCGTTAATTGTTAAAAATAGTTTTACTTTTTTGTCCAACTCACAGCGGTGATAATAATAATAATAATAATAATAATAATAAATTTCCTTTTAGTTTCGTTTTCGTGTGGCAGCCCAAGCTAAACTGTGGACAGCGTTACGACTACAGTACAGATCGCTGTAACGAAGTACTGGCTGGTTATAAACAAACATTCGCTATTGAGCCAGTGTTGACGGAAAAGTATTTACCGTAATGGTGTCGAACTTTATAGGAATGATGTTCAGACTGTATGCTGCAGGATGTGCGTTGTTAAGAGTGTTAGTGTCATGAGTTACCGTTAGGCTTCCATACTGGTACGGCGACGTAGGGCTGTAACACATCCATCAGTGTGCACTGCAGTTGCAGAAACAGCCAGTATTGGTCTAGACAAGGTGAGCAGTGCCCTAGTCGTAGAGCTATTTTATCGAAGGATTTTGGAACAATATGAATTACCTCGAAGAAAATGGTCTATTGACACACAGTCAACACGGATTTAGAAAACATTGTTCTTGCGAAACACAACTAGCTCTTTTCTCGCACGAAGTTTTGAGTGCTGTTGACAAGGGATTTCAAATTGATTCTGTATTTCTGGATTTCCGGAAGTCTTTGGACACTATACCATACAAGCGGCTTATGGAATATTGTCTCAGCTACGTGACTGGATTCGTGATTTCCAGTCAGAGAGGTCACAGTTCGTAGTAATTGACAGAAAGTCATCGAGTAAAACGGAAGTGATTTCTGGCGTACCTCAAGGTAGTGTTATAGGCCCTTCGCTGTTCCTCATCTATATAAACGATTTGGGAGACAATCTGAGCAGCCGTTTTAGGTTGGTCGCAGATGACGCTGTCGTTTATGGACTAGTAAAATCATCAGAATATCAAAACAAATTGCAAACCGATTTAGAAAAAGTATCTGTATGGTACGAAAATTGGCATTTGACCCTAAATAACGAAACATGTGAGGTAATCCACATGGGTGCTAAAAGGAATCCGTTAAACGTTGGTTACACGATACATTAGTCAAGTTTAAAGGTCGTAAATTCAACTAAGTACATACGAATTACAATTACGAACTTAAAATGCAAGGAACACATAGAAAATGTTATGAGGAAGGCAAACCAAAGACTGCGTTTTATTGGCAGGACACTTAGAAAACGAGACAGATTAACTAAGGAGACTGCTTTCTCTCTTAGAATACTGCTGTACGGTGTGGGATCCTTACCAGATAGGACTGACGGAGTACATCGAAAAAGTTCAACGAAGGGCAGCACGTTTTGTATTATCGCGAAATATGGGAGAGTGTGTCACTGAAATGATACAGGATTTGGGCTGGACACCATTAAAAGAAAGGCGTTTTTCATTGCGACAGAATCTTCTCACGAACTTCCAATCACCAACTTTCTTCTCCGAATGCGAAAATATTTTGTTTCCACCGACCTACATAGGGAGAAGCCCGCCCGCTTAGCCGTTCGGTCTAACGCACTGGTTTCCGGGCGGGAAAGCCTGCCGGTACCCGGCACGAATCCGCCCGGCGGAGTATTGTTGAGGTCTGGTGTGCTGGCCAGTCTGTGGATGGTTTTTAAGGCGGTTTTCCATCTGCCACGGCGAATGCGGGCTGGCTCCCCTTATTCCGCCTCAGTTACACTATGTCGGTGATTGCTGCGCAAACACTTTCTCCACGTACGCGTACACCATAATTACTCAACCACGCAAACATTGGGATTACACTCGTCTGGTGTGTGACCCTCCCGGGGGATGAAGGGGGGGGGGGGGGGGTGTCCACTGTGGGCCGAACCGCACAATAACCCTGGGTTCGGTGTGGGGCGGCGGTGTGTGGTGAGTGGACTGCTGTAGCCTGTTGTGGGGTTCAAATGGCTCTGAGCACTATGGGACTTAACAGCTATGGTCATCAGTCCCCTAGAACTGAGAACTACTTAAACCTAACTAACCTAAGGACATCACACAACACCCAGTCATCACGAGGCAGAGAAAATCCCTCTCCCCGCCGGGATTCGAACCCGGGAACCCGGGCGTGTGTTGTGGGGTTGTGAACCACTGAGGGCTACGGCGGGGACGAAGCCTCTCCGTCGTTTCTAGGTCCCCAGTTCCATACAATACAGTACAATACAATACAATACAATACAAATACATAGGGAGAAACGATCACCATGATAAAATAAGGGAAATCAGAGCTCGCACGGAAAGATATAGGTGTTCGTTCTTTTCGTGCGCCTTACGAGATTGGAATAATAGAGAATTGTGAAGGTGGTTCGATGAACCCTCTGTCAGGCTCTTAAATGTGATTTGCAGAGTATCCATGTAGATGTAGAAAACAGTTGCAGTAGTGCGTACCGCCACTATCGACGCATTAAAGGGATAAGGAGAAGTCCTCTTTAGCGCCAGGATTGAACGCTACTGGGACATTTGAGTTAACTGGTGATTTGTGAATTGCACCTGGGAGAGACCGGCGTACTATTGCGGCACAAATTGTTGAAGTTACCGTCGCCATGGTTCAGAATGCTGGACGTGATGTGCCATCTTCAAACAGTGCACAAGCTGTGTCGCCCAATAGTTCCTAAAATGCTGCGAACAATTATTGTGAGATGATATCTCTAGTGTAGTTCCAGGCTATCAAATGCAGAGGACTGTCACGTTGAGCAACATTTGTTGGGTTGGGTTGTTTGGGGAATGAGACCAGACAGCGAGGTCATCGGTCTCATCGGATTAGGGAAGGATGGGGAAGGGAGTCGGCCGTGCCCTTTCAAAGGAACCATCCCGGCATTTGCCTGGAGCGATTTAGGGAAATCACGGAAAACCTAAATCAGGATGGCCGGACGCGGGATTGAACCCTCGTCCTCCCGAATGCGAGTCCAGTGTGCTAACCACTGCGCCACGCAACATTTGTAACCAGGACAGTAAACATGGTACACAATTAAAAATTACCTTCGCGTGGGGGAATTAAAATGTTTGTTTAGATGTTTTATTCATTATAGTGGCGCAGTGGTTACCACACTGGACTCGCATTCGGGAGGGCGACGGTTCAACCCCGCGTCTGGCCATCCAGATTTAGGTTTTCCGTGATTTCCCTAAATCGTTCCAGGCAAATGTCGGGATGGTTCCTTTGAACGGGCACGGCCGATTTCCTTCCCCATCTTTGACAGAATTCTTGTATGTGCTCCGTCTATAATGACCTTGATGTCGACGGGATGTTGAACCTCATTTTCCTTCCTTTTTTATTCGTTATTTCTCTTCCTCCTGTCTTTACAACTGTTTCCACAAAGTTTCGTTGTTCTACGGTCCCTCGTTTTTCAATGGCGCCCTTTCAAGTAGCTAAAGTATAATTATAGTATATTTGCGCGTTTCCTAGCTTTACGTTGCCTCACGTTAATCTGGTCGACGATGATCAGCGTCTAATGAAGAGGGATGTTGCACAATAGATATGCAGTACAGATGCACGGCTTCTGTTACAGGGGCATGTTTAGTGCGCTATGCGGATAGAGGTCACCTGATTTAATTCGTCACTGTATTAATTACATATCCCGCAACTGCGGTGGATTTAGCTATAATTGCTGCAAAAGCTTTTTGTGTTATCCTCTAACGCAGCTCAAAATTGAAAAACGCTGCGACACAACGAAAAACTGACGCATTGTTTTTCGAAAATCCTCTGTAATACCGTACGTATTGTTCAGTGCTGCACGTGTAACCATGTCGAGATACAATTGCAATGAACAGTTTCCCGAGTTAATGCCGTAATACGGAAATGTTGTCCCTGCAACTGAAACTTATGGAGATCAAAGTAAGAGAAATTTACGATTTTTCCATATCGAAAACGTGGAACACATATGTAATACGATTGTCACCCCACCTAACGTTTTCAGCCTAAATTTATTTCGACAAGTTAAAGAAAATGTTCATCTAAATTTTCTTAAGCCTTTTTTCACAAAGGTTGTAAGAAACAACAACCATGGCGTTTTCGTAATCTTATGCAGGACTGAGACGATGACCAAAATTTGTTTTTTAGGTTTCCCTTTTCTGTTTATCATTCGCCAGCGAGTACAGCGTACTGTTTTTTTTAGCCAGTTATTCCTCAAACCGGTCCTATATTTGTGAAGATACTGCGTATTATTTTTGTCTTGGTGGGTAATAGACAATGTGGCGCAGCCTCGAACGCCTTCGGAAATCTAGGAAGACGAAATCTGTATATTGGTTCAAATGGCTCTGAGCACTATGCGACTTAACTTCTGAGGTCATCAGTCCCCTAGAACTTAGAACTAATTAAACCCAACTAACCTAAGGACATCACACACATCCATGCCCGAGGCAGGATTCGAACCTGCGACCGTAGCGGTCGCTCGGTTCCAGACTGTAGCGCCTAGAACCGCACGGCCACTCCGGACGGCCTCCCTGCGCTCTTTTCCAGTCACACAGGCAATTTTGCTACGGAAGACATTCTCGATAGATTCGAGATGGGGAAGCGGTTAAAGCAGCAATGCATTCGATATGGGAGTATAACCTGAAATTCCATCATGGTCTGGTATCAAATGCGGTTTCAGTAGCCTTAATTGTTCTTCAAATCTGCCGTTCATGGTGTGGGTTCCTGTTGTCATGTCCTAGTTCATGAACCACGGGCAACGTATGAGTGGCCAAGTAAGTGGTCCTGACAGTTGGGATACCAGTTACTTTGGAATGAGGCTGGGCATCTCGGACATATTCTGAGTCGTGGTCACCTTTGTGCTCAGACGGCAAAGACTACCAAATCCACCCGTTAGTCCCTCAACCGTTAGGGATAAAACTCAATGGGACTCGTGGCAAGTAAGGCTAGCAACCTGCGCCCCTTGTACTTTTTATATGATGCTGGCAACAATCGGAGCAAAATGCCTCGGACCTTTGGAGGTGACGTAGTCCCACCTCTAATTGACAAACCAGGGACTCCTAAGATACGACTCGGCACAGGAATGGTAACGAGATGGGGAGTTTTAATATCAATGGGGGCTACTTTGGGAAGAAGGTATAACTGGCAGAGGCCGCAAGTAAGATGGGGTTGGATGTTTTAGCTGTTAGTGACATTCGGGTAAGGGGTGAGAAAGAAGAGGAAGTGGGAGAATACAAGGTCTGCCTGTCAGGAGTCAAAGCAGGAATAGCACAATGGGATGTAGGGTTTTACATCAGGAAAGAAATGGAACCCAGCGTAGTTACAATAAGGTATGTAAACGAACGACTGATGTGGATAGATTTGACAGTGTCTAGCAAGAAAATTAGGATTGTGTCAGTATATTCGCATTGTGAAGGGACAGATCAAGATAAGATGGATAGTTTTTATGACGCACTCAGTGATGTGGTTGTTAGAGTAAAGGACAAGGACAGTGTTCTGCTCATGGGTGATTTTAATGCCAGGATTGGAAATCGAACAGTTGAGTATGAAAAGGTTATGGGTAAATTTGGAGAGGATATGGAGGCCAACAGGAACGGGAAACAACTCTTGGATTTCTGAGCCAGTGTGGTCTTAGTAATCACAAACTCCTTTTTTAAACACAAGAACATTCACCGGTATACTTGGGAAGGCAGGGGAACCAGATCTATCATTGACTATATAATAACAGAACAGGAATTCAGGAAGGCTGTGAGGGACACACGTGTATTCAGGGGATTCTTTGATGACACTGATCCCTATTTAATCTGCAATGAAATTGGTATTATCAGGCCGAAAGTGCAGGAGGTCTGGTCCATGCGTAGGACGATAAGAGTGGAGAAACTTCAGGATAAGGAAATCAGGCACAAGTACATAAAAGTGATCTCAGAAAGTTACCGGTTAGTTGAATGTAGTCAATTACAGTCAATGGAAAAGAATGGACAAGGTACAGGGACAAATTACTAGAAGTGGCTAAAGAATATCTTGGAACACTAGTGTGTAAAGGTAGGAGGAAGCAAACAGCTGGGTGGAAGGACACAGTCAAGGCAGCCTGTAAAAGGAAAAAGAAGGCGTATCAAAAATGGCTACATACTAGAACTCAGGTAGACAGAGAAAGTTATGTTGAAAAAAGAAACAAAGCCAAACAGATAATTGCAGCATCCAAGAAGAAATCTTGGGAAGACTTCGGAAACAGGTTGGACACTTTGGGTCAAGCTGCTGGAAAACCATTCTGGAGTGTAATTAGCAATTTTCGAAAGGGAGTTAAGAAGGAAATGACAAGTATTTTTGACAGGTCAGGAAAACTGCTGGTGAATCCTGTTGATGCCTTGGGCAGATGGAGGCAATATTTTGAAGAGTTGCTCAATGCAGGTGAAAATACTATCAGTAATGTTTCAGATTTCGATGTACAATGGGATAGGAATGATGATGGAAATAGGATCACATTTGAGGAAGTGGAGAAAATGGTCAATAGATTGCAGTGCAATAAAGCAGCTGGGGTGGATGAAATTAAGTCGGAACTCATCAAATACAGTGGAATGTCAGGTCTTAAATGGCTACACAGGATAATTGAAATGGCGTGAGAGTCGGGACAGGCTCCATCAGACTGGACGAAAGCAGTAATCACACCAATCTTTAAACATGGAAACAGAAAAGATTGTAACAACTACAGAGGTATCTCTTTAATCGGCGTTGTGGGTAAAATCTTCTCAGATATTGTTGAAAGGAAATGGCGAGTATTAGTTGAGGACAAATTGGATGAAAACCAGTATGGGTTTAGGCCTCTTAGAGGTTCTCAGGACCAGATCTTTAGCTTACAGCAAATAATGGAAAAGTGTTACTAGTGGAACAGGGAATTGTATCTATGCTTTATAGATCTAGAAAAGGCATATTACCGGGCTCCTAGGAGGAAGTTATTGTCTGTTCTAAGAGATTGTGGAATAGGAGGCAAACTGTTGCAAGCAATTAAAGGTCCTTACATAGATAGTCAGGCAGCAGTTAGAGTTGACGGTAAATTGAGTTCATGGTTCAGAATAGTTGCAGGGGTAAGACAAGGCTGCAATCTGTCTCCACTGTTGTTCATATTATTTATGGATCATATGTTGAAAACAATAGACTGGTTGGGTGAGATCAAGATATGTGAACACAAAATAAGCAGTCTCGCATATGCGGATGACTTAGTTGTGATGGCAGATTCGACTGAAAGTTTGCAAAGTAATATTTCAGAGCTAGATCAGAAATATAAGGACTATGGTATGAAAATTAGCATCTCCAAAACGAAAGTAATGTCAGTGGGTAAGAGATATAAACGGATTGAGTGCCAAAGAGGAGGAACAAAGTTAGAACAGGTGGACGGTTTCAAGTACTTGGGATGCATATTCTCACGGGATGGCAACATAGTGAAAGAACTGGAAGCGAGGTGTAGCAATGCTAATGCAGTGAGCGCTCAGCTACGATCTACTCTCTTCTGCAAGAAGAAAGTCAATAACAAGATTAAGTTATCTGTGCACCGTGCAATCTTTCGATCAACTTTGTTGTATGGGAGCGAAAGCTGGGTGGATTCAGGTTACCTTATCAATATGGTTGAGGTTACGGATATGAAAGTAGCTAGGATGATTGCAGGTACTAGTAGATGGGATCAATGGCAGGAGGGTGTCCACAATGAGGAAATCAAAGAAAAACTGGGAATGAACTCTATAGATGTAGCAGTCAGGGCGAACAGGCTTAGATGGTGGGGTCATGTTACTCGCATGGGAGAAGCAAGGTTACCAAAGAGCCTCATGGGTTCAGCAGTAGAGGGTAGGAGGAGTCGGGGTAGACCAAGGAGAAGGTACCTGGATTCGGTTAAGAATGATTTTGAAGTAATAGGCTTAACATCAGAAGAGGCACCAATGTTTGCACGGAATAGGGGATCATGGAGGAATTTTATAAGGGGCCTATGCTCCAGACTGAGCGCTGAAAGGCATAATCAATCTTAAATAATGATGATGATGATGATCTACCGTCCCTATTTTATCACATTATTTATGTTCGTTTTAACACATCTTGTCAAACCCTAATGTGGCAGCGTCCTCATTAGTAAATGCGTTTTCAGTTACAGAATTTAATACACTGATGAGCCAGAACATTATGACCACCTGCTTAATAGCTTGTTTGTCCGTCTTTGGAACGAAATACATCACCGATTCTGCGTATCAGGTACCCCAGTTTGTTGTTAGGTTTGTGGAGGTATGTGGCATTAGATGTCTGCGCACAGGTCATGTTCTTCGCTTAAATAAGGGCCGCTGATATGCGACCCAGATGGATTCCATAGGATTTCCATCAAGCGAATTTGGCCGTCGAGACATCAACGTCAGTTCATGTGTTACCACTGGAGCAAGGCCGTTGGCGCCTTCACTTACCTCCATCAACGTATCCTCTCAAGTTTCAAGGACGTCCTTAGGGATGAAATATACGGAACATACGGTCATGAATGATAGATGTTAGGAGGAAATCCAAAGAAACAAAAAAATCAAAAATAGTTTTAAAAATTTGTTGTCAGATATTTTTAAACATTTCTACCCTTAGAAAAGCCTTTCGACAACGATGACTGGAATACACTCTTTGACATACTGAAGTTATCAGGGACTTCATACTCCAATATTCTTTCATTCTTCCCTACTTGTTTTTGCTGTATTTATTCAACTTTTATCACTGCGCAGTAACGATGTTGTCTTGAACTTGTCGTTAATTTCAATGAAACGTTTGTTTTTAAGTTGCATTTTTATTAGTTTCACGTGGTTGCATCAGATAATTCAATTCTAATTAATTTCTCATATCTCAGAGTTTTCTATGGCAATTAATTTATTTATCGTATGATGACGGGAGAAATACTAGACAAACTATTTACAACAAATGCCAACGGCCTTGTTGCAGTGGTAACACCGGGTAAAGGTCACCAAAGTTAAGCGCTATCGGACGTGCGTAGCACTTGGATGGGTGACCGTTAGGCTCTGCCCTCCACTGTTGGCTAGTGGGTTGCATTCAGGCCACATGAGGCGAACAGAAGAGCTACTCAATTGATAAGTAGCGGCTCCGGTCTCGTGGACTGACAACGGCCGGAAGCGCGGTGTTCTGACCACAAACCACTCCGTATCCGCATCCAGTAACGCCCATCATCTGAGGATGACACGGTAGTCGGTCGGTACCGTCGAGTTTTGAAGGCCTGTTCGGAAAGAGGGTTTCTTTTACTTTTTTAATTTTTTTTTCAACAAATATTGTATATACATTTCTACACAGATACACAAAATCGCAAGTTCGTAAAGGGTTCATAACTCTATGTACAGGTTTGGAATCCAGTTAGAAACTTTTGAAAATTGTGAAAGTCTTCCACTGTCCATCTGCATGTTCTGAGGGAACATTCACTGTCCATCTGCATGCTCTGAGGGAACATTAAAATGTTACGTGATGCACTGTGTGTTGGTACTCACCGCAGTCACTTTAGGAGTGGACCCCATCCCCAACGGCGCAGCCATGTTCCACATCTGCCCCAGTCCTGTACGTACCAGTGTCGTCAGCGTAGATGAAAACCTGCTCCTCACTCCCAGGGTTTTTTTATTAGCTCGTGATGCTTCATGGAAGATTGCTCCTGCCATTGATTGTTCCAAGATTCTTGTGCATTGAAGTTACTGCAGGCTGCTTTCTAGACTTCATCCACTGGGTTTCTGATGGCGAAATTTCTAAATCAACAGGTAACTCTGGGTTGCTTTTAGTGTTCCATAGCTGAGTTGGTAAAAACGGAACCCTTAAAGGATCGCTTTGTTGACCGACCGAGCGTTGAAAACCTACTTTCTCAGGAACCTGTGGATCATTCTAGTTGAAATTTATGCTACATATCGTCACTTCGCGGTACAATAAATGTTTGCTTTTAAGTCAATGCAGTCAAAAAGTACGGTCATTTATGTCACATATTTTGATGATAGGAAACTCACTCTTTAAAACCTATAGGGTACTTCCCGTTAATCTTCAATAATGAAATTTAGCAAGAAGTAGTCAATTTGTAATTATACCACACACACACACACACTCACACACACACACACACACACACACACACACACACACACACACACAAAAATTCAAACGGTGGAAAATCCAGGTTGGAATGTAGCAACCTTTCTTATGCCATTTGTTATCCGATATCAAACTTCAAATGAAGACGGTCAGTAGCTCCGCATTCAGGCTGACTGCATCGCAATGGTAGAAATCAGTCTTGAGGCAAGCAATGACTTTCCTGTTCGCATGACGCGTTTCGGAATTTTTCCACCATCACACATCCAGGAGCGATAACTGCACGTAGATACGGCGTTTCAAGTTTGATGTGAAAGTAACATTCGCAGACTAGTCATTCCTTGCCTGATGTTTGACTTTTACCACTGCGAACCCATCAGCCTGATTCGAAAACTACTGATTACTATCATGATGGTAACCTGCCTACTTCATGGTTCTGTGTCACATCTATATTATTGAAACTAAAACATTCACGAAAATATTCGAATCCCCTGGGAGTGATATGTTACCAGCATCAATGTCGATAACAGGCAAAGATGGTCGACATTCTCTATTCCCAGAATGGATGAACAGTCTGTATACACGATTAAGGTTGTACGGAACCCTCAGTGAGCGAGTACTCCTCGCACCTGATCAGTTTTTGCTTATCCTTCTTCACGCGTTTAGCAATGGCTGTGACCTTCTAGTGCACTGTGGTGGGATATGTCCAAGAACTGGTAGCCAGTGCGTGCCTATGGGACGAATACAGCCTATGATCAGTCGCGTCGCTTGACTGAGCTGCGTGTAAATTACTTTAGTGCGACCACCGTTTAGCCAGGTGGAACGGACGTATTCTGCAAGTGAGTATGAAGAGGCTAGAGCTGATGACTGTTGCAGTGGTAACCCAGGCAGTTACGGTTATCTTCTGCAGTATATCGTTCCGAATTTTGATTTTGGTTGCCACATTCCGGAAATGGATTTTGTATCTCAAACAGACCTGTCTCGGAACTTGGTCACACCTAGGTGACTTTGTCAACAACATGTTCCTGAAAAAAGTACGCCTCGAAGAAATTCGCAAAATTTTAGAAAAATTGCAGGCAAGAAACAACTGTAGCGAAGGAGACATTAAGCAAGGATGTACATTTCCAGTTCACCGAACATCAGCCATTTAATCTGGAAACATTCCGAACCGTTGCAGCTACTTTGGTGAAGAAATATGACAAACGCTACCCATTCTGCTCGCACTACAGTAAAACTCACGTGAAAATAACAGAGATGGTGACTAGACTTTCGTAAGGGCCAATGTTTGCGACGAATTACCTATCGTAATGGAGTGGAATTTTTTTAGAATGTTGTTGTTGTTGTTGTTGTTGTGGTCTTCAGTCCAGAGACTGGTTTGATGCAGCCCTCCATGCTACTCTATCCTGCACAAGCTTCTTGATTTCCAAGTACCTACTGCAACCCACATCCTTCTGAATCTGGTTAGTGTACTGTATTCGTCTCTTGGTCTTCCTCTACGATTTTACCCTCCACGCTGCCATCCAGTACTAAAGTGGTGATCCCTTGATGCCCCAGTATATTTCCTACCAACCGATCGGGTCTTCTAGTGAAGTTGTGCCACAAATTTCTCTTCTCTCAGTTCTATTCAGTACCGCCTCATTAGTTACGTGATCTACCCATCTAATCTTCAGCATTCGTCTGCGGCACCACATTTCGAAAACTTCTATTCTCTTCTTGTGTAAACTGTTTATCGTCCATGTTTCACTTCTATATATGGCTACACTCAATATAATTACTTTCAGAAGACACTTCCTGACATCTTAAATTTATACTCGATGTTAACAAATTTCTCTTCTTCAGAAACGCTTTCCTTATCATTGCGTCTACATTTTATATCTTCTCTGTTCCGACCATCATCAGTTATTTTCTCCACAGATGACAAAACTCATCCACTACTTTAAGTTTCTCATTTCCTAATCTAATACCCTCAGCATCGTCTAATTTAATTCGAGAAAGTCTATTATCCTCGTTTTGCTTTTGTTGATGTTCATCTTACATCCATCTTTCAAGACACTGTCCATTCCGTTTACCTGCTGTTCCAGGTCCTGTGCTGTCTCTGACAGAATTACAATGTCTTCGGCAAACCATAAAGTTTTTATTTCTTCTCCAAGGATTTTAATTCCCACTCCAAATTTTTCTTTTGTTTCTTTTACTGCTTGCTCAATACAGAGATTGAATAACATCGGGGATAAGCTACAACACTGTCTCACTCCCTTCCCAACCACTGCTTCCTTTTCATACCCCTTGACTCTTATGACTGCCATCGGGTTTCTGTAAGAAATGTAAATAGCCTTTCGCTCCCTGTATTTTACCCCTGCCACCTTCAGAATTTGAAAGTGAGTATTCCAGTCAACATTGTGAAAAGCTTTCTCTAAGTCTACAAATGCTAGAAACGTAGGTTTGCCACTCCTTAATCTATCTTCTTAGATAAGTCGTAGGGTCAATATTGCCTCACATGCTCCAACATTTCTACGCAGTCTCCTATGACTTAAATTTTCGTCTCCCTTCATTATCTGAATAATTTCTTTTAACTCGTCATACATTTCTTCAATCGCTTCGTCGCCTGCGGAGCTAGTTGACATATAAGCTTTTACTACTGTTGTAGGCGTGGGATTCGTTTCTATCCAGGCTACCATAATGCGTTCTCTACGCTGTTTGTTGTAGCTTACCCGCGCTCCTATTTTTTTATTCATTATTAAACCTACTCCTGCATTATCCCTTTGTGGTTTTGTATTTATAACCCTGTATTCACCTGACCAGAAGACTTGTTCCTCCTGCCACGGAACTTCACTAATTTCCTCTATATCTAACTTTAACCTATCCATTTGCCTTTTTAAATTTTCTAACTTACCTGTCAGATTAAGGGATCTGACATTTCACGTTCTGATTCGTAGAACGCCAGTTTTCTTTTTCGTGATAACGACGTCCTCCTGAGTAGTCTCCACTCGGAGATGCGAATGGGGGACTATCTCACCTCCGGAATATTTTACCCAAGACGACGCCATCATTTAACCATACAGTAAAGCTGCATGCCCTCGGGAAGAATTACGTCTGTAGTTTCCCCTTGCTTTCAGCCGGTCGCAGTGCCAGTACAGCAAGGTCGTTTTGGTCAATGTTAGAAGGCCAGATCAGTCAGTCATCCAGACTGTTGCTGCTCCTGCAACTACTGAAAAGGCTGCTGCCCCTCTTCAGGAACTACACGTTTGTTTGACCTCTCAACAGACACACCTCTCCCCCCTCCCCCCCCCCCCCTCGCCGTTGTGTTTGCACCTGCGGTACGGCCATCTGTAATCTGTATCGTTGAGGCGCGCAGGTCTCCGCACCATCGGCAAGGTCCATGGTTCATTGGGAGTATTTTTTTTAGAAATGGGAAAGTAAACTGCCGACAGTAATATCTTTGGCTTATGGATAAATAGTTCTATGACACTGGTGTTACTGCCTACCCTTTGCAAGTTTCTTCATCTCTGTTTCACTGTTGAGTTAGGCCATTAAAAGCGGAGGCCATACTGGAAAAGCCAGGGAAGACTATAGCCCATGTCCGTTCCAGTTAGTGTATTTCACCATTCCCCAGTTCAGGAAGAACACATCATATCTAAATCTTTGAGATCGTCAGGTATGTAAACTCACATCACCTTACTATAAGTCCACTGTTAAACAACAGCGCCATTTTGCTCGGTTTGAATATATACATTGTCCAGTTACATTAAAAGAACCATCTCTCAAAAGGGTGACTGCTGTGACAGATGCACGAAGAGTGTCGCTGAGGTTCTGGAAGGTACCGACAGGGATGCGGAGCCATACCGACTCCAGTGCCGTGGCCAGCTGCTCTACGATTCTAGGTTGAGGATCCATGGCGCGAAAAGCCCGATCGAGGTGGTCCCACAGATTATCGATTGGGCTTAAAGCCGGGGAGTCTAGTGGGCAGGGGAGTACGATAAACTGATCCTCTTGCTCTTCGAACCACGAACGTCCACTGCTAGCTGCGTGACACATTACATTGTCCTGTTCAAATGGTTCAAATGGCTCTGAGCACCATGCGACTTAACTTCTGAGGTCATCAGTCGCCTAGAACTTAGAACTAATTAAACCTAACTAACCTAAGGACATCACACACATCCATGCCCGAGGCAGGATTCGAACCTGCGACCGTAGCGGTCGCTCGGCTCCAAGCTGTAGCGCCTAGAACCGCACGGCCACGCCGGCCGGCACATTGTCCTGTTGGAAGATGCCATCGTGACGAGGAAAATCAATCTGCTTGTAGGGGTTAACATGGTCGCCAAAGATAGATGTTCACTGGTGTTGATCCATTGTTCCTCCTAGAAAGACGAGATCACGCAGGGAATGCCACGAGAACATCCCCCAGACCATAACACTCCCGCCTTGTTTGCTGACGTTTCACCCCTTACACTGCAACGGCAGGAAGAGATGAACATAAAACGTGATAAATTTGAAAAGGCCATCTGCCATCACTCGGTGAACGTGCCGATGCGGTACTGGCGTGCAGATTCCAGCCTTTGTATCTGACGAACAAAAGGCAGCACAAGTGCGTGAACCCGGTGCTCGCTACAAAGGTCCATATGCAGCAACGTTCGCTTGAGCTCGTTGAAGAGACACTGTTGGCACCATTTTGGTTCCTCTAGGCAGTCAGCTGCTCAAGAGTTGCACGTGTATCCACCTTTACACATCTCTGCAGCTGTCGTTCACCCCTGTCATCTACAACCCGTGGTGCACCACAGTTGCCTCTGAGTCGGTATCGATGGCGAGACTTTGCCATACACGGTACCCTTGAACCACGGTTACAAACTTAGTCGTTTCGGAAATACTTCCATCCTTGGCCGAAAGCCAACGATGACGCCATTCTGGACGTCAGATAAATCACCCCTGCCGGCCGGAATGGCCGTGCGGTTCTAGGCGCTTCAGTCTCGAACCGTGTGACCCCTACGGTCGCAGGTTCGAATCCTGCCTCGGGCATGGATATGTGTGATGTCCTTATGTTAGTTAGGTTTAATTAGTTCTAAGTTCTAGGCGACTGATGACCTCAGAAGTTAAGTCGCATAGTGCTCAGGGCCATTTGATTTGAAGCCAAATCACCCCGTTTACGCATTACAACAACGACTGCACCCTTTTCCGCGTCTCCCCCGACAATGTCTATATACCCTCCACTGCTAGTGCTGCCACCTGCCGTCTGAATGATTGTTGCACGCTGACGTCGAACAGCGGCAGTGGTCAAATTACTGTGACTGGACCGCGTAATAAGAGAATACATAATAAAAATTAAGAACAAGAACAGCCCCCTGTATCCTCAACTTAACCTTGCACACAAAGGAGAAAAGTGTGCAGCCGTAAAAGGTTCTGGCGTCTGCCCTTATTAATTAGAGGTGACGGCAGATAATGAAAATTATAAAAACAAATTGATATCATGCATGCTTTTTTGTTATGATTTTAGGGTGCAAAACTGCTACGGCCATAAGGAAAGGGTAAAAAACCGATTGGGAAATCAGCAGAAATGGGAGCGAAACTCAAAAAGGGGGAAACCAAAAAATAGAAGGAAGTCTTAGAAAACAACCATAGAAGGGGGGTTGTTTTCCCCCAAAAAGAGCTTCAAATGACCGATGTCATCTCTCTGACACTGATAAACTCGAGGACGCGATCGGCTAAGCGCGTGTCATTTGCTAAAATGGAAGATATATCAGGTGACAGCTGTAGACGGGCGCGTAACGGAGTAAAATAGGGGCACTCAAGTAAAAGGTGTCTCACTATTCACAGTTCAGAGCAGTGGGGAGAAAGTGGGGGAGGATCACCACTTAAAAAATGTCGATGGCTAAAAAGACAGTGCCCTATACGGAGTCTAGTTAAAATAACTTCCTCCCGACAACGAGGTCGGGAGGAAGAGGTCTAAGCACAGGGAAGAGGTTTCACGTCCCGTAATTAATTATCGGGAAGTGTAGACCAATGTGCTTGCCATAAAAGAGCAACACGATGACATAAAACACTTTGTAGATCGGCTAAGGGAACCATGCGAACAGCGGGTCGAGGAAGACAGACTGCAGCCTTGGCCGCTATATCGGCTGCCTCATTTCCGCGGATACTAACATGCCCTGGGATACAGAGGAATGTCACATAGACGCCCCCCAAGTGGAGCAAGTGGAGGCAGTCCTGAATCCGGTGGACCAGAGGGTGGACAAATCAAATGGCTCTAAGCACTATGGGACTTAACTTCTGAGGTCATCAGTCCCCTAGAACTTAGAACTACTTAAACCTGACTAACCTAAGGACATTACACACATCCATCCCGTGGCAGGATTCGAACCTGCGACCGTAGCGGTCGCGCGGTTCCAGACTGTAGCACCTAAAACCGCTCGGCCACCCCGGCCGGCGAGGGTGGACAGGATAAAGAGCTTAGAGGCTATGGAGAGAGCTGAGCGAATCCGAGCATATAATATACTGTATCCGCTTATGGCGACGGATGTACTGGACAGCCTGGAGAACAGCGTAAAGCTGCGCAGTACAAACCGAACACTGGTCGGGAAGCCGAAATCCGTTAGGGGTGTCGCCAACAATATAGGCACTCCCAACACCAAATGTTGTTTTCGAGCCGGCAGTGTAAATCAATATGGCATCCTCCATTTGCGCGCATAGAGCAGCAAATGCCCGACGATAAACGAGAGGAGGGGTACTACCCTTGGGAAACCGACAAAGGTCACTGAGCAGGCAGCTCCGGAGGCGAAGCCAAGGTGGCGCCGTACCCCCAGTTGTCAAGAAAGTTTTAGGAAAGTGGAAGGAAAGAGAACGTAGCAGTTGACAGAAGCGGACTCCCGGTGTTAGTAGAGAGGAAGGGCGCCCTGCATACCCTAAATCCAAGGAGGCGTCGAGAAAAAGGGCATGGGCCGGATGAGCAGGCAT
Organism: Schistocerca piceifrons; assembly: GCF_021461385.2. Lineage (NCBI taxonomy): Eukaryota > Metazoa > Arthropoda > Insecta > Orthoptera > Acrididae > Schistocerca > Schistocerca piceifrons. The sequence goes on from NC_060144.1 coordinate 508,877,595, forward strand.
GGATCACAGATGACTAGCGTAACGACTCAGAAGAACAGCTCGCTGATTGGACAGCAGAGGTTCAGTAGTCTCAGCATAAAGGCTTTACACGGGGCTAGTGTAAAAAGCTCCAGACGCTAAACGCAGTCCACAGTGGTGGGAGGAGTCGAGACGCCGAAGAATAGACGGCCGTGCAGAGGAGTAAACTATGCTTCCACAATCCAATTTCGAGCGCACTAAGGCGTGATATAGGCAGAGAAGGACCACTCGGTCCGCTATTCTGAATATGGAGGGTGTTGACGGATCGCAGACAGCGAGCCGAAAGATATGAAACGCGGGAGGATCAGCACAGTTTTCTGTCAAACGTAAGTCCCAAGAATTTGGCGACGTCCGCGAACGGAAGGTGGACAGGGCCTAGGTGTAGGGAAGACGGAGGAAACTCCGTACGACGCCAAAAAATTACACAGTCTTACTAGGAGGAAAGCGGCAGCCGATTTCGATGCTCCATGAGTGGAGGCGATCGAGATATCCTTCAAGACGTCGTTCAAGAAGGTTGGTCCGTTGAGAGCAGTAGTAGATCGCAAAATCGTCGACAAAGAGAGAGCCTGAGACATCGGGAAGGAGACAATCCATAATTGGACTTATGGCGATGGCAAACAGTACAACACATGGCACTGAGCCCTGGGGCACCCCGTTTTCCTGGGAGAAAGCACGGGAGAGAATAAATAAGCACTCTCTCATAAATTCACGAATAAAAATGGGGAGCCGACCTCGAAAGCTCCAAGAGAACAGTGTGCGGAGGTTGCCAACAGGTATCGAATACTCTCTCCACATCAAAAAATATTGCTACCGTTTGGCGTTCCCTGAGAAAATTGTTCATGATATAAGTGGAGAGACCAAAAATATGGTCAACTGCAGTACGATGCTTTCGGAAACCGCACTGGGAAGGTGTTAAAAGGTTTCGGGACTCCAACCACCAGGCTAAACCGCAATTCACCATACGCTCCAAAACCTTGCATACACTATTCGTGAGAGATATGGGGGCGATAGCTAGAGGGGAGATGTTTGTCCTCTCCAGGTTTCGGAAGTGGAATGACGATAGCCTCCCGCCATCTTCTGGGAAAGGTACTGTCGTCCAAATTCTATTATAAAGACGAAGGAGCTAATGCAATGGTATGATAAATGCAGCAACATTTGGACGTGGACGCTATCCGGTCATGGGGCGGAAGAGCGACAAGAAGTGAGTGCGTGTTGGAGTTGCTGCATGGAGAAAACGGTATTATAGATTTCGCTATTTTGAGAGGAGAAAGCAAGAGGTCACCCTTCCGCTGCTCGTTTCTTCGGGAGAAAGGCTGGGGGGTAATTTGAAGAGGTCGAAATCTCAGCAAAGTGTTGACACAATGAGTTAGAAATTGCGACTGGGTCCACTAAGATATCATTCGCGACAGTGAGCCCAGAGATCGGGGAGAAACTACACGTACCGGATAACCGTCGAATTAGACTCCAAACTACTGATGAGGGAGTGAAGGTGTTAAAGGAACTGGTACAGAAGTCCCAACTCGTCTTCTTGCTATCGCGGATGATGCGACAGCATTGCGCACGTAACTGTTTATAGCGGTTACAGTTGGCCAACGTAAGATGGTGGCGGAAAACGCGAAGAGCACGTCTTCGCTCGCGTACTGCGTCACGGCACGCCTTGTTCCACCAAGGAAGAGTGACCTGATCGTCGATGCTAGGAAGTTGACGGTCATCGAATGTCGCTAGAGAGGAGAAAAGTGTCCAATCGGCTTGGGAAAACTTCCAGCGTCTTGGGTGCATAGATGGCAGTTGTGGCTGTAATCGAAGGACACATGGAAAATGGTCACTCGAGTGTGTATCAGCAAGAGCGAACCATTCAGAGCGCCGAGCTAGGTGAACAGTACCGACCGAAAGGTCCAAATGAGAGAAATTTGTCGTGGAGGCAGACAAAAATGTAGGTTTGCCAGTGTTGAGGCAAACAAGATCCGCTTGGTGGAAGAGGTCAATTAGTAGAGAGCCTCTCGGTCAAGGACGCAGAGATCCCCAAAGCAGGTGGTGGGCAATGAAATCCCCAACAAGCAAATAGGGGGGCGGGAGCTGACCAAGGAGATGAAGAAGATCAGCTCTTACCATCGGTGTGGACAATAGAATGTATACAGTACAAAGAGAGAAGGTGTATCCAGAAAGGGAAAGACGGACAGCGACAGCTTGGAAGGAACTGTTTAAGGGGATTAGGTGATAATGGACAGTATCATGGAGAAGAATCATAAGTCCTCCGTGTGCCAGAGAGCCATCAGCAGAGTGGAGATCAAACTGGACTGATGGAAAATGAGGGAAAAGAAAACGATCGCGTGGTGACGCAGCTTTGTTTCCTAAAGACAGAAGACGACCAGGGAGTAGGCTCGTAAGAGGATCGACAATTCATCCCGATTGGCTTGGATGCCGCTGATATTCCAATGGATAACTGACATAGGGTGAACATGAAAGGGAAGAATCTTACCACGGTTGCTGTCAACTCAACGACCGCTGAGAACCGGCGGCCGACAGCGTGGAACGGCATTCAGCCAAAGGTAGATCATCCTGATCCATAGGTTGTTAGGGGGCAGCTCCTCCAACCAGCGATCGGCCGGTTGATAAGCCGCCAGCGGTGCGCCTCGGCAACACGAAAGACGGCCGAGGGCGGTTACTGTTGGGTTGCGCTGTAGATGAAACACGACGTGGCGGAGAAGAGAGGAACTCTGTTTCTTATGAGCCTTCTTGGAAACAGGACGTTGAGATGAGGGAGGAGTCGATGATTGTGAAGTCGGAGTACGTAAAATATCTTCGCTAGTAGGCTCTCTTTTTGGAAGTCCGGGCTCCGATTTTGGGGCTCCAGAGAAGGGTGAGCCGTAGAGTGAGCAGGTGATAGGGGGGAAACTGAATGGACGATCTTCGCGCTGGCCAATCTGACGACGGTGGCACTAAATGTGAGATCGCAAATCTGCATGGCTGCCTCCTTAGTAGGCCGAGGAGAGGCAAGGACAGTGCTGTATTTACCTGCTGGGGACACGGTGGGTTTTCGACTGCCGAATAACGTACGAGTAGCAAATGCAGACACCTTTTCCTTCACTCAGACTTCCTAAATAATTCGTTCATCTTTGAAAATAGGGAAATCTCTAGAGGAAGCAGCGTGGTCGCCCATACAGTTGATGCAACGAGGGAATGGAGGTGGACAGTCACCCTCATTGGCATCCTTGCCACACGTACCGCATTTGGCCGGATTGGAACACGACTGGCTGGTGTGATTAAACCGCTGCCACCGATAGCAACGCGTGGGTTGGGGATGTAAGGGCGAACTGAAATTATCTCATATCCTGCTTTAATGTTCGATGGAAGTTGAAACTGTCAAACGTCAAGAACAGAGAACGGGTTGGTACCAAGTCGTTGTCAACCCTTTTCAGGACTATATACAGCCGTTATGCCCTGGTCAGACAGGTAGTTTTGAATGTCCTCGTTGGACAATTCGACGACTGAGCGGGTATAAATCATCCAGCATGATGAATTTAAAGTGCGGTGCGTTTCCACTTGGACAGCGAAGTGGTGTAGCAGTGGAGTGCGCAGAAATTTTGTGCCTGGAGGGCACTGACTGTTTCTGACAACAAGGTGCCATTTCGTAATCGGGAACAAGACCTTACAAGACCTGCAACTGCGTCGACACCTTTCTGAATAATGAAAGGGTTGACTGTGGAGAAGTCTTGACCTTCGTCAGACCGAGAAACAACAAGGAACTGTGGCACTGATGGAAGAATTGTGAGCAGATGTTGTAGACATAGAGGAAACCATTGCGAAAGTATTCCCCATTATTACCGACGTCTCCGATGGCACACTCCTTACTTGTGGGGGCCCTCTATGAGGGCACTCCCGCCTTAGGCGATTATTCACACCTCAGGTCACACCTACCGAGGGACCAGTCGGCACCTTCGGAAGGTACAAGCTCTGGTAATCACTCCTCCCTGGGCCTGGCCTTTACCAGGGGGTACGTACATGTCCTACCTGTCTACCCAGGGCGGGGAATTTAACGTTAACCCGTCACTGGCTATGCGTGGGAACGCGTGTATCGGCCTTCAGACACGGACAGAGAGGAAAGAAAGAGAAAGGGAGGAACAAAAAAAGGAAAGGAGAGAGGTCTCAAACGCCGCAGCGGAGAAGAGGGTAAAGAGAAGAGACAAGGAAAAGAGAAGGGCAAAGGGAGAACAGAGACGTTCCAGCATAGAGAGCAAAGAAGAGGAACTATGTCTTATAGTTACAAGCGTCCGTCTCCGGACGTAGGCACGAAACGTACTACCAAAGAGGGAGCAGGAGAAGGGAAAAGGCGGGGGGAGGAAAGGGGGGAAGGATGGGGGACGGGAAAGGATGTGGCAAAGGAAGGTATGCAGCCCAGAAAGGAAAGAGAGCCGCACTAGCTCGGGATGCCGTGCTCGCCATGCACGTATCCACGAAAGAGATGTGGACCCCCTGGGGGGATCATCATCACGTCTGTTTGGCGACTCCCTTGGCTCCACAGGCTAATAGCTGAACTGATACTATCAGTCTGTCATTCAATTACATTTACCACCTTTTGTTGTAGTTTAAGGTTTTAATTAATCTGTTTATGTAAACATGCTGATACTTTTATAAATATAGGACTTGCCGGGATTACGGCACACAGTAAACTGAACCAAATTGAACGAGCCGCGAGGAGTGGTCGTGCGGTTAGAGGCGCCATGTAACGGATTGCGCGGCCCCTCCCGCCGAAGGTTGGAGTCCTCCCTCAAGCATGACCTCCGCAGTTTTGTTCCTTTGGAATTCACACATTTACACTAAACGAATATCTTAAATTCTTGTTTTCCTTTCGTTCTCAGTCGTGTGTAATATTGTGATGATGATTTTCAGGTTTTTATTCAGTTGAATAAAACCAATTTTATCCTGCCATACATTAGCATGACAAAACTGGTTTCAGGGCGCTGCACGTAGACGGACGTAACCTGAACACTATCGACATAGTAAACTAAACGATGTTGTTCAATATTTTATGTGCTCCTCGTGTCTGTCGACCTCAGTGAAAAGATGTCAAAACACATTTGAAGTGAGAAGGTTTGCCACTTCGCCCTGTAGGATTATTTCATGCGCGAAGGAACGTGACAAGCGGCCAGCTGGAAGCCTTCATGCGACTGGCCGCCAATGCCCGCTGGCGCGCCAGTAAATACGTCCTGTACTCCGCCCTAGGGACGCGCCTAGGCTGGCGCCAGTGAAGCCAAACGACTAATGCCGGCGACGTGCGCCAATCAAATTTTCATCGGCAGCGGCGGGGCTGGCGACTGGCCACTGCAAGTTTCAGTCCCACGTGCGCTGGCTGCCGTATTGGGAGCGCGCTTCGCAGCTGGCGCTGTCCGTGGCGCCAGTAGAGGCACACGCCGTCGTGCACAGCTGTGTAGGGTAGGGAAATCCTAGAAAACTGGGAGAGGATATCCGCGTTATGCAAGAGACAGTTTGTTTATTTCGACTCTAGCCGTAGAGGTTTCTGCTGTTTATGTGCTGTCGTTAGAAGGTTTTCGTTTATTAGAACGTCTGAAAACTATTGTCACGTGGTAATATATTGTTGGTATTCATAAGAAATGTGGTTAAAAGCTATTTACACAAAGGAATTACGGGGTCGATAAAATAAAACTGGCACAGAGACTGTTTATAAGGCTTTTACAATTTTAGCCGGCCGGAGTGGCCGTGTGGTTCTTGGCGCTACTGTCTGGAACCGAGCGACCGCTGCGGTCGCAGGTTCGAATCCTGCCTCGGGCATGGATGTGTGTGATGTCCTTAGGTTCGTTAGTTTTAATTAGTTCTAAGTTCTAGGCGACTGATGACCTCAGAAGTTAAGTCGCATAGTGCTCAGAGCCATTTTTACAATTTTAGAAAATTGTCTTTCATCGAGAGTGAACAGCGATCGGATTAAAATATTAAAATTCAGTAAAATAGTCTCGATCAAAACAGATTTTTTTTAGATGTCCATCCCTTTTGATTGGAGGTTTGAAGAACTTGGGCCGTTCACTTATGTAATAAAACGGAACACCTGCAGCCGTCCTTACACTGTTATTTGTCATATGGCTACCAGTTTCACTACTTCATTGCACCATCTTCTTGTCTTAACTGACGCTGAATGTGTTAACTCCAATCGTATACACGACTCACCAGTGGTCAACGTCTATGAACTGATTTTCGCAGACTACATGTAACAACAATGTTGTGTCTCCAACCGTCAACTATACACTCGGGAGACACAATACCGTTGTTACATGTAGTCTGCGAAAATCAGTTCATAGATGTTGACCACTGATGAGTCGTGTATACAATAGGAGTTAACAGAAATGGGTTCAAATGGCTCTGTGCACTATGTGACTTAACATCTATGGTCATCAGTCCCCTAGAACTTAGAATACTTAAACCTAACTAACCTAAGGACAGCACACAACACCCAGTCATCACGAGGCAGAGAAAATCCCTGACCCCGCCGGGAATCGAACCCGGGAACCCGGGCGCGGGAATCGAGAACGCTACCGCACGACCACGAGATGCGGACGTAAGTTAATACCCTCAGCGTCATTTAAGGCCTGGAGTTGGTGTACTGAAGCACAAACTGGTAGCCGTATAATAAATAACATCGTAAGGCCGGCTGTAGGTGTTCTATTTTATTACGTGATGTTTACTATAGTTGGCAATCTGTTTCGGTTATAGTTTATACTATCTTCAGACCGTAAACACTGCAGTGCAATAGTCATACGCATTCAGAGGGATTTCTATACAAAAAGATGGTGACATGGCTAAAAGCATCTGGAATAAAACCTACAACAATAAGAGAATAGAACTTTGTACCCATGATGGCGGCTGGACGGAGCAAGGTCCGTTAGAAAACAGACGTCAACTACTGAATAAGACAGCGCTACTAGACGTCACACACGGCATTAATTGATTGACAGTCATTCACGTACACATTACGTGAGTAGGTTACATACAATGGTATAGTTAAATTTTCATAAATTTTCAGTGGGTACAAAGATATATACAGAAATTATATACATTATGTTTCACAACAAATCCCTTGTAATCTTTTCAAAATAAATAAATGCAATAACTTGCATTATTTGATTGGTTTTCTGAGTAGACTGCCCTCTACGGGCATTTGTATGAACACGTTTAGAGTAGTCATAGCAAGATGAGTGTATTGGTTACCATTGCAATGGATTGTCGGTATCAATAGTTAGACTCCAGCACGGGCCACCAAAGACACCGTGGTAGAAGGTGGGACGCTGGCGTCTACTCGATGGCTTGGAAGCTGATCGTCATGTTACGGCTTTGAAAGCCGATAGAGCTGATAGTAGCGAAGAAACTGCCACGATTCGCCCACCAGTGGTTAGAAGAAACAACTGAGGACAGTACACTATTGTCAAAGAACCTGGCTATAAAACTCTGACAAGTACTGGCTTTAGAATCTCTCTACGTACTATTTAGCATGACACGAAAAGTTTGCTATAACATAATAGCACAATGGCCTTGTAAGTATATACCGTGAGATAAAATGAAAGCAAGGTCCTTAAACAAACGAAAAACAAGATGTAAAATCGTGATCACGTTTAATCGCGACAGAAAATCGTATAATAAATGAAACACATTGAAAATATATTAGATACGGTTTAGTCTCATCAGTAAAAGAATGAGTGATCTTTATAGAGAATAATTTGTCAGATGTAAAATCGTGACCACATTTACTCGCGACAGACAATCGTGTAGTAAATGAAACACATTGAATATATATTAGATACGGTTTAGTCTCGTCGGTAAAAGAATGAGTGATAATTATAGAGAATAATTTGTCACCCGTGTAGTATTTATATTAAGAAACTAAAAATATTCAATCAAAAATAAAAGATATTAAGTGGCCGTCTATCGGTCTAACAATGCTATGATAATAAGCATCACAGTAATACTCTGAACTTGTACTGTTAGTGCCAATGTAACTGAAAATGGATGGAGCTCTTGATTTCTTTGCTATAAAAGTATACAGAGTAGGTTGCATCAGTCTTATAGTAAATCGTCAAAAAGTATCTTTCCCTAAAATCAGGTTGTTCATTCAACAACGACAGTGGTTTATCTTTGAAATGTGCGTAAATTTCCGTCTCGTCAGGGATATTAAGCAGTATTTCCTTAGGTGCTTTATTGCCAGTGTAACCTTCTGCATGCTTATTCTGCGTCAAAAGCTGACCAAATAGTGATTTGTTGTGAGAAACAGGTACTGTATGTTCCTTAAAACACACAGCAAAGTTTTTTCCTGTCTAGCCAATATATTGCTTGGCAGTTTTATATATTTCCGAATTCAAATACCTATTATTGCATTTGCCAACCGTGTGGCTCAGTTTAGTTTGTAGTAGATTGTTAGTAGCGAACGCAATGGTCACTTCAGTGTTGCTGACCAAAATAAACATCTGTTGCTATCGAGGCTGTTTTACTGGATTTTGATATTTATAACACTGATGCGGAAATGACGCTTGTTAACCAGTAGCCGAGCTGCCCATCACACAAAATCCTTAGCACTGTGATTTCGGTGCACCAAGCGATAGCTATCGCACCTCACGCATGCTCTATCCCGAGCACTTTGCTGTCACAGTACGTCTGAGTAAGTGAGAGGAGCAGACGTCTTCAGTGGGCTAGTGATAAAACAGTACGTGTTTATTGTCGATTGTTATGCTAAGCACAGTTCGTGGGAAAGAGGTGTGGAACTGTTAGTACAAGAGTTTAAGGCTACAAGTGGTTTGGCGAACCGCTAGAGGAGTTCGCAGTGCAAAACTAAATGGTAAAATTATGCAAAACGGGCCCCGTATAGAATAAGAACCATTATGTTAATTAACAAAGGCCAATCCCACATCAGTCTTATTGTAAATATTTTCCGCACCAATTTCACTATGACCAACCTACATGTAATCAGACGTTACCTTCAGTACAAATACTTCTACAGTGCAAAGTATTTGAAAGTTTACCCCCATTTATTTCGTGAACGGTTCAAGATATAAAAAACCCCGATAAGTGCGAGTAAGACTTGTACACCAACGATTCTGTTCAAACTTAATTATGTACACAGATGGATCATCCAACCCTGGAGTCAAAGAATTTCGACGGTTTTCACCTGTTATCGATATCGATACTGGCAAGATATCAAAGTTGTGAGGGAAATGGCCGTATCTTTGGTCTGAATTGAAACAGAACCTTAATTTTTTTACACCACCAAGAGACCAAGACTTTATTATGTGATATAAATTCCCTTCTGATATATCTACCCGTCCCTAAGAAAAAGGTGTCTCAATAGATGGAGCAACCAAAAGTCTAATAGCAAATTACAAAAAAAAAAAAAAATATTTTAGAATGATGTAACTGTAAATAAACTATTTTCGGATTTTTTCCTTTACAGTAACAGTGAAACCTTGCTTCTTACCAAATTTCATGAATATAGGTCAACGGGAACTATCCTATAGCTTTCGATGAGTGAGTTTGTATCACATTACATGACATAAATGGCTGTACTTTTTGATGTAAATGACTTAGAGGATGAAATGTTTCACACCACAAAGGGATTGTAGAAATTAGTACGTGATAAATTTCAACTAGATACGCTTACCCATTCCTGAGAAAAAGGGGTCTTAACAGAGACATATTAGCCTAAATGGTTTCTCAAATTTTTAGTTTTTTATCGAAAGTTATTGTCTTGGCAGCGGAACAAGGAGGTTTAGGGTCCACAGACAGACGGATGGACGAACAACAGAATGATTCTATAAGGGGCTAGTTTTTACCTAGAAACGAGCTTTTAGGTAAATAATGCTAGGAAGAGGGACACACAACTTTGTTTGCTACTCAGATAGTACTATCAACTCTTACGAGTACATAAACCGTTTTCTCAGTGGAACGATGTACTTTTTTAACAACAGTCGAAAGCACTTGAAATCAAGGGTACAGTGATGTAGCACTTGTTAACGTAAGCGTTGTCGGTTTTCGTGAAAACATCCAAGACATGTGCCAAAATTTAAAGGCAATGCAGCCAGAATCAGTTATTTAGGTGTAAACACCACTATGGGGTGATCTCGTGTCCAGGCAGCAGTTTATTAATCCTTTCGACAGTTTATTCGTTTCCTCTGAAGTAGTTCATTACAACATGAGTGGATACAAACATTTGGAATAGTTTTCCGAAGCCCCTTCTGATGCACGAAATGTTACCATTGTACACTGAGGAGCCAAAGTGTTATGACTACTGTAAGGTGACGTGGTCTCCTGACCTTCATTTCTTACATATTCCGTCCTCACAATCGTATTCTGCACATCAAGACGCTTCATTCGAACGCAAAATCGATAACGTAGAGTCAATTTTGTATGAATTCATGGAAGCAATATGCAAATCTAATAAGTAAATTGCAAGTGTGCACTGAGGTTGAAAAAGTGGAGGCTGGCATACACAACATGACGGCCACAGGAATTTTCGTTCAAAAGAGGCAACCAGCCCACTGGGAGGCCTGTCCCTTCAGAGCGGTGAGCCAACACACACCTACTTCGGCCGAAGCGACCGCCCAGAGTGAGGACAGCTTTTGCCAGAGTGAAGGGATAACGACCCCCGTGTTCGACTTAAAAGCAAATTCCGCTACGTTGTGTGGGAGTGCCCAGAAGACGAATTTTTTCATGGACCAACTGCGTAGTTACGGAGTTCTCACAGGAGGACAGTAAACGGCTAACGGAGATGCTACATATTTCCTCATTGGTCGACTTAAACTAAACGTCATTCTTCCGTTTAAAAGAGCAACGCTGATTCGCGGGATATTTCTGATGCAATGAGCCAGAGGAGTGAGGGAAGACAACAAACGATATACCCTTGCTATTTTTCCAGGAAAAGGGGGCCGTTCCATTGTCGGTCTTGGAGCAGGTACACGTGCTGAGAGTGAGTGCGCTCGTACGTGTACGCAAAGAGCGAGGAACAAAGTCTCTCCTCAGTACTTCACTGGGAGAGCACCCCTGTCGGTAGCGAATCGGAGTGATACTCTATATTGAGTCTCTCGCGATTAAGCGTAGTTCACTGTGTTGGCCGCCACACTTCTTGTGTGGCGTGAACGCGGGCAGAGTACTACTTAAACTCCTGTGAGCAAATATTGAGTGGCCTCGCAGTGGACTGGTTATCTGACCGGTGTACCATGCCAATAGTTAGACTATGGGCGGATAGGAGTCCTGAATGAGATTTTCACTCTGCAGTGGAGTGTGCGCTGATATGAAACTTCCTGGCAGATTAAAACAGTGTGCCCGACCGAGACTCGAACTCGGGACCTTTGCCTTTCGCGGGTAAGTGCTCTACCATCTGAGCTACCGAAGCACGACTCACACCCGGTACTCACAGCTTTACTTCCGCCAGTACCTCGTCTCCTACCTTCCAAACTTTACACAAGCTCTCCTGCGAACCTTGCAGAACTAGCACTCCTGAAAGAAAGGATATAGCGGAGACATGGCTTAGCCACAGCCTGGGGGATGTTTCCAGAACGAGATTTTCACTCTGCAGCGGAGTGTGCGCTGATATGAAACTTCCTGGTAGATTAAAACTGTGTGCCTGACCGAGACTCGAACTCGGGACCTTTGCCTTTCGCGGGCAAGTGCTCAACCATCTGAGCTACCGAAGCACGATTCACGCCCGGTACTCACAGCTTTACTTCTGCCAGTACCCCGTCTCCTACCATCCAAACTTTAGAGCACTTGAACGCGAAAGGCAAAGGTCCCGAGTTCGAGTCTTGGTCGGGCACACAGTTTTAATCTACCAGGAAGTTTCATATCAGCGCACACTCCGCTGCAGAATGAAAATCTCATTCTGGAAACATCCCCCAGGCTGTGGCTAAGCCATGTCTCCGCAATATCCTTTCTTTCAGGAGTGCTAGTTCTGCAAGGTTCGCAGGAGAGCTTCTGTAAAGTTTGGAAGGTAGGAGACGAGGTACTGGCAGAAGTAAAGCTGTGAGTACTGGGCGTGAGTCGTGCTTCGGTAGCTCAGGTGGTAGAGCACTTGCCCGCGAAAGGCAAAGGTCCTGAGTTCGAGTCTCGGTCGGGCACACTGTTTTAATCTGCAAGGAAGTTTCAGGAGTCCTTGACTTCATCAAGGTGTAGGGAGAGTTTGATTGGCAAAGGTCAATCCAGATAGAAAGAGATAGTTGTGTTATATGTCAGCAGCAAGCGACACAGGCAGCAGTCGTCGCAGCTCAAGGTATTGTGCACTACAGCATAAGCGAGTCCCATCTTTCCTCCATAACAGTACACTCCATTACATTTCTCACATGACAGCCTTGACCATACCTAGAAAAGCTATTCAAGTTGTGTAGGGGTGGCTCTCAGCCATTCTGCCGAGTAAATAACATTCTTAAAGAAAAGGGAGAAAAGAACTTTTCCATACTTTGTAAAATAATAGCGTTCCTATCCATAAGAGGCAATCTACTGTTCCGAAAAGAACCCGGAAATTTATTAATTTATAAGAAAAATTTTCACTTGTTTTCTCAGAATTATTTTGGATAAATAATATTTTTCGTTCATTTAATGGTTTTCTTACACTAACTAGCAGTATTTCAGTACCCAAGTATTCCACTATTTACGTAAGAATATAGATATTTTTGTGTCATTTCCTTACAGCAGACGACTCCAGAACATATTTGTTGCTGAATGTTTTTCAAGCAGTTCTTGTTGGTACATTAGGAGCGTCCGTCTGACTTCTGTAGTAGTGTGAGGTGGAAATTCTTTCTTGCAGGAGACAAAGGGTACTTGTTAGATCAAGCCATTGCACAACTTGACAAAAAAAAACCACACATTCACACCACTGCCTAACGCGAATTTGAATGCCCCTGATGGTGTTGCAGACACGTGACGCAATAAGGGAAGAATGATGAAGACAGACGAATTGGCAGTCATAGTGACGATGCTGGCCAGAAATGCTTAAATCCTCTGTTGTAAGCGGTTTTGATAAAGGGCACAATGTTGTGGCACTACGGCGGAAACGAGAATCTCCAAAACGACGAAGCTGGTCGGCTGCTTGCGCACCAAGTGGGCCGTACGGTATATGACGTCCACACCTCATCACAAAATGTAAGGGTAGGAAGATCCCCCACTGTGTAATCCAGGACGGGTAGCGGTGTGTGGCAAAACTGGCGACAGAGTACAATGGAAGTGCAGACACAAGTGTTTCAGAGACCATTGTTGAACATGGAGCTCCACATCACACGACCCCTGCGTGTTTTGTGTTGACCCAGAAACATCATCAGTTACGATTCCAGTGGGAACAGTATCACTTAATTCTCACAGCGGATCGGTATAAACGTGTCGCCTGTCGAATGAATCGCATTTCATGCTACACAAGGTCGATGGTTGAATCCTTACACGCCGTCATCCAGGAGCATGGCTGCTTGAAACATGCACCGTTCAACAGGTGCATGTCAGTGAGAGCAGCGTTATGCTATGGGTTGTATTAGGTTGGGCTCCTATGGGACCAGTGGCAGTACTCGCAGGTTCCATGAAAGTGGTGAATACGTGAACATTATTGTGGACAACCTGCGTTCCTTCATGATTGAAGCCTTCTTTGATGTGATGACATCTTCCACCAGGATAACTCGTCGACACAAGGCCAGAATCGTGTTGCAGTGCTTTGAGGAGCATCATAGTGAACTCACATGAATGTCTTGGCCACAAAATGCCCTGATCTGTACCCATTGGGCATATTTCGGGAGCCAGCTGCGGGACAAAAAACCACCGTCCTATAATTTACGGGAATTTAGTGACCTGTGAGCAGACCATCTGGTGCCATATACTTCTGGAAACCTATCAAGGACTTGTAGAATCTATGCTAAATACAATCGCTGCTATACTGTTCTTGAAAAGTGCACCATCACGCTATTAAACAGGCGGTGATAATGTTTTTGCTCATCGAATTATATGTCCATTTACAGGGACTCTTGCTCACCTTTTAACTACGCTGTACAAAGTAGGAGCTTAGTTTTATGGTTTCAGTTTGTAAGGTTTTGAGGACGTAACAACGACTGCGTAAGTTGTAAATACACTCCTGGAAATTGAAATAAGAACACCGTGAATTCATTGTCCCAGGAAGGGGAAACTTTATTGACACATTCCTGGGGTCAGATACATCACATGATCACACTGACAGAACCACAGGCACATAGACACAGGCAACAGAGCATGCACAATGTCGGCACTAGTACAGTGTATATCCACCTTTCGCAGCAATGCAGGCTGCTATTCTCCCATGGAGACGATCGTAGAGATGCTGGATGTAGTCCTGTGGAACGGCTTGCCATGCCATTTCCACCTGGCGCCTCAGTTGGACCAGCGTTCGTGCTGGACGTGCAGACCGCGTGAGACGACGCTACATCCAGTCCCAAACATGCTCAATGGGGGACAGATCCGGAGATCTTGCTGGCCAGGGTAGTTGACTTACACCTTCTAGAGCACGTTGGGTGGCACGGGATACATGCGGACGTGCATTGTCCTGTTGGAACAGCAAGTTCCCTTGCCGGTCTAGGAATGGTAGAACGATGGGTTCGATGACGGTTTGGATGTACCGTGCACTATTCAGTGTCCCCTCGACGATCACCAGTGGTGTACGGCCAGTGTAGGAGATCGCTCCCCACACCATGATGCCGGGTGTTGGCCCTGTGTGCCTCGGTCGTATGCAGTCCAGATTGTGGCGCTCACCTGCACGGCGCCAAACACGCATACGACCATCATTGGCACCAAGGCAGAAGCGACTCTCATCGCTGAAGACGACACGTCTCCATTCGTCCCTCCATTCACGCCTGTCGCGACACCACTGGAGGCGGGCTGCACGATGTTGGGGCGTGAGCGGAAGACGGCCTAACGGTGTGTGGGACCGTAGCCCAGCTTCATGGAGACGGTTGCGAATGGTCCTCGCCGATACCCCAGGAGCAACAGTGTCCCTAATTTGCTGGGAAGTGGCGGTGCGGTCCCCTACGGCACTGCGTAGGATCCTACGGTCTTGGCGTGCATCCGTGCGTCGCTGCGGTCCGGTCCCAGGTCGACGGGCACGTGCACCTTCCGCCGACCACTGGCGACAACATCGATGTACTGTGGAGACCTCACGCCCCACGTGTTGAGCAATTCGGCGGTACGTCCACCCGGCCTCCCGCATGCCCACTATACGCCCTCGCTCAAAGTCCGTCAACTGCACATACGGTTCACGTCCACGCTGTCGCGGCATGCTACCAGTGTTAAAGACTGCGATGGAGCTCCGTATGCCACGGCAAACTGGCTGACACTGACGGCGGCGGTGCACAAATGCTGCGCAGCTAGCGCCATTCGACGGCCAACACCGCGGTTCCTGGTGTGTCCGCTGTGCCGTGCGTGTGATCATTGCTTGTACAGCCCTCTCGCAGTGTCCGGAGCAAGTATGGTGGGTCTGACACACCGGTGTCAATGTGTTCTTTTTTCCATTTCCAGGAGTGTATTTTGTTTTAATGTTGCAATCTTACCACAGAAATACACGCATTTACACAGTTTACAATGTGACAATGTTATGACAGTTGTCAAACAAACGCATCTCCTCCTCAGGAAGTGAAATAATCCTAAACACAACAATAGTAAATTTTAACTAGAAGTTTCTTTCCAAAATTATTCTTACGACTACGTCATGATGTTGGCCAGTACTAAGATAAATCAACTGATTCCAGTTCAAAGTTCAATACCAGTTAGGATATCAATCAAGTCTACCGAGGATGGTTAGTTTTGTGACAAGTTGAGCAAAATATTACCCAAGGTCGTTCTAGTTCACAGTGGATACATGCTGGTGAACCAACAAGTTTACACCTCTGCTTGTGGTATTTACCTTAGCTGTGATGAGCTGTCATCTGCATGGTTGCTCTCGTGCACTGAAATTCCCGTAAAGGCTAAGCCCTTGCTGATTTTTCCAGCAGAAACTCTCCCTATGTTTCTCATTATGCGAGAAAACATGTACTCGTCCCTAGTTTTGGAATATGGCGATATGCATGCGCATGGCTGGAGCAGTGTGCATATTAAAATGCCCTCTCAGTCCTAGGAAGAACAATTAACTAACTGGCTGGTTAGTTTCTCCACAGTTGGAGCTCAACGACGCTACAGATAATACCTAGCTGAGTGTCTGCTGCAGTGATCACAGTGTTCACACATCTTTCTCCTCTGCATCGTACAGAGCATTATGAGCCCTGTTCCGCACTTGACGCCAGTTCAGAGAAGAGTCCCCGAAAATTTTGCTCTTGTCTCTCTCGTAGCCAAACTGTCTCCTCACCAGGGTTCTTTCGTTCTCCACGTCATGGCTTTTATCGACCAATAAAAGCGTTCCCCTTATTTTGTGGAAACTCTCTCTGCCCTACCATTAAACTGCATCGAAATCTCGGCACTTTACCCGTTCCTAGTTCGTTTCCGCCAATCGGACGTTTTGCACCCGCTCCAGACGTCTAAAAGTTATATGCGTACATCACATGTGTACCATTTGCTGTTCACGTGATCAACTGCGTCATTGGTTTTTGTTTGTATCCATTTGGAATTCCGAAACGCAGTTTTCTAAAGCTTCTTTCTTTCCTTCTTGCGACATCCCATTACTTGCTCTCCAGTATGCGTCACCTGTCCAGTCACTGAGCCGGCCGTTGTGGCCGATCAGTTCTAGGTGCTTCAGTCTGGAACCGCGCTACCGCTACGCTCGCAGGCTCGAATCCTGACTCAGGCATCGATGTGTGTGAAGACCTTAATTTAGTTAGGTTTAAGTAGTTCTAGGGGACTGATGACCACAGATGTTAAGTCCCGTAGTGCTCAGTGCAATTTGAACCAGTCGCTGACTCCCGCCGTGGGACACCCCCAAGAGGTTTTCGTGGTGCCTCCCGTGGTGCGGCCTCTGCTTCTGCCCACGTCTGTTTCCACATAAAACTTTTCCTCTCGCTGCTTGTTTCACCATCTGCTCATTGAAATGCATTTTTATAGGAGCGGTGTGTTAATGCCATAGATTGAGTGTTATTCCTTTTCCATTACATACTTACAGGCAAATTTGTTCATTACTGCCGATGTAAGTTAGGTGTCATATTCACCTTCCCGTTACCATGTATAAAGCTCTTATGTGAGGTGCGACATTGACCTTCAGTTATTCTGCCACCTTACAAGTCTGCAGCTGGCAGTGAAAGGTAGCACATTCCCCCACTGTCGTTCCGTTAGTGTCTTACCCACAACTGATTAAGAGTCCTACATTTAATGGCATTAATAGTCTGTCAGAGTGAACATCCCATTGCACTAGTTACCACGACTTTATCCCGTTCCATTCTCATATGGAGCGCAGTAACAATGGTTTCTTAAAAGCCTCTGTGTGCACCATAATCAATGTAACTTTGCTTTGTGATCCCTATGGGAGTGATATGTAGGGAACTGTAGTATATTCATTGACTCATGGTTAAAGTTTATTCCAGAAGCTTTCTAAGTTGGCTTTTATGGTGTAGTTTCCGTCTGTCTCCAAGCGTGCGCCAGTTTAGTTTCTTCAACACATTCCTGACACTCTCACATGGCTCATGGTTCAGACAGACGGGTGACCATTCGTGCTGCTCTTCTCCTTTACACATTCAATATTCCCAGTTATCCTAGCTGGTACGGGTCTCACACGCTTGAGGAGTATTCTATGAGTAATTTGAATGCAGTCTCCTTTGTAGACTGATGCCATTTCCCCAGTATCCTACCAGTAAACCGAAGTCTGCCACCTGCTTCTCCTACGACTGTACCTACATTATCATTCCATTTCATATTTCAGCAATTTTTTGCGACCATATATTTGACGGATTCCACCTATTACTCATTGACATCCTAGTCTTAGGATTCTACGTTTTATCGTTTTGTACAAAATTTTACATTTCTGCCTATTTAAGGCCATTTGCCAGTCTTTGCACCACCTACAAATATTACCAAGATCTGACTGAATGTTTATGCAGATTTTTCAGAGAGTACTTCATTACAGATAACTGCATCACCTGCGAACAATCTGAGGCTACCGTTAACATTGTCGGCAAGTTTGTTAATGTACAATCTGAACAGCAAGGGATCCAACACTCTTCCCGGGGCACATCCCAAGTTACTTCTCAACCTGTCGATGACCAGCCATCCAAGGTAACACAGTGTGTTCTCGCTACCAAGAAATCCTCGGTACAGTTACAAATCTGGCTTGACACGATACTGCAGTACTTCGTCTTTAGGCCACGAGTGGCCTACCGGGACCATCCGACCGCCGTGTCATCCTCAGTGGAGGATGCGGATAGGATGGGCGTGGGGTCAGCACACCGCTCTCCCGGTCGTTTGATGGTATTCTTGACCGAAGCCGCTACTATTCGGTCGAGTATCTCCTCAGTTGGCATCACGAGGCTGAGTGCACCTCGAAAAATGGCAACAGCGCATGGTGGCCTGGATGGTCACCCATCCAAGTGCCGACCACGCCCGACAGCGCTTACCTTCGGTGATCTCCGGGAACCAGTGTGCCCACTGTGGCAAGGCCGTTGCCTTGACACAATATTGCAGTGTCTGTGTTATTCTGAATACGATACGAAGTTCCTTAGGACATGAATGCCTGTCCAAAGAAACAGGCACTGTGGCGACTACAGTCATTATGAAATACAGTAAATGTATTCTCATTTGCGAATGAGGACAACCATTATCTGTAGAGTGGAATCACGACAGTGAATACCGCTGCCGGACCGGGACTCTAACCCAGATTTCCCGCTTATCGCGAGCAGTCACCTTATCATTTGGCTATCTGTGCACGACGACGTATGGATCTTTGGGTCGGGTCTCGAGTTGCGCACCGATAGTCATATGTAAGGCGACTGGTAGCGATAAGCGGAAAATCCGAGTTCGAATCTCGGTCCGGCACCAATTTTCACTGTCGTCATTCCATTCTACAGATAATAGTTGTCCACATTCGCAATTGGGAATAGATTTAATGAATCTCGTCTGATTTCCGATATGACCGTACTTTCGATAGTAATTGTACGAGTGATGCTGAGTGAAACGCCTTTCGGAAGAAACACTGCGTCTATTGACTGCCTTGATACACGGGTTTGAGCCTCAACGCTCTCAGATACCGAGCTCCCATCTTATCCTCAGTTCCTCTCCGGTGTTTATGTGCTGTTCGATGCCTAAATAACTTCTTCTATTCTATTGCTTATCCTTCTGTCCAGGTTAGCATATGGCTAAATGGTTCAAATGGCTCTGAGCACTATGCGACTTAACTTCTGAGGTCAGAAGTCACCTAGAACTTAGAACTAATTAAACCCAACTAACCTAAGGACTTCACACACATCCATGCCCGAGGCAGGATTCGAACCTGCGACCGTAGCGGTCGCTCGATTCCAGACTATAGCGCCTAGAACCGCGCGGCCACGCTGGCTGGCGCGGTAAAACCTAAGTCAATGGCAAAATGCACCAGTGAGTACTACAGACGACTGGCTGGGTAAAGAAGTATGCAATGGGCACCAGGACACTTATGCTCTGTGCTGTGACCCCAAGCGCCGCGGTGGACAAGAACAGGACGCGGTGTACGACCAGCGAGTGCAGAGCACGGAGTAGCGTTCACGAAGGGGGAAGCAAACTGGTAAACCAGAGTGGCAAAAGGACTGCCATCTGTTGACGGGAAGAACAACGCGAGACCAACTAGCCCAGCCGTTCACAATTTGAATCAGTGATTTACATGCAAAATAGAGAAAAAACATTGCAAGAAAATTGCATCAAAAGCATTAAAAAAGTACGTATGAGTGTCAAAGGAACATATTGAACAGGGGCAGTGCAGAATTGTAATAAACCTCTTAACTAGAAGCCGGCGACTTAAAGATTATATATAAACGGTACAACACAATTTTTTTTTCTCTTTCCCATGAGACTTATGGAAATTTTTTACTTAGTGTTAAAAGAACATACGCTTGTGCCACTCCTAATAAAAACATCTCGCTACTAAACAAAATGGAAGGTAGCTAGACTTTTAAGTCCACACTGTCAAAAACTCCTATACCAGTGAATAAAACACATTAAAGGAGGAACAAGTCAAAAACTGCTAGCAAAAAGCCGGTGACACAACAACGCTTACGTAATGGAAGACTTGAGAGAAATTTTGCACTATGAATGACAGGGAGATTTTAATTTAGTGAGAACACAGATAAACGCACAATAACGCACCATACTCACAGGACTAAAGATTAATAATATGCAAACTTCTATTAAAAGGGGACATTTTTACAGCTATCTAGATCAGAAACTGGAGGGACCTTGAAGTCCTCACTACAGGAAATAGGCGTATGCCGTATAGTAGCTAAGCATAATTAAGGGCCACCAAAGGAATGGCTAAAACACTGACCGTGTTAAGAAGTGTAACGTACAATATTCAGAAACAGGAAGGAGAAGGAAACGAGGCTGGACTCTACTTCAAAAAAGAAAAGTTATTCAAAAGGTCTGCATGTTTTACTGAAATTTGCTCATCCAAAATGCCCGATGGATCTTGGTTAATACTGCGGATTACTTTTATTTCTTCTAAAACATTTAAAACAGGGCCCTTACGTTGAATGTCCAGAATGCTACAATCTGTGTTTATATCTCAAACGGTTGATGATGATGATTATGATGTTTGGTTTGTGGGGCGCTGAACTGAGCGGTTATCAGCGCCCGTACAAATTCCCAACCTTTGCTCAGCCCAATATCGCCACTTTCATGAATATCTCAAACGGAATGATTATGATTCTTCAGGTGATTTTCAACAAGACTGTAACAAAATGCACTCCAAGATTCAGTGTACGATAGACTGCCATTCTTGCTATTTGTTCTCATTTTTGGATTTGGAAATTGCGATGCAGGACAGGAAAGTTCAATTTAATACATTTAGGAAACCAATGACGACTGGTTCTATTATTCCTTGCTCTTCGGTTCATGCAAAGCAGCGAAGAATGGCTTCTCCTCGTGCATTGCTTTACAGCGCGATTAGAGTCCCTCTCTCAAAACAAAATTACCAGCGTGAGTTGGATACCATTAAGATTATAGCACGTGATAATGGTTACCAGCCAAACGTTGTTGATTTTCTTTCCCACCAAATGCATTCCAAAGTCGCTTCTAATAATCGCTACTAGATTACCCTATCATATACCACTAATGATAATTGTAAAAAAAAAAAAATGCAGGATCCCATATGTAAGTGTTATATCGGCAAATTTACCAATTATAAATCCGCCCTCACTAACCATCTACAAGAACATAATCATTCCATTTCAGACATGAACACTAATTGTAGGATTTTACGTATCCAACGTAAGGACCCCGTTTTAAATATCTTAGAAAAAGTAGAAGTAATGCGCAGCATTGGGCATTGGGCAGTTGGCCATTTAGAATGAGCAGATTTCGCTTAAGCCCGCAGTCCTTTTGAATAACTTTTCTCTTTTGCATCAGAGTTGAGCCTCATTTCCTCTTCCTCCTGGTTTCTGATTCTTGTACGTAACACATGCACACTTCTTAACTGGGTCAGTTTTTTCGCCATTGCTTTGGTGGCCCTTAGTAAGACCCAGCTGCTGTACGGCATACGCCTATTTCCTTCAGTCAGGACATCAACGTCCACCCAGTTTCTATTTTACGTAGTTATAAAATGTCCACTTTTAATACAGGTTTGCATATTTTTAATCTTTTATCCTATGACTATGACACATCATTGTGCGTCATTGTCAGTGTCCTCCCTAAACTCAGTAAATTAAAATTTGTCTGTCACTCATGGTGTAAAATTTGTCTCATGTCCTATCTTACATAAGCCTTGTTGAGTCGCCGGCTTTTAATTAACAGTTTTTTAATTGCTGCTACTTTTGATGTATTCCTATTGTTCCACTGCTGCTAGCTATTCATGGGTATAGGAGTTTTTGACTGTGTGGGCTTTAAAGTTTAAGCTCCCTTGTATTTTGTTTAGTAGCGAGATGTTTTTTGATAGGAGTGACTCAAGTGTATGTTCTTTAACTCATGAATATCGCACGCCATTCCACGTCGCCATGTACGTCCCCACTAACTTAAAAATTTGCATGGCAATCATGGAAGGGGGAGAAAATTTTTTATTGTGTTTTACGGTTTGTACATAAGCTTTAAGTTGCTGACTTCTAGTTAAGAGTTTTACTACAGGTCTGTACTTCCTCTGTTGAATATGTTCCCTTACCACTAATAAAGTGATTTTAACGCTTTTTATGCAACTTTTTACTAATGTTTTTCCCCATTTTCATGTAAATCGCTGATCCAAATTGTCAACGGTAGGGATAGTTGGTCTCACGTTGTTCTTCCCGCCAACAGATGCAGTACTTCTGCCATCTACTGTACCAGTTTGCTTCCCCCTTCGTGTACTCCATGCTCTGCACTCGCTGGTGGTAAACCACGTCCTATATTCGTCCATCGCGGAGCTCGAGGTCACAGCACAAAGTGTAAGTGTTCTGGTGATCATTGCATAGCTAATTACCCACGCAGTCGTTCGTAGTATTGTCTGGTATCGCTCTGGTATCGATTTAGGTTTAACCGCACCAAACCCGAACGCTGTTTTCTAAAAAGTTATGTGGAACTTCTTTTTCGTTTTCTCATATGTACTACTGCGTGTAAAAATTATTAGCTTCGGGTAGTTGTTTATTTCCATTATCACACCCGATGTTGGGCATGCAAGAGCCCGAAACCATTCGTGGTTTAAGCATTGGAGAATAAAAGTAACCTTACTACTAAAGTAGTAGTTTCAACTTCTGCCTTAACAGATAGTTTTAACTACCTTTTTTTGTATATTCATTTTAGCACTTCCGTGAGCAGTTTATTGTACATTTTTCTTTCTTGGAGAAAAAGCTGTTTGAGTTTCGTGTTAATTCTTTCCTGGTAAAGCAGTTAATTCCATAAATTATCTGGGAATAGGCATTAGGAGTGATTTAAAATGGAATGACCATATAAAATTAATCGTCGGAAAAGCAGATGCCAGACTGAGATTCATTGGAAGGATCCTAAGGAAATGCAATCCGAAAACAATGGGAGTATGTTACAGTACACTTGTTCGCCCACTGCTTGAATACTACTCACCGGTGTGGATCCGTACCATATAGGGTTGAAAGAAGAGGTGAAGAAGATCCAACGGAGAGCAGCGCGCTTCGCTACAGGATCATTTAGTAATCGCGAAAGCGTTACGGAGATGATAGATAAACTCCAGTGGAAGACTCTGCAAGAGAGAGGCTCAGTAGCTCGGTACGGACTTTTGTTGAAGTTTCGAGAACATACCTTCACCGAGGAGTCAAGCAGTCTATAGCTCCCTCTTACGTATATCTCGCGAAGAGACCATGAGGATAAAATCAGAGAGATTAGAGCCCACACAGAGGAATACCGACAAAGTACAATACGAGAATGGAATAGAAGGGAGAACCGATACAGGTACTCAAGGTACCCTTCACCACACACCATGAGGTGGCTTGCGGAGTATGGATGTAGATGTAGATGCAAATATAAGTTTAGTATATATCTTCTTCTATAGTTATGGACAAATCTATTTGTACAATAATTATCAAGGTTATTTAGCTGTATATAACTGATCAGTAAATGTACTCACATGGTATGGTTTAAATCCCCCATGTTTTGAGCAAATCGTCACGAGCTGGGTCTCTTCTTTTGGTTATTATTCTTATGCTCCTTTTCTGTATTTTCAAAACTGTCTTCTTATTTTGTGTATTTGTTCCCTAGACAAAAATTTCATAACTAAGGATTGAATGTTCATATGAATAGTATGTAACAAACAGACACTGGCTAAACCCTGAGAAGGTAACATAGTGATGATATTATGTTCACAAGTGTCTTTCTGTTTTCATATCAGTTCAACTCTGACTCGAAGCGAGTAAGTGTCTGTGTGTGTGGCAGAGAGAGATGGTTGGGGCCAGGGAGAATAGACTAATCGGACAAATCTTATTATTGATGTGGGAGCCAGTTGCAATGTTAAAACTGTTCAAATGTGTGTTAAATCTTATGGGACTTAACTGCTAAGGTCATCAGTGCCTAAGCTTATACACAACTTAACCTTAAGTATCCTAAGGACAAACACACACACCCATGCCCGAGGGAGGACTAGAACCTCCGGCGGGGCCAGCCGCACAGCCCCGCTCGGCTAATCCCGCGCTGCAGTTGTAATGTTGAGTAATTTCACGTTGACTAAACAGAAAATTAATGACATTATTTTCACCGTAATCTTGTGGGTTTCTTGCCACATTCAGAACTTTTTTAAGGTTCGTCGAGTTATCTCAGGTTCATCACATCAGCTTTAAATCTTCGTCTAGGCATTTGTAGCAGGGTGTAGTTATAGTTGTTGGATGTGAATTTAGGTCAACAGTGTACGTTTCATCTCCGTGCCATCATCTTGCGGCACATCTCTGGCGCTTCGCCCTGTTGGCAGCGATCGAAACGGCCGCCTAGCTGGGCTGCCTTGGCTCTCGTCTGCTATCGTGGCGTGGAGCGGTCCACTCCCGTTAATCGCTGCGCCCCCTTAACCGTAATGAAGCTGTTGACCTTTGGGCGCGCTTACAGCCCGGAAACTTACCGACCGTGACGTCTCGCGCATTAATTTTCGAGCTGTGAGTAACGCTGTGACCGACAGGGCGCCGGCAGTCCGCGTCTCCGCGCTCCCCACTCAGCACAAGCCGCTGCATCGCGTGCGGCGGAATGAGTGCAGTGCGCCGAGAATATCGCCTTCACCCTTGGAACAGGTCTTTTGTTCATTAAGGTGTGATGAAAGAGGGGTCCATACAAAAGGATCTTATCTGAATCACCCTCGATTGGCAGATGTCACTGGTGTTTATACTCCAGATACGGAAGGATGAAGGAACTGGGTAGAGTAAGTGTGATAACAGGCCTGGAGATTAATAATTTCTGTAAGACGAAAATAATGTACAACGAGCATGTTGAGAAAAAAACGTCACGTACAGGGCGTTTCAAAAAGAATATACACTACTGGTCATTAAAATTGCTACACCAAGAAGAAATGCAGATGATAAACGGTTATTCATTGGACAAATATATTATACTAGAACTGACATGTGATTACATTTTCACGCAATTTGGGTGCATAGATCCTGAGAAATCAGTACCCAGAACCACCACCTCTAGCCGTAATAACGGCCTTGATACGCCTCGGTATTGAGTCAAACAGAGCTTGGATGGCGTGTACACGTACAGCTGCCCATGCAGCTTCAACACGATACCACAGTTCATCAAGAGTAGTGACTGGCGTATTGTGACGAGCCAGTTGCTCAGCCACCATTGACTAGACATTTTCAGTTAGTCAGAGATCTGGAGAATGTGCTGGACAGGGCAGCAGTCGAACATTTTCTGTATCCAGAAAGGCCCGTACAGGACCTTCAAAATACGGTCGTGCATTATCCTGCTAAAATGTAGGGTTTCGCTGGGATCGAATGAAGGGTAGAGCCACGGGTCGTAACACATCTGAAATGTAAAGTCCACTGTTCAAAGTTGCCGTCAATGCGAAGAAGAGGTGACTGAGACGCGTAACCAATGGCACCCCATACCATCACGCCGGGTGATACGCCAGTATGGCGATGACGAATACACGCTTCAATGTGCGTTCACCGCGACGTCGCCAAACACGGATGCGACCATCATGATGCTGTAAACAGAACCTGCATTCATCCAAGAAAATGACGTTTTGCCATTCGTGCACACAGGTTCGTCGTTGAGTACACCATCGCAGGCGCTCCTGTCTGTGATGCAACGTCAAGGGTAACCGCAGCCATGGTCTCCGAGCTGATAGTCCATGCTGCTGCAAACGTCGTCGAACTGTTCGTGCAGATGGTTGTTGTCTTGCGAACGTCCCCATCTGTTGACTCAGGGATTGAGACGTGGCTGCACGATCCGTTACAGCCATGGCGATAAGACGCCTGTCATCTCGACTGCCAGTGATACGAGGCCGTTGGGATCCAGCACAACGTTCCGTATTACGCTCATGAACCCACCGATTCCATATTCTGCTAACAGTCATTGGATCTCGATCAACGCGAGCAGTAATGTCGCGATACGATAAACCGCAATCGCGATAGGCTACAATCCGACCTTAATCAAATTCGGAAACGTGATGATACACATTTCTCCTCCTTACACGAGGCATCACAACAACGTTTCACCAGGCAACGCCGGTCAACTGCTGTTTGTGTATGAGAAATCGGTTGGAAACTTTCCTCATGTCAGCATGTTTTAGGTGTCGGCACGGGTGCCAACCTTGTGTGAATGCTCCGAAAAGCTAATCATTTGCATATCACAGGATCTGCTTCCTGTAAGTTAAATTTCGCGTCTGTAGCACGTCATCTTCGTGGTGTAGTAATTTTAATGGCCAGTAGTGTACACTCTTCAACCAAAACATTATTACCACTGTCCACCACATTTTTGGATGCTGCCTGGTGTCGTTGACCGCATGTGATATGGTAACAAAAGTATGTAAGCGGAGCAGAAACGGACTAGCGATCACCCTAGCGAAGATTGGGGCTGCAAATTGGCAAATCTATTGAAATAAGCCACTTTGATAAATGGTAGATTATTATAACGCAGAGCCTGTGAACAAGTATTTTCAAAACGCCGAATCTGGTCGAATGTTCACGTGCTACTGCAGTGAGCGTCTATGGAAAGACGTAGAAGCTACCACTAGGCGCTAAATGGTTGGACGTCCACGACTCTTCACAAAGCGTTGGGTTCGGAGGCTTGTCCGCTCTGTGAAGTAGGATACATAGTCATCTGTGGGGTCTCTGTCGTAAGGGCACAATGCCGGTGCGCGCCAAGGGGCTCCACAGGAGACCTCACCTGCGTGTTCACACGACATCGTCAGTTACGACTGCAGTGGCAACGGGAGCATCGGGATTCGACCGTCGATCAATGGAAACGTGTCGGCTCTTCGGGTGAATCACATTTTTGTTATCCTATCCCACTCCACAAAAACCGTCATCAAGGTGGGCGGCTGCTCGAAACTTGCAGCTCGCCACGGACGCAGTGTGGTGGGAGGAGTATTATGCTATGGTAAACATTCTCCTGCGCTTGTATGGGACCTGTGGTAGTAATGGAAGACACGCTGACAGCCGCGCACCATGTCACCCCCTCATGCTTGATGTCTTGCCCGCCAGCGATGTCACTTTTCAGCAGTACAACTGTCGTGGTCTCGGAGCCAGAACCGTGCTACAGTGGTCTGAGAAGCATTGTAGTGAACATGCATCCCACGTAAATCTTATGGCAGCCGTCTGGGTCGCTATCGGGTGCCATCACCGCCTACGCGACAAAAACGGACAAACAAGCTACTAAGCAAGTGGTCATCATGTTTTGACTCGCCAGTGCACGTATCTCAAAGTATTATGTCGTGAAAACTATCGATCGCTGCTCCGCGGCTTGGTTATTGGAGGAACGAATACATAGTCTAGCTTATATCCATTGCCGCTAGGTACAGGGTGTCTTCTGTTTCCATTGTTACCGCCATATGTTGCAAAACGACTATTCCCCAGGAGAAATTGTTTTGCGTTCTCGAGTTTTGCGATGTGTAGTTCCGTGATTACAATGGAGTTAGATGTTTCAGGTTGAGATACGAAACTGATCCTCCGAATAGATGGGACATTCGCAGATGGTATTCACAGTTTCCAGAGGAAAGACTCCTGGCTGTGTTTCCCACAAAAATACCGCACAAATTCAAACCGATTTTCAGTGTATTCCTACAAAATCAACTCGATACATGACAGAGGCAAGGATACCATCCTTTTGCAATTAAGACTCCAAGAACAAGTGCAACATGCCCAGGTAGGTTGCTCCGGTAATTGTGTTTTCAGCAGACATAAACGGCCCATAGATCCTATCTTTTATGAGAGCAAGCCACACATAGACTTTGGGAGAATCCCTTTGCCACTCAGTGCATTCATGGGGTTGATCCTCTGCCCGTATCCGGCAATTGTGTTTGTTGACGACGCCGCAGACATGAAATGTCGCCTCCTCGCTGAACATAACACGATTCATCAGGTCCTCCTCGGCTACAGCCTCCAACATGGCTGCTCGTGGTGCATGGTCTTCATCCTATAGCTGGTGAAGCACCTGGATATGATATGCCTTCTTTTTAAGGGTGTAGTGAAGCACTTTCCACACTGTCGATTTCGGCATGGATAGTGTAAACGATGTTCCAGTATTGTGATTCTTTCGGAAACTGTTAACATTGTGATGTCTCTTCACGGTTTCTATAACAGAAATAATCCACAGGTACGTTTTCCGCAAAATGTATACTTACGTGCCGCGCGGGATTAGCCGAGCGGTTTAAGGCGCTGCAGTCATGGACTGTGAAGCAAGTCCCGGCGGAGGTTCGAGTCCTCCCTCGGGCATGTGTGTGTGTGTTTCTCCTTAGGATAATTTAGGTTACGTAGTGTGTAAGCTTAGGGACTGATGACCTTATAAGTTAAGTCCCATAAGATTTCACACACTTTTTTTTGTATTCTTACTTTATGGGAACCCTGTAACTGCCGCCGTTCACATAATACAGTTTCACAAACAGCCAACAGCCTCTCTTCTCGACAGCCATCACAACGTGGATGTCATATCGTTATACAAATAGTCTACAGCGTCAAATTTTCACCATGTGCCCAAAATTGGAACTAATTTGTTTTATAGCGTAAATCGGTCCCGCATTAATGCTTTAGAATATCCACCAAGTTTCGCTGTCATTGCATAATTACAATCCACAGTGGACCTCTATGAGAGGCTACACTTTACTTAATGGACACCCGTTATCACATTTTTGTAATTATTGTGTGTCGGTATTAACACTTGAAAGTCCTACATCCTGCTACAGATTTGGACGTACATTATGGTTCCAGCAATTTACTGTGCTTGCTGGTACTCATCTAATATCAGATATGGTACCTGTACAACATATAATCATATTTTGGCTGTTCCTTCATACTGTACCTGCTACGTTGTCTATAGACTACCTCAGAACCTGGCTTTTGCCATGCTGTAGACTAGTTTTATGATTCATTTGCCAGGTGCGTCCCTTACAGTAGTAGGTACATCATGATTCCGACATACTAGTGTGCTAGGTTTTAAATGTGTAACGTTAGATATGATAAGACAGATGTGTGCTCATTTTTCCTGTCAGCTGTATGCAACCTACAATGAATTATGTATTTAATTCATCTGTGTTGACTGTAATGTTAAAAAAAGTATTCTGTATTCTGAGAAGTGGTAGTACAGATCAAAAGGAGACAAAAATGTCCAGTAAACATGGGCTCTAAAATGCATACCTTAAGCGTTATGAGCACTTGTTCAGTAGAAGATGTGTTCCACAGTATAGAATATGAAGAGGAGCTGACATAATTGTTCATTTTAGAGCAGATATTTACTGGACATTTTTGTCCTGTTTTGGTCCAACCTCTTATAATTTAGAATGCTTTTTTAACACCATATACAGCAAAAATTGTCTCTTGTTTTTGTTTTTGATGAGAGAAGATATGTATTTCTTACACGCTGCCAACAAAACTTGCTGCACTTGTAATGTGACTTACGTGTAACTACTTCTCTTTAACTTGATGCAACTACACACCTACCTTATTTATTATCGGCATGTTATAAGCTGCTCCATATTTTTTTAATGTTTTTCACGTTTGTACTATTGGTTTTGAAGCCGCGCGGGATTAGCCGAGCGGTCTAAGGCGCTGCAGTCATAGACTGTGCGGTTGGTCCCGGCGGAGGTTCGAGTCCTCCTTCGGGCATGGGTGTGTGTGTGTGTGTGTTTGTCCTTAGGATAATTTAGATTAAGTAGTGCGTAAGCTTAGAGACTGATGACCGTAGTAGTTAAGTTCCATAGGATTTCACACACATTTGAACATTTTGAACTATTGGTTTTGAGATGTCATTATTTTCTTTTTTCATTACATTCTTGTACAACTGATTTGTAATTTTATACCAAATTTTTTTATTCTTTTCTTATGCGTAGAATCAATGGTGTATGTAACATGTAATAATTTTTAATACTGAATAGGTGAAGGAGCATTTATTATACATTTGATTTGGTTTGTTCTTCATAACAATTATCTGTAGTCGGATGACGCGCGGGGTAGCCGCGTGATCTAGGGCACCTTGCCACGGTTCACGCGGCACCCCCTGTCGGAGGTTCGAATCCTCCCTCGGGCATGGGTGTGTGTGTTGTCCTTAGCGTAAGTAGTTTAAGTTAGATTATGTAGTGTGTAAGCCTAGGGTCCAATGACCTCAGCAGTTTGGTCCCATTGGAACTTACCACTATCTATGGTCGGATACATTTTGTGTTTACGTTTGCTGATGATCAGTTGTAACTGTGATATCACACTGGATAAAGAGCCGGTTGTGCAAGGATACCTGCTTGGTTCTTAGTATGTCAGCAGTTCATTTGGGTTAAAAATTATATCGGTTGCCACATTGATATGATTGCCTATGACTTGTGATCAATATGATCTTTTGCAAGTATAAATTTATACCGCCTGTGTATAATTGATTGGATTTTATTCACTTCTAGTTGTTCCATTTTTTTTTATGTATACGGATACCGTGACAATGGTGTAAACCGAAACCGGTGGTTGTAATGAAAAACTATTTTTGGGGTTTCTTCGGTGTCTGTACTACCCACCAGACATCTCTCACGAACTCAGTCTGTCACGCTCTAATTACATGTATTGACCATTGACATTTTGGAGTAGGCTATGTCTGTTGCTTCTCACTACCCCTGCTCCAGCAGTGAACGTAACTCTCTATTAAAGAAAATAAGGAGCTGGAATGTTACATAAACGCCACGA
The DNA here is from genome assembly GCF_021461385.2 of Schistocerca piceifrons. Lineage (NCBI taxonomy): Eukaryota > Metazoa > Arthropoda > Insecta > Orthoptera > Acrididae > Schistocerca > Schistocerca piceifrons. Next base: position 508,908,500 of record NC_060144.1, read on the forward strand.
CTTTCTGGTATCATAAAGTGGGGTACGTTGACTGATTTTCAGATTCAGATTTGGTTATGATCACTGTTTTTCAAATTCTGTGATATTATGTTAGTGAAAATAGCGGTTTGTAGGGAAGGATTACATACTAATTAGTACATTACATTTTCTAAAATGCAGAGAAAGTAATGGAAAAAATGTAGGCGATCAAAGCTAGCATGGATTTGGGGAAACATTAACTGGCGTATACTTTCACCACAGCTGTCAGTTACCATTTCATTTATGGTCAATATTTCAAAAACACAATGAAACTTTGACCCTCTAGAAATAAGAACACTGATACAATGTTTTTTAAGTGCTTTATTGAGCCTCATAAATTAAAAGAAACCTAAGACAGTACAAAAATAGAACAGTGGGATCCATCATCAAAATTATAAATATAATGAAATATTGTAAGATGGAGTACCTAACACATAGATCCACATTTAAAAGAGGATAATAACTTGAATTAATCTGTCTAAAAACCTTAATCCTCGTTTGGAAACATCCATTGCAGTTAGAAACGAGATTATCTATGCTTCATTTATCGAAACAGTATCTGGCACTTACGGCTAGACAATGTTTATTCCTCGTTTCTAGAGATATTTGACATTATATCTTATACCTCAAACACTGCTGAAACACAGCAGCTTTGCAATATATGATTGTTATTTTTCTTAGTTGTAGACACATTAACAGTTACAAATGAACCTTCGTCTATATACCAGTGGTCAACGTATGTGTTCCTTAGTTCCACACCGTCATTGGCACCTACGCTGTTTAATAAATTGTGTATCTGTAGACCTGGAGTAACAACGACCAGTGGTCAAAGTAACCCTAAAACAGAGAAATCATGCATATGACCTCAGATGTCGTGATACAGTGGTAGACACATACATGTGAATGAAAAACTAATCAGCGGTCTGTTTTGTGAATTAATCGAGTAACATTGTACATGATATAATTGAAAAATCTGCAGTTAAATATCATCGGTGGAGGCGCTGGCCGCTGTGGCAGGGAGGTTCTAGGCGCTTCAGTCCGGAACCGTGCGACTGCTACGGTCGCAGGTTCGAATCCTGCCTCGCGCATGGATGTGTGTGATGTCCTTACGCTAGTTACGTTTAAGTAGTTCTAATTTCTAGGGGACTGATGACCTCGGATGTTAATTCCCATAGTGCTCAGAGCCATTTGATATCGGTGGATTTTGCACAACCTGATAATACGATTATAAGTCACAACAGGTCCGACAACTGTTGCGCAAGGTAATCGGTACTTCAAGGCGCTATTTAGTGCACATTGATGGACCTTTACCACCAAACGGTGTACACAAACGCCCAATTGAGAGTCAGTAGACAGCTGTAGAAGTTTTGGTGTATGAGTGGTCAAAGTAACCGCGGCGGTCAAAGAATATTCGGTTTACCGTACTTAAATTTATCTTCGATGTTATCAAATTTCTCCTTTTGACAAACTCTTTTCTTATGTGATCCACAGTATTGTAAAGCGTTTGTGTTTGTTGTTATGCTTCAGATAGTAACTGGCGTACCTTTAAAATTCACCCATATCTCTGTCTGTTTGAGGCTACCTGCCACTTTTTTAAGTGTATCGCTCGAAGGGAAAACAATGCGGCCTGGCGCAGGGACACTGGCTCGGCTGCTCCCGCTACAATATCCGGCCGTCAGCTCTCGCCAGCAGTGACATTCCGAGCAGTCAGCGAAATACGCGGTTGAAATGTCAAGCGCAGCGGCCGTCCGCGAACCTGTGCTGCACAAATACAGATTCCGGCAAAAAACAAGCGCGCCCAATGACACGGAGCGGGCGGCGGACGCAGCCAAGAGGCACTCTTAATCCCTTTTGTAGCCGCGCGGCGAGTGCTGCGGGCCGAAACAGCCGGCTCGCTCGCCCGGCCGTGGCAGGCAATAAATTTTTCGATTAAAAGTCGTTTCCGCGGAATCCGATGCGCGCCAGAAATACTTTCATGTTTATTGCACGGATCGCCGGCACAAAACATAGCCGCATCAGCTATCTCTCTGATTTGCACGTGCTATTGTCTCTCATTGGAAGCTTTCGAGTAAGGTAACATGTGAAAGTCAAGTGGCACTCCAGTCTTATTATTAAAAGAGGCGTGTCTGTGCGATCTCTGAAAAATACACTACTGGCCATTAAAATTGCTACACCACGAGGATGACGTGCTACAGACGCGAAATTTAACCGACAGGAAGAAGATGCAGTGATATGCAGATGATGAGCTTTTCAGAGCACTCACACAAGGTTGGCGCCAGTGGCAACACCTACAACATGCTGACATGAGGAAGGTTTCCAACCGATTTCTCATACACAAACAGCAGTTGACCGGCGTTGCCTGGTGAAACGTTGTTGTGATGCCTCGTGAAGGAGGAGAAATGCGTACAATCAAGTTTACGACTTTGATAAAGGTCGGATTGTAGCCTATCGCGATTGTGGTTTATTGTATCGCGACGTTGCTGCTCGCGTTGGTCGATATCCAATGACTGTTAGCAGAATATGGAATCGGTGGGTTCAGGAGGGTAATACGGAACGCCGTGCTGGATCCCAACGTCCTCGTATCACTAGCAGTCGAGATGACAGGCATCTTATCCCCATGGCTCTAACGGATCGTGCAGTCACGTCTCGATCTCTGAGTCAACTGATGGGGACGTTTGCACGAACTGTTCGACGACGTTTGCAGCAGCATGGACTATCAGCTCGGAGACCATGGCTGCGGTTACCCTTGACGCTGCATCACGGACAGGAGCGCCTGCGATGGTGTACTCAACGACGAACCTGTGTGCACGAATGGCAAAACATCATTTTTTCGGATGTATCCAGGTTCTGTTTACAGCATCATGATGGTCGCATCCGTGTTTGGCGACGTCGCGGTGAACGCACATTGGAAGCGTGTATTCGTCATCGCCATAATGGTGTGTATTCGTCATCGCCATACTGGTGTACCACCCGGCGTGTTAGTGTGGGATGCAATTGGTTACACGTCTCGGTCACCTCTTCTTCGCATTGACGGCGCTTTGAACAGTGGACGTTACATTTCAGATGTGTTACGACCCGTGGCTCTACCCTTCATTCGATCCCTGCGGAAAACCTACATTTCAGCAGGATACTGCACGACCGCATGTTGCAGGTCCTGTACGGGCCTTTCTGGATACAGAAAATGTTCGACTGCTGCCCTGGCCAGCACATTCTCCAAATCTCTCACCAACTGAAAACGTCTGGTCAATGGTGGCCGAGCAACTGGCTCGTCACAATGCGCCAATCACTACTCTAGATTAAATGCGGTGTCGTGTTGAAGCTGCATGGGCAGCTGTACCTGTACATGCCATCCAAGCTCTGTTTCACTCAATGCCCAGGCGTATGGACAGATGGTTCAAATGGTTCTGAGCACTATGGGACTCAACTGCTGAGGTCATTAGTCCCCTAGAACTTAGAACTAGTTAAACCCAACTAACCTAAGGACATCACAAACATCCATGCCCGAGGCAGGATTCGAACCTGCGACCGTAGCGGTCCTGCGGTTCCAGACTGCAGCGCCTTTAACCGCACGGCCACTTCGGTCGGCGTATGGACAGAGGTGGTTGTTCTGGGCACTGATTTCTCAGGATCTATGCACCCAAATTACGTGAAAATGTAATCAATTGTCAGTTCTAGTATAATATATTTGTCCAATGAATACCCGTTTATCATCTGCATTTCTTCTTGGTGTAGCAATTTTAATGGCCAGTAGTGTAATATAGCTCCGAGCAACCACAGAGGCTAAAAACAGGGAAAACTAAAACGATGGAACTATTCAGAGTATAGTCTACTTATGTAAAGATTGTTATCTCGTGCATTACAACCGTAAACGGAGTAAACATTTCCGAAACATGAGATGGAATCGCAAATTTCGGTAAACTCAAGATGGTACTGTAATATTCAGTTGATCTAGAAACTCCCAAATCTAGGTTTGTTATGCATTCTGAAATGAGTATTAGCAGCGCCACGTGATGTCTGGGACAGCTTGCATTGTTGCCAAATTTATCCAAGATGGCGGATCCGAGATGGCGGCTGTAGATGTAGCAACGTTGCAATGACATCATGGAGGGGGGAATTCAGATTTTGGTAGACAACAGGGAAATTGGGGTACCTTCGAAATGGCAGGAAATCGTCAGCCTCTGTCTAGCTGCCGGAAAGCAAGGTTAGGTTAGTGTACTTTACTTATTTTCGGTCCACAACTGAAGTAAAGATCTCTCCTAATTACACATCGATATGCATTATGGGTAGCTTTGATGGATGAAGTAGTGAAGGCAGCAGAGAATCAAGTAGGTAAAAAGACGAGGGCTAGTAGAAATCCGTGGGTAACAGAAGAAATACTAAATTTAATTGATGAAAGGAGAAAATATCAAAATGCAGTAAATGAAGCAGGCAAAAAGGAATACAAACGTCTCAAAAATGAGATCAACAGGAAGTGCAAAATGGCTAAGCAGGGATGGCTAGAGGACAAATGTAAGGATGTAGAGGCTTATCTCACTAGGTTGGTTGGTTGTTTTGGGGAGGGAGACCAGACAGCGTGGTCATCGGTCTCATTGGATTAGGGAAGGATGGGGAAGAAAGTCGGCCGTGCCCTTTCAGAGGAACCATCCCGGCATTTGCCTGGAGTGAATCTCACTAGGGGTAAGATAGATACTACCTATAGGAAAATTAAAGAGACCTTTGGAGAAAAGAGAACCACTTGTATGAATATCAAGAGCTCAGATGGAAACCCACTTCCAAGCAAAGAAGGGAAAGCAGAAAGGTGGAAGGAGTATATGGAGGGTATATACAAGGGAGATGTACTTGAGGACAATATTATGGAAATGGAAGAGGATGTAGATGAAGATGAAACGGGAGATATGATACTGCGTGAAGAGTTTGACAGAGCACTGATAGACCTGAGTCGAAACAAGGTCCCGGGAGTAGAAAACATTCCATTAAAACTACTGACAGTCCTGACAAAACTCTGCCATCTGGTGATCAAGATGTATGAGACAGGCGAAATACCGTCAGACTTCGAGAAGAATATAATAATTCCAATCCCAAAGAAAGCAGATGTTGACAGATGTGAAAATTACCGAACTATCAGTCACAGCTGCGAAATACTAACGCGAATTCTTTACAGAAGAATGGAAAAACTGGTAGAAGCCAACCTCGGGGAAGATCAGTTTGGATTCGGTAGAAATATTGGAACACGTGAGGCAATACTAACCCTACGACTTATCTTAGAAGAAAGATTAAGGAAAGCAAACCTACGTTTCAAGCATTTGTACACTTAGAGAAAGCGTTTGACAATGTTGAGTGGAATACTCTGTTACAAATTCTGAAGGTGGCAGGGGTAAAATACAGGGAGCGAAAGGCTATTTACAATTTGTACAGAAAAATGGTTCAAATCGCTCTGAGCACTATGGGACTCAACTGCTGAGGTCATTAGTCCCCTAGACCTTAGAACTAGTTAAACCTAACTAACCTAAGGACATCACAAACATCCATGCCCGAGGCAGGATTCGAACCTGCGACCGTAGCGGTCTTGCGGTTCCAGACTGCAGCGCCTTTAACCGCACGGCCACTTCGGCCGGCTTTGTACAGAAAACAGACAGCAGTTATAAAAGTCGAGGGGCATGAAAGGGAAGCAGTGTTTGGGAAGGGAATGAGACAGGGTTGTAGCCTATCCCCGATGTTATTCAGTCTGTATAATGAGCAAGCAGTAAAGGAAACAAAAGAAAAATTCGGAGTCGGAATTAAAATCCATGGAGAAGAAGTAAAAACTTTGAGGTTCGCCGATGATATTGTAATTCTGTGAGAGACAGCAAAGGACCTGGAAGAGCAACTGAACGGAATGGACAGCGTGACGAAAGGAGGGTATAAGATGAACATCAACAAAAGCAAAACGAGGATAATAGAATGTAGTCGAATTAAGTCGGGTAATGCTGAGGGAATTAGATTAGGAAATGAGAGGCTTAAAGTAGTAAAGGTGTTTTGCTATTTGGGGAGCAAACTAACTGATGATGGTCGAAGTAGAGAGGATATAAAATGTAGACTGGCAATGGCAAGGAAAGCATATCTGAAAAAGAGAAATTTGTTAACATCGAGTATAGATTTAAGTGTCAGTAAGTCGTTTCTGAAAGTATTTGTATGGAGTGTAGCCATGTATGGAAGTGAAACGTGGACGATAAATAGTTTGGACAGGAAGAGAACAGAAGCTTTCGAAATGTGGTGCTACAGAAGAATGCTGAAGATAAGGTGGGTAGAGCACATATCTAATGAGGAGGTATTGAATAGAATTGGGGAGAAGAGGAGTTTGTGGCACAACTTGACAAGAAGAAGGGACCCGTTGGTAGGACATGTTCTGAGGCATCAAGGGATCACCAATTTAGTACTGGAGGGCAGCGTGGAGGGTAAAAATCGTAGAGGGAGACCAAGAGATGAATACACTAAGCAGATTCAGAAGGATGTAGACTGCTGTAGGTTCTGGGAGGTGAAGACGCTTGCACAGGATAGAGTCGCATGGAGAGCTGCATCAAACCAGTCTGAGGACTGAAGACCACAACAACAACGTGCATTATGCAACACATAAAGTATCTAAAATCGCAATACAGCTGAAAATTGATCATGTCACGCAACTGGTGTTATCCTGCTGGAAAAGAATTCTCAATACCACTTGAAACTAGTAGCACACAGACTCAGAATAAATAGTAACTCTACACACGACACACCTTTCACCTAGAAGTCGAAATAAAATTCCATGTTCCACTTGTCAATTGGTGGAAAAGAGACTCGGTCTAAAATGATAACTAAAAGAACGCCGTAAATAGTATACACATAGAAATTACGCAGTGCTAAAAAACAAGAACTGCAATGACATTAAAAAAATTGGATCACTCATACCTGCCACTGATAATAACACAGTGCCAAAAACGGCGGGAGAAGGAATAACAACACTTTACCTGTAAATTACAGCCGTATGGTGGGGGATATAAAGAAAAAACACGAAAAAGCTTTATGTATTACCGGTTGATAGTGCAGAGGAAGCTAAAAACCACTACACACGAAGTTCATAATCGCGTTTTCAACGCACAGCATGGTGCGGCGCGAGGTCCGTGGTGACTGTCGCAACTATAGGTGCTCTGCCGGCGAGTGTGGCTTGTGGTGGGGCTGCCGCACACGGTGCGAACTGCCACAGCACAGGACCTCTTCTGGGGGAGCCATAGCGAGGCACTCAGCGCAACGCTTCAAGCGGCTACTGTATAAGTGGCACGTGGAGTGCTGTTACGATTTCACAAGAGTGATGTAGTCCATTCTGCACCCAGCCTCACGTTTATAGATGGACGAGAGTAAACAGAACCTGACCCTGGCCTATGACAATAGCATATTTCCACAACACGTGTGTGTGTGTGTGTGTGTGTGTGTATGTGTGTGGGGGGGGGGGGCAGCAGTACTCTCCATTCGTAAGTAACGGACTATGCCGACCATGTTCACAGACAACTTCCTTCCTGAGATCGAGCTCTCTAACCTCCCCATTGTCAAAGCTTTCAACAGCAGCCTCCAGTAATACAGCTATAAAATGGTTCAGATGGCTCTAAGCATTATGGGACTTAACATCTGAGGTCATCAGTCCCCTAGACTTAGAAGTACTTAAACCTAACTAACCTAAGGACGTCACACACATCCATGCCCGAGGCAGGATTCGAACTTGCAAGTGTAGCAGCAGCGCGTGCCGGACTGAAGCGCCTAGAACCGCTCGGCCACAGCGGCCGGCAACTCAGCTATATCCAGAGCATTCTGCCATTAATGTTAAAACCTTCTCAGCACGTGCACTAGAGGGAGAGAGGTAATACCTGTTGAAACAAAACAGTTCTCCGTAAACAGAATACCTGTCTGGAATATCTCAAAAAAAAACATTAAGTGTTTTGACTTAGACACTTGAAGTCTGAGGAAATTGCTTTCTACAAACCGATACCTGCCTGCCTTGTGAACAATAGCAAAATACCTGTCTGCCGACCGCTCCTTCCTGAACATATGTCCCGACCTGTGTTTTTAGTGACTAATGAAACTGGAGCAAACACATGTCTTCACATTACTGAAGCAACGTGAAAATCCTCTACAGCACTATGTCATAACTTACGTTTCCTCTAAGTACTTTCTCACCCAGTAAAAAAAATATGTTCTTATCTGCTATCTCACGCAATGAAAGACGCCAAATACCACTCCAGCTCCGAATCATATCCATGGCCACTGCCTTGTCCGTCGCGACACACCTCCCGCTATGGTGACACTACCAGGCTGGAGTGCTGACCTCCTCCCGTATGTTAAACTACAAAGTATACACTCTGTAGTAGGGTCACTCCTATCTTTATTTAAACAAATACGTTCCGAGGGGAGAGCTCCCTATTTGGTGAACACGAAGTTGACAACCACCAGACAGTTCGATAAATCCACCACCACCGGGTCCATTGTGTCCCGCTAAGAGCAAAGTTAGGATAGGAATGCATTGCACCATTAGGCCAAATGTTTCAAAAGACAATGGAATTTGTGGCGCAGTCCTACAGACGAGAAAACCGCGAAAGAAAACAATGTTGTGTGTCCAATAACCACAACACGCCAGCCTACTCAGGAGGAAAATATTAAATTAAATACCCCTGTGGTAACAATAGTCAGGAAACACACTTCACTATCCAGGATAACGTGTGGATACTCCATCCTGCTGCCGTGCGTGCTTCTATAAAATGCAACGGGATTGCTGTACACTGCACGAGCAGTCGTTGATGCAGTCTACTGCTGAATGGGGTGTCTTGTAACGGACCACGAGTCCAGCACAAAGACCTGCAGGATGGAGTGCGAGAGAGAGAGAGAGAGAGAGAGAGAGAGAGAGAGAGAGAGAGTTTTATCTCACTCTGACAGACAAGTGTGACATCGTGCATCATACTACCTTGCAGTCAAACAAAGAATACCTGGAACTTCCGATCAAAGTTTGAATCTCATTGGTTCCAGAAAATACTTCTTCAGAAATTCCATCAACTACCCTTTCTGACTGGACCCCCATTCAAAATGAGACCATCTGATTGGCTGCCTATGTAATGTGGTTGGTCTATATAAGTCCCCAACCCAACTCCGTCATCCTCACTCTGCTCCTGGCAAGAGCGGTAGATTTGTAGAAGACGAACTACCACGTTGGTAAATAATTCTTTTTGTAGATCTGTGATTACGATGTGGAAAAGGGAAAATTCCGAATGTTAAACTCTGTAATGGATTTTAATCAGTAATTCCGTTTATTTCCGTTCGTTACAGCATATCTCCAGGATTTTATTCTGTATTGTGAGGAGATACGGGAGGAGGAGGAGGAGGAGGAGACTGGACCGTGGCAGACTCTTTGGACTGTTCCTCTTAAGGTCCAGCCTCCTCTGGAAAACCCTCAGACAGGACTGTCTTGTAAGTATAAAAAAAAGTCCTGTAATTTGTTCTCATGGTAGTGACAGTAGCAGTTACGGTGATCTGGCGTTCAAAATTTTATTTCGTGCTTTTTATTCTCAGAGATTACATGCCAGGCATGTTGACTGAGCTGCAGGCATTGCCGGAGGCCACCACCACCACCACCACCACCACCACCACCACCACCACCATCGTCACCACCAACTTCGGTTAGTACTAGCAAAAGTAACAGTGGTAGTGATATGGCTAGTAGCAGTCCCCTTCACCACCCTATTATAGGAGATCAGATTACAAAGGTCACGCTGGAACTAGACTATGCAGTGGTCGAGGACGCGTTTGATGAGTGCATCTCGTTTACAAGGGTAGAGAATGTAGTAGGGTGGTACAAGAATGTTACAGGTTTCATGTTGCAGTGCCACCCTATTGCGGAGAGAGCTCATCAAACCCGTAAATGCAGCGCCATACTGTGCTGCGAACTGTCGCATTCTGCCAAGAAGAAGGCGCTCTCGAAGAGATAAGTACTGTATCTCTTGGGGGGGAGGGGGGAGGGGGGAAAGACGGTGTGATATAGTAGAGCACCTCAATCACCGAGTTGTTCCGTGACCTCAGTTTGGGTGCTGGTAGGACCAGGCTTCCAGAGATGGCTGGTAGAGAATCCGGTGAAGGACTGAGACGTGTTCTATATGTCGACATCCACTCGCGTCTCTATTGTCCAATAAATGGAAGGTCCAGCTATAACAAACTACCAGAATGTATGTGGTAATGTTCCGAATGAAACAGACAACATCTGTTCCACATGGTCAATCCTGAGCACCCTAAAGAATACACTGTGGGTGATAATATTCGTATCACAACTTTGATGGTATTGATTTCCCTGTGAAACTTCAGGACATACCCTCATTCTGCCTCTTGAATTGGTATTTTGCTTAACTTTTTAGGCCTGGAGAGGGTCAAGGCAGATGATGATGACGAGAACAACGCTGTAAGCACACACAAAGTCCTCAGACGTCCCCATTTATCCAATTTTACAGGTCAGTGCAAGGTGCATGTTAACATGCTGAACATGCTGCTAATCTCATACCGCGTGGGGTAGCCGTGCGGTCTTAGGCGTCTTGTCATGGTCTGCGCGGCTCCACCCTTCAGAGGTTCGAGTCCTCCCACGAGCATGTGTGTGTGTCGTCCTTGGCGTAAGTTAGTTTAAGTTAGATACTGTGTAAGGTTAGGGACAGATTACCTCAGCAGTTTCGTCCCGTAAGACCTTACCACAAATTAAAAGAAAAAAAATTGCTAATCTCATATGAGAATGAAAATCGACATTACGTGGTGGTCAAGGATATGTTCCGGCTCCTTTCCTCCCAACAGAATAAACACGAGAATGAAAAGCATATTTGCTACAGTCGCCTCAAATACTTCTCCTCAAGCGAGTCGTTAGCAGAGCATACTATTGATTTCTCTTCGCTGGATGCGGTGTGTATTGAAACGCCAAGAGAGCAAAATAAATTTGTAAAGTTTAAGAATCACCACCTCCGGGAGTGACGTCCCCTTGTCGTGTATGCTGACTTTGAGCACTTCGTCACTCCTCTGATATGATGTGAAGGATATCCTACAACCTCACATACGGCCTTCACTTAGAAACACATACTGTATGCTGTGGCGTACCAGGTAGTATGTAACTTTGATTCCAGTCTCGGCTGCCACAGATCATATGTCGGGGATAATCCTGCGATTTGGTTGCTCACAGAACTCGAGAAACTTTCATGGGAAGTTGATAAGCATTACAGCACCAACATCTCAAAGACCGAATCGGAGGAGAATATTGACTTGTACAACAACGTGGTTGACTGTCATATTTGTGGGTTGTTGTTAGGTTGAAAAGTGGAAACTACCTGTAGTAGCCATTGTCATCTTCCGGGGAAACTTCACGGGGCAACTCACAATGCCCGCAACCTGAAGTATCAATTACCACCAAACATACCCGTTTTCTTCCATAATTTGAGTGGGTACGATTCTCACTTCCTTGTTGAGCACTTGCCTAAATTTGGTATGAAGAATGATCACATCAGTTTCCTGCCTGAGAGCATTGGAAATATATTTCATCCTCGAAACGTATGACGCCTAGAATTACACACCGTTTCCTCGACTCGCTACGTTTCATTGAAGCACCACTCCAGAAAGCTGCTGAAACTCTTTCTGCAAAGAATATGCATAACTCTTTCTCCAGAGAAAATGCATATCACCCGATCTGAATTTCCCAATGAGGGGAAGTTCCAGTTTGTAACTAGAAAGGGGGTTCTCCCTTACGAGAATCTGGATAGTATGATAAAACTCGATGAATCAAGGCTACCTGACATAACTGCATTAACGAGTAATCTCACGGGCAGTCCCATAAAAGATGGAGACTATGAGTGTGCTGTGAATATCTGGCAGAGATTTAATATCACAACTTTGGGCCATTGGGAAAAACAGTAAATGGGCATGGACGGACGTTTGCTTGTTGACATTTTCGAGAAATTCTGGACTGTATGTATGACCATGTACAAACTCGACACAGCCTTTTATTACACAGCAAAGGCGTTTTCTTGGGATGCAGTGCTCGAGAAAAAAAAACCATCGAGCCATTGACTGATATGGACTTACTTCTTTTCTTTGAGCGAAGGATCTGTGTGGGACTTTGCCAATGTGTCCATAGGCACACCAGTTCAAATAAACCGTGGATGGGTGAGATGTCAATGCATCTGATGAGTCTAGTTATGTGTTCGGATGTGTATAACTTATACGTGCACGGCATGCAACAATCACTGCCGATTGGTGGGTTCCAATAGGTGTCTGAAGAGCATCTTAAAGGATTAGGTGAAGTATTTAAAAAAGGTGGCGTGGCACATGATTCGGAAGTAGGTTACATTGCGGAGTTAGACCTCATTACTAGTTTGCATGATGCTCATGCCAGTTTGCTGCTACGTCCAGAGTGACTATTTCTGCGAGGCACAGGTTCCATCCCAAAGATGACGGCAACGCTGGGGGACATGCAGAGGTACTTTAATCATTACCATAACCGAAAACAATGTTTCTGGTTGGAATCAGGCACGCTACCTCCTTCAGTCAAGAACACTGATTGAAGAAGTATATTAATTTGAGCTCGAGAGAGAGGGTATCCATGATATGTGACATTGAAAACGATTTTTTAAATTAATAAATAATGCAATTTTCGGTCAAAAGTATGGAGAATTAAAAAAAACCACCGCTATAGTCTTATTAGAACTGAATGGGGTGGGCGTTACGGTGTAAGGAAATGTATTGCCAGACCAAATGTCAAACGAGTCACCATATTCAATAAGAACTTTGCAGCTGCGGAGATGGCGGAGGTTACAGCAGAGTTCCTAAATCCTTTCTACGTGGGAATGTGTGTGCAAGACCTATCCGAGCTACACATGTACCATTTTCATTAAGAGTTCACGAAAACTCATTTCTCTAGACCAAAGTTACCTTATGTGGATACAAACAATTTCACCTAATGGGCAAAGAACTGCAATCCGTATAAAGTAATTAGGTGCCACAGCGATGAATTTCGTATATCATTATACATGGCCTATAATCCTTAATGTATTGTTCAGCAGAACAAGAAGATTATGGCCTAGTGAAATACGAGGTGAATAGATTGCCAGTTGTGGAGTTGGTAGGTTTAAGATCCAAGACATATGTGTATCACACATTGGGTTGTGCCACCCAGAGGTGGGCTAAGAGTGTGCTTTGTGTTGCGTCAAGGGCCCTCATGACTGAACATTAGCTGCATTCCCTTTACAGTGGCGTCAGTTGTGCTCCATCACAGCCACAGTACACGGTGTGGTAAACGAGTATTCACTCACGAATGCCTGAGATGTACACAGTGCTTCAGTCTAAAATTGGCCTTTCGCCTCATGACGATAAGTGGGTTATTTGTGAAGACAAGGTTGAAACCTGCCCGTACCTGTACTATTCACTTCATGACACGGGTTGAGGGGGTGAATATGGGTGGGATAGTATGACTCGTTTATCGTAGAGTGTAATTAGTTGTAGATTGCACACTGTGTGCGCTACAGTGTAAGCAGTTGTTTTTTCATGCACACCACACCATGCAAATATTTCATTTTTCATTAACACTGTTTGTCGTACTTTGCCTGCACACCATGTATGCCTTGTATATAGTTTTAGTGTGTCTGTATAGAAAGAAATGATACAACCATAAAAAATTGTAAAAAAATCTGTATTACAAAACCGAACTGGAAGGTATTGTATTTTCGTAAACATTCTGATAGCACATCACGTAAAAATTTGTGCCACGTATATGTGTAAATAGTCTACTTTTAAGTTTCACAAGTTACTAGACATCCCAGTCAGATTAGTTTTTTAACATTTCTTTTCCCCAGTCCATTGCAACTTGCAGATATTTAGAATACATCCTTTGCTATTGTTGTAATATTGCCCATGGATGTGTAGTCTATTGTATAAAAACTGTCATGTTGTTCAAAATTGCTTGGATTGTAGGCTGAAATTATTATTAGTAATAGTACTAATTAAAAAAATGTACCTCTGCTTAACTGTTCGATTTCATTGTAAAATATGAACTTATCTGTTTTGTAAAACAACCACACTGTAATTGTTTCGCAAAGTATCAAAATGTATATCAATTTCGTAAAAAAGAAACTGTATCACCTGAAACAAATTCTGTCTGCGAATTGCATCTCATAAACCAGTATGTAGAAAGAACTAATCTGTATCACTGAACATTGACATGCATCTGTATCTCTGTCTAAAACTCCCAAATTGTATTTCAAGAACCAAATTGTATCTCAAGAATCAAATTGTATCTGTAAGAACTGAATAAATGAAACAAATTCGTCACCACACATCTTAGTTGTTGTTATTTACAGGAAACCTATATGTAAATATAAAGGATGTGCAGGAGACAAGTGACATTAGATTTTAACATGAGACCTATTACGGCAGTGAAATTTGAGATAGAGAATATCTAAACACAGGTAATGATTATGTAGGACTATACCTATCATGCTGCATATGTTTTGCTGTGGTAACAGGTGGCAAGTGACCATCTCCACTTCTGGAGATGTATAGCAAACACGTCTAAATGTTTATCTCCTCTGTTTAGTGTGAAAGAAATAAAATAGACACACATTATAAGGTAAAAATTTATTTATATCTCATTCAACTAAAAAGTAATTTTACATTTTCATATGAAAACGCAACGCTATTTCCACACAACATCTTCTTCTTAAGTTTATGGAGGGCAGGACACCCGCAAAGTTCCAGGTGTTGAATAGCAGCAAACTGGAAGATTCGACGCATCCATGTGACCTCCTGCTCACCTTTGACATAGATTATGGTATCTGTGTGGTCAAAAAATCGAAGGGATGTCATCATATCCAGGATAAACCCAGTGAATTCCTTGGTAGAAATGTGTCAGCCACTTTACATTCCTCCGTGTTTTTAAACACTTCACATCCTTGAAAGACCTTGGCGATATAATTCGTTCTGAAAATGTCTTTATTTTACCGTCATCTTCTGTGTACGCAACGGATGCAAAATCTTTTAGTATGATCTGTCCATGCTCTTCATCATGGGAACCCTGAAAGTCTGTAATGATGATCACACTGCGAGGTGCCATTGTGAAATGCTTTGGGTATGGCACAGCACGTGTTCATTTATACAGCTTGTTGCACAACACTGCTGACAGGGAAATAGTTAGTCAACGGTTATGTAGAGCTAGAGCACATGCTGCAGTGTGTTCAGGGACATTTGCTGAAGATTCAAATTCAGTTCTCACACCTATGGGCTCCGATTTAATTGCCTTGTTTTGTTTTGAGCAGTCTGTTATGATGACTGATGGCAACTCGTTGAATTTCTGTAGACGGCAGGAGTGACCGTGCGGTTCTAGGTGCTACAGCCGGGAACCGTGTGACCGCTACGGTCGCAGGTTCGAATCTTGCCTCGGGCTTGGATGTGTGTGATGTCCTTAGGTTAGTTACGTTTAATTAGTTCTAAGTTCTAGGGGACTGATGACCACAGCAGTTAAGTCCCATAGTGCTCAGAGCCATTTGAACCAATTTTTTTGAATTTCTGTAGGCATCTTTCCTCTCTGTAGCAAGAAACACGGAACTGTGCATACATGTCAAATGCTACATTGTATAAATTTTCATTCAGCTGCAGGTGTAAATTATCATACTTGTAGAATTCAGCGCTCAGGTATTCTCTAGCATTTTTTAATCCACAGTTATCAAACCTGATGGAATAATTTGCTATATTTCCTCTTCTGTTGTTCTGAAATGCAAGTATGATGAATCTAGGGGTCTCCTATTGAGCAGTGGTTTTAAGAGCCCATGTCTGTCTGCTTGCAGTAGGTAGCACTGGGTATTCAAATATCTCAAATAGTTCAAATGGCTCTGAGCACTATTGGACTTAACTTCTGAGATCATCAGTTCGCTAGAACTTAGAATTACTTAAACCTAACTAACCTAAGGATATCACACACATCCATGCCCGAGGCAGGATTCGAACCTGCGACCGTAGCGGTCGCGCGGTTCCAGACTGTAGCGCCTAGAACCGCTCGGCCACCCCGGCCGGCTCAAAAAGCCCTCACGAACTGGAAGATAATGGTAGAAATACACCTGCATTCAGGACTTTTAAAATTTTCCAAAGCTGTTCATCTGATACAGTGATGGGTGGTATTTTCCATATTATTTCATTGATGCCGACCTCCTTCTCCTCTTGTGCTCCCTGAATGTATGAGCTGTTATCCGTTGCACTCCATAACAGAATAATTTCCTGTTTAGCATTCAAAATAAGTCGTGGAGTGTCTTCAAAGTACCCCACAAACAGTTTTAGAGACATGCATGCAGTAAATCTCCTTTATCCTATAAAGGATCCGCCTTTTATGCAAAACACTGTTTTATATCGTTACCCAAACATGTTTCAGTACCTCTATGTAATCGACAGTGGGTTTTGTTTATTGAGGAAGTAGATTTTACATTATATTGTTTTGAATGACTATATGTATGGTGCCATGCACTGATAGCTTGTCATGTTTTGTTGTGACAGATTCTTTTTCTTTCGCGTTCTGAGAGCACTGCACAGACAATTTTGTTTTAACAGACGCCTTTTCACTTCATAAAAGGTGGTGTACTACACTTTTAGATGCAAATATAAGAGCTGCAAATCCAAAAGATGATCAAATCTCCTATACTGTCCAGCTGTTCTACCCACTGCCTCGTCTATGAACTATTCAGCATTTTCTAAGTCGTTCAAATCCGAGGGAGAAGCAGAGACATACGTTTTAAGAGTTGACACTGTGCCTACATTGCATGTATGGTCAGTATCGACCCTGTTAAGTGCATACCGTATCTCGTGAAACAGGAACACTAAAGCATTACGTGTAAGCTTCGATCCCACTTTAGCAGTACCACCCATTTTCACAAACGATTCGTCAAGATACATGAAACTCCTGCATGGGAAGGTCAAAGCATCTTGGTGTTGGGTGACTATCCTAATTTCATCGTTCTTGTTAAATGTGGTCAAGCATAAGGTTTATGCGGCAAGTGTTCCTGATGTATAATTCGCTCATCATATTCCGCTGCTTTAGTTATATCGAACGACGCCATTGCGACATTTCAGACCTACTGATTAAAAAAAAATTCGTAGTTCACACATGTTATCACCTCGTGGTTCTGTTGTGAAGTGCACGTCAGTTTTATGTCGTATCTCCAGCGTTGATTTCTGACTGCTGGCACGTCTCAAGTCTCGGCCGGTTGAAGTCGCCACTGCTACTTCCGGTCTCCCGGCAATATGGTGTGTTTACTCTTACTAAGAGGTTGGGGGCGGGTCCATGGCAAGTTCCGGTCGGTTGAAGGTTATTGCTTGGCTCTGCATGTTCGAAGTCAGTGATGGTTCCATTTTAGAGGTAGTCGTACAGTCACCTCCTTAGCACGAAAGTCGACAAGTTGATTATCCTGGTCCACATACACAGCTCTAGATAGTGCAATGACTGGTCTGTTACTGAGAGGTATATTGCGTTGGTAGGGGTCTCAGTAGCCTCCCATCGAGCTCCAACTGACGGGAAGAATACGCAAAATTGTGTGAATCAATTCATTAACAGTTATTGAACTACATGAGAGAAAACGTAAATTAGTTACAAATTAGTGCGTGACTACACTTTATTCAACATGTAAACGTCACTGCAGGTAGTCGGATTTAGGTTAAGACATGTTCGATATGTCTGCCATAATTGGCGATGATGTGGCCCAGAAGAATAGCGAAATTCTGCACGAA
Source organism: Schistocerca piceifrons (assembly GCF_021461385.2). Lineage (NCBI taxonomy): Eukaryota > Metazoa > Arthropoda > Insecta > Orthoptera > Acrididae > Schistocerca > Schistocerca piceifrons. The sequence continues at coordinate 508,926,299 of NC_060144.1, forward strand.
CCGCTGAAACGTCGGAACGACGATGCTGTCGATGACCACCTGAATGGCTGTTTTCAGCTCAGCCATGGTTTTTGGGTCACTGCTGTACACCTTGTCATTAATATAGCCTCACAAAGAAGGAGTCGCAGGTGTTCAGATCCGTAGAATATGACGGACACTCGAGATCCATGCCAATGGCCCCTGGGTACCCTAGAGCCAGAATGAGCTTCCCAAAGACCTCCTCCAGGGCATTAAACACTCTCCTGCTTCGATGGGGCCGAGCTCCGTCTTGTATGAACCACATCTTGTCGAAGTCAGGGTCACTTTGGATAATGGGGATGAACTCATCTTCACGTACCGTTCGTTAGTCACCGTGTCATCAAGGAATATCGCACCTATTATTCTGTGACTGGAAATTGCACACGACAGTCGCCTGTTAAGAGTGAAGACGACTTCTGGATTGCGAAGTGCGTTTGCTCTGTCCCCCAAATACGTAAATTTTGCTTATTAATGAATGGATGCAAATGGAAGTGGGCTTCGTCACTAAACCAAACCACACAGAGCATACTAATTCCAATCATGCACCGCGGCCAACCGTGCAGTTTGAATGTCCTGACGCAAAGCGTTTAGACGTTATGACTATTTTATTTTGTGTAGGTGAATAACTGCCACCATTTACATACTGAGCAAGCCACCGTACGCTGATTGGTGGAGGGTACCCTGTACCACTAGTCGTTTCCATTCCTGTTTTACTCGCAGACAGAGCGAGCGAAAAACGACTGTCTATATGCCTTCGGATCAGCCCTAATTTCTCGTATATTATCTTCATAGTTCTTACGCGATATGTATATTGGCGGCAGTAGGATCGTTCTGGGGTCAGCTTCAAATGCCGGTTCTCTATGTTTTCTCAATAGTGTTCCCCGAAAACAATATTGTCTTCCCTTCAGGGATTCGCATTTGAGTTCGCGAATCACCACCGTAACACTTGCATGTCGTACGAACCTATCAGTAACAAATCTAGCAGCCCACTTCTGGATCGCTTCGATATCTGCCTTTAATACGACCTTGTGCGGACTTCAAACATTCGAACAGTACTCAAGAATAAGTCGCACAAGCGTCCTATATGCGGTCTCCTTTACAGACGAACCTTACTTCTCCTGATAAACCGAAGTCCAACATTCGCCTTCCCTACAACAGTCCTCACATTAGGGTTTTTTTGTCTTACTCATCCGCATTAACTTACATTTTTTAATATTTAGAGCTAGCTGCCATATATCACAACACCTAGAAATTTTGTCTAAGTCATCTTGTATCATCCTACAGTCACTAATCTTCGACACCTACCTGTACACCAAAATATCATTAGCAAACAACCGCAAATTGCTGCACGCCCTGTCCCCTAGATCATTTACGTATATAGGAAATAATAGCATTCCTATCACACTTCCCTGTGTCACTCATGATGATACATATGTCTGTGATGACCACTTGCCGTCGAGGACCACATACTCGGTTCTATTACTTGAGAAGTAGTCGAGCCCTTCACATATCTGGGAATCTATTCCATATGCTCGTACCTTCGTTAACAGTCTACAGTGGGGCATTGTATCAAGTGCAATCCGGAAATTTAGAAGTATGTAATCTTCTTTTTGACCTTGATCCAGTGTTTTCAGTATGTCATGTGAGAAAAGGGCAAATCGAGTTTAACACGACTGATGCTTTCTAAAACCATGCTGGTTCTCGGTCTCTAGGATATTTATTATATTTGAACTCAGAATATTGTACTGGATTGGTGCCAGAAGGTGCCATATTAAAACTCGGTGATAACTTTCCAAATGATTTATTTGTTTCCACTACAGTGCTCCGTTCACCTCGGTCTACGTCACTGGGCCCCACAATGCTGAGGAAGCACCCCAGCGGCCTGTGCAATGCAACGCTGTGCCATGCCGGCCTTGTACACCAGCTCCAGAGTTCTGATTACGTCAGGATGGCTGTGCCAGCAGTCAGCTCAGCAGCCACTGTCCTCATTGTTTCCACTCTGCTCCCCACTGCTGCTTCTTTGTCGTTGGCATAGCTGAGAATGCAGCGGCAATGACCACCCACGATCCGGCGTCCGAATCTGCAGCCCCCGCCTTGGAAGTCTCCGACGTGTGTCGGGAGCAGAGGCGACTGCCTGTGGTAGCGAGCCGAAGAGTGGCCCGCCCTGGCTGGCTGCAGAGGGTCGAACCAACGACCCACCATGAACTGGGATGCTGGCACCCCATCTGTTGCTGCATGTAGCCTGGCAGTGTGACACGCCTCGCAGTCCAGGAGAGCTGCCACACTTGAATGAAACTCGTTAGAAAACAGCACCTATTTATACTTGGCAGTGCGCCTCTGTTTTGCCAAGTGCACTGCTTTGCGTCATGTATGCATAACACTTAGGTTGGTTGGCCAGTGGCCCTCTTTTGCCTGTGACTTGCGCCATGGAAACTGCTGTGTGCGCCCTCGCTGGCAGTTCTACGCCCCTGTGGCCTCATTTGCGTTCGCAACTGTTGGCATGCATAACTTACAGCAATCTGGCCTGCACCTGGCTGTAACTCGTGCTCCGAATATCGCACAAAACTAACTTTCCCTATCCTAAACGGTGGTGCCGCTACGGTAGGTTCTAGAATTTCGCTATTAGCAACATCGTTTTACCCACAAATGATACAGTGCCATTCTCTTTCTTCCAACAAAGACTCCACTTCTTCCAGCTGACAACAGAGACTCCATTTTTTCCTACTCATCATTCTCAATAATTTACTCAGTCCAAAAAGATTATAGATTGGATTAATAAAAAAATAGAGAAAAGTTAAGGTGATGATTTCAGTGGTTGAAGTGTTCTACAGCCTCTCCCCTCTTGGGAACAATGCACAGAATGTTCATGTAACGACGTGTAACTGTCAAAAAAGTCAATTTGCATATGTTTTTTAACTCATGTGTCACATTAGCTTAAGTATCAGATATGTTGTCACAGCCTTCATGTGAATTTCTGTACTTTGTCGCTTTGTGATAACTTCGTATTGATAACACCAAGAATAGTCACGCGTGGTCACTTCTTCAGGAAAGAATTGTCAGCGTTTTCCGTTTCAATCAAGTCGCGGCGTGCGTCCACCCACCGTTTTCTTTGTTCTGGAGCCAAGGTGTGCGGAACAAGCTCTGCACACACTTTTCCCTTCAAAACAATCTGCAGAATATTTTGAACACTTGATCTAGAGATGTTTCTCCACTGCGATATGTGATACAACAACTTTGAGCCACTGCGGCTGCACCTCCACTACTTAAAGTACAAACGACTTGTTCAATGCACATTGGTTGCCTACAGTTGTTATTTCAAGCAGTCACCGTAGTTACTGGGCTGGCGTAGCTTATTCCTCAGGAGTAAAATCAGTCTTTGAACTTCTTGCATGGACGGTGTGCTTTAAAGAGCCATGGGGAAGACAGCAGATTTGTCCCACTTCCTTTACAACCATTGTTTCCTCAGACATTCAATTTCCAATCTTTACTCTTATATCCTGTGTAAATGTCTCCTCCAAAATACTCATCAGTTTTCTCCTTACTCTGTCTGAAGCATTTTCTAAGTCATTATCATTATCATCATCATCCTCATAATCTTGAACAGGTTCCAGCCCCAGCTTGGGTCTGTTTGAAACATAAACCTCGCCATCTAGTCGTGTTCCCCCACCATCTTCCTGTGTTCACTCTGGTCCAGTCTTTGCCTCTTTTTTTTTTTTTTTTTTTAAACATACTCCTCCACTCCTTTTAGCCATCTATTCCTCTGTCTTCCTCTTGATCGTTTCCTTCGCATCTTCGTTTCGTGTATCTTGTATGGAATCCTTTTGTTTTCTATTGTTTTTAAATGGCATACGATCTGTGTCTTGATGATTCTGTTCTGCTCTGAAAGGGTTCTCTCTCAATATTTCCCTTATCCTTTCATTCCTCATCCTTTCTCTCCTTGTAACTCCCATCCTATTTCTGAGGAACTTCATTTTACATGCCAGTAGACTGCTTATATCTCTCTTCTTAAATACCCATGTATAGATGCGTAGGTCAGTATTGGGAAATAGTAACTTCTTTACATTACTTCTTTGCTTGTTTGTGGGACGTCAGTGTTCAAACCAGGCTCCTAACACTTAGCAGAAATGCTTCTTCCTGTCTACATTGGTCACTGATCTCTTTCTCATTTCTTTCCATTTTCATCTATGACACTTTCCAACTACTTGGTACTGTCCACCTTTTTCAATTGTTCACCTCCAGTCCTCCTTGCACTAGTTGGTCTGTCTTTCCTTCTAGATGTAACCAGGATCTCACATTTGTTGACATTAAATTTCATTTCTTACTATCCCACAGTTTCTTCCCAAGCGTCCAGCTGTTCCTGAATCTCCTCCTTCCCGTTTTCCCAGAACATCAAGTCATCCGCGAATGCCATTGCTGTCGTCTAGTGTTCTCGAATTTTTTCTGCCATCTTAATCGTTATCTTCTCCAAGACCGCAATGAAGAGGACAGGTGACAATACACTACCTTGTTTCACCCCACTTACTAGCTGGAAACAATCCGTCCTTTAATTTCCCATTTTCACACAACCCAGACTTTCACAGTACATCTCTTCCATTCTCCTTGTCGTCTCTTTTTCAACTTCCTTCTTTTCTAGTGCTTCCCAGACCTTTCTTCTACGCACTAAAATGCCTTTTCTGTATCGAGGAAGGCCATCACAGGGTCGTCCCCAAATTCATAGTGGCGCCCCATGAGCTGCCTCGCTGCAAGTGTGACGTCAACACTTGACCTCTTTAAGTGTAACAAATAAAATTTATATTTCTTTACCTCTCACACCATGTCTCAGTCTTATACTGTTTAGTGGTCCAATAGCATGTCTTGTGCCTTTATCCTTTCTAAATATCCAAACTGTTTCTCATCTGACGAGGTTCCTCTAATCTGTAGAAGGGTTAGGCGGTAAGCGCCTTATAAACAAGATGACTTCCGAGAGGCCATTCATCGGTGGACTGCATATTAGGCGCCATATTTCCATAACTGAATACAGAAATTCTGTGTCCGTTAAAATAATTTGCCTATTGTCGTGATGGCCTTCAGTCCGAAGACTAGTTTGATGTATCTCTCCACGATAGTCCGTCCTATGTAGGCCGTTTCATCTTTGCTTAGCTACTGCACCTTAAACAAGTACGAATCTGCTTATTTTAGTCAGCGATGGGTCTCCGCTCACACTTCCCTCCATAACCAAGGCGAGCATTATAGCGGGGGCAGTGAAATTGTTCGAAAAATATACAGGTATTTGTTCAATATAAAAATCGTTCTAGTGGTGTCACCGCCAGACACCACACTTGCTAGGTGGTAGCCTTTAAATCGGCCGCGGTCCATTAGTATATGTCGGACCCGCGTGTCGCCACTGTCAGTGATAGCAGACCGAGCGCCACCACACGGCAGGTCTAGAGAGACGTACTAGCACTCGCCCCAGTTGTACAGCCGACTTAGCCAGAGATGGATCACTGACAACTACACTCTCATTTGCCGAGACGATAGTTAGCATAGCCTTCAGCTACGTCATTTGCTACGACCTAGCAAGGCGCCACAGCATTTGATATTATTTTATATTGTGGTTATAACATGTACCGTCAAGAGAGATGTTCTACAATTGTGGATTAAAGTTAAGTATTACATCAACTACGTACTTTATTTGTTACTATTAATTCTTTTAACTGTTCCAGACCTCACGCCAATCTGCGTGAGCTTAACGCGTGCCTTTCGGCTTCCTCTCATTGTGACTTGGCTGTCTTGCCAAGTCACAACAGTTCTTACTTATAAAAGTAGCCTCGTATTATTTAAATGGATCTAGTGTAAATATTACGAGATACAGGGCAAGCCAGATATGTCCAACGGCCGTTGTGCACTCTGAAACACAAGCCACTGAACTGAATAATGCATGCAGTTTGCTTTAGCAAACACCCGTGGCAGCTGTTGACAGAAAACAACTGTGTTACACTGCCCGATATGAAGTTACCGCCGCCGGCAGGAGTACACGTCACAATGAGCGATATACTCGTGCCGGTCTGTTTCATGTCGCCCGAACGGTTCGGTAGCGGGTTAAACGCTGGGGCGGTCGCGTAGCTGTCGTCCCGCGTAGGGTCATTCGTATCGTTTACATTTATCGATGTTGTGTGGAACTGTTTTGAGGTCTACGACTATATTAAAAATTTATGGAATAATTTTTCACTGCTCTAGTCACTTTTCGTTAATATTTATTAGCATGATGCGTTTCGGCAGCATGCTGTCATCATCAGATGGATTGCAGAGACGTGTACATTACATTAATCTGAAGTATAATGAGGATTATTTGCTGGGCGTGTCAGTGAGGTTACGTAACGAAATTAGTTCAAAGTACTTGTACGAAGGATTACAAATGTTTATTCGTGACACAGTACATGCAAACAGATTGCTAAATGATGAACTAGAAAGTGACAGAGTAAATTTCTCTAAAAATTTCGCCAATGTGGAATGCTTCGTTTATTAATACAGAGAACTAGCTGAAAAAATGGCCTTAACGTTACTATATAACCAAGAAATATGGCTTTATAAAGAAGATTGCGTCATCATTGTTCATATTATCTTAGCATTTACAGTTGAAAGTCTTCGTAATGCAGGCATGTGTATGTGAAGGTACGAAGTGATGTCGAATTGTTTATTATTGTGCTATTTGTGCCAGAGAAGTACATTTCCAGCAAAAACTGCCTGGCTGTGTTACAACTGGCCGCCTAAGTGTGGTGAAACATTTCTGGTTATTTTTCCTTATTTCATCGATGACTCCTGACAAACAAATTCCTGGCTGCCATACAGTACCATGGGAGAAAAGGTCTATTTCTGACGATGACATGCATATATGTCGGAAGATTTTGAAGTTTGGCATGCGCTGAAGCAAAGTATTTTGCATTAACACCTGAAAATGACCTAAAGGTCGAAATTGCGTTTGTGAAATAAATAGTTTCTGCAGTCAATGGCAAATTTAATGTCCTTTAAAAGATTCTACGTAACTGTGAACCCGACCATGTCAAGTTAAAATACATGTATTTTTCTGCTCAGGGTTAAATTTCGGTACATAACCTCACTGGCATACACAGAAAATAATGCTATTGGTACAATAGATTAATGTAATGTATATGAAACTATAACGCACCTGCTGATGGCAGCGTGCTGCCAGAACGCGTAGTGCGAGTAAAAATTAATTAAAATGACTGAAGCAGTAAAACAGTATTTGGTACTGTCGCTCGACGTACTCACTACGCCGCAGATAACGTGTGCTTGGTGGAGGCTGTGCCATTGTTCCTGGCTAATTCATTCGGTTTCGTTACAGGAATCTGTGAGCTGACGTTCCAACTAAACGAATAATCAGTCTCGCGAGAGGGAAAAAGACATTTTTGCCGATGGATTCCACTAAATTTGACCAAACCTCGACAGCAGGTTCGAGTCAAGAGATGTAAGGAAATGTTCGAATACTTTGACCGATGAGGTACTAAATCCATGTACAATACCACAACAGAAGTCGAAATTTTGGTGCATTCGCAAGAGTCGGAAACTAAATAGCAAGATGTTTCATTGTAAACGGATAGCAACAAAACTGATTCGTTGCGAAACACTGCCAAAGAAAAAATCGCTTCTATCTTTGGTCACGTTGGACGTATCACAACCAGTGCCTTTCTCCTTAAAGGATCGTAGCACAGCTAATGGTGAATGGTATTAAGGAATTTGTTTGTCAGAAGACATCGACGAAATAAGAAAAAATAACCAAAGACGTTGCATCTCACTTCAGCATGACATTGCCAGTTGTCACACAAGGCGAACAATCTGTTACTCGACGGAGAAAATCATCCAATTAATGTCTCAGTCCCCATATCCACCTCATATTTTGCCTAATGACTTATGTTTGTTCTCTTATACCAAATAAAACTTGGTAAACAGGGATTTAAATAATTTGAAAGTGCTGCTGACTGATTGCAAAACAATGGTTCTGAGGTCCCAACATCAGAGTGGAGAACTTGTTCTAATGCCTGAAGGTTTGAAACGCTAATATTTTTAGAAACAGTGAACAGTGTACAAGAAAACTTTCTCCCTTCACTGTCATTAAAAGAAGCGTGTAAAAAACAGCCTTCATCTTTCAGGCTAGCTGAATTACCTATGTCCATGCGGCATGAAAGTTTTATAGAAACTGGTGGGAGAAATTGTGTGGATATATGCACATAATTTTCCTGCAATAAAGTTTACTTCCTTCATCTTCTTGTTCCTTTTTTACTTTTTAAAACCTTTCAGCCAGTTTTTATCGATTCTGTTTTGGCACTTTTTATTTTGTCTGTATGGGTACTTACTTGGTTAGGACGTCGTTTGTAATGCAGGTACAGAGAGGAAGCTGTTCATATAAGTGTTACTTCATCCTGACATTCATCTTACCACGGAGGAAAAAACCAACCTGTAGAAAAATCTCAACTGAGGTCGCTTACCTTATGTCATCAATTCACGTTCTAATACTTATTTTAATGAATGACTAATATTGCCTGTGGTCATGTAGTCTTGCTTCTATATACCGTAATTAGTTACTAATATTCCCTGTTAGCATGTAGTCTAGTTTTCTTTTTCATTTAATATTTTCCTACTAAATCATCCTATGTTCTAGAGGGTTAAGCTGAGCTAAGAAGTATTTCGTTTATTTGTATACTGTTCCTGCATGACTGATGGAATATGTCTGATACAGCACTTAGAATGACATGACGGTGGGTTTGGGGGTGGGGGTTAATGTACTTACAAGTGTGGATGATTGGATGTCCTAGGTTCGTGTCGAATGAGATATTTCGTGGATCCAGCGTGTTCTAATCTGTTGAGTCCATATCTAGCGCACTGGTCTCTGAATCTGTCATGTAATTTCTTTGTGTTGAGAGTTTCATGTAATGAGGCGCTACCGAAGGCGTACGCTAACCGGCAGCTATTCGTAGCACAATCTTTTTAATTTGACTGGGTGCTTGCGTTATATATTCAAGCACACAGTGAAAGAATATTTTGTGTGTCAACATTGACAGTGGTTGGTCCACACCACTCATTCTGTCTTTTCTTTCCGCCAGTTTAATAGTTGGTCGAAGTGAAATGTTGTGTGGCGAGGGTCTCCCGGCGGGTGGACCTGATCGCCTGGTGCAAGTCTGTTGAGGTGACGCCAGTTCTTGGCCGGCCGTTGTGGCCGAGCGGTTCTAGGCACTTCAGTCCGGAACCGCGCTGCTGCTACGGTCGCAGGTTCGAATCCTGCCTTCGGCATGGATGTGTGTGATGTCCTTAGGTTAGTTAGGTTTAAGTAGTTCTAAGTCTAGGGGACTAATGACCTCAGATGTCAAGTCCCATAGTGCTTAGAGCCATTTGAACCATTTTTGACGCCAATTCGGCGACTTGCGCGTCGATGAAGATGAAATGATGATGATGATGATGATGATGATGATGATGACGACGACGACACAAACACCCAGTCCCTGTGCGGAGAAAATTTCCAACCGAAAATCTCCAACCCGGCAAGAGTCGCAGACCAGTGAACAATATTCAAAACCCGTTTGGACAAGTGTTCTGTAAACCACTTCCTTTGTGGATGAATTATAACATTCCATTAATATTGTTATTGTGAATCTCGACCTGTCATATGCTTTTCCTACGTTTACGGCTACAGTTACACGTACATCTTCTCTCAGCAAGTCATCTTGTGGTATATGGCGGTGGGCACTTTGGGTAGCACTGTCACTTCACCCTTTTCCTATGCCAGTCACCAATGATCTGCATGATCTCTCTCGTATTTTATCTTCATTTCTTCTCGTGAACTATAAGCGTGAAGAAGCAAGATAATGATTGAGTCGTGTAGGAACGTGCATCTTTGGAATTGTAGCAGTGTGATTCACGATGCCTCTCTTGCAGCGCCTGCCACTGAAGCTGAGTCAGCATCTACGTAACGCTTTCGCGTTTATTAAATGGCGAAACGTGCTGCTCTTGTCAGTATCTTCTCTGTTTGCTCAATCAGTCCTTTCTGGTACGGATCCCATACTGACGCGCAGTATTCAAATATTGGTCGAAACTTCGTTTCTGTCTGGACTACATTTCCTGAGGATTCTTCCTGTCAATCAGTCTGGCATCTACCTAACCCGCTACTGATTTTATGTCATCATTGCACTTCATATAGCTCTAGATATTTTCTGGAAGTAACTATTTCCAACGATTGTTCTAGATTCGTGTAATCGTACAATAATGGGCATTTCTGCCTATGTATATGCAATACGTGTCATTTTCTGCGGCTGAGGATTAATTTCCAATGTCTGCACTAAGCGTCCATCATCTGCTGGTCTTCTCGCATTTCGCTACAATTTTCCAGCGCCGTGACTACTCTGCGAGCTACAGCGTCACCTGCGGAAAGCCCCGTGGAACTTCCGACGTTATCCGTTATTTATAGACGCTATGGACACAAACAGTCTGAACAGCTTGTAAGGGTGTGAGAGGGTAGGCTGTGCTGAGAAATAATTGTTCAGAAGTAAATTCGATATGTCGCATCGAGTTAAATTTGGAAATTTGTGGTAAGTTTCTATGGGTCGAAACTGCTGATGTCATCGGTCCCTAGGGTGACACTACTTAATCTAACTTAAACTAACTTACGCTAAGGATAACATGGAAACCCAGGCCCGAGGGAGGACTCGAACCTCCGACGGGGGGAAGCCGCGTGAACCGTGTCAATGCGCCTACGACCACGTGGCTACCCCTCGAGGCATTGTGTTTATTAGCGCTGAATTTTTCCCATTAGACCGTTGCACGCGCAGTTCAAACGGCCCGCCAAATAAATCCATGCCAGTTTTTGTAACGCTCTCTTGATCGGTTTTAGGAAGCCAAACGGTGAATACATTCGACGACACGGTCGCAGGTGGGCCGCTTGAATTTGCGCGTGCAACGGCCTGATTGGCTAACTTCAATGGCAATTAACTCGGGAACGGCGCGAGGTATCGAATTTTTTTCTTAACAACAATTATTTCCTGGCACAACCTACCGTGCAATAGGCTTACAACCTGAAATGTAATGGAATCGGGGTACGCCTGAAGTTACTTTTACGTTTGAAGGTTTCTCTCCCTTGAGAATGAAATACTTTATTGTGTTTTATGAACTTGCTCCATGCTGTAGGTGAAAAATAGGCGACAGTGAGGAACTGTATAGAACGCATTCCGGGAGGCAAGGAACATGGAATCTACATGGGCGCCTGTATTTACTTCTTTCTGAGTCTCGAGGACGAACGGAGAGAGCTGGGTTTCGCAGAATCGTTGTCTGCGGAATTAGCTCCTACAGAATGGCGTAATAAGCGAGCATAAAGTGTGTCGCAAAATAATACAGCCTATCGACGTGAACGATATAGGCATTCAGTTCTGTGCATTGTTCGACTACCCTTCTTGCAAACGGGGATGGCCTGCGCATTTTTTCCATTACTTGGTACGACTGGCTTGTCCAGCGAGCCAATTTATGCTGCTGCCAGAAGAGGAGAAAGCTCTTTCGAGTACTCTGTATAGAATCGAACCGGTATCCTGCTTAGTCTTCCCTCTGTTGACCTATTTCATTTGATTTTCCAATCCTGAGGTCATTTATTTCAGTATCTATAGAGAGTTTGATTCACGTGTTCATTCCACTTTTTCGTTCCATGTCTCTACTTAAAGGCATTTTATGGTAATTAATCTCTCCAGTGATTCGTCGTCAGTAGCGTAATCGGGTGGTACTGTATTTATACACATTTGCTACATTTATTTATGTTGAGGTCTGCTGCCAGCTGTGTGTTTACATTGTCTCATCATCGGTTGTTCTGTGTTGTATGAGATACTGCGGGCTTTTGACCTCCGAGTGTGGAAAGAGGGAATCACTTTTTTCTGGCAGAAACTGTGATCCGTTTTGTTTGCAGCAGATTTAGAAAAGCGAACAACGTTATGCGGGTCGTTGATGCCATTTTCCTTGTAATGGATGGTGGCGTTTGCTGGATATTCTCCTGTTATTGGAGGGAATTGGACCAGAGAGCGCCGCTTGTGACCGGCGGTGGCAGAGGCGATATTTAGACTGGCGCGCTGGCCGGCGCGTTTTAATCGCGTTGAGTGAGGGTGGGCGTGACCCGGTCCGGCGGCGACGTAATTACATTACACTGCGTTGCGTTACGCCGGGTGACAACGCAAAGGCGCTATCTGAGCCTGCATTTGCATTAAAAAACCGCGTCGCCAGGCTCGCTTTCAATGTGTGCCGCAAAGGGCGGGACGACATTCCTACCAGCAAGCTATCTGACCCAGAGGTTACTTCACCGTAAGATCGCTGTACGGACTGACTGCGTTCTCGTGTACCACGATGTTTTATTTGCACTCGGCGTACTGTTCCATGTTTGAAATGGACAAGGAAATTATGGATGTACAGCGATCGTATCGCTTGCAGCCAAACAATACCACCAATATTGGGGCACTAGTGTTGGATTTAACCCTTTCTCTGCTCTGTGCATTCCATGCCGTGCGCGGCTTTTGCTACGGCTGTACTGCTCGCCAGGTGCTGCTACCAGTCCTGAGAGCCGGTGCCCTGGCCGCTATGAAATGCTTATCTTCCAACTGCAAGAAAACTATAAGCTGAAGGAAAAATTATTTTTGCATATCTTACAGTCTGATATCTTCGGTCGATAAAGGACTGAACTTCTTTTCGTTATTCGTCATACAGCTACATCTACGCGATTACTCTGATATTCACAACAAAGTGCCTGGCAGAAGGTTCAATTAACCACCATCGTGCTGTCTCTCTACCGTTCCACTCTCAAACGGCGCAAGGGAAAACGAGCACTTAATTTTTTCTGTGCGAGCCCTGATTTCTCTTATTTTATCATGATGATCATTTCTCCCTATGCAGGTAGATGCCAACAGAATGTTTCCGCAATCGGAGTAGAAAACTGGTGATTGAAAGTTCATGAGATGTTCCCGTCGCAACGAAAAACGCCTTTGTTTTAATGATTGCCACTCCAGTTCACGTATCATGTCTGAGGCACTATCTCCCCTATTTCGCGGTAATATAAAACGAGCTGCCCTTCTTTGTACTTTTTCGATGTCATCCGTCAGTCCCACCTGATGCGGATCCCGCACCGCACAGCAATACTCCAAAATACGGCGGACAGGCGTGTTGTAAGCAGTCTCTTTAGTAGACGTGTTGAACCTTCTAAGTGCTCTGCCAATGAATCGCAGTGTTAATTTGATCTACCCACAATATTATCTACGTAATCGTTCCAATTTAGGTTGTTTGTGATTGTAATCCCTAAGTATATAGTTGAATTTATAGCCTTCAGATTTGTGTGACTTACCGCGTTATCGAAATATAGCGGATTTCTTTTAGTACTCGTGCAAATAACTCCACACTTTTCTTTATTCAACGTCGAATGCCACTTTTCGCACCATACAGATGTCTTATCTAAATCATTTTGCAATTCGATTTGGTCATCTGATGACTTTACAAGGCAGTAAATTACATCTGCAAACTATCTAAGAGGGCTACTCAGATTGTCTCCAATGTCGTCAATATAGATCAGGAACAATAGAGGGCCTATAGCACTTACTTGGAGAACGCCGGATATTACTTCTGTTTTAATGGATGACTTTCCGTATATTACTACGAACTGTGACCTTTCTGACAGCAAATCACGAATTCAGTCGCAGAACTGAGGCGATATTCCATAGGCACGCAGTTTGGTTAGAAGAATCTTGTGATGAACTGTGTCGAAAGCCTTCTAGAAATCCAAAAATATGGAATCAATCTGACATCCCCTGTCGATAGTACTCATTACGTCAGGAGTATAAAGAGCTAGTTGTGTTTCACAAGAATGATATTTTCTGAATCCGTGCTGACTGTATGTCAGTAAATCGTTTACTTCGAATTTAATTATAATGTTCGAACACAGTATATGTTCCAAAACCCTACTGCAAATCGACGTTAGTGACATGGGCCTGTAATTCAGCGGATTACTCCTATTTCCCCTTTTGGGTATTGGTGTGAATTGAGCAATTTCCCAGTCTTTAGGTACGGATCTTTCTGTGAGCGAGCGGTTGTATATAATTACTAAATATGGAGCCATTGTATCAGCATACTCTGAAAGGAGTCTGACTGATATACAATCTGGACCGAAGGCCTTGCCTTTATTAAGTGAGTTAAGCTGCTTTGCTACACTAAGGATATCTACTTCTATGTCTCTCATCTTGGCAGTTGTTCTTGATTGGAATTCAGAAATATTTACTTAGTTTTCTTTGGTGAAGGAGTTTCGGAAAACCGTGTCTAATAAGTCTGCTTCAGTGGCATTGTCATCAGTGACTTCCCCGTTGTTATCGCGCAGTGAACGTATTGAATGCGTCTTGCCACTGGTGTGCTTTATGTATGACCAGAATCTCTTTGAGTTTTCTGCCAGATTCCGAGACAAAGTTTCGTTGTCAGAAGTATTAAAAGCATCTCGCATTGAAGTACGGGCTATATTCCGAACTTCTGCAAAACTTTCCCAATCTTGGGGATTTTGCGTTCTTTTAAATTTGACATCAAGTTAACTGCGCTGCATCAAGCTAACTAAAACATTGCGCATAATTTTAAACAGTTTGCAGAGATGGAACCGCATTGCATAAATTTTTGATATGATTGATTGCAGCTCATACATTGCACTGTATCAAATGTAGATAAGATATCGAGATTTTACGTAAAGTCGAGAGCAGAACGATATATCATTCCGTTCTCGAGTTACTGATTTTTATATCTGACGAACAATCACGTGACGCCTCCATTCCCATAACTGCACATCACGAATCATTAAATCGTCGTATTTCCTTAACAGTTCAATCTGTCGAAACAAGTTTTTTTACAAATGATAGCACTCAAAGAGACACGTAGGTTGTGTGATAAATACTCGAAATTTTTTATTGATCGAGGTATGGAAGTAACTCGTACGGAGTGGTGAGAGGTCTGTGGAACAGGATGCGTAAACGCATCAATAACACAATGATACGAAGTGAATAAATGAATAGAAATTCGTGCCTTGGCCGGGACTTGAACTCGGGTTTCCTTGCTTACTAGGCAGGAATGCTTAAGATGAATACGATCACCTAAGGTACAGGATTTCCCCATTATGTTCGACACTGGGGTGTTATTCCAGTGCGGGAGAACCCGGACAATGGTGGCGGTCTAGGGGGAAAATAAGCTGAAGATATGAATCGAAGTTTGTGTTGGGAAGGGTGTTGGATTTGGGTAATACAAACAGTAATGTTAGCCGCGGTGCTGTGGTGGTGCACTGGTCAACATTCCTGCCTACATAAGGAAGGAGACCTGGGTTCAAGTCCCAGTTGTGGCAGAGATTTTAATTCGTTTATTCAACTTGCATCATAATCGTCGATAAAGATGAGACTTGAGTGTCTCAAGGAAAATTTTATTCTAAGATCTGTATATCAATAGCATTTCAGAAAAACCCAGGATCCGCAAACCTGTGGAGCGGAAGACCATGACGAGTTAAATCATTCACAGCAATTAAAGAGATGCAACACATCATGGTGCGGATATACGATTTAGTGTTGGAATGTTTTGTGGTGTTCTCCTAATACTAACAGCCATCGATGCAGCCTCTCACGATTGCACGTGGCATCCAAAGAGTGACTGTCTCAGTCGTGGCCGTTTGATAAACTGCACGGAGTGAGGAGGAAACGCGATGCATCGCCAGCCAGTCGTACATGTATGGTGTGCAACTGGGACACGCAGAGAGCAGAGCATAGCACAAAGGACGACTACGCTTTCCACCTACATAACCTGCAAAGCCGACCAACCGAATATTCGGACAGTCTTACAAAGGAATCGATAGAAACATCGACTCGTGAGAATCTGGTCAATAGGGACGAAGGGCAACAGCTTAGTTCCGCATGAATTTTCACACTAGCGGCAATATGACGTTTGCGCGACTACTATCGTCCGGTACACAAGACGCTTCCGGAACGTCCAGACGGAGATTCGATTCCAGACTCTGGCATACACGCTACTCCTGCCGATGCAACTTTATCTCCATCCTCCTCCCCCTCCCCCAACGCCGCCTGCCGTGAGCACGACATTGTCTAGACGGCTTCAGGCAGCTGGATGGGGTGCACCGCTAGTATAAATATTACGACATTCACCAATCCCCACATCTGGTGGAACACATCTGCAGTGCGAGAGATAGGAAGCACATCACCGGTGTAGTCTTTCTCGACATCGAGAAAGTGTTTGATAAATTATAGCATGCTGGCTTAATTTGTGAACTAGCGCAATTATACATTCCAGGACTCATTATCAATACGACTGAGTCGTTCCACGGCAGGGGAAAAATACTCTGTCAGGTGTGGGAAGTATGTTAGCGCTGTGTGATACAAACTCCACGCAGATCCAAAGTTTTATCTGCACTTGAAGTCGTCAGCTGCACGTACGGTCAGTCTCTTGAGTGGCGTCAAATGTGTGCGGAGGCAAACCAAAGTTAAGTTGGCACTACAGCAGCTCCCCTCCCATTTCCTGCGACTTAGGACTCTCTAACACTGCTAAGCTACGCCAGTCAGAGGTATGGTTAGAAATGGTCGATAAAATGCTCATGTCCATTATGAGACGATTATCAAGGTATTTAAAAAGACACGGAAACTGTATAATTCCTTATGACAGCGATAAGAAACGCTTTTTAAAAGATTCATTTCTGTACGTCAAACTCAATTCCTTTGTAAAGAGGGTCTCACACCTAGTGGCGTAAATGCATACGGTTGAAAGTACACCATACTAGAAGCAAAAAATTCTCGGTAAACACTGGGCACTAAAACGCATACCTTCAGAGCCATGAGCACTTCTACGTCTACGATACTGTGAAACAAGTCTCTTCAACTGGAAGCTCTTTGTTCTTCAGATTTTGAGAGATGGTAATACGTACAAAATTAAAAAAAAAGTCCAGTAAACATAGTCTCTAAAGTGCGTACCCTTAACTTCTCACACGCTCCACGGGAACTTTACAAACCATTCCTAACTTACTAGCCATGTACGAGGAGTAGGAACTGGCACACACGGTACACCAATCTGAGACGATGACTAATGATAACAGTGCCACCAACAGTTCAGTACAAACATTACCAAGTAGCAAATAAAACACTTGCACACAGTTGACCTGTTTATAAGATATCTCATCGCGCGCACTCGACCTTTTTGCTAAGATAGTGCCGAACACGCCCACACGCAGTTGCGCAAACAGTAAATCTCTTCGCGCGCAATTGGTACACACCCGTAACCACAATCATGAAAAGCTGTGGGAGGGGTCCCGCTGGGCTCGGCCTGTGTCCCATGTTATACACATATCAAAAAAATTTTTGCATCACCTCGGCTCCGAGAGTTGCGGAACCTGTACAGAAAATTGGAATAGAGATCAACATTAACATCATTTCCGCCCTTTTTATTGCTCATGAAAACCACACATTGCATGTTGTACCACCATACAGCGAGACCTTCAGAGCTGGTAGTCCAGATCCCTGTACACACCGGTATCTCTAATACCCAGTAGAACATCCTCTTGCATTGATGCATGCCTGAATTCGTCGTGTCATACTATCCACAAGATCATCAAGGCAATGTTGGTCGATATTGTCCCACTTCTCAACAGCGATTTGTTGTAGATCCCTCATAGTGGTTGGTGGATCACGTCGTCCATAAACAGCAATTTTCAATCTATCCCAGGTATGTGCGATTGGGTTCACGTCTGGAGAACATGCTGACCACTCTAATCGAACGATGTCGTTATCCTGGAGGAAGTCATTCACAAGATGTGCACGATGGGGGTGCGCATTGTCGTCCGTGAAGAGGAATGCCTCGCCAATATGTTGCCGATATGGTTGCACTATCGGTCGTGGGTGCCATTCACGTATCGTGCAGCCGTTACGGCGCCTTCTGTGACCACCAGCGGCGTACGTTGACCCCACATAATGCCACCCCAAAACATCAGGGAACCTCCACCTTGCTGCACTAGCTGGACAGTGTGTCTAAGGCGTTCAGCCTGACCGGGTGGCCTCCAAATACCTTCCAGACAATTTCTGGTTGGAGGCATATGCGACATTCGTCGGTGAAGAGAACGTGATGCCATTCCTGAGCGGTCCATTCGGCATGTTGTTGGGCCCATTTGTACCGCGCTGCATGGTGTCGTGGATGCAAAGATGGACGTCGCCATGAAAGTCGGGAGTGAAGTTGCGCATCATGCATCCTATTCTGCACAGTTTGAGTCGTAACACGACCTCTTGTGGTAGCACGAAAAGCATTGTTCAACATGGTGGCGTTGCTGTTGAGTTCCTCCGAGCTATGTCCGTAGGTAGTGGTCATCCAGCGCAGGAGTAGCCCTTGGGCGGTCTGAGTGAGGCATGTCATCGACAGCTCCTGTCTCTTTGTATCTTCTCCATGTCCCAAAAACATCTTTGCTCACTCCGAGACGCCTGGACACTTCTCTTGTTGAGAGCCGTTCCTGGCACATTGTAGCAACGCGGACGCAGTCGAACCCTGGTATTGACCGTCTCGGCATGGTTGAACTACAGACAACACGAGCCGTGTACCTCCTTGCTGGTGGATTGACTGGAACTGATCGGCTGTCGGACCTCCTCCGTCTAATAGACACTGCTCATGCATTGTTGTTTATATCTCTGGGCGGGTTTACTGACATCTCTCAACAGTCAAAGGGACCGTATCTGTGATAGAATATTCAGTCAACGTTTATCTTCAGGGGTTATGGGAAACGGGTGATTCAAAACTTTTCTTTGATATTTGTAAATGCTGTACACCATCGGCGTGCGAAGTGTAACTGCTCTATACGCAGATGATGCGACGGTCTATAGAAGCAGCAGCAACCGTTCATAGTCAGGAAGACAGAAGACTTTTATGTGCTATCACCAAAAGCTGCAACATTTGTAAGATTAACATACACCCAGAAAAAATCGTTGCGTTAATGTTTACCAACAAGACAATCATCTCAAATCTTCAGATTTCTGTAGCCATATAGAATGGAGCGAATCGGCGTTCCACCTTGGTCATAGCAATGTGGACGCATCTGGCAAATCAGTAGTGTGAGAAGTAAAGGTTTTGCTGCTTTCTGTCGGATGCACCAGCTCATCAGTAGATATTAAGCTAAGGACCTACAGGAGTCACATCCTTCCTGTTACGTTGAACGGATCAGAAGTTTGCTCCAGTGCAGCAGATACTCACCTATGGAAATTGCAATCACTGCAGAGCAGAATCCTCCTCACCAAAACCTATGCTGACCGATACACGTCAAACACGCATATTAGGAAACTCCTAGTTGTACCACCCGTCTACATTTACATTAAAAAGGAGTGATAACGTCTCTGTTGGAAGCTTCTATTCGGACCCACTACCTCGTTCTTCAGTTAGGTGCACAATACCCTGATGCTTCAGATAAAAGTCCCATCTCCACACTCAGCAAACCGTTTCGTGAGGTGACACTGAGGTGACAAAAGTCATGAGATAGCTCTTAATTTCGTATTGCACGTCCTTTCGCGTGACATTACGCTGCAGTTCTCCGCGGGCGAATAAACCATATCTGTTCAATCGTCTGTAGACTGTGTATCTGGAGACAACTGTTCCAGTGGCTGCAGTATGGTCCCGAGTGGACGAGCGGTTCTAGGCGCTATAGTCTGGAACCGCGCGACCGCTACGGTCGCAGGTTCGAATCCTGCCTCGGGCATGGATGTGTGAGATGTGCTTAGGTTAGTTAGGTTTAAGTAGTTCTAAGTTCTAGGGGACTGATGACCTGAGCAGTTAAGTCACATAGTGCTCACAGCCATTTCAACCACTTTTGCAGTACACCGTGGCCGTCTGGGGGCACTAATGGTGAGATATCGGTCGTCTTGTGGTGTTGTGGGCGTCCCGTACTGTGGGCGTCCCGTACTGTAGTCCCTGGACACGTTTCCTGTCTGCTGGAATCGTTGTCATAATCTTGAGATCACACTTTATGGCACACGCAGGGCCCGTGCTACGACCTGCAGTGTTTTACCAGCCTCCAAGTATTCTACCCATCATAACGTCATCAATATATGTTATTTGAGCCCTTTTTAACACACGGTCACCATTAGCACGTCTGAAAACATGTGTACACTTACTCGCTGCACCGTACTCTGAGATGCACCAACACAGCTCTGCGTGTGTGGACTGCTGCCAGCGCGACCGCAGGTCAAATGCACCGCATGGTCATACTCCGAGGTGATTTAAGCCCTAAAACCGCCAACCAAAACGTTTTTTCACCATGTATCAGCATTGTGCTTAATTTATGAGCATGAGTGTAGATGTCAGATAGATAAAGCTCTCTGGTGACTCTGTAGAATAATATAATACTTCTGTGGTGTCGTTCGCCACAGACAACACGCCGGGAATTGTCACTCCATAATTCATAGGTCGGCACAAGGTTAAAATGGTTGTGAGCACTATGAGACTTAACTTCTGAGGTCATCGATCCCCTAGAACTTAGAACTACTTAAACCTAACTAACCTAAGGACATCACACACATCCATGCCCGAGGCAGGATTCGAACCTGCGACTGTAGCGGTCGCGCGGTTCCAGACTGTAGCGCCTAGAACCGCTCGGCCACTCCGGCCGGCTCGGTACAAGGCATTCTCAGTACTGCCGCCGTAGGCAGCTACACAGCGACTGCGGTCGCCAACCGATGGCCTCCCCACGCACACGCCCTCCTCGGCTGGTGCAAGCAGCGAAGTGTATAAGAGGCCGCCACAAGCTGGCGTCGGCCCCCTGAGCCACGTGTTACACGCCTTCGAGTACTCTTCCTGCCCCTTCGGGATTACTGTGTTGCAGACTTGCCTACAGACATGGGCACTCTGGATATTACATTGGACCTGCCTGCACTTGTGTTCTGCAAACCACTGAGTTACACAAATGAATTTTTAGCTAACTGTTGTTGTGTCTCTCACTCTCCGCTTCCTGCCACAGAACCCACGCATAGCTACGGCATACAACAACATGCAGACGCTATGTGGACTCTTCGGCGTAAGAATCGCCGCAGTATATTAACACTGCCACCGAGTCGGAAACCTGAGAACTTTTCACCCATACTGCGTTGTTGTGTTGCAGTCTTCAGTCCGAAGACTAGTTTAAAGTAGCTCTCCGTATACGTGAAAAGTCTACAAGGGATAGGAAAAATAATGTGAACACCTATACTTGCTTGGGAATTGTTTAATAAGGGGTTGGACCCCATTTGCCCGTAATACAGTTGCGATTCTTCTTGGAATACTGGCGTATAATGATTGTATAGTCTCCAATGGAATGTTACGCCGCTCTTCGATAAGAACCTGTTGTAACTCCTGTAGTGACGAGGGAAGCGGAAATCTCTTCCAGACTCTGCGCTCCAATAGCGCCCACAAGAGGTCGATAACGTTCAAGTCCGGGCACTGTGCTGGCCAGGGAAGACGCTGCAGTTCAGTTGCGTACTCCTCATACCACGATTGTACTGTCCTGGCTGTGTGAATGGGTGCATCATCGTCTTGAAATATGGCATCATTGTTGAGGAACAACATTTGAATCATGGGATGAACTTGATCACCTAAAACGTTCATATAATCGTTGGCTGTAACATGGCATTTGAGAGTAATAATGGGACCAGCAGAATCCTATGATACGGCTGCCCACACCATCACACTTCCACCTCCATCCTTAACAGTTGGAATCAAGAAATCAGGATTGCAGACTCCTTTTGGCCTTCTCCAGACGTAAGCCCGGCCCGATGTTGGAAATAACGAAAACGTTGACGCGTCGAGCCATATTACGTGTTTCCACTGATCATCCGTCCCGGATTTATGCTCCTGCCACCATTTTTTGCATTGGTTGCGTCATTAATTGCTTCGGTGTAGCAGCTCGTCCACGAATTTGCTTTATGGGGCCGTGTCGATAGATAAGGGGTCTCTAAGATGGCTATTGAGTTTTGCACTCATTTTAGCCGCCGTATCTTTGTGTTGTTTTGACACAATTCGTGTTAGCGTACGACGATCTATGTCATTAAGTTTCGATTTGCGACCATTATTACGTTTATACGATTATGCCTTTACATGTTTTGTATAGGCTGTCATGACTG
The DNA here is from genome assembly GCF_021461385.2 of Schistocerca piceifrons. Taxonomy (NCBI): domain Eukaryota; kingdom Metazoa; phylum Arthropoda; class Insecta; order Orthoptera; family Acrididae; genus Schistocerca; species Schistocerca piceifrons. Next base: position 508,948,471 of record NC_060144.1, read on the forward strand.
TTGAAACAGTTGCTCTTGAAACATTCAACAAGTTGGCTGTCTTGGTTACTGATGCTCCAGATAATCGGGCCCCCACAAACTGCCCTCTTTTGAACTCTGTTAGGTCTTTCATTGCACATCGACCTCGGCCTCTGAATGCAAATACGAAGTGTGCACTACTCGTAAATAACCTGCACTGATGCCTGGTCCGTACTGAACACGCACAGTCCAGCGCCATGTTTGCCTAACCTACGTTGTTGACCGTCAAACACAACCATCCCTTTACTGCCATTGTTCACATTATTTTGCCTATCCCCTGTACATTCACACATCTACAGATATATTCATGAAGCCATTGTACAGTGTAAGGCAGAGTGTAATTTGTTCCAGTAGTCTACTCTATTTCATTTACACATTGAGCGGAAGGAACTGCCTGTGTACTCTCCGTAACATCTCTTACCTTGTTATTAAGATCTCTATGCAATGTGCACAGTGATAACACAATGATCGTGAAGTGTTTTTCTGTCATGGGTTCTTTATGTTTACACAAAACGGTTTGGCGACGAATACGACGCCTTTCTTCATAGGATACCCATTTGAGTTCCCCGACATTGTCTGTTACACTGTCGTTAGAACTTCGACAGTCCGTTACGATTCTAACAGCTCGTCGTGAAATTCGTTCGATTACTCTTGTCTTGCATACGTGTTAAGGGTTCGAAACGCTGGAACAGTAATATCGAAACGGAAGCGCTGTCATCTTAACGTAAACACCACTCTCGCATTATGCCCCATGCCTCATCTGAATGACCGAGTCCTGCCTACAAGGCAGCAAGGTGGGCGATTTACGATGTCGCCAATCCATGCAGCCGTTATTGCCAGTAGATGAATCGTGATGAAGGGCTCGAAACGCTGGAACAGTAATATCCAAACGGATGCGCTATCATCTTAATCTAAACACCACTGTCGCATTATGCCCCAGGCCTCATCTGAATGACAGAGTCCTGCCTACAAGGCAGCAAGGTGAGCGATCTATGATGTCGCCTATACACGCAGCCATTGTTGCCAGTAGATAAATCGTGATGATGCCGCTGCGTCTTTATTCAAGCAGCTCCTCATGTGGCCTGACGAAGCTCAGTGGACCCCATTCCAGACCTCCCATCCTCAGAAAAATCCCGACGAGGCACTGGGAACTGAACACGTTTTCTTCCGCACCGAAAGCAGCGAAACTGATTTGCTGGCTACGCAGGCGGTTATGCTCTATCTTCTCGTGCGCAATTTTCTTTAATAATGAATTTCTTTCTCCTAGAATTCTTCGAACATGTCTAAGTCTCCATTACACTATCCTAAAACTGATTTTACTTAATAGTGCCATAGGGTATCGCTTATAACATTACCCCTAAATGCGTATACCATGTGACGTGTTCTCACTGTTCACCACTAATTTTGTGATCCGACTTTATCTTGTTCTTTTCCTTAGTTAAAGACGTTATAGTGTATTTTATCCACATCTAATTAGAACTGCCATTCATCTCACCAAGGTGACCTTTTGTCCAAGTCTTTCTGTATTTTCTGACGATTGTCCAACGAGAATATGTGGTTAATGTATGTTGAAAAGAGTAAAGGTCCTGCGACGCTTCCTTGGTCCCTTTCCTTCCAGTAGAACATTCCGGTATAGCGTAGACGGGTCGGTTATTCAAATATTCGCCCAGTCAATCGCATATCAGCGAAGATCCTTCACATTAGTGTATCACGGTTAGCAGTAGAGGGGCTGCACGTGAACATGGAGTCAGATAAAGACGACATATTACCATGTCTAACACAGTGTAGAAAAACCGGTGGCATTCAAAACAGTGTCCATCTTCTCGGCAAGGATAAATACAGGACCCGTATGGCTTTCGAGGGAATCTTATACCATTCTTCCTGCAAAATAGTGGCAAGTTTAGGAAACGACGATGGAGGTGCATTGCGATAACGCACCATTATTTCCAAAGTACACAACAAATACTTAATAATATTGAGACCTGGTGACTGAAAAGACCAAGGAGATGTGAGAATCCATCTGCGTGCTGACAAAACCAGTCCAGAACAACTCGAGCTGCGTGAACAAGGGCCCTGTTGTCTTCTAACACAGCATCACCATTGAGGAATAAATGTTGCACCATGAGATGGATCTGATGAGCCAAAACGGTCACATAATCCTTGGTGCCCATGAAATACGACGATATGCCTGCTCACATCATCATCACTCGACGCCCCCCCCCCCCCCCCCTTCCCGCCATGTTTCAGTCTTGGGACAAACTCGCCCAGAAGTTGGAAACAGTGTGCAACAAGACTCAGCCAACTAAATGACTTCCTTACATTGCTCCATAGTCAATGTTTTATGCTTTCGGCACCACGTTTTCCTATTACGTGCATTTGCATCACTGATAAGTGGTTTTGGAATTCCACCTCACCCTGCAACTCCCTATTTATAGAGCTCCCATCATGTTGTTTCGCAACTGCGACACTCGCTTCAGCAGTGATTTTTGAAGCGGCATTTCCTGTCTGCGGTATAGATCTTCCACGCGGTACCTCTTCAAACACCAAACACTTCAACTAGTTTGGTTTCGGAAGCATCCACCACATGAGCAGCAACCATTTGCCCACGTTTGAATTCACTTAGTTAAGACATAATGCCCTCACAACTACACCGAAGCGCCAGAGAAACTGGTATAGGCAGGTGTATTCAAATGCAGAGATATGTAAACAGAATACAGCGCTGCGATCGGCAACGCCTATATAAGACAACAAGCGTTTGGCGCAGTTGTTAGATCGGTTACTGCTGCTGCAAAGGCAGATTACCAAGTTTTAAATCAGTTTGAAGGTGGTGTTATATTCGGCGCACAACCGATTTGACACAACATATTCGAGATAGTGATGAAGCGGGGATTTTGCCGTACTACCATTTCACAAGTCCACCGTGAATATCAGGAATCCGGTAAAACATCAAATGCATTAATGTGGCCGGAAAAAGATCCTCCAAGAACTGGACCAATGACGACTGAAAAGAATCGTTCAACATGACAGAAATACAACCCTTGCGCAAATTGCTTGAGATTTTAGTGTTAGGCCATCAACAAGGGTCAGCGTGCGAACCATTCAACGAAACATCATCGATATGGGCTTTCGGAGCCAAAGGCCCACTCGTGTCCCTTGACGACCGCATGACACAGAGCTTTACGCCTCGCCAGTGCCCGTCAACATCGACGTTGGATTGCTGATGACTGGAAACATGTTCCCTGGCCGGGCGAATCTTGTTTCATATTGTATCTATCGGATGGACGTATACGGGTATTGAGACAACCTCATGAATCCATGGATCCTGCATGTCAGCAAGGGACTGTTCAAGCTGGTGGAGTCTCTGTAATGGCTGGGGCGTGCGCAATTGGAGTGATATGGGACCTCTGATGCGTCTAGATACGACTATGACAGGTGACACATACGTAGGCATTCTGTCTGACCACCTGCATCCAATCATGTCCATTGTGCATTCTGTCGGATTTGGGCAATTCCAGAAGGACAATGCGACACTGCACACGTACAGAATTGCCACAGATTGGCTCCAGGAACACTCTTTTGAGTTTAACACTTCCGCTGGCCACCAAGCTCCCCAGACATGAACATTATTGAGCATATCTGGGTTGCGTTTCAACGTGTTGTTCAGAAGAGATCTCCAGCCCTTCGTACTCTTACGGATTGATGGGCAGCCCTCCAGGACTCATGGTGTCATTTCCCTCCAGCACTACTTCAGATATTAGTCGAGTCCATGCCACGTCGTGTTGCGGCACTTTTGCGTGCTCGCAGGGGCTCTACGCAACATTAGGCAGGTGTACAAGTTTCTTTGGCTCTTCATTGTATACAGAACAGTGTTCTGAGCACGACTGACGCTAGCAACGTATTGAGCTCTTTACACAGGTGCCGTTCGTCGTCAAATACGACAATGCAACCTGCAGGCTTCGCTAGCATCTGTATTTATGTTCAAGGATGCTATTCTCACGGCGTTTCCACATTTCTGCCCAACCTATGTAGTACAGTGTTGAACGCCTTTCTAAGAAATCAAGGAATCATGTAAAGTGCTCAGTCGCATGCCGCAGAATAATCATCAAGTCTCACTAGATCCAGTTAATTTCATGCATCGACTCCGTGAAAACGCGTTTACATTATTTCCAAGCAGCTTACCAGTCTTTAATGAAGTCCAATATAGTTGTTAGGGGGTCGACGTCTGCATGCCCGTACACTCATCTATCAGTGTTAATTTTTACCATTACGTATCTTAGACGGTACAAACGGAACACTTATAGGATCACTTTGTTGTCTGTTAGGACTCCTTTTTTTCAGAAACGGGTAAAGATTATGGTCGCTTGGCGGTATAAAAAATTTAAGTTTCTAAGTCAAAAGATACGGCCATTTACGTCACGTATTTTGGGACTCGGAAACTCACTCATCTAAACTATAGATGAATTATCTATATACACGATTAAGTTTGTACAAACAGCTAAGAGCGCGACTTCTACTCGCACTCGTCCAATTTTGCAAGCTTTGCAACTGTACAAGCTGACCATATGTTTCTATGTAGTCATAATCTACTTCACAACTGTAGCCAAAACGCTCTGTGTCACATTAATTTGTTTTTATTTACAAAGTGTCGTTTGGCCATTGTTTTACATCTTTTAGTACCCTTTTAGACTTCTGTGGTCGCCAGTTGTACTGGGCGAGTTGCTAAACTAGGCGTAATTAAAGTTGGCAGTGCACATCGATTGGTCTCACAAACGGCATCGCACTGACCAACGCTTGCGTAAGCAACTCTCTAGGGTCACCTTTCTCGTTTCAGAATGACTCATGTAACCAGCAGGGGAGAATCGATAAGGCTGTCGTATTATTAGAACAGTCTACTCCGAAGCTGGGTAGGCACGTGTGGTACAGACGAGTGAGGGTAATTTTAGCTGCTATGATTTCGAAAGATACCACTCGCTCAGACTACGAGAGGCCGGTACTGTTTTTCTGATGGCTTCACCCTCGACTTGGACTGATCAGATGACGCGATATGATACACCCTGATCAGCGCACATCAGGAAGCTCCTCTTTGATTACGGCAGAGTAATGTACGAGAGTTTAACGTCAATGATTGTCAGCTAAGTGCCTCCCACATACATCTCGCGTTAACGGTGGACAGTTATGTGCAGACCAACACTGTAAGTGGCCGTTGTTTCCAGCCGATCTACATATTCCATGTCCCTCGTAACGCCCCCTGTCAAAATAGAATAGTAGTGAATTTGTCAACACTTGTTTTACGACTAGATAACAAGAAACCTGTGTAAAATCATCCAAGCAGATTCGACAACGAATGCAGGTTTGTACAGGTATGTGAGATTACTGTATTCTAACCAAGGATCGTCCTGGGTGAGCTCACAAACCAAAGATCTGTTGTGGGTGTTTCTTACCACAAACCTCTGCGTGGTGTACCAATAAAATCATCTACGATTCTATATTATTATCCAGTTAACACTGATCACGCAACAGAATCTCAGCGACCTCTCCACATTGTAGCCTTTAATACAGTTTTGTTTAGTTCTCTGTTATTTACATTAGTGTAAGGTCAATTGCAAATTGCTCCAAACAGAAAGCTCTTAGTTCATCGCAACTTAAATTTTCGTATAATAAGTTGGTTTCCATGTATCATAGCAAACTCTTTCGGCTAAGTTTAGAATTGTTCGAAATCATCCATTACTTTTCACAGCAACATTTTACTTGAATTTACTCTATAAGCTCTCATCGTGTGATTCAGCTCCTTCTTATAAATTACGCCTAACAGCACTACAATTGATTCACAGTCAACGCCACCTCTTATTCTCAGTGAGGTAGTAGGTTTTATAGTGAGATAACTTCTGTGTTCTGAAGTGTTTCAGTGGCTTTGGGTGTGTGGTGGTTTGATATACTTCAGCTCATGCACCAAGCACTTAAATAAGCTGCCACCTGACCATTCCTTTTAATATACAATGACTGTTGTTTACTGAATATTCGGTCACTGTTCGGTATTATTAGAGTCCAACTAGTCTGTGCCCTGAAACCGTGTGCCCTCTTCCTCCAGCTTAGCTCAGACATCGTCTCGTTACAGGCTGCAGGTAAAGCTGCTGAAAATTAATTTCTTGTTCTCATTCACTCCACTTCATAAATAAGAAGTGAGATTCAATTCAATTTCTTATATTATCTTCAAAATTACAACTCAGTACATGATAAATGAGGGCAGCTACCAATTCGTATACTGCCTCTCTGTACTACGAACATAACAGATCTGATATTCAACTTGATAATTAACGGTTACAATACATTTATTATCATTGGCGTTTCGCGATCTTTGATTTCATGGAGCTCTTTCTTCCGCTACGTCCGCTCCATGGAACGCCAGTCTCCACCTCAGCAGCTAGCGTCGTCTGACTGCTACCCTCTTCCTTACAGTCAAGGGATCGTCAGCTCTGGTACCAGCACCTATGATTTAAAACACCTCCCAACGGTGGGGTGCTCACCATGTATCGAATACTCTCATCACCAACATCTTTTCTCTGACATACGTATTTAAGTACGTGAAACTCCTCATTCAAGGAATGGGATGTATCACTACAGTACTAATCCTTGAAAACCTGATATGGAAGCACTGCTCATTTTTTGAAACTTAAAAAGAAAAGCATTTTGAAGCAATTGAGATATATCAGTGGAAGCACAAGGTCACAATACCTTTATGGCATTGACTAGTTTACCTAAAACACGACGTTTTGATGAATATTAGTTAACTGAAACTTTGATAACTTCCAAAATGTTTTCGCTTGGCAGAAAGCGATTTCAGATTTGTACACTTGTCATAATATCCAGTCTTTTGTTGTACATAAAAACAACATTATGTCAGATTTCATTTTGGCGCACCTAAAGTAATTTTTATTTTTGCATATTTTAGCCCTTCCCTCCTCAAGTGGATCCGGCTCAGTCACGATATTACAAAGACGATTTGGATGCGACCAGAACAGGCAATCATTTAGGGTTTTTTATTATGATGCACTGAATCTAGTATAAAGCTGACCTTAAGCGTAATTTAAAATTGTAGTCTTATAAAGAATAATTTGAATTAAAGGATATAGCATAGTTGACGCTACAACAGTGTCGTCACGAGCTGCCATTACAAAAGCCGATTGCTCAGCTGAAAGTGGGCTGAAATTGTCAGTAGTCAGGCGCAGTGGCGGGAAACGGATAACCTGGCAGGAAGTATGTCGCTCCTAGGTGACACTGTATTTTGGTTTCGAATAAAGATGTGGTGGCAACATTGGCGACGGCCATTTTGGAGCGATTAAGGTATATGTCTTTGTTTGTGATGGAAGTGCAGAGTAAATAAACGTTCCCTAGAGGTATTAAACAAATCCGTGAACCTATAACTCTGGAAGGAAGTCAACTGACATAATTATTGTTGATGGAGAACGCAACCAGTCACAAACAATTTTAGGAAGTTTTCTTTTTTATTTTCTTGACCGGTTTACGAATTACACGTTTATCCTTCGATGGCTAGACTTATTTCATTACAGCATTACACTGAAGCGCCAAAGAAGTGGTATAGGCATGCGTATTCAAATAAAGAAATATATAAACGGGCAGAATAAGGCGTTGCGGTCAGCAACGCCTAAATAATACAAGTGTCAGGCGCAGTTGTTAGATCGGTTACTGCTGCTACAATGGCAGGTTAACAAGATTTAAGTGAGTTTGAACGTGGCGTTCCAGTCGCCACACGAGCGATGGGACACAGCATCTCCGAGGTAGCGATGAAGTGGGGATTTTCCCGTATGACCATTACATGAGATGATGATGATGATAAAACATCAAAACTTCGACATCGCTGCGGCCGGAAAAAGATCCTGCAAGTATGGGACCAACGATGATTGGAGAGAATCGTACAACGTGACAGAATTGCAACTCTTCCGCAAATTGCTGCAGATTTCAGTGCTCGGCCGTCAACAAGTGTCAGCGTGCGAACCATTCAACGAAACATAATCGATATGGGTTTCCGGAACCGAAGGCCTACTCGTGTAACCTTGATAACTGTACGACACAAGCCTCGAGCCTCGCCTGCGCCCGTAAACACCGATATTGGACTGTTCATAACTCGAAACATGTTGCCTGGTCAGACGGGTCTCGTTTCAAATTCTGTGGAGACAGCCTCATGAACTCATGGACACTGCATGTCAGCAGGGGACTGTTCGAGCTGGTGGAGGCCTCAGACAGGTGAAACGTACGTAAGCATCCTGTCTGATCACCTGCATCAATTCATCTCTATTGTCCATTCCGACGAATTGGGGAAATTCCAGCAGGACAATGCGACACCCCACACTTCCAAAAAGCTACAGGTGGCTCCAGAAACACTCTTCCGAGTTTAAACACTTCCGCTGGCCCCCAAACTCCGCAGTCATGAACATTATTGAGCGTATCTGGGATGCCTTGCAATGTGGTGTTCAGAAGAGATCTCATCCCCGTCATACTCTTACGGATTTACGGACAGCCCTGCAGGATTCATGATGTCAGTTCCCTCCAGCACTACTTCATACATTAGTCGATTCCATGCCACGTCAAGTTGCGGCACTTCTGCGTGCTCGCGAGGGCCCTACACAATATTTGGCAGGTGTATCAGTTTCTTTGGCTCTCCAGTGAATATTCGTCTTATACTGATATTGCACCACATAATAATGCATGAGTACTTGACGTTACTTTATATAATGTGTGAATCGTATGTCAAATATAGAAAAATACGCTAATGCACAAAAGTTGGTGGTTTATGAATGGAGTGAGTCTATGCACAAAACAAAACGCCGTTAAGGAGAACAAATGCAAGTGCACATAACTCACTCTCTTTTCCGTTGTTGTTGTGGTCCTCTGTCTGAAGACCAGCTCTCCCCACTACTCAATCTTGTGCAACCTCTTCATCTCCGAATTACTAAAACCTACATTCTTTTCAGTCGGCTTAGTGTATTCATCTCTTGGCCTCCCTCTACAATTTTTACCCTCACATTTCCTCCAGCACGAAACTGGTGATCCCATATTGTCTCAGATGTGTCCTATCAAACGATCCCCTTCTCTAGTGAAGTTATGTCTCAGATTTCTTTTCTCTCCAATTCTATTCAGTACCTCCTCATTAGTTACGTGATATTTCCATAATTCTGTAGCGACACATTTCAAAAGCTTCTGTTCTGTTCTTCTCTAACCCGTTTATCATCAATGATTCACTTCCATACATGGTTACACTCCATAGAAGTACTCAAACTTTCAGAAAAGGCTTCCTAATAGTTAAATCTATTTTTCATGTTAACAAATTTCTCTTCTTCAGAGACGCTTTTCTTGCCGTTGTCCATCTACATTTTATAGACTCTCTTCTTCGGTGATCGTAATTTTACTGCCCAAATACCAAAATTCGTCTACTACAGGTGTCTTGCTACCTAATCTAGCCCGCAGCTCGTGGTCGTGCGGTAGCGTTCTCGCTTCCCACGCCTGGGTTCCCGGGTTCGATTCCCGGCGGGGTCAGGGATTTTCTCTGCCTCGTGACGGCTGGGTGTTGTGTGATGTCCTTAGGTTAGTTAGGTTTAAGTAGTTCTAAGTTCTAGGGGACTGATGACCATAGATGTTAAGTCCCATAGTGCTCAGAGCCACCTAATCTAATTCCCTCAGCATGACTTCATTTGACACATTCCGATATCCTTGTTTTGCTTTTCTTGATGTTTATTTTATACCCTCCTTTCAAAATCCTGTCCATGCCATTCATCTGCTCTTTCAAGTCCTTTGTTGTGTCTGACAGAATTACTGTGTCATTGGAAAACCTCAAAGTTTTTTTTCTTCTTCTTGAACTTTAATTTCTTCTTAGAATGTTTCTTTGGCTCCTTTACTGCTTGCTCAATGTACAGATTGAATTATGTTGGAGATAGGATGCAACTCTGTCTCACTCCATTCTAAATCCTGCATCCCCTTTATGTGCTTTGACGCTTATAACTGCATTCTGGTTTCTGTACAAGTTGCCAGTAGGAAGGAAACGTGTGTCCTGATATCAGATTGATATGCAAATTAATTAAACTGTGAGAGCTGACAGATTTATGACCGCCTGGGTATAATCAGTCCTTCTGAGAAACTCTCCCATGCTGCAAATACCCCTTCCTATCCTTCTAACCTTAACCTGTTGTTATGCTAATTGGTTTATGACCCCCTGGGGATAATTTGTCCTTCCAGGAAACCACCTCCCCACCCCATCCTGCTCCTCCTTCCTCACCCCACTGTAATTAGCCCCACCCCTCTGGAATATATCCCAGCTCTCACCTCCCCTCCCTCACTCTCCCTCCCCCATTTGGAAATTTGTGGGATAAGGACCCATACCATGCTGAACTGCTGGAGATCAAGGACATAGAGCAGTTTATATTCTTTATTTTGAATGCTGCTCTGTTGAAAACTGGCAGGAGAAGCTCATTCCCTCCCCTCTCCTCCCCCCCCCCCCACCACAACTGGAGAAGTGGTGGGAAATGCTCAAGCCACGCGAAGTGGCTGCATGATTAGAGGCACCATGTCACTGACTGCGCGGCTGCTCCTGCCGGAGGTTCGAGTCCTCCCTCGGGCATGGGTGCGTGTGTTGTTCTTAGCATAGGTTAATTTAAGCTAGTGTAAGTTGTGCGTAAGACTAGGGACCGATGACCTCTGCTGTTTGGTCCCTTAAGAACTCACACACACCTGAACATTTCGAAATGCTCAGCTTGTGCCGAGCTGTTGGACTGGAAGGTGAAAGTATTACCTTGTCCAGCAACTACATGTCCTAGTTACGTAATTACACCGCTACAAATTATAGGTGCTGTCTTTTTGGAATATTTTCGTGTGTGTGCTCACCCATGACTTGCAGGGATCAATGGAGCTAGTGTTAATAGCCTCTTACTCTCTGTATTTTACACATGCTACCTGCGGAATTTCAGAGAGAGAAGTCGTAGGGTCAGTATTGCCTTGCGGGCTCCTGCATTTCTCCGAAATCCAAACTTGTCTCCCCTGAGAACCGTAGCGGTCGTGTCGTTCCAGACTGAAGCGCCTAGAGCTGCTCGACCACAACGGACCACTGATGCCTCTGGTTGTTACATTCATAGCGCTTCTTCGTTCTCGGCTTTCTGCAAGGACGAACAAAAGCACTAGGGTCTATTATCACAATTTGAAGTTCTATTTCTTTGTTTGTTGCCGAGGCCGTTGTATATATGAACTTTAAACAAAATTCGACTAACCTTATCCCCATAAAATTATTTAAATGTTTTACATTAAGAGAAGAGATGGTGTAATCATGTGCCCTCCTTAAATAGGGGCCGGTTTTTACACCAACCCAGTGATCCCATATTTACAAAAATGGTTCAAATGGCTCTGAGCACTATGGGACTTAACATCTGTGGTCATCAGTCCCTTATAACTTAGAACTACTTAAACCTAACTAACCTAAGGACATCACACACAGTCATGCCCAAGGCAGGATTCGAACCTGCTACCGTAGCAGTCAGGTGGTTCCATACTGAAGCGCCTAGAGCCGCACGGCCACAAGGCCGGCCCATATTTACACCAACCATTCTTAAGCAACATGGCCACTATCACGTCTAACGTAAAGCGCGTGTAACGTAAAACGTGCTTCTAAAAGTATCCTACGATTCCGTTATTCCGGATATCACTGAGAAATAGTTTTAAACTAATTACAATGATGTAAAAAGAAAACTATTTAACATACCTGCCAAACGTTTGCAGTCCTAACAAACAGCAATTCACACAATAACTGACGCTGTAACGAAACTGCTTGAAAGAATGCTTCCAGCTGTTCCCTGCTACCGTCTATCAACAACAGGCGCCGTTTCCAGTCCTGTCGCCAGACTGCAGCACTTCCCATACCTTCCTCGCGAGAGGTGCAAGTAATTACACCTGTGACCATTTTTACACCTTTTCCTATAATAGCGTAAACAGAGTTGTGTGAAATTACATGATAGGAATAGCAAAAAGTCTACAGCAAACGTGCTTTCCGCGTAACTGCAAATGTGTGGTCACCAGCCGACGCTGATTTTAGAATGAAACATTGTCCTATTACAATGTACTCGATTAAATCCCTGTCTACACTGCGCAACTCAGTTAAATGATCAGTTTTAGGATTCTGTACCAAACTGGGACAAAACAGAACCGTTATGTGATCACTTTGGTGTCCGCCTACCTATCAGTCAGTCTGTCTGCCCACCCGTCCGACTGTTAAGAATCCCTTCTCTCTGGAACACATATGCGTATCAAACTGAAACTTACGTAATTCACTAAGGTCTGAAGCTCCTTCCTGGTGTAAAAAATTGAATCTATTCGGTCAATGCTCTCAAAAAATACGGCCATTTATCTGTCTTTTTATGATACTTGCAAACCCACTCGTCAAAACGTACAGGGTACATCTCTTTGACCTAGAACCGTGAAATTTCGTGAGAAGCAAGGTTTCACAGTACAGGTAAATAAAAAAGCCCAAAAATTGTTAATTTGTGATTATATCACACAAACTATATTGTTTTTACCATTTGTTATCTGACTATCTGTCTGTCCGTCTGTTTAACACCCTTTCTCTCAGGAAAACATAGACATATGAAATTGAAATTTATGTCACATACTAAGGTCCATATTGTACCTAAGTAGTGCCGAAAAAATTAAGCTTCTAAGTCACTGCAGCCATAAGATACGGCCATTTATGTTACATATTTTTCCACTCACAAACTCACTTTTCAAAACGAATAGGGTACCTCCCGTTCAAGTAGAATCATGAAACTGGGAGAGATGTAAGATGTCACAGTACAAGAAAAACAGCCTAAAACTGTTAAATAGTAATTATACTACAAGAAGTAAGTACTTTCTTTTGTCTTTTAGAAAGTCTTGCAATTCCTGGGACCGATATCTTACCGGTATCAACATTGATAACAGGTAAAAACCGTCGGTATTCTCGATTTCCGGGATGGATAAACTGTCTATATACACCACTAAGTTTGTTACGGGCCCCTCGGTGCGCGAGTCCTACTCGCTCTATCCGGATTTTTTCGAAGCCACGTTACTGCCTCTCATTGGCAACGTAGAAGCCTAAATTTCGCTTGAAGGTGCCTAGAGTTTTCCTCTGTATTGGCGCCCTGCGACGTCACCCTTGGGATTGTCGACGCTGCAAACCGCAAGGTGTCGACACTTCCGTAAAAAAGGCCAGAGCTCAGAAATTCATGTGAGCTGTAAGGTGGAATATTGATGTTACATTGGCACCAAATTTCACCACAATTCTGCCCAACGCCACCGTGGATGGCAAGGTCGTCGCACCTCCTCTTACCTAAATTTCATCCCTTCTTTTAAAACCTCCACGATGTAGGTCAGAACCGTGACGCCAAGCGTTGAAATCACGCAGTTTTCGTCTGGGTGCTTGGAAAGAAAATCTTCAGATACGCCGCCTCGACACGAGAAGGCCTTAGGGGTTGGCATGAAGGGCGTCAGTGAATCCACTCTGCTCCTTGGGGCGTTGATTCCCATACATTCTGCAGTCGAGAACTATTGTTCGCAATGAAATGAGCGACAGGTCGACAGTCTTGACGATCTCTGGCGATGCTAGCACTGTACCGCGGCTAGCAATCTCACTCAACGTGATCGCATCACTTTGGACTGTAGTGCGACTGCAAAATTTGCTCCGGTATATAGGGTAGCATCACTAGGAACCGTTCAAAACAGTTCGATGAAATGTAGCCTAATCGGAAGCAGCAAGGGTGCTAATGCCTTCCAGCTTTCCTGTGACACGATCACAGAGGATGGGGAGCAAGAAAGTGCATTTGGCATGTGTGTGAATAAAACGGCGAAAGGTAAAGGGTTCCTCTGAGACCAGCCAGTTCGTCAGCACCCTCAGTGCCATCTGTCAGCCTTTGTGAGCACTTTAAAAATGTACCTGTATGGAGAAAATACGTGTAGTAGTCGTAGGCGCCTGCAGGTAGGCTACTCTGCTGCTCTAGCGCCTGATAGTAGACATTCCGAACTGGACAGTTGTCAAGGGGTTTCTTGTCTGCAAGCACCTAGAACTGTGTCACTAGTTGTCTCTGTGCATGAACAATTGCAAAGCGCTCAACAAAGGCACCGAGGGCGTTTTTAGAGGGTCTCTTTGCCGTTTCTTTAACGCATCTATCACGTCACAGGAGGCTGCGAAACAGGAGAGCTGAAAAAGAATAACCACCATTTTCCGCTACGGATCACGTTTAGATTTCGCGAATTGCTTTGAAAGGTTCCTGGTGGTGCCACGCTGTACACCAGAGCAAAATTTTCTGCGGTAATGCACTCTAAAGGGATGGTTTGAAATGTCGGGGGAGGGGGAGTGGGGTGTCAGCAGTGTCAAAGCTTGTCAAGAACGTCGTTCTGTTGCTCATCACCCTGCGAGCTGTCATTCTCGACTGCGAACCGTGTGACAATCAGCGCCTCAAGGAGAGTAGTAGTTTCACTGACGTCCTTCATGCCAACCCCTAAGCCTTTCTCTGTCGATTATGAGCGGTGATTTGTCTGAAATGTTTCCCCGGCTACACCTAAGAAAACAGCATGAACACTGGACCGCCCAGTTCTGACCTCCATCGCAGAGGCGTCAAAAGAAAGAATGAAACGTGGGTATGAGGAGGTGTGACGACCTTCCCATCGTGTGACATATCCACGGTGAGGTTGGGCAGAACTGTGATGAAATTGGGTCCCAATGTGACTTCATGAACCCACTTTACACCTCACCTGAAATCCCGAGCTGCCTCCTCTTCTTCGTCTGTGTGATCCTTGCTGTCTGAAGTATTTGGCCGAATTTGACGGTGACGTCGCATGGCGCTACGTATGTGCACCATTTTAGAGATAGGGCTTAGCCACCTCTCAGCTCGCAATGGGAGGCAATTGCGGGATTTCGTGAAAGCGATCCTTTAATTGCACAGTGTAATTGGGCGTAAATTCTACATGTATGATAGAGTATCGTCACATTTTGCTGCTAATGATAGACGCCATCAACGCCTTAATGCTGTGTGGTCAGAAACAGTCTGAAAAGCTTTTCGGGATGTTGCAGAGTAGCTTGTAATGAGCAATAACTGTCCAGAAAAAATGTGGAACGTTACTTAATTAGCAGCGAAATTAGCCTGTGAGTCTGTTGGATTCCCGAATTCAAGGAGCCCGCAAGATACACTTGGGGTCAGTTCTTCTCACAGCGTGGATGACAGTTCACGAGACTGCTTAATCTTTGGCTCGGTTTCGATACTTACTGCCGTCCTACGTCTAATTATTGTGTCACTGTCTTGGTCGGTTTTACGAAAAGAAACGAAGGCCACATTTGGCTAACTCCAATGCCATTTAATTCTGAAACGACACAACAGATCGATTTTTTTTCTTAACAGTTGTTTCTCAGCACTACCTAGCTAGCTAGCCTGCAGCACCATTACAAGCTTCATGTCTGACCACCGTGATAAAGTTCATGGAATCACGTCTCTGTTCACATTAGTCTGAAAACGTTTATCACTTTTGTTCATGTAATGTATTCTCATCATCGCCTATTATTCCTATCTGTGTTTTAAAATTTGATAAATAATTCCATTTCGGATCTGACATTACATGTGTATACTCAGGTGGGCGCAGACGCAAAATGCCGACCACGTCTCTTTGCTGAAGTAAGTTTCCTATGTTTATTTGAACCAGCGACTGAAAATGTCAGGTAAGGCGAGAGTAAACTCTCTTGACCTTTAGAGGATAATTGTGACCGCTGTTCCCCAGTATCGTTCGTGGAGCGGAGGGCTGTCACGTTTCGCATTCCCTGCAGAGTATAGCTCAAGAGTGTCAAATAACGCATTAACTGAAGGGCGGCGTCTGGAACTTTTAAGGCGACGTGTATTCCTGAGTTGCTTTCCTTTGACGGCATTCGATGGAAGTTGCAAAGTATTATTGGTGCCAGTACTGTTAGTTTATCGACGAATATATGAGAAAATGGCTCACTAGCGCCAGTGACACGACAGGCATGTCTTCTTATAGACGTCGGACTGTGGCTAGCGGGGAAATTCAAAGAGACAGAAGCGTGGCTCGACTGCGAAATGCGCCTTTCGGCTCTTCTCTCTGGCTACAGTATGCTGTTGTCCCCGTTGAGAGGCAGTACCTCGACCAGAGCGAATCAAATTGAGCAACCCTGCTCCGTGTTTTCTTAAGTAAAAACGAAAGGGAATAGTACATGTCAGTGCACAAGGAAATAACGAAATTTTGCATAAAATAATAAATTCACATATTCACCTATTGTTAAACACGTGAAAGGTCTTCCTGCGCTGGTGTATAACACAAATGTACAAAGCCACTAACAAAAAATATTATTAAAGAGTACTCATTCAAGTAAGATATATTCGAAGTTTCATTGCTTTTGTATGTACAGTTATACACTCTACAAACGTTAGGCATAATTTCGAAAAGAAGTTCAGCGATTTCTTAACAAGCACAGACACACAGAGGGTGATAATTATAGAACTACATGAAAAAAACGTAAATTAGTTACAAACTACAGCGTGCACATAGTTTATTTAACATGTAAACGTCACTACAGATATTCGGATTTAGGTTATAACATGTCCGATATGCCTGCAATCCTTGGTGATAATGTGGCGCAGACGAATAGCGATATTCTGCATGAAACTCTGAAATGTCAGAACATCGAAGCTGTCGATGACATCCTTAGTGGTTGTTTTCAGCTGAGCAGTGGCTTTGGGGTTGTTTCTGTATACCTTGACTTTAATATAGTCCCATGAAAAGGAGTCTCATATGTCCAGATACGGAGAGTAAGACGGCCAATCAAGGCCCATACCAGTGGCCTCTGGGTTCCCCAGAGGCAAAATGCGGTACCCAAAGTGCTCCTCCAGGACATCAAACACTCTCCTTCTTCGATGGGGTCAAGCTCCGTCTTGCATGAACCACATCTTGTCAAATCACGATGGGGATGAAACCATCTTCCAAAACTTCCACGTACCGTTCGGTAGTCAACGTGCCATCAAGGAATATCGCATCGTATATTCTGTGACTGGACATTGCACACCACAGACTCACCACAGAGACTTCTAGATCGCTAAATGAGGATTCTCAGTCCCCAGACGCGCCAATTTTGTTTATTGACGAACCCATCCAAATGAAAAAGGGATTTATCGCTAATCCAACCATATTAATTCCCATCATGCTCCGCGGCAAGTCGTGTAACTTGAACGTCCTAAGGGAAACCGTTCAGCAGTTATGACGAGTTTATTTGATATATCTCGCTTTCAAAACAACCATAGAATGACGAGTGAATAAAATGATGATACCACAGTCATCTTTGGCTGACGTTCGGCTGAAACCCAATATCAATCGCCTGTCGTCCCTCGGTCGCTACTTTTGAGAGGATTCATCGTATTTCGTTGTTTCCGGATTATAACTTGCGTTTTATGACAGTATGCCGTTTCAAGGCAAAGTCGCGTTGAAGATTTATCACAAACACTTCACTCTAGGTACGATTCGTTATAATCAAATTTCAGATAAAGACACATCAGCTACAAAAGTCATCAGGAGATTGCAAGATGAACAATAATAACGTTGTGAATTACATGCAGTCAACGTGGTCATGTGGTTAGAGACGTGCAGTTACGGAGTCAAAAGATACACATTCGCGTCCTGGTAAATGTTTTTTTTAATCTTCGCGTTTGTAAGGCATACTGGGACTTTCTTATTTGGGTATTGGATGTGTGTTCCGCAATATTCGATGTTCTTTACATGTAAGAGCGTACTCTACCAGGAATGAATGTATCGGATTCGTGGTTAAAATTTCGATTCTGATTAAAATACGAAAGATGACATTTATGCGAGTCAAATAATGAGCACTGACATTTATTTTCTTCCTTGTCACATAAATTCGACCTTTGTTTCGTGTATGTCACGATTTCCGAAGGTGTGCTTAGCCAGATATCTAGGAGTGCAGCTTAAATTACTTAGAATGAAACGAGCAGCAATCATGTTTATAGTCTTGTTTTGTCACAAGTATTTAGCTGCGATGCTGCACATAACAATGCTTTCATAAATTTGGCAGTCAAGACAATGCTCATACCACACAGCGAGTGATGAACGTTTCGTTATTGATTGCGATTTCAGCCGAACGCTAGCTGCTCACCGTTATACTTTCTCATTTTAGTCACTCGTACAGAATGTCTTTCGAAAATCTTTCTGATTAAAAATCTGATCAGCCAGAACATTATGACCACATACCTGATAGAACGTATGTCCAACTTTGGCACGGGTAACAGCGGCGATACGTCATGGCATGGAAGCAATGAGGCCTTGGTAGGTCGCTGTACGGAGCTGGCTCTACATTTGCACGCACGAAGACATCTAATTCTTGTAATTCCAGGGAGGGCGGCGATGAGCTCTGGTGCTACGTTCAATCACATCCCAGATACGTTCGAACGGGTTCAGATCTGGTTAGCTGGGCGTCCACCACAACAACTGAAAATCGTCATTGTGTTCCTCGAACCACTCCATCACACCCCTGGCCTTGTGTCATGGCGCATTGTCTTGTTGAAACATGCTACTGCCTCTGGAAACATGATCGTCATGAACGGATGTGCGTGGTCGGCAACCAGTGTACGATACTTCATGGCCGTCACGGTGCCTTCCACGAGCTCCACTGGACACGTAGGTGCCCAAGTGAATGTTACTTGTACTCTGCCTAGCGTTAACGTCTGATGTCAGTTTCACCACAGCTCTCCGCCTGTCCTGTTTTACCAGTCTGCCCAGCCTACGACGTCCGATGTCTACAATGTGGGGTGGCCGCACAGCTCCACAACGTCTGGATGTGGTCTCACTTTGGTCGAAGACACTCACCACAGTACACCTCGAACAGCCGACAGGTCGTACTGTTTCCGAAATGTTCGTGCCGAGCCTCCAGACACGGCACGCTCACTGATACTACGCGCAATGCGCGTGTGTCTGACTAGCAGTCTTGTCGCGCGGTGTAGCCGCGTGGTCTCAGGCGCCTTGCCACGGTTCGCGCAGCTCCCCCCTCGGAGGTTCGAGTCCTCCCTCGGGTATTGCTGTGTGTGTGTTGTCCTTAGCATAAGTTAGTTTAGGTTAGATTATGTAGTGTGTAAGCCAAGGGACCGATGATCTAGGAGCTTACCACCACTACTAGCAGTCTTCCTCGCCTGGTGACGCTGCTATCGCCTGTACGAGTTTATATTGATAGAAGGTCGGTGATCATATAATGTATACAAGTAATGTTTTCCCATCGCATTCCAGACACGATCTGTGGGTGACAAACCAGGGTACCGGCAAACAAATCAAGGATTCGTTCGTTTCTCTGCTTGTGGTGTGAACTAAAGTGTGAAGCTGCGACGAATCTGGCCTATATTGAGATAACCTTTTTCGCAATGTATTTCATAACTGTGTGTGGTATGATACAAAGGTCTGGCCTACTCCCTCACTTAGGGTCGACCACTAGTGAGCTTAACGTTTTGCTCCTAAATTTAAACTCTTAATACTTAATTTCTACTCTGAGACCAATAAACAGTGCTTCGATGCAACAGGCAGGCTGTAGATAATTATCACTGACGGTAGTAGAAATATTCTAACTCTTCTATTTCAGTTCCTTAGAGCCTTATGAAGAAAGGAGAAAACATAAAAATGCAGCAAATTAAACACGAGAAACGGGATACAAACGTCTAAAAATGAGGTTGACTGAAAGCGCAAAATGGCTAAGCAGGAATGGCTAGAGGACAAATGCAAAGATAAAAACATTCAACAGCCTAGGTCGAATGAATAATTCTTTATTTAAGACAACCGGCATACACAGACTTTGCTGCCACCTTAAGTTCTTTAAAATCTTCTTTTTGTTAAACGTATTCATGTTACGTTGAACCTCACGCAAGTACAACACACTGCTCCTTCGGTATTCTCAAAATGAAAAAAATCATTCAAAAGCAAGGATCTACAAGCACGTATCACTAAGGGAAAGATAAATACTAGTATCTATATGAAAATTAGAGAAACCTTTGCAGAAAAGAGAAGCAGCTGTATGAGTTTGAATAGCTCCGATGGGAAACCAGTGCTAAGCAAAGAAAGGAAAGCTGAAACTTGAAAGGAGTATATAACGAAGCTATTTAAGGGAAACGAACTTGAAGGCTATGTTATAGAAAGGGAAGAGGACGTAGATGAAGAAGAGATGGGAGACACTATGCTGCGAGAAGAAATTGACAGAGCGCTGAAATACGTAATTTGAAACAAGGCCGCTGGAACAGACGACATTCCGTCAGAACCACTGATAGCCTTGGAAAAAACAGCCGTGACAAAAGTATTCCACTTGGTGTGCAAGATGTATGAGACAGGAGAAATACCACCTGAATTAAAATAGAATGTAATAATTCCAATTCCAAAGAAAGCAAGTGCTGACAGTTGTGAATATGTTCCTACTATCAGTTTCATAAATAATGATAATACTAATACTAATTCTGTACAGAAGAATGAAAGAATCTGGTAGAATCGGACTTCGGGGAAGATTCGTTTGGGTTTCCGAGAAATGTAGGAAGACGCGAGTCAATACTGACCTAATGAGTTCTCTTAGAAGGCATATTAATGAAAGACAGATCCACGTTTATAGCTTTTCTGACTTAGAGACAGCTTTTGACAATATCGACTGGAATATTCTCGTTGAAATTCTGAAATAACGGGGTTAAGATAAAGGGAGTGCAAGGCTGTTTACAACTTGTACAGAAACCGGACAGTAGTTGTAAGATTCTAGGAGCATGAAACGGAAGTAGTGGTTGAGGAGGTGGTGAGACAGGTTTTGCTGCCTATCGCCAATGTTATTAAATCTGTATATTGATCAAGCAATAAAGAAAACCAAAGAAACATTTGGAGAAGGATTTAAAGTTCAAGGAGAAGAAATAAAAATTTTAATGTGAGCCGATGACATTATAGTTCTGTCAGAGACAATAAAGGACTTGGAAAGCAGTTGAGTGGTATGGAGAGATTCATGAAAGGAGGATATAAGACGAATATCAACTAAAGCAAAACTAGTGTAAGGGAATGTAGCCAAATTAAATCAAACTATGCTGGAGAAATTAAATTAAGAAACGAAACACTAAAAGTAGTAGATGAGTTTTCCTGTTAGGGCAATAAATTGACTGTATGAGAGCCGAAGAAGAGTGGATGTAAAAAGTAGACTGGCAAAGAAAAGAAAGGCGCTTCTGAAGAAGAGAAATTTGTTGACATCAAATACAGATTTAAGTGTTAGGAAGCGTTTTCTAAAGATATTATTTCGGGGTGTAGCTTTGCCCGAAAGTGAAACGTGAACGACAATCAGTTGAGACAAGAAGAGACTAAGAACGTTGTAAATGTGGTACTGATAAAGAAGGCTGAAGATTAAATGGGTAGACCATGGAACCAATGAATAGGGTCTGAATAGCATTTGGCATCACCACACAAGCCGCTTTTTTTTCACGCTTGGAGAGACAGAGCGTTCCGCTGGATCGCACAGACTTATCTTCATTACGCAGTTGGCTGTAGACAGCGCTTTTAACATTCCATCCTCATCAAATTGATGTATCCAAACCAAAATTTTTCTCGGCAGTACATTTAGCAGGTGAATTTGTTGGTGCAGAAACCATTTTTTCGCACCATACTTCAGTGATTGAGACAGATTTTTTTTTAAAAAATCTGATTTTTTAAAGTTTCAGTATACTCAAATACTCATATACTTACCTTAGGTGCAGGATTAATAGGTCCTACTTTTGTCCACTTTGTAACTCGATACCAGTCCCTTGTGCTTTCCATTTTATTCACTTCAGGCAGCAGACAAATCATTCAGCCAGATCGGGCGACTCTAAACAGAGACAGAGTCAAGAAGACAGTGACATAAAAGAAGGACCTTGCAACCGCTGTCGCGTTTCTATTTATAGCATAATAATAATTATTGCAGTAAGTTTCGTTTTATAAAATCACAGCTACAGTTAAATTTTTAATCTTTAAGTGATTTCACAAAGTTTTTCCTGTCATAGCACTTTTCATAATTTTCACACAATTAATTAATATTTTGAAAATAATATATATCTTTGTCCTTGACAAGTAGTAGCCTTTCGTTAATAATTTCATTATTAGTTTTGAATTTCAATGTTTTCATTTGCTTAAGTAATGAATATTTAGCCATTTGTATCTGTATAAAAGTGGTTTTTCTATATAACTTCGTCATAGAAAAATTACAGATTTTCATAACATTGGACAATGAATCATCGTAACCAAGTGGTAATCTTATTCCAGTCTGGTTATATGTTCTATTGTTAAGCTTTCGGGGAAATTAATTTTTAATCTCATTCTGTAAACTGTAACATCAAGGCAGTTTTCATTATTTTATGTGCCTGTGTAATCGTTTATGGTCTCTGACAAAGGAAAACGAAATTTCGCGGAGATAAGTAAAAAGAAGGGGCAATATTAAACGAAAGTACTAGGGACACGTTACTTATCCACAGATGTTCAAACGGTTTCTTTTTTCCTTTGTTCTGTCCGCAGAAAAAATTACGCCAAAAAAAAAATAGTGATTCCACCCACTGTACTTATCACCACTTAATTGCATGTTTATTTGCATGTTTATTTTTCACAATGTGATCCCCGTGACAATTATTTTAACGCATTGCGCTATGAATAAAACGACCGCCATTCCGTTTCTCGAATTAGTTGGCCAAATCAAGAATATTTTCAGAGTAACAATTAAAGCGATAGTACGTTAATATCGCTGCAAACACAACACTAGCGTCTCTTTTTTTTCCAGGTTTGTCATGTACTATCAAACGTTATTCCTATGTTGAGCTTAAGTTGGTATGTTAGCTACTGTTGCTTACCTTCACTGCAATTTCTTTACTATATCTCCACCTTTTTTATGTTAAACTGAACTAGTATTCGGGAGGAAGACGGTTCAAACCCGCGTCCGGCCATCCTGATTTAGGTTTTCCGTGATTTCCCTAAATCGCTTCAGGCAAATGCCGGGATGGTTCCTTCGAAAGGGCATGGCCGTCTTCCTTCCCCATCCATCCCTGACCCGATGAGACTGATGACCTCGCAGTTTGGTTCCCTTCCCACTCCCCAATTCAGTCAAATAACCAAACAAACAAATAGTCAGAAATTCAAGATGGAAGTCGATACCCGGTACCTCCTAAAATTTTTTTGTGAGGTAGGGAGCTCTGGAACGATGCATGAGACCAGATGATGAGCTGCTTGCTTAAATCATCAGGATTCATCTGCTGGCGGTAACTGTCGGAGGGTTTGGCGACGCACTGACCACATGTACCATGGCCAAATACCACTCCTCATGATGTATTGTAGGCAGCAGTCGGCTAGTCGGAACAGGCCTAAGGACTAATCTGTGAGTGGTGTTGTAGAGAATGAATTGTTCAGTACCATCGTTTATTGTTAATAACAAGTAAATTTTTATTTTTGTTCTCATGTTAAGCTACATGATGTTTATGTTTAGCCTTTATTAGACAATGAACTATTCAGTGCCACTGTTTATTATGAATAAGACATAAAATTTAATTTTGGTTTTAAGATTAAACGACTGAAAGCGTTGTGAAACAGTTTTCTTCTCTTGAGTTGGTTATGTGTATGTCACTTTCTATAAGCTTAGGGATCCCATGAACGAACGCTGTAGCACAGTTATTTCTTTTTCCCTAGTTAATGAAGAGGAAGGCAGACAGAAGAGAGGAATGGCGCTCTGCTGCAAACCAATCTCAGGGTTGAACATTAAAAGAAGAAGAAGTTAATCTATCAGTTTAAAAGACATTTACACCAGATTGAGAAAAAGTAGTAGATATACAGGGTGCTCTAAAATTTCTCTTACAAACTTCTAGGACTTGCAGAAGGGATTGAGTAGACAATATTTTGTATTGGAACCCATGTCCAGAAACGTGTCGTTTCCGTGTTACAGCTGTTTGAAAACATATTTGCCAGGTAGGTATGTAACAGGGTAGTAACGGTGGGGCGGGGGTTGCTCACATCGTATCGGCTGATGTCATTTGACGTCCACCCTGCCTCTCTGACCTGATTCGAGTCTCATTCACCTGTCTATGAGTATTACAGCAACATGGTTGAGTATACGGTTGCAGAATACACCTATATGATCCTTCTATATGTCGAAGCTCATGGTAATGGAAGAGCTCCTCGTCGTCTTTATTGAGATGGTAAAATGTCGTGTGACTAGGACCTCCCGTCGGGTAGACCGTTCGCCGGGTGCAAGTTGGTTCAAATGGCTCTGAGCACTATGGGACTTAACTGCTGTGGTCATCAGTCCCCTAGAACTTAGAACTACTTAAACCTAACTAACCTAAGGACATCACACACATCCATGCCCGTGGCAGGATTCGAACCTGCGACCGTAGCGGTCACGCGGTTCGAGACTGTAGCGCCTAGAACCGCACGGCCACTCCGGCCGGCCCGGGTGCAAGTCTTCCGATTTGACGCCACGTCGGCGACTTGCTCGTCGATGGGGAGCAAATGATGATGATTAGGACAACATAAAACCCAGTCTCTGAGTGGAGAAACTCTCCAACCCGGCCTCTTAGGACTGATAGTCTGTCGCACTGACCACTCAGCTACTGGGGGCGGACATCGAGAAGGTGAGCCACAACGTCTGACTTCATCGCATACACTTTTCTCCACAATTACTCAACGACTTCGAGGAAGGGGTATCTTTACTGTCAGCAGGCGTGACTGTGATGCTGCAAGTAGGCAATGCACACCCGAGTTGGAAGAGGCCGTACTGCATCACACTGAAGAGAACCCATCATTGAGTACATGAGTAATCGCATATGCAATGAATGTTGCTCCCAGCACTATCTGGTATATTCTGCATGACCAACTACTACATCCATACTGTGGTATCACATATCGACACCACCCTTACTGACATAACACAGTTGGAAACAAAATTGCAAGTTTCCGTCCAGCGCCGATAATGGCCGTGCAGGATCTGGCGGACCCAATGGAGCGTGCCTACTGAGCCACACTTTCTGTGGCTCTGTACCACGAGCGCCCTCTGCCGCCATGATATAGGTCAGTCGGCAGCACCCGCTCAGCCCACTTGTGCGTGGAGCCACTCTGCTATGACACCTTCGTTTGTGCTTCATTCTTGTTGATACTGAAATAGCTGGAGTCTATTTCTTGTTGAGCTATTGTAATAAATACAAGTAAATCTTCTGTTTGTTGTGTTAAATTGTTTGCTAATCATTTCTGCTCCTGTCCAACTTTCCTACGATGGCAGTTGCTACACCACTCTGTAGCCCACCTCTCCTCACCATTTTGTATGAATTCGTGCACAACACATACCACATCCAAAGGATTTTGCACCACACACTGATTTCTGCATGCAGCTTCTGCATCACTGCGCCCCCAGTTTTTCCACTGCACATTCTCTTGACAGATGAATGTAAATTTACTAGCGATTATGTTCTCAGTTCTTGAAACGGTCATGTCTGGCGAGACGAAAACCCATATGCCATACATCTCCAGCAATCCCAATAAAGATTTGGCATCAATATGTGGGCGCGTATTCTGGATGACGATGTGATTGGACCATACATGCTTCCATCCAAGCTCATGGGTCCCATCTGCTTGACCTTCCTACAACAAGTACTGGGTGTGTTGTTGGGGATGCTGTGCCATTCAACGTCCACCAGGCATGTGGATTCAGCATAACATGCACATCCTCTCGTTTTCCACGTTATGTTCAGTAACATCTGGACCAACGATTTGAACAGAGATAGATTGGCCGAAGTGGTCCAATCGCATGGCCTCCATGGTCACCGAATCTGACTCCATTGGAATTTTTCGTCTGGAGTCGAATGAAGACTTTGGTTTATGACTCCTGTTAAGACAGAAGAAGATTTGGTGACACGAATTGTGGTCGCTGCAGGATAGATCACAGAGATACCAGGTGTGAGAGAACAAGTGTACCACAACGTCATTTGTGGGTACAATGTGTGCACCGAATTTGTTGGTAGTCAGAGGAACCTTACTTGTAGTGGATCAGAATGCTAACGCTCCTCTGAAAAGGACAAAAACGGTTTAAATTTAACTGTAAAAATAGTTGTTGTGAAAACTGATTTAAGTTTCGTTTTTTTCCTTTGGTTATTAATAACTAGAACTATAAACTATCTGATGTACACCCAGTACAAGTGGTCGCGTTACTAACTTGTTTTCAAATGGTAGCAGCATGGAAATGGTACGTTTTTGGACATGGGTTCCAGTTCTAAATGTTATCTACCAAGTCCCCTTTACAAGTCCTAGAAGTTCTTAAGGAGAGATAATGGGGAAAATGTATGTCTGAGCTAATATAATAATCACAGGACAAAGGTATTTTGTGTTTGGAGAAATGTTTATACTAATACAGTCGTGTACTTTCATGACTGATCTATTACATAAGGTTATATTATTTCTGCAGGCATTTCCTCCCAAATGGTTTGAATTTGTGCCTTAACTTACACGTGGCTAGCTTCTTGTTGATATGTAGTGATGTATGGGGAGATACACATTCGACGTAAGGTCCAGTCTTAATCCACTAGAAACGCATTACCCATGCCCGACCGGTTAATACGTAGCGGAGCAAATAAGAAGCCGCTGGATGAAACGGCAACTTTCCGGGAGAAGTTCGCTCTCTTTAATTATACCTCTGCCGCCTGACTAGACGAGCTTCCCACTTCTTTCCGCTGGTGACTTCAAATTTTCCGGAAGTTGCGTCCTCTTTGTGCCTGAGCCAATATTTGGTCCGAGTTGCGTTGTTAATGAAACCTCAATCATGTTCCATATTAGAACACCGTAAAACTTTTCGGCACGCCTTGTATTGCATAGAGCCCGCTTTCATTACGATGCAGCACTTAACCAACAATTCCACGAGCATGCGTCAGTACAGCGAGACACGTACTTCAGTGGCATTACGGGGTGAGCAAAGTAATCGGTCTTTGATAGAGGCAATCAGTGTTGGCAAGTGCATCTTTGTTTCTGCCTCAAATTTTAACTAGGCATATTCGCCGATGATGTGTTCTATAATAGAATCAGAACTGAGCAACATTAATGTCATCAGTAAATCACAGTTTGGATTTCAGAAGAGCTACTCAACTGAGAATGCCATGAATACATCCATTCATCAAATTTTATAAACAGTAAATAACGAAATAGCATCAGATGACATCTTCTGCGACGTGTTTAAGGTATTTGACTGTGTGAATCACAATATTCTCCTAGGTAAACTGAAGTTTTATGGAATTGATATTATGCCCAACCAATGGATATTGTCATATCTAACCCAAATAATGGAGAAAGTTGTACGTATTAATTCAGTCAATGTCGGAAGAGATGCTTCTGACAGAGAAATCACAGAAATCACAAATGGGGTCCATCATGGATCATCATACAAATGACCTTTCGTCTAATATGCAAACAACAGAACTAGTCCTTTTTGAGGGTTACACTAGCATTGTAATCACTCCAAGCGTACATATGGCAACAGAAGAAATGGTACACAGTGTTCTTCAAAGTACCATTGATTAGTTTTCTTTGACTGTTCTCAACTCTCTATTTCAAAAAGATAAAATGTTCAGCATCTCTCAAATTCTGTCTCGTCATCTAATATTCTTTTTAGCCGTCCCAAAATTGCGATCAAATTGAAGAAGGGAGTATACTCGCAGTGAGAAGTACTGATAAAAATTTGTAAATCACCTTATAACAACCAATGCAAGTAGAGAGCGCACTATCTATTCTTGCGGTCTTGATCTCCGCAGGAGTCGCTGAAGAGGTGAAGTTCATTACTCTCAGAGTCCATGTTGTTTATTTTCAACCCCAGCATGCTACATACTTCGTCCGGTCCACGTTTAGCTTCTCCTTCCGGATAAACATAGAAATCGCGAGAATCTGGTTTCATATCATGTACGCAGAATACACATAACCAGAGTTTCCTCAGATAGAGCATTTCCCTAACAGGCAATTTTGGTAAAACGAGGTTTTGCATATAGTCAAATACAACTGCTCCAACCTTCGGGTTACTAGAACAAAGAGTTTTTATTTCTTTCTGTTTCTTACAGATCTTCTGAGCCCGACGAACTTTATGATCTTTTCCGCGACAGCAGCTCGCTTTGTATTCCCCTTCAGATGTGAGCTTTCTTCCTTTGCTGTTAGTTCTTCACAAGGACTACAGAAATCGATTTGAGGACGTCCAAAGCTGTAATCATTATTGTTGTGGAAGTACTTTGTATAAATGTCATGTTTTACTGCCTTGAAAAGACCTGGATGTTTATTTACAAAAGAGGCCATACGTTGTTTCGGTGTTACGTTCAGCACTGAAGTACTCTATATTCTGATTGCTGTATTGTGTTTCTGCAATAGGAAATTCATCGATAAAAACAACAATGGTGCTCGGTATTGCATTACCGCAATGTCCAAGCTTGCCCCATTATCCATGGAAACCTTGTTTGCAGTTATTAGTGAGCTTAACCGAAAGACTGACAATACTAAATTCACTTTTACACATAATCATCCGTTCACTGCCTTTCATTACATGATAAACACAAAGGATGTCTTGTTTGAGAGATGCTTCACTTTGAGATCGCGTCCGTTATGGTGATTTTCGATCAGTCAGACAAAGAATATGTCCTGCTCATTTTTACAACGTAGATCAATCGAAGTTTTCCAGCAAAATTCCTTCTCATTCACACTTAACCTTTTAGTAAATTAATGTTTACAAGAGCAGACACCACTATTATTTTTCATAGATGGTAGTGTCACACCTGTCCTAATATTCGTATACACATCACGAAGTCAGTTGTTTTTCTGCACCTCACAACGACCTCTGGACGACGAATACCTTTCCTTTTTGCACTTGTGGAGTCAAATCACTTTCAGAGATAGATAAAGAGATTGTAGTAATAATCGCAACAACAAGCAACTAAAACGTAGGCCTATATACAAAAACCATGTCATCACATTAGAAACGGGAAACTAACACGGTTTTAAAACATCTAGGATAGTTACTATATGAATAGCTGTTATTTATTTACCCTTAACGGAGAGTATTTAAACTGAGACGTCAGACATGAAACACAAAACAATACTCTGATGCACTGCAAAGACAAGGTTTTAAGCAGCTGTACAGCAAATACGAACACCAGCTGCTAGTGTGACCA
Source organism: Schistocerca piceifrons (assembly GCF_021461385.2). Lineage (NCBI taxonomy): Eukaryota > Metazoa > Arthropoda > Insecta > Orthoptera > Acrididae > Schistocerca > Schistocerca piceifrons. Next base: position 508,977,729 of record NC_060144.1, read on the forward strand.
CAACGTTGAGGGTGGACGAGCTCGAAACTGGCGTGTGACCCTCACGAACATTCCCAGGTCCGATTAAGAGAACACATGAGGGCCTTTCGTTTCCATTTTATAGCTCACACCGTGCTAACACCCGTTTCGTGAAAAAAAATCGATATTTTGGCGCTTGTCCCCTTCTTCAAAGTACCGATTCAATTATTCATGGCAATCGTCGTGACTTTCCGACATGCGGATCGCTCACATTTGTTAATCTGATCTGTTAGCTGATATCTGTCATATTCTTTAACGCACCATCTATTCACAGTACCATCCGGAGCTTGTTGTAGGATGTCACAGCAGTCTAACAAAGACATTGCGACTTCCTGAATACTGTACTCACTCAGTAAGTGCTACAAACGCAAACATACAGTTCATATCGTGTTTTGTTGTAGTCGTCTATAGTCCGAAGACTAGAGTGACGCAGCATTCCGAGTTCCACCATGACTACTGATATGGACTTCGGCAAAACTCAGTCCACTCCTTAATAACTGAACTGCAAAACTATCTCGTCGTAACTAGAAGGAGATGCAGTGCTCTTACTGGGCCGCATAAGGTGAGTGTGGTGATCATGTTCGACGATCATTTCAAGTAATGCACGTATGATCTGGCCAACGTAGGCAATATTTTATCAACTTTATGCACAATCATTAAAAAGCAATGTGTTAAATGACTAGCTCCTTGCCTCCCGACGTTTGGGAGGTGGTTGTAATGATCAAACAAAAAAAGAAGTCCAGTATAAACTGGCTCTAAAGGGCACTCCTTTAGAGCTATTAGCATTTGTTCATCTTTGCTACTGTGCAACATATCTCTTGTACTGAAGAAGTGCTCATAGCTCTTAAGATATGCATCCTACAGTTCATGTGTTCAAGACAAGTTTTTCTTTGCTTAATTCACTCTACCTCCTCCCAAAATATGGAGGGTATCAGTGATCATAAGTCAGTGGTTGCATCAATGACTACAAGTGTAATAAGAAATGCCAAGAAAGGAAGGAAAATATATTTGCTTAACAAGAGTGATAGGGCACAAATCGCAGAATATCTGAGTGACCACCATCAAACGTTCATTTCTGAGGAAGAGGATGTGGAACAAAAATGGAAAAAATTCAGAAACATCGTCCAGTACGCCTTAGATAAGTTCGTACCGACTAAGGTCCAAAGCGAGGGGAAAGATCCACCGTGGTATAACAATCATGTACGAAAGGTACTACGGAAACAAAGAAAGCTTCATCATAGGTTTAAGAGTAGTCGAATCATAGCTGATAAGGAAAAGCTGAACGAAGCGAAAAAGAGCGTAAAGAGAGCAATGAGAGAAGCATTCAACGAATTCGAACATAAAACATTGGCAAACAATCTAAACAAGAACCCTAAAAAGTTTTGGTCATATGTAAAATCGGTAAGCGGATCTAAATCCCCTATTCAGTCACTCGTTGACCACGATGGCACCGAAACAGAGGACGACCGAAGAAAGGCAGAAATACTGAATTCAGTGTTCCGAAACTGTTTCACTGCGGAAAATCGTAACACGGTCTCTGACTTCAGCCGTCGCACGGACGCCAAAATGGAAAATATTGAAATAAACGATATCGGAATTGAAAAACAACTGCTATCACTTAGTAGCGGAAAAGCATCCGGACCAGACGAGATACCCTTAAGATTCTACAGTGATTATGCTAAAGAACTTGCCCCCTTTCTATCAGCAATTTATCGTAGATCGCTGGAAGAACGTAAAGTACCTAGCGACTGGAAGAAAGCGCAGGTCGTTCCCATTTTCAAGAAGGGTCATAAATCAGATGCGAATAATTATAGGCCTATTTCGCTTACGTCAATCTGTTGTAGAATAATGGAACATGTTTTGTGTTCTCGTATTATGACGTTCTTAGATAATACAAATCTCCTTCATCATAACCAACATGGATTCCGCAAACAGAGATCATGTGAAACTCAGCTCGCCCTATTTGCCCAAGAAATTCACAGTGCCGTAGACACTGGCGAGCAGATTGATGCCGTATTCCTGGACTTCAGGAAGGCATTTGATACGGTTCCGCACTTACGTTTAGTGAAAAAAATACGAGCTTACGGAATATCGGACCAGGTTTGTGATTGGATTCAGGATTTCCTAGAAGAAAGAACACAACATGTCATTCTTAACGGTTCAAAATCTGCAGATGTAGAGGTAATTTCGGGAGTACCACAGGGAAGCGTGATAGGACCTTTATTGTTTACAATATACATAAATGACTTAGTTGACAACATCGGTAGCTCCGTGAGGCTATTTGCAGATGACACGGTTGTCTACAAGAAAGTAGCAACATCAGAAGACTCGTACGTACTCCAGGAGGACCTGCAGAGGATTAATGCATGGTGCGACAGCTGGCAGCTTTCCCTAAACGTAGATAAATGTAATATAATGCGCATACATAGGGGCAGAAATCCATTCCAGTATGATTATGCCATAGGTGGTAAATCATTGGAGCGGTAACGACCGTAAAATACTTAGGAGTTACTATCCGGAGCGATCTGAAGTGGAATGATCACATAAAACAAATAGTGGGAAAAGCAGGCGCCAGGTTGAGATTCATAGGAAGAATTCTAAGAAAATGTGACTCATCGACGAAAGAAGTAGCTTACAAAACGCTTGTTCGTCCGATTCTTGAGTATTGCTCATCAGTATGGGACCCTTACCAGGTTGGATTAACAGAAGGGATAGACATGATCCAGCGAAAAGCAGCGCGATTCGTCATGGGGACATTTAGTCAGCGTGAGAGCGTTACGGAGATGCTGAACAAGCTCCAGTGGCGGACACTTCAAGAAAGGCGTTACGCAATACGGAGAGGTTTATTATCGAAATTACGAGAGAGCACATTCCGGGAAGAGATGGGCAACATATTACTACCGCCCACATATATCTCGCGTAATGATCACAACGAAAAGATCCGAGAAATTAGAGCAAATACGGAGACTTACAAGCAGTCGTTCTTCCCACGCACAATTCGTGAATGGAACAGGGAAGGGGTGATCAGATAGTGGTACAATAAGTACCCTCCGCCACACACCGCAAGGTGGCTCGCGGAGTATAGATGTAGATGTAGATGTAGCTGTAGAAGAGAGTTGCTTCACAATGTCGAAAACAAAGAAGTGCTCATAACATCTTAAGGTATACATTTTAGAGCCCATGTTTACTAGACATTTTTGCGTCGAATGATCGTCCGTGTTATACCCCTGAATACTGAACATTTGCCCTGGGACACCCTGTGTAAACTGATGTGCAAACCTTAAGGCGGAAAGTAACTTCCGCCTATTGTATCATGATGATCGTCGACCACAAATAGAAGGAACTGCTACAGTATGCTAGCCGCTGTGGCCGAGCGGTTCTAGGCGCTTCAATCTCGAAGCGCGCACCTGCTAGTGTCCCAGGTTGGAATCCTGCCTCGAGCATGGTTGTGTGTGATGTCCTTAGGTTAGTTAGGTTCAAGTAGTTGTAAGTCTAGGGGACTGATGACCTCAGATATTAAGTCCCACAGTGCTTAGAGCCATTTTTTTTGGTCACAGTATAGTACAGCAGATAACAGTAAGAAATGAGACGAACGGAAACGACAGTTTTATTCAGAGACAATAATTAAACTGACGTTACTGCTATTTATGATGGCCCTCTGCACACTATAAAAAACGAAAAAGGGTTCTTAATATTTTGTGTGATCACCACGGATGGCAGTGCATCAACTGCATCGTTCTGCACTGGACGCTAAGTTGGTGAAGAGTTCCTGTGGTAGGGAATTCCATTCTACGAACAGCCCGGTTGCTGCTGGATGGTCGTAGGTGCATGTGGGCTTACTGCAATACATCTTCCCAAGGGATCCCACAGGTGCTCGATCGGATTTAAGTCAGGGGAACGGGTACACCAGGCTATGTGCTGAATATCTTTTCGTTCCAGGAGCTCCTCAACCAGCGCTGTTCGATGTGGTCATGCATTGTCATCCCTCAAAATTAAGTCAAGGCCGAATGCACTCATGAAAAGACGCGCGTGGGAAAGGAGTACAGTGTCACAGTAATGCTGACCGGGCGGGGGGGGGGGTGTACAGTGTTCAAAGTTTTGGAGGTCAGTACGCCCATGCAACTTTATGTCTCCCTGGACCATGTCATCTGAACCCCTAAAACAATCATGTTTGACAATGCTGGACGTATCCTGATATAGGGAGTGATCGTAACACATAATGGTCCCAGGAAAATTGTCGAAAATGTTCGTTCTGTTGGTCCAGGTGTTGTGATCGGGGGAGCCATTGACTTACTGACCCCCAAATCTTTGAACTCGGTGCACTCACCGGCATCGTTATTGTGACACTGTACTCGGTTCCCACGCGCATCTTATGATGGACGCTTTTGGCCCTGACTTCATTTTCATGGATGACAATGTGCGACCGCACCGAAATGCGCAAGAAGAGGAGCTCTGGGAACGAGAGGATATTCGGCGAATGGACTTGCCTATCCGTTCCCCCGACTTAAATGCAGTGCATTGTGGGGACATACTGCAGCCCGCCGACGGGTACCAAAGACCATGTAGCAGTTGCCATCCACGCTGGTGGAGGAACTGAACACCTTACCATGTGAACTCCTTATTAAAGCCATGGGAAGCATGGGAAGACGATGCAGAGCCTGCATTGCCGTTCGCGGTGATTAAGAATCATATCCTGCCTTTTGCAATACTGAGGGGCCATCACCGTGTCTTTCTCATGATAACTGTCTTTGAGTAAATGTGTCATTTCTGTTCGTCTTATTGCGTATTTCTTTCAATTACCGCCGGCCGGGGTGGCCGAACGGTTCTAGGCGCTACTGTCTGGAGCCACGCTACCGCTACGATCGCAGGTTCGAATCCTGCCTCGGGCATGGATGTGTGTGATGTCCTTAGGTTAGTTAGGTTTAAGTAGTTCTAAGTTCTAGGGGACTTATGACCACAGCAGTTGAGTCCCATAGTGCTCAGGGCCATTTGAACGTTTTTTTTGTCCAAGTGTGTTCGACGTTGATCAGTGTGAGATGGTATCTGAGTTCGGGCAGACGGCAAGTAAAGATAACGGCCTGCGTCTCCTCCGCATTCAGGGTAATGCGGTTTGCTGTAGTCCATAATTCAGTTTTGTGTAAGCTGACGTTGCAAGCGCCGTTGCACTGCGTCGACTCTGTGGCTACTGATAAGGATCGCTGTATCGTCCGCAAATCGCGCAAGAACGACTTGTGGAAGTTACGGCAGGTAATTCACGTACAAGACGAATAGAATCAGAGAGAGAACAGTGCCTTAAGGGATACCGCCCTCTCGTGCCCCCTCCCAGCAGTTGTTGAATGCAGGACTGCTGACCATCTTTTCGCACAAAGCAGCGCCTGTCTTGAAAATAGCTGTCAATAATCTTAGTGCAGTACTCTGGGATGATGGGGATCTCATACAGTTTGGTGAGCAGTTTATTTTTCCATACTCGGTAGTATACCTTTTCAACATCAAGAAAGGCCGCAGTATGGTTCGCATGGTTCGTATTATGTGCTGTATATTCCGTAAACCGAAGGAGCTGGATTTCGGCCGACATGCGCGGCTGGAAGGTGAAATGGTCCGGGCTTATCACATCCCCTTTTGTGAAAGCTGGGCGAAGTCGTTGGACTATGACCCGTTCGAGTTGGCAGGAGGCTGACGGCCAGCTGGTTTTGCGGCTGGCGACAATCCGCGGCAACGTCTTCAATTGTTCTGTTGTTATACCGTACGGTCCGGGATCTGAGTGGTTGCTTCTGCCTCCTCGGCGCCTTATGAGCGATCTACATTATGTGATCAAAAGAATCCGGACACCCGGCTGAAAATGACTTACAAGTTCGTGGCGCCCTCCATCGGTAACGCTGGAATTCAATATGGTGATAGCCCACCCTTAGCCTTGATGACAGCTTCCACTCTCGCAGGCGTACGTTCAATCAGGTGCTGGAAGGCTTCTTGGGGGAATGGCAGCTCATTCCTCACGGAGCACTGCACTGACGAGAAGAATCGATGTCGGTCGGTGAGGCCTGGCACGAAATAGGAGTTCCATAACATCCCAAAGGTGCTCTATAGGATTCAGGACTCTGTGCAGGCCAGTCCATTACAGGGATGTTATTGTCTTGTAACCTCTCCGCCACAGGCCGTGCATTATGAACAGGTGCTCTATGTTGTTGAAAGATGCAATCTCCATCCCCGAATTTCTCTTCAACAGTGGAGAGCAAGAAGGTGCTTAAAACATCAATTAATGTAGGCCTGTGATGTGATAGGGCTACGCAAAAAAACAAGGGAAGTAAGCCCCCTCGATGAAAAGCACGATCACACCATAACACCACCACCTCCGAATTTTACTGTTGGCATCACACACGCTGGCAGGTGCCGTTCAGAATGCATTCGCCATACCCACACCCGTCATCGGATCGCCACATTGTGTACCGTGATTAGTCACTCCACACAACGTTTTTCCGCTGTTCAGTGTTCAAATGTTTACTCTCTTTAACACCAAGCGAGCCGTCGCTTGGCATTTACAGGCGTGATGTGTGGCTTATGAGCAACCGCTCAACTATAAAAAAAAGTTTTCTCACCTCCCGCCTAACTGTCATAGTATTTGCAGTGGATCCTGATGCAGTTTGGAATTCCTGTGGTGTTCTGGATAGATGTCTGCCTATTACACATTACGACCCTCTTCAACTGTCGGCGGTCTCTGTTAGTCAACAGACGATGTCGGCCTGTACGCTTTTGTGCTGAACGTGTCCCTTCACGTTTCCAGTTCACCATCACATCGGAAACAGTGGACCTAAGGATGTTTAGGAGTGTGGAAATCACGCGTACAGACGTATGACACAGGTGACACCCAATCACCTGACCACGTTCGAAGTCCGTGAGTTTCGCGGAGCCCCCCATTCTGCTCTCTCACCATGTCTAATGACTACTGAGGTCGCTGATATAGAGTACCTGGCAGTAGGTAGCGGAACACTGCACATAATGTGAAAAACGTTTGTTTCTGGGGGTGTCCAGATACTTTGATCACACAATGCAGATTCAATCGCGACGCCTGCCACCAGCTCAAGATGCAACCCGCCAAGCTTCCTACGCCTGGCTGCAACTTCCCATAGCACAGATGCAATACAGTGGTTACAGAAGTCTCTGACATTGTAGGTTCCGAATGAAGCAAAAACATTGTAAAATAGAGACTGCGGGTATGAAACTCCATTTTGGAAACCCTAGATGTCAAAAGGTAGACGTCCTTACTAAGCAGGCTTTTACAAGCGGGACTGTTACACATAAATAACCTTAGTAACAATATGGTATGCGTTGATAGCGAAGTAGCAAGACAAATACCTAAGACTTGAATTTAAAGGCAGCCATTATAAATTATCTTATCCTATTATTCGAACAATACCATAATCTGTTTACAAGACTACAACATTAAGAAGCTGTACTAATGGCATTGTTAAGATTTCAGTCATTGTAATATCAAAAGACGTCTCCACAGGATCAAACATCAGTGCCACACCCCACGCGTTTGTGGTGAGAAAGACGATCAAAACCACATTATGGCACCATAGAAAATGGAACTATTAAACTAATAAAACTATTGCATTGCCGATAACATTTGTAATTTCTCTTTTTCGAGCACCAAAATAGTCGTCGTATAATGTCGACTGAGCTGGGAAGAACGAGGTATGTGAGAAAAGTAGCGAGGCTGACAATATTGCGACGCTGTGTTGTTCCACTTGCTTAGACAGGTGTGTTCATCCCTTCCAGATGTTAGGTCTGCGTTTCAGCTCCGTACAGCCGTCACATGATTTTTTGAGTGCACCGTTAGTGAAGTTGTGTTTTTGTTCTCAGTTACGAAAATGGAACAACAGAATTTACAGCAAGGTTATGCAGTGAAGTTTTGAGTTAAACCTGGGGAATACGGGAGTGTGACCTTTGAAAAGTTGAAGCAGCCATATGGGGAACATTCACTGTTAAGAGCAAATATTTTCCGTTGGCACAAATCATTTTTTAAGGCCGAGAACACGTTTAAGGACGTCCCTCAGGGAGATCATCTACTTACAAAACCGACGGAGACGTCGAACGTGCGCGTGCTGTTGTGAGATAATACCGACGTTTAACAAAAAGGAATGTGAGTGACCTGTTAAACTTTCACGCTTTCACCATACATGAAATGCTGACCGAGGATTTTCACGTGCGTAAGATTTGTGTCAAAATGGTGACGAAAATCTCACAAATGAACAGAACGACAATCGAAGAAACGTTTGGGTTGATCTTCTTGAGAGGATTTCCAGAGACCAAGTGTGATCATAGGTGATGAATCCGGGATTTTCGAGTACGATCCTGAGAGAAAATGGCAAAGTGAGGAGCGGCGCCGGCCGCAGTGGCCGTGCTGTTCTAGGCTCTGCAGTCTGGAACCGCGGGACCGCTACGGTCGCAGGTTCGAATCCTGCCTCGGGCATGGATATGTGTGATGTCCTTAGGTTACTTAGGTTTAACTAGTTCTAAGTTCTAGGGGACTAATGACCTCAGAAGTTGAGTCCCATAGTGCTCAGAGCCATTTGAACCATTCTTGAGGAGCGGCACACTGAGACACCTTCTCGAGCGAAAACAACTCGAATGAGCAAATCAATGACCAAAACAATGCTGAATCGCATTTTGAGAGTTTAGGTATTGTGCATAAAGAATGTTTTCCTCCACAACAAAATGTCAATCAAGTGTTTTAGAAATATGTCCTTGAAAGGGTCAGGAATTGGGTGAATCGAGTAAGACCGGACATTGCAGACAAGTGGATGCTGCGTCGTGACAACGCCCCATGTCACACGGCCACTTCCATCACGGAATTTTTGACCTCAAGAGCCATTCCCGTTGTTCCACAACTCCCTGATTCATCTGATCTGAGTCGTTGTGACTTTTTGCACAGAAATCGGAAAATATCTTAAAAGAACGTCATTTTGGGACTCTGGAGAACATTCAAAACAAGGTGACCGACATCTTAAACGACATACCAGTTGAAGCCTTTCAGCGCTGCTATCCAGGCTGGAAACGACTCCGCCGATGTATCGCTGCTGAAGGGAAAACTTTTGAGGGGGATAATATTGCTGTTTGAAAAAAATTAAACTTCGTTAGGAAAAAAATCGGTCTTATTACTTTCCTCACTCACCTCGTATGAGGGGGTGCTGAAAAGTAATGCCTAAAAAAATTTTATGTGAAAATACTTAAAGCATTTTGAATAAAAGAAAAGTTATTAACATTCTACATCTTAATTCCTCGTGTCTATATATTTATTTCTCAACATGTCACCCTGGCGACGAACAAATTTCTCCCGACGAAAGACCAATTTGTTGACATTATCGCTGCACTATCTTTGGCTTTGTTAATGGAGGCACAACCTCACCTCTGCTTCCACCGCTTCGTCACTATCAAAGTGAAGTCGTCGAAGGTGTTCTATAAATTTGTGGAACAGAAGAAAATCGTATGGTGCCAAGTCGGGACTGCATAGAGGATGATCGATGACAGTGAACTCAAGGCGTCGGATTGTTGCACATACGCAGCGCTGGTGTGTAGTCTGGCATTGTCATGCTCGAGAAAAAAGTGAACCATGTACTGGCATTGTTATGTTACACGTTGTCATGCAATACGTTACAATTCGGAGCCCTCTAGTGGTAGAGGTGTGTGAATTTGTAGACATGAAAAATAATAATGTATAATGTTAATAGCAATCATTTTATTTAAAAAGTTTTAAGAGTTTTCGTATAAAAAGTTCCTAGAAATCACTTCGTAACACGCCATCATACCTATTCACAATAAAGACCATCAGATTATTCGTACATCCCGCGCTATATTCTTCATATCACACTGTTTACAATAAACACTGTATGTGAAAATTTTTCCTTCTATTAGTTTATGTAATTTTGCATCTGAATGTCTTCTGTAGCCTCACGTCATTTTTAGATCTTAAAAACCAAAGTATGATAAAATTATGATGACAGCAAATTCTTAAAATTTTTTCAAACGTAGCATCATCATCTCAAAATTTTCTGAATTGTAGTTCATCAGTTGCTAGTAGTATTTTATTAAAAGTTTTGACTGTATGTCTGTGTGCCAACGAATAAATGCAATTTATATTTTGCCAAGTGTATATTCTTCTCTATTTATTCGAAGAATCGTTACTTACCCGAAATATATTCCCTTTTACCACACACTCAGCGCTGTTAACTTGCATATTCTGACACCATATATTTCGCCTGTTATCAGTTCCAGCATTTACTAGCTTCAAATATGTCTCGTTACAGTGTAACGGTTACACACAAATCGTTCCGATGTTGCACTACACGAGAGCTTGCATTTCGCTTTGTGAAGCTGTTCCTCTGCCACCAGCAGAATGTTTGTCAGCACAGCATGGCACAGAAGACACTTAGCCTCGTTACGGTGTTATTTTTCTTGTCTGTTTTGTTGCCAACCATTGATTGTTTGTTTGATATCTGCACTTGCAGGCAGTGGTTTTACTCTTGTACGCCAAATGGAGCATGTTGTTGTACCTTCTGCTACTCTAGTACTGGTGACAGCGGCAGTTGCACTTTTTTGTATTTAAACCATGACCTGTTAGGCTCCAGTGGCGTAAGTCAGGCATCCTGAGAGAACGTGGAACTATATTTTTGGATTACAATTTTTAAGAGTGGCTAGGAAGACGAGGTAAAATCGATTGGTCTCCAAGATCACCCGCCCTCACACTGTGATTTCTCCATATGGAAGATACAGAAAGACAAATTTTTTGCTACAAAACCGTTACACCTGCAGCATTTAAAGGATCTGATTAAGTAAGAATTTGAAAACATTTTTCTAATAATGCGGATTTATATGGCAAGATATGTGAATCAGTGTTTAAAATACGTTGTTTCAGCAACGTCAGCGGAACAAATAAATTTCTATAAACCGTTAAAGCTCCAAGACACTGCACCGCATTTTCGGTTAACTGACCTTCATCGTACCATATAAATAGAGATCAGTATATAGTATGTGCGGTGATCGGTGTTGAGAAATGTATGAACTGTGGTGCACTATCTATTTCCAGTACTGAATAACTTCTTTACAAAAGAGTGTTTTTCGCTAGGTATAAACCGAATCAGGCCGCATGTTTTAAATAGATTGGCTTTGTAATAAAGAGGATGAACGCTCCATCTTCGTCCAGATATCCTGATTTAAATTTTCCATGGTTTATCTAAATGTCTTCGGGTAATTGTACCACCCTTCTCAGACTAGATCTGTAAAATGTAAATCCCCTTATATACTAATTATGTTTTGTTGGTTGTTAAACTGTAGTATCAGGACATGACCAGTATTCAGGCAGAAGTGATCCAAGGATATATAGCAATACTGCTGTTACTACTTATCTTCGCAATGATAGAAATGTATACAACAAAAATCTCAATGTACTTTTGCGAGCAATATCGGAAACACATCATCTGTTTGCTTCAATGTCTCACTGTTAATCCTCAGCAGATTTTAATTATTGACCTTTTCTCCTTTCTCTTCCTTCCAGGTGAGGGGACTGGTCCATCTGCGTAAGAGTAGGATCATTATCCCTTAGGAGTAGAAACCTGTGGATCCTAATGGTACCGACCGCACATGCTGTCAAGGTAAGTAGAATCCCGGAAGAGAGCATGCCCCTTAGGTACAACCACACTGATAAACATTACATACATTCCGTTATACTGCAGATCCGCCTTATAATATTGTCCGACACTCTGAACCACAACCGTTTAGTTCTCTCAGCTGCGACTACTTTGCGCGCGACTCATGATGTCCATTTGAGAGGTAAGAGTAGAATTTGTAGAGTTACTGCTGCTGTATTACCGTCAGCAGGTCTTCGCATCCTACAACTTTTTTAACGTTGTAAAGTACCTCTGTGTCCTCACAAAAAGGAGAGGTTAGGAAAGTGTTCTGCCTCTCCCACAATGTTAACTCTTTTAAAATATTTAAACCAAACTATTTGCCCTGAGTAAATATCAAGATTTTCGAGTAAGAGTGAAAGTGCGCGGACAAGGGAGACATTCTATAAAATGTTCTCGGCGTACAGACCGCGTAAAATCTGACTTAAAACCCGAAGTTTTGAAGATCACCATCTTCCCGACTACTTTGTGGTGGCGTTCAAGCTTGCCAGTGGTCTGGAAATCTCACTTGGGAGTCCAACTTCTACGGGTGGAGCGAGGATACCCGTAGGGCGGGATTCGCAAACGCTGTTGCAGGAAATCGTAATGGGCGCGATTGAGAGGCGGTAGGGGAACGGAGACCACCACCAGCATTACGTGTCCCTTTAAGAAATATACTTTTTGTTTTGTCTCTTTGAAGAGTCTCCGTATCATGTGCTCGACTCCAGGCACCACTGAGAGCATGGTCTCCGTCTCCGCTAAAACTGTTGGTGCACATACGTTCTGCGTATTAAGTAAATATGATACTGGAACAGTAGTCTAACCTCCACGCTAAAGAAAGAACTTGCAGCCTCCAATGGAGGGCAGCTTGCGTCTCGGGGTACTTGATGACCACAGCGTGCCACCTGGTTGTGGCGCAAACAACATAGGACAGACAGTCTGCTTCGCAGACGAGCGGTGTACTGGACATGGACGGCGCATGGAGTATACAGGGTGCGGTGCTTCATTCCGGACAAATTTCGGTTTGAATTTCTCGCCATATCGTAGTTCCGTCGGAGCTCACATCTAGTAAACAGTCAGAACCTCAAAATGGCCGAAATTTTACGGATAAGTGCGGAGTACAACCGAAGAGCCGCGATTATCGAAAGTCTTCGCGCAGGGCGTTCGCCAACTGCAATTTCGGGTACCCGAGATCGACTGTTTACGATATCGAGGCCAAGTATAATGCTTCGGAGAAGTCTGGAGTTCACGTCCTAGGTGTTGTGTGGAGTGAGGGTGATAACATTTCTTTGAAAAACGACAAGCTGTCATAAAAGAAGTTTATCTGCAAGTTTCGACAAATGTCGTGAAACCGTGGATGTAACTGTAGCCTCAGGGAGAGAATATATCTTTCAACCGGGCGGTGCACTGTCTCATACGAGCCATTTAGTTCAAAACTGGCTCTAGGATAACGTGGGTATGTTCTGGTCAAAGAAAATATGGCCCCCAAGTAGCCCGGATTTGAACGCCTCGACTACTATGTTTAGAGCGTGGTCGAAGGAGCTACCTATAAAACAAGGTACACTTATGTCACATATCTACGCATCGCTGTCGAAGCAGCTTTAGCGAACATGAACAGCATTTTTTTAAAGAGTGCGTACGATCGCTTCAGGACAACATTGGAGGCGGTCATTGCTGCTGAAGGGGGTTACATCGAGTAACGTTTCTCTTGAAAGATACCACTACTTAAATGTAGAAGGATTTTCATTTTCATTTGTATTTTGTTTTAATAATTTGCTTTTAAGAAAAAGTTTCATTTGTCTGGGTTGAAGTGTCACACACTGTAGAAATCTCGAAACATCAGTGATACTAGTGTAAGAGGAGGATTAGATTAATTCTTGGGATATAAAGATTCTCTCTCACGCTTCGACATAGTGAGTCTCTACAATAAAACCATGCAAATTAGTACGTCATCAACAGTTTTAACTGAGGTAGAGGCTATAATCCGAGGCGTGTCTGAAAAAGAGCACTTGAGTTGCCTCATTACTTATATCTCCGCATTTGTTCAAACGAATCCCGCTCTCGAGATGTCGTCATTCTTCCGATGCAAGGCAGAATAAGGATCAACGTCACGCGACCTTTATAAAGAAGAAAGACTTTGCTCCCGGCAGATGGTGATCTTCTGACGAAGTAGATGGCAAGCATCATCGAAAGATCGAGTTTTAATCTAGACTTGACGCGGACTGTAGACCGTGGAGATTTTCTGTAAGGTTTCCACTGTCTCCGCAGTCTTAACAGGAGTAGTTCCGGAAGGTAGAGAGCCGGCCATGGTGGCCGAGCGATTCTAGGCGCTTCAGTTCGGAGCCGTGCTGCTGCTACGATCGCAGGTTCGAATCCTGCCTCGGGCATGGATGTGTGTGATGTCCTTAGGTTAGTTAGGTTTAAGTAGCTTCAAGTTCTAGGAGACTGATGACCTCAGATGTTAAGTCCCATAGTGCTCAGAGCCATTTGAACCATTTGAACAGGAAGGTAGAGAGTTTTGTTGGACGTTTCTTGTGGTGTTTTGTGCGTGTTTTCGGTACCGTGACTTGGGCACACTGATTCAGGTTACCATGAACATAAACCACGATGTTTATTTCAAAACTTTCGGTGGCCAAGTGTTGCCCTTCGTCATACACCTTCTTGCAGAGCGTGTTGTGAACACTCTTGCCTTCCAAGGTGACAACAGCTGTCTTCAGGGTGGCACACATACGTTCCTAATTTGACGTGTACTCTTGCACCTTATCTCATGTGGGCTGGCCCTCAATATAATTCGATCTTAATCCCACAGAAGATGCTCGGGACTATTTTGAACGACGAGTGATACGTAGAAAAAAAAAACACCTTCGCAGTTTCGTAGCTCTACAGAATAAATTCACCAATGATCGTCGTCAGCGGGATATGGAATACTGGAAGATACTTGTGGCCTCATTTGCGTACCGTACTGTGAAGGTTAGATGCAATGTTACACGGTGTTAGCGTGGTGTCTGCTGAGGGTTTCTTAGGTTTTGTCTTGTTTGGTTGTTTTAACTTTAGAATGCTCAGAGATCGAGCGGCTAAGTGAGAGAAATCAATGTGCATCGACGTGTCCTAGGCTTAAGAGCTAATATATTTATGTGTAATATTTAATGATGAAGTAAACGTAGTGCCTGACACCACTTTGTGGGAGGTTATATCATTACCGTTGCTCCTTAATTCATCAAGTAGAAAGACCAAGTGTTCTAGAGAAAGGTTTTTGGCTGAGCGTAGGTGATCTCCTGTTTTGTAAGATTATATAATTAGTTCTGGAGCTTTTTCACTACAACAGTGCACATTTGTGTTGCATGCGGTTTCTGACTTTGTTCTGATTTGTGACCATGTGCCTCTCATGTTTAACTTGGGAATACAATCAATACACCTCAGATTGTTAATTCTTCTGCATTACAACCACTTAATATACTGCTCACAGCCCCTGACTATCCATTATGTACGTACCATCATGCAAGCAAAAAACTCCTTCATGTGGTTAAACCTGGGACAATACAGGCAAGTACGTACACCGATGCGGCTACACATTGCGCCCACTGCGCACAGCAGAACTGAATCCCACCTAATGACGTTGCGGGCACGTAATGCTGTAATGAAAGTGTAAGGGTCAGTAAAATGATTAAGGGGCAGATTTGTAGAAGTAAGTAAACTGCTTATTATTCCAAAAGTTATCGCTATGACTCTTAATACATTTACCAAACTGTGAAACAAAATGGTGCCTTCACGGGAAAATGTTTGGGGTTGCTTACGGAGCCATAAATCATTCGTCCGAATCAAACGAAGGGCCATGAAGGTCCGAAGGGCACCAAAAATGTGGTAATCACCTACGGCGCGATCAGGCGTGTATGGAGAAAGTGTAGGGGCTTGCTGAGGAGACTTCTGCAGTGTACTCCAAACAACAGGCATCCTAGCCCCGGGAAAGTCGCCATGACCTTTTTCTTTGACTGCAAGGGCCCACTGCTCATTCATTTTCTGGAACACAGCACTACAGTTAACGCACAGTGGTAGGTGGACACTTTGCAAAAATTTGAGTGCGTCATCTGGTCCAGACGCCCAGGAATGTTGACGGACAGCTCATTCTGTGCAAGGTAATGCCCGTCCACGTGTTTCCAAGGCTACTTCGACTACGCTACAGAAGTTTCGCAGGGGAGTCCTTGAACATCCTCTGTACAGTCCTGATCTCTCCCCAGGCGATTTCTCTATTTTTGGTGCCCTGAAGAGCAACATTCGTGGCCGTTGATTTTCTCCGGACGAAGAGGTGCACGCCTGGATGCAATCATAATTCCGTTGTATAAAAAAACCCAGATTTTGTAGTAACTTTTCAGATTATGGAAACTCGAGATAGAAACTTTTTTTTCGGAAGTAGTTCTAACTCTTTTCAGATGTGTACTATCTGATTCATGATTTTGCGTGATCACACAGTATATTAGTACTCTGGCAAACTTCTTCCTTGCTCAAAGTTTGTAGAGCACGGACAGATACTTTTACATACTTCTGGGTTTTGTTACGAAAATTAGTTTTGGTATAATTGTAACTACCAAGTATAATATATAACCTCGTTGTATTTCGCCTTCATAAAATCAATTTGATGCCATTCATAAGAGATGCCACTTATATTTGATTAATTTCCAGCTTACGTAAAACTTAGGCCGTGGCATATTTTTTTAAAAAAATGTCTAATTTATTCCCGCCCCCTCAGAAAGGTCTTTTATTTCCAGAATATTTCTAAATGTCCTTCATTTACTAAAAATGTAGCATTATCTCAATCTGTCTCAAATCTTAAAAGCGAAAATGATTGTACCTCTAATCTGAGTCACCGAATGTGCTGGATACGTCTAGAATAAAATGTAATTCATATATACTGTATAATTGGCGCCAAACATGCGCAGTTGGTCTATTTTAGTGCTGGAGTTCAGATGTTCACTTCACACACTCTTTGCTAGGAAGCTGATAGAACAACGAGAAACAGCACATAAAGTCTTTGTGCGACTAATATGACACTCTGCATATGAAAATGTTTCCGAGTTCCTGCTTCCGGAATTACGTAAATTGGAGTTAAAGGTTTTTGTATTAAGATTACAGTATTATACTTCAGTCTTGTATAAACTAACACCCAGGATCACATTTATGAAATGGAAACTGTCTGGATGCTGACACCAACTTCAAATTAAGTAATACTATCTGCATATAATGCATATCATGTTCACTCCATTCAACATTGCTATGAATATTGCAATAATGGTATAGTATATTAGACTACATTAAGACAGAAATTTTAATGTGGGAAAATACCTGTTATAATCGGTAATCACAAATTTTTTTTCCATAATGGGACTGAAGGCCTTGTTTCACACTGGTGTAAATGTACCATCGCTTATGGTGATCACTTTTGAAATATTTATATAAGCAACTTTTACTAAGGATACACTGTTATGGCCTAGCGCGAAGGTCTCTGAAACGGTGAACCTGTACGGAATCTCTTGGAAAGTGGTTGAAACCATCACTAGTGACAGCGTACCAGACGTCGACGCGTCACCACAGAACGTGGAGGCCCGACGCTCGCCCGCAGCACAGATGTCGATCTGGGACAGATGTGACGACAACTACAACGCTGGTGGAGGGACGAGTGTTTCTGGTCCACTGTTCTGCCAATGCAGTGTTCGCTGCGGATGACAAAAAGCGAACACAGCAAATGTTGCGTTAAAAAAACGGTAACTATAATATTCCTGATATAGAAATATTCGATAGAGAGCCAGAATCAGAGACCATTTCCCACTTCGGAGCGCCTTGTTGTTGCCACTTGCCAGGAGAGAAACAGAGTTTAAAACTGTCGTTTGGTGCAAAGCTGAAACTGTGTATACAGCACGCTACTAATGAGCAGAATCGAGAATTCCAAGGAACCGACAACTCTTCATAAATCGAGGGAAGCGAATACACATCCCACAACGGAGAACGGAGTATGTTCCAAGGGCGGCCTACCTGCTAGGGGACCCCGCGCTTCAGACACGCACCCGTCTCAGGGCTACGCACAAAATACCAGGGGAGTTCAATAGGTAATGCTACATATTTTTCTCAGCCAGCTTCGGTTGAAAAAAATTCGTTTTGAGATATCGAGGAATATTGCCACTTCAGCCTCTATAGTTTCATGACATTCCGATCGATGGCGACGCTATACGTAGCCTTCAAAATGGCTTCTGTAACCGAGGTGCGTTCCAGTCAGAGAGCTGTCAATGAGTTTCATTTGGCGGAAACCAGGGCATCGCAGATATTCATAGGCGCTTCCATAATCTCGTCATAGACCCTGCAGTGAACAAACTCATGGAGAGTCGTTGGGGGTGGCGTCGATCTCCCGCATGCCGTCTGGCCGCACGCAAATGTGACTCTTGCAGTGGTGGATCGTGTGGACACTCTCATTCGAGGTGACAGACGGATCACAATCAGGTACCCCGCTGCTCAACTGGACGTCTTTGTTGGTGGTGCTGACACACTCGTCCACAGTTGGGGCACTCAAAGGTGTGTGTCCTCTAGGTTCCTCACCCCCTAACGGAAGACGATACAGAGCAACGGAGGACCATCTGTGCGGAACTGCTTGCACATTAGAGGCTGTCCGTAACAGTTTTCTGTCGAACACTGTCACAGACAATGAAACATGGTTTCGTCACTATGAACGGAAAACAAAACTGCCATCCATGGGGTGGCGCCACACTACCTCTCCTCTGCAGAAAAAAATAGGAAACCACACTCTCGGCCGGTAAAGTTACGGCGACTGTCTTCGGGGATACTGAAGGAGTTACTATGTTTGATTTCCTCCCACATCGTGTGACGATCAATTCTGAAGCGCATAGTGTTATCCTCAGAAAATTGAAGAAACAAGTTCAACTTGCTATTCGCCACAAAAATGCGTACGAACTTCCCCTTCTCCATGAAAATGCAAGGCCTCACAATAGGCTGGAGGCCTGGAGGAGCTCAAAGAAGTCCATTGGACTGCTCTTCCTCATCCGCTCTACAGCCCGGATCTCGTACCTTTCGATTTCAACTTGCTTGGTCCAATGAAGGTTGCATTTCACGGGAAGCACCACGTGGATTATGGGGAGATTATTTATATAGCAAAAAGTTGGCTCCAACGTCGGTCAGTAGCGTGGTGCCACGTGGGCACACATGCCCTTCACGCTCTCCGAGTAAGGTGGCGTATGGCCGTGACTTTGGACGGAGATTATGTTGAGAAATGGGGGTTTGTTGCCAAAAGAGTGCGGAATAGTATGGTGTACTGAAAACCTGAATAAAACCTAACTGCTTTCAGAAGAAAAAGTATTGCATCACTTATTGAACGCCCTCGTAACTTGGCCCTTATATGGGCAGACAGCGAAGAGGAGTATGTCCTCTGTTATTTATTTTCTGTATTACTCAGTACATTGGAGGTTTATACATGTACGAGGTCGAGCTGCAAAGTAGTGCCTCCGAATTTTTAATGGGAGAAGACTTAAAACTTTTTAAGTAAAACAAACGTTATTAACATTCTACATCATAATTCTTCATGGCCATATATTTGCAACTCGCTGCCGCTAGAGAGCTCCGGATTGTAGCTTGTAACGTCGAAGTCTAACCTAACTATGTCGGTGCGTGAGAAACAGCGTGCTGTAGTCGAGTTTCGAATTCAAAGAGTTCGTCCACACATGAAGCACCCTCTCCTTCAGCACAACAATGCAAGACCGCACACACGAGCGCTGCGACATCTGCAACAATCCGATGCCTTGGGTTCACTATTATCAATTGTCCTCCATACAGTTCCGACTTGGCCACATCCGATTTTCATCTATTTTCAAAACTCAAATAACACTTTCGTGGATTCCACTTTGATAATGATGAAGCGGTGTAAGGAGAGGTGAGGTTGTAGTTCCGTCAACAAAGTCAAACTCTCTACAGTGACGGTATCAACTAGCTGGTATCTCGTTGGAAGAAATGTGTTCGTCGCCAGGATGACTATATTGCGAAACAGAAATGTAGACATGAAGAATAAAAATCTAGAATGTTAATAACGTTTGTTTAATTCTAAAAACGTAAGAGTTTTCACAAAAAATTCCGAAACATTCCTTTTCAGCACGCCCTCGTATATTGTACCGTTCGTCTGAGTGGCTCTGCATCCCGTCATGAAGGCAGAAGCTTTCATGATGTGACCAAGCAGTTTACCTCACGTATTTCCCTTTCGTTTGTACATATCAGACTTCATCCAGTCCCATAAAGAAAGATCTAACGGTGTAACTTCTGGCGATCTTGGTGGAAAGTTAATTACTACCACGACCATTCATGCGGTCAGGGTAAGTGTGGCTGATTGGTGCCCTTACACGTCTGATAAAATGTTGAGAAACTTCAGCATCCCTGAAGTTCATCGCAGTCCGCTTTTACAAAGGAACAACCTCTGTGTGTTCGACAAAAGAATTTTCCAAAAAAATGCAGGTATTAGTGTCCCGTTAACCGCTTTCTAAAATGACAGGGACTATCAACATGTTAGTGACCAAGCTGCACCAAACATTGATCGAAAAAGGAGCTTGGAGTTTTTTTCCATTGTAAGGTGTGCATTTTCCTAGGACGATCGATGATGATTGCTTGTGTTGTCCCTTTGAAGTTTTGTGCCTCAAATGAGTGTTCCTGTCATATCCGTGTCTAACATTCTGCGTGGTGTCTGTCTGTTTTAAGTCGTCTCTCCCTATCACTTTCGGGCAACGACGCTCGGAGCGTGTTTTTTAGGGAATTGACTAGTTTGAACCTGGGACCTGTTGCTGGTAAGGAGACGCCAGACCACACATGACATCTAGAGTTCAGAAGAGTTCAGTGAGACTAGCGATGATATAATCAAATACTTAATGATTTCAGCGTCAGCTCCACTGCACTCCCTGTAAAAGAATCTTAATACTAACTAAATTTAGTGGAAGGGGTTCAAGGCTTTCCTATTTTTAGTTAGCTGGTAAAATAACGTCGAAAAAGCAGTTAAGTTTACCATTAGAAATTTTATTCTACTCACAAAACATTGTTTATAAATTGAACTATTGATAAAAGGAAATATTTTAATACAGGATGATAAAAACCAACAGCGTTCAACAAAAATGTGAACGAATATTCCCCGAATGGATTTCCAAGTTCGCAATGGATCGAAGGATGACTTATGCCATATCACATCTTTAATCTAGATTTAAGTTAAGTTTCATAAAAGAGAAAACTATCAAAATGGTCTACAGTGACCTTCAATCATCTTCAATTACTTATTTAACTTGTCGAAAATTACAGTGGCTGATGTGGCTTCTCAATGATTATATAACAGAAAAATTAATGTGTTTCAGATTTTAACTTACGTAGCAAATGTGAATACCATGAGCTTTAATTGATGATCGACACTAGTATTATGTAAAAAGAGGTTGTAACAGATGAGACTTCTGCAGTTCTGAGTGAAGCTTCATGCGCTGTTATGCGGCATCGCGTGCGTTCATTACCTTGTCGTTGGTTAGGCAGCGTCAGGGGGCGGCGGGCAGCGCAGCTCCTCACATCTCGCCGTCTCGGAAGCAACTCTCTCACCTCTTCTCTTTACTACAATTTACTGAAGTTGGTTTAAAAAAGCCATCTATCTGTGTTTTCAACTGACCAATCAGGGTCTCAATGTTAACCTTCAGCTCCACCTACAAAATTCTGTCTATCCAATGAGAAACGTTATACTTTCCTTGGTGGGGCAATGTTTTTAACGTTTGCAACGTAACAGAGACGCGAGAAAGTCTCACGCTAAAACTTGCAGCTGGTGTGGCCATTTTAGTGTTATCGTAAGATCTATACTGTTCTTCTGGAGGGCTCTATCTTTTAACATAGGCTGGGGATTGGTTTTGGCGGTCGGCTAGCGATATGGGTGTCCATCCCTTATCGTAGGGCCTCCTAGCCTACACAATTCTGCTCTCGGCTTCTGTTCTCGTTTCTCCCCTCGGAACTGTGTCTGTTTCACGGTGGGAAGGTATGACATGCATTTAGGCGTTCTTGTGTTAGTCTGTGGTATTCCATTTGCTCACTCGTTGATCGTATTACTTTGGTTCATGTAATGTCAGGATTTATTTGGAGCTATGTGACATACTGCCGAATTTGCTGTCATGTCAGGGTTTTCATGCATGGAAGTTGTTGGATTTGCCTGGCACCTTACACGTGAACGCAGACCATTCCTCCTGGGACACGCAGTATGGAAGTCCAAAGTCAATAGTTTCTCACTAGACTAAAAAAAAAAAAAAATGAACAAAGGATCAACGGAAGCAAACAAATCCGACCATGCTCTATGAGAAGACACCAGATGTTTTGTAGTTTGTTCTTGCAGTAATTTATTTATTTTAATTTGTAATCTTACATTAACGCCAGTTTGGACTGAAGCATTTGCCCATGCATCGACTTTAATACATGCAAATAAAAAAAAAATATCTCTGAGCAAAGGAGGCGTATGTCAGACAGAAATTGACACGATATCCCTCAGGAGGACATTCAAGCTGAATAACTGCCTGCATAAGAGTCAGAAGTAGACCAACTTTCTCTCGAAGGAACATTCAAATTTTTCTGCAATTTCTTGGTCTCTATATGTACATCACATCTAACGATTTTCGTCTCATTAGGATAATTCCTCGGCGGTGCTTCGTTTTTATTGTCTTAGATTGTGTGTCGAACTAGTCGTCCGATTCAGATCGAAGGCGCAGAAATGGCCTCTCAGTCAAGAACATTGTAGGTAATAGGTATAATTATTATAATAGTAGTGGTGGTGCTGATATGGTTAATGACCAATAAACCTAGTTTTTCAATAGATTTTATTTTTTATTTTGTGGTAAATCGTGTTTCGTTTCCTCCACGCCTCCCCCTCCCACGGAACTAATGTGAGTTACCCCTGTATCCCATCCAGACCCAAGTCTTGTCTGTTACTCTCGTTATTGGAAGCTAACAAAACCACCTGCATTATATCCCTGCCGCACACTTGCTACGCGTTGTAAAGGCGCACCGTGGCGAGACCTGCTAGCGCTTCGAGCTGCTCCCTACGTTCGCAGACGCAGCGTCTTCGCACAGAATTACTTGTCAAAGTAATGAGTCATTCACGACCCGCGACACATTGTCGGCGATGTTTGCCGAGATAAAAGACAGGAGGGAGGGTGGGGGATGTGGACTGAGGGCGGTGCGGTCCCACAGAGGGCGTGCCGACACATAAAAGGGCCGGCAGGACCCGCCAGACCCGAGGGCGAAGGGCACAGGGCGTCTGTTGTCGCCGCGCATGCAAAATGCATCACCGCGCGCTGCCAACCAGCTCTGAATGCGCGCCGCACCGCCGCGGTTTGTGAACGCAGACCACTGTTTGTCCACGGCCGTACCCGGTAGGGGGCAGCAAGGGGCGGGGGCGGCAGTGGTGGGAGCGGTTGCGCGACGTCACAGGGGAGTGGGGGCGATGCGCGACCCGCCGCGCCGGCGTCGCGTGGCGAGCTGCTCAGTAGCGCCGCTGCGGCCGCTGCGAGAGGCAGCACCTGCTATGTGACGTCACCTGGGGGAAGTCCCTCGCGGCGCGCGCAGGTAAGCGACGCATATCAAGGCAGCGTCGTCAAAGAGCACGGCAGAGGCCGCGTGCGCGCAGTGTTGCTCGGGACGCCGAGCGTCAGTGCACTCCAGGCACCGTGCCTTAAAGGCAACATACGTTGATTTAGAACATACATTTTCACAAACGCTTTTTTGCTACAGCACCTGAACATATTTCGGGATAAGCCCTATAACGCTGTGTTGCTGAAATACAATTTATGCGTTTGTAATTATTCTTCTTTTTTTTTCAGGTAAGGCAAGTATCATATTTATTTTCGTGTAGGTCGATGAAATGCTCCTTTAATAAAGGCCTTTGACCCAAAAAAATCCTTCCCCCTCCCGAATATTAACTGCCCGTACATATTATGTCATGTAGCTATTGGGGTAGTCAGTTGTAGGCCTTGTGTTTATTAACTACGCTACATTTTATTTTAAAAATGTTGGCAAACAAATTTCTTAACTCTTGTTTCTGGTGTGCATTTCGTTTACATTAAATATACCATATAGGTCTTTTTCATAAGAGACTGTTTTGTTTATTATGAAATTGCTTACAGTTCGATTTTGTTTATTTATGTAAAGTCATAAGTCACAGCCAATATAAACTCTATGTTTTTTAGAACCATCTTTTTATGGGCCGTACACATCGCTGTCAGTTTGGCAAAGCATCTTGTGTATAACATGACATCAAGTCAATTTAATTTACTATTCCTACGGTGCGAATTACGAAACGTAAACAGGCTGTTAAATACTTATCTCGTGTTATCAAAGTGACATCCATCAGCATTGAACACACGAACATTTAGTTCGTCGTACATTTTACTTAAGTTTTCATTGGATGACAGCTTAGCAGTACTTGTACCGTGACGTCAGCATGTAAACAATGTTATTTCCGTGTACCTTCATGGAAGTGTTTAGCACTCCAACTATATTTTTGGCCTCAGCTGCATTTTATTGAAGGTGTTTTCATGAATTTGTTTTCGTTTTATGACAGATCTGAGAGTTGGTAGTTGATTCATAGTCAAATACATCAGCTTCTTCAGAAAGGATATACTGATGATTACATGTGGTGTTAATGATGTGGAAGTCATTCAAGAAATTTTTTGTGTTGCAACATTACCGGTGGCTAGTTTCCATGCAGCGGAAATGCAAATGCAGATACTTTTACGAGTAAGGGTAGATTGTATTCAATATCTGCGTCAAGATTAATGGTTCTCCAGTCTGTTTAAGGCATCCTAAATGCGTGTGACATTCTGATTGGAGAGCTATTTGTCATTAGATGACACTTTTAGGGTTCCGTGGCTGTTGCGTAGTATTTGGTTTATTACAGGCACCAATCATTAAACAGATAACATATTTTTAAACAGTCTTTTCTTCCTTGCCATTACCTGTTTTCGGCATTTTGTGCATCATCAGACGTCTCCATTGCATTTACAGTACGGACTATTAGGCAGGTGTAGAATGTTGCCGTTTGTATGGTGTCTTACAGTGGAAAACAAATAAGAAAAGTTTCAGTTCATGGCTATTCGAAAATGGAATTAGAATCAGTAATAAGCTCTAGTTAAAAATAAGTCGGAATAATGTGTGGTACATGTACATATAGTAAAAACATCCCCATTATTTCTGAAATCTTGCATGTTGTGCGACACATGGCGTTGACATTCAACCACTGGTGTTTCAAGATAGTGGGTCTGCATCTGCACTTGGTCACTGAACAGCATGATCCTACAATAACACTGATACTGCACAGAGATGCCTCACACCAAATTTGAAAGAGGTGACACTACTATCGATATGTTACTAAAATGTAGACTTTCACGGCCGGAAATATCATGTCCATTATAATTATCCGGGCTGTTATGCCGTGGTCGGTTGATGAATTCTGAACACGTGACGTCACGCCGCGGCGTGGGAGCGCGCAGACACGGAATTTAGCGACAGTCAGCAGCGAGCCAATGGGTGTGTTGGACCTTCCATTGAGCTACGGACCCCCTTGAAGATGTCTCCCGCAGTCGGAGACGAAACGTTGGGAATCGACACAGAATTCATCAACCGACCACGGCATAACAGCCCGGGTAATTATAATGGATATCGTTATGTTGACAACAAATGCAAAAGTATCCCTCAGTGAACAACAGAAATTAATTAAACAACTTTGATAAATGTTAGTATAATATTCTGATATAATATGCAACTAATTTTCCAAAGAATTGCGTAGATATTGTACCATGTGTGATTTTTGAGGTTGTATGGTCTTTCAGTGATAGTAAAAAATGAATTTGGTTTATTGCGAAAGCCACATTTCGATAGGCTCTATATCTGGTAAAGCTACTTTACATTAAATTCAGCTTGGGTAGCTCAGATAGTGGAGCACTTCCCCGCGAAAGCCAAAAGCCCTGAGTTCGTGACTCGGTCCGGCACACAGTTTTAATCTGCCAGGAAGTTACATATCAGCGCACACTCCGCTGCAGAGCGAACATGTCATTCTGGAAATTGAATTTACATGGTAACTACTACATAGACTTTGTTTTAATCTTTTGTATCTGAGTTGCATTTTAAGTCCTAGAATACGGCTTTGAAAAAAAAAAAAGACTTGTTAATGACTACTGAAAAGCTCCGTTGTACATACGCGCTAAATGAATTTGCATCAGTCAACTGCTAAACGTAATTCAATATGAGGCATCTGACGACGTGGTTGTCTCCGAATCAAGAAGTCACAACCACAAAGCGAACATAGGCTTATTATTTATTAGAGTACACCCATTATAGAAATAATTGCCGAAATTAAATTACTTGCAGATATAAGGATACAATGAAAAAACATACTTTCCTGTCAGCCGGAAATTGTGCGTTTTACGTCGGAAATACCTGAATGGATTTTTCCACTGCCTAGATTATGTAGCAGAAGTGCGATTAGATATAAATCAGTGGTCGACGGCCGCACGACTCGCGCTGCAGCAGAACTTTTCTTGCACCAACCCTATTTTTTCCTCCATTTACAGAACTTCACCTTACTTCGACGACCAATTTTTCCATGCAGCTTTGTCATACGTGACCAGTTTTTTGTCTCTCATAGTCAGCAGTTCCAAAAATAATGGAAATTCTTTCTGCTTCCGATATTTTTCGCAAGTGAAACTTCGATCCCCTATCAGATCATGTGGAGTCTAGATATTACCACACAGGATTACATAAATGGTTGAAAGTTGTTTCATTTTTCGTGTTTAGTTCCTTTCAGTCACCATGGCAGCCAATCTGCGGGCGTTGCTCAACTTTTCTCTTGATTTCATCTACTTTTCCATTGCATTATGATAAGGCTGAGGTGTGTATTTGACATCAGACTTTGCGGATAGGAACTGCTTCAAACAACTTTCTTCTTGCTGTATTGCTAACACACCATACACAAACCGTTTTCATCAGCGTGTATCGCATTCATCCCGCTTTGTAGACAAATTTGAAATTGCATCGACTTTCCTATGTTTTGTTACTGAACTAGAAGATGCATATTTCCGTTCGCTACACTGTGCTTGAGTAGTGCCAGATTGGAATATCATTTCTAGAATTTAGACAAGTAACATTATTTAATTTCAATTAGGGATAATTTTCCGATCCTAATATTATAACTTGCATGCGACTGAGCTAGATGTCCATGTACAAAAGACTAGCGCAGTTTCTCGCCCTCACAAGTATCTTCTGTCACTAAGGCAGTAGACCGCCCAACTTCGCATGAGGCGTACGCCGCAAATTGTAGGACGTATTTTACGGAAGGACGTTGGTCTTATGAAAAGCGTACTATGTAAGGCAGACTATCATAAACCTGCGAAGGGTTGAGACAGACATACAAAATAAACAAAAAATATGGTAAACGTTGTGCCGTTACTTCTTTTTGCGATCAATAAAAATTATATCTAAACCCCCACCCCAAACAGCATGCCATAAATCCTACTTGTTTCTTTATTAACATAATGAAATGAATTTGATGTCTGCAGTCTCTAAACTACCTTGTCCCGTCGGTTTGTGTAAATTCCTGGACGGTAATTGTTGCCAAATATAACATGTCTTCATAACACAGAATTTATTTTGTAAACAACGTACAGAAATTACTAACGGCTTATATCGGAAGTGTTTATTCCCTGTTGCCAGCCTAAATTTGATTTCCATTCACTAAAATAAAAGCGTTGCAGGTCTATATGAGTTACCACATCTCAGTATCAAGTGATCCTTGACCTCTCTCGAAAGTTTGTTTAAATATGTCCCTGTCATCATCACTTTATAGGATGTGTCACAAAATGAAGTTTAAGGTGTTTGATAATAGCATTTAGGTGCCTGAAGCCCATATATGTTTTCATTTATGTTAGCATTAATTTAAAAGGGTTTTTCTGTTGCAATTTAAATTTGTTTGAATGTAGGCCTATTTTAATATGTGAGCAACCTTACTTGAGTCCACTATTATTCCTACAAACGAGTCTGTAAAATAAAATAAGTGACTTTCTTATGAAATTTAAAACGACTGACTATGTATACAGATAATGTCCAACCATAAAAAATTTTTGTGCTGATTCCAAAACTGCTTTTAGATTTTGCGAGTGTATATTATTTCTGAAGTTATGTATAACTAATATTCTGATTTGTATTTTATTAATTTTAATTCAGCTGTTGTGTTTGGATAAGAGTTGTCTGTGTAAAACGTGATATTCTGTCCTACAACATCTGCAGAATTATTGTTACTTTTGAAAACAGTCATTCACCTGAACTTGAACATTACGAAACAGCTGCTTCCGTTCACATGTGCTACAATTTTGCGGTTGGCAAATGAGCTAGCCCACCGTTGAAACCTATTATTTAATTTTAATCTTTAGTTGTTATAGATTATCGGTTCATGGTAGGAACATGTGGTGTAAGGTATTAAAGTGGTTTCAACATTCGAAATGCCGGTTTCTTAAAGGAATCCTAAAATACAATTTGAGAAGAATTATATGGTATCTGTGGATTCAGCAAGCAATCAGCAATATTCTTCTGTTATCATAAATATATTTTAAAAAATGGACTTCACATGATACAAAAAAATGTTCAAATGTGTGTGGAATTCTATGGGACTTAACTGCGAAGATCATCAGTCCCTAAGCTTACACATTACTTAACCTAAATTATCCTAAGGACAAACACACACACACCCATGTCCGAGGAGGGGACCAGTCGCACAGTCGATGACTGCAGCGCCCAGACCGCTCGGCTAATCCCGCGCGGCTCACATGATACAAATTTAGATTAGGTTCAAAGGGTTTGTTGTTAGGTATTACGATGGACTTGGCTTCGATGATCGATAATCGATTATGATGATGTATCATAACTTGACGTCAGTGCCACGTGTCACGTAAATATTAAGTCAGAGTACAGTACTTGCGGAGTGTACTTGGTACCATTGTTAATTTCCTATGCCGTTCCATTCACGAAAGGAACGAGAGAAAGATGACTGAATTCCTCGGTACGCTGCCTAGTCTCCAACATTCCATTATATGGAAGATACACTAAGGAGACAACATTCTCCGAGTACCAGTTATTTAAATTTGGTCAGGAATAGTTGTCGACCCCAACGTGCTTCTTCTTTCAAGGATTTCCATTTACGTTTTCATAACATTTCCTTTTTGCTGTGGATGAGCAGCGACGAAACTAAATAAGAGGAAGGCTGAAAGCTTTCTGCAACACACGTTTTAATAATTAAAGTTTTCGTTAACAACCCCACAGTTCGCGACACGACCCATTCTAACATGCCCGAGGCACCTCCATTTTCCTTAGAGTCTGTTCACACGAAGTAGATGTGACCAAGATATCACGTATCTATTACAAATCACAAGTGATTCAGAAGTCACTGGGAAGTAAATCTTTTCCTCTCTCACAACGATTACCTGCGGTATTGTGGTGTCATTGGCAGCTTAATGGAGACACACTGCAGGCTATACTCTGTGTATTAGCCGGAAATGTGACGTCAGTTACTGTCAACTATTCATTCTCTGTTGTCGCCTGAAATGATATTGGACCCCACTGCCTCCGCTCCGCCGAGTGAAGTGTTGGTTGCGGTGACAGACTAATGTGTAGCGTAGCCGTGGTCTAGGTTAGATTGAAGGCTGATAATTTGGTTATGAGATGGCGACGCCAACGGGTGTGAACGCCAAATAACGGTTGTTGGAGCACATTGACCTGCAGCGTTGGCTAATGTTAACATTTGCGCCATATTTAATCAAGCTTTACTGTATTTAACGCACTTGTCATCATAAAAACTAAAACTGTAAGGTAAGTGCAGTAAATGTATCTCAGATAGTGGACAAGACTCTGGCGAGTATTTTGATGCCAATTATAAAATACGAAAAGTACAAGGAGGGGTGGGTGGTCCACTACGTAACTGTTACTATTTTAACTGCTGAGTTACTTAAAATCGAATCGAAATGTCAAAAAGTCTGTAATGACGTAAAAACACAAATTTGTGAGCATTTTCAACCTATTTTTTCGCGTCATGAAAATGCATTACAGAATCACGAAGCAGCCATAAAAGAACTGCAAATTATTGTTCATGAAAATCACGACACCTTGCAAGCTAAAATTGATTCAGTTGAATCTAACCATTCGGTTACGCAACTTGCAAAAACTCAGGAAAACTTAAAGGACACAGTAGATACGATTACAACACAAATGGACACTCTGAAACTCGGTTCAGAAAAACACACTGAGGAAATCAGTTTACTATCGGAGAAAGTTGCCGAACTTTTGGATCAGTTCACTAACTAATCAACAAAGGTAGATGATGATCTGAATGACACAAGAGCTGTAACCTTCACTGACACAGAAGAGTATGAACAAATTAGAAAATTCAAACAAAATCAAAATCAAATCAATGCACAGTACAAAAGAGAAATCCGGGAAGTACAAAATCAGTTGACACAGGTAATACAAGAAAAACCTATTTCAGAGGACACTCGCGCTCCAATACGGGAAGAGGGACATAGAAATACGGAACAGCCACAAAATAATAACACAGGGCATTTCGGAAATTATGAAAGAAATTGGCAAGGTGCACCGAATTTTGAGATGGAACCGCCGAAACGAAGTAACAATGACCGATATGCGATTCGCCGACATGATGATTTAGACTATAAGCTGTTCATTACTACACGTAAATTCAAAACATTTAAGAATTCTGGCAACGACATTCATCTACAAGCATGGCTTCATCAATTCTCTCATTGTTTTCCTCCCAACTGGTCATTGGACCACGAATTAGAATTTATGTGTAGCTACTTAGAGAATGGACCAGCTGTAAGAATGCGATCGGTCATTAACGATTGTCACAGTCAAGGAGAATTTTATCATGCCTTCCTCTCAGCATATTGGTCTCAAGCTACTCAAGATCGCGTAAAACATAGGATCATCATGATGAAACACTTGGAACAATCTAAATTTACTAGTCTTGTGAAATATTTTGAAGACATGTTGCACAAGAATCAGTACCTGTGAAACCCATACAGCGCCTCAGAACTCTTCCGCATTTGCTTAATCAAATTCCCTGAACATTTACGACATATTATTTTGGCAGCACGTTTCACTATATAATAAACAAAAGTTACGCGAGGAGCGGACACGCTGGTGCACAGAGACTTCACCCCATCAAAACATACAGTAGTAAGCGTGGATTACATTTGTTCCTCTTTTGGATTTAAGTCTTTTAGTAATGAAACAAGTGTGAAAATGTTAGTAGTATGATGTACAGAATAATAACATAAATTACCACACAGTATAGCACGCGTTCGTGTTTGGAATACGTCGCTCATTTCTTCGACCGTGGGGAGGTTTTACACAGCTAGCGTGAGATACAAAGCTCTTAGAACCAAGTACGAACGTCGGCCAACAGACAGCACACGGCGTCGAATGTTATGATGCCACGTTTAGTTTTCACTTAAGACTTATATTGTTACTGAGAACAGTCGAAGTGAAATGTGACGGCCATGATAGTACGAATGCCGTAAAGCAGATGTCACGCAGTCTAGTTGCGACTGAAATCACAGTCATCTACTGATAACTCGTTATTGTGAAAGCAGTGACTTTCGAATCACTTGTGGTTTGTAACACATACGTGGTATCTTGGCCACCCATATTTTGTGTGAACAGACTCTAAGGACGAAGGAGGCGCCTCGGGAGCGTTGGTAGGGGTAGCGTCGCGAACTGTGGAGTTGGTAACGAAAACTTTCATTATTAATATGTATATGGCAGAAAGCTTTTAGCCTACCTCTCGTTTAATAGGAGGATGTAAATATTGCGCATTCACCTGATGTCAGCTTGTGTACAGGCAAAACCGAGCGAGGTGGCACAGTGGTTAGCACACTGGACTCGCATCGTGATTTAGGCTTTCCGTGATTTCTCAAATGCCGGGATGGTTCCTTTGAAAGGGGACGGCCGACTTATTCCTCATCCTTCCATAATCTGGGGGGGGGCCGATGAGTTCGCTGTTTGGTTCTTTCCCCGAATAAACCAACTAAACAACAAGCAAAGTTCGTCGCTATATCAGTCCACGAGATGTGGGATAGGAGCAGCACATATCGAGCTTACACGTCGTAGGGCACCGTTCTAACTTATTAAAATCACGCCAAAACTAAGTCGTTTAAAAGGAATAAAATCGGCACATTTAGATAACGTTTGCTTCAAATGAGTTCAGAGCTTAATTTGCAGGCAGTGGTTTAAGTCCATGATTACATTTCAGAGAGGGTCTCAGCAAACTTAAGTTGTAACCTTATATAAATAACAACAAGCATCGACCAGAAACTGTCAATACCCATATAGAATGGACGGACTTGTTACGGCTGCAGCAGCGCGTCTTTGAATTCGTTTGATGCCTGCTCTCGTGCTGTGTTGCCTACTTGATAGCGACTCCAAAAGCTGTGTGGGTCTTCTGTTAACTTGACGAAGGTGCTGTTCCGAAACATCGTACCCTCCATATATATATATATATATATATATATATATATATATATATGGAGAGAAAATAATGAAGGGATTTAAATTATCGTCTGGGCTAGTTTAATATAACAACTAACAACCTTGTTAAGCACAAGGGAATTACGGACATTGGCTGTGAGTGGACATTGATTTAGATCAATGGGAAAAGCTGAGAATTTGTACGGAACTGGCATTCGAACTCAGGTCTCCAACTTACGAGGCAGATGCGCTGACCACTGGACCATTTGCACACCGTGGTCATCGCAGCCGCACGGTGTACCCCAGCACGTTTCCCGCCAGACCCAAATTCTCAGCTTATCCACACACTACGAATGTAATGCTCCTTGCCCATCATTCTTATTATTAGTGCGAAACAACAGACATAACATATATATAATTAAGACGAGAACAACCAATGATCTCTTTAACGCGGGTGCATACAAAATTCGAACTGTTACGGGAATCGGTGAAATGCCGAAAGTAACGACGGCAAGGGGCACTACATTAATAGCGTGGGGATAGGTTGAGAACTCTAGCAGCCAATGTCTGTAATTCTTTTGTGTCTTAATTCATAGTGGCTGGTGAATCAAAATGGTGTCTGTTCTTTTGGACATGTCCGAAAAAACAGACAGCACGTACATATAACTAACTTGTATTGTTCCGACAAAATTCAGCTGGATCGGTGGTCGCTGTTTACGAAGTTTCGCATGTACAGCTGGCAATTCTTGACAACACTGCGTATACTGATAAGGGCAAAAAGGAACGATCCATATACAAAGTCGTCCGGGTACTAAAGCCTATGACAATAATAAGCTACCATTGTTGCAATAAATATCACCTTTTTGTATACAGGTATTTTAACAGTTGGTCATTCAACAGGTTACTACGAAAGAGTGATATGATTATGCAATACTCCTTAGGTCTTCGTCAGTTCGTCATAAAAAGAAGAGTTAGAGATACAATGCCAAAACAACAGAGTTACTTTGATTTCTTTTCTAATAAAAGACAGCGTATTACAGAAGAAGTAGGTGAGTGTGCGTCTATTGAAATAAATGCCAGTGAATATGATAGTGAATTCAGTTACTCTTCCACTGGCTTCGAACGACAAAATGGTGAGTTACAATTTCATAATAGTTTTAATATTTAGGACAATATAGTAAAAGCTGTCTCAAACTTAAACAATGTTTTGCAAAAAAAAAAAAATCACTCAGAATTTCACAACTCCTTGTACCCATTTCTGCATCTCTGGAACATTTAAGACACATCGAGTCATTTGGCAACTGTGATAAACATAGAGCGGAAAATCAAACACTAAATAACTTTACGAGTGGACGCAGCAGAGGTTAGAAGGAGAAGAAACAAACATTGAAAACTTAAGGAAATTTGTGAAATGTATAATTAACGAAATTAAGCAACGATTCAGTGACAGTGCTGCGAAAGTGATAGAACTAACTGCATATCTTGAAAGTTATAAAACATTTCACGAATATATTGATAATGATCGTAAAAAAAATGTATTTGATGTTGGGACTTAAAATTCTGATGCTGTTACTTCAGATTTGCTTACTTTAAAGTATGTTCCTCTTACTGAATCAGAAGATTCGTGTTCTGATGTAGCTCCTTTTATCTTGATCCGACATCGGCTCAAAGCGCTAAGGGCACTTGCTGAGTGTGTGCTGTGCATTCTCGTTTCTACTGTCACACAGGAAAGGTCATTCAGCACAATGAATAGGGTGGTGACTAAATTTAGAAATAGGATGGGTCAGGATACACTTCAGGCTTTTATGAAGCAGTAAATGTAAGTTACTGCATGCAATAATATAATTTTAGCGAGGCTCTTAATTCAATTCCTTAAGATACGTAACTTAAGATACATACTGATAAACAAAACAAAAATTTTGACCAATGCCCACCGCGACTTTGGTTGCCGCCTGGTGTCGTTGCAGGCACGTGACGCGGTAACGAAAGTATGCGAGCGAAGCAGACACTGGCGGGGGTCACCCTAGCGAAGACATGGGCGGCAAATGGGGAAATCCGTTGAGATAAGTGACTTTTACAAAGGGCACATAATTACTGCGCAGAACCTGTAAACGAGTATCTCGAAAACGTCGAAGCTGGTCGAATGTTCACGTGCTACTGTCGTGAGCATCTACGGAAAGAGGCAGAAGGACAGTGAATCTCTCATTAGGCGCTAAATGGTTGGACGTCCACAAATCTTCACAGAACGTGTATTTCTTGTCTCTCCTGTAAACCAGGATAATTGTGACCTGTGGTATCTGCCGAAAGAGCGTAATGCTGGTGCACGCCCAAGCGCTTCGGAGCATAGCGTTCATTGTACATCGTTGAATATGGAGTTCCGCAGCAGACCACTCCTATGAGTTCAAATGTTGGCTCAACGAGATTAGCGACTGCAGTGGGCACGGGACCATCGGGATTCGACTGTCGATAAATGGCAACGTGTCGGCTCCTCGGGTGAATCACATTTTTGCTACACTAGGTCGCTGTTAGTCCTCACAAATGCCGTCATCGAGGTGAACAGCGGCTCGAAATGTGCAGCGCGCCACGGGCGCAGGCTGCTGGGAGCAGTATTACGTTATGGGGAATATTGAATGTGACCTGTGGTAGTAATCGAAGACACGCTGACAGTTGCGAACCACCAGCGTCCCTTCATGCTTGATGTCTTCCCCAACGGCGATGTCATGTTTCAGCAGTGTAACTGACCGTGTCTCGGAGCCACAACCGTACTACAGCGGTCTGAGGAGGATAATAGTGAACTGACGTTGATGTCTGGGCTGCAAAATTCGCCTGATGTAAATCCCGGGTCTCTGTCGGGTGCCATCACCATACGGAAATCAGCGGCCCGTTATTTACGCGAATTACACGACCTGTGCGTAGACAACTAATGTCATACAGACATGTTATTGAGCAGGTGGTCGTAATGTCTTAGCTCATCACTGTACATACTTAGTACTTGGTTTAATTAAAGAGCAGAGATGAAGGGAAATTTTTAACTATTAGTATCCTTGGTATTTTATTAGTATGATACTCCTAAAATTTGAAGCCTATAACATTCCCCCGCCTCCGTCACGAGTAATATATCTCAGAAGAGGAAAACAGCTGTAGTCATCACTGCTTAGAAACATGTATAGGATGTAATAAAATGATAGCTACAGACTTCAAGGGACTGCATAGTGTCTTGAGGAACAAAGTGAACATAGCAACCATACGGCAGCATTCATGGCTCTATATTAGTGAATTCCAAGCAGTCGTCGGGAGCTATTAGCAGCTAGCAGGGACATTTCCAGTAGACCACACTAAAGCTCAGGTTGACTAACCTGGATTGCTCCGCTGACAAGGAGATAACACAATAATCGAATTTTGTTTTTTTGTGTTTATGGTACGTGAAGTTCACAACTCAAATATCGGTACGCCAGAACAGGTCGATGCAACTTTCAAAAATTCTCGAGAAAATAGAGCTAGAAGTTTTACGATCATCTTTAAGGACTATAAGGCACTAGGTAGCCGTAATTTTGAGCAGACAGTTTGTTGAGTCAGGCTTAGCAACCAGCCGACGGTCAGTCGTGACCGTGCAGCCAAGCGAGATGGATGTGGAATATAAACGTTCATCTTTTGTCCCGTAGGAAATGCAAAGTCACGTTATTCAGACTCACATTACATTAGTATAATTACAAAAATTAATTTTACATCTCTTTACTTGCTTCATGCAATGCGGATTGTAAGTTCACATACATTGATTTGGGAGCATACGGAAAATGTAGTGACGCATCTGTTTTTAAGAAATCAATTTTGCTTGCAAAACTCATGAGTAAAAATTTTTTAATAGTGGAGGAAAGCCCCACATCGAACAATGGGCTACCGATACCATATGTAATTATCTAAGATGAGGCACTAGGTGTATATGAAGATTTAAAGCGCCCATATGAAGGAAAGAGTCTAAAAAACACAAGAGTCTTTAACTACCAACTGTCTCTGACTAGGCGGTATGTAGAATGTTCGTTTGGCATTCTAGCAAATACACTGAGAATTTTTCATCGCCCAATAAATGTTCGAGGAGAATTTCCAGTTACCATAGTAAAATAAAAGCATGCTGTGTTTTTCATAATTATATGAGAGAATGAGATGTTTATGAATCTGAGGACAAATTGCATGTCCCTCCACAACTGGAAATTCCATAAGGTCCTACTAGCAGTCAAGAGTCATCGCGAATTTCGTTTCGGGAAGTAATCAAGGTCTGACAGCTTCGACAACACATCCTTCACGCGCCATCCTCCTCCCAGCTACCTGCTCTGAGCCAGCTGGCTGCCGTGCAACCCGACGTGTTGTAACGGCTGGCGCGGCCAGGATACCACAGCTTCCCCGCGCGCGGGCTGCAATGAACCGTCACTGTGTTAATTGGATGCAGCACCCACGCTGCCGCAGCCCGGCTGCCTAGTACCTTACAACCGTAATACGCCAAAGAAAGCTTGTTTTCGTAGAGAAACTGTTGCTGTGTGGTAGAGTTCGCTTGGCGTGTGGAGTGTCTGGGTCCGATTCCCAAATGGAATCAAATTTGAAAAGACAAGTGCATAACCTATGAGTATTTTCGTGACGCATAAAATACATAAAGACGGAGAAAAATTAATTTTTAATATTTTTTAATCGAAACAATGTTGACCTTTTATAAAAGATCGATGACTAAGAATTTATGTTTGCAACGAAAAACTGGGTTTTTGTGAGCGATATACCCTATGATTAGAAATAACAAGACAAGCATTTTTCAGAAAAATGACTGTTAGAATTGCTAAATCGGTTAATTATATATTTAAATGACACAGATATTCGAACTGAACGGAGAAAAGAGAAAAAATATATTTACCTTAACAAGACTGGTTCCACTGAGTGCCAGCCTGTAGCGCTACCGATTTTTTCCTTACTTCTCTATTCTGCGCTTCA
The DNA here is from genome assembly GCF_021461385.2 of Schistocerca piceifrons. Lineage (NCBI taxonomy): Eukaryota > Metazoa > Arthropoda > Insecta > Orthoptera > Acrididae > Schistocerca > Schistocerca piceifrons. Next base: position 509,014,955 of record NC_060144.1, read on the forward strand.
CGAAAATGCGCGTAGAACGTACATTTTGGTTTTAAAATTTTTCTGCACCAGGAATCAAACCAAGGCCCACCACATCGCAAGCGAGCACTCTACAACACAGTCACATTTCTTGTAAAAAAATAAAAAAGCACACACGCTTTATTTCAGCGTATTAGAGACGGTCGGAAAACTTGTTGCACCGAACTGCTTCGGATTACTCTTTTAGTTCTGAACTTCACGTACTATAAACATAAAAAAATTACAAGAATCCGATCGCCGTGTGGTCTCCTCGTGAATTCAGGCAGTGCTCACGACAGCAACTGTTCCTTTTTCCTACGCAACTGCCATTGTCAGGCAAGAATACTGTACCGTCAACCTCATCGTTGATTTAACGCGTGAAGTTCTGTACGTTACGTTTCTCTTATGAATGTAAGGCATTTGGAAACGTGGATAGTTTTATTTACGCGTTGGTACTAAACTAGTACCACGAGCGTGCGCTATCATCTACCCAATAAAAACAAGGAATACTGACCGTATCGTGCGGGACGCTTGAAACTGTTTTTCGAACGGCCTGATTGGCTAACTTCGTGCTAATTAACTCGGAAACGGCCCAACGTATTCAATTTCTTCTCAAAAGTAATTTCTCAGCACAACCTACCCTGCGACAGCCTAACAAGCTTCTCTGCCTCTTGATAACCCCCTGCATATAAATAATTATTTTATTATATTGAATCATTACTATGTTTTAAACCTTTTGCGCATCACTGTTATATTTTTTCCGTTTATCAGACCTTGCTGTTTATTCGGCGTTATCACTGTTTGAAGTATCGTTGACCTAACATGCTATTGGGACTCCGGCGTAAAAATTGGTAACGAATATTCGATCCGACTTCTTAAAAATTGATCAGCAACTTCTTCTTGTGGAGAACAGAATATTTAAACAAGACGACGTCATAAACAACCTGTCGCTTTGCCATCAAACAACGTGAGCACTATTTCCTGACACATCTACCTGAAAAATATAAAATTGTTATACAGTTCGGTTCAGATGCCCTTGCCGCTGAATTTTATGCGGTCCGCAATGCCTACAAATACCCTATGCAGGATTTTCATGTTTTCTCGCTCACTGTGTGCAAACCATTAGTTCTACAGAAAAAAATGGACAGGACCTATTTGTAGAAAATTTAATGTAGTTACATTTTGTACTGTTATAAATTTTTACTGGAGGCCACTGTTTTCGAGTTATCCAAGAAAAAATGCGTTTGAAGGTCACTTTTATTTCTTTTTCTTGAATTATTTGAAAACTATGGTCTCCAGCGAAAACGTATCGCAGTACAAAATTTGACCACTTTAAATGTCGTACAAAATGGTCCTCTTCATTTTTTCTGTAGGACTGATAGTTTGTGTCTTGCGAGAGAGAGTGCGTACTATTTGAGGGGGTTTCGGTTTGCATTAAACCCAGGGGTAGGGGGAGCTGAGTCACCCATATTAATTCAAATGGTGATATTGACAAATTCACTACAATAATTGCAGACACCGATATTTATGCATGAAAATATTATTATTCCACAAGAAATCTGTATCGCAGGGCTTTCGGCGACATATCTCTTAGTGCATCGAATGTCAAAAGAGTAGTGAATGAGCCTCGTGATGAGTGGGTGTTGTGTGATGTCCTTAGGTCAGTTAGGTGTAAGTAGTTCTAAGTTCTAGGGGACTGATGACCTCAGACGTTAAGTCCCATAGTACTCAGAGTCATTCTGAAGTAGTGAATGATGAGAAGAGGAAATCTCCACTTCCTTCCAAAGTCATTTGTTTCTTTAGAAAAGTGAACGTGATTTACCTACAGAAGTTTCCTTTTTCTGTTTCGCACATACAGTCTTTGAATTCCCCTTAACACTTGTTAGTTTACCAGTGACGTTGTAATATTACTCGCGATACAATAGTTCTTACTAACTGAAAACTTCTACGTAAACAAAATAAGAATAAAACGTCTTTTTATATGATACGCTTCAACTGGTAGCTGGCTAAGTCAGTTAGTTCAGAGATGGGAGCAAGACAGTAGCACATCTCCTGCTCCGGGACTCGCCTCATGAAGCTGCGGCGAGCCGTCGCCAGTAATAATTCATGCTGAGGCATTGTCGTTGGACCTGCTGTTCGCCAGTAGTCACGAAGCTGGAGTCAGGGTCTGAAGGCTGCCACAAATGTTGAACGTATTTTGTGCAATGTCGCAGCGCTTCTGCAATTGTTATGAAGGTTGTCAATACTCGAATTAGGCGCTAAAAAGTATCGTGTGATAGTACTTTATACAAGTGATCTGGATACGGTAATAACTGATAAGTTATCATGTTGTTTTACGGTAATGTTGATAAACTTGTGTGATGCCGGGGTTGAGAAGAGTTTGTACCTCTTTAATTCTGAGGAATTTTGCATGAGAACGAGACATGCACTCGACCCCCTCCTTACGTACCACCTAATTAATTATGCGCACACCGGTAACGAAAGAAACGATGGTGGACCTTGCTAGTTGGTAAAATAAGGAGTGCACGCTCGCAATAATTTAATAAAAATTGTAATCTACTTACAGAAAAAAAGAGAACTTAATCATTATAAACAACAGGAAATGTGATTCTGCATATATCTACGAAATGATATGCCGATTAAATATTACAATTAGATTTATTATGCATCAGAACATAAAGGCACATAATTATCGACACAAACAGTAGGTTAAAGGATAAGGTATACCGAACTATTATGAGAGTAAGAGTTGGCTCGAGAACAAGGGGCTCCAACTCTCTGTTCAAATGGTTCAAATGGCTCTGAGCACTATGGGACTTAACATCTATGGTCATCAGTCCCCTAGAACTTAGAACTACTTAAACCTAACTAACCTAAGGACATCACACAACACCCAGTCATCACGAGGCAGAGAAAAATCCCTGACCCCGCCGGGAATCGAACCCGGGAACCCGGGCGTGGGAAGCGAGAACGCTACCGCACGACCACGAGCTGCGGACCAACTCTCTGTGATGCAAGAGATTGACGATAATAACTGGAGGTCCTAATGAATCAAATATTACTCTCCCGACTATATTGCAGTGTCACGATTAGTAGTGAGAGCTCGAATGGTATCACATGGAGAAACAAGCAAAGTGGATTTGTAGCAAAGCTAGCGCGCGTGCTGTTGAGGACTTCAAATTAAAGTAGACGGGTTCTACAATGTCGGAGCCGCAAGGTACTTTACCAATCCTCAAATCTGTAGCAGGTAGTCGGTAGGCAGCGTTTTTATGATGTAGGCGCCGTCTTCTGCTGTGCAGAAACTCTGTTTCAACCCCTGGCCTCGAAGGCTGTCCGAGAATTCTAAGTTTTGCCGAAAAAGTGCGACTAAATCGCAAGACCGTCCGACTCAGACGAAGGTCAGATACCGAATCCACTGCGCCCGCGTAACGCAAGAGCAAAGCCAACACTGCTCAACTCCCTACTATCCTCGAAAACCGCGAATCAGCATTCAGTGCCGATTCCCAAATTCCCTCACACTGTCTCAGAACATCATTCACGCCATTAGCGACCGTTCCTTCCAATTTCGAGCAGAGATTTATGATGTCAACTAGCCTCAGTTTAATTTGACCAATCATGACTCTGTTACTCAGCTGAGGGCGTTGAACTTGCGGGCCGGCCGTTGTGGCCTAGCGGTTCTAGGCGCTTCAGTCCGGAACCGCGCTGCTGCGACGGTCGACGGTCGCAGGTTCGAATCCTGCCTCGGTCATGGATGTGTGTGATTTCGTTAGGTTTAAGTAGTTCTAAGTCTAGGGGACTGATGACCTCAGATGTTAAGTCCCATAGTGCTTAGAGCCATTTGAACCATATGAACCATTGAACTTGCCGTTTCACCGGCTACGAAAACAACACGCCTAGACCACCGGCTATCCGGCGCTAGACAGTCGCGCCCAGCAGGGCATGGTCGACAAGTATTCTCAGAATCATGAGGACAATGCAGTCAGTCGGTGCCAGCAGTCTTCGTTCCGGACGCGCCGGAATGGTCAACACATAAACTGTGGCGACACTCAGACGTCTCGCAGGTCGTTTCGCCCTGCATACAATAGGCGAAACTCGACCGACGTCAGGCGCTTAAGCCCATTGATATATGACCATCTCAGTAGTCGCAGAAGTGCAGTCCCCAACCGGACACGCAGTGGGCCGCGTCCTCCGGTGCTCGCCTCGCACAGGCCACCCAGGGAAGTAACCCAACATGTATGGGAATCAAGTGAAAAGTATTTTGAGCTCTCTGTAGGATCACTCTCATTACAATAACCTTATTCGACCTGTTACCACCGTGAAATAACATAAAAAATTAATGAAATTGATGAAAATGAGAGGCGACATGCAAAAGAGGGCATGGAACCTCTCAAATATCGGCAATATTAACATACAGAATGTGCTCCTGAAGTCCGCTTCTTGTTATGTGAACTGTACTTCTCGACTGAGTTCGATATTTTCATAAATTGTGTGTTCAAAATGGTTCAAATGGCTCTAAGCACTATGGGACTTAACATCTGAGGTCATCAGTCCCCTAGACTTAGAACTACTTAAACCTAACTAACCTAAATACATCACACACATCCATGCCCGTGGCAGGATTCGAACCTGAGACTGCATCAGCAGCTTGATTCTGGACTGAAGCGCCTAGAACCACTCGGCCACAGCGGTCGGCTTTGTGTGTTCAATAGTGAATTATCGATAATATGAATTTGCTAGCCAAATGGGATTAAATTCTCAACGGAAATCTAATGTGCAGTACATTTTTTTAATATCTTTGCAGTGTTGTAAGAATATACAATTGTAAATTGCAGGGAACGCTGTCCAAAATTGGCCTCACTTCAGATAAAGTCAGTACTTTGAGCTACAAGCTGTTGGAGTGCGTACAGTGAATGCAACAAACAAGACATCGAAATGCAAGAGAATGTGTGTAGTGTTTGATCAGGCATTAGGAAAGGTCTGACTTTCAATTCGCAATGCATTATACATTGATGCGCCAAAGAAACTGGTATATGCATGCGTATTTAAATACAGAGATATGTTAACAGGCAGAATACGGTGTTGTGGTCGGCAACGCCTATATAAGACAACAAGTCTCTGGCGCAGTTGTTAGATCGGTTACTGCTGCTACACTGGCAGGTTATCAACATTTAAGTGAATTTGAACGTGGTGTTACAGCGATGGGAGACAGCATCACCGATGTAGCGATGAAGGGAGATTTTCCCATACGACCATTTCACGAATGTACCGTGAATACCAGGCATACGGTAAAAATCAAATCTCTGACATCACTGCGGCTAGAAAAAGATGTAGCAAGAACGGGACCATCGACATGCGAAGAGAATTGTTGAAATTGACAGAAGTGCAATCCTTTCCCAAACTGCTGCAGATTTCAATGCTGGGCCATCAACAACTTCAGTGTGCGAACCAGTCAACGAAATATCATCGATATGCGCTTTTGAAGCAGAAGGCCCACTCGTGTACCCTTGATGACTACACGACACAGAGTTTTACGCCTCGCTTGGGTCCGTTAAAACCGGCACGCGATCCACGAGTGGAACAGGGGGGGGGGGGGGGGGGGGATATGACTTTGGCCCGAACTGTGCCTTCCGCCACACACCACTTGGTCGCTAGCGGAGTATATAGATGTAGACATTGAACTGTTGAAGACTGGAAACGTGTTTCCTGGTCGGACGAGTCTCATTTCAAATTCTAACGAGCGGATGGGGGTGTACTCATTTGGAGACAACCTCATGAATCCATGGAACCTGCAAGTCAGCAGATGATTGTTCAAGCAGGTGGAGGGTCTGTAATGGTGTGGGGCGTGTGCAGTTGGAGTTGTATGGGACCCCTGGTACATCGAGAAACGACTATGACTGCTGAAGACACTGTGACACGTACGTAAGCATCCTGTCTGATCACCTGCATCCATTCATGTCCTTTGTGCATTCCGACGGAGTTGGGCAATTCCAGGAGGACAATGCGAGACCTCACACGTCCGGAATCGCAACAGAGTGGCTCCAGGAACACTTTTCTGAGTTTAAACACTTTGGTTGACCACCAAGCTCCACAGGTATGAACGTTATTGAGCATATCTGGGTTGCCTAGCAACGTGCTGTTCAGAAGAGATCTCCACCCTGTCGTAGTCTTGCCGATTTATGGACAGCGCTGCAGGATTCATGGCGTCAGTTCCCAGCAGTACTGCTTCACACTTTACTCGAGTCCATGCCACATCGTGTTGCGACACTTCTGCGTGCTCGCGCGGGCCTTACACGATATTAAACAGGTGTACCAGTTTCTTTGGCTCTTCAGTCTATGTGCTCATGGGCTAATCAAATAAATATTCTGACATACCAGTGGGTGATTTAGCCTTATTTACGGCATTTAAATGAATCTGTAATAACTTTAACATTCAGGCCGAGAGTGTATTTAACAGTAGCAACCATATAGCCCACACAGGTCTCCCACAAACCTTGACTCATTCGTGAAAACACACAGGTGTGCAAAACTTAAGAACAAAAGTAAGTTTCGCAACATGTGTCACAGGTCGATAGAACTTGAACCATACACGGAATGAACTGCTAAAGTATATTACAGGAGGCGACTGAAAGAAATACATAATGAGACAAACGGATCTGCCATTTTTATATTTTTATCCAAAGAGAATATTTACACTGAAATTATCACAATTCGTGATTGTCCGTTGACATACCAAAAGGCTGGGCATGGTTCTTTACTTGGTGTGTGATCACCACGGACAGCAGAGCAAGCTCGGTAACGTGCTACCATGCTGACGAAAAGTTTGGTGAGGATATGTTGTGGCAGGGCTTCCCATTCCTCCACTAGCGTGGTTGCAACTGCTGTATGGCCGTTGGTGCATGTGGACGTGCGACGGCACGTGTTCCCCTACCGCATCGCAAACGTGTTGGGTAAGATTTCAGTCGTGGGAACGGGCAGACCAGTCTATTCGCCAAATATCCTTTCGTTCGAACACCTGCTCCACCTGTGCTGATCGATTCGGTCGCGCATTGTCATCCATGAAAATGAAGTCAGGGCCGAATGCATCCCTGAAAAGACGCACATAGGGAAGAAGTGCAGTGCCACAATAACGTTGACCTCAGGGGGGTTCCGTGTTCGAAGTTTCGGAGGTCTGCACGCCCGTACAACATTAAGCTTCCCTACACAATAACACTTAAACAACCAAAGCGATCATGTAAATTTTATGTGCACCTTTTTTGCTTGCTGCCTCCATCTTCACGTCTCGCTCCAGTCCTCAGTCGCCATAAATCGGCAAAAATTGGAATCCTTCCTTCTAACAAGCGCATTTCTTTCAGCACCTTCTCGCCGACCATTGAGATCATACAATAGTATAGCGAAGTGGCAGCAAGAACTCCATAGCTGAATGTGAGCGATTTATGAGGGGAGCAACCGAATTTAAAAATATGAGTTGAACCAATTGAAGTTTTTCCCGGTGATTTAATTGTTATTCATTCATTTATTTCGAGTAAAACCGGTACCTGAGAGCAACTGAAAGGAAGCGGTCGATGCACTAGCCTGGTCCACAAAGCATGAAATTCCGAGCCAAACATGCTATCATTTGACATTGTTAAATTATTATTTTTGGCTGAATTCTATTACGTAATCCGATATTTGCGTTTACTGAGCCGCAGTAAGTAGACTTTAGTTCAGTTTTTCTCTATGTTTAAAAACAGGCGTTTACTTAGTGGTGAACCATCTGTCTGGATCAAAATCCCGGAATCCTCAGTAACGTGGAAATTAAAGAAGTATGAGTGGATAAAAAGTGAACCTCAAGACAAATCCAGTTCAGTACACAATATCTGCAAGAATGATTTAAGTTCCTAAACTTTATTAAAATAAAAACATTCAAAGGAAATTAATAAATGATGAGAAATATTTCTCTCGAAAGAAGTACTTCCGAGGAGTGATACAGTATATGCTTCAAAACCATGTGGTTAAGTCACAAACCAAATACGAAAATTGTACTTTTATGCTTTCTGTTCCCTTCACCTCAGCGTTTTCCGAAATGGAGTTATCGGGAATGGGCACAAACCAGCACAGAGAGACAGAGCTGCAATAAATTAAGTTTAAAAAGTAATTGTTCATTTGTTAAAACATTAATTTATGATGTATCTTTGGTTATTAGCATTTGAAAACTAACCAAAACTCAATATTTATTGCCAGAGGTGTGAGCTATAAGTATATATGTAAATATATACATTTTGAAAATAATCTATATATTTTTGAAATCTATACTGGTTATTCATCTTTCCCTGAAGCAAGATATGTTTATTTTCATAAAAATGTTCGCAACGGTTTGTGTAAAACCCTGAGCCGTCCGTGGATAAATCGCTAGGAGGCTACAAATCGCATATTTAGCTTCTGTGTTTGTGTTCGCAGTTTACTTCTTAAATCCTTTGCGAGTTTTTGTGAGCTTGCATGAGTTCAAATGTTCAATTTATTGTGTATTTTTGTATTTGATAGATATAGAATCGCGTTGTAGTAACGGTCAAGTGTACACTCATGCAGTCGTGATTTATTCATTTGTTTTGGACAGGTAGTAACTGTCGATGACAGCCGGTCACCCGTCAGCCTCCGTGGGTAAGGCACCATGGGTTTGGCTCGTAGCATATATAGCTTGTCTGTTTGTTTTCTCAGTATAATTCTTAAATTATTAGTGTGTTTTTGAGAGCTTGCGAAGTTCAATTGTTAAATTCATCCGGTATTTTTGCATTTGAGAGGTACAGGAACGCGTTTTAGTAACGGTAACGAGTACATTCGCGCAGTCGTCATTTGTTTGTTTCTGGACCGCCAGCAATCGTTGACCACAGCTCTGTCAGCCGTCGGCCTCCGTTGGTGAAGTACCAGCAGACTTTTTTCTTATTCCTTTTTTTATAGTTTGATCCACAGGTTACTACTAGTAGGATGGATAATGTGTGTGCGCGCTGTGTGCGGACGCACCAGGAGGTGGCCACGGTTCGGCACCGGCCGAAGGCGCTTGTGGCCACGGTCCGGCGCCAGGCGCCTGCTGCCTCGGGATGTGGCGGCAGCGGAGAAACTGGCCTCGGGTGTCGCTCGTACCGCCCACGGGCTCTGCTGTCGAGGCACCTTTCAGCGTAACCGACGCGTGGGGTCCCCGCTCACTGCAGGGTGAGTGGCGGCCTGTTACACTGCCGTGTCACTCGTGGCGGAGAGTGAGTGTGCAGACTGGCTGCCTGGCCTCGGCTATTGACTCTGTGAGCGGGCAGGTGGCCGCTTCTCCAGCAGGGTCCGAGCGGGCACATGGGAGGAGGGTGGGGTGAGGGGGGGGGGGGGTGGTTACCAGTTATCGGGAAGTCCAATGTTAGGTGCGCTATAAAGGGCCTTAGGGAAATGACGTCCGGGGCCGGAAAGAATTCCAGTGTACATTCGATGTGTCTGCAGGGGGGTTCAAATGGTTCAAATGGCTCTGAGCACTATGGGACTTAACTTCTGAGGTCATCAGTGAGCTACTTAAATCTAACTAACCTAAGGACAGCGCACACACCCATGCCCGAAGCAGGATTCGAACCTGCGACCATAGCGGTCGCGCGGTTCAAGACTGTAGCGCCTAGAACCGCTCGGCCACCCCGGCCGGCTCTGCAGGGGGGCTCATCTGATGTGTGGAATAGACCTTGCCTGTGGTTATCGAGGGTACAGAGTGCACTAGTCTGCAAGTTGTGGCTCATGTAGGCACCAACGGTGTCTGTCGCAAGGATTCTGAGCACGTCCTCAGTTTACACAGGCGATTGGCGGAGGTGGTAAAGGCTGCTGGCCTCGCTCGCTGGGCGCGATAAGCGCTCACAGTCTGCAGCATCTATCCAGGGGTCGGTCAGGGTTATTTGGTTTGGAAGCGAGTGGAGTGCCACAACCAGAGGCTTCTCCGAGTATGTGACGGTCTTGGCTGCAGATTTCTAGACCAGCGTTGCAGGATGGAGAGTTGTAGCACTCTTCTTGATAGGTCATGGGTGCACTACACGAAGGAAGCAGCTACTCGGGTATCAGAGTACACATGAGTGTTTTTCAGGCTAGGCTTTAGTTTGAGGTCCTCTGATGAACACTGGACAGTCGATAAGCAGCAGGGGAAGTCTGACTGTGTTCAGAATAAAGACACTCGACTGTCAAAATTTTATCTGTAAAATGTCAAAGTACTCGTAACAAAGCTACTGAATTTACTGGCCACCAGAAAATATCTTGCGCCCAAATTATGCTCGGGACCGAGAGCTGGCTGAAACCTGAAGTGGAAAGCTCTGAGATATTTAGTGATTCATCGTATATAGTAAAGACTGATGAGACGCCGAAAGAGGTGGTTCACCGACATTGTTGGAAATGTTAACACGTCTGTTTGAAACAATATTAATGCAGATGATGTTCCATCCCAATGGAAACATGTTGCCTAAGATTTGTGCATAACAAAGGGTTACGTAATGGTCAAAATAATTATAGGAGATTGCCAGTGATCCTGCTCGTTGGAAGACTGTACACGAAGTTACTGAAAGATCTGGTAGACGAAGGTACAAGTCCCAACTAGCAAGAAGAGCAAACAGGATTCCGAGCAGGAAGATCGGTAATGGACATCTTCGCCATGAAAGTAATATCTGAAAACACACAGAGGTTGGACTGGAGATGCATTTTCCATTGATTGACCTAGAGAGAGTATACGATAATGTACCCATCATCAAACTGTGGGAAAAGTTAAAAAATGTATAGTCAGATCAACGATAGCTAAAGGGTGTTATGAAAGTGTATGAAAATAACACAGCGAGAGTAAGGATTGGGAATAGTTGGACGAAAGAATTCGAGGTGAATAAGAGACTGCGGCAAGGATGTGGGCTGTCACTCACCCTCTTCTGGCCGTATTTAGGAGCAATACTGCAGACTTGGCAAATAAAATGCCAAGTTATGGGAGTGACTGTAGAGGACAGTTTTTCACAGACGATGAGACTGTGCTAATAGCAGATGAAGATTATCTGAGCTGTATGATAAGAAAGCTTAAAGAGGAATACAGTTTGGTTGGCCTGAAGATTAATATGAAGAAGTGTGTGAATTTGGCTGTCGGAATGGAAAATGTAAATAATCTGGAGGTAGATGGAGAAGTAATGGCAGGAGTCGCAAAGGCAAAATATCTAGGGGCTATTATTTGATAAACAGGGCACAAGCAATGACGAAATCACTAGTAGGATTAATAAAGGACGAGCTGTAACAAGAGCCATGAACTCTGTTCTGTTGAACAGAAGATAAGAAAAACGACGAAAAGAGAATGTGTAAGACTAAAGTCCAGAGTGTAGTTTTGCAAGGAGCATAAGAATGAAAAGCTAGGAAAAAAATAAGAATATACTGTTTGCCACTAAGTCGGAGTACTTAAGAGGAGCCCAAAGCGGACTACGATGGTTAGGATAAGAAATGACGTATTCCGACAAAGGATTAAAATGGTTGGGAATATCTGTGACGATATCCAACAAAAACAGATGATGTGGTTTGGCCATGTGATACTCACATGGTCATGAATGAAGAAAGGATACTAAATAGGACATTGCGGTGAATACCATCCCAGCGAAAGAAAGGGGGTGGCCCACGTCGCAACCATCAAAATGTTGTGGAGGAGACATTACAGGCAAGGAATATGGACGCTGAGGAATGTCAAGATAGAAGAAGATGGAGATTGGGGCCGGAGAGGCGGCGCCAGCCGTAGGTAATCCTCAAGAAGAAGAAGCATACGGACGGCGAGTCTTTGTTGCAGTTGACAAAACTAATGTGTCTATTACGGTCTAAACGTGTTCGTATTCATTTAAACTCGTGTTTGTAAGTGTCTGGTTGATATCTGAGAAATGTGTAAAACTTATTTTGATATCGAAATGTGTACAACTCAGTGCAGGTCAACAGAAAAATGTGGAGCTCACGCTACACAATGTGAAATCCAGGCTGGTCGGTGCATCGAACAGTTGGTCTGCGAGACAGCAATCCATTTTCAATGAGATTTACATATGCCATGTGACTCAGATGAAAATGTTGGCCCCGAATGTAGCTAATCTTAACCTTCACTCTTGCAGGCAGTCACTGTATCTAAAGTTATCCAAGTAACACAGCAAAGGAACATAAAATGTAACGTATCTGACTTTCTGATAAAATTGCTTGAAAACTCACAACTTAACACTTTACTGAAATTTTTTACTGGTCTTAAACCTCTGAACTGATGCTGATATTATTTTCATAAATACGCTCTGACAATCACAGTACTTTACAGTGGAGATGAATTAAATTTGTTGGCCTACCTGTGTGCACGGAACACTGGTCTGCTCTGAAATCTGTCACTATTACAATAATAATGAGATTGTCACAAATCAAATTTGATTTACAGTACTTGTGCTGTGTGGTTGACAAGATATCTTACAAATTTTCATAAAAATGCTTCTCAGTACACAACTCGCGATGTGCAATGAGAGTATGCAAACACAGTCACGAAAGCAAAGAATGAAAAATGAGGAACTAAACTCAGCAACTGATAAATGAGAACAGAGATTCCAAGTATAGCCCATAACAATAATATACCTTTTCATAAAGTTGTCACACGATGGCAAGATTGCAAATACATTTCTCACTAACTGCCTTGCGTACAGTTGATTTCCTTGACACTTGTTTCAACTATCAGACAAAACCATACGTTGCATTATAAAATTTCTGTTGCAGATTTCAACTATATGCAGTGTTCTAACAATAAGAAACTACACAGTTACAGATATATATAAAAAACTGGATTACTCTCTTTTTAAATAATGCTGCCTCCACTACACGCCAGGTCAGCTTCCATCCTTTTCACTTCAAGTACATTGTCAGACTGCCCAACACACAATTCGAAAGGATTAACCTCTCTTCTCGTACAGAGAATATAATATTGCAAAGGCTGAGTACATTTATCAAAATTTGCAAATTAGTTCACGATTATGGCCCAAAGTCTCGAAAATCGACGTGAAAAATAGGACAGTCCCCTTTAAAGGTCGAAATGAGTGTGACAGTGAAGTTATGTGGACGTTTGTAACAGGTCTAGGTGTAATCAAGTTAACTGCTCGATGTTTTACTGGTCACCCTTTCCTCACATTATGTTCTATAAACCATTGATGAGGGCAACAGACATACTCCATATTTATAGATATCCGGAAAGCTTTTGCACCGTGGCTTGCTGCAGATTATTGAGGATGGTCCGAGCATACGGTTTGCGTTCCCAGGTATGTGAGAAGCTCGAAGACTCCTTAAGTAATAAAATCCTTTACATGGTCCTCGACGGTGAGTGTTCATCAGAAACAATGGAATCATCAGGAATGCCCCAGGGAAGTGTGCTAGAACCGCTTTTATACTCTGTATACTTAAATGACCTGACGGAGAGCATGAGTCGTAATTTACGGCTATTTGCTGATGACGCTGTGGTGTTCGGGAAGGGGTCGTCGTTGAGTGACTGCAGAAACATACGAGATGACTGACAAAATTTCTAGTTGTTATTAATCACAGCTTGCTCTAAATGTAGAAAATACAATTGAGTAGGAAAAATAGTCCTGAAACGTTAAAATACAGCATTAGTAGGGTCTTGCTTGACACAGTGACGTCGTTTAAATATCTGGGCGAAACGTTGCAAAGTGATGTGAAATGAAACGACCATGTAAGGATTTTGGTAAGAAAGGAAAATGGTCAACATTGGTTTATTAGGAGAATTTTAGGGAGCTGTGGTTCATATGCAAAGGAGACCGCATATAGGACAATGGTGCGAGCTAATCTCAGTACTGCTCGAGTGTTTGGAATCCGTATCAGGCTGAATTAAAAGAGGACATGGAAACAATCCAGGGGCGTGTTGCTGGATTTGTTACCGGTAGGTTCGAACGACACGGAAGCTTTACCGAGATTCTTAGGAATCTCGAATGGGAATCCCTGGAGGGAAGGCGACGCGCTGCATTTGTAAGTAGAAATGACTAGTAGCGGTACAAGGTATCCTCCACCATTCACCATACGGTACTTTACGGAGTACAGATGTCCATGAAGGTGTAGAAGGATTGAAAAAGTATACAAGTAAAATCATTATAACCCAGAGACAGAAAACCTTCATATTCCAAGATGCTACTCCAGGCGGGTCTAAACCGAATGTGCGCAACGGAAATACTGAACGCGAAGATGAAGATTTGGCCCTGTTTGACTACCCCCTGAAGCAGGGCTTAGGATCTCTTAATGGTGATTACCCCCTCGTTCTTGCACTTTAACATATAAATTACAACGTAAGCATAAACGAAAGCTTAAGGAAAGTAGTAACTACCAAATGATAAATACTGCTTCCGTTTATACATTTATTGTAGATTAAAACCCCTTTACATTACAAATGTTTATGTCCATTGGACATAATGGACATAAAGGGATACAAATGAATTTCCTAACTAATACGATTGATCAGTTTCCCAAATCTGCACCTTTTATGGCCACGCGATTTAATATAAATAACGCACGAGACTGACATCATCTACGTACCAAATACTAGAAGAAACTACTTTCAAAGATGATCTACAGTGGTGTGCAACCTCAGTGGAAATAAAATTTACGTGATAACAGCTGTTTAGCTTTATAGGCCTAATAAACCGAAGCAATTAGCAATAACACCATATGTACTGCGTTCGGTGCTTCGGAGTGATGGTTCTCGTACACGCCTGCGACGACGGAAGAACTCCAGCCACAAAACATATAAAAAAACTCATTCAAACACTAGGACGGCACAAGACGGTGCTCTGGCTAGTATAACCTAATACTATCTTCTCCTCTCTGTGTTCTACAGGCGAGAACCGCGAACTCCCAGCCACAAGGACGGAATTCAGGTAACGTCTCAACCTGAGTGTAGGCAGAAGAAGTGCTCTCAATCACTGAACGCTGCGTACTCAGTGACGACTCCCTATCCGGAGGCGAAATCCAGAATTGCGTAAGTTCGAAGTCCAGAATCGTATAAGTTCACAACAGTACATTGTCTAACCGTTCTAACTATAAAATGTCCTGGGAGCAAAGACAGCAAGTCCGTCTGTACCATCAAAAGCTGATACTGGGCGACCGTCCAACATGGGCGCTCAGAAAGGAAGACGTCTTCTCTCCACCACTGGCTTCCTGGCAACGCTCGGCTCCTCTCCCTCATAACTCAGAAAGCGAATCATATTATAGAAATCATGCAATATTCTCCCTCTCTAGAGAGTCTTCCGAACGCCGACCAACCATATTTGTCGTCCAGCGCACAAAGTTTGCGAGGAAATACCTATACTGATACAATGGTATGCTTCTAAGAGTAAAAATCCTCAGAAATAACCCAGCCTGTGATTTCCGAGGTAACACTTCCTCGTTCCTTTCTGCTGCGTCCAAGAATTTCAGAGTTTCCGAAGTATTATCCGGTTATCGTTACGGACCCAGTACAAAACCAGCCGGCCGCCGCTGTATTGTGCTTCCGCGCTCAGGTGCCTAGACCGTCCATATTGGCACATCTTGTGTGAAGCAGGACCAACACACCTGTGTGAGCTTTTCCACCCAGGGCTTGAGTTATGCCTGCTGTTTCATTTCTACTGGCGGTCCAACCTCTACTAGTATAGACAATCATTCATTACGATGTTTTGATAATAAAGGTAGTCCGTCACCTTTTCTACAATAAGCGTTAACAACTATTTACAAGGTGTACGTGACATTGTCAGTCTTTATTTAAATATTCATATATACAATGTACAACCTACCAAATGATACCTAACTCTGGTTGTAAATCACTTCAAAGTATGTAGATGAGTCCTTGTAAGGTGCGAAATTATAGCCACCTTTCAATACACCACCTAATGAGCTATTTTGTACTAGGATGGGGTAATTATTGTAGTATTATCTCATCCAGTACAAAATATTATAACCATCAATTGTCTGTACAAGTGAACTAATAAAAATATGAGGACAGAGGAACAATTGAATCATGATATGTGCTTCTACAGTCATTCTGCGTTCATTCATTGGCTTACTGCGGTAAATTTATTTACTACATGTTTATTTTAGTCTGTCTGCTCCTTAAATTTGGAATATTTTTTCGAGACATGATAACTGGAATACACAACACGCAAAATAATACACGCTATCAAAGGAAATTTAACTAACATTACACATTTTTATGCTCTTTCAGAAATGACGGTTCCCATCTTTCTTCAGACTTAAGGGCCATTCTCTCTGTCATTCATCCAGACATAGGTTGAGGCAAGAAATATTAAAGTATTTTCATCTTTTCAAAGTTTTTCGTTGCGACGGAATCTTCTCACTAAATTCCAATCACCAACTTTCTCCTCCGAATGCGAAAATATTTTGTTGACACTGACCTACATAGGGAGGAACGATCACCACGATGAAATAATGGAAATCAGAGCTCGTACAGAAAAATACTGGTGTTCATTCTTTGCACGTGCTATACAAGATTGGACTAATAGAGAATTGTGAAGGTGGTTCGATGAACCCTCTGCCAGGCACTTAAATGCGATTTATAGTATCCTTCTAGATGTAGTAAATGTAGATGTCCAATAAATTACATGTACTTCATTTAGCCATTAATATGCAAAACAAGCAGTTACGTCAGTTATTCTAAAGGTTATCTATTTGTCATTATAGAGTCATATAAAATTCTGTAAAACATCCTGCGTAGTTTTACTTTTAATATTTATGCTCTTGGCTTACATTTTGAAGAACACCATTTCACAAACTGATTGTCCAAGTCTTAGTGTTCCCCCACTGTGTATACTTTGTAAACATTTCAAAAATCTTATGTTCTAAAGTGTTCTTTTGACAAACTGTATTTAGATTTACAACTAATATTTGTAATAACAGTTCTAATCGAGCACCAATTTTAACTAATGTTGTTGTTCACAGTGTATAAAAGTGTAATACATTAAAACATTAAAACCCATAACATTATTATCAAAGAAAAAGACAAACAATAATTATACATAAATAAATACACAAATAAAATTCTGGAAATGCACAAGTATTTAAAAACAGTGAAGGACATAGCACCATTATAAAAGAGAATGACATACAATAATGTTTACATGAATAAATACACAAATATTTTCTTAAGAGTAGGCTACCCCGAAAAATAAGTACAAGATATTAACAAAAACGATAAATATCGGATACTGTTAGTTTGTGGGTGTAACTGTCAGTGTTCACTAAACTATACACCTTTTTTTATGAAGAGTCACACAGTGATTCGGATTTTACAATACACTTTCGTCTTCATTTGTGTATGGGTATGGACGCTACAGTTTTTGTGAAGTTTAGGAAGTGATGATTGATTGAGATTGGTCATGGTAGCTTTGCAATTCAGTCTTTGGACCCTCAGCCCATTGTTGATCCCCTCAGGCTACAAGTCTCTCGCAGAGTTGATGCTGTGGAAGGATCCTCAGAATATACAGCAAAGTAAGTGGGTGTATCTTTTGAAACAACCAAGTTTTCATCGAATTTGCACACAATATGAAGGAGTACAGATAGGATCTTTATAGGTCACCTAGAATTCTTCTGCGTCAGGTGAGAGAGGTGCAGTTGTATTTAGTCTTCAGTCCTTTGTGTTTCTTATTTTTACTATGTTTGTGTTCCTACTCTTCTGTAATTCATGTCGCTTCTTTCTCTTGATATAAATATTGTCTTTTGGATAAGGATATCGGTAATTGTGGACAGGTAGGTTATCTGTTTGGTGACGTTATACATGGAACTTGAGTCGTTGTGTGTGACTCAGATTCCTCAGACGTCAGTGCCAGGTGACTGACCGCTACAGATTATGATGTGTATCAGTATATGTCTGTCAGAGAACAGCATAAGGAAAAGCAAATAGAGTTCACAGTTCTGCACACCAATTAGTAGTTGCACTGTAGGCTTAACTGACTGTATTATCTGTGCAATTTATTTATCTCGTCTTCATCGTGTAGTACAACAGTGGACACAAGTCATTAGTGGCCGTTTGAACACCCATCTTGAAATGACCCAGCAGGTCTGCTGCGGATTGCCGCACTACCTGCTCAGTCATCGCCTGTGCCACTCGAGTTCTTCGGATAACTACATTTGAAAAGGACTGCTGTTTCCCCAAGTCCACGACATGGCTTTGGCTCGGCGACGGCGTCCCTTGCTTCCACTATTCTCTGCAGCTGTGCCGTTAGCCTCCCATTCCATCTGCACATCATGTTGTTGCTTCCAGTGTGCCTCGAAAAAGTTTATTTTTTTGACATCTGTGCCCACTAATACATACAGTAGGTTTCCAATTTGTACAAATACTACACAACACATAACACAAAATCATTGACATGTTTCGGTTATGAAATATAAATTTTAAGATGTATTCACTGTTGAGGTAATTTATTTTTACATTTTTTATTGTTCTAGTTGTACAATCAGCCATGACACTCACATATTTACTGTTATTACTCTGATCAAAATTTCATGTACAAAGTTAATGTTAATTATAAAAGAACATATTCGACAACCTATATAATTTAATTTTAATTATCTGTCGGCACCTTTATACCTATAAAATACATGTTCAATAGTTATACATACAACGGTACAATTATAATCATTACCAGATCCCAATGTTAATAATTGCAAGTACTACTTGTTAAACTACTGGCCATTAGGATGTTTATACTAGTCTAACTACAACCCCTATTCAAAGTACTACACTGTCGTTGGGTATCACGAGATCGGCCGGTCTCATGACTCATGGTTTTGTCATGGATGTCGTCGTGAACATCTTCGAACAATAAAGT
Source organism: Schistocerca piceifrons (assembly GCF_021461385.2). NCBI lineage: Eukaryota > Metazoa > Arthropoda > Insecta > Orthoptera > Acrididae > Schistocerca > Schistocerca piceifrons. The sequence goes on from NC_060144.1 coordinate 509,033,794, forward strand.
GCACATTTGCACAAAACATACCTGAATGAATGATTATGCAGGCCTTTTCTTCATTTCATGCTTCAGCTTGCTTCCTGTGGACAATCATAAACTACATAGCAGGTTTTAGTACAAAATTACTAATAGCTTCTTTAATCACACTGTCACGTACCTTCTTTCTTGTTTTTACGCAGTAATACTTTCTCTGTCGCTGTTCTTTCTCCAGTGCTGCTGCTATTACCTTCATCTGTCGTTAACACTTCCTTTTAGATTATTATAGATACCGGTGCATTTTATTTTACTAGTGGTACCTGCAAATATAAAGATTTTGGTACATTATATAAAATCACTGCTCATCAACACGACTACCAAGCCCTTATGTGCTACCCACGATGTCATGTGCCTTGAACGAATAGCATTTCTTACTAACATAATTGGCGGACCTCACATCCTACAGTTTCTTACTTTCCTTTATTGATTTTTACGTGTCTGTATCCCCTTGCTACACTTCCATTTCCTGTCGCTGTAGCACTCAAACAATATTTCGGTGCGCTCATACAGTATTCCGCAGAACTGGTCACCATGTACACAAATATTCCGTCTCTCTGAACAGCATAAATACATTTCCATATACAAATAACGACGCGCTCTCGCGTAGCCACATGCAGCAGGTCAGCTAGTAAACTCTCGTTCCTCTGAATGGAGACAAATCATACATGGACGACACACTTGCGTGTCACCATAAATCACTACTAGCAAGTCACTCCTTTGTGATCCCATCGCTAAACATGGAAAATAGATACTAATTTTATGAAGCAGTTTTAATTTTTTTTAAATGCTGTCATTCTCTGCTAATACGTTCCACATTAATTGGGTAACAAACCTATCTATTCACATATTTTTACAACATTTTTGCAGTACCATACGTTTCTCATTTTTTTACTCTATTCCTTCATGGTCAGATAGCACATCTTAAACTTCAAACACCTTTCGCTGTGCACATAGTTATAGCCTACACAAAGAAACATACAGCAATTTTCTCACCCTCGACATCCTGCCCCTTTTTATGCTATGTAGTACCTCTTTTAACATAATAATAGGACAGAAAATATTGATAAATCTACATATCCCTTCAGTGTAATAACTTAACTTAATTGGTAACTGTATACATAATACTTTACTTTTGGCATACAAGCTCACTTTAATTTTTCCTACTTATTATATGTCATTTCGGCATACTCTTCCAGGGTTAGGTGGTCTAATTTCAATTGATTGTTTCCAATTCCTATTGTTATTCATTCTACCCCATCCTTGGTCAGACCGTTGAGTTTCTCTATTGTCGCCCCATGATGCCCCATTATTTTGTGGCTCCCATCTGCGTTCATTTTGTTGCCTATATTCTCTGTCATAGTTCTTCCACTGTACATTGTTGCTACTACGAAATCTAGTGTCCATGTTTTGGTGAAGCGACCGATTTATATTGTTTTTCCAATTATGGCCTCTATTATTCCCTCCGTTGTTCTCCCTTCTTTCACTCTGCACGTCTCTATGCTTACGTTTTTCTCGCGTCTGCTGCTCGTTGAAAGCGAACTCCTACTCTCTTATGGTGGTAGGAAATTGGCAACTTCATGTAACACAATCTTATGATCGTCGTCGTCCAAGTCCTGATTTTTCTTGGTCAAGTTTTCGAAATACTTCACCGGACTATGAAACCCTGAACTCTCCAAGTCTCTGCGCATCATCATTTCCAGTTTGATTCTTTCCTGTGTCTCCTTGGACCAGTATTTGTTTAAAAATGTGTCACGAAACTCTCCGTATGAAGTGCACGTTTTTGCAATGTTCCATGTGCATTCAGCCGATGTTCTCTCGATATGTGTACATACGAAGTCCAGTTTGTACGTCTTAGGCCAGTGAGGATTTAATGATAAACCAAATTATCCATTGAAAGTTTTTGGGTGTAAAACATTACCCTCATCTTTCTAATGGTGGAATTTTCCTACAGAGATAAAATGCTTAAAATCGAAAATTTCATAAGAATTTCTTCACGCTCGGCCTGCCCATTCTCACTTGGCGCTAATGTTTCCGGTCTACTGTTACTTTTACCATCCTCTCTTCTACTCCCTGTTACGTTTTAATGAGTGGAAAAATGTCCCATAGTGCGATTATCGGGTAACAATTATGCATATGAAATGTCTCATAGTAATTCTCCGTATTTGCAATTCTCGACCTAGTCGTGACCTGTGTAGACGCGGGGGCCATATCTCTAGCGACATTTCGTTTGTCTGCAGACACACTGTCAGTCTGTGGTTGATGAGTAACTCTTACATTCGAGCACAGTCTAGTATTGTCTGAGCTTCGACATGATCATGCTGAGTTTGAACTGGCTATTTCGGTTTCCGTTATTTCCAAATCGTTTACTATTTCTTTTCTGAGATGTGATTTATGTCTAGATTGCGAGCTGACTTCCTGAGCTAATTGCTTAATTTCGCTTTCTGTGTTTTGTTTAAATTGTAAGAGCTCCGTGGTCAATATCTTATTTGGCGCAATTTCTGTCATTTGCAGCTGCGTTATTGCTACTTGTTCCACGCGCCTCTGCAACTTCGTTAATGCACCTCTACCTATCTTTGTGGTATTTTCTGTCTTCTCTAATGTTTTAAGAGCAATCTGCTATGCGCCCCTCGCTAGTAATTGCCCCTCGATCGCGGTTCTTCTGACCTCTGCAGTCTCTCGTTCTAGTTTTGTTCATAGCGTCACTACCTCATTTTTCACTTCCCTCGTTTCATGTTTTATCGACTGACTCTCAATACTAACGTTTTGAATATTACTTCCTATTTCAGAGTGTACTTCATCATTCCCCTTTTTTATTTGGCTTGCCGTTTCAGAACTGACCTTTTGAATTTTACTGCCCATTTCAGAGCGTACTTTATCATTCCCCTTTTTATTTGGCTTGCCATTTCAGAGCTGAACCTGTGAATTTTATTTCACATTTCTGAGCTGATCTTTTGAATTTTCCTTCGCATTTCACTTCCCCTTGCTTTCAGACATGCAAGGATTTCCAACACACCTGTGTTATCTAAATCTTCTCTCCTATTGTGACTATGTCTTCCTCTACTCTGAGGTGACCTTCTTCCATTCTTCCTTTCCATTTTTTGGTAGTCAAGAGAGTCATCATCGCGCGCCACTGATGTGCTGCCCTGTGACGATGTCACTGACGGCGGTCTACCACGATTGTTAGTTGTTCCGCGGTCACTTGACTCCCTACGTTATAGTCCCGTATCTTTACGATTGCAGCAGTGGGTCTCTGTTCCCCATCTTCGCTATCAGATTGACCACCACGGGCTTGACTGTATCTATCATCCTCTAAACATTCCCTTGGTTCGATATTCTCCTCGCCTGTGCTTTGTGCAGCTGACATAGCCAACTCTTTCTCATCCCGTAAGCTCTCTTGACTACCCCGTGTATCTGCCATTTCTATATTGTTACAACTAGTGATCTGTTGTTCTACTAAGCGCGCTTTTCCCTAGTTATCATGGACTGATCCCTGATAACAGTCCTCTCTTAAAAGTACACACAATTTACACTACCCACATTTCGACACGCAAGTCGCCGAAGTGGCGTCAAATCGAAAGACTTGCACCAGGCGTACGGTCTACCCGACGGGAGGCCCTCGTCACACGACATTTCCATTTCCATACTACCCACATTTATTATGTAATGGTCATGTAACATAAAATATCTACAACAAACAAGCTAAAGTAATGGCAATGTCGTGAACGAGCAGTGTCGTTAAAATACAAACAAAACACGACAAAAAACATAACATAAATATCAATAAATTACCGTCAGTGGGCTGAAGCGCAACGCCTCTGAAAAGAAATACATTAAAATAGACAAACATTATTTTTAATGTTATCGCGTGACTTTACCACTGCAAACTATACACGCAAGCTGGTGATCACTGTCAGTAGCATCTAAACATTATAATTGCGAAAAATTTTTTTTGAAAATTTCCAAGGTTTCGAACCACTCTATGACTACTAACAGAAAATTCTAAGTAGGATCCTGGCAGCGTAAGCTATATCCAAGATGCTACTCCAGGTGGGTGTAAAATGAATGTTGTTGTTGTTGTTGTTGTGGTCTTCAGTCCTGAGACTGGTTTGATGCAGCTCTCCATGCTACTCTGTCCTGCGCAAGCTTCTTCATCTCCCAGTACCTACTGCAACCTACATCCTTCTGAATCTGCTTAGTGTATTCATCTCTTGGTCTCCCTCTACGATTTTTACCCTCCACGCTGCCCTCCAATGCTAAATTTGTGATCCCTTGATGCCTCAAAACATGTCCTACCAACCGATCCCTTCTTCTAGTCAAGTTGTGCCACAAACTTCTCTTCTCCCCAATCCTATTCAGTACCTCCTCATTAGTTACGTGATCTACCCACCTTATCTTCAGCATTCTTCTGTAGCACCACATTTCGAAAGCTACTATTTATCGTCCATGTTTCACTTCCATACATGGCTACACTCCATACAAATATTTTCAGAAACGACTTCCTGACACTTAAATCTATACTTGATGTTAACAAATTTCTCTTCTTCAGAAACGATTTCCTTGCCATTGCCAGTCTACATTTTATATCCTCTCTACTTCGACCATCATCAGTTATTTTACTCCCTAAATAGCAAAATTCCTTTACCACTTTAAGTGTCTCATTTCCTAATCTAATTCCCTCAGCATCACCCGATTTAATTTGACTACATTCCATTATCCTTGTTTTGCTTTTGTTGATGTTCATCTTATATCCTCCTTTCAAGACACTGTCCATTCCATTCAACTGCTCTTCCAAGTCCTTTGCTGTCTCTGACAGAATTACAATGTCATCGGCGAACCTCAAAGTTTTTACTTCTTCTCCATGAATTTTAATACTTACTCCGAATTTTTCTTTTGTTTCCTTTACTGCTTGCTCAATATACAGATTGAATAACATCGGGGACAGGCGACAACCCTGTCTCACTCCTTTCCCAACCACTGCTTCCCTTTCATGCCCCTCGACTTTTATAACTGCCATCTGGTTTCTGTACAAATTGTAAATAGCCTTTCTCTCCTTGTATTTTACCCCTGCCACCTTCAGAATTTGAAAGAGAGTATTCCAGTTAACATTGTCAAAAGCTTTCTCTAAGTCTACAAATGCTAGAAACGTAGGTTTGCCTTTTCTGAATCTTTCTTCTAAGATAAGTCGTAAGGTAAATGAATGTGCGCAACGGAAATACTGAAAGCGAAAATGAAGATTTGGCCCTCTTTGTCTACCCCCTGAAGCAGATCTTAGGATCTCTTAATGGTGATTATCTCCTCATTCTTGCAGTTTAACATATAAATTACAACATAAACATAAACGAATGATTAAGGGAACTAGTAACTACCAAATGATAAATGCTGTTTCCGTTTATACATTTATTGTAGATTAAAACCCCTTTATGTTACAAATGTTTATATCAATGTCCAATGCACATAAAGGGATACAAACGAATTTCGCAACTAATACGATTGATCAGTTGCCCAAATCTGCCCATTTTATGGCTGTGCGGTTTAACATAAATAACGCGAGACGACTGACATCATATACGTACCAAACACTAGAACACACTACTTTCAAAATGGAAATAAAATCTACGTGATCACAGCTGTTTAGTTTTATAACCCTAATAAGCCGAAGCAAGTAGCGATATCACTGGATGTACTGCGTCCGGTGCGTCGGAGTAATGGTTCTCCTACACGTCTGCGACGACGGAAAAACTCCAGCCACAAAATATTTTTTAAAAACTCATTCATACACTAGGAGAGCACAAGACAGTCCTTTGACTAATACTGTCTTCTGCTCTCTGTGTTCTACAGATGAGAAAGGCGAACTCTCAGCCACAAGGACAGAATGCAGATAACATCTCAACGTAAGTATAGGCAGAAGAACTGCTCTCAATCACTGAACACTGCATACTCAATGACGACTCCCAACCCAGAGGCGAAATCCAGAATCGCATAAGGTCATAACAGTACAGTGCCTAAACGTTGTAACCATAAAATCTCCTGAGAGCAAAGACACCAAGTCCGTCTGTACCAACAAAAGGTGATACTGAGCGATCGTCCAACATGATCGCTCAGAATGGAAGACCTCTTCTCTCCACTGCTTGCTTCCCAGCTAAGCTTGGCTTTCCTCCCTCGTAACTCAGAAGACGAATCATATTATCGAAATCACTGAATATTCTCCCTCTTTACAGATTCTTATGAACGCCGACCAACCATATTTTAGTCTTTTGTGGTCCAGTGCGGAAAGTTTGCGAGGAAATATCTATACTCATGCAATGGTACGCTTCTCAGAGTAAAAGTCGTTGGAAATAACCCAGCCTGCAATTTCTGAGGTAACATTTCCTCATTCCTTTCTGCTGCGTCCAAGATTTTCAGAGTTGCCGAAATATTACCGGTTTATCCGTCCGGCCCCACTTCAAAACCGGCCGGCCGCCACTGTATTGTGTTTCCGCGCCCAGGTGTCCAGACCGTCCGTCTTGGAACTTCCTGTGTTAAACAGGACCAACACACACCCATGCGGGCTTTTCCACCCAGGGCTTGAGTTGCCCCTGCTGTTGAATTTCCACCGGCGTTCCAACCTCTACTAGTATAGGCATCATTAACTACGCCATTTTGATAATAAAGACACTCCGTCACCTTTCTTACAATAAACGTTAAAAATTATTTACAAGGTGTACATGATAATGTCAGTCTTCTTTAAATATTCATATATACGACGTACAACCTATCAAATGATACCTAACTCCAATTGTAAATCACGGCAAAGTATGTAGATGAGTGCTTGTAAGGTGCGAAATTATACTCACCTTACAATATATGACGTAAACTTCAGAGACCCGTGTCAATAGGTTGACTCGCATTGAGTGAACGCACTCAGACCCGGAGTGTGACTGAAAAATATTCGTGTAGCTGACGTACCTACTGAGACTTGTTTCATTCAGTTGTGTCATTCGACTGCAAAAAAAATCTTTACGTAAAAACTATCAATTGGCCAAATGGTTGTTAAAACCAGTCATTTGTTCAGCACTACCTGTGTGAACTCAATGCACTATTGCCACATAAACTGCGTCAGCGAAAGCGGTCTGCTCGGTAGTAGGCATTTCTACGTGATGATGAATGGGCGAAGTGTGGCTTATCCATTAAATGGGACTGCTTGTAGAACACTAGTACGACCCAATATTGAGTACAACTCGAGTGTGTGGGATCCCCGGCAGATTGGATTAAAGCAAGACATCTAAGCAACACAAGCCGCGACATTGTCGCGAAAAAACAGTGACCCGTATATGTGATAAGTTTCCTTTAATTTACGTCTATGATCACAAACTTTTTGTTAACAGATTACCAGTTTCGATCTTAAATGACCATCATCAGATCTGTTTCATAAAAACAAAGTCCTAATGTACTGAGGCCATAGTGGCATCGTCAAATGATTCCGTATTTACCATTTGACGATGCCACAATGGCTGCTGTACATTAGGACTTTGTTTTTATGAAACAGATCTGATGATGGTCATTAAAGACCGAAAGCGGTAATCTGTTAACGAAAAGTTTGTGACCATATACGTAAATTAAAGGAAACGTATTAGATCTAAGCAATTTAGGGGCGTGTTGCTAGATTTGTTACCAGTAGTTTCCATAAACACAAAAGTATTACGGAGGTGCTTTGTGCACTCAAATGAGTATCCATGGAGGGAAGACGACGATCTTTTCGCGAGGCACAGTAGGGAAATTTAAAGATCTACCATTTTGAGCTGACTGCAGAACGTTTTTACTGCCGCCGACGTACGTTTCGCGTAAGGACCACGAAGGTTAGATAAGAGAAATTAGAGCTCGTACGGAGGGCTCTAAACAGTTGTTTTTTCGTCGCTCCATTCGTGCGTGGAACAGGAAAGCAAATGACAAGTAGTAGTACAACATACACTCCGCCATGCACCATATGGTGCTTGCGGAGTCTCTGTGTAGTTGCAGATATAAAAGGGCCTGTTGAAACGTACTCTTAGCATATTTATGTCAAAATTCTTAAATCTTGTTAAATAAAACATTCGTTATTAACATTATACACTTCTGTTCTTCATGTCTACGTATTTGCAGTTCTCTACCGCTAAAGGGCTCCGAATTGAAGCGTGTAACATGGCGGTGTGTAGTGGGAGTATGTCGGCGTGTGACGAACAGGGTGCTGTAGTCGAGTTTCGCATTCGAAGAGTTCGTCCACACGTGGAGCTCCCTCTCCTTCACGTCCGCAGCTCGTAGTCTAGTGGCTAGCGTTGCTCCCTCTGGACCGCGGGGTCCCGGGTTCGATTCCTGCCAGGGTCGAGAATTTCCTCCGCCCAGGGACTGAGTGTTCGCCTTGTCCTCATCATACGAGAACAATGGAATGCGTGGACTCTGAGAAGACTGGGATTTAGTACGAACGTTGACAACCGCGCAGACGAGTGTCCCTTAAAACAAATATCATCTACCCTTCAAGATGACAGTGCCAGACCACATACGAACGCTGCGACATCTGCAACAATCCATCACCTTGGATTCACTGTCATCGATCATCCTCCACAGGGCCCGAATTGGCCTTCTCAGATTTTCGTGTGGTTCCAAAGCTTAAAGCACACCTTCGAGGACGTTACTGTGATAGTGATGAAGCGATGCCAGCAGAGATGAGGTTGTGGTTCCGTCAGCAAAGTCAAATAGTGTCCACTGACTCCATCAACAAACTGGTCTGCCGTTGAGAGAAATCTGTTCGTCTCCAGGGTGACTATGTTGAGAAATGAACATGTAAGACATGATGAATAAAAATGTAGAATATTTATAAAGTTCTTTTTATTTAAACAGATTTAAGAGTTAAAGTATAAATAATTCGCAGACATCGCTTTTCTACACGGCCTCGCAGATGTAGCTGCAGAAGTGGCAATGTGATTATAGCGTGCGTTTGTAGTCGCGGGCCGAGGGACAAGGCTTCTTCTAATAGGCAGAATAACGGAAGATGAGAAGTAGGCACAGTCACATGCTTTTCCCGGTTAATACGTCTGTTTTTCTCGGATGTTTTATATGAGGTCAGTTTTTGCGCCCCCTTTGTGGCTGTGCCCTCGTCCGTGTCCTATCTCGATACACGCTCTGGTGACTGGAACATTCAGCCCGAACAAGGTGTTGTGTATGGAGTAAAGATACAGATGCAAACGTAAACAAGAAGAGAAGACTGTGGGGCAGAACGTGCCCGGGACTCGCTCGGAAGCCCTTACGGTCGCGGGCTGCAGTATCCCTTCGCCGGCTGAAGTCGTAAAGACGGGGCGGCGGAAAGTCGTAAGCGCGAAACGGGCCACGCGAGTGCCTGCGCGATCACGCAAGGCAGTCTGCGGTCCCCAGGGAGCCACGTGGCCGTCACGTGGTCAGGAGCCGGCGAGGGTAAATTCACACCACCGGGGACGAACGTGACGTCGTTCTAACGTCATATGTTGTACCGAAGACGGCACGTACTGCCTGTCGATTTTCGTGATCGTTCGGTTCACAACATGTGAGACGAGCATGACGGTCTAAGCAAAAGCTGTTGCCTCGATTACAGTGAGCTGAGGGTTACGCTATTTCTTTTATTGCATGGTTGGGGGACAGAAATGAAAGAGGAAGCCACCTGGTAGAATTTTGCACAGAGCACAACATAATCATAACTAACACTTGGTTTAAGAATCATGAAAGAAGGTTGTATACATGGAAGAACCCTGGAGATACTAAAAGGTATCAGATAGATTATATAATGGTAAGACAGAGATTTAGGAACCAGGTTTTAAATTGTAAGACATTTCCAGGGGCAGATGTGGACTCTGACCACAATCTATTGGTAATGACCTGTAGATTAAAACTGAAGAAACTGCAAAAAGGTGGGAATTTAAGGAGATGGGACCTGGATAAACTAAAAGAACCAGAGGTTGTACAGAGATTCAGGGAGAGCATAAGGGAGCAATTGACAGGAATGGGGGAAATAAATACAGTAGAAGAAGAATGGGTAGCTTTGAGGGAGAAGTAGAGAAGGCAGCAGAGGATCAAGTAGGTAAAAAGACGAGGGCTAGTAGAAATCCTTGGGTAACAGAAGAAATATTGAATTTAATTGATGAAAGGAGAAAATATAAAAATGCAGTAAGTGAAACCCGGCAAAAAGGAATACAAACGTCTCAAAAATGAGATCGACAGGAAGTGCAAAATGGCTAAGCAGGGATGGCTAGAGGACAAATGTAAGGATGTAGAGGCCTATCTCACTAGGGGTAAGATAGATACCGCCTACAGGAAAATTAAAGAGACCTTTGGAGATAAGAGAACGACTTGTATGAATATCAAGAGCTCAGATGGAAACCCAGTTCTAAGCAAAGAAGGGAAAGCAGAAAGGTGGAAGGCGTATATAGAGGGTCTATACAAGGGCAATGTACTTGAGGACAATATTATGGAAATGGAAGAGGATGTAGATGAAGATGAAATGAGAGATATGATACTGCGTGAAGAGTTTGACAGAGCACTGAAAGACCTGAGTCGAAACAAGGCCCCCGGAGTAGACAATATTCCATTGGAACTACTGACGGCAGTGGGAGAGCCAGTCCTGACAAAACTCTACCATCTGGTGAGCAAGATGTATGAAACAGGCGAAATACCCTCAGACTTCAAGAAGAATATAATAATTCCAATCCCAAAGAAAGCAGGTGTTGACAGATGTGAAAATTACCGAACTATCAGCTTAATAAGTCACAGCTGCAAAATACTAACACGAATTCTTTACAGACGAATGGAAAAACTAGTAGAAGCCAACCTCGGGGAAGATCATTTTGGATCCCGTAGAAACACTGGAACACGTGAGGCAATACTGACCTTACGACTTATCTTAGAAGAAAGATTAAGGAAAGGCAAACCTACGTTTCTAGCATTTGTAGACTTAGAGAAAGCTTTTGACAATGTTGACTGGAATACTCTCTTTCAAATTCTAAAGGTGGCAGGGGTAAAATACAGGGAGCGAAAGGCTATTTACAATTTGTACAGAAACCAGATGGCAGTTACAATAGTCGAGGGACATGAAAGGGAAGCAGTGGTTGGGAAGGGAATAAGACAGGGTTGTAGCCTCTCCCCGATGTTGTTCAATCTGTATATTGAGCAAGCAGTAAAGGAAACAAAAGAAAAATTCGGAGTAGGTATTAAAATTCATGGAGAAGAAATAAAAACTTTGAGGTTCGCCGATGACATTGTAATTCTGTCAGAGACAGCAAAGGATTTGGAAGAGCAGTTGAATGGAATGGACAGTGTCTTGAAAGGAGGATATAAGATGAACATCAACAAAAGCAAAACAAGGATAATGGAATGTAGTCTAATTAAGTCGGGTGATGCTGAGGGAATTAGATTAGGAAATGAGGCACTTAAAGTAGTAAAGGAGTTTTGCTATTTGGGGAGCAAAATAACTGATGATGGTCGAAGTAGAGAGGATATAAAATGTAGGCTGGCAATGACAAGGAAAGCGTTTCTGAAGAAGAGAAATTTGTTAACATCCAGTATGATTTAAGTGTCAGGAAGTCATTTCTGAAAGTATTCGTATGGATTGTAGCCATGTATGGAAGTGAAACAGTTTGGACAAGAAGAGAATAGAAGCTTTCGAAATGTGGTGCTACAGAAGAATGCTGAAGATTAGATGGGTAGATCATATAACTAATAAGGAAGTATTGAATAGGATTGGGGAGAAGAGAAGTTTGTGGCACAACTTGACCAGAAGAAGGGATCGGTTGGTAGGACATGTTCTGAAGCATCAAGGGATCACCAATTTAGTATTGGAGGGCAGGGTGGAGGGTAAAAATCGTAGAGGGAGACCAAGAGATGAATACACTAAGCAGATTCAGAAGGATGTAGGTTGCAGTAGGTACTGGGAGATGAAAAAGCTTGCTCAGGATAGAGTAGCATGGAGAGCTGCATCAAACCAGTCTGAGGACTGAAGACCACAACAACATGTTAATGCCGAAGTTACGTTCCTTGTAGCCCGTCGGCTAGCCTTGCAGTCTAACGCGCTGCTTCCGGAGCGGGAAGCCCTTCGAATTAGTGTCGAGGTCCGGTGTGCTGACCAATCTGTGGATTGTTTTTAAGGCGGTTTTCCATCTGCCTCTGAGAATGCGGGCTAGTTCCCCTTATTCCGCCTCAGTTACACTGTGTCGGCGATTGCTGCTCAAACATTGTCTCCACATACACGAACACCATAATTACCCTACCACGCATACATTTGGCGTTACACTCTCTGGTATGGGACGTTCCCGAGGGGGGAGGGGTGGGGGGATCCACGGAGGCAGAACCTCACAATAACTCTAGGTTCGGTGTGGGGTGGGTTGGATGAGTGGACTGCTGTAACGTGTCGTGGGATTGTGAGAAACTGAGAGCTACGGAGGGACAAAGCCTCTCCATCGATTCTAGGTCCCCAGTTCAATACACAATACACTGTACTCAATGCATTCCTTGTAAATGCATGTTGTTGTTGTGGTTTTCAGTCCTGAGACTGGTTTGACGCAGCTCTCCATGCTATCCTATCCTGTGCAAGTTTCATCATCTCCCAGTACCTACTGTAACCTACATCCTTCTGAATCTGCTTAGTGTATTCATCTCTTGGTCTCCCTCTACGATTTTTACCCTCCACGCTGCCATCCAATTCTAAATTTGTGATTCGTTGATGCCTCAGAACATGTCCTGCCAACCGGTCCCTTCTTCTCGTCAAGTTGTGCCACAAACTCCTCTTCTCCCCAATTCTATTCAATACCTCCTCATTAGTTATGTGATCTACCCATCTAATCTTCAGCATTCTTCTGTAGCACCACATTTAGAAAGCTTCTATTCTCTTCCTGTCCAAACTATTTATCGTCCGTGTTTCACTTACATACATGGCTACACTCCATACGAATATTTTCAGAAATGACTTCCTGACATTTAAATCAATACTCGATGTTAACAAATTTCTCTTCTTCAGAAACGCTTTCCTTGCCATTGCCAGTCTACATTTTATATCCTCGCTACTTCGACCATCATCAGTTATTTTGCTCCCCAAATAGCAAAACTCCTTTACTACTTTAAGTGTCTCATTTCCTAATCTAATTCCCTCAGCATCACCCGACTTAATTCGACTACATTTCATTATCCTCGTTTTGTTGATGTTCATCTTATATCCTCCTTTCAAGACACTGTCCATTCCGTTCAACTGTTCTTCCAAGTCCTTTGCTGTCTCTGACAGAATTACAATGTCATCGGCGAACCTCAAAGTTTTTATCTCTTCTCCATGGATTTTAATACCTACTCCGAATTTTTCTTTTGTTTACTTTACTGCTTGCTCAATATACAGACTGAATAACATTGGGGAGAGGCTACAACCATGTCTCACTCCCTTCCCAACCACTGCTTCCCTTTCGTGCCCCTCGACTCTTATAACTGCCATCTGGTTTCTGTACAAATTGTAAATAGCCTTTCGCTCCCTGTATTTTACCCTTGCCACCTTCAGAATTTGAAAGAGAGTAATCCAGACAACATTCTCAAAAACTTTCTCTAAGTCTACAAATGCAAGAGACGTAGGTTTGCCTTTGTTTAATCTTTCTTCTAACAAGGGAACCTCCCCATCGCACCCCCCTCGGATTTAGTTATAAGTTGGCACAGTGGATAGGCCTTGATAAACTGAACACAGATGAATTCAGAAAACAGGAAGAAGTTGTGTGGAACTGTGAAAAAATAAGCAAAATGTACAAACTGAGTAGTCCATGAGCGACATAGGCAACATCATGAAGACCGTCAGCTCAGGAGCGCCGTGGTCCCGTGGTAGCGTGAGCAGCTGCAGAAGGAGAGGTCCTTGGTTCAAGTCATCCCTTGAGTGAAAATTTTACTTTCTTTATTTTTGCATAGTTATTATCTGTCCGTTCGTTCATTGACGTCTTTGTTCACTGTAATAAGTTTAGTGTCTGTGTTTTGCGACGGCATCGCAAAACCGTGCGATTAGTAGACGAAAGGACGTGCGTCTCCAACGGCAACCGAAAACATTTGATCGCAAGGTCATAGGTCAACCGATTACTCCACAGGAAAACACATCTGATATATTCTATACGACACTGGTGACGGCATGTGCGTCACATCACAGGAATATGTTGTCGACCCACCTAACTTGTACACTTGGTGAATGGGTAAAAAGATTCTTCTACCTTGCCCGATTTAGGTTTTCTTGTGAATGTGATAATCACTCCCAAAAAAGTGATGAAAACATAAGATTTTGTCACATAAACTGAAAATAAAAAATTAAACATTTCACTCGATGGAAGATTTGAACCAAGGACCTTTCGTTCGGCAGCTGCTCACGTTACCACGAGACCACGGCGCTCCTGCGTTTCCAGTGTCCTTGATGTTGCCTATCTTCCCATGAACTACTCAGTTTGTATATTTTGCTTATTTTTTCACAGTTCCACACAACTTCTTCCTGTTTTCTCAATTGATCTGCGTTCAGTTTCTCAAGGCCTATTCACTGTGCCAACTTATAACTAAATCTGAGGGGGGTGCGATTAGGAGGTTCCCTTGTAAGATAAGTCGTCAGGTCAGTATTGCCTCACGTGTTCCAATATTTCTACGGAATCCAAACTGATCTTCCCCGAGGTCGGCTTCCACTAGTTTTTCCATTCGTCTGTAAAGAATTCGTGTTAGTATTTTGCAGCTGTGACTTATTACACTGATAATTCGGTAATTTTCACATCTGTCAACACCTGCTTTCTTTGGGATTGGAATTATTATATTCTTCTTGAAGTCTGAGGGTATTTCGCCTGTCTCATACATGTTGCTCACCAGATGGTAGAGTTTTGTCAGGACTGGCTCTCCCAAGGCCGTCAGTAGTTCTAATGGAATGTTGTCTACTCCCGGGGCCTTGTTTCGACTTATGTCTTTCAGTGCTCTGTCAAACTCTTCACGCAGTATCGTATCTCCCATTTCATCTTCATCTACATCCTCTTCCATTTCCATAATACTGTCTTCAAGTACATCGCCCTTGTATAGACCCTCTAAATACTCCTTCCAACTTTCTGCTTTCTCTTCTTTGCTTAGAACTGGGTTTCCATCTGAGCCCTTGATATTCATACAAGTGGTTCTCTTTTCTCCAAAGGTCTCTTTATTTTTCCTGTAGGCAGTATCTATCTTACCCCTAGTGAGATAGGCCTCTACATCCTTACATTTGGCCTCTATACATGCCTGCTTAGCCATTTTGCACTTCCTGTCGATCTCATTTTTGAGACGTTTGTATTCCTTTTTGCCTGCTTCATTTACTGCATTTTTATATTTTCTCCTTTCATAAATTAAATTCAATATTTCTTCTGTTACCCAAGGAGTTCTACCAGCCCTCGTCTTTTTACCTACTTGATCCTCTGCTGCCTTCACTACTTCATCCCTCAGAGCTACCCATTCTTCTTCTACTGTACTGCTTTCCCCCATTGCTGTCAATTGTTCCCTTATGCTCTCCCTGAAACTGTGTACAACCTCTGGTTCAGTCAGTTTATCCAGGTCCCATCTCCTTAAATTCCCACCTGTTTGCAGTTTCTTCAGTTTTAATCTACAGTTCATAACCAATAGATTGTGGTCAGAATCCACATCTGCCCCTGGAAATGTCTTACAATTTAAAACCTGGTTCCTAAATCTCTGTCTTACCATTATATAATCTATCTGATACCTTCTAGTATCTCCAGGATTCTTCCATGTGCACAACCTTCTTTTATGATTCTTGAACCAAGTGTTAGCTATGATTAAGTTATGCTCTGTGCAAAATCCTACCAGATGGCTCCCTCTTTCATTTCTTACCCCCAATCCATATTCACCTACTATGTTTCCTTCTCTCCCTTTTCCTACTCTCGAATTCCAGTCACCCATGACTATTAAATTTTCGTCCCCCTTCACTACCTGAATAATTTCTTTTATCTCATCATACATTTCATCAATTTCTTCATCATCTGCAGATCTAGTTGGCATATAAACTTGTACTACTGTAGTACGCGTGGGCGTCGTGTCTATCTTGGCCACAATAATGCGTTCACTATGCTGTTTGTAGTAGCTTACCCGCACTCCTATTTTTTTATTCATTATTAAACCTACTCCTGCATTACCCCTATTTGATTTTGTGTTTATAACCCTGTAGTCACCTGACCCGAAGTCTTGTTCATCCTGCCACCGAACTTCACTAATTCCCACTATGTCTACCTTCAACCTATCCATTTCCCTTTTTAAATTCTCTAACCTACCTGCCCGATTAAGGGATCTGACATTCCACGTTCCGATCTGTAGAATGCCAGTTTTCTTTCTCCTGATAACAACGTCCTCTTGAGTAGTCCCCGCCCGGAGATCCGAATGGGGGACTATTTTACCTCCGGAATATTTTACCCAAGAGGACGCCATCATCATTTAACCATACAGTAAAGCTGCATGCCCTCGGGAAAAATTACGGCTGTAGTTTCCCCTTGCTTTCAGACGTTCGCAGTACCAGCACAGCAAGGCCATTTTGGTTATTGTTACAGGGCCAAATCAGTCAATCATCCAGACTGTTGCCCCTGCAACTACTGAAAAGGTTGCTGCCCCTCTTCAGGAACCACACGTTTGTCTGGCCTCTCAACAGATACCCTTCCATTGTGGTTGCATCTACGGTACGGCCATCTGTATCGCTGAGGCACGCAAGCCTCCCCACCAACGGCATGGTCCATGGTTCAGGGGGGGGAGGCGTAAATGCATAAAGTTGTGTATTCATCTGGACTGGGCTGTGGATTACGGAGAGATTAAAGCGTTTGCAAGAATTAAATCCGAAATTTGCTGAAAACGTAGTATTAACTATTTTACTTAAGACGCCTTCATCAACTATGAAACTGAGACGTCACGTCGATTTACAGGCAGGAAACAAGTTGAATGCAACCAGCGTTGAATCCAATGACATAAATTGGACAGTGGTCATTAAGGTGTCTTAGCAACATACACTCCTGAAAATGGAAAAAAGAACACATTGACACCGGTGTGTCAGACCCACCATACTTGCTCCGGACACTGCGAGAGGGCTGTACAAGCAATGATCACACGCACGGCACAGCGGACACACCAGGAACCGCGGTGTTGGCCGTCGAATGGCGCTAGCTGCGCAGCATTTGTGTACCGCCGCCGTCAGTGTCAGCCAGTTTGCCGTGGCATACGGAGCTCCATCGCAGTCTTTAACACTGGTAGCATGCCGCGAAGCGTGGACGTGAACCGTATGTGCAGTTGACGGACTTTGAGCGAGGGCGTATAGTGGGCATGCGGGAGGCCGGGTGGACGTACCGCCGAATTGCTCAACACGTGGGGCGTGAGGTCTCCACAGTACATCGATGTTGTCGCCAGTGGTCGGCGGAAGGTGCACGTGCCCGTCGACCTGGGACCGGACCGCAGCGACGCACGGATGCACGCCAAGACCGTAGGATCCTACGCAGTGCCGTAGGGGACCGCACCGCCACTTCCCAGCAAATTAAGGACACTGTTGCTCCTGGGGTATCGGCGAGGACCATTCGCAACCGTCTCCATGAAGCTGGGCTACGGTCCCGCACACCGTTAGGCTGTCTTCCGCTCACGCCCGAACATCGTGCAGCCCGCCTCCAGTGGTGTCGCGACAGGCGTGAATGGAGGGACGAATGGAGACGTATCGTCTTCAGCGATGAGAGTCGCTTCTGCCTTGGTGCCAGTGATGGTCGTATGCGTGTTTGGCGCCGTGCAGGTGAGCGCCACAATCAGGACTGCATACGACCGAGGCACACAGGGCCAACACCCGGCATCATGGTGTGGGGAGCGATCTCCTACACTGGCCGTACACCACTGGTGATCGTCGAGGGGACACTGAATAGTGCACGGTACATCCAAACCGTCATCGAACCCATCGTTCTACCATTCCTAGACCGGCAAGGGAACTTGCTGTTCCAACAGGACAATGCACGTCCGCATGTATCCCGTGCCACCCAACGTGCTCTAGAAGGTGTAAGTCAACTACCCTGGCCAGCAAGATCTCCGGATCTGTCCCCCATTGAGCATGTTTGGGACTGGATGAAGCGTCGTCTCACGCGGTCTGCACGTCCAGCACGAACGCTGGTCCAACTGAGGCGCCAGGTGGAAATGGCATGGCAAGCCGTTCCACAGGACTACATCCAGCATCTCTACGATCGTCTCCATGGGAGAATAGCAGCCTGCATTGCTGCGAAAGGTGGATATACACTGTACTAGTGCCGACATTGTGCATGCTCTGTTGCCTGTGTCTATGTGCCTGTGGTTCTGTCAGTGTGATCATGTGATGTATCTGACCCCAGGAATGTGTCAATAAAGTTTCCCCTTCCTGGGACAATGAATTCACGGTGTTCTTATTTCAATTTCCAGGAGTGTAGTTTATTTTTAGAAACTGAAAATCAATTTCAGGACTCGTTCTGTAATTAGAAAGGATCGGTACCCATTCTAGCAGACAAATTAAAGCAGCGACTCATTTAACTAGGTAAGCTCAACAAAGGCTGTTTCAAAACTTTAGGATATTGAGGATATCTCGAAAACGTGTCGATGTTGGTGCAATTTGTTGTAATAAAATGACGAAAAATGTCATATTTGTGATTACAGGGCTGTTTTAATTTAAAAAGTTCCTGTTCATAAAATAAATGTACTAAAAAAACTAGCTTGTAAATTTTCCTTTCCACTTTATAGAGGGCTGACACTAACTTACATTTTAATTATTTTGGACAAGGGTCTGTCTTTTCTGTGCATTCTATTCTGAGTGGTAGTTTATTTTACCAAATTATCAACGTGTGTGAATATTTACGTGTATGTGCGTGTTTCACGCTTAATTTGTAAATTGCTGACAATGACAACTCACTTCTGAGAGGAAGGGAGGTAGGGAGAGAGAGAGAGACAGAGACAGAGAGTGAGAGAGGGAGAGAGGGAGGGAGGGAGGAATAGATAGAGGTAGGGAGAGAGAGAATGTACTTCTATTAAATTAATAAGAGAATCCCAGAATCTTTAACAAACACGAAAATGAAAAAAAAAATTGTTAGGAAATAGCAGGATGCGAGCCAACTACTTTCCAATTCGTAACTGTTCGCTTATAACCAGTACACCAAAATGGACTTGGAAAGCTTTTGACTGTCCTGTAACTTAGATTGCATGAAGGCACTAACCACTGTTATGTCACTACCTAACATTTAATTAGTAAAAAAGCCTCACAAGAACGATGTGTTTTCGTAAGTGTTCAATGCGCCGCTGAATACAAACGACGTATTTTCATAACACGCAAGTAGTAATAGTAACCAATAAAATACGAAAATTCTTGAATCACCAATCACCTTCATTTTCGTTTTAATACAAATAATTGTACCAACATCGACGCATTTTCGAGGGATCTGTAATTTACTGGTGTTTTGGGACAGCATTTATTCTTAGGAGATAACTTACTATTTAAATCCTATGAAATACAGGCTTCCAGTATGGCGTCTACTAAGTTCCAAACGATCACGAGAGACAGAGACAGCTGACGCTGTCGTTGATGCAGTGTGTGCTGTCGAAATGGGGATTAGGAATAACGTGATCTACATTTTGAATATTAGACAAGTTTGCACTTTTGATTTCTCATTCAGAAATCGTATTTTTAGGGAGTCTGTTTGTGAGAAGGTCGTGCCATCCATTTTGTTTACCATCTGGTGCCAGAATTCCATAGCGAGAGGAGACAGTTAATCATTCCACAGTACTACTGCTCGTGTTGGTTCGGATCCCATGGTTGAAGCGCTAATATACACTGAAGCCTCAAAGAAACTGGTATAGGCATGCATATTCAAATGCAGAGATATGTAAACACGCAGAATACGGCGGTGCGGTCGGCAACGCCTATACAGGGTGAGTCACCTAACATTACCGCTGGATATATTTCATAAACCACATCAAATACTGACGAATCGATTCCATAGACCGAACGTGAGGAGAGGGGCTAGCGTAATTGGTTAATACAACCCATTAAAAAATGCACGGAAGTATGTTTTTTAACACAAACCTACGTTTTTTTAAAATGGAACCCCGTTAGTTTTGTTAGCACATCTGAACATATAAACAAATACGTAATCAGTGCCGTTTGTTGCATTGTAAAATGTTAATTACATCCGGAGATATTGTAACCTAAAGTTGACGCTTGAGTACCACTCCTCCGCTGTTCGATCGTGTGTATCGGAGAACACCGAATTACGTAAGGATCCGAAGGGAAAGGTGATGGACCTTAGGTACAGAAGAGACTGGAACAGCACATTATGTCCACATGATAACACCTTTTTATTGGTCTTTTTCACTGATGCACATGTACATTACCATGAGGGATGAGGTACACGTACACACATGGTTTCCGTTTTCAATTACGGAGTGGAATAGAGTGTGTCCCGACATGTCAGGCCAATAGATGTTCAATGTGGTGGCCATCATTTGCTGCACACAATTGCAATATCTGGCGTAATGAGTGTCGTACACGCTGCAGTACATCTGGTGTAATGTCGCCGCAGACTGCCACAATACGTTGTTTCATATCCTCTGGGGTTGTAGGCACATCACGGTACACATTCTCCTTTAACGTACCCCACAGAAAGAAGTCCAGAGGTGTAAGATCAGGAGAACGGGCTGGCCAATTTATGCGTCCTCCACGTCCTATGAAACGCCCGTCGAACATCCTGTCAAGGGTCAGCCTAGTGTTAATTGCGGAATGTGCAGGTGCACATACCGCATTCGTCGACGCGTTTCCAGTGGGACATTTTCGAGCAACGTTGGCAGATCATTCTGTAGAAACGCGATGTATGTTGCTGCTGTTTGGGCCCCTGCAATGAAATGAGGACCAATGAGGTGGTCGCCAATCATTCCGCACCATACATTTACAGTCCACGGTCGCTGTCGCTCTACCTGTCTGAGCCAGCGAGGATTGTCCACGGACCAGTAATGCATGTTCCGTAGATTCACTGCCCCGTGGTTTGTGAAACCCGCTTCATCGGTAAACAGGTAGAACTGCAACGCATTCTCTGTCAATGCCCATTGACAGAATTGCACTCGATGATTAAAGTCATCACCATGTAATTGCTGATGTAGCGACGCATGAAACGGATGAAAGCGGTGACGATGCAGTATGCGCATGACACTACTTTGACTCAGTCCACCGGCTCTCGCGATGTCCCGTGTACTCATGTGTGGGTTCATGGCAACAGCAGCTAACAAACCAACTGCACCCGGTTCTCCTGTGACGGGCCTGTTACGGACCCGTTTGCGTGCTACGACCATACCTGTTGCATACAGTTGGCGGTAGATGTTTTGCAATGTGCGGCACGTTGGATGCTCTCTGTCCGGGTACCGTTCTGCATACACCCTGCAGGCTTCAGCTGCATTTCGACGACACTCGCCATAGATGAGAATCATCTCCGCCTTTTCAGAGTTCGAATACACCATGGTCACAGTTCCTACAACACTACACTATCACAGACGTCTGGTAACACGGTGTACTACAGTTGGACTGCGTGCGGAGACGAATGCAGAATAACAATAGCAGCAAGCGCTACATGCGGACACTGTGACAGCTAGACCAAACCACAACAGTGCACTACAGCCACACTCGTAAACACGGTCGTCATCGTAAACATGTCCCTGAAGATGCTGCTCGCCGACCGTGGCCCGTGTTTATTACAACACGCAACTGAACGTCGGAGGTTTCAAGCGTCAACTTTAGGTTACAATATCTCCGGATGTAATTAACATTTTACAATGCAACAAACGGCACTGATTACGTATTTGTTTATATATTCAGATGTGATAACAAATCTAACGTGGTTCCATTTAAAAAAACGTAGGTTTGTGTTAAAAAACATACTTCCGTGCATTTTTGTATGGTTTGTATTAAACAATTACACTAGCCCTCTACTCACGTTCGGTCTGTGGAATCGGTTCGTCAGTATATGATGTGGTTTACGAAATATATCCAGCGGTAACGTTAGGTGACTCACCCTGTATAAGACAACAAGTGACTGCCGCAGTTGTTAGATCCATTACTGCAGCTAGAATGGAAGGTTATCAAGATTTAAGTGAGTTTGAACGTGGTATCATAGCCGGTGCACGAGCGACTGGACACAGCATCTCCGAGTTAGCAATGAAGTGGGAATTTTCCCATAAGACCATTTCACCGTGAGGCCGGCCGAAGTGGCCGTGCGGTTAAAGGCGCTGCAGTCTGGAACCGCAAGACCGCTACGGTCGCAGGTTCGAATCCTGCCTCGGGCATGGATGTTTGTGATGTCCTTAGGTTAGTTAGGTTTAACTAGTTCTAAGTTCTAGGGGACTAATGACCTCAGCAGTTGAGTCCCATTGTGCTCAGAGCCATTTCACCGTGAATATCAGGAATCCTGTAAAACAGCCAATCTCCCTCATCGCTTCGGCCGGAGAAAGGTCCTTCAATAACGGGAGCAACAACGACTGTGCAGTTGGTGTGATACGGGACCCCTGATGCGTCTAAATACGACTCTGACAGGTGACGTGCTATGTAAGCATCCTGTCTGATCACCTGCATCATTTCATATCCATTGTTCATTCCGAAGGACTCGGAGAATTCTTATAGTACAATGCGACACCCCACACGCCCAGAATTGCTACAGAGTGGCTCCAGCAATAGTTTTCTGAGTTTAAACACTTCCGCTGGCCACCCAACTCCCCAGACATGAACATTATTGAGCATATCTGCGTGCGTTGGAACGTGCTGTTCAGAATAAATCTCTACCCCCCTCATACTCTTATGGATTTATGGACAGCCCTGTAGGATTCATGGTGTGAATTCCCTCCAGCATGCCGGCCGCGGTGGTCTAGTGGTTCTAGGCGCGCAGTCCGGAACCGCGGGACTGCTACGGTCGCAGGTTCGAGTCCTGCCTCGGGCATGGATGTGTGTGATGTCCTTAGGTTAGTTAGGTTTAAGTAGTTCTAAGTTCTAGGGGACTGATGACCACAGAAGTTAAGTCCCATAGTGCTCAGAGCCATTTGAACCCTCCAGCACTACTTCAGACATTAGTCGAGTCTATGCTACGTCGTGTTGCGGCAGTGCTGCGCGCTCGCGGGGGGCCTACACGATATTAGGCAGGTGTACCGGTTTCTTTGGCTCTTCAGTATAGAATCAGTGTGTTCAGGTGGATCGTAGTGAACGCCATGCTGGATCTCAATAGCACCATGCGACTATAGTCCGATTCATGAATGATGTCGGATTATGCAGGTCTAATAATAAATGGGGATTGCGTTGTTGCCGGTTCTAAGTGACAGTTGTGGTACGCACTCACACGCACTTGGCGCTTGAAGAAGTATCCTGCAAATTATGTCTCCCACTTGTTCATGTAGATGTTATCGCTTACCACTACCATCAATGATGAAACCTCGAAACAAATGTAATAAAAAATTGATGTTCTATTGCAGTGCCTGTGTTATTAATAAGAACGATACTATATTCCATCTGACATATAAGCAAAGAGCTCTGGAAAACTTAAGATCAGATAAGGCAGCAGGGATAGATAACACTCCGTTGGAATTTCTAAAGTCATTGGGAGTAGTGGCAAAAAAATGGCTATTCGCGTTGATGTGTAGAATTTACGAGACCGTCGATACACCATCAGACTTTCGGAGAAAGATCAGCCACAAAATTCCGAATGTTGCAAGAGCCGACAAGTGCGAGAATCATAGCACAATCAGCTTAACAGCTCATGCATTCGAGTTGGTCACAAGAATAATAGGCAGAAGAATGGAAAATAAAATTGTAGATCTACCTTATGGCGATTATTTTGGCCTTAACAAAGGTCAGAGAGTCAGTTCTGACCTTGAGGTTTGTAACGGAACCAAGAATGACGAAAAATCTAAACCAGTTCATAGGATTTGTCGACCTGGAAAAAGTGTTCGACAATGGAAAATGGTGCAAGGTGTTCCAAATTCTGAGAAAAAGAGGACTAGGCTATAGGGGAAGACGGGTAATACACAATATGTACAAGAACCAACAGGGAAAATAATAGTGGAAGAGCTACAACGAAGTGCTCGTATTAAAACGGGTACTAGACAGGGACATAGTCTTTCGCCCCTGCTGTCCAGTCGATACATCGAAGAAGCAAATGACGGGAAGTCTTTCGCCCCTGCTGTCCACTCGATACATCGAAGAAGCAAATGACGGAAAGTTTCAAGAGTTACTGGTATTATAATTCTAAGTGTCTGTGACACATTAAATGGGTGTGATGGTAAGTTAATTTCTGGAGAGAAGGTAGAAAGTGACAATAAAATATTGTGATTAGCCTCCACCCCTCACCATACACAAACCCTGGGATTGTATAATAATTTCAGTCGGTATGTTGCCTAGTGGTATGCAAAGTGGCTCTCTTGATCTTACGTAGTTAATTACTGCTCTCCAGAATAATGAATAAGGAAGTTTTTATCTATCAAAGTAAACAAGCATCACGACTAACTCGGTTTATTGATTTAAAAGTATATGATAAAGTCATCTCACACATACTGACGAAGTAGATGGTCTCAGGTTTGACTCTTATAAACGCGACCAGTAGAAAACAATTTAATCGCAAATTTGTACCGTGATTGCCGAGATGTTAATATTAAAATACAGATAGCGCTGCAGAAGAATGTGCGTTTGTACTTGGGGCCAGAATTGAAAGCATATCGATGGTAAAATCTGCAAGCAAGTCTTCAGAATGCAGCTTGAAATTACCGAAACTCACTGAAAATGGGTTGACTGTCTTTACAGTTCATCTCGCGATCACGACTGGATCGGACCATGTTAACCTGCAGGTGGAGGCTGAAGCGGCTGCGAAATCATTCACTAGTTTCGTACCAACGCCCTCCTCTGTGGCTAAGTTGAACTCAGCCGAACAGTATTCTAAGTTCCCCTCATCTGCTCGAAGAGACACTTGGCTGATCAGCTGATTAGGTGTGGAGAAGGGGTTTAGTGGAGGTGGACCCCGGTTAAGGAGAGTTCGGAGGTGAACCACCCTGGCAGAAAACTGATTTTCTGCTGCCAACTTCCTAAAACTAAGACTTGTATTTTTCCGATTTTGTACGATATATCACTTCGATTATCTGAACTATGGAAATACCGCTTACCGACCAGTAAAAACAGGCCTTCTAAGAAGCTGGTCCAATCACCTGACTCTTGTTGTGGGCAGTTAACCAGTAGTACACCCTCCAACACTTGGTGCTGAAAAACTGTGCCACACTCTCTCTGTCTTTGTTATGACCAATGACGTGGGATCCCGGCAGCACAATCGACTTTCTCCTTTTAACTCATAAATTATTTACTTTAGGTAGTCTTCGCTGTTCTTACATTGTATTAAGCATTTGGTTTTTGTAAGGCCTGAGCTTGATAGCATCCAATGCTGTCGTAGGTGGCCTAACTCCCAGGTTCTGACTCCACTTTCGGATGTTGTCTTTTGTTGGTGGCGTATTTCGAAATTTCGAAGAAGCCCCGCTTTCTATGTTCTGTTCACAGTTGCATTCTTCCAGGCCTTGCCAAAAACAGGACATGCCCTCCTTCCACATTGAGGTTGTTAAAAACAACCTCTGTTGCTGTTACTACGCTGCGGGAGATTGTATTCGCGTATCTGTATTGTGACTTCTGGCGAGCGGTGCCCTGCGGCAGTTCTTCAAAGCAAGGCCGGCTGACCAAATGGCGTTGACCTCTTCCGCTGCTAGCAAGTTCTTTGGTGAATTCCCCCTATGGCTAGGATCCGCTGTCAGCCTACGTAATCAGCTGCGTGGCTGTGCCCTTGAAGCTCAGCTCAATGTACATTTACAGTGGTCTGTTATTTATACGAACCATGACCATTAATGTAAGCTACGTTAATTGAGTACTGACAGCCACTAGTACTGATACCCATGTCATTTATCTGTGGAGACCAGTTAGTCCGATTTGACTGGTCTGTTTAATTTTAGTTTATATCAGTTACAGGGTGGTTTTGGCAAAAGACAGTCATGTAACGGGATATACCTGTGTGTGGAGGCTCCGAGGAGAATGAACGTTACCAGGCAGCATTTGTTATCGTCACACAGGCTTAGTACCTGGCGTGATGGAATGATACCACAACACTATCACCTCTGGTTCGCATAGCCAGCAATATTGACGGCAGGCATTACGTATGTGATGTTTGGAGAACGGTGGCTGCGCTCTGTCTTTGAGCTCTCTTTGAGGTTTCATTTCAGCAGTGTAACCTACCTCAATAATGAGGATCTTCAACAGTTGTCCTCGACAACATCTTCTGCAGATCTCTCACCCGCTAGAAACATCTGGTCATGGAGTACAAAGAGCCTGGCACGCCATCACTCACCAGCCACCACGACTGCTGACCTTTCACATACAGCTGAAGCAGAGCAGTGTGAGAGAGCCATTTTTGTCCTCGAAGGTCAGCTTGACTCGATGTGCAACATTGTTAGAGCTATTTTTGTTCCCAGAGGTGGCAGAATTGTGTACTAAATGTCACGCCCCTATTGTACCATCAGATAATCCTTAACTGAAATAATGCATTCTTCCTGCCTCAATGCATACGGAAAATAAGTAACTTTTCGTTGTCTTCCATCCTTCCTGGCGTTGCAGTTTGAATGGCCAGAAGCGTATTTAAATATAGGATCGGTAATTGTGTTCAAAAAGGAATTTGAATCAGAGAAAAGCTGCATTTAAGTTTTTGTTACTGGTGGGGGTAAAATGCAGTTCATATTATTTTGCAGACACATTCATCTATATGTACACTCTAAGGCGAAAAGAAATGACACACCGTGAAGGAATTATCCGAATGGGATGGGAATTGGTAAATGTGGCGTACATGTACAGAAATCCAAATGATTCCAGTTTCAGAAAAATTGGATGATTTGCTCAGGACAGGGGTCTTCACAAATTGACCAAGTCAATAACCCATTTGCCCACGTATGGCTCTTACGCAAACAGTTATTCGGCTTGGCATTTATTGATTGATTGATTTATTGTTGGATGTCCTCCTAAGGGATATCGTGCCAAATTCTACCCAATTGGATCGTTAGATCGTCGAAATCCCGAACTGGTTGGAGGAACCTACCCACAATGCTCAAAATATTCTCAGCTGTGGGTGTGGGGGTGGGGGGTAGGGGGAGAGATCTGACGTTTCGCTGGCCAAGGTAGGGTTTGGCAAGTACGAAGACAAACAATAGAAACTCTCGCCGTTAGTAGCGGGCATTATCATGCTGAAATGTAAGTCCAGGATGGCTTACCATGAAGAGCAACCAAACGTGGCATAGAATATCGTCGACATACCACTGTGCTTAAGCGTACCGCCGATGACAACTAATGGGATCCTGCTATGAAAAGAAATCGCACCCCAGACCTTAACTCCTGATTGTCAGATCGTACAGTGGGCGACAGTGAGGTTGTTATCCCACCACTGTCCAGGAAATCTCCAGACACACCTTCGGCCTGGAATCTCATTGACTGAACTAGAATTGTCTTAGTTATTAGTCCTGCTTCAAACTGAGACTCATTGCCTGGAGTGGAGGGATACCAACTTGACTGCAGGCCGCCATATGGCACAACAACCACGAGTGATGATCTGGGCTGCCATTTTGTTTCATAGGTGTTCCCCTTTGGTTGTCATCCCTGTCACTCTTACAGCGCAGTGGTACGTCCACGATATCCTACTCACCGTTTTGTTGTCCTTCATGGGAAGCCTTTCTGGGCTTCTGTTTCAGCAGGATAACGCCCACCCGCACGCGGCGAGCGTTTCTACTGCTTGTCTTAGTGCTTCCCAAACGCTGCCACGGTTAGTCAGGTTGTCGGATCTCTCCCAGAGAGCGCTTGGAACCTTATGGGCAGGGCCCTCCAACCTGTTCGGGAGTTTGACGATATAGCACGCCAATTGGACAGAGTTTGGCTCGACATCCTCCAGGAGGACGTCCAGCAACTCTACCCGTCAGTACTAATTCCAATAACTGCTTGCGTAAGGACCACAGGCGGTTAAGCGCTTAATTGACTCACTCAATTTGTGAAGCTCTTTCTCTTGAATACATCATCCAGCTTTTGTGACATTGTAATCATTTGTTTGTTTGTATATGTAAATAACATCTGCCCATTTCCGTCTCATTCGGATAATTCCTTCGCGGCGCGTCGTTTCTTTTTTTTCTGTATGTGAAAGCTAAACTCAGAAACAACTGTATGAATTTTGATGTGGCACGTACTGATTCACTGATTCACAAGAAATGTTTGTGGACATAATTTATTACCGGTATTCCAGAGAAGCTGTCCGGCGCTAGGTATTTTATGCTACTCGTGTGAAGTCGGGGCAGGTCAGTAGTATTATACATAACTATTTCAGTTATGTAAAACTACTGTGAACAGGCTCATAAATCTAAAGCAAGTCGTACTTATCCTACCAAGAACACGGAGAAACCGTAATTTAGTCTATTAACGTCGAAATAATTACAGATGCCGACATTATATTTTTCTGACATAAACATTTGTCACATCACAGCTGCTACCAAAAGACGTCACTGTTGATAATTTTCTGGGATAATTAGAGATTACACCGCCTGCTCATAAAAACTGAGTTTCACATTCCAGTGCCCATTCTCTCGTTACAAAGAACTGATTTCGCTCCCTAGTGGAACTTCGAGTTATTCTGAAAAAGTGCAGCTGTACTTCTAGATTTACTGTGCACGCGGAATGCCACAGCAAAAATATTTTTTACCTACCGGAATGAGGGAGTTTGCTCAAAGGCATGCAGGCTTCAGCTCTTATCGGATTTCGCGGTGCCTGTTGTATTACAAAACCGACAGGACGCGGTACATGAATGGGAATGGAACTTGCTGTAAGGCGCTAATGTAAATATTACACCACACTACATCTGTTAAATCCGCCACTGTCACTCTGTCTGTGGCTAATATTGCAAAACATCACCATTTCCTCCATTAAATACACTCCTGGAAATTGAAATAAGAACACCGTGAATTCATTGTCCCAGGAAGGGAAAACTTTATTGACACATTCCTGGGGTCAGATACATCACATGATCACACTGACAGAACCACAGGCACATAGACACAGGCAACAGAGCATGCACAATGTCGGCACTAGTACAGTGTATATCCACCTTTCGCAGCAATGCAGGCTGCTATTCTCCCATGGAGACGATCGTAGAGATGCTGTATGTAGTCCTGTGGAACGGCTTGCCATGCCATTTCCACCTGGCGCCTCAGTTGGACCAGCGTTCGTGCTGGACGTGCAGACCGCGTGAGACGACGCTTCATCCAGTCCCAAACATGCTCAATGGGGGACAGATCCGGAGATCTTGCTGGCCAGGGTAGTTGACTTACACCTTCTAGAGCACGTTGGGTGGCACGGGATACATGCGGACGTGCATTGTCCTGTTGGAACAGCAAGTTCCCTTGCCGGTCTAGGAATGGTAGAACGATGGGTTCGATGACGGTTTGGATGTACCGTGCACTATTCAGTGTCCCCTCGACGATCACCAGTGGTGTACGGCCAGTGTAGGAAATCGCTCCCCACACCATGATGCCGGGTGTTGGCCCTGTGTGCCTCGGTCGTATGCAGTCCTGATTGTGGCGCTCACCTGCACGGCGCCAAACACGCATACGACCATCATTGGCACCAAGGCAGAAGCGACTCTCATTGCTGAAGACGACACGTCTCCATTCGTCCCTCCATTCACGCCTGTCGCGACACCACTGGAGGCGGGCTGCACGATGTTGGGGCGTGAGCGGAAGACGGCCTAACGGTGTGCGGGACCGTAGCCCAGCTTCATGGAGACGGTTGCGAATGGTCCTCGCCGATACCCCAGGAGCAACAGTGTCCCTAATTTGCTGGGAAGTGGCGGTGCGGTCCCCTACGGCACTGCGTAGGAACCTACGGTCTTGGCGTGCATCCGTGCGTCGCTGCGGTCCGGTCCAAGGTCGACGGGCACGTGCACCTTCCGCCGACCACTGGCGACAACATCGATGTACTGTGGAGACCTCACGCCCCACGTGTTGAGCAATTCGGCGGTACGTCCACCCGGCCTCCCGCATGCCCACTATACGCCCTCGCTCAAAGTCCGTCAACAGCACATACGGATCACATCCACGCTGTCGCGGCATGCTACCAGTGTTAAAGACTGCGATGGAGCTCCGTATGCCACGGCAAACTGGCTGACACTGACGGCGGCGGTGCACAAATGCTGCGCAGCTAGCGCCATTCGACGGCCAACACCGCGGTTCCTGGTGTGTCCACTGTGCCGTGCGTGTGATCATTGCTTGTACAGCCCTCTCGCAGTGTCCGGAGCAAGTATGGTGGGTCTGACACACCGGTGTCAATGTGTTCTTTTTTCCATTTCCAGGAGTGTATAACGTAAGCATTCACTGATTGTAAATGTGCGATGTGGGTCAGTGGTTCTTGATCTCGTGTAACTATTTTCCATTGTTACATCGCTGAATGGCAACAGGTACATCAGTTTCCTAATGGCGTCAACAAACACAAATGGTAAAATTAACGGAATTTGTATTCTGGTATTCTGTGTTAAACGGCGCTGATCATATTTGTACCAAAATGAAGAAACCCACGCGTTTGATCGGTTCTCATGTCACTGACGAAAAGCGACAACAGTATCGAGTACTTTGTGAAAGTGTGAGCTTCGTGAGTGGCTCATTTTAGGAGATTTTCGCGTGCGAACATTTCATGTCGTACACAAACTCCGCGTGGCGTGTTTCGTGCAAATTACGAGACATTATGGCGAGCACTTCTTTACAAAAAGCGTACTGAACGACTGAAAGTGTTAACTTGCAAGTGGTCGTGGGTCAGTGACTGTTCAGGACGTTTAAAATATCGGGTAGGACTAAACATCTTCTGGCTGCATTTGGGTGCGACCTTGTAACATAGACAGTCAGTAACATCGCATAATTGATGTTGGGATATTAATAGCCATTTTTCATGTTTTAAAGGCAATGAACCAACTTAAAGAAAATTTTAGATATTTTTTCGAACGAGGCATCCAAGAATGCCGAAAACTGGACAGTTTACGAACTTTCAGCTACTGCCCATGCACTGGAGTTTTGTTGCCTTTGCGTCGTACGTATTTAGTCGAATTTTCGTCAACTCTGCTTTTGTCTGCTAAACCAGTATCCACCATCGGAGAGTGAAGGTGCACACAATCTGAAAACTATCCAGGTACGTGGACTACTTGTTTAAAGGATAATGAGAGATGAACCCACCCCTCCAGACAACTTACCCGATTAAGTGATACAAACTTCCACGCTATGACCTGTAGAACGCCAGTTTTATTTTTCCCGATGACAACATCATTATTGTTATTAATGTCACAATTGTTATTATGCGCCAATGGAACCACTCAGATCATATTGATTCTAGTTGGCATATTATAATTGTTATTTTCTTACGTAACTATGATGTAATATATAATGTAGGTATGAAATCCTAGCCCGATATAAGAGAGGGCCTGATGGCCATAATAAGATCAGATTAAATAAGTAAATAAATACCCTCCTGAATTATCTGGCGCACCGCAGATACTCTTTCGTTGTGGTTGTACCTGCGGTACGTGTCTCTGTATCTCTGAGGCACTGAAGCCATCCCACCTCTTCAAGGACCATGGTTCATTGGGGTGGGGGGGTTGAAAGAGGGGAAAGTACATTTATAAATCAAATAAAAATTAAAGGGTTAAGATATAATCAGTTTACGAAAAATTTATATATTATAAAATTATTGAATATGTGATGTAACTGTTGTTTTTGCGGCTTTAAGAGCTTTCTGGTCCCTTAGGAAACTGTTTTGTCATAATAATAACTTTACAACTTGGTATGATCGTATCTACGATCATGAAGTAATTAGAAAGACGATAATGCAATTTCTTAATCAATAGAACGCTAGCTGTGACTGCTTTAACCCAAGAGAAACTGCAAGTAAAGACTATTCACATTTAATAATGCAATATCTTATGACAGTGGTCAATCCATGATTCATACGCCATTTGTGATTGATAAAACAGTAAACGAAATCTCAAATTCCAACTTTTCCATTGAATAACATCATCACTTTCATTTTGTTACATCACACTTTGCGCCCGAACAGGGACCTGACCAAAAAATTAGTTCAAATACTTGTTTATAAAGAATGATTAATCAATAATAAGGCGTCGCATAGCGACGGTGGAATTTCCTACATAATGTAACTCATCGTCTTTGGGCGACAATATAAACAGAAGAATACGGGTTGATATGCGATCCTTCACTATTTTGTTCGCTGGAGAACAAATGAAGCCTTGAGCACTAAACACTTGTACTGTTTTTATTAAGTAAGACGGACGCAGATTTGTGGCGGTCTGATCTAATTTTTACTAAATGTATAAAAAGGTGTTCCGTCTAAGTTTGAGTGAAGTGTAAAAAGAAGAACTGTTATAACTTATCGTGACGACGCACGGGTGACTCAAGAGGACAATGGCTACATAAAAGAGCGCTCAATGGACATGAAACGGACATAAAAATCTACCGTCATTGTTGCACTAAGCATAAGGTGCGATATATGTTTTAGTTGTAATAAACATTTGTTCTGGAAATATTGAATCATTTAGCAGTGCTCATTCCAATCATCTCCTCAGTGTCATTTTCATTTTAATTATACATTTTACTAAGATTACAGACACCAAGATCAGCAGTCCAATGCTCGTATTACATTTAAAAAAAAAACTGTTTTATCGCCTTCTTGCATCAGCTTTAATATTGAATTCCCCTTCTGTGTGATGTTACAGTTGTTTTTGCGCCCTTAAGAACTTTCTGGTCCCTTCGGAAATTGTTTTGCCATAATAACTTCACAACCGTGTATGATCGTATCTACGATCATGAAGTAATTATAAAGACGATAATGCAGTTTCTTAATCAGTAGCACGCTAGCTGTGACTGCTTCAACCCACGCAAAACTGCAAGTAAAGACCATTCACATTTCATAATGCAATATCTTATGACAATGGTCAATCCATGATTCTTACGCCAACTCTTATTGATAAAACAGTAAGCGAAATCTCAAATTCCAACTTTTCCATTGAATAATAAAATCACTTTTATTTTGTTACATCACAAGTAGTGTTGCATTACCCTTGTGTGACACCCACACTGGGTTCAGTAAAATGTGTTATCGCAGAAACACGGGATTGTGTTGTAACTGCAGAAGTCTGTAAAATACACACATGCATTCTGATCACAGACGGGTCAGTCGGACTCGACCGAACGCCGTGTCATCCGTCAGCCAATGGCGTCATGTGGATGACGTTTGGAGGGGTGGAGGCGAGTCAGCACGTCGCTCTCCCGTCCATTGTAGTGTTCCCAACCAGGTGACGCTACCACTCTGTCGATCAGCTCCTCAGATGGCATCAGGAAGCTGAGTGCACGCCGTACCAGCCCTCCCGTGAAGGAAAAATCTCGGGCAGTAACTACCTGGAATCGAACACAGGTCTTCCGCATGGCAATCAGGCACGCTGGTAACTCAACTACGAAGGAGGACAGAAGTCCATAAGCGCTATTTCTTCTACTCAGCTGTAAATAAATAAAACTTGACTGACTAGAGGCTTATGTTTGGTTAATTTTGTACTCTAATATCAACAGAAACCGTACTGATCTACCTTATACGACATATATCCATTGGTTTTATATGCTCTAAGAAGATCCGTGTTTGCAATCGACATATTATGTGAACTGGATTCTGTATGATTGTGCTAACACTCTATTTATTGCCTAGACAAGATGCAGCACTTAATGGGGCACTGTTTGTTGTGGTCTGAAAAATTATAACATGTTTTACGTAATAACCACTGGATGAAAATTAGTCATAAAAATTTTACATATATGGCAGTCATTGTTTCTAAGGAAAAGATTACAAAAGATGTAAAATTTGTTGCCTTGTTACGTAAACAGCACGTGACCCACTATGTTGGCACTAATGGTGAAACATGTTTGGGCATTACGAATTCTTTGTGTAAATTGCAGTGGTTTAAATGGAAAACTCCTTTTGCACCCTGCACATTAATTTTTTCATTTTATTTTCGCTCTGAGGCCTCATTTACAAGCCATCTTCAATGTGCGTCCTTACATATTATATCACTTGTTTCGTTCACGCTTACAGGTTATAGATTGAAAACAGTTCATGGAAAACTTTTAAAATACAGTGGAAAGATAGTTACAGTTCAGTGTCTAAGTCACTATTTGTGAGCCTCTCTTCTGTAAAATTAGTTGAAAGTTGGCAGTTTTTCTTGTGTTCGCTCTGTTTTTGAAACGTATCACTGTAACTGCTATTTTCTGTATCTTTTGTTATTTGTTCTATTTTTTATTCGTATACTTCGGGGATGAATCGGCATTATGATCATTCACTGGGATTTCTGTCTTTTATAATGATCAGTCTGTGTAAGTAGTGACTGGGTAGTTGTATTCAACATGTCATTTAGCAGTACCCTCTTTTTAGCCTTTGTTTTGTATATATCGCAATTTTTTTAAGGTTAGGAGAAATCTTTCATTAATTATTATAACTGTTTTCATGTCTTCCTCTTGCAGTGGGTTTGTAATTATTCACTCTTAACTATTCTGAAGTTAAGTGGCTTGTCCCATATTTACATGCTCTTATATCTCGAATGTTCTACTGCTTTGTTCTACGTACCTTCCATCAAATGTGTTACATTGTAGTTGGTAAATTCTGTGTCTTTTGTTATTTTTGGAATGTACTTGTGGATTGAGTTATCTGTTTTGAATGATATGTTTATACGTTATCTTTTGAAAATATTCGTGATTTTATGTGTTTGTTAGTGCTTGTATTTCGTTGCGTACCACCTTCAATGTTCTTTCTTGTTTTCATGTATTCTGTGTCGTTGTTGTCCCATTATTTTGTGTGCTTGTTTGGTTGATGCTTTGCTGTAATGTTGTTTGTGCTTTCTTATACATTGTTTTTATTGTCAACATTTGCCCTATAACTTTTTAATTTTTTGTTTAATTGTATGAAATGATTAATATTGTACTCATGGTTTGTTGCTGTCTGTGTGATGATGTCTAGTTCATTCTGGTAGTGATCTGTGCTGAGTGGTACTGTGTTCAGTCTGCAAAGCACGTACCTGAGTGCTGCTTGTTTCCATGAATGTGAGTGACTTGGAATCTGCACCTTGCAGTAAGGAGAATGGCAGAGGGTTATCTTCTTCTTAAGTTTTGGAGATTGAAGAATCCCCACAAGCCCTTGCAGTAGGAGCAACTCTTTTCTGATTCGAGTTTTGCATAGCAAAAAGAATAATAGTTCTGTGTCAGATGTAATATTCTGCCTATGACGTAATCGTACAGCCCAAATATTATTTATTCCTCGAAAGTTCTAAACTCAATCATTTAAAAAAATAAAAAAGAGCCTGTGTATATTTTGTTCCAACTTTATGCTTTGCAGAGTGGCAAATGCGGAATTAAAAGGAAAACGACCGACCGAAAGCGCAGGCCTCACGGCTCGGCGCTGTAGCTTACCTGTTCCTTGCCTCAGAGAAGCACACAACCTTCTCCGCCATTGGTTCTCGTTGTGGCTCCAGCATTGTTCGGAGCTCCTGTGCATGCTCGTCAGAAACAATAGGCCTGATGCCGACAGCATTGTGAGAGCGGAGACAATGCCAATTTGTGAGCAAGTTGTGGTCTTTGTTCTCCCCGCGAGGCAGTTCAGACTCGGTCGTCTCGTAGTGAAGGGCACTCGACATAAGAAATTTTAATGAGAATAATTGAGGCATACTGGATATACTCAGGTTACGTGGATGAGTGGACTTCGTGGTACGTAGAGCACACCAGCGCTGCTCCAGGAAAACGCGTCTGTTTAGTTTCGTGTCGACATCAAAATAGTGAACTTGAACAGTTCATCGAAATCCAATACGGTAGAGGTAAGCGACATAGCAAGACCTTTAGTCATTCTTACGACATCACGATTTTTGGATTCACAGTCTCAAAACCAAATTATTACCTTCCCAGACGAGACTTCTGGCTATGTGTTAGATCAGTTTGACACCACAGCTTACATCCAGAGGGATATCCTAGAAGCAAAATAAATTTTACCAGTGTTCTGTTCTGTATCTATTTGTGCATGTACTACGCCACGCATTACTCATAATTTAGAAAGCATCGCTCGTGCAAAACTCAACTTGCACTTCTCTCACATGATGTCCGGCGAATCGTGGATGAAGGGCAACAGGTGGAGTGCATCTACATCTACATCCATACTCCGCAAGCCACCTGACGGTGTGTGGCGGAGGGTATCTTGAGTACCTCTATAGGTTCTCCCTTCTTTTCCAGTCTCGCATTGTTCGTGGAAAGAAAGATTGTCGGTATGCTTCTGTGTGGGGTCTAATCTCTCTGATTTTATCCTCATGGTCTCTTCGCGAGATATACGTAGGAGGGAGGAATATACTCCTTGGCTCTTCGGTGAAGGTATGTTCTCGGAACTTCAACAAAAGCACCATGCGTCAATTCGCTACAGATCCTCCTGCATTTCAGTACAATTTTCCATTGTTACAACCTCTCGATACACCACAGAATCATCTGCAAAAAGCCTCAGTGAACTTCCGATGTCATCCACAAGGTCATTTATGTATATTTTGAATAGCAACGATTCTACGACACTCCCCTGCGGCACACCTGAAATCACTCTTACTTCAGAAGATTTCTCTCCATTGAGAATGACATGCTGCGTTCTGTTATCTAGGAACTCTTGAATCCGATCACACAATTGGTCTGATAGTCCATATGCTCTTACTTGGTTCATTAAATGACTGTGGCGAACTGTATCGAACGCCTTTCGGAAGTCAAGAAACACGGCATCTACCTGTGAACCCGTGTCTATGGCCCTCTGAGTCTCGTGGACGAATAGCACGAGCTGGGTTTCACACGACCGTCTTTTTCGAAACCCATGCTGATTCCTACAGAGTAGATTTCTTGTTTCCAGAAAAGTCGTTATACTCGAACATAATACGTGTTCCAAAATTCTACAACTGATCGACGTTAGAGATATAGGTCTATAGTTCTGCACATCCGTTCGACGTCCCTTCTTGAAAACGGGGATGACCTGTGCCCTTTTCCAATCCTTTGGAACGCTACGTTCTTCTAGAGACGTACGGTACACCGCTGCAAGAAGGGGGGCAAGTTCCTTCGCGTACTCTGTGTAAAATCGAACTGGTATCCCATCAGGTCCTGCGGCCTTTCCTCTTTTGAGCAATTTTAATTGTTTCTCTATCCCTCTGTCGTATATTTCGATATATACCATCTCGTCATGTGTGCGACAATCTAGAGAAGGAACTATAGTGCAGTATTCCTCTGTGAAACAGCTTTGGAAAAAGACATTTAGTATTTCGGCCTTTAGTCTGTCATCCTCTGTTTCAGTACCATTTTGGTCACAGAGTGTCTGGACATTTTGTTTTGATCCACCTACCGCTTTGACATAAGACCAAAATTTCTTAGGATTTTATGTCAAGTCAGTACATAGAACTTTACTTTCGAATTCATTGAACGCCTCTCGCATAGCCCTGCGCACACTACACTTCGCTTCGCGTAATTTTTGTTTGTCTGTAAGGCTTTGGCTATGTTTATGTTTGCTGTGAAGTTCCCTTTGCTTCCTCAGCAGTTTTCTAACTCGGTTGTTGTACCACGGTGGCTCTTTTCCATCTCTTACGATCTTGCTTGGCACATACTCATTTAACGCATACGATGGTTTTGAACTTTGTCCACTGATCCTCAACACTATCTGTACTTGAGACAAAACTTTTGCGTTGAGCCGTCAGGTACTCTGTAATCTGCTTTTTGTCACTTTTGCTAAACAGAAAAATCTTCCTACCTTTTTATAATATTTCTATTTACGGCTGAAATCATCGATGCAGTAACCGCTTTATGATCGCTGATTCCCTGTTCTGCGTTAACTGTTTCAAATAGTTCGGGTCTGTTTGTCACCAGAAGGTCTAATATGTTATCGCCACGAGTCGGTTCTCTGTTTAACTGCTCAGGGTAGTTTTCAGATAAAGTACTTAAAAAAATTTCACTGGTTTCTTTGTCCCTGCCACCTGTTATGAACGTTTGAGTCTCCCAGTCTATATCCGGCAAATTAAAATCTCCACCCAGTACTATAACATGGTGGGGAAATCTACTCGAAATATTTTCCAAATTATCCTTCAGGTGCTCAGCCACAACAGCTGCTAAGCCAGGGGGCCTATAGAGACATCCAGTTACCATGTCTGAGCCTGCTTTAACCGTGACCTTCACTCAAATCATTTCACATTTCGGTTCTCCGTCAATTTCCTTCGATACTATTGCACTTCTTATCGCTATAAACACGCCTCCCCCTTCGCTGCCCAGCCTGTCTCTGTGGTATACATTCCAATCTGAGTTTAGGATTTCATTACTGTTTACGTCTGGTTTCAGCCGACTTTCTGTTCCTAGTACTATATGGGCATTGTGACCGTTTATTAATGAGAGCAGTTCTGGAACCTTTCTATAGACGCTCCTGCAGTTTACTATTAGCACATTAATATTGTTATTCCCTGTCGCATTTTGTCTACTCCTACCTTGCCGCGTCTCTAACCTAAAAAAATCCACATGTGCACTCCACACGTACTCCGCTACCCTTGTAACCGCTTCCGGCGTGTAGTGCACGTCTGACCTATTCAGGGGGACCCTACATTTCTCCACCCGATAGCGGAGGTCGAGAAATTTGCGCTCCAGATCTCCGCAGAATCGTCTGAGCCTCTGGTTTAAGCCTTCTACTCTGCTCCAAACCAGAGGACCGCTATCGGCTCTGGGAACGATACTACAAATAGTTAGCTCCTGGGTGTGCAGAGTCATAGATTTCCGAAAAGCGCTCTACACGGCGCCCCACTGCAGTCTGTTAACGTAGATACGAGCATACAGAATAGACTACGACGTATGAGAGTGGCTCGAAAATTTATTCAGTAATAGAACGCAGCACATTCTCGTGGACGGCGACAAGAGCTTCGTCAGGAGTGCCCCAGGAAAGTGTGACAGGATCGCTATTTTTATCTGTCTGCACAAATGATCTGACTGACAGGGTGACCATCGATCTCCAGCAGTTTTCTTTTGATGCTGTGGTGTGTGAGAAGATGTCGTGGGAGGATAGAAGAACTTAATGCAGATGAATGAGAAAAAGAAACCCACAAAGTTCGAAAACAGTAATGTGCTGCTTGACCCAGTCACGTCGATCAAATACCTAGGTGTAACGTTATGAAGCTATATGAAATGGAATGGGCATTGTAGTTATGAATGTGACTGATGGACTTCGGTTTATTGCGAGAATTTGAGGAACGTGCGATTCATATGTAAGGGAGACCTCGTATAGATCACTAGTGCGACCCATTCTTGAGTACTACTCGAGTGTTTGGGATCCCCACCAGATCCGATTAATGGGAGAGATGGAAGCAATTCAGAGGCGGGCAGCTGGATTTGTTAACTGTAGGTTGGATAACGATGGAATTGTGGAGTTGCTTTGCGAACTGAAATGAGAATCCCTGGACGGAAGCGACGTTCTATTCGAGGAACACTATTGACAAACTTCAGAGAACCGGCATGTGGAGCTAGGTGCAGAGCATTTCTACTGCCGCCAGCGTACATTTCTTTCTTGTATGGACAATGATGGTAGGATGCAAGAAATTAGGGTTCGTAGGAAGGCATGTAGACAGTCGTTTTTCCCTGCCTCTATTTTCGAGTGGAACAGGAAAGGAAATGACCATTGGTGGTACACTGCAAGCCCCCTCCCCTCCTCTCCCCCCCCCCCCCGCCACGCCCCCCTTCGCCACGCACCATACCGTGGCTTGCGGTGTACGTATGTATGTAGATGAAAATTATGTCACGCGCTGACATTCGGCATCGCCCGCAGCTCGGGTCGTGCGGTAGCGTTCTCGCTTCCCGCGCCCGGGTTCGATTCCCGGCGGGGTCAGGGATTTTCTCTGCCTCGTGGTGGCTGGGTGTTGTGTGATGTCCTTAGGTTAGTTAGGTTTAAGTAGTTCTAAGTTCTAGGGGGACTGATGACCATAGATGTTAAGTCCCATAGTGCTCAGAGCCATTTGAACCATTTTTTGACATTCGGTATCGGTAGGATCAACCCACTGTGACACATGTCATTAAATTAAATAGACTCTGTAATCTTCAAATGATCCAGATCTATGGAACAGTTTACAGCCGCTGCGGACGTTTAACACTTGGGGGCTCTGTTCAACATTCTAACATCTATTCATTATTTGTATGGACAGTGATATTGTTATGTTATAACAAACAGGTGTTGCAAGAAATTGTTTGAACACCCATCCAATATAGCGTAAATTCAACATTCGCACCTGAGAAACCTCAAATAATCATAACGATCGAATTACTTAAATCTTTAAGTATGATAAACAAGAGTTTCTACCACATCTTTAGAGTACCGTATTCTTATCCTATTTCAAGCCACTATTCTTCTTTTGTACGTAATCAAAATTTACGGTGAAAACTTATCTCTGTCTTCTCTCTCTCCCTCTATATAAGAGCGAAAGAATCTGAAGAAATGGTGGAGGGAATTGACACCATGAATCCTGTAGTGCTGTCCATAAATCCGTAAGAGTACGAGGAGGCTGAGATCTCTTCTGAACAACACATTGCAATGTAGTCCAGGTATGCTCAATAATGTTCTTGTCTGGGGAGTTTGGTGGCCATCGGAAGAGTTTAAACTCAGAATACTGTTGCTGGAGCCACTCTGCAGCAATTCTGGACGTGTAGGGTGTCGCATTGTCCTGCTCGAATTACCCAAGTCCGTCGGAATGCAGAAATGACATGAATGGATGCAAGTGATCAGACACGATGCTTACGTACGTACCACCTGGATGAGTCGTATCTAGACGTATCAGGAGTTACATATCACTCCAACTGCATACGCCCCGCACCATTACAAAGCCTCCACCAGCTTGAACAGTCCCCTGCTTACTTGCAGGGTCCACGGATTCATGAGGTTGTCTCCAAACCCGTACACACCCATTCGCTCGATACAAACTGTCGGTGTTGACGGGCCCAGGCGAGATGTAAAGCTTTGTGTCGTGCAGTTAGCAAGGGTACACGAGTGAGCCTTCCGTTCCGAAAGCTCATATCAATGAGGTTTCGTTGAATGTTTCGCACTCTGACACTTGTTGATGGCCCAGCATTGAAATCTGCAGCAGTTTGCGGAAGAGTTGCACTTCTGTCACACTGAACAATTCTCTTCAGTCGTCTTTGATGCACTCTTAATACACCGCAATTTCTTTGAACAGCGGGGAGTGAGTCTCTCAGATTTGCAGTATCGTAATAAATATGTCCAGTAATGAAAAGATAACTCAGTCAAACCACAAAGCAACTGATGACATTAGCTGCCACTGGGCGTTGATTTAATTCAATGGGAAAAGTTGAAAATTTGTGCTGTACAAGAATTGGAACCTTGGTCTTCTGCTTACTAGGAAAATGCTCTGACCACTGCGCTATCCGGGCACTGCGGTCATCGCACTTGCTGTCCGCAGCTCGTGGTTTAGTGGTTAGCGTCGCTGCCTTTGGGTCATGCAGTCCTGGGTTCGATTTCCGGCCGGGTCGGGGATTTTCTCCACCTGGGGTTGGGTGTTTGTGTTGTCCTCATCATTTCATAGTCATTCGGGCAAATAGCGAGACTGGAATTTGTGCGGGCGTTGATAACCGCATCATTGAGCGCCCCACGAACCAAACATGATCATTGCATCTGAACGTACTACCCTAGCACGCCTCCCTTCAGACACAAATTCTCAACTCACCCACACATTGATCATGTGACGCCCCTTGGCCGCGAATCTAAAACGTATGGTGTTTTACTTTTTACGTTACAAGTAAAAAGAATTCCGAGAAACTGCTTCAGTAACTTTGATTAGTTTACATGCAGTGCGTTCTTCCAGAAGTGCAGCAGACGAGTCAGCTTTCAGCGGGGGGACGTGTTCTTACAGGCACGGTAGAGTACAACGTTTGATAATTATGGATAAGATAAGCCAATAGGATAGTTGGCGTAAGTTTATGGAAAGCGTAGGAAATCCGACAGTGTTCAGTCAGGGACGCGAAAGAGGAAAAACTTAATAAGTTCATAGAGTATCGTAGTGAGGGGGTGGCGATGTCAGTCGAGGATTTAGGCGAAATGTTAATATTTTGGTGCCGTTGCGGGCGACATTGACGTGAGAGGGGATAGATATTATATTAAGACTTGGTAGGTTTCAAATATGATGGAGTGATAAAGTCACAATGTTCGACAGGTTAAGATTTCTTGTAGACTGCTGAATTGTGGACATTTTGTTGTATCGTTAGTAGCCGAGGACTGCATGTTAGTTTACAGTCGAGTTGTAGTCTGAGGTATTTAAAGTGTGCCAGCAAATTTTATTTGACGGCCGGAAATGGTGAAGTGGACGTCATGAGGACAGAAACTGTGGGTGGCTGGTCTTATAATTTTTGTTTGGTTCTTGTGTGTGTGTGTGTGTGTGTGTGTGTGTGTGTGTGTGTGTCCGCCTCCTTCCAGCGACGCTGGCTTCATAGCCCAACGGCTATGAAGCCAGTGTCGCTGAAAGGAGATGGACAGGAGGAGGATTTTGAGCATAACAGTGGCATAGGAGATACACAAGGTGATTTATCTGCCCTTGCCGATGTCGTTTCATGCAACCCGTAATGTTATATTTGGTCGTCAGAAATCATGGGCGAGATTTTCATGTTCTCTAGCTCGCCACCCGCAATCTCTTCGCCCTACATAAAAATTGAACATAACCTTACTGTAAGAAATTTAATGTAGCTAAGTTTTGTATTGGGATACGTTTTCGCTGGAGGCCACTTTTTTTGAACTCGAGTAAAGCGTACGGAAGTGACCTTCAATCGCGCACCTACCACCACACTCATCCCTCATCAGTCAGGATTTCAAGTGTGTTGTTCGTGGCACTCCCTCCTATCACTGTACAGAAGTTTCGAATTACTTTTCCTCTATTCGACTCTTTTTGGTGTCTAATGATAGGGCTATTACGCCGCTAGCGCAGTCGACTACTTCGTTAATATTCTTAATTTAAACCTGTCGTAAGAATAATGAAGGAAAATGACTTTTGTAAATGTTACGCTAAAGCTAATTACGTTGACAGTTCGATCCAAGCGTGTAATTGTTTACTTTATGCTCTTGAAATTCAGAAAATTGCTAGATAATATTTACACAAACGTCAATTTCAAGAATTTACAAGTGCTCGACTAATCTGGTAACGAAATAATGCCAGTCAATGAAGACCAGAAATTGCCGAATGTGGGAAATATTCGTGCAGTCCGAAATTCTTGTACAGTGGTAGGAGGAAGTGCCATGGACAAAATAAATGAAATCCTGACCGGTGGGGG
Organism: Schistocerca piceifrons; assembly: GCF_021461385.2. Taxonomy (NCBI): domain Eukaryota; kingdom Metazoa; phylum Arthropoda; class Insecta; order Orthoptera; family Acrididae; genus Schistocerca; species Schistocerca piceifrons. Next base: position 509,077,282 of record NC_060144.1, read on the forward strand.
CTGAGTATGGTACTGTGGTGCGTCTGGAGGTCACTTGTGTACGTTTTTCTTGATTAACTCTTGCGAAAACGTATCGAAGTACAAAATTTAACTCTATTAAATTTCCTACAACAAGGCTCTGTTCAGTTTTTCTGTAGGACTAACAGATTGTACGTAGGGAACGAGGGAATGTGAAAATCTCGCGCGAGGTGTTTGAGGGACCGATGTAACAATGTGGGTTGGGCAAAACATCAACAGGGGCAGATGAATGACCCTATGTACAAGCGGAGATAGAGCCTTGGGGCACATGTTTAGTTGGGTGGAAGAGCTCAATCTATGTCGTTTTTGGTTACATAGGATGAGCAGTTGGTTTGAAGGAATGCAGTAAGGCAGATACTGTTTACTGGAAGTTTTTACCTTACTTTGCTAAAGGGACTGGTGTACCATACACAGTCATGTGGTTTCTTAAGGTCAAGGGACACAAATACGACAAATGTACAGTTACATCTACATCCATACTACGCAAGCCACCTGACGGTGTGTGGCGGAGGGTACCTTGAGTACCTCCATCGGTTCTCCCTTCTATTCCAGTCTCGAATTGTTCGTGGAAAGAAAGATTGTCGGTATGCCTATGCGTGGGCTCTAATCTCTCTGATTTTATCCACGTGGTCTCATCGCGAGATATACGTAGGAGGGAGCAATACAGGGCCCGACTCATCGGTGAAGGTATGTTCTCGAAACTTCAACAAAAGCCCGTACCGAGCCACTGAGCGTCTCTCTTGCTTTCGCGATTACTAAATGGTCCTGTAACGAAGCGCGCTGCTCTCCGTTGGATCTTCTCCATCTCTTCTACCAACCCTACCTGGTACGGATCCCACAGCGGTGAGCGGTATTGAAGCATTGGGCGAACAAGTGTACTGTAACCTACTTCCTTTGTTTTCGGACTGCATTTCCTTAGGATTCTTCCAATGAATATGTCTGGCATCTGCTTTACCGACGATTAATTTTATATGGTCATTCCATTTTAAATCACTCCTAATGCGTACTCCCAGATAATTTATGGAATTAACTGCTTCCAGTTGCTGACCTGCTATATTGTAGCTAAATGATAAATGATCTTTCTTTCTATGTATTTGCAGCACATTAGACGTGTCTACATTGAGATTCAAAAAAATGGCTCTGAGCACTATGGGACTCAACTGCTGAGGTCATTAGTCCCCTAGAACTTAGAACTAGTTAAACCTAACTAACCTAAGGACATCACAAACATCCATGCCCGAGGCAGGATTCGAACCTGCGACCGTAGCGGTCTTGCGGTTCCAGACTGGAGCGCCTTTAACGGCACGGCCACTTCGGCCGGCTCATTGAGATTCAGTCGCCATTCCCTGCACCATGCGTCAATCCTCCTGCATTTCAGTACACTTTTCCATTGTTACAACCTCTCGATATACTACAGCATCATCCGCAAAAAGCCTCAGTGAATTTCCGATGCTATCCACAAGGTCATTATTGTGAATAGCAACTGTCCTACGAAACTGCCCTGCGGCACACTAGAAATCACTGTAGTGATATGTACAGTATCTTTGAGGAGAAGGAGAAGCTGGATCGGTAGCTCCTCTGGTTAACACAGAGGGGCAGTGCTGGTTTAGGTGTGTCTTGTGCGTTGAGAGATGGTGAGTTCAAAGACCTTGCTGAACAGTGATGTGAGGGTGACGCCTAGGTAGGAACATCTCTCTGACTCGTTGATCACTTGTAGCTGGTACACTGATCAACACATAATCTTAGTTTGAATCCCTTGTGGCAGCTTTTCGAGACGTCATTGTACTTCCCTTTGAGAGCAGCATTTTAACAGCCTCGCATGCTGGCCGGCCAGTAGGGACAAAGCGACAGCACGAACAGCGACTGCGGGTCAGCCTGTGTGAGACCCGGCCCTTCCACGTGGTCGCGTCGCGCTGGAAGTCCGCTGGCTGTCTGCATGCGGGGCCATCCATTACTGTCGCCGTGGTTCGCACCGCACCAACGCACACTGACCACAGCCCGCTGCCACCGCCAGATCTCGGTCCCAGATACCGCCCACGCCCTCTCCTACAGACGCACTCGCACACGCTTGTGGACACGTGCCCACGCAAGCACACACAAGTTTACTCGTGGTGCCATGCTTCAAGTAACCGAATTCTCATTTGTCGCTGTTCGTTGTGGTTGTCCTAATAAGTTTTCTTTCCCTTATTATACAACTAGCTGAATACCCAGCGTTACATGGGGATGTATTTATTCCAGTCTTCCATTAGTCCATCTCTGTCTACATCCTCACTCTGTCCATTTCTTCACCCCTCTCTCTGCCCGTCCCCTCCTACCCCTCTCTCTGTCCATCTCCTCCTCCACCTTCTGTCCATCTGCTCCTCCTTTCCCTATCAGTCAGCTTCTCCCTTCGCCTCTGCCTCCTCCTCGCCCTTTCTACGTTAATCTCTATGCTATCGTCCAGGGATCACGGTGCTACACCAAAATCGCCAATACGAATGGATACCACAAACATTAACGAGGGCTCGCTGCAATCCGCAACAACAGATGGAAGGCACTCCACGACCCCACGCCTCTCTCTCAGAAACATGAGTGCCCTCGCGCTGAGGTCTGTATAGTCTCAAACATGCAAGAGCTTTGCGCAGTTGGAGGCCTCGGCTACAGCAGTCAACATCATCCTCTCGAACCAAAGAGCACTTTAAGTTTTCGATGACCTTATACTGTTGTTAATGTTGAACGCTGACGTCAAGGGAACAGTTTGTAAATTAGAGCATCCAGTGATGCTTTGGTAGTCCATGACAGTTGTAAATTATCCATTACTCGTGTGGCAAATAAGTGTGCCAAAGTTAAGTAAATTTTTATCCATTTATGTAACAAAGTGCGTTCTTGTTTGGTCATCCCCTTCCCAGCTCAATCAAAGAACCCACAACTATGGCCGGACGAAAGTACTTTGGTTCGGTCACAACAATCTTCTTTTCACCCCTCTCTTTGTCTATCTTCTCCTTTTCTCTGCCCATCTCCTCCTTTCTCCTTCCTCCTTTTCTCTCCACGTTATCATCCCCTCCCTCCCCACCTCCCCCCTCCCCCACAGTAGCCCTAGTACGATGTTGCTGGTTCTTACTCAGATGATGTGTGTGAAATCTTATGGGACTTAACTGCTAAGGTCATCAGTCCCTAAGCTTACACACTACTTAACCTAAACTACCCTAAGGACAAACACACACACCCATGCCCGAGGGAGGACTCGAACCTCCGCCGGGATCAGCCGCACAGTGGTTCTTACCCCATAGTGTTCATTTCCTGATAGTAAATACCATATGTACCAAGTTGGTAATAGATCCAGGGGTTTAGGACGATCTTTTTACACCTAGATTTGCCAGATATGTCAAATATAACGGTATTTCACATATTTTACCCATATTTGTACACATATTACACCCGTGTCTCTAGCGAATTTCGACCTGTAGTTTCCTTTTCAGAAAGCTCGATATTTACGACGTTATATCTTCAGAACTGTGCGCCGTACAACGATACAATTTTGTACGCACATTCAGCGGCACCTGTGGATAGTGACTGCGAACTATTTTGCGAAGATAGGTGGTGGTAAAGAAGTAATAAATTTAAACGTCATGCGGTATGCTGCAGAGTTTCACGCATCTCACTATTTATGACGTCATATCTCCTGTCTATATGTAGTAAAATGGTATAATTTTGTTGGTACATTTATCAGCATATGTGGGTATTGTCTGCGAAACGTATTGTGAATAGAGTTAGCAGCAAAGAAGTATTAAATTTAAACGTCACTCATGATGTGGCAGTTCTTCATGCATCTCAGAATGTACCACGTCATATCTCCTGAACTATTTGACAAACAATGATATAACTTTGCAGGTACATTGAGTAGTACACTATATGTGAATACTGTCTATAAAACGTCCCATGAATATAGTTAGTAGTACCGAGTTAATAAATTAAAACATGATGCCTGATGCGGTATTTTTACTGCCAGAACAGCGTAAATATAGTAAGCGAAAAACTTTTTTTTTCTGTCTTTATTTTGTGGGGATTGTCAGCGAGAGAAGTTTCGTAAAGCTTTGAAGTTAGTTGTAAAGTATGTTGCAAGTCACTAAGTGCTCTCATTCTCAAATACTGGATGAATAAAATCTGGCTAATCGCGGGGCGTGGACTACGACACTTTTTCTTCCACACCCCAACCCCCTTGATAGGTAGGTGCTTATTACCTCCACAGCAATTCTTTCTAGACGCTAAGCGGTAAGTATATTTATTTATTTACTGCAAATTTAATGGCTTGTTTCCTGAAGTTTTAAAACAGGCCGTACATCTTAAACTTTTCATTTTTCATCTCATGTTATTCGTCTTTGTTTTGTTTTTATTTGCATTAGAGAGAGAGTAATACTTGTTTTAATATTGAAACATAAATAAAATTTTGTTCTTTTAAGACGAGTGTAAAAAGATGAAAGGATAAAAAAGAGATTTGATGGTGCCATCACAAGCTGTGACTGGAGGCGAATACTTTTGATTGGTTTCTTCGAGGTGTTATGATTCCTGAGGAGATGTGGAACATGCATACAAAAGGTAGACTGGGTACAGTTTAAACGATTTGGGTTTTACCGTATTATTGTTATTTGTAAACCAATCAACAGTGATGATATGTCAAATTAAAGAGCGCGTTTCTGACTGCGAAACGGCTATACCACTTTTGTACGTGGGGTGCAATTTTTACAAGGATTCAAAATTATTTTAAAAAGGTCTATGGTGATTGGGATCAGTTGAAACAGATGTAAATAATACAAAATATAGTATTGCAACATGTTTTATTTACCATTAATTCTAGTTATATGCATAATTATGTCACTGTATGACAACAATTATCAGTCTTCATGGTTTTAATACTCATAAAAATATTTCTAAATAATAAACTAAAACATTTTTTCAATATAATAAACATATCCTACAGAATAAACTAAAAGCGGACATTTCTTCAATCAATTAAACATTTAGCTTATGGATCAATCTGAGTATTCTGAGTCATAGCTGTGGCAAACGTAGCTAAGACAACCTTCTGTGCATTCTTCGTGAGTCCACTGTTTACAAGTGGTGCACTGAATCCACTTTTCTCCGGATCTGCTCTCTGAATATGGTGATAAACAAACAATACAGTAGCATTCTTCCTCTTCTGATGACATTTCTTTCTGGGAATTACATTTTTTTTTTTTTTTTTTTTTTGCGTTTTGAATTTTTTCTACCTTTCCCTCCATCCAATCTTTTCTTAACGTGCTTAGCCTTTTTCCATTTCAATCTCACCTCATCTTTTTTTTTATCTCTTCTTTCTCTGGAGTATCAGTGTAAATTGTACACTTTCCAGTTTTTCACCCTTTAGGCCCATTATATTTCCTTGGACGAGCTTTCGGTAATGCCCGTACAGCTTCCTGTGTAAGTACAATAGCATCATTAGAAATTGTTTGTGCACTTGTAGACGGTTTCAGTGAAGTTTCCTGAATGATAATGCTCCTGAAAAGTCTAGGTGGTGTAACACTATTGGAAGTTTCTTGACGTTCGTCAACGTTTTCTTGCTGGGTTGTTGGAACAGGTGAGTTACTGATAGCCAGTTGTTGAACCGTTGTCTTTGCCACTGCAGACTCAGCTGTGTTTTCGGGATTCGGTATGTCCGTTACAAATGCAGGAGCGAAATCGAGCTCAGTAAACCGCTGCCGGTTATGTGGGTAAATTCACATTTTGCGAAAGCCAGCTTGAATATTGGAAGATGTCAGAGCGAGGGAGATAGCAGGCGCTACAATCCCCTGAATGCCGTAAATCGACACTGTTTTCCCTGTATGGCTTCGCATCCACACATCACAGGTCGAGTTTACAGCCTTCTTCAAAGGGCCATATTCAGATCGGTCAAGTGGTTGGAGTTTGTGAGAGCAACGGGGAGGGAAGGACAGTAAGACAATGCCATTGTTCTTGCAAAAGTCCAGTGGGTTAATACGAAAATGTGAGGAGTGGTTATCAAGTATGAATAACACTTCATGAGACGGAGATACAGCTGATTGCTTCTTGAAGTGTTCCGGGAAATTCATGTATGATTCAAGCTGCATCCAACCAGAGGTGTCTGCAGTTCCAGCAGACCCTACTGGCCCATCCCTAAAAAAGTAGTCTTGGAAAGTCTCTCGTGGAAAACTAAATAATGGATTAATAACATTGCCAATAGCGTTTGCTGCAAATGTTACTGTCACTAAAGTACCCCTTTTAGCTGAAGTAACTGAACCTACTTGACGAGCGCCACGTCTAACTACAACTCCATCTGGTTTTTAAACGGTTATTATGCCTGTTTAATCGGTGTTATATATGTCTTGGGGTTCAAAGTTATGACAGCCCATGACAATGGCCAAATTGTCATGGACGGGATTGTAGCTAGCTCGGCGAATACGGACAGTTCAGCGTTTCGTCTCATAAACTTCCGAAACCATTCCTCACCAGCCATTTCGTTCTCGTCCCAACTTAATGGTAAGTTCGTACGCCAATTTTGTGACCTCAATCTTAGATAGTCCAGAATATATATCTCCACATCGAGTCAAATATTTTGCTAATTCTTGCTCTTGTTCTGCATTAAAAACTCTGTTGTGTGCTCTATATCCCAGAGCTTCATTGTCTTCACCAGTCACATCTCGCTTTCGTATACAGGGTGGTCCATTGTTCCTGATCGGGCCAAATATCTCACGAAATAAGCGTCAAACTTGTCTAGCTTCAAGGGGGAAACCAGATGGCGCTATGGTTGGCCCGCTAGATGGCGCTGCCATAGCTCAAACGGATATCAACTGCTTTTTTTTTTTTAATAGGAACCACCATTTTTATTACATATTTGTGTAGTACGTAAAGAAATATGAATGTTTTAGTTAGACCACTTTTTTCGCTTTGTGATAGATGGCGCTGTAATAGTCACAAACATATGGCTCACAATTTTAGACGAACAGTTGGTAACAGGTAGGTTTTTTAAATTAAAATACAGAGCGTAGGTACGTGTCAACATTTTATTTCGGTTGTTCCAATGTGGTTCATGTACCTTTGTGAGCTTATCATTTCTGATAACGCATGCTGTTACAGCGTGATTACCTGTAAATATCACATTAATGCAATAAATGCTCAAAATGGTGTCCGTCAACCTCAATGCATTTGGCAAAACGTGTAACGCCATTCCTGTCAACAGCGAGTAGTTAGCATTCCGTAATGTTCGCACATGCATTGACAATGCGCTGTCGCATGTTGTCAGGCGTTGTAGGTGGATCACGATAGGAAATATCCTTCAACTTTCCCCACAGATAGAAATCCGGGAACGTCAGATACAGTGAACGTGCGGGCCATGGTGTGGTGCTTCGACGACCAATCCACTTGTCATGAAATATGCAATTCAGTAACGTTTCAACCGCACGCGAGCTATGTGCCGGACATCCATCATGTTGGAATTACATCGCTATTCTGTCATGCAGTGAAACATCTAGTAGTAACATCGATAGAACATTACGTAGGGAATCAGCATACGTTGCACCATTTAGATTGCCATCGATAAAATGAGCGCCAATTATCCTTCCTCCCATAATGCCGTACCGTACATTAACCCGCCAAGGTCGCTGATGTTCCACTTGTCGCAGCTATGGTGGATTTTCCGTTGCCCAGTAGTGCATATTATGCCGGTTTACGTTACCGCTGTTGGTGAATGACGCTTCGTCGCTAAATAGAACGCGTGCAAAAAATCTGTCATCGTCCCATAATTTCTCTTGTGCCCTGTTGCAGCGCTGTACACGACGTTCAAAGTCGTCGCCATGCAATTCCTGGTGCATGGAAATATGGTACGGGTGCTATCGATGTTGATGTAGCATTCTCAACACCGACGTTTTTGACATTCCCTATTATCGCGCATTTGGTCTGTTGCTGATGTGCGGATTAACCGCGACAGCAGCTAAAACATCTACTTGGGCATCATCATTTGTTGCAGGTGGTGGGTGATGTTTCACATGTGGCTGAACAATTCCTGTTTCTTTAAATAACGTAACTATCCGGCGAACGGTCCGGACACTTGGATGATGTCGTCCAGGATACCGAGCAGCATACATAGCACACGCCCATTGGGCATTTTGATCGCAATAGCCATACATCAACACGATATCGACGTTTTACGCAATTGGTAAACGGTCCATTTTAACACGGGTAATGTATCACGAACCAAATACCTCCGCACTGGCGGAATGTTACGTAATACCACGTACTTATACGTTTGTGACTATTACAGCGCCATCTATCACAAAGCGAAAAAAGTGGTCCAAGTAAAACAATCATATTTCTTTACGTACTACACGAATATGTAATAAAAATGTTGGTTCCGTTTAAAAAAGAACGCAGTTGATATCCGTTTGAGCTATGGCAGCACCATCTAGCGGGCCAACCATAGCGCCATCTGGTTTCCCCCTTCAAGCTAGACGAGTTTCGTTCTTTGCAGTTTTTTCGTTTGATGCTTATTTCGTGAGATATTTGGCCCAGTTACTATCGGTGGACTACCCTGTATATCTCAGTAGAGAACAGTTATTTATTCCATGCATATCCGCTGATTTTCGTTGTGATTTTCCAGTTTTTATCTCTTCATATACTTCTTTATACCTCGAAAACTCAATCTGCTCTCTGGATGTCTTTCTCACCCGAACTCTAGGCATCTACAAAACAAAACAAAAATAACATACTGACTGTTTCAACTGTACCCACAAAAACTGTTTCAACCGTCCCCAGCCTCACATTTGGTAAAAGACAGTTTATAGAACTGGTGGTAATACCGCATTAAAACTAGTCCTTATACCAAACGCATTACCGTATCTACCTAGTTTCACTGCCACATGACACTTACAATCCACAGAGGATTTCCGTGAGTAGCTGAACTTTAATTATAACCACCTTATACATATGTGCATACATCCGTAGATGAAGTGCATAGATACAAACAATTTATCTAGTTGCTGATGAAAAGTGAAGAACCGAGAAGACATAGTCGGGTGCCAGCGCTAATTCGTACTCGTACACTCCATCCGTCGGTGTGTAGACGATTAGAACTGCTGTTCTCTGTGACAGGTAGAACGGCCAGCAGAGTGTAATAGCGGTGTTCGTGTTTAGTGTTTTTACGAGGCCTGGTAGCGTATATCAGGGGCGCGAACAACTTCAAACATTGTGTGATCCCTGTGAAGGACACGGGGATGCCGAGCAGAGCCCTACTCGTATGAGACAGCGTTATCAGCATGTGGCATAATTTCAAAATGGCCTCATTGTGGGTCTCCACTTGGCCGGATGGTTATACGATGCAGTGCCCAAATTAATGGACCGTTCGGGTGTGACAGTGGCCCGATATTTGGCTGCCGGGGAACGTGAGAGCAGGTATAATCGTCGCCATGGTTCCGATTGGCCACGTCTCGCATCCAGAAAGGTGAACGGTCCTACTGTGCACCCCACACATTGCAACCCTTTCACACGTGCGCTTACCATCCGAGAAAAAATAATGGACTGCCTGCTACATTCTGTTTCGTCCTATACCATCGCTTGAAGACTGGCTCAGTGACAACTGGATAACGGTAGCACGAAGAAGCACAAAGTTGAATCATAAGCTAAAGGAAAGCAGTCTTGCACAGCGGAAACATGTAGACGATACTGACGATTCATTTAGACGCCGAGTGGTATCCATGACAATTGATATGGAAGAAACTTTGATGTGGTGAAGGTAACAGCGTAGGTGACCAAGTTTTGGCATTTTCACCTTGCTGATTTTCATTGCCTGCAGAATTGTTTCAGACGAAATGTTCTTACTCGGAAGGATCGTCAAAAATCTACCGAGGTGTGTGGACCTTTGTGGCCGATGGCCTGGCGTATGCGTTTGTAATTGACGACCCATAAATGTCGCTTGTGGATGACTGCGTATTTAGCGTAGTGTCGTGTGATTGTGTTGTTCATATTGATGTTGAGAGAAGGCTAGAGTGCTGGGTGATATGACGAGAGTAGGGAGAAGGTGGTAGCTGCTTCTGGTACCTAGACCGCTTACCTAAAATAGCCGCTGAGGGTTTTACCTTTGTATGGAGGAACAAATTGTTATTGGTTTGAAAGATCAAGTGCAATGTGATGGGAGTAGCCACTACGGGAAATGTGCCGGTGAACACACTGGTTGTAGTTTGGGTGATCATCACAAAACTGTTCAGTTTTCATATACATTATGAGACACAAATGACGTGTGAATGTTCTCAGTCAGACCGATGAGAAATTCTTACAAGTCACTCATATTTTCTACATAAATGTCAGAAGAAGCACAGCGAAAATCTTGCGCAAGGAGAAACTACTATCAGTTTTTTTTAAAGGAAATGGGCACCGGTACTTTGTGGAGAGGCTTCAAAAATTAAGTTACACTTTATTACGGCAGGCCAAGTAACTTTTATTGAATGATGCACTGCACTTCAGTGTGATACAGATAAATGACACCGTAGTTCAACGTGTATGAAAAGTATTGACTGTTGCGTGTACGGACAACCATCAGCTGTATAATGGAGTGACAATGAAAACTTGTAATCGACCGGGCCTCGAACGCGGATTTCCCGCTTTTCACAAGTGGTCGCCTTACTATTAGGCTATCAGAGCACGACTTAAGGCCACACCAAAACTTCCATACGTCGTTAGCCACGTGTATACAGACTGGACTAGTTGATCCGTTACGTACATTCCTGTACTTAAATGTCACACGGAATTGCAGTGCTCGTGTTTTACGATGCAGGTCGGGAATGTACATAATGGTTGTGCAGGTACAGGTTCTAGACATATGATCGACGACATATGGAAGTTTGGATCTGGCCACGAATAGTGTCCGGATAGCCTAATGACATTTGACCAAGCATTCGACCGCATCGACCACGGCTTCCTACGCGCATTTTTGGAACACATGGGCCTCTCTCCAGAGTCTGCACAGGTGGTCCTTGCACTGGTCCACGGACCGCGATCCCACACGATGGTCAATGGTTACCAGTCTGGATACATTCTTGTTGAACGGTCATTGCGAGCGGTTCTAGATGCTTAAGTTTGGAACAGCGTGACCGCTAAGGTCGCAGGTTCGAATCCTGCCTCAGGCATGGATATGTGTGATGTCTTTATGTTAGTTAGGTTTAAGTAGTTCTAAGTCTAGGGGATTGATGACCTCAGATGTTAAGTCCCATAGTGCTCAGAGCCATTTTAACCCTTTTTAGTGCGACAAGGGTGACCGTTGTCGTGTCTATTAGTTGCGGCAGCGCTTGAACCAGCTTTACATTGTCTACGGCAACGATTAAAAGGCATTTTCGTGCGGGATGTGATGTGGTGTTGCTGGCCAGATCACAGGATGAAATGCATACGGCGCTTCAGTGGCTACGCCAGTACGGGGCGGTCGCTGGGAGCGTCACCAGCATGAAGAAGACAAAATACACGGAAGTCAGATGGGGGCTTTCCCACGCAACGGCGGTGCCCTTTGAAAGGGTGCCTGTACTCCAATGTTTAGGAGTGCAGTTTCTGTAGCAACATTCGCTGCACGGTGGTGGCTACGTAGTACGTACTGCCTGCTCCGACACCAGACACGTGCTCTGCTGCAGGACAATAAATTGCGTCGCACGGATATGTTATGTCAACACCTATCTTGTCTCCAAACTGATTTTGCACATGTCCTTCCCTTGACGATTACGATGGCCTGTAACCTTCCCCTCACTTATCGACCTTAATGACAGTGAAAAATTAAACCGCGTGTACCCAATGGAAATTTGGAAAAAGCAATCGTCACCGAAGTTAATTTGTCGCTAAAGAGGGAGGAAAGGGTTACATCTAAATGAAAGGAAAAATGCAGATGAAATTGGTGGAAATTAATTTTGAAAAGGGGTAAAGTTAATAAAGAAAGTAAATGTGCGGTCGTTAAGTTAACAATTAATTGGCGTTAATTAGATATTTGAGATTTGGGGGAAATTTACGGTCGCCAGTCCCATGGACAACTACTATAATAACTGAAAATGAAAGATTAATGCACATATATTTAGCACTAAAAGCATGGCAACTGAAGGTTGACACGTGTTGTGTGAAAACTGAATGTTTGTCAGAAATAATAAATTTCGCTACACTCTGACTTAATTTAACAAAAGAATTAATAAAACCGGAAAATTGAAAGTTAATTTAGTGACTGAAATTAATAGTGAAATTTGTTTCTGAAGCACTACGAAATTCAGTAAAATAAGGTAAGTCTTGGGCTACCTCAACAATCACTTCAAAAGCTACTTGAATCTACGCAATTTAGAAATAAGAGATTTAACTTTGAACTTGAATTAAATGATTCTGAACAATTAACAATAGTAAAATTTAGTACGTACCAAGCTGAGCTGCAGTCACAGGTAAGCTAAAATATGGTAACAAAACTCGCACTCTTAATTTGTGCTTGTGTAACCTAAATATAGTAGCCAGCTATGAATACTTTAATGTGAAATGGAATGATATTACTTTAATTCTGGCGTTTGAATTTCAACGACACTCGGGTTCATTCCGGAAAAGGAAGGGACCCTGCTTGGTAATGCAATTGGGAAAATGAGCAACAAAGGTTCATGCTAAGATGCTGTAATTTGCTAATGGAATAGTTTCAAAAGCTGCGGTCTGCCATACAGTTCTAAAACTTTACGTGCTTCCAGTCTTCCGTGTTGGTTGATTGAAGGTTTGAAGCCGTCGATCGAGGAGGTGGCGACAGTCACTCATTGTCGGCCGTCGGTGTTGCAGAAGCTGGATGTTGGCGCGCCTTCTTCTCGACGCGGTCACCAGGCGAAACGGGCTCTTGATGTGCGCCAGCTAATGCTTCCCGTCCGCGACACCGTGTCAGAAACTATCATAGCAATTCGAGCGCAATTACATGCTGCCAAACCCTGAAAGCGCGGCAACTCGTGGGACGTCACACAACACAACACCGCCCTACTCCCGCCAAACTCTCTCTGCCCGCGCTCCACGCGGCCAAGTTAACACTACCAAAGATCCTAAACACTTTGGTTCTCCACACGACGTATCGATGTAATCGCTCGATAGCATAGTTTTCCCTAGGCCAGACCCAGCGTAAAAATACAAATAATATTTACAAAACAAACCAATTATACATCGACATATATATATATATATATATATATATATATATATATATATATATATATATAGTAAAACAATATTACAATATATAAAGACACAGAAATGTCATATCTTCAGGTAACAAAATAAGGAAAAAAATTATAGTACAATAGATGGAAATAGGAGGATATGCATTTCCGGCGTTACAGGCCGACAGATTTCAAGCAGCACATGGACATTTCGTGAGCGCCGGCCTTGTTTGTAAAGTCCGCTGCGCCACCTTCACACCTCCGCAGCGGGTAGGCGGTATCGGTTTACTTCATGTATAGCCGGCCGGAGTGGCCGAGCGGTTCTAGGCGCTTCAGTTTGGAACTGCGCTACCGCTACGCTCGCAAGTTCGAATGCTGCCTCGGGCATGGTTATGTGTGATGTCCTTAGGTTAGTTAGGTTTAAGTAGTTCTAAGTTCTAGGGTACTGATGACCTCAGACGTTGAGTCCCATAGTGCTCATAGCCATTTGAACCAATTCATGTATGTAACAGTACGCGATCGCTTTATCTCAACACTATGCGTCGCACGTGGACCTCTGCCCACGCCACTGTGACGTGCACGTTGATAGCGGAAGTGGCACCACACTCTCTGCATGCCCCCGGTTTCTGTAGGACACATTTCACCGGCACTCGCCCACGTGAGAGAGTTCTTGATTGACCTCAGATACTTATGGGTCAGATCTTCCGACGACACGGATTCCCAGCACGATAGGCCGTTATTGCATCTATCAACAGCAGCAACCTATCAGTACGGTCGCACACAGACATCCTGAAGTTGCCTGGAACACGGTGTGGCGAGCGGTACACACGCTTTTCTACCTACGACGGTGCGTTCACTGTGGTACGTGGTTGTGAATGGGAAGTTCGCTACTCGTCATAGGCCACATTCCATTCATCTGACGGACGGCGCCTTGCGTCCGACATGCTCAGTCGTTGTCTCGGATGCACACCGCCTGACTTGCGCCGCGACCAGCGGGTGCTGGCTACTGACGCAGCGCATGCTGGCATTACCCTTGCGGCGATTGCCGGAGTCTATCTCCCCTGATGATATATTACGCCCCGACGACGTATACTTTTCCACCGACCAGGACGAACGCCGTTAACTTGCTGAAAGGCATCGCCCTCTATTACACACTCGACTTCTGGTCCCTACTGATGACGACCCATGAAGGCTTCAGCCGCCACCCGAAGTACATGACTCGTTTCGCAAATTATTTAGGTTCATTATTTGCGGATCCTCCTGCTCACTGGGGCATTCCGGGTATGAGACGCTGAAAATGAAGAAGAATCCTCGAGCATATTGATCGTCTAAGGATGGACTAGGGGGGAACCCTCCCAACAGACTAGAAGACGACTCGGACGCTCGTCTCCGCCAGTTGTAGGATCTTTTTTTAATGAAACAAAAATAAATACATAACAAAAAATTAAAATAAAAACAATTTTTTTAAATTTAAAAATTAAATAAATTAATAAAACAACATAGACAAACCCGCTACATCCTCTCCCTGATCCTTCAGTCTTAGAACACGTTGTATGGGCATGACGGCGGGATGGCCAGGCCTCGGGTGTCGAGCCACGCGGAGTGGCCGCGCGGTTTGAGGCGTCGTGTCACGGACTGCGCGGCCTCTCCTGCCGGAAGTTCGAGTCCTCCCTCGGGCATGGGTGTGTGTGTTGTTCTTAGCATAAGTTAGTTTAAGTGGCGTGTAAGTCAAGGGACCGATGACCTAAGCAGTTTGGTGCCGTCGGATACTCTAGCATAGACGCCAAGTTTCTGTAACGACGGTCGTTCTAACAATCGTTCAGTTCCTCAACGATAGAACTCGGCACCTTGGTCACGGAGCCATTCGGTGATGATGATGATGATGTTGGGTTTGTGGGTGCCCAACAGCGTGGTTATCAACGCCCGTACAAATTCCCAGACATTTCACATTCCGAACTCGCCAGTTCCTGTATGATGATGAAATGATGAGGACAACACAAATACCCAGTTCCCAGGCCGAGTAAATCCCCAACCCGGCCGGGGATCGAATCCGGGATCCAGTAATCCAGGGGCAGTGGAGCTATTCGATAACTGTAGTGAGAATGTCCTCATTGTTGGAAAATCTGCGACTGCAGCGGATCAGTTCCTCGATTGTCTGAACGTTGTCGTCTGTGGTGCATGTCGATGGTCCTCCTTCCCGATCAGCACCACACACGTCTGCACAGCATTGATCAAATACACGGAAAAGGCAAAGAAACTGGTACACCTGCCTAATATCGTGTAGGGCCCCCGCTGAAACACGACGTAGCATGGCCTCGACTAACGTCTGAATTAGTGCTGGAGGGAATCGACACCATGAATCCTGCAGGGCTGTCCATACATCCGTAAAAGTACGAGGGGGTGAAGATCTCTTCTGAACAGCAAGTTGCAAGGCGTCCCAGATATGATCAATAATATTCATGTCTAGGGATTTCGTTGGCCAGCGGAAGTGTTTAAACCCAGAAGAGTGATCCTGGACCCACTCTGTAGCAATTCTGGGTGTGTAGGGTGTCGCATTGTCCTGCTGGAATTGCCCAAGTCAGTCGGTATGCACAGTGGACATGAATGGATGTAGTTCATCAGACAGGATGCTTACGTATGTGTCGTCTGTCAGAGTCGTATCTTGACGTATCAGGGGTCCAATATAACTCCAACTGCACACACCCCACACTATTACAGAGCCTCCACCAGCTTGAACAGTTCCCTGCTAACATGCAGGGTCCATGGATTCATGAGGTTGTCTCCGTGCCCATACACGTCCATGCGCTCGATACAATCGTCCGACCAGGCAACATCAACAGTCCAATGTCTGCGTTGCAGGGCCCAGGCGAGGTGTAAAGCTATGCGTCGTGCAGTCATCAAGGGTACACGAGGGGGCCTCCGGCTCCGAAAGCCCATGTCGATGATGTTTCGTTGAATGGTTCGCACGCTGCCACTTGTTGAAGTCCCAGCATTGAAATCTGCAGCAATTTGCGGAAGGATTGCACTTCCGTCACGTTAAACGATTCTGTCCAGTCGTTGTTGGTACCGTTCCTACAGGATCTTTTTCAGCCGCAGCGATGTCGGACATTCGATGTTTTACCAGATTCCTCATATTCAAGCTGCACTCGTGAAATAGTCGTATGGGAAAACCCGCACCTCATCGCTACCTCACAGATGCTGTCCCATCGCTCGTGCGGTGACTAAAACACCACGTTCAAACTCACTTAAATCTTGATAACCTGCCACTGTACCAGCAGTAACGGATCTAACAACAGCGCCAGACACTTGTATTTTATAGTCTTTGCCGACCGCAGTGCCGTGTTCTGCTTTTTTTTTATGTATTTCTGTATTTGAATACGCATGCCTATACCAGTTTCTCGCTTGAGTGTGCTTGTCACCATTTCACTACGGTGCTACGGCTGGACACGACATTGGATTTCACGGCGAGACTGTCTGCAGTTTAGACGTCTTGTCCACAAGAATCGTACTGTCTCGCGTACTTCAACTTTGGAGTACGTTTGGAATTGTCGCGCAGTTTCACAAGCTTTTGAAACGCACGTGTTATCCGTACCGCAGCATAACTGGGTGTGCAGGAAACCCAGAACATGCACTCTCTCCTCTCAAAAAGCCTCACTTGTTACTCAATCGTCTTAGCGTAAGTCAGCATTTGTAACTTACTTTTTGATGTCGCCTTGTCACTTTCTTTAATTTTGTATTTATGTACGAGGGGAGTTCAATAAGTAATGCAACCTATTGTTTCCGAGAGCAGGTTGGCTTTATTCAGGATTCCAATACACCACAGTACTATCCACAGTTTTGGCTAAAATACACTACATTTCAACATAATCTCCGTTGAATGCGACGGCCTTACGCCATCTTACTGGGAGGGCCTGTATTCCCGCATGACATCATTCTACTGGTCGACATTGGAGATAATGTCCTGCTGCGTCAATAGTCTCCACATGATTCACGTGCTGCTTCCCGTGGAGTGCATCCTCCATTGTGCCCAACAGATGGAAGTCGGACAGTGTGAGATCCGAGTTGTAGAGTGGATGAGGAAGATCAGTCCGATGAAGTTTTGTAAGTTCCTCTCTGGTACGCAAGCTTGTGTGAGGCCTTGCTTTGTCACAGGGAAGGAGAAGTTCGTTAGCATTTTTGTAGCGACATTCGTTCTTTCAGTTTCCTGAGGGTAGTACAATACACGTCTATCGTTGCACCATGATGGATTGAATCAAGCAGAACAACCTTTTGTGAGTCCCAGGAGACCATCGCCATGACTTTGCCGGCTGAGTGAAATTTGAACTGATTTCTTCAGAAGAGAGCTGGTGTAGCCCCATTCCATGGACCGCCCTTTTGTTTCCAGTTCGAAGTGGTGAACCCATGTTTCGCCGTCTGTGGCTACGTGCGGCAAAAAATTGTCATGATCAGCCTCGTAACGCGCAACCAGTTCTGCACAAATGTTTCTTCGTTGCTCTTTATGGTTTTCTATTAGACGGCAAGGAACCCAGCACGCACACCTTTGAGTACCCGAACAGGTGAACTAGTGTGTCAGAACTACCAACAGAGACGTCAAGTTGTGTAGCGAGATGTTTCTGATCCGACGATAACTTCGAATAACAGCGTCCGCACGATCCAACGTTCCACAAGTCACAGCTGTGCACGAGTGGCCGGCAAGCGAGAGATCGGACAGGTTTCCGAGACCTTGATGCGATGATTACAGACGCATCGCCCAACGACTTATCGTGCTTTTGTTCACTGCCAGATCTCCGTGAATATTCTGCAGCGTCTCTGAATATCTGCGATGCTCTGCTTTCCTGGGAAAAGAAACGCAGTGGCATATCTCTGCTTGGAACACACCTCCATTGCAGACGCCATTTTGAATGCTACTGAAAGGAGTGTTAATAATTGCTATTAGCTTCCCTTATAACTTGGATACAAGGACGGCAATCGAACTTACTTTGTTAGTCGGATAACGCGCACTGTCATCTGCGACACTGCCCATCTGTTATAATAACATCTCTGCTTCGGCCGCTCCTCGCAGTCAGTCAGTATCCTGTAATCGGGAAGAGAGACACGGCCCAGAAAGCGGCATGGCAGAAGAAAGTCTGTTAATTGAGAAAATTGATTTTATAATTTTGTTTTTGATATCTTTACTGCGAGAGAGGAAGGCTTTTTGATTAGTTCGTTGAAGACTTCATAGCAACGTAATAATTAATTTTCTTTGCTTTAATTGCACGCGAGCTGCTGCCTGCGCACCATTATGAAAATTTAGTATCCAAAACGGATCATACCCCCTCTTCTTAATTAGGTAACATTATCGACAATGTAATTAATACAGTGGATTGTAGTCTACGATTAACATATCTTTTTTATAATAACTCTTGGAACACAACACCGTTGAACAAAGAACTGTAAAATATTTTGAGAGTTTGTCATTTTAATAACTTGAGTACAAAGTATTAATGTTCCACAATGATCTTTATTAGTTCGTTATGAACCGACTTTTGGCTTCTTAAGCCAGCGAGAATCCACACAACTTCAGCGAGAATTCACAGCTGTACAAAGAATGCTGTGTAAAGGTATGTAACATTTTTGGACTATATCGATACAAAACACAATCACGATGTAATACCTAAAGAGACGCTGAACAAATAAATCTTACGTTACAATATTTTCCATTATTGAACCTATGTGACTATATAAAACAGAAATTTTCTACAAGTGAGTTATGGCACAGGCTGCTTTGCCATATGGACAAACTAGTGAATGTGACGAACAGACCGAATGAAGGGAGGGGGGGATATTTATGCTGAACATGCTCTGAATGAATTTCATTCATATGATGTGAAACGTGATGTCCTCCATAAACGAAATAAAGGGAGAAAACTAACATTCCTTGGAATTCTGGCCGTTAATAAACATCAATCAAATAATCCTGACTTGGTCCTTAATGACCAAACACACCTTTATTAAAGTAGCAACCAGTTATTATTCCTCCGAATATTCACTAATGCATCACAGTCAAGTTATTGATACGTCTGTGTTCCTTCGAGAGCCGACGGAATATTCCATTAATAGTTTATTTCTTTGCAATTTATGATTATAGTGAACAACACTTTTGTAAAGTGACTTTTATAAATTTGCCAATACATCTTTTAAAGCAATCAGCATTAGCGTGATTTTCCACGTCATCATCCATTTCCCAGTATTTGTCATTCATTAGATAAACTTTCAGAACTGCAATTTAAAATGCAGACACATTATGTGGATTCATTGCAGACGGAGCTCACCTCTAGTTAGTTTGCCACCCAGTAAATGAGACGCGCCCTTTTAGTAGCTGTTAATAGCAGCAGCAGCAATTTCCAGGGAACTGCTGCCTGAGCGTTATGCATTACCACAGGTAAACCAAAAGAGGACAAAGAAAAAAATACATTTCAGTTTTCAAAGGACCTCCTTTCATACGACCAGAAATCAGTTAAGGTTTTCACAAATTTCATGTCAGAGAAGTAATGAAGTATGAAACAGAGCGTTACGATTTTTTAAGGGAGCTTAGGTAGAATACGGTTTTCTTTGTTAGGCGACTCAGTTCACTTCCTCCGAAGTCACACAGTCAGATTAACATCAGTCTCGAGTCATCGTTTGCAATAGACTCAGCTCGTCAGACAACCCTGAAGTGCATTTCAAAATGGCTATCCACCCAGACTGAGTTTCCAGGTGTTTTTACCTCAGTCACTCAGGACAACTTCCAGAATGGGGTCCTTGAAAATAACACGGGTGATTTCTCTTTCCGTCTTTGTACAGTGCGAGTTTGTTACCATCTCTGTCGTGCTCCTCGTCGGGGGCCTTACGTGCCATTATTTCATCCTCCGTTCATGCAATCGTATGTTTTTCAGTGGGGAACCAGTTTGTGTGGTAATAGGACAAGTACCACGTTTGGGGTTCCGAGTACAGAAACGAGTTACTAGAGTTTGTCCTTGATTCGCTCTTACTTCAAGTGCTGTTACACACTAATTTATTCTTGCATCTTATTTTTAGTACACGGGAAATCGTTGCAAAATTAGCTATCTACACTCAAGCTTATAATGCTAATACATGGCGAAACAACGCTCTGGTGGGCGGTTTTCGGGTTTAAATCACCTCGGGGTATGACCATGCGGTGCATTTGACCTGCGCTCGTCGCACGGTGGCTCTGGCAGCAGTCCACATACGCAGAGGTGTGTTGGTGCATGTCCGACTACGGTGCAGCGAGGAAGTATGCAGACGTGTTCAGACGTGCTAATGGTGACTGTTCAAAACGGCTCAAAGAACACATACTGATGACGTTATGAGTGGTAGAATACTAGGGCGACTGGAGGCTGGTCAAACACAGCAGGTCGTAGCATGAGCCCTCCATGTGCCACAAAGTGTGATCTCAAAATTATGGCAACGATTTCAGAAGACAGGAAACGTGTCCAGGCGCTACAGTACGGGACGTCCACAGTGTAAAACACCACAAGAACACCGATATCTCACCATCACTGCCCGCAGACGGCCACGGAGTACTGCAGGTAGCTTGCTAGGGACCTTACCGCAGTCACTGGAACAGTTGTCTCTAGACACACAGTTTACAGACGGCGGAACAGAGATGGTTCATTCGCCTGGAGACCTGCAAGGTGCATTCCACTGACCCCTGGTCACAGGAGAGCCTGTAAAGCCTTGTGTCAAGAACACAGTACATGGTCATTGAAACAGTGGACCCAGGTTGTTCACGGACGAATGCAGGTATGGTCTGAACAGCGATTCTCCCCGGGTTTTCATCTGGCGTGAACGAGGAACCAGATACCAAGCCCTTAATGTCCTTCAAATGGACCTGTATGGAGGTCGTGGTTTGATGGGTGGGATTATGATTGGTGCACGTACACCCCTGCATGTCTGACAGAGGAACTGTAACAGGTCAGGTGTATCGGGACGTCATTTTGCACCAGCATGTCCGCCTTTTCAGGGGTGCAGTGGCTCCCACCTTCCTCCTGGTGGATGATAACGCACGGCCCCACCGAGCTGCCATCGTTAAGTACCTTGAAACAGAAGATATCTGGCGAATGGAGTGGCCTGCCTGTTCTCCAGACCTAAACCCCATCGAGCACGTCTGGGATGCTCTCGGTCGACGTATCGCTTCACGTCTTCAAACCCCTAGGACACTTCAGGAGCTCCGACAGGCACTGGTGCAAGAATGGGAGGCTATACCCTAACGGCTGCTCGACCACCTGATCCAGATCATGCCAGCCCGTTGTGAGGCCTGTGTACGTTTGCATGGTGATCATATCCCATATTGATGTCGTGGTACATGCGCAGGAAATAATGGCGTTTTGTAGCACATTTATTTCGGGAAGGTTTTTTCAACTTACAACAACAACACATCATCACCAATACCGTGGACTTACAGATCTGTGTCGTGTGTGTTCAAAAAAAATGGTTCAAATGGCTCTGAGCACTATGGGACTCAACTGCTGAGGTCATTAGTCCCCTAGACCTTAGAACTAGTTAAACCTAACTAACCTAAGGACATCACAAACATCCATGCCCGAGGCAGGATTCGAACCTGCGACCGTAGCGGTCTTGCGGTTCCAGACTGCAGCGCCTTTAACCGCACGGCCACTTCGGCCGGCCCGTGTGTGTTCGCTCTATGCTATTAGTGCCAGTTTTGTGTAATGCCACGCTGTGTGGCACCACATTCTGCAGTTATCCTTAATTTATAAGCATGAGTGTAGAAACAGTATCCTCCATCTTGTAATGTAAAGTAGGTTGCGTAACATTTACGTGGATGTGAATATAGACGAGATGCACGTGTTTATTTCCCTAGAAGGTACATTATCAAACGGCAGAAAAATCACTCTCGTTTGACTTGCAAGTATCAAATGTGTAGAATGTAGAATTTCCCTAGTGGCTGAATATAGGCAAGGGGCTAAAAAGTGTTATCACCTCAGTTTAGATCTTGTTACAATAGAATATTTTTCTGAGATCTTGTAAAGAACGCTTTTGCTTGGTTTGGTTAGTGAATTAAACCACGTGTGTGACAGCGTAGCGGGAGATGCTTCTGGTGATCACGCTAGTATAAATAGAAACGTAACGTCGGTTAGATGTACGTCGCGTCACCGTTGCTGCGTAAGTGGAAGTCTGTTAACAAAGAGTTTAAAGCTTGCATATATTCTGCCAGTGTTCGTACAAGAAAGAACTTTCTCCTCTTCTGTAATAATCATTTGTTAGTGTATATTTTCACTTCTCTTGAAGCACTGTATGCGAAATCCTTTTGCGTCCGTCCAAGTCAATTCGTCTATTCCGTGTAACGAGCTACTTTCTTTGTGATGAGGGGACGAGATGGTGAAGTCTGTTCCCCTCCTTTTATTCTTCCGGTGCAGAGCTAAGTGTCCCTTGAGGCCGCGTGATAAAGGGAGCCATTGCAATTAAATCTAATGGTGGACTCGTAAACTGCAATGGAAGCCATGAACAGAGATCCACGTGGGTAGGTATACGACAGTGGTCACAGAGCGCCGAGATGGTGCGCCACTGACAGGCGTACCAAAGGTCGGAACACCGGCGTTAGCTAGACACTTCACCAGAAGAGACTTAGACCATAACTTATCGCAACGTCGCACTGTTCGATGAATAGGTAGCAAATGCGATAGTTCTATATAAATTCATAATTGTCTTCGCGTGAAAAAATAGTTCAGGAAAATATAGATCCCCTGATATTTGTTTACGTTGATATTTAATTACTGTGTGTTGTTTTTCGTTGCAATGAGGACAACATTTCTAAGAAAATTCTGAATGCATCAGAAGATATGGATAAGTATTGTAAATTATTGGAGCAGTTCAAGCTGTGTTCGAAATTTAAAATGTGGATGAAATCTTGGTCGACCATTACAAATAAAGGGAAAGCGAAAACATATGTTTCCAGCTTTATTTTCTGATGTATTTGAATTTTTAGAGTACTTTTTAGTTATCGGTTAGTTCAAAATCGTCCTACCATGACCAACAATCTGTCTTATTCAGAGTTGCAGTAGGTATAACAATGAGAAATATTGGAAAACGAAAAACTGTGGTGTGTGTATTTAAAGTACGGGGATGGAAATTTGAAAATGAATTAACTTATCAGGCCATGAAGGCCCAACGAAACGGACCGGCCGCCATGTCATCCTCAGCTCATAGGCGTCTCTGGATGCGGATAGGGAAGGGCATGTTGTCAGCACATCGCTTTCTCGGCCGTCTGTCGGTTTAAGGGACCGTTGAAGGTGAATTTCTCCCACAAAATCAAAGAAAAAAGAAAAAAAAATTATTCAAATATGTTGTGATGGATTTAGTTAGCGACAAATCTGGGAAAAATTAATGGTAGTCCTAATTATTAATTATCAAATGTATGATTATAAAATGGAATCATACATTATGTGTTCGAAAGTAGCTAGGTATCTTATTAGCGGATATTAATTCTGGATGTCCAGGAGATTCGCCTTTCTGACGGCGAACTCTGCTGGGGACACTTTCAGTGAGGTGTCTGACTGCTTTTGAAGGAATGGCAGCCCAGTCTTCCCCAAGAATGGAAACCAGAGAAGGCAGTGATGTTGGACGCTGAGGTCTGAAGTGAAGGCGACGATCTAACTCATCCCAAAAGTGTTCCACTCTGTTCAGTTCGGGACTCTGGACAGGCCTGTCTATTTCAGGAATGTTGCTGCCCACAGACCTTTGTCTCACAGATGCTGTGTTATCATGGGGCATATTGTCATGCTGATACAACGTCGTCGTCTCCAGATTGATGTCAGACTGTATGTAATACAGTCTGCCTTGCCTGAAATTATGTATAGCCTACTAATATACAAGAGGGTTTAGGGGAGCCAATCGACACTAAGTACAACACTGTCCTACGTCTGGTATGAATAATCATATTCTGGGACAATATCACAGGTTGCACTGTTTACACACAAAGTCGTAAGTGTGGATGCCAATTAACATTCTTGCTAAAATTGATGAGAGGTCATAATTATCATTCCCTAATTATTGTACAGTGTTCTTGACGATGTTAATATCTGTCACTAGCCGGCCGTTGTGACCGAGCGGTTCTGGGCGCTTCAGTCCGGAACCGCGCGACCGCTACGGTCGCAAGTTCGAATCCTGCATCGGGCATGGATGTGTGTGATGTTCTTAGGTTAGTTAGGTTTAAGCAGTTCTACGTCTAGGGGACTGATGACCTCAGATGTTAAGTCCCATAGTGCTCAGAGCCATTTGAACCATTTGTCTGTCACTATTGTACTTCACGCTGTCACTCGTATTTCACAGTCTTACTCTGGCCGAACCTTCGGTGATAGATACACAGGCAATGACGATTATCTGTCCAAAATCACTTGGACGAGCGTGCCCGTAACCGTCGTGACGCGGCTGATTGTTGATGAAGCGGAAACGCGATGACGGAACGCGTGTTCTCACGCTCGCTACAAGACATTGTCACTTGATTGCTCTCCTTTGTGGTAAACTGTTTTACTGATTGACATTAATTTGATTCTGGGAGGCCGAACACGACGCGGATGATTGGTGTACGGTACAAACGCGTGGAGCCGGCCGGTGTGACCGAGCGGTGCTAGGCGCTTCAGTGCGGAACCGCGCGACTGTCGCAGGTTCGAATCCGGCCTCGAGCATCGCTATGTGTGAGATGTCCTTAGGTTAGTTAGGTTTAAGTAGTTCTAAGTTCTAGGGGACTAATGACCTCAGATGTTAAGTCCCATAGTGCTCAGAGCCATTTGAACCATTTTGAACAAAGGGGCAGATACTTAATTACGTTATCGGCGTCATTGCCAATACTTAATTACTTCCTTGCGCACATTTCACTGAATCCACTTCCATGTCTCATTACATCACAATAATAATACTTGCCACCACACTTGAACCTCCACAATAACGCCTTTCCCATGCAGAGCTACCCACAAGACAACATGGCAGCTCCGTGTGCAGTGCTCTACTCTGCAATGCGGAAGCTCGCAGGGAAACTCCACAGCCAAGGCAGCGGTATGACAATACGCTTAGTCTCTTCCGTATTTCACGTTTGGCCTTACACACGACAGCAGATAACTTCTTCAGGTATTCGCCAAATCAAAACCCTGCAGTGAATTGCCACAGTGTATAGCGTGATTCGTCACTGCGAATCACTTGTTTCCAGTCATTTTCTATCCATTGGGGTAGCTGTTTACACGACCTCAAGGGCCGATTAGCACTGCCCATAGAAATGTATAGCCTATAGCAGCTGGTGGAACATTGTACTCAATCCTTTTTAACTCTATGTGCTCAATCATTGCGCTGGCAGGATTAGTGGTGGCACTTTAGAACTCGGACGTGATTCCTTCCGTTGATTTCGAGCGATTTTTTTTACAACTACTATGCCCAATCCAGTGCTCGATGGTCTCTGACCGTCAGTAAATAAGGTCTGGTCTGCTTGGTCTTCGGTTAGCTATGCTTCGCCCTTCACGTTTCCACTTCACAGTTATATCACCAATAGTCGACTTAGGTAGCTTTAGAACAGACAGTTGAAATGTCACTGATCGATTTTTTACTCAGCTGACATCCAATAACAAGGCCATTTCGAAGTAACTGTGCTCTCCTTGTCTTCTGTTAATGCTTCTTACTCAGAACATACTATTCCCTGTCTGCTTTGATACTAGCGGGTCTTCTTCTCTTTAAATCTTGTGGTCAGTTCTGCGTTACGTATTGGTGTTATACAAATAATTATTTAGATACAGCAGCTGCAGGAATGTGAACTGTGTAGAGTACATCAGCATCATCATCAGCAACATCGCCATCTGTTGCACATATTACGCTTTGGCTGTTACGCCTACTGATAGAGATTAGTCTTAGAGCTTCCATCATGTGTTTTTGGTCTCCCTACGTTTTCTCGTTCTATTGTCTGTATTTGTGTAGCATTTTTGATAGTCTTCTGTCATCTTCCACCTCAGTGTTGTGCTATTTCCATTTTCTTTTGTATACTATTGTTTTCCATTTAGAAACGTTAATCCTTATTCTACTATTATTTCTGTATTTCTATTTCGATCTTACCTTGCGTATCCTACTACATGTCTATGTAATCTCAGTTCTGCACACTGGACTCCTAATGTGTTCTGTTCTGTTGTATCAAGATTTCCATTCCATACATTGCCATTTACAGTGATTATTCTAACACAATAATTTATCTGTTGCATCCTGCAGTTAAATAGAAAATAAACGATAATATAACTTTTGTGTTACGGCTGTTAGAATTTACTATTGGCAAAAGAAACATTTGGCAGTTCGGCATTTGTGGGATGAATTTCATTCGATGTTGTAATACTCGTGGTTATCCAAGTAGACTGACTCCAGCCTCCAGAAACGGCCTTGTGTGTTCGTGTTTTCGCAGTCCTGCCCGAACCAGATCACGAGAATTAGAGGCAACGTCGGTGGGTGGCGCTGCTGTCTGAACTGAGAGATCCCCTGGTATATGTTCAAGTCCTTTACATTCCGCTTGGTAGCAAAGCTTCCTAGACTAAGAATATATCAGTCCTGGAATTGGCTATGGGTGTCCATAAATCTGACTGGTTTCCTCCAACTTTTTATTTCGCTTATGGAAATTATTTTCTTGCAGTTTTTGTAGCTGTTGTGTTAAACACTCTTTTCTCCACACTAAAGGAAACAAACACTCGTCCAGAACATTCCTCTTGTAGCTTGACATGGTGAGATACGAAGATAAGCGATCTGTTGTGTTGAAGCTGCGGATTCAAAACTCCTTAATAGCCAAGGTTGCAGATCTCCGTATTTGATCTTGTCAAACAGTGAGATACTCGTAAATGTGCAAAGGAGGGCGAATAGAAATTACAGAAAACAGCGTAAGAGCTGACGATAGTTTGTAGACAAGCCTAAATTAGTAATCCAACAAAATTGTATTGGAGACCTTGAGTATTATTGGGTTTTGAATCCACAGCTTTAAGAGTAATTCTGTTTAAAAGCGCTGTGACCTTGAGTAAGGGCGTTAAGTAACGTTTAGTTTGCCAATTTCCGTAACACTCCAGGGCCCATTGAGCTGAGAATTTGTCACGTGCCTCCACTGTATACCGTCTTTACCTATAGACGGGAACATTCACTGTGTACCGAGCTGTCTCATGTTGTCATGCACCGGCACTTGGCGGCCTGCCTGCAGTGGTATTGTTTAGTAATTTTCTTTGGCTGTACCCACTGCCCTTCAGCCCATTTGTCTATGTGCCGGGGATAGACTTGAAACCCTATGCTCACAAACATCAAAGACATAAATACGGTCTGAGAGAGAGAGAGCAGAGAGAGAGAGAGAGAGAGAGAGAGAGAGAGAGAGAGAGAGAGAGAACGACGCACCACGAAGGAATTATGCGACTGGCACAAAAATCACTAAATGTGGTATACATAAACAAATGATTACAATTTCACAAAAATTGGATAATTTATTCAAGAAAAAGAGCTTCACAAATTGAGCAGCCAATAAAGCGCTGGTTCACCTCTGGTTCTTAAGCATCGGCTTAAGCATTCGGCTTGACACTGACAGAGTTTTTGGATGTACTCCTAGGGATATCGTGGAAATTCTGTCCAATTGGCGTGTTAGATCGAATAATCCCGATCTCCTTAGACGGCAACATCCATAATGCTCCAAACGTTGTTAGTTGGCGAGAGATCCTGCGACGTTGCTGGCCAAGGTAGGGTTTGGTGAGCACGAAGACAAACAGTAGGAACTCTCGGAATGGGTGGGCGGGCATTATCTTGCTGAAATGTGAGCCCAGGGTGGCCTGCCATGAAGGATGACAAAACGGGACGTGGAATATCGTCGATGTACCACTGAGCTGCTTAGGGACTCGCGGTCACCTAACGATTTCCATCCCATTAGGATTATTCTTCTGTGGTGCGTCGTTTTTTTGTCTGGGGGTGTATTTTTTGTCAGCTGTCTATTTTTCGCTATAAATTTTGTGTTTATTTTAGGGCGAAAACTCCATCATCAAGGATACCAAGTTTCTCTTATAGTGTATCGACTTCGCATAGTGAAATGGTCTCATCTATAAGAAGTTCTATAAATGTAAAACCAATCTGCAGCCTTTTAAAATACCTGAATATTAGCGGAATATGCTTCACTAGTAATCCTTGATAAAATTCACCTGCATTGTTTGATTTTCATTGCACTGGTATTATCAACAAGCTGAGGTGTGAAAACATTTGTCGCGTACACAGTTTAGTTCCAAAGATATTCACTTGAAGTGGTTCGATTCTGTATATCTGTATCACTGAATGACTAAAACGGCCTTCCGGCTTCAGATGCAGGTCGCATACCTTACGGCTTCCATTGCAACAAAAGACTGACTTTCAGTATGTCATATAATTATTCATCAAATTTAAGAATTTTTAATGTCGTCATAATCTACTCATTAAGAGCTATAATTGTACTTTAGAACTTTAACACAGTATATCAAGTATTATAATTGAAACTGTGTATGTCCTGAGACAGCGGAGATCATGGGTCGCAAATTATCCAGACAATGTTCGTAAGTACTTGAGAATGACAGCACTTAGCGTCTTCTAACAAACTCTACACATAATTACAAACCTTTTCGGACCTTTTTCTCGCTGACACGCATCCAAAAAATAATGAACGAAAAAACGTTTTTTGCATACCACATTTTCGATTTCAATGCAGTGAAACTTCAGCGTCAGGCATGACGTTTAATCTATGACTTATTCATTATTAACTCTATTTCCAAAACTTTTTCAGAGAATAAGCACATACACCAATGAATGTACCTACAAAATTACATCACTGTAGGGCACACAGATAGGATTGGATTGGACTGTTTGGGGGAAGAGACCAACAGCGAGGTCATCGGTCTCATAGGATTAGGGAAAGACGGGGAAGGAAGTCGGCCGTGCCCTTTCAAAGGAACCATTCCAGCATTAGCCTGGAGCGATGTAGGAAAGTCACGGAAAACCTAAATCAGGATGGCCGGACGCGGGATTGAACCGTCGTCTTCCCGCATGTGAGTAAAGTGTGCTAACCACTGCGTCACCTCGCTCGGTCGCGCAGACAGGGAGATATGACATCATAAAGACTGAGATGAGTGAAAAACTATCTTTTCTTGAAACACATTACTCATTTATAAAGGAGTCAGGCGTTCGAAACTAATATATTGGAGGTTGATTCTTTAAACAATCTGGAGTGTAGGGTTTACTGGCGCATTGCACTGAAGGAACGTGGCTTCTGCAAACTACATGTAATTATGCTAAGCCATAATGCAGCTGCGTGCACGTCGCCCAGTTCGTTTACCTGAAGGTGGAGCGGTCATCCACCTTCGAAATGACGGTTGTTTCAGTTTCATTTTCTGTCTAAGATAATCTGCGGAATTTGCAGTTGGATGTTGTGATTATTTTCTTATACACTTATACGTCGTCTACAATACTGTCATGTTACTGTCAGCGCAAACGTAGCACGGAATAGTTGTCTGGCAGTAGAAACATCAAACTGTTCTTTTTGTACAGTTTTGTTGATTGCGATTCCCACTGGCATTGAGAAAATTTAATTAAAGAGAGTGTCCTCACTAGCAGCTTACGGACTACCTCTCCCTTAAAAAATAAGTTCAGCGTAACAGTTAGCGACTCACACAGGTTTCTGTAAAATGTCGGGAAACAAAGAAGAAAACTAGTGAAGCAGATGAATTTGGATTAACCTCCGTATCTCCCCGCAGAGTCCAGTAGAGTCAGTGAATGTGCCACTGTTGACGTTGCTTCTTCACTCGGTCCCGGGCACTGACATTGGCGGTCGCCTTGGTGCTATTCGAACAGAGTTGGCTGTGTGGACGCACTGTGTTTTTTCACTCTTTCCCTTCATGTGCACAACTCACATACGGAACACGTGACACAATGTTAAAATACACTGCTTTACAAGAAACGTTAAGCAGTTGTAGGGGGTGGAGGAAACGGCATGGTGCTTCACCGGACGGGAGGGTGCGTGATGTTATTTCAGTGATTACAAAACTGAGCCATATTCACGGTGAAATTGACTGTATCAGCCCACTTCTACTACCACGTTGCACCCAGTCTGGTCCGGAAGGGCGTCGTAAAGCCGTTGGATCCTCTCCTGGTGCAACCTGGCCCACAACCGTTGTAACCGGTCCGAGGTATGCCAGATAATCGCACTGAGGCCGAGATGACGTCCTAGCTGGTCCGCACATGTTCTGGCAGGAACGGACCAGGGGAATAACTGAAGGTGGATTTGGCACCAATTTCCAGTATATATCGATCAGATGTTCTTGAAACCTCCAGAACTTTCTAAAGTTCAAATTAATGTTGTTCACATTTCCGATTCTACAATTTAACACCAGTCAGGATTGTTTATTTTGTTTTACATATGAAAATATTATGGGAAAAAAGATGTTTACGAAGGTGACAAAACAAATTAACTATTTTTCAAAAATAAGTATTTTGAGCCACATCATAAAATAAGTGGAAATTAAACAAATGTAAGTGATATTTTGCGTAAGAGACGTTATTTTGATTTTATAAAATAAAATGGAGAATAAGATTCTATTTTATATTTTGTTGTGATATTCATAGGAAGACTAATTTTTCATAACATAACCCGGTGATGCGGGTAAATATCGATATATCCTTGACTAACATTATGCACGGCAGAGCTTCGGCAGGCTGTAAAACCCTGTGTAAATATGCAAAAAAGAATCAGGTACTACATATCAGAAAACAAATACGTCCATGGCTGAAAATAAGACGGTACTTTAAGTTTCGGTACGTTGAAGAAGTTACATAAGACCGCGGTTTATTACAGAGTATATTTCACAACATTACGAAGAAGCAATATGAAATAGACGAAAACTTAAAATTTGTAATGGTTAAAGCCAATCGAAGACTCGGATTTGTTGAAAGATTTCTGGAAAAGTGCAGTGCATCTACACAGGAAATCACGCACAACAGTCTAGTGCGACTATTTCTGGAGCATTGCCCCTACGTTTGAAATCCTTATCAAACAGAAATCGAACAAACGCAGAGACGAACTCCAACAGTGGAACAGAGCGATAGAGAACGTTAAGCGGAATAAAAAAAATAAAGTAAAAAAAAATGGTTCAAATGACTCTGAGCACTATGGGACTTAACTTCTGAGGTCATCAATCCTCTAGAACTTACAACTACTTAAACCGAACTAACCTAAGGACGTCACACACATCCATGCCCGAGGCAGGATTCGAACCTGCGACCGTAGCGGTCGCGCGGTTCCAGACTGTAGCGCCTTGAACCGTTCGTCCACTCCGGCCGGCTAAAGCGGAATCCTTGACAGAGAGACGGTGTACTTATCGCGAAATCAAGTTGGAAACATTTAGATAGCCTGTACTCGGAGAATACTGTGCAACGGTTTTGGTGCGGCTACCATATATCTCGTGCAGATATGGTGAGAATAACGTAACACAGATTAGCGTGCGCACAGATATGCAGTCAGTCATTCTCCGCTCGCTTAATACACGAATGGAATGGGACTTAAGTACCATCCGCCACGTACTGTACAGTGGCTTGACGAGTGTATATGTAGATGTTTGCGTGACCATCCTCGGCAGTAAGCACAGTAATACTTGTTTTGTAAATAAGATTGCCTTTTCCTGCTTCCACTTAATTTAATTTTCCCAGTCTCGTTTCGCCTTTTTCTTACTCTAAGACATCATCAATGGGGTCTACAACGATACAGTTTTGTTATTTTTAGATTATCAAACAGTTTACGTCGCGATTTTTTATGTAAATAAGTAATTACTTACGATTTGCTGTGATCCCCGTTTCCTCTCATCTGGTCTGGAGGCCGCACTATCACTTTATCACCGACATATAAGCACAATTTTGAGTTCCGTCGTTTTTCACACTGTTAACCATGTTTCTCCTTCTTTTTTTGTTGTGTACTAATATTCCTTGGCCAGTCGATATTACTATTTCTTCGGACACTTTTCTTTTAACAACGTAAATATTGTAACTTCGTTACGTGTTTCCTTCTGTTTGGTGTGTTTACCTACTTGATGCCAACCTAACGAAGTATATGTTCAAAACCAACTTCTGTTCATAATGTTTATGTCTTATGTACTTACGAGAGAGAGAGAGAGAGAGAGAGAGAGAGAGAGAGAGAGAGTGAGTGAGTGAGTGAGTGAGTGAGAGAGAGAGAGAGAAAGAGAGCTGAAGAGTGTGTATATGTGTTTGTATGGGTGTGTGGGGAGGGGGGGACGAGGGGAGGAGGTGTTCGCGGTTTGAGTTCTATGGTATTCGGTTGAAAGCTTTGGTGACAGCTAATCAGTTAATTTGACTTTTCGTTTCAACGTTCTGTGGAGGGGTTCATGGATAAGTGAGTGTAAAGATATTGGGTGGTATTACTATTATATAGGGTGGTATTATTATGTTACTCCTCTTTGGCAGCGTTATTCTGTTGTTATATCTATTAGCGTAACAATGGTTTGTTTGACATGTGTATTTGATCATTCATCAGGGTTTTCCTTTCTGCTTTGGTTTTCTGTATGTGGTAATTTTCTTGCAGGGTCAGGAGGTGTTTCTTATTGCTGATTATAATTATTTTCGTGTCTTCTTCTCTAGTGGTTGGTTTGTGGTCATGTTCTCTTAGGTGTTCTGCAAAGTTCGAGTGGTTTGTCCCATATTTCCAGGCTCTGATGTGTTCTTTGTATATGACAGCAAATGTTCTTCCAGTTTTTCAAATGTATCTGCCTTCACAATGGTTACACTGTAGTTGCTATATATACCTGCGTTCTTTTATATGACTCTGTTTTTTGTCAGTTTTGGGATGTATTTTTGTATAGAATTGTCTGCTGTGTATGCTATATTTCTTCCCTGTCTCTTGAAAATATTGGTGATTTTATGTATGTGTGTGTGTGGATATGTTATTGTGTACCCTCTTGTGTTTTTTCTTCTTTTTATGATTACCCTGTGTAGTTGTTATGGGATTGCTTGTTGTTGTTGTCTGATGTCTGGTGCTTGTTGCACTGTTACAGCAGACTAAAGTGAATGTATTTCAAGCACAACATACGTTTCCTCGCCTCCTGTCGCCATCTTACCTAATTGATCACTGCTGCACTCTCGTAGCAGAAATCTGGAGCTCATTTGCAACAGTACAAGACTTTTGAGTTTTTGTGTACGATTATTGAGCTTTGTCACAAAATATCTATTAACGTAGGAACAGTGTATTTATGAAAGCTTTTCAATCATTTATAATAATATCGTACTTATTGCTGTAACTGAAATTTAAATTTTTTTAATCTTGTGTTTCCCTTTGTTTGTGGATATCAGTATACTTAAGAACATCCAAGTTTATTTTCTCGCCGCATGACTCGGCCTCAAGTATTCCCAGTGATCGGCGAGTTTTTTCCGGACTGCACGTAGGAAGTGGACTCCGGCAGCTGGCCCTAAAGGGCCGGCACACTCCGGGTCGCGTCTCTTTAAGGGCGGGCACTGAACCTCGCAGCAGCAACAACGTCTCTCGTTTGTCTCTATCGAGCGTCGCCAGAGCTCCGTCGCGCCTTCATTTCCTTAAACTGTTCGCCGGGTCTTTTACCCGGCAGCTCAGACTGGTATAGCTGACAGCGCGAGAAACGGCGCTCCCTCTGTCCCTGCGAGGTCTCACGGCGGCGACTGCATCGCGTGGTGCGTTGCGAGTTAGACCAGAGAGCTGTCGTAATAGCAAAGCTCGATTAGATGTCGTGACTACAATATCTTTAGAATCTGGACAACATCACTAGTAAGTTTTTTTCTGATCATCCTATTTCAGTAGGGGGAGACTTCAATTTGGCAGCTGTTGAATGGGAGAGTCATACCTGTAATCTGGTTTCGCAGGACAGAGCGGATCAGGTTGTGGAAAGGGGACAAGGTCATTTACTGTTAGTTATACAAGGACACACACAACTTTATTGCTCAAACCAATGCACAGTCTTCTCTTTAAAACAACAAAGATCAATTTACTGCTGAGGGCCCAAGTAGGTTCTCCAGAATAAGTTTGAATGATTGCTTTTAAAACACCAGGATTTAGAGTAACGGCTGAAGGCCTTCCTTAAGCAAAATTACAATATCTTCTCGGCTAAAGGCCAAAATAATATATCAGATCAGCTAAGGAATTCTTTAAAATCCAAGCATTTGCAAATTCTGGGTAAAGGCCATATTAAGGAAAACTCAAGTTAATTCTTCGACTAAAGGCCCAATAAAAAAAAAAATTATCCTTACATAATGTAAGGCTTTAAAGCTTAGCTTTTACACAGTCAACAGAAGCAACATCTTAAGAAAACTTGAAGTATCTTGCCCGCTGAACGCCCAAACAATTACTCAAGAATAATTAAAGACAACCTTAAGATAAACATTTACAGAACAAGGCTGAAGGCCGTTTCAAGAATTCAAGATAATTAAAGGGAAACCTTACAGACAAGGATTTACATATTAAAGCCACAGATTCTGAAACAAACGCGGCTGAAGGCCTAAATACAGAGCAACAAGAATTTTAAATGAAAAACAGCTGAAGGCCTAATCTTAAAGTTGTTATGAAGCTCGGCTGAAGGCCATATACTAAACACAAAACAGACAGTACTAATACACGGCTGAAGGCCTGGCACAGTACATGCGACCAAATAAAATGACAATCACAAACAACAAACAGTGGTGCTCAGAAGTGTTCCAAGGGTCGGCCTGGGGAGGAAACTCTAACCACAGTTTAGGTGAGACAGGCAGCCAAGCGTAACACTAAACAATCGGGTTGCAGCACGACCTAGGGACGGCTGACGAATCAACCAACCGCCTGATCAGTTCCCTTCCACTCTCGCAAGCGACCGACTGGCTACTCCAGTACGCAGACAGCATTCATCCACTCAGCGGAAATCACAGACGTTACACACAGTTCCGCGTAAACACTTGCACCAAGAACTCCGACAATCCTAAAACCAATCACCGTGGAACAAGAAGGAGAAATGACAAGTCACACACACACACACACACACACACACACACACACACACAGAGTTTCCATAAGAGGTCGGAGACCAAACACACGTCATCCGATGAGACGACCGAGCGAACGTGCAACCAAGGTCGTCCCCATTCAAGTTGCCGGCCGGAGTGGCCGAGCGGTTCTAGGCACTACAGTCTGGAAGCGCGCGACCACTACGGTCGCAGGTTCGAATCCTGCCTCGGGCATGGATGTGTGTGATGTCCTTAGGTTAGTTAGTTCTACGTTCTAGGGGACTGATGACCTCAGATGTTAAGTCCCATAGTGCTCAGAGCCATTTGAACCAAACCCATTCAAGTTATGAGTGTCGGCAACGGTCGGGCAAGTCTTCGCTGTCCGGAGCTCACTGCAGCTCCAACCCGACTCATCCCGATGTTCGTTCGGAACTCGGACAACGGCGACCCGGGCACGCAGGCTCGGACCCAACCACGCAGAGGGAACTCTCGCCCATTGGGCACCCGACATCTCTGCACAAGGAAGGAACCGACCCATATCTGGCAAGATGACAAACTGACGCAGCCCAGAACAATTACACGTCGCCCGATGAGACGACCGACCGAACGACCAACGAACGGTCGTTGCCGCTGCAGTCTCCTTCCGTCTGACAGTTCATGTGTGTGGCCAGCGTTCGGCAAGGATTTGCCCGCGCCTCACTGGCGCTCCGTCCCCCGACTGAACTCCATGTCCGTACGGAGCTCGGGGACACGGCGACCCGGGCACAGTGGCTCGGACCCAACCATGCAGAGGTAACGCCTGCCCATTGGCCCTCCGACATCCCTGCACATGGAAGGAACCGACCAAAGTCCCGCAAGATGATCAATTGGAGGGGCCCAGAAACGATCGGAAGACCAATACACGTCGCCCGATGAGACGACCGACCGAACGACCAACCAACGGTCGTCCCCACTCAAGTCTCCTTCCGTCGGACAGTGTATGTGTGTCGCCACCGGTCGGTGAGTACTGGCTGTGCAGACCTCACTGGCGCTCCATCCCCAACTGAACTTCAGTGCTGCTGCGTCCCGACAGACGAGGACCTGGAAATACTTGCGCGGTCGCTCTAGAGACAGTACGTCAGTGCACTTATCGATATGCGCTGCTGCTGTCACTCACGGGCAAGCAAACCAGCAACTTAGTGACGTCAATAAATTGAATAACAGAAATCGAGGCGACAGAACCACAAAAAAACAAGATGACGAGCAACAAACTGCATGACCGCAAGCCACGCACAGCTCAATACGGTTAAAATGATTCCAGAGACAGAAATTTGCGTGACATAGTTCTGTATTCCTGGTCTGAAAATTACATCGAACAGGTAAGTGAGCGACTAGTCTCATGACTATGTCTTATACCTCCTAGTAACTAACAGATCCGAACTTTTCGAATCGGTTTACGTACAGGGGGGCATAAATGATCATAAGGCTGTGAATAGTATCAATGAGTACGTGTATTGTAAGGACTGTTGATAAAAGTAGGAAAATATTTTTGTTCCACAAAAGTGACAGTATACAAATTGCTGAGTATCTGAGTAGTCAATGTAAAATATGGATACTAAAAAAACTTTTTCAATATTTTTGTGAGAGAATCATCTAATAAATTGTGGAGTGCGCTTGTAGCTGCTAATCCTCGCTTATCGTGGAATCAAGGTGCAGTCGGTTACACGATAATGAATCGCATCTTCAGGTTAAATATGGCTGCATTATATTAACCCATTAAACCAATACAATTTCCCAACCTTCTGTATGGCACTGTCCAGTGTTAACTCCTGGCAGTACTTAGAAAAGTAGCTGTATCGAATGCGGTGAAGAAATGGTAACATCGCGTGCAGACGCAGCCGATAGTACTTCATCGCAGCCGAGATAGCTGTTTTTCTGAGTACTGTCAAGAGTTTGTCACTGGTCCAAATCAGAATGTCCCTCAGTAATGACCCGTAATTATTTAATATCATTGATGGATCCTTCAACATCCACTACATTTGACGGTACTAGGATATGTATGTTGGGAGATCTTATTGGTTTAATGGCTTAATGTAATCCAGCTAAATTTAACCTGAAGAAGCGATTCGCCATAGCGAAACCAGTTGTTCCTGGATTTCATGATGCACGATGATCAGCAGTTATAAGCAGACTGTACAACTTCTTAGATTTCACTGCAAAATTAAAAAAAAAATGCAGAGATTAAGCTGCGATAACTTATAAAATATTCAGCTCGGAGCCGGACGGAGTGGCCGAGCGGTTCTAGGCGCTTCAGTCTGGAACCGCGCGACTGCTAAGGACGCAGGTTCGAAACCTGTCTCGGGCATGGATGTGTGTGATGTCGCTAGTTTAGGTAGTTTTAAGTAGTTCTAGGGGACTGGTGACCTCAGATGTTAAGTCCCATAGTGCTCAGAGCCATTTGAACCATTCCGCTCTGAGTGGATAAAATGCAAAAGGAGTGTACAGTACGCCTTAGACCAGTATGTTCCGAGCGAGGTCTTTAGAGATGGCAAAAATCCATTGCGGTTGAACAGCCATGTTAACAAGTTGCTACCAAAGCAAAGAGAGCTTCATCGCAGATTTGGGTAAATTCAGTGAGCGGATTGCAATCGCCTATTCAATCGTTCAGTGACCTTAATCGTAGTGACACGGAAGACGAGAGAGAGTAATCCGAAATACTGAATCAGGTGTTCCGAAATTGTTTCGCCACACAAGATAAAAATACGATTCCTTCTTTCGAAAATCGCTAGAGGGCTGGAATGGCAGATGTTAAGATACGTGCTCGCGAAGCAGAAGTTCAAATAAAGTAGCTTAGCAGTGGACCGGATAAAACAACTGTGAGATTACAAAGAAATTACGAGAAAGAACTTGCTCCTCTTTTAGTAACAATTTATAGTAAGTGATCTGAGCAACGAAGAGTACGAAGAGATAGAAGTAAAAGAACAACTCATGCCGGTTTTCACGGGTAGTAGGACGAATACACAAAATTACAGCATAACTAGCCTGGTACAAGGCTTCGCCAGAATATGAATTTATCTCATTCTTCTCTCTGTATATCCCCTCCTTCAGTCTCTCTATCCATCTGTTTATTCATCCCATCTCTGTCCATCTCCTCCTGCTCTCGCTGTCTATCTGCTCCTTCCCCTGTCAAGCTGCTACTTCTCCCCCTCTCCATCTCCTCCTCTCCCCTGTAATTCCACCTCCTCCCGTGCCTCCATTTGTTCTCCTCCCCAACCTCTGCGTCCATCCCCTTCTACCCTTCTCTTTGACAACGTCATCCTTCCCCCTCTCACTGCCATCCGGCCCCTCTTCCTGTTCATCTCCTCTCCCCTCTCTCCGGTCATCTACTCGTCTTCCCTTTCTCCGTCGCCGGCCGGGATGACCTAGGCGCTACAGTCTGGAAACCCGCGACCACTACGATCGCAGGTTCGAATCCTGCCGCGGGCATGGATGAGTGTGATGTCCTTAGGTTAGTTGGGTTTAAGTAGTTCTAAGTTCTAGGGGACTGATGACCTTAGAAGTTAAGTCCCATAGTGCTCAGAGACATTTGTACCTTTCTCCGTCCATTTCCTCATCCCCTCTCTCTGCCTGTCTCTCCCCAACCCCCTGTCTCTGTGTATCTCCCCCTGATTCCTTTCTATGTCCATCTCCTCCTCTCCCCTATCTGTGTCCAACCCCTCCTCCCCCCTTGCTGTCAGTCAATCTCGTCCATCCCCCTTCTCTCGCCGCTTTATCACGCTCACTCCAGTAAAATGTTGCTGGTTCTTGCTCCCACAGTATTTCTTTGCAGACAGTAATTGATGTGTACAAGAAGTTGGTTGAAATCGAGCCAGGGATTTAGAAGAAGTTCGTCTCCGCAGCTTTGCATGCGCGGTGATGGCACCCGATAGCGACTGGGATGGGTTCCATAGGATTTACATCAGGCAAATTTGGTCTTCGAGACATCAACCTGAGTTCATTGTAATGCTCCTCAAACCACTGTTGCACGATTCTGACTCCGAGACACGGACAGTTATACTACTGAAAGATGACATCGCCGTCGGGAAGACATCAAGAATGGAGGGATAGAGGCGTTTCGCATCTGTCAGCGTGTCTTGGATTACTTCCACACGTCCCACGGGAGCGCAGGAGAATGTCTCCCACAGCATAATACTGCTCTCACCACAATGCGTCCGTGGCGTGCTGCACATTTCGTGCCTCCGTTCACCTTGATGACGGCATTTATGAAGACGACCGTCGATCTAGTGTAGGAAAAATGTGGTTCACACGAAGAGTAGACACTTTTTCATTGTTCGACGGTTGAATTCCAACGGTCCCGCGCAATTGCAATCGTAACTGACGATATCTTTGGGTCAATATGTGAAAGCGTAGCGCTGGTCTGCTGCGGAGCTCCACGCTCAACAATACACGATGAACGGTGTGCTCCGAAACACTTGAGCGTGCACCAGCATTGTGCTCTTTCCGCAGAGATGCCACAGATCAGCATCTTTCCTACTTTACACAGCAGACAAGCCTCCGAACCCATTGTTCTGGTGAAGAGTCGTGGACGTCGAACAATTTAGCGGATAGTGATAGTTTTACTGCCCTTTTACTTCTTTCCACAGATTCTCACGACAGTAGCACGTGAACATTCGGCCAGCCTTACCGTTTTCGAGATACTCGTTCACGGGTGTTACTTAATAACAATCTGCCCTTTATTAGAGTCGGTTATCTCAATGGATTTCTACATTTGCAGGCCATAGCATCGCTAGAGAGATCCCTCGTCCCTGTATGCCTCGCTTACCTGCTTCTGTTAGCTCGTCAGTTGCCCGCAACGTCACCAGGCGGTATCCAGCTTCGCGGTGGGCTGTGGTCATTATGTGTCGGCTGATCAGTGTATTACATTCTTCTTGAAGTATGAATGTTTTCCCCTGTCCCGTATATCTTGCACGGTAGGTGGAATAGTTTCGTCATGGCTGGTTCTTCCAGTGACCTCCACATAAGTCTTCCGTAGCGCCGTACCTTCCATCTCATCTTCACCTGCTTTCTCTTTTCTTTCTATGACAACATGCAGAAAAGTAATGCTCCCGTCTTTTTTAAGTGAAAACTTTTAAAGCTTTTCAAATAAAACTAATGTAATTAACATTCTACATCTTTACTTTTGTGTCTTCTTGTTTGCACCCCCCAACCGCAAGAGGGCTCTGAATCGTAGTGTGTAACATAACTATGTCGTTGCGTGAGAAACAGCGTGCCGTAATAGAGTTTCGAATTCGAAGACTTGCCGGCCGCGGTGGTCTAGCGGTTCTGGCGCTGCAGTCCGGCACCGCGGGACTGCTACGGTCGCAGGTTCGAATCCTGCCTCGGGCATGGTTGTGTGTGATGTCCTTAGGTTAGTTAGGTTTAAGTAGTTCTAAGTTCTAGGGGACTTATGACCTAAGATGTTGAGTCCCATAGTGCTCAGAGCCATTTGAACCATTTGAATCATTTCAATTCGAAGACTTCATCCACACCCGGAGTACCATCTCTTTCTGCGCGATAATGCCAGACCACCCACGAGCCCTGCGACATCTGCAACAATCCGACGCTTTGGGTTCCCAGTCGTCCATCAACTTCCACCTAGTCCCTAGTGAACCCCATCCGACTTTCATCTGTTTCCAAGAATAAAACAAAAAAAAAAAAAAAAAACAGTTTCTAAGGCTTCACTTTGATAGTGATGAAGTGTTGAAAGCAGAGGTGAGGCCGTGGCTTCGCGAACAGAGTCAGACATTCTACAGCGACGGTATCTACAAACTGCTCTCTTCTTGGGAGAAATGTGTGTTGTCAGAGTGATTATGTTGAGAAATAAATATATAGACAGGACGACTAAAGATGTAGAACGATAATAAAGCCTGTTTTATTAAAAAGCATAAGAGTTTCCACGAAAAAATTTGGAGTCATTACTTTTCAGCACGCCTTCGTATAATATTGTCCTCTAGTTTTTCCTCTATACAGACCTTGCAATATATTCCATGTTTCTGCTTTACGCTCTTTGAGTCGCAGGGGAGAATGTTGTATCTTGGAACACTTCCCGGTCTTTCGCATCTAGTAACAGAGTTTAATATATTTTCTTATTCCATTTTGAAATGGTAGCGTTCACATTATGTTTGTTGCACCTTCATTTGAAATTTGAAAACTTACTCATGAGCAGTAAGGTTTTTCCAAATGTGAAAAACTGTTCCAAGGTCTTGCGTCTAGGAACAAATATTCTATTCAAATTTAAAAGTATTGCAATCGAGAAAATCTTTTCAGTACCGCATTTAACAGTTTATGCGTTGCATAATTGCTCTACTACACACCAATAATCAGTAATTGAAAGCAGATTAAGAAGAACCATTATCAGACATTAGTTATATGCTAAAGGCCTTTTGAAATACAAGCTTTCGGCAACTGATAAAAATTTCCACTTTCTAGAAAGGAAAAATTGTTAAGACATCATATGCAAATATCATTTGTTCCATGGCAGAAGGCCTAGTTCAGTTTCGAGGTATGAGATGGTGCAAGACTGACGACTTGTGGTTTAACAGTCCAAGACTTGTGGTAACTAGTTTTAAAAATATACGAACTTGACTAACCATTAAATTCTGTAACTGACGAATTAACAGTATCCTCCAGACAGCTTTAGTATACGTATTACACAACACGTAAATACATAGGACTTATTTGCAAACGCTGCACAAAACACAAGCCAACGTATCATACTGTGCCACAATAACAAAAACAGCAAAAATGCCGGAAACTGCTTATAGGGGTTTCTAGTACACATTCCTTCATGTGCCTCTAAGTTCAGTCATTAGATTGAAGACGTTGAACACTAATATCTTCATCCTCCTCATTAGATTGAAAAACCGCCCAGATGACATCATGTGTTCCTAGGTACGCTGTTTCCCAGGTACAGCAACCCCCCCCCCCCCCCCTATTGGCTTACCATCTGAGTTCCTGGTATTCAGAAATCTAACCTGGTTCCCAAATCTCTGTCTCACTCTTACATCTGAAATTTTCAAATATCCCCAGGTTTATTCCGCATGTACAACGTTCCCTCACGATTCTTAAACCAAGTGTTATTGATGATTGAATTACGCTCTGTGCAAAATTCTTCTAGACGCTCCCACTTTCATTCCTTCTCCGCAGACCATTTTCCCATATTATTTTTCCTTTACCGGCTCTTCCTAATTTCGAATTCCACCCACCCATCACAGTTATCACAGTTAAATTTTCATCACCAGTAAGCATCTGAATCAGTTCCTTTATCTCATCGTAACGTTTTTCAGTCTCTTGGCCTGCGGAACTA
This sequence comes from Schistocerca piceifrons, assembly GCF_021461385.2. Taxonomy (NCBI): domain Eukaryota; kingdom Metazoa; phylum Arthropoda; class Insecta; order Orthoptera; family Acrididae; genus Schistocerca; species Schistocerca piceifrons. Next base: position 509,119,795 of record NC_060144.1, read on the forward strand.
GTTGGCATATGTAGTTGTACTGCAGTCGTGGCTGCGATAGTGCGTTCACTACGCTGCTGATAGTAGCTTACTGACATTCTTTTTTCCTTATCCGTTACTAGACCTCCTCCTGCATTACACCTGTTTGATTTTGTATAGATCTCCCCATATACTCACCTGCCATCGCATTTCTCTGTTCCCAACCATATCTAAATTACACCTATACATTTCCCTTTTTTAAATTCTGTGGCCTACCAACATACCCCATTAAGAGATGTAACATTCCACGCTCCAACCCGTAAAATGTCAATTTTGGTTTTCCTGATCGCGATATCCTGAGAGGTCCCCGCCCAGAGATCCGACTGCGTGACTGCTTTACCTCTGGAATGAAAGGGCGTGCTGAAAAGTAGCGGTTGCGAATTTTTATGTGAAAACGTAAATTTGGGCGTGCTGAAAAGTAGCGGTTGCGAATTTTTATGTGAAAACGTAAATTTTTTAAAAATAAAACACACTTAATTAGCATTCTAAATTTTTATTCTTAATGTCTACAGATTTGTTTCTTAACATAGTCGCCCTAGCGACGAACATACAATTCTCCCAACGAGAGATCAGTTTGTTGAGACCGTCACTGCAGGATATTGGACCTCGTTGACGGACCCACAACTTCACCTCTGGGTGCTCCGCTCCATCACTATCAAAGTGAAATCTTCGAATGTGGTCTTTAAATTTTGGGGTCAGATGAAACCGGATGGGAGCCAAGTGTGGATGATGATAGATGAAATTTTTGGAAATTTGTGGTAAGTTCCTATGGGACCAAAATCTGTGGTCATTGGTCCCTACTCCTACACGAAACTTAAACTAACTTACGCTAAGGACAACACACGTGTCAATGCCCGTAGGAGGACTCGAACCTTCAACGGGGAGAGCCGCGCGAACCGTGGCAAGACGCCCGAGACCGCTCGGCTACGCCACGCGTCAGTGTAATGTTTATATCACGTTTAGTCTTATAACGAACAGAGTATAGCCCTGATCTCTCTTCATGCAATTATCACTTCTTCGGTCCCTTAAAGAGGGTCGACAATTCCGGTTGGGCAGGGCTCTGCAGCAGGCAGTTACGAACTTCTTCACCGAGCAGGTCACTGTGTTTTACTAAACGCTGGTGTCTTGCTGGGATAACTGCTTCAGTACTCACGGCGATTTTGCCTCACTGACATACCGACTCTGGACCGCACGGCCTTCGAACGGAGACCCTTTTTATTGAATGAAGCACTTACTTTTTCCCATGTGTCTCGTTTTCATATAACTGCCTCTTCTATTTGCGAAGAGACTCACTATGATCGTAACTTGGTTAGTTGTGCACAGTTTGGAACAGAAGAAAGGTATATAGCGTCTAGGTAGATGGAATCTACGCTTCCATCTGTATCTGTTGTTTACAGTGCAACGTCTATGAATAATGTAAGCACAACACGTGGTTACATAGCAAATGCGTCGCTTTACAGACGCTATGGAGTGTTACTCGTTCATATTCAATACAATGTTGTAAAGAGACGTAGCACTCTGTTACCATGTCTGTTAATAAACTTCCTTCGACTTTCACAGTTCCTTGCATTTTTCATACTTACAATTTCGGTATCATATTATGATATAGTGGTGGTGAAGAGCAGTGTTTATAATTCCTAATTAATGTGCAAAAGTGTATCGATTCGGAAATTGCCAATTGCACATAAATTTTAACTTTTAAATCTTTATCGAAATAACTTTATCAGTTACTTTTATTCAGTGAATTGGTTTAAATATGATTTTTGTTATTGATAATCCTTTGTCACATCATTTTAATCCTTCTATTAACATTTTTATTTGCTCGTTTTTCATTAGTAATTTTTCTCCATGTGATTTTAATTATTTTTATGTATTAAGATTGATTTAAATTCTTCCATTTTGTCGTCTTATATTTTTTCCAGGTTATAGCATTGAGGGAATTAGATCTAGAAATGAGACACTGAAAGTAGTAGATGAGTTTTGCTATTTGGGCAGCAAAAAACTGATCATAGCCAAAATGGAGAGGATATTAAATGCAAACTGGCTTTGGCGAGGAAAGCATTTCTGAAGAAGAGAAATTTGTTTACATCTAGTATGGATTTAAGTTTCAGAAAGTCTTTTGTGAAAGTATTTGTATGGATCGCAGCCTGTATGGAAGTGAAACATGGATAATAAACAGTGTAGACAATAAGAGAATAGAATCATTTGAAATGTGGTGCTACAGAAGAATGCTGAAGAGTAGATGCGTAGATCATGTAACTAATGAGGAGATACTGCATAGAATTAAGGAGAAAAAAAACTTGTGGCACAACATGACTAGAAGAAGGGATCGGTTGGTAGGATACGTTCTGAGACATCAATGGATCACCAATTTAGTACTGGAGGGAAGCACATTCAGACGGACGTAAGTTTCAATAGTTAATCGGGGATGAAGAGGCTTGCATAGGAAAGAGTGGCATTGAAAACTGCACAAAACCAGTTTTCGGACTGAAGACCATAACAATAACAACAAAGCATTCACTATTTGTGTTCGTCATGGTGCTTGTATTTTGTTTCATTTATAATCCCATTCTTCATATAAATATTCATCTATCTTATTGTGTCGATAGTGAAATAATAATTTATACTTTAAATATGACGATTACCGTCCAAAAAATTCACATCTTGTTACAAAAAGTACATTTTTGATAGCTCCGCACAGCAAGTATAAATAGATCAATGCATCTTTTGATTTGTAACTGATGTATCACATTATAAATATTATAACAGATAAATATACATAGTTAAAATCATATTCACAAAGGAATTAGAGGTTGAAAATGGGAATAAATAAAAAAGTAATATTTTGCTTAAAATGACACAGCAAAGAATTAGAAATTAAAAAATCATTTTTAAGTCAAGTAACTGAATAAAAATCATGACAAAAGTTACTTCGATAAATATTTGAAAACAAGAATGTGAAAGGATATAAGGTGATTTGAACCCTTCACGACTTCGGGAATATGTTCTAACCATTGCGCTACACTACCGCACGGAACCTTGTAAGGTCTGTACTTTATCATGCAAAATTGTTCGAGCGTTTGTATCAAACTCTTCGTTTACATTCTAAGTGCTCATCTTTGAGAGAAAAAAGGTAAATAACATATTTCATCCATCGAGCAATATTAATGCCCTGTACCACAGTGCAGTTACGATGACTCGTGCTCATATTGACACAGCACGAGCTGTTTTCCTTGGATGCACACACCAACGTACGTGTTCAATTGAATGCCTGAATGTACAACTACCACTCTCCTCTGCGTGACGTCACACGTTCATGGGCATCTGGGAATTTTTTGCTCACCGGGGTCTGGAATAGCCCGTCTTCTTTTTTATATACCTCGGGTTATTTCGGAGTATCAGTTATCACGAATACGATTTTCTGTACACCAGTTACTTTTAACACTAATTTACAACTGCTAGTTATTTTTGCTATCACATTTTTCATATGGCAGTGCATGTATCTCTGAGCACCCGCGAAACGTGAGCTAAGAGGTTTTCCTCAGCTCGCGTATGCGCTGGCTCCAACTTAGAGTTATTTCTCTCCAATGTATTTCTTATAGGTAGGACTTTGAGTTTTGTCACTGCTTCTCCACACATTCCTGTCTCTTAAGGTAGCCAACTGGCAATGCATCGCCACGGTAGCCCAGTTGTGTGGCGTTACAGCTCATTTTTCAGTTTGTGTTATTGTGGTCCCGTAGTTAAATCCGTGAATCGTATGTCGAGATATTTACCTTTTTTTAATTCGATTTGGTAGTTGTGCAAGTTAATTCTGGTGCACAGTATCAGGCTAACAGCTAGAGCACAGAATTTAACGACAACAGCAACTGTATATGTGGTGGATTGTGCATCGCGGTACAGACAAAAACCATCCACTTATTTTTAAGCTCTGTGGAACCCCCTGATGGCCGTCTAGTTATTTCCTTAGATGTACGAAAATACTTGTTTCACTCCAGTATCTGTCCTCAGGAAATACGACCTCTTGGTCTCCGGGACACTTATATCAACTTCCAGGCTACCTTTAGTGATAGCCCATAACTTCCAGAGAAAAAGAACTGTGAGAGTAAAGTAACTGCCACAGAAAAATAACTTACAGGATTACTTATTTGCTAACGCTTATTTTCATAGCCACCACGAATTCCTTATGGGCACTATACGCATTTAAATAGCACGGAACTGAAGTACACACTTCAATAAACAAATGGCGTGCAGTATAGCAGCTATTTCCATGAGGTGTAGAATACCTCATAGATGGTCAGTTCCTCTTCTGTGTCCAGTTTTCCATAATGAAATCTAGGGTGATGTGAAAGTGTAGCATGCACATCGATAAACAAATGGCGTGACACACTATTGCCATCTATTAAAATAGCTTCAGCTAACAGATGAGCTATTCTTACTAGAGTTGCGCTGTATCAAAGCTATAGTCTGGTAGTTTTGTTGCAGTACACAAATGACAGTGTAAATGGTAGGATTATCGGTAGTATTGATAGCATTAAAAGAAACAGAAATGAATGTGTAGGAGAGAAACTGGGAACCGGTATCATCTCTTTGTTTCCTCTTTTTTTCGTTATTTGTTTTGCACATAATTAGAACAACACATCATTCAGTGTTAGCCCATTGTGTATTTTACATCTGAACAGAATAACGCCGATGACATTGTAATTCTGTCAGAGACAGCAAAGGACTTGGAAGAGCTGTTGAACGGAATGGACAGTGTCTTGAAAGGAGGATATAAGATGAACATCAACAAAAGCAAAGCGAGGATAATGGAATGTAGTCGAATTAAGTCAGGTGATGCTGAGGGAATTAGATTAGGAAATGAGACACTTAAAGTAGTAAAGGAGTTTTGCTATTTGGGGAGCAAAATAACTGATGATGGTCGAAGTAGAGAGGATATAAAATGTAGACTGCCAATGGCAAGGAAAGCGTCTCTGAAGAAGAGAAATTTGTTAACATCGAGTATAGATTTAAGTGTGAGGAAGTCGATCCTGAAAGTATTTGTATGGAGTGTAGCCATGTATGGAAGTGAAACATGGATGATAAATAGCTTGGACAGGAAGAGAATAGAAGCTTTCGAGATGTGGTGCTACAGAAGAATGCTGAAGATTAGATGGGTAGATCACATAACTAATGAGGAGGTATTGAATAGAATTGGGGAGAAGAGGAGTTTGTGGCACAACTTGATGAGAAGAAGAGACCGGTTGGTAGGACATGTTCTGAGACATCGAGGGATCACAGATTTAGCATTGGAGGGCAGCGTGGAGGGTAAAAATCGTAGAGGGACACCAAGAGATGAATACACTAAGCAGATTCGGAAGGATGTAGATTGCAGTAGGAACTGGGAGATGAAGAAACTTGCACAGGATAGGGTAGCATGGAGAGCTGCATCAAACCAGTCTCAGGACTGAAGACCACAACAACAACAACAACAACAGAATAAGTAATAAAACGATCGAGTAACTTCTGGTGTTTTGTGTAACTAATGAAGTTTCTTTTGATGCAAATGCAGTTTACATGCAGAACATAAATATAATGTATAATTCTTGTCGTTATCTTGCACTGAATAGAACGTTCTTCATAATGATCAAAGCAAGAGTTTTGTGTTATTATTCATAAATCAGAAATTTGTTAATGAATAACAAAAACATGTTTTATGTAAGTTCGATGGAGAATGGAGTGATGTTTGATATATTTTCAATTTTATTTTTTTTCTCTATTTTACTTTTTTTATAGGAAATTTCGTCATAATGCTAGATGACAAACCTGCATTTTTTTTCTTTATGTTTACTGTAATATCCTTCTGATTCACATTACGAATAAAACCTGAATTAAACACTGACAGTTTCAATTTTGCTATAATTACTGGTTATTGTTATGTTACAGACAGGAGAATAGCTATGTAGATCACAAATGTTCTATAGGTTATGTGGTCCTTCGTATATTCTCACTCAGTTTCCGGATGGTTCACCACTTCTGCATTCTAGAGGAATCTAGTGAGACATTGATCGGACACGTAAAGAAAGCCATCGTTATGAGGTAACGCCTGACACGTATGCAACACGCCTAACGTACAGGCAATGCGGGTACAACCTCAAATGATCAAAGTTACAAGAAACCCTACCGTGCTCTATGTTTGCATGTGGTGGTCTACGGTAGCCTACGGTACTTTTACAACTCTAGTTGTCACAGTAACTACTGTTTCTAAGCAACCCGTTATTTCTGTCAGTTAAGTTTTTTTTGTCCTTGTTTGGAACCTGTATTGCAGTGAGAGCGAAGTCGCGAGCTGCAGGGAAGAGAAGGAGAATGGCAGGCTGCGTGGTCCGCGGCCGCTGCCGTGCGCTGGCGGTCGCTAATGAGGGCAGCAATTGCCGCGCTCTGTTCTGCCGTGTCCCGTCCCGTCCCGTGCTGTGTCGCCGCTTCCTCATTACGCGGTCTCTTTCCACGTGCGCGGCCGACGTCCGCCGCTACAATAAAGTCCGCCTCGTCCTGTCGGCGCCACTTTGTGCCGCACGGCAACGTCACTGGCGCCACGACGCGCCGCGCAAAATTACTGGCGTGGGGCTGTGCGTGCCGTCGCGTGACTCACCGCCGAGGACTCCTCAGACGCTACTGCCGCACACGAGTACTCCTGTGTAGGAGTCACCATCTTCCCTCTCCATTGTCTTTCCATTGTACTTAAGGCCGTCCTCACACGAGACGAGGCAGCTAACGTTGACGCGGATGCGACGCCCAGTCTCACGAGAGAGAGGGGCCGGGATGGGCTGGGTAAGCCGTTGTCGGCTTCATTTGGCTCTCGCTAAACACTGTTTTTAGTTGTTGTGAAAATGGACGCGCGTATACGTTAACATTGTTAGTGATTTTCGAAGAAGAGCTAGGAATGGGAAAAACTGACAGGGTAATACCGGTGCAGGTAGTTTAGTTCCAAAAAACCGGTATTTTTCGGTATTTGTGCAAATGTGTGTGAATCATTAAGGGACCAAACTGCTGAGGTCATCGGTCCCTAGACTTACACACTACTTAAAACTAACTGATGCTAGGAGCGACACACACACCCAAGCCCGAGGGAGGACTCGAACCTCCGGCGGGAGGGGCTCCGCAATTCGTGGCAAGGCGCCTGAAACCGCGCGGTTACTCTACGCGGCTTCGGTATTTGTATCGTCTCGATTATAACAGGTGTTTTTTATTTTTTACTGATAACTGAGTAAAAAACCAAACTATCAATTAGCCACAGCAGCAGTGCTATAATTTTCGTTAATTAAATAAACATTTTTTTTAAAAAAAAGAGTAACTATTTTTCGTAAAATTTGTATTGGATTGAAATATTGCGTTATTATAGAAAATGGGAAAAATTATCAACGTTTTTTCCTGCCGCTGTCGTCGTCAGACATCCATTGTACTGCAGAATGCCACCAGCCCTAGTCTGGAAATATTTTTACGAACTGAGCTAGCAATGAATGATTAAAGATTTAGTCTGCCATATCTTTGAAATAATAAAAGAGGAAGGAAATTATGGTAACAGTAATAAATTAAAAAACTCAACAACAGTATACAAGAAAATTGAAAGTAGCTGACCTGCTGCATGCGTCTACATAACATGTCTTTATCTGTTTGTTGCCCTTGACAAGGAACAGATTAATATAAAAAACGGAGTACTTCAGCATCAGTTGTCACCCTTTAGCACTGACTATTCCTAATGCACAAACAATGGTTCGATCCCTGATTACAACTTGATTTACCAGCAGAGTTCCAAAAAATTTACATCAGAAAGATAATACCGGTGATTTGTTGTGGTATTCGACCACTTATCACTTTTCGAGAAAAACATCGAATGGTCGACGATCTAGGTTTTGTTTTATTTGCCTATTTAAGATTTGATTCTGTGTATCTTGAGACTCAAAATTTTTCTTTCTTTATTCGATTTCTACGTTTACTCCAGGAAATAACTGGAATAAAAACCCTAAAATCCGTTATTTCAGGAATCGGTTATTTTGAATGGTTTTAACAGTCAAGTTAGACTGATGAGAAAATAAAGCGATATAAGCGAAAGCCGGTTGTTTCAGCGATAACTGTTGTGCTAAAGAAGAGTGGAGAAAATCGCGGAGAAGATTCTGGACTCGTCGATGGCTTGAGCAGCGAATTGCTGGTAGAGAACCACTATATAATGCTGTAAAACTATCTGTGATACATACCTGCATAAGTTATTCGTTAACTTAGCTAAATTTTCATCCCATTTTCAGTTCTGAGATTGAATATAGCTAAGGCAGAGTGTCTACTCTCAGTTGGGGTATGCATAATATCCATATTCTCGATTATGCGTTGGCTACCAGCACTCTGAAATAACGTACACTATCACACAGATTTCAAGTTCGAGATTCGTTATTCAATTTCATTTGAATGAGAGAGGATATTTTTTCGAAGCTCATGGAAATAGCTGTTAGACAGCGCGCCATTTGTTCATTGAAGTGTGTATTTCGGTTGTGTGCTATCTAACTACGTATAGTGACCATAAGAAATTCGTGACGACTGTGGAAATAACTATCAGTAGATGAGTATACCTGTAAGTTATTTTTCTGTGGCAGTTATTTTTCTGTGGCAGTTATTTTTCGCTGACAAGTCTTTTTTTCTGGATGTTACGGGCTAACACTAAAGGTATCCTGGAAGTTGAAAACAGTGTCCCAGACACCTACAGATCAAGGCAGGCGATGATATTTCCAGAGGACAGATACTGGAGTGAAACAAGTAGCCGGCAGGGGTGGCCAAGCGGTTCTAGGAGCTACAGTCTGGAACCGCGCGACCGCTACGGTCGCAGTTTCGAATCCTGCCTCGGGCATGGATGTGTGTGATGTCCTTTGGTTAGTTAGGTTTAAGTAGTTCTAAGTTCTATGGGACTGATGACCTCAGAAGTTAAGTCCCATAGTGCTCAGAGCCATTTGAACCATTTTGACACACAATATTTTTAGCGCAACGCAAACTGACTTTCAATAATCCCTACAAAAGAATGGCCCTGAGTAACAATAACCTATACCTTTCATGAATTACTTACCTCACAAAGAGCTTCGTTACTCGAACTACTGCAATATAGCGAGCGCCACTACTGCCAGCTAAATAAAAGATTCTAACTACTGAAGACACTAACTGCTGATAGGCATAGTTGCCAATGAAAGATTTTGATAGAGAACAAACAATGTATTTTTCTTAATAATATTCAAAATTCATAGTATATGTATTATCAGTTCATAATATCCAGTATTACAAATTTACTCTTTTTGATGGACACACGTCCAGATCGTCCGATCTCAAAATTCTGCCATCTCTCTCCTCACATCCACCACTGCTGGCGGCTCACCTACAACTGCGCTGATCACATCTAACTGCCCAATACTACAATAGCGAATATTCCAAGAATGCCAACCAGCCACAGACTGCACACAGCACAGCCAGTGATTTTCATACAGAGCGCTATGTGACGTTACCAACATAAAAATCTAAACAGCCTACTTACAGTGGTTGTTGTCCTTATTGTGATCCACCAAGTATGCTCACCATAACTGAAAAAAAGGTATTTTCCGGCAAGACACAAACATGAGCGAGTCCATAAAACCGGAGATAGGTACAGAGTTTCATAACAGCAAAAATGTCCAGTGTGTAACTTGTGTTTACTTTATGAGATAGACTAACAGCCCCGTTAAGATTTCTGGTACGTACCTTTCGACTGTTGGCACTACGCCTAAAGGCAAGTAACGTTCTCCAGGTATTTTTCAACCCAAAACCCTTCCATCCGTTTCATCGCTCCGTATCACTTGTTTCCAGTCATCGAATATCGAGTGGCGTCTCTCTTTACTCTGCCTTAAGAGTCGCTTAGTACTGACTGCAGAAATTCGTGGCTTGTGAGGAAGTGCCTCACCATTGTATCCCGTTCTTTTTAACCCCCTACGGACTGTCACTGTTCTAGCTGGTCTGCTGGCAGCTTCTTGGATTTCGCGAGTCATTCCTTCTGCTGATTCCGTGCAATGCTCGACGTTGTCTGTGCGTCAGTTGGTGAGGTTTGCCTGGTCTTGGTTTAGCTATGGGTTTCCTTTTTGTTTCCGCGTCACAGTCACACCACCAACAGTCGACTTGAGTGGCTTTAGAAGGGTTGAAACGTCCCTGGTCGCTTTGCTAGGCAGGTGATATCCAGTGACCGGTCCACGTTCGAAGTCACAGTGCTCTAGTAACCCCGATTCTATTACTCCTCTTCTGCTGACGAAATGGTGCTCCCAGCCTCCTCCTGTACTGGCGGATCTGCCTCTCGATACATGTAATGGTCAGTTCCGCATTACTTAAGGGGTCTAGTTACTTTTCGTCAGAGAATGCATATTCAGGCTTAAGACCACCTTCATAACATAACGTTCATTTCTTCTGGAAGTTACGCATTGACGCTCCTATACTATGAACAAATAACCGACGTTAATAGTTAATTTGTGTATTAATGAGTCATATGAAAGATCTTTATGCACTGAAGCACGAAAGAAACTGGTATAGGCATGCGTATTCAAGTACAGAGATATGTGAACAGGTAGAATACGGCGCTGGTGTAGTTGTTACATCGGTTACTACAGCTACAATGGCAGGTTTTTAAGATTTGAGTGAGTTTAAACGTGGTGTTATAGTCGGCGTACGACCGATGGGACACATCATCTCCGAAGTAGCGATGAGGTGGGGATTCTCCCGTACGACCATTTCACGATTATACCGTGAATCGAATCTCCGACATCGTTGCGGCCGGGGAAGGATCCTGCAAGAACGGGATCAAAGACGACTGAAGAAAATTTTTCTGTGTGACAGAAGTGCAACACTTGCGCAAACTGCTGCATACTTCAATGCTGGGCCATCAACAAATGTCAGCGTGCGAACCTTTCAACGAAATATCATCGATATGGGCTTTTGGAGTCGAAGGCCCACTCGTGTACCCTTGATGACTGCACGACGCGAAGCTTTACGCCTCGCCTGGGCCCGTCAACACCGACATTGGACTGCTGATGACTGGTAGATTGTTGCCTGGTCGCACGAGTGTCGTTTCAGATTGTACCGAGAGGATGGACGTATATGGTTATGAAGACAACCTCATGAATCCATAGACCCTGCATGTCACAGGGTACTTTTCAAGCTAATGCAGGCTCTGTAATGGTGTGGGCCGTGTGCATTTGGAGTGATATGCAACCACAGCTATGTCTAGATACGACTCTGACAGGTGACACGTACGTAGGCATCCTCTCAGATCACCTGCATCCATTCACGTCCATTATGCATTCCGACGAACGTGAGCAATTCCAGAAGGGCAATGCGACACTCCACACGCCCAAAATTGCTGCAGAGTGGCCCCAGGAACACTCTTCTAAGTTTAGACATTTCCGCTGGCCACCAAACTCCCCAGACATGAACGTTAGTGAGCAAAACTGGGATGCCTTGCAGCGTGCTGTTCAGAAGAGATCTCCACCCCTGGTACTTTTACGGATTTATGGACAGCCCTCCAGCACTACTTCAGACATTAATCGAGTCAATGTCACGTCGTGTTGCACCACTTCTGCGTGCTCGCGGGGGCCCTACACGATATTAAGCAGGTGTACCAGTATCTTTGGCTCTTCAGTGCATGTTAATACACATGCGAAACAATACGTCAGTTGAAAAAGAAATTAATGCTACCGCCTGGGATCGACTTACGGTCAAAATCAATTCCTTGCAAAATATAGTTTTAGATGGTGAACACCACTAGCCATATTCTTTTGTCATTCTATATAGGTATAGTGTTGTCCAGCTATGAGAGATAAAATAGCTACACGTGTTTTGAATGGCACCTAATGCGAGCGGAAACATGCAATGCATTTCATTTGCTGTACCACCCGTCGTGAAGTGTTTGTTGAACTAACAGCCATCCATTCCCAGACAGCAGGCAATTTCGCCATTAAACTCGAAAGAGATGTGTAAGATTAGTTTAATAACCACGACACCTTTCATAGTTTCGAGTTGACTGTTCGCAGAGGTATGCCGCATGAACACGGAATCGCCTATCAGACACCTGACATTTACGCTAAGCACATTTTTTGTCAACACGGTAGTGTTATGAAACAACGCATGCGTTCGCTGTCAACGGTGGATGTGATCTACATTTGAGCGACTACCTACGCTCAACATAGCTAGACAAACTTAAACGTCATTGTCTGCCAATAGAATAATTTGCTGCCATAAGGACACATTTTCCGCTAACGTTAGGCCTTGTCCCATAGGTCTTCTGTGACAGCGCTTTAACGTAAACGGTCTTCAAATTAGAATGGGTCTATAAAAGTAACAAAGGTAAAAGACTTTGGGGAGAGAAAACACTGCAGGTCTTCAATCGCTGTCAATTTTACTGTTGTTTGTTCTTTGTGGCGGATCCGGGTTGGAATGCCAATCAAGCACACATTTCCAACTTTCCCCATTAAAATTCACTGGCAGTTAATGTCTTAATTTCCTTTTTGTCTACAGCTTGAAAAGCTTGTAAGGGTGTTCTAGGGTAGGTTATGCTGAGAATTAACTGTTAAGAAAAAATTCGATATTTCGCAACTTTTCCGAGTTATTTAGCGTTGAAGTAAGTCAAATGAGGCCATGACGCCGTTGCGTGCCCAAATTCAAGTGGCCGGGCAGATACGGTTAGTTTCAGTTGTCCTTATAGCGTAGATGATAGCGCACAAGCCGCGCGGGATTAGCCGAGCGGTCTCAGGCGCTGCAGTCATGGACTGTGCGACTGGTCCCGGCGGAGGTTCGAGTCCTCCCTCGGGCATGGCTGTGTGTGTTTTTCCTTAGGATAATTTAGGTTAAGTAGTGTGTAAGCTTAGGGACTGATGACCTTAGCAGTTAAGTCCAATAAGATTTCACACACATTTGAACACTTTTTTATTTTTATCGCGCACAAGAGTCTTAAGCCTGTGGTTCGAGTTCGATCCTTACTACCGCCCCATGTCTAATTTTTGAGTCGCTCTCTTGTTCTGTTTTAAGAAACCAAACAAAGAGTAGCTTTGGCGACACCGTCTCTGGCGAGCCGCCAGAATTTGCGTGCGCAACAACCCGATCGGCTAACATCAATGCTAATTACCTCGGAAAACGGCGTAACGTATCGAAATGTTTTCCTAACAACTCTTTCTCGGTACTACTTACCCTGTAACACCATTGCAAGATTTTTAGGCTCTTCCTGACCATCCTATGTAAAGAAATATTACGTAGCGGATTTTCCGCCCAGAAGTCACTTTTGAATATTGGTTGTTTGTGAGAAGATTGTGTTACAGTAAAAAGGAGAAACCTCTACAAGGACTCGTGGGAACAGAACGGTGGCAGAGTCGTGGTCCATTCGGACCGCAGTTTATAGTTCGACGATAATGCTACTCGCGTTGATCAGGATAACACGAGGCTGTTATGCGGAAACGGAATCGATAAGTTGAGAAGGGTCATATTTAACGTCATGCGGGATTCCAGCAACCACAAGCGACAAGCGTTCAAGGGGCTAGGCATACAATACCTGACAAAAATATTCACAATTGAGGAACTGCGGAACCGACCTGTAGATGTCACGAGAAGAAGAGTCGCTAGTATAAAAGGAGACGGGCAGTCTTGTGTTGTCGGTAGAGAACACGGATGGCCGTTACCGCAGAACCAGTTTTCTTTTTTCAGCTCCAGTTTAACCTGACGTTTAAAACTGCTCAAAATAACCGGTTTCTTAAATAACAGATTTTCGGCTGCTTATTGCTGTAATTCCCTGCAATAAACGTACATATCGAACAAAGACTGAAAAATACTAAGAGCCCCTCAAACTAGTGCACTGGAAGTTTCAAGATGCCTAGAATCAAAATATTAAATGAAGAAGGCAAAAAAAAAGGCAGTTCACTGTTCTATAAGTTTCTCGAAAAGCGATAATGGGTTCAGTACTACGAAATATCACCAGTATTCTCCCATTGATTCTAATGCTTTAAAACTCTGCTCAAAAATAATGTTCTTTTCGAGAATCGTACACTGGGCGTTACGAATAGTCAGTGCTAAAGGGTGAAACTTGAGGTTGAAAAACTCTGCTTTCTTGTCATGTTGTGCTTATGCAGAGACTAGAAGCAGATAAAGGCACATTTCGTTGACACAGGCAGTGGATAGGCTACTTTCTATTTTTGTTATAAACAACGAATGAACTGTGAGGCCTTAGATTCTCCCGGCGTATACAGGGTGTCCCAGCTATCTTGTCCACCCAAAATATCTCTGGAACAATAACAGCTATTGGAAAACGACTTTCACCGGTATCAATGTAGGGCTGGGGCCCATGAATGTACATATTTGGAAGCATTCTAAAACGAAAGCATATGTGTTTTTTAACACAAACTTATGTTTTTTTTAAATGGACCTCCTATATTTTTTCTTCAGCAATCCATAGCATGACAAAGCACATACACAATGCCGTTGATTACATCGCAATATTCCCATTACATCCCGAGATATTGAGACGCGAAGTTGACGCTTGAAACAGCCGACATGCACTGCTAGCGCACGTCCCTGTATAATGTTCAAATAACTTACGAGAGTGCAGCCGGTTGATGTCGACAACTGCCGATATTTCGACAGGAACACGCACTGTCAGTTTCAAGGCAAATGCATTCACGTAAGTTATTTGAATGTGGATGAACTGTTGAGTTTTAAGTTTTCTCTTTGTATGACGTCACAAATTTGTTGTGCCTCCTCCCGTTTCTAATTCTTTAAACCAGTGGCGCACTGTCCTACATTGCTATCATACCTCCAGCCTAGGGATGGTGCCATTCTTACAAGCGATGTTCGAGGACGACAGCTGGAAACTACGGTATAGATGAGGAGGGCCAGGTCTCGCACACTGCCTGTCTAGTAGGCCTCATCACGCACTAACAGGTAGTTTATTGTCGCAGCAATGTTGTAATTCCAAACAGTAGGCGTTATTATTAAAACAGCACTGATTGCTTCTTCCATTTTCTATAACAATCCAATATTTTAGAGCAACAGTAATTTTACAAATAAAGATTACTGTTTTTAAATTTTTTAAAAACTCAAACATTTTAGCAGCACTACTATGGCAAATTGACAAAAAATTTTTTCGTGGTTAGTAGCAAAACATAAAAAACAAAACACCTATTTTAACAGAGACCAAATACCGAATAAATACCGGTTATTTAGAACTAAAATACCGTTATCGGTTTTAACCGGTGGTTTTGATCCAGTGATTGGGCGTCACCCGAGTAACAAACCCATCAGTGACATTTCTACTCCTCTAAAGCCGCTCAAGTTGACTGTTGGTGATGTGATTGTGTACGGGAAGCGCGGAGGACCAACTACGGCTAAACCGAGACCAGAAGATAGCAACGTCACCAAATCTCCGCATCCGTGCGCTTGGGACCCGAGTGCAAAGCCTGAATGCCACGAGATGGCCCCACCTGCACAGTGTAGTGTGCTCATGTTTGTTACCGCTACAACGTGTCCACTGGTTGCTTGAGGTTCCAGAATATCTGATGATGGTAAATGCCGAAACGCAAACTACTGGATTAATAAAGTCATTTTTTATTCCGTCAAAGACTTTTTCTTCAGCAATCTATCCAGCATTTTGCTGACTGCACTTATTTAACCTTATGTGATTTGTGGTGTAAGTGAAATATAACGAAGACAGGTCTTTGTTGTTGTTTAACAATCTACAGGTTGGTTGGTTTGTTGGTTGGTTTGGGGGAAGAGACCAAACAGCGAGGTCATCGGTCTCATCGGATTAGGGAAGGACGGAGAAGGAAGTCGGCCGTGCCCTTTCAAAGGAACCATCCCGACATTTGCCTGGAGTGATTTAGGGAAATCACGGAAAACCTAAATCAGGATGGCCGGACGCGGGATTGAACCGTCGTCCTCCCGAATGCGAGTCCAGGGTGCTAGCCACTGCGCCACCTCGCTCGGTTCTACAGGTTGTAATAATTCCAATGTATGAGTGTTTGTTTTAAGGGGTACCAGCCTCTTCATTTTATGTCACGTGTATCAGTAAGTTCAATATTTATTTTCGTATGTAAAATTAGGACATTATAGATTTTCTTTTTGCGTAGCAAACAACAACAATGATGTTTGCGATTCTGTTGCATCCAGAAGAACCAAGTTTCGTATTCTTCCATTCAGATTTCCAATTACATAGAAAATAATTATTTTATTACACAAGTTTAATTTTATAATACCAGATTAATGTGAGCAGTGCACAAACATCTTAAAAGCAACTAGTATTACGTTTCACTAACTCAAATAAACCTTTGAAACGTATTTTCTTTGACCTGTATTATCTTTAAGATGATGCAGAGAGCTCTTTGGCGGGACAGTGTATGGTAAGTTATTTAACAGTTTAACATCGAGAGTGTTAGGGGTTGTTGATTGGTCAAGTTGGCGAGGTAACCTTCACGAATAGTTTACACTGAGGTGGGAAAACTCATGGTGTTACCTCCTAATATCGTGTCGGACCTCCTTTTAACCGAAGTACTGGAGCATCTCGACGAGGCATGGACTCAACAGTTCGTTGGAAGTCATCTGAGTATGTATTGAGTCAAGCTCCCCCTATAGATGTCCATAGTTGCGGAAGTGTTGCCTGCAGGATTTTGTGCACGAACTGACCTCTTGATTACGTCCCATAAATGTTCATTGGGATCCATGTCGGGGAATCTGGGTGGCCAAACCATTCGTTCGAATTGTCCAGAAAGTTCTTCAAACCGATCACGAACCATTGTGGCCCGGTGGCATGGAGCATTGTCATCGATAAGAATTGCATTCTTGTTTGGGAACACGACGTCCTTGAATGGCTGAAAATGGTCTCCAAGTAGTGGAACGCCCACAGTACCCAGTACATTCCATGTAAATACAGCCCACAGGATAACGGAGCAAGCACTAGCTTGCCCAGTAACTTGTTGACAACTTGGATCCATGGATTCGTGGGGCGTGCGCCGCACTCGAGCCGTACCGTCACCTCTTACAAACTTAAATCCGGACGCATCTGACGAGGCCACGTTTTTCCTGTCGTCTATGGACCGACCAATCAGGTAATGAACCCAGGTGATGCGCTGCAGGTGATGCCGCGCTGTTAGCAAAGACACTCCCGTCGGTCGTCTGCTGCCATAGCCCACTAAAGCCAAATTTTGCCGCACTGTTCGTCGTACCTCCCACATTGATTTCATCAGTTATTTCACGCAGTGTTACTTGTCTGTTAACACTGACAATTCTACACAAGCACCGCTGCTCTCGGTCTTTAAGTGGAGGCCGTCGGACACTGCGTTGTCCTTGGTGGAAGGTAATGCCTGAAATTTGGAAATCTCGGCAAGCACTTGACACTGTGGGTCGCAGAATGCTGAATTCCCTAACGATTTCCGAAATGGAATGTCCCATGTGTCTAGCTTGCGGGCTTTCACAATAGTAATGAAAGGATGTGAGGTGGTGTGTGGTCCTCAGCTACGTAGCCTCCGACTCAACGTTGAAATATTGTAAGTTTTGCTGGTTTCGTTGCCTAGGGGCTGGGATATGTAGTTGCCACATTAGAGGCCAAATACTGTTGAGTCTACAGTATACACATGAATCGAATGGTCAAAGGTTTCTATCACTCGGCAATTGCGAATTATGAAAGTAACATAAATTTATAAATGAAAGATTGCAATTAAATAAAATCTGCAGGTACTATCTTAAAGACTTTAAATGATGAGTACAATAATAGAAGTACTTTTGAGAATGCGGTATATTTCTGCAAAACACTTATTGGAGTCGATGGTCTAGCAATTAAATAAAATATAAGTTGAATAATAAGGAAACAATAGACTCGTACTGCACGTCATTAGTTATGAACAACAAAGCTCGCAAGATATTCACTTCTAAGTGCACACTACGTCTTCACTGTAGAAGCCACGAAAATGTCACAAGTGCACAAGTCAGCACTACGAAATATTTCTATCTGCCGCGACTACGCTTAAAACGCTCCACACTCCCAAGTCCCTCTTGCGACTGTGCGTCCGTCGCGCCGTCGCGTCCAGCACTTCCCGTGTCCAGTGCCGTACTCTCCAGAACTGCCTCCCGAACTCGCTTCCATCCAGTCTCCCCATTCACGAGCGCTGTGACTGGCTAGAGCGCCCGTGCCATGTCTTCAATCCAACGCCCCCACACAAACATAATGAAACGCATACGAAATACTGGAGTTACATTTAAATAACTTGAAATTAAATAAATATTCCTACAGCTGGACCATAAATACGCTCTAACGCACATTATTATAACACACTTTATTAGATACATAAGCAGATTAAATAAACATATATCAAAGGAATAGAACAAAAGGTAGGCCAGTAGCCTAATGTGTCTGCGGTTTCTAAAACACAGTAAATATTTAACCAATTTCTTCATGAAAAGAATATATTTGATATAAACAAAGACATAAATGAATAAATATAATTATAAGCATCCTGCTACCGTTTTTTCGTGCAGCTGTGGAGTACTTATGGCCTGACACGATCGATAGTAATCGGCCACTTGGACCTCCCATAACTCATGTACTATTCAAGTTGCATCCCTGTAATTCATACCAATTTAGATTTACACTAATAGCTTTCTAAAGACATGTAGCTCGAAGAAATCGGATGAACCGTTTAGATTTTGGAAATTCGTTGCTGCATGTTACTTGTATAATTTACACTCAGATACTAAACTTTAAACTAATAAACGTATTGAAAATCTGATTACACCATCAGAATCGTCGTGCAAATAATGGTAATGTACCATGATTCATCTGGCTACTATTAATTTCTATATGAACTGTGAAATGTCTGCCATTAAGGGTTTCACAAAGTTCGCCATCTTTGGCACTGCCAACATGTCTCCTTCATCGACACAGTGTCACAATGGAATTCCCAGCCACGCGGCTGGACCGTGTACTGGGGCTACCCGTCTCGTCCATCTAATGTTCGCCACCACGTGTTTGCTGCTGGGCCCCGGATGGCCGAGCGACCCGTGCGGCCACGACAACTTGGAATATTTTCAGGACGCCACAATTCGCCCATTACCTCACAAGCTCCAAATACCATTGTGGGTGTTGAGCTCACGAGTCATGTGTCAGTCGGAGGATGAGTGGTTGGAAGTGACTTACAATAAGCGCCGTATAGTCAAGCCGACAACGCGTGTGTGGTGTACTTCCTTTCAGCCCCGTCGACGGGACGAGGTTCTCCTCACTCGGCTTCGGATAGGCCACAGCCCTATGACGCATGGCTTCCTGCTCCGGCGGGAGGACCCTCCAATGTGTGGTGCTTGCGGCGTCCGGGTAACTGTGCGCCACGTTTTATTGGATTGCGTTTTATTTTCTGACCAGCGGGCCGCGGCTGACTTGCCAGCGGACCTGCCATCTCTTTTAGGCAACACTCGGACGAATGTGGTTAAAGTTTCAAAGTTCTGTGCCATGTCAAATTTTTTTACAAAGATTTTAGGGAGAGGATTTTAATTTGCTCACTGTATGACAAGATCGCCCATATTTTATGTAAGTGGCCAGCCAATGACAATTTACTGTGGCATTCTTGTTGCTACGTTTTCCCTTTCCTTACGTTCTACTTTCTTATGTCGCATTTTCCTTCTTTTCCTGCTTTCTTTGCGTATGTGTTCCAGTTTTATTAGGTTTGTCCACATTCGTTCCCTTTAATGTGTGTGAGGGCGCTGATGACCTCGACGTTGAGCGCCCATAAGCCCCAACACACACACACACACACACACACACACACACACACACACACATGACAGTGTGCAGCCCTTTTATACGTTGCGTACAACAAGACAGTACCGCCATCTGTATATGTAGATATCGCTATTCGATGACTTTTGTCACTTCAGTGTATTCAGTTATGTGATGAAAGGCGATGCGAACAGATGTCAACGTGAGTAAAGACAAGGTAAGTTATTCCACCTACTGAATTTCGTCAAACCCTTTCAACATTAATTGTACAAAGTTAAACAACGAACTCAGGAAGTTTCGGCAGATAATTGTTGCTCATGTATAAAGATTGACATGTAGACGCAGACATAAACGTAAAAAAGTGCGTTTCCTGCTCAAGAACAACTTTAAAAATATATTGCAAAAATACTTGTAAATTATCTTGAGTAAACTGCAATTACAGTTACATCTCTCTTGGTAAATACTGAGAATATGCATAACGTGACAGGCGCCATCTGGATTGAGATAGACTGTAACCGTGCCTCGTGAAAAGCTAGCTCGGTGTTGTGGCGGTAGACGAGACACGTGCCCTTAGCGCTAGGATTTCACCCAGAACAAGTCCCGCCCATTCACCCCCCTCCACGCCTATCCATTGTCTAAGGTCCTCCCCTAAACAGCCGCCAGTTCTGCAAACTGGAAGAAGCTACATCAAAGTTGTTATCGTCACAGTCCAACACATGTTACAGTGTGATGAAATTCAGTAATGATAAGAAATTTAAGTTTTCCTGGATAGCAATATAATATGAATGTGCATAATTAAAGAAATAAAAATATTTATAGAGAATTGAAAGCATCGCCAGCAATAGAAAACAAAAAATGCCGTGGTATTATTTAAGGGCAAGAATAACAAATTTTCATTAACTAATTCACTTATTATAATACGTTTATTTGAGCGAATAGCAGAGCAAACATACAATGCGAAAACAATGGTCTTGAATCTGTCATGTCGGTAGTAAAGTCATGGATGCAGTCGAATAACTCTGTTGTCTAAAATCGACGTTATATAGAAATAAGTCAAAGTCGTTTCGTTTATGTAGGCTCTTATAGTAACTCACGAAAATTAAAGAGTAAAAGAATGCCATAAAGTAGAAATGCCTAATGAAAGCAATAAGATATTTGATTATATGAAATATTTCGTTAGTATTTACATGGGTAATGGGTGAATTTTAACTTGTAAATTCTTCCAATGCCATACCTACGCATTATAAACGACGTTATAAATAATTGTGGCTGTCTCTATGTCATTAGTGTCCTATATGCTGTTGCAAACGTCTCAAGAAAATAATCTGTCGTTACTCTTCGACCTGTCTGTTTTTAACCAAAAGATTTATTAATTTCGTAAATGTCACTCAAACCATTTATTAAAAATAATAATGATGATGTGCATTCATAGAGCAGTTATGGAGAAAATAAATGCTGCAGTGTTTCACGGCTGTAAAACGTCCTTCATGCTGTGCTAGTTCTTCTTCCACCCCTAAAACTTTTCAGCAAAACTATTCAGTGAATAACACGCAAAAACAGCTTGGATCGATCTAGTAAGAACAAAGTAATTTTGATGCCCCCTGGAAGTATAGTCAACATTGGTGCTTGTTTCACGTATACTGTCTGAGTTCTGAAACGTAAGTGCCCAGTATACTGTGTTTCCTCATTCTCCAAGCAAATTTTTCTTTGAGAGAAGGTTTTTCCTGTTTTAGCTTTGGGTGCTTTTTCTCACATAGAAGTATGTTTCTTTATAGGCTATTCATCTGGATACTGACTTTTCGTATTTAAAGAATTCAGTGCTAAATTGTTTTCTCTTATGTATGCTGTGGAAGTACCTGGAACAACGGAGGCCAATTGTGCACGTTTTTTGTAACGTGTCTTTTAACTATCTGGCAAAATTTAGGACCTAGCAAGATGTTAGTTTAACATTTACTCCAAGTGCAGCCGATCGCGGTAAACCACGTGGGTCAACTCAAACGATGCCCAGGCGCCGAACAACGACCGGGAAATCCGGGGGTTAGTGGGCGGGACTTGTTCCGGGTGAAATCCTAGCGCTAACGATTCCTAGACGAGACACAGGGAGGGTCTGCCCCCCCCCCCCCAGACCCTGGCTGCCATTGTGTACCCGCGGCACGCCAGCCGCTCTGGCGGCGAATCACAGATGGCACGCCGGGGGTCCTGTTAGGGCTTAATGGCGCAGAAGTCGCCACCATTCACCCCCCTCCAGCGGTCTCTGTCGCAGGGCCGCCAGCCGCACGCCGAATGCGGCGGACAGCTCTCAGTGGACCTGAGAAATTTAAAAGTAGGCGCCTCACAAAAAGCAGGAATGTAGCACCGAATCAGTCCACCCACACAATTTCCAAGGTGCAACAATTTGGAGGGATATCAGATGGAATATTTATGCGTGGGCAGTCGTACGTAAAGCAGATGATTGACTTCTGTTCATTGGCGGCATCCTAGGAAATATAAAGTCTACCGGGGAGACTGATAACAGACCGTCGAGCAACCCATCCTAGAATATCGTTCAGCCGTGTGGCACCCAACCCAGATAGAACTAAAAGGCGATATTGGACATTTGCAAAGAATGGCACCACGAATAATCAGAACTTTCTTCTACTGAGAGAAAATACACATTAAAGAGTTCACAAAGTACGTAACTGACACAAAAAAATGACTCTGAGCACTATGGGAGTTAACATTCGAAGTCATCTGTTCCATAGAACTTAGAACTACTTAAACCTAACTAACCTAAGGACATCACACACATCCATGCCCGAAGCAGGATTCGAACCTGCGACCGTAGCGGTCGCGCGGTTCCAGACTGAAGTGCCTAGAACCGCTCGGCCACTAACCGGCTAACTGACACACATTTTTTAAAAACAATCATATTTAAACGTACATTGTTTCATGTAATAGATATTACTCTGGAAGGAACTGTGTACTAAAGAGTTCACAAAATAAATTACAAGAAGATATTTAAAAAAAGAACATACACACATAAATAACTGAGGAATATTTGACTCTACAGACAGTATTATTATCACATTATTCAGGTAGATCACAAGCTCTTAAGATTTACAACCACAAAATTTGTACTCATTCGTTCATTTACAAGCACTCTCACACAGGGTATTTCAAAATTACGCCTACAAATTTCGAGGAGATGCAGAATGTGTTCAAATGTAGGTGAATTCCTAAGGGGCCAAACTGCTGAGATCATTGGTCCCTGGATCTATACACTACTTAAACTAACTTAGGCTAAGAACAACACACACACACACACACACACACACACACACACACACACACACACACACCCATGCCCGAGGGAGGCCTCGTACCTCCGGCAGGAGGGGCCGTGCAATCCGTGACATGGTGCCTCTAACCACGCGGCTAGTCTGCGTCGCATTAGGTGTCTTGAGGAACAAAATGACGATAGGAACGCACGTCCAGAAACGTCAGAAACGTCGCTACAGAGCGTCGAAATATATATTATGTGCACTGTAATTCTCTAATTTGTTTCTTACTTTCATTCATGTTATAATATATCTATTGGAAGATGATATTCTAAGGCTGTTAGTTATTCACGGTGTTGTATTAGTACAGCATTTCGGCCTACACGGTTTCATGTGTGGATTTAAGTTATGCTTTTTTCGGAGAATCTCGAGTAAAAAGATAATCACCGGACCTTTTTGTGTCCTGCAACTCGATACACGCAGGGTTTCTCCGACAGTAGCGCAAAAAAATGGTTCAAATGGCTCTGAGCGCTATGGGACTTCACATCTGAGGTCCTCAGTCCCCCAGAACTTAGAACTACTTAAACCTAACTAATCTAAGGACATCACACACATCCATGCCCAAGGCAGGATTCGAACCTGCGACCGTAGCACCAGTGCGGTTCTGGGCTGAAGCGCCTAGAACCGCTCGGCCACAGAGGCCGGCACAGTAGCGCAGGCATAGGTCATATCTTCATAGATTTTTCAGTATCCCTGCAATGCGAACATCGAAAGGTAATCTTGAATGTCTGACTTGGCAACAACGCTGTAGTACAGCAATCTTTCATGACTATTTATGGAAATACAATTCATTCTCTGAAAACCTTTATCAATTGCTTCTGCGGTTCTTATCTAGTTAAATGCGTAGGCCGATGATATATATATAATAAACTTTCAGAGATGATGGAGAAGGGTAAATGTATCAATTTGAGGTAACGGTCTCCGGTCTGCAAACGAACGAGTCGAAAATTATAAGCGAAAATCGTTCTGAGGGCTATACTGGTACAGGTGGCGGTACTATTGTTGCTGTATTTTAATTTGAAAAACCTACCTGTTACCATCTGTTCATCTAAAATTGTGAGCCATATGTTTGTGACTATTACAGTGCCATCTATCACAAAGCGAAAAAAGTGGTCCAACTAAAACATTCATATTTCTTTTCTACATGAATATGTAATAAAAAATGGGGGTTCCTATTTAAAGAAAACGCAGTTGATATCCGTTTGACCTATGGCAGCGCCATCTAGCGGGCCAACCATAGCGCCATCTGGTTTCCCCCTTCAAGCTAGACAAGTTCAGATCTTTGTAGTTTTTTCGTTTGATGCTTATTTCGTTAGATATTTGGCCCGATCACTATCAATGGGCCACTCTGTATACACATACAGGTGTCGGTGCCTATGACTTCGACGGTCTGTAGTGTCGATGGATGACGTTTCCGGACACGAGTTCTCATCCCCATTTTGCTCCTCCTCTCGAAGTTTGTCGGTTTAATTTTGAAACAGCTTGTACATAAGTCAATAAAATGACTTAGACATAATATGTCTCATGTTCTACAGACATTTTGCTCTTCATTGTGCCAGGCCTTATTCTAAAAATTCTTATACGCTGTAAAAGGAATGCATTACTAGGAGCGATCTTAGATTAGTTCTAAAACAGTTTAGCTCTATGATGTTCTTTTATACTGCTGGGAGATAATCGAACAGTTTTATTCCCATACATTTAACGCCTTCCTGTACAATTTTCTTGGGGAACCAACCTCAGTAACTTTTTTTCATGTGACCTGACGGATTGTCAGTCGTGTTTCGGTAGCTCAGTCGGTAGAGCGTTTGCCCGCGAAAGGCAAAGGTCTCGGGTTCGCTCCGTCCGGCCCAAAGTTGTCGTCTCCCACGGACCATCAGATGTTACACTGTCCGAAAAAAAAAAGTGAAGTACCCAGAAGACATGGTCAGAAGTCAATGTAACTTCGTACACGTACACACAATCTGTGCATCTGTAGATGAGTAGAGTTGCAATCCTCTGCGACAGATACAACGACCTCCAGAGTGCATTAGAGGTTCTCGTGTTTAGTGTTGTTACCCGGCCATATACGGTATGTAACACAGTGCGAACAGCGTCAGATGCTGAGCGATAACGGTGTCCGACACAGAGCTGTTAGGTACTCGTGTGAGACAGCTTTATCAGCACGCGACAGAGTGTGAAAACGGCCTCATTGTGGGTCTACATTTGGTCGGCCGGGAGAATCGTACTGTTTACAGATTTGTGGGGCATTCGTATGTGACAGTGGCCCAATGTTGGAGTGCATGGGAACGTGAGGGTCTACATACTCGATGTCAAGCTTCCAGTCGACCAAGTCAACAGAAAGAAGGATCGCCATGTTGTGCCCCAAGCACACTGTAAACCCTTCCTATCTATAGCTGGCATCCTTGACCAAGCTCCCTGCAACATTATAACATTATATGCCATTCCACTCAGCTGGTCAGAGACTAGTAGCAGGCGGACTAGGGAATTACCTTTCCATGTTTACGGTGCCGTTTACCTCACAGCACATGTAATAGTGCCGTGATAGGGAAGCATTGCCGGTTGATGACTGGCATTGCACTGTGTGCAGGAAAGCATCGCGTTTCTGCACTACATGCACGAGCACCGTTGGAGAGTATGACGGCGACCTAGGGAGACTGATCCGGGGTGTCCGTAAATGGTGGTATAAAGGACGTACAGTATAAATGGCCACGCTTGTCCACACGAGTTTTGCTGTAACTGAGCCAGTCCGTCTTCGAACTGGGTGAACAGCTGCGCAGGAATTCTTCCTACCTGTTATGTGGAGATGCACTTGTAGTTTTACGTCGCTTCGCAGGACCGTGGAACTGCAGTCGGATTCCGAAAGTGCAATATTACTGTCTATATTTTACGAAATGAAGCGGGAATAATTTTTTTGTGCAAATAATTTTTACACAAGATGCCATTATGGTGCGTTTATTTGGCAAACATTGTAAAATGAACTTTATCACATTGAATATAAGCTAACCGATAACGGCACGAGAGCACGGTGTACCGCATTACTAGATCGGAAGCATCCTATCGACGACTGCCGACTACGGCGCACAGTCTGTAACTTGAGCGTACAAGATCGTACAGCTTCGGTTATGCCTAAGTTATTCATTTATTTATTAATACCAACGTTTCCTGGCATTGTAAAATTACTGAAAGATAATAATTATAACCCATAGACTCTTCCTAATGTCTGAGTGGCAAAAGGCGACTCTTGTTAGCAAATATTTATCGATATCAATTACCTGATTCTCGTCGGAATAAACGTACTTTCCTTACGTGTCTCTTTGCTGACGCATTAGGGAGGACGACGGTTCAATCCCGCGTCCGGCCATCCTGATATAGGTTTTCCGTGATTTTCCTAAATCACTCCAGGCAAATGCCGGGATGGTTCCTTTCAAAGGGCACGGCCGACTTCTTTCCCCTTCTTTGCCTAATCCAATGAGACCGATGACCTCGCTGTCTGGTCTCCTTCCCCAAACAACCCAACCCAACCCACTAATTGCTGACGTCATGAGAGACTTCTGCATCAGCACCTCATCCCACTGGCTCTGAAAGCGCCAGATGGCCAACCGCCTCGTCTGGCCAATGTTGGAATCTATCACTCGCTTCTTACTCCACACGTAGTGCAGCGCTGATAATTTCATTTTACGTATGTGAAACAGCAAAACGGGAAATTAAGTAAAATGTGCCCTTATCTGCAAATAAGAGGTATCTTACAAGATGTCACATTCTTGTATTGTTTTGGAGGGACACAGCGGTGGCACGATGGTGTGGCGAGCCACCAAGTATGACTTCAGGTCACGACTGGCAGCGACTGATGAGACAACGGTACGTCACGAACATTCCGTGTTCTCATGTTTGCTGTCTTGTGACAGTATTGTGATGACATTTTTCAACACCAAAATGCTCGTCAACAAATGATACATGTTGCGAAGTGCCGGGGCAAGCAGTGTATTTAACACTAAATTCTTCTAGAATCTACATATGTAAATGATGCTCTAAGCCCCCCCCCCCTATTCTAACTCCGACTTTTGCTGTTGCACATGGATTAAAAAATATACGCGAACTGACTGTAATCAACCCTGCAAGTGGAGTAGAAAAGAGTTTGGCACCTGCAATAATTTAATTTGATAAATAAGTTAAATAAAGAAAGGTTTCATTAACATAGTGAGAAATGATGGGTTGCTCTACCGATAACAGAATGAAAGTTCTGCCCAAAATAACAATATGATTTATTAAGACTAAACACAAAATAATAAACAAAAACACATGAAACATTTATAATATATCAAATTGGCTCAAATTGGATACTCAAACAAACGCTGTGAATGTGAAGTTGTCCCTGAACTAGATTGTGAGGTTTAAGACGAAGTGGTATGTGGAGCCAATTCCTTGCCACTCAAATCTTATGAGAGACGCACAGCCAACCCAACATTAATTGCTGCTACCCAAGACAGAACAAAGTTAGAAAAAGACGAACAGGCGCGCTCTGCTGAGCTCTGATTAACACCTAGGAAAATCCCTGTCTGCCGGTGCTGCGGACATACCTTACCAATCTGTCTTCTTAACTGCAAGAACACGATTTGGCGTACCGGAGGCGATGGCTGGTTGCTTCGACGTCCTCGACCGAAAGGCGAGAGCCGACTACCCCTGAGCAACCGTACAGGCCGAACACAGAACATTCCCTCCCCCACGACAGTGGCCGTGGTTAAGCATTCCAATCAGCAACTCGAAAACCGGCGGAAAATTCCACTCCATTGCCAGAGCACTACCATTCCACCAATGGAGATTCTTGGCGCCAATTTCTGCGCTGATTTTGCTACGTCACGGAGCTATGCCCTGAGCAAGCCAATCACAGTTACTATTTTGCAGAAAGCGCGGGAATTTTCCCGCCACAACTGCCTGGGTACACAAGTCATTCCCAAGCCTCGCTGGTAGCCCGCCAGAAAGTGTTTTCGCTAAGTTTCTGCGAAGTAACGCAACCTCTAGCCCAGCCGCTACTTCAGGTCCCTCCGGGCGTGTCTTTTGACAATGTCGGCGTCTGCAAAGCATTCACTCGACTTCCTCACACCCGTCGACTTAACCCTTTCCAGATCAGAAGAGCCCGCCTGTCACTGGACCACCCGGGTGACGAGAGACGCTGCATGGGAAGTCCGTGTGTGAAGGAATAGCGACTTTTCACTGCATGCAATTAGAGAGGAAAATCGTAAGATAGAAATATGAGAGGGGGCTCATGCCACCTCTCAATGTCTCTATAAACGGTCTGCGTGATGTTGAGGTACTCTTGAGGCCAACAAGATCCAATGATGTGTCCCCCAGAGGATACTGGTGGACGAGTTCCTTTCCAGTGTCTCTATCCAAAGCCGGCCGAAGTGGCCGTGTGGTTCTAGGCGCTGCAGTCTGGAACCGCGAGACCGCTACGGTCGCAGGTTCGAATCCTGCCTCGGGCATGGATGTGTGTGATGTCCTTAGGTTAGTTAGGTTTAACTAGTTCTAAGTTCTAGGGGACTAATGACCTCAGCAGTTGAGTCCCATAGTGCTCAGAACCATTTGAACCATTTTTTCTCTATCCAAAATACCGAGAGCCAGTTATAACAGTTGTGGGCCAGTTTGCCTGAGGAGAGTATACAACGGCCGTATCACACCCTTGCCAACCGAACTGAGCCAGAGAGAGTACAACGTCATTCTTATAACTGTGCTTATACTATCAAGTTGTTTGTAAATTTGACTCGATCTTTTAATCACTGAAAGAAAATCACATACATCTGAACCAACGAGGTTTCATTTCATTTCCTCCACCCCATTTTGGTGCCTCAATTTTTTGTCACGCAGATTCTTTTTCCTTGTTAGTCCAAAGGGTAAAGCAAAGCAAAGAATACCATCCCCCAGTATGACAGCTTTACTCTTCATGAGTACTGCAGAGTGAGAAAAATTACTCGGAAGATTGATGAGGCAGAAAGGCAGTAGTCGGTGAAGCGTCAGTTAAAGGAGTACCTAGACCGATGACGCACTTGCAGTTCCAAGTACTGTCTCTGGTGCAGTGCTCTCACTAGAGTAAAGCTATCCACATACTCAGCCATTAAGGTCTCTCGAAGGCCCGTCGCTGTCACTCGTTCTTCGTACGCCGGACACGGCACACAGACGGAAGGACGGGGACACAGTAAACACTGGGACGGCCTGGGCCAGCGTCACGCGACCTCCTCTGGGCGGGACGAGTCTACAAATATTGACCGGCGGCGCTGGCTGGCTGGCTGGCCAGATACCCGCGTTACGATAAGGCGGCAGGTGGTCGGTCGATGCGACGCGGACCGAGCCCACACTCGCCAGGTCCGGCGGCCGGGTCACTGGGACGGCTGGCACTCGACGTCGAGGCGGCTAATGGAGGGCCGGCCGTCACCGTGATACGTCTCGCCAGCGAGAGGTTGCCACGCAACGGGAAACGGCCATCTGAATTAACAACTCGCTTAGAGGCGGACAGCACGCTCGTTTCTCGCGACCTTGACATATGCTCGGGGGTAGTGGTGGGACAGTCGACTGGTTTGTACAACCGATTGACCAGTCGGATCCTTTTTCGTTCAGTCAGCTTTTTTCAGTCCAATGAAGCGACTGAACGAAATTAGTCTCTGCGGCCGTGTCAGCTGCATGAATGTTTTCACTCATTGCAGGTTTGAGTGGTTTCACTTATTGTGACTGAGGCAAGACACAATCAGTACCTTCACTCCACGATGGCAATGGAAATTTAGCACGGACTTCAGTGCGGCCGGCCGGAGTGGCCGTCCGGTTCTAGGCGCTACAGTCTGGAGCCGAGCGACCGCTACGGTCGCAGGTTCGAAGCCTGCCTCGGGCATGGATGTATGTGATGTCCATAGGTTAGTTAGGTTTAATTAGTTCTAAGTTCTAGGCGACTGATGACCTCAGAAGTTAAGTCGCATAGTGCTCAGAGCCATTTTTGAACTTCAGTGCGAGAAGCTTATAATAGTTTCCACAACGAAACTTTGTCTCGAAACCTGGCAGGAAATCCAAATAGATTCTGGCCGTAAGTGAAGTATGTTTAGCGGCAAGACACAATCAGTGCCTTCTCTGCGCGATAGCAATGGAGATCCTATCGAAGACAGTGCCGCCAAAGCAGAGTTACTAAACACAGCGTTCCTAAATTCCTTCACCAAAGAAGACGAAGTAAATATTCCAGAATTTGAGTTAAGAACTGCTGACAAGATGAGTAACTTAGAAGAGGATATACTCGGTGTGGCGAACCATCTTGCATAATAAAAACAAGGCCTCCGGCCCAGATTGCATACGAGTTAGGTTTATTTCAGAGTATGCTGTTACAATAGCTTCGTATTAGCGATCATATACAACCGCTCACTCTTTCAAAGTACCGCACCTAATGACTGTAAAGTTGAGGACGTCACTTACACACAAGAAAGGAAATAGCAGTAACTCGCTGAATTACAGACCCATATCACTAACGTCGATTTTCAGCAGTAACATGGGACATAAACGCTGTTCGAACATTAGGAATTAGTTCGAAGAAAAAGATTTATCGACAAACAGCCAAAAAGGGTTCAAGAAATACTATTGTTGAGAAACGCAACTAGCATTCTATTTTCACGATGTAATGAGTGCTATCGAAAGAGGATCTCAAATTGATTTCATAATTCTAGATTTCCGAAAGGCTTTTGACACCGTTCGTCACAAACGACTTCGCGTGCGTTTGGTTATCGTCTCCGTTGTACGACTGGATTCGTGACTTGCTGTCGGAAAGGTCATAGTTGTCGAGTAAAACAGACGTAATATCAGGCGTTCCCCAAGGAAGTGTTATAGGCCCTCTCTGTTCCAGACGTACCTAACCTGTTTAGGAGGCAATTTGAGCAGCACTCGTAGGTTGTTACCAAATTATGCTCTCTTTTTACCATCTTGTAAAGTCATCAGAAGATCAACACTACTTGCAGAATGATTTAGACAAGATATCTGTATGGTGCGAAAAGTGACACTTGACTCTAAATAATGAAAAGTGCTAGGTCGTCTACATGGGTACTAAAAGGAATACGCTAAATTTCGATTACATGATAAATCACACAAATCTAAACGCCGTGAATTCAGCTAAATACTTAGGGATTACAGTTAAGAATAACTTAATGTGGAACGATCAGATTGACTATGTTGTGGGGAAAGCGAACCAAGACTATGATTTATTGGCAGAACACTTAGAAGATGCAACAGGTTTACTACACTGCTCATACTACACTTTTCCGCGCTCTTCTGGAGTATTGCTGTGGGGCGTGGGATCCGCATCAGGTAGGACTGACGCAGGACATCGAAAAAGTTCAAAGAAGGGCAGTTCGTTTTTTACTATCACGAAATGGGACAGAGAGTGTCACAGATTGATTCGGGAATTAGGATGGCAACCATTAAAATAAAGACTTTTTCGTTGCGACAGGATCTTCTCTTGTAATTTTAACCTCCAACTTTCTCAGGGACAAATGATCATCATAATAAAATTGGAGAAATCAGAGCTCGCACTGAAAAATTTAAATGTTTGTTTTTCTCGGGCGCTGTTCGAGGGTGGAACGGTAGAGAAACAGCTTGAAGGTGGTTGGATGAAGCCTCTGCAGACACAAGCGTCTGACATGTAGGACAGTCATATGAATATCCTCGCTCTGTTTCCACCTTTAAGTGATTTCATTTACATACTTTTTCGGTTATATGTGAACCCTAAGTAGGGTTGCCAACTTTTGTTAGACATATATAACGTACCTTATTTCAAGGAGTGGTGAATAAAGTCTAGCAAACATGCGCTCTAAAATGCATACCTTAAGAGCTATGAACACTTCTTCAGTAGAAGAAATGTGTTTCACAGCAGCCTTCACGACAAGTGGTCATAGTTCTTGAGGTATGCAATGTTTACTGGATACAATATGGAAATCAAGTAGCTTGCAGTAGAAGAGATTTTTTACACAGTACGGAAGATGAAGTGCTCATAGCTCTTAAGGAATGCATTTCAGAGGCCATGTTTACTAAAGTTTTTGCTTCGAATTATTACTCCTCTGATATCCCGAAGTACTGACAATTCCTCTTGGGACACTATGTATATCTTGCGAACGTGTTATACGATTGAGAATGATTCTCCCTTAATAAACCGAGTAATTACTGAATGAGATTTTCACTCTGCAGCAGAGTGTGCGCTGATATGAAACTTCCTGGCAGATTAAAACTGTGTGCCCGACCGAGACTCGAACTCGGGACCTTTGCCATTCGCGGGCAAGTGCTCTACCATCTGAGCTACCGAAGCACGACTCACGCCCGGTCCTCACAGCTTTACTTCTGCCAGTATCTCGCCTCCTACCTTCCAAACTTTACAGA
Organism: Schistocerca piceifrons; assembly: GCF_021461385.2. NCBI lineage: Eukaryota > Metazoa > Arthropoda > Insecta > Orthoptera > Acrididae > Schistocerca > Schistocerca piceifrons. Next base: position 509,152,288 of record NC_060144.1, read on the forward strand.
AGCTCTCCTGCGAACCATGCAGAACTAGCACTCCTGAAAGAAAGGGTACAGCGGAGACATGGCTTAGCCACAGCCTGGGGGATGTTTCCAGAAAGAGATTTTCACTCTGCAGCGGAGTGTGCGCTGATATGAAACTTCCTGGCAGATTAAAACTGTGTGCCCGACCGAGACTCGAACTCGGGACCTTTGCCTTTCGCGGGCAAGTGCTCTACCATCTGAGCTACCGAAGCACGACTCACGCCCGGTCCTCACAGCTGTATTTCTGCCAGTATCTCGTCTCCTACCTTACTGTCTGTTGCCCTACCAGTCGATGGAAAACTTACAAACTCATGTTTCGTCACATCATCAAACTCTGCAAATAATTTTGGCGCAACGTATTGTAGGAGAACTTTCCACGCGAAATGCGAACGATGACTCTGTCCTCGTTTTACGGCGCGTGACCACTAGTTCAAATGGTTCAAATGGCTCTAAGCACTATGGGACTTAACATCTGATGTCATCAGTCCCCTAGAACTTAGAACTACTTAAACCTAATTAACGTAAGGACATCACACACATCCATGTCCGAGGCAGGATTCGAACCTGCGACCGTAGCAGTCGCGCGCTTCCGGACTGAAGAGCCTCGAACCGCTCTTCCACCGCGGCCGGCTGACCACTAGTGCTTCAGCTTTGCTGAACATGAACGAGGAAGACGATAGCGCTCCTGGAAAACACACACTCAGCTCCAAACTTTCCGTAGGACCAGTGAAGCGTAAGTGAAGCGATTTAACACGTCATACCACTATCGACAGTGCTGTAGAAGTCTCCAATTTGGCTCCTCAGCAAAAGTCCTCGTGTGACCGACAGTGATTCGGGTTCCTCGCCAAGCCTCAGTGTCGATACGGAGTGTTGAGACGGTTACCCACTGTGCAGTGACGTCGTTCTCTACACTACCTGAAGAGTCACTGAGAGGAACACGTTCGCTCCCCACCTGATCTGAAGGCCAGTGTACAGGAACGCGTTGCTCAGATTCCACGAACCGCTCCGAGCCGATGATGATCACGACGTTTTACGGCTGCAGTATCTCGTCGAGGTCTCCGGTGCTCGTAGTGAACAAATTATGCAACCGGAAGCTAATAATAAAATCAACATTATGGCTTTCTCACTTGTTTGACCGTTTCTGCCCATGTCCCGCTCTTAATCTATTACATATGGAAACATTGCTATACGTCTTCCTTGCATTTGCAGTGCCAGACTTTCATCTGGTGGCCAAAATTGGAATTAATTTTTTTCAACGTAAATTAGTTCTGCATTAACGCATTAGAATATCTACCATGTTTCACAGCCGTGTGTTAATTACAACCCGCACTGGACCACTGTGAGTAGCTGCACTTTAATTAGAATCACTCGGTATGTAGTAAATGAGTTACCGCGCCATATATTACTTTATCAATAGGCTGCGGCCCTTGTTTCTGTTGGTCTCTCCTCTGACGCGCTGCGGTACTATGGCGTAGGGATGTCAATGTGTACCATGCAAACAAAGAAAAATTAATTAAGTGGCTTAATTTTTACGATGTTGTAATTAAAAGTTTATGACAACACCTGCAAAAATTAAACTGCTGGAAAAATTGCACCACTTGCATATTTGCCGGCGACTGCTCGCTTACAAGGGCAACATACGAGCTTTCCCTCACTGATCTGACACCGTGTATGGGGCAACATTTTCGAGAAAATCGAGTTTCAAAAGCTTGGGCGAGCTTATTTACTTTGTGTGGTGGTTGTATTGTATTGTATGTTAACCGGGGGCATAGAAACGACGGAGAGGCTCCGTTCCCGACGTAGCCGCAGTGGTCCACAACGCCACGACGACTACTGTAGTCCACTTCACCCCTCCGCCGCCCCACACCGAACCACTCTTTCAGGTTTATTGTGCGGTTCGGCCCCCGGTGGATCCCCCCAGGGAACGTCTCACACCAGACGAGTGTAACCCCTATGTCTATGTTTGCGTGGTAGAGTAATGGTGGTGTACGCGTACATGGAGAACTTGTTTGCGCAGCAATCAGTCCGCAGCTCGTGGTCGTGCGGTAGCGTTCTCGCTTCCCACGCCCGGGTTCCCGGGTTAGATTCCCGGCGGGGTCAGGGATTTTCTCTGCTTCGTGATGACTGGGTGTTGTGTGCTGTCCTTAGGTTTGTTATGTTTAAGTAGTTCTAAGTTCTAGGGGACTGATGACCACAGATGTTAAGTCCCATAGTGCTCAGAGCGATTTGAACCATTTTTTTGCGCAGCAATCGCCGACATAGTGTAGCTGAGTCGGAATAAGGGGAACCAGCCCGCATTCGCCGAGGCACATGGAAAACCGCCTAAAAACCATCCACAAACTGGCCAGCTCACCGGACCTCGCCACAAGTCCACCGGGCGGATTTGTGCTGGGGACCAGGCGCTCCTTCCCATTCCGTAAAGCCGTCTCTTCTCTTAGAACTCGTAATCGTCTGATGAAGATGAATCGACTTCTTCAGTTTCTTCAGACAGACCATACGCTAGCATTTCAGAAGTGTTGCAAAATATTTCTTCTCAAATTTCCAAGTGTTTTTCTGTTATTACTACTAAACGATTCGAAGCGATGAGAGTGTTTTGGAGAAAGAGCTATTCACTCTACTCCAGAGCCCTTTCCAATCGCACTTTTGAAAGTTCAGTATAAAACGATTCGACTTCTCAGTGAGGTTCATTTTCTCTCGCTGTTGAAGTACCAGGCGCATCACTACATTTACTCGAAACATTAGATATCTTGGAGCATTGGTAGGTAACTACCTCGGGACGAACATACGAATGAAGTATTGTGCGGGTTCGTGAACGCTCTTTCTTTACTCCTTCCTGAGAACGAAAGCTGTTTTTACAGATGGAGGTGTTTGTGGTGGGTTAAAACTACCTGCAGGAATACCGGAAATACGAGTTCATCAGAAAACTGTGCTCGTGGTGGGTCGAAACGAACCTACGCGTATACAGGGAAAACGGGCTGATGGTGACTTTTAAACGAACCTACGCGTATACAGGGAAAACTGGCTGATGGTGACTTGTAATATACTTATAGGAATACGGCTATAATTGGCTACCACAACCCACATTTTAGATAAAAGTCCAATTTTTCAAGGTATTGTTTTGGAAAATAATAAATGATTAATTAAATATTAATAATTTGTTCATCATAATAAATCTGTTCTTAGAATTATCTGGGAATGACAGACAAGTACCGGCAGTGAGTTTCGATCCACAGACCTCGTGCCTATGAAACTGTGCGCTTACTCGCTCGGCTGCGGACTCCTTGTATATTAGTGACCATACAGAGCATGTAACCACTTTCAAAATTTCCATACTCCATTTTCTCCAAAACAGTTAAGAGTTGCATCGCCCTGTTTGCATGTGTTGAAATTCTGATAGTGCCCTATTGATCTCACCCCAGTGTGAATCAAATCGGTGAGGGTAAGTTCGTACAGTCCCCTTGTTAGATTCAAAGACAAGTGGGAAATGAGAAAATGAGCCTTATGAAAATACAGAGTCTGACAAAAGTAGTAACGCACCTGGAAAATATTGTCTATTGCCAATGTAACTTCGTACATGTACACACCATCATAGTGCGTTAGTGCTCTTCGTATTTAGTGTTGTTCAAATGGCTCTGAGCACTATGAGACCTAACATCTGCGGTCATCAGTCTCCTAGAACTTGGAACTACTTAAACCTAACTAACCTAAGGACACCACACACTTGCATGCCCGAGGCAGGATTCGAACCTGCGACCGTAGCGGTCGCGCGGTTGCAGACTGTAGCGCCTAGAACCGCTCGGCCACCCCGAGAAGGAGAAATGTATTAGTTTGACGTAAGGGTCCCTGTACAGGAAGTCAGTTATAAACGATAACCGTTCTGATACCTCAGACAGTGAAATACATATACTGGTACTGTTGTTGCTAATATTGTAGGGTAGGCAGCTTTCAGAGGTGGTAGTATGAAACAAAACTAGAAAAAATATCTAGTGAAGATGGGCTCTAAATTGCATCCCTTAAGAACTGCGAGCAGTTGTTCAGTACAGGCGGTGTGTTTCACAGCAGCGAAGTTAAACAAATATCCAGAGCTCCTCAGGTATGCATTCTAGAGGCCATGTTTACTGAACATTTTTTGCTTGTTTTGGCTCATACTACCACCTCCGAAAGTTGCCTACCCTACAGTCTTAGCAACAAGAGTACAGTACATGTATTACACTGTCAAAGGTATCGGAACAGTTATCGCTTATAGCTGATTCAGGTACAGCGACTCTTAATACAAGCTGATACGTTTATGCTTCTCCAGCATCCTAGAAAGTTTGTAACATCATCACAATCATAGCTGCGACCCTATGTAGTGTCGTTGGATGACTTTTCCGGATGTGAGTTACTGTTCAGAATATTATGTACTCATTCCCCTCTACATGTCCGAGAAGTTTGTAACGGGGATTTCCGAGCACCCTGTTTAAGGGGCATGAAGAGCATCAGTTGGTAAGTGGTCACTGGAAACGACACGGCGTTGACGCGTACTCGTGTGGGTCAGTGCTATCAGAATCTGACAGAGTGTGAATGGTGCCTCATTGTAGATCTCCATTTGCCGGACAGTGAGATATTTCTGTGTGACAGCGGCCATGTGCCGGAGAGCATGGAAACGTGAGGGCATGCATACCCGTTGCGAAGGCAGTGGTCGACCACGTCTAAACGCCACAGGGGGGTATCGCCACATTGTGATGCACCAAGCACAGCGGAACCCTTTTATATCTGCGCCTGCCATCCTAGAAGAATTAATGGACTTCGTGCAACATTCTGCGTTATTTCGCACCATTGGTTGGTAACTGGCAGCAGAGGTGGTAGGGAATTACCGCCCCATGTGTAGACTGCCGTTCACACACGACACAGACAGCTGCCGTTATCAGATAACACAGAACTGCGTTGCACCGTGTTCAACGACGAACCTCGGTTCTACACTACCCCAGTCCCCACTGGATGTCCATTGTTTTCCATTGTTTTGGAGAGGACCAGAGGTGTTACTCCTGGCGTGACGGTGTGCAGAACCACTAAGTAAGACTCCAAGTCACGGCCGGTAGTGACTGTGCCAAAACTGACGGAATTACGGTACGTCACATTCATCCAGTATCCACATACGTTACACCCTGACTGACAGTATCATGGCGACAATTTTCAGCATCACAATGTTCGTACACATATCTTTATCAATTATCTGCGTGATGTTGAGGTACTGGCACACCCGCGCACAAGGACGCAGCAGGGACAAAGGTTACAAAATGAAATTATTGGTTTTGCAAGAAAGAATATGATAGATGTTTATACATTATCATTTAAGCCAAAAATTACTTTTATCACAAAGAAACCAATATGAATTTTGATTCTGCGTTATCGTTTCTTTCTGAAGTAAGACTACGAGTCTGCAAACGTATGATCTGCACTGCACTTAGGTGCGTCACCATCTTCTCACACCATCACTTGTCAAAATCGTTCGAAAACACTTGTAGGAAAGAAAATGGCCTGTAATCGTCTACATGATTGTGTTATGTATTACTAACCAGTACTTTGACCTAGCTGGAAACTGAGCTCGTCTGAAACACAAGATGCACAAGTGACTCAATACAGCACTAATGTATGATCCTCTCAGTCTTCGCTCTTCACTGACTTAATAACTGATTTAGTTTCCTTCTTGCTCGCTGTAGCTGCCTGTACTACCGGCAGTCATGAAGTATTTATTATCTCGTCTAGAAAATTGTGTTATGTAAGTAAGTTTTTGTTTGTTTTCAGGTCGCATGCCCGCCGTACTGGTAAACGTTGATATTCCCGCATCGCAGTACCGTAACACTCCGCTAGAGAACCCAAAGCAAAATAACGCGGCCCTGTGATAAACTACAATATCGTGCGGTGATTTGTTTTCTCTTGTTGCTAAGCATTATTTCAAGAAGTCTAATGATATTCGGCACAACTTACTGTACTATCGGCACTGTAATTTTCTAATTTGGTTCTTACTTTCCTTCATATTACAATGTATCTGGCGTGAAATGATATTCTAATGCTATTAGGTGTTCGCGGTTCCGTGTTAGTACAGCATTACGGCCTGCACATTTAAGTACATTAGAACCGTAAAAACAGTTAATAAAGGTTTTCTATAATTGAATTGTATTTCCATAAAAGTTTTCTGTATTATTGCATTCTTGTCAAGTGAGCCATTCGGGATTACCTCTGAATTCTCGCGTTGTGCCGGCCGCGATGGCCGAGCTGTTCTAGGCGCTCCAATCCGGAACCGCGCTGCTGCTATGGTCGCATCTTCGATTCCTGCCTCGGGCATGGATGTGGGTGATTTCCTTAGGCTTAAGTAGCTATAAGACTAAGGGACTGACGACCTCAGATGTTGAGTCCCATAATGCTCAGAACCATTTGAACCAGCTCGCGTTGCAGCCAAATAGATGTATCTAAATCTTTTGGTTACTACCATGGGAGGGGGGGGGGGGGGGGAGGACGACGGTTCAATCCCGCGTCCGGCCATCCTGATTTAAGTTTTCCGTGATTTCCCTAAATCACTCCAGGCAAATGCCGGGATGGTTCAAAAATGGTTCAAATGGCTCTGAGCACTATGGGACTCAACTGCTGAGGTCCCCTAGAACTTTTTTTTCTTTTTCTTTTTTTTTTAAAAAAAATCCTTTATTTCTCAATACATATATGATACATTACAACCCACCACCTTATACAATTAGTGGGTCCTAGTTGATACAGTTGGGTGTTAGTACTACAGCTTACTCTATTAGTTTTCTATTGCTCTCACTATGGGCACTACTCTTTTGTCTTCCTATGTTATTTTATTCTACTTATACTAAGCTACTTCTACCTGCAGCGTTACAAATGTGCCAGCAAAGTATAAACCTACGTCGTTGGCCCTGTTCACCGAGCTAATCCCGGTGAACGTGCCCCTGGCACCGGGCTGGCCGGAGTTGTAGATCGCTGCAGCACTATACTAATGTTTTTATCCTAGCTTATCCTACGTCTAACCTATCCTAACCTAGTGTCGAAATTGGTGAGTGTCTCAGATCGGTAGTTGGGCGCACCCCCCCTCCCCCATAATCCAAGGCGTGGCGGATTCCAGCCGTGAGGCGGCTGGCCAAGTCCACGCCTCGGCGGAACAGGTCAGGTGCGCGGAGTCAATTTGGGTGTAGTGAGATCTTAGTCATTGTTCCTGAGATATTCCCTTATCACTTTGAGTGAGATCTCATTGGCCAACTTGTTTAAGATTGTGAAATGGTCCTCATGCCTGAGCAGGTGATACGTGTCATGGTGTGGTAGTTGCTGGCGAAATTGCGCCGCTACGTCGTCGAAGAGGCGGCACTCATACACCATGTGTTCCGGGGTGTCTGGTGTGGCCCCACAGTCACACGCTGGTGTAGCCCGTTTCCCGAACCGGCAGAGATATGCCGGGTAAGGTTCATGACCCGTGAGGAAGTGCAGCAGTCCTCGTGACGGTGTGAAGTGTTTTAATTGCAACCTTTCCCTGATACTGGGCAGCAATTCATGTGTTCTACGACCGGTTTCTTCATTATCCCATTGTTCTTGCCAAAGTTCTTCCCCCGTTCGTTTGATTTCTATTTTGTTCCCCACGTAAATCCCCATTAGATCAACTATTTAATCCCTGTTACCCTTTTTTACGAGTACCATGTTGCCTGTTCCCTGATTTTTATGTCAAGCGGACAGAGCCCCATCAGTACTGTTAGGGCTCCTCCTGGTGTTGTTCTGTATGCCCCCACTGATCTGAGTAACATGTTCCGCTGCACTCTTCTCACAGCCATGGCAGGCATAACCCTCGTGAGTCTGTGGGCCCAGAGTCCTGATCCGTACCCTACAATTGATGTCAATATGCTGTTATGATATAGTTTGATTAATTCTGGCGGTAAGTGAAATCGCTTGTGTCCAATGGCAATTAGATTATTTAATGTTTCTAACGATTTTTGTGTAACGGTGTCAATGTGTGATGCATAAGTCCACCTCTCATCGACGATTACGCCCAGGTATCGCGCCTCATGGCGTCGAAGAACTGGTGAGCCATCTATCCTTACAGTTGGATTTCTAGCTAATTGTCCTTTTAGAAGTAAATATGTAGATTAGGTTGGTGAAATCTTCATTTTGGACATGTGGCACCATGTACTTAGAATTGATATGGCCCTTTCAATTTTTGGCTCTAAGTCTTCGCGGCTACGGCCACCAACCAGCAGGAGGAGCTCGTCCGCGTAGGCTATGCCCTCTAGCACATCGTCACTGTTCTGAAGGTTATCCAAAAGGGGTTCCATATTAATATCCCGAAAGAGTGGCCCCAGGACAGACCCCTGTGGACACCCCTTATTGATCTTTTTACTTATTCTCCCGCTAGGGGACGATAGCCAGACCTCCCTATTCTCACAATAGCTCCTGAGACAGCCATATAGCGACCTCGGGCACTCCTTCTCTCGCAATCGGTAGAAGAGCGAGGGCCACCACAGGTTGTCAAAGGCGCCACTGATATCCACCATGATGCTGACCACGTATTTGTGCGGGGTAGAGGCGCAGACCTCCGCAGCCAGGGCAATAGCGTCAGACGCCGATCTCCCAGACCTGAAGCCGAATTGTCTGTCACTCATCCCGCACAAAGCTCGGTGTGCTGCCAGTCTGTCTGCCAGCAACCTCTCAAAAAGTTTCCCCAGTGTGTCTAGTAGACAGATGGGCCTGTAGGACTTAGGTTCTCGTGGATCTTTGTCTGGGCTTTTCTTGATTATTACTACGTTTGCCCTTTTCCATATTTGGGGGAATTTCCCGAGCCGCAAACACTCGTTGTATAACTTTGTGAGAGGTGCTACCAACTGGGGGGCCAGGAATTGCACCACCTCTGCAGTGATGCCGTCTGGGCCAGGAGCCTTGCCTTTTTTAAGGACATTTATCTGTGTGGCTACTTCTTCCTCAGAGAAGGGATATACCATGTAGTTATTCCGGTATTCCTCTTCATCTTGTCTCCGGATCTGCTGTTGTGCCTCGGAGTCATCATTCTCGTCATCGTCAGGCAGCAGGACACGGAGGAGGACCTCAGCAGTTTCCTGCCAGGTCTCCGTCATCCTGCCCTGATCCCTGACGGTGGACAGCACCATGGGTGACCTAATCTTTTCCCGTACTAACTTGTACGGTACACCCCATGGGTCTGTAGCTAGTTGCGTCTGTACATATTTTTCCCAGCTCTGTAGCCTTACTGCTTTAAGCTCTTGCTGGAAGTGCTCCTTTGCCTCTCTGTATCTTAGCAACCAGCGTTGCTTTTCTTCCCAGACGACACTCCGCTGGTAGTACCTCCTCGCCCTCCTGACCGACTGGCGCATCTGTCCCAGTTCAGCTGACCATGGTGACGGAGAGGCCACTACGGCTCTCCTCCTGGTTGGTACGGCAACTTTCACCGCCCTAACAACTGCTTTCACCAGCTCCTCGGTGTATCCTTCGACATTTTCGTCACCATCGGGCAATGTCGGTATTTCACACTCCCTCGCCAGGCGGTCCAAGTCAGCACTATTGTAGTTTAACTGTGTCTCCCACCCCATGTCCCAGCGGCACTCCTCGTCTCCCAATGAGAATGTGATGAGATTGTGATCACTAGTTGTTACCTGATCCCAGACCATCCAGTTTGTTACTCTGGTGGCGAGATTGGGCGTGACCAATGTGACATCAATGTTCGTGCCCTCGCCCCCACCTCCTGCGTAGGTGGGCTGGTTCCCTTGCTTATTGGCGACCATTAACTGTAGCGCCATGATGGTCTCCTCAGCCCTCTCTCCTCGGTCGTCTCGTGTGCCGCTGAACCACAGGGGGGACTTAGCATTTATGTATGCTGTGATAACACATCGACGTCCCCGCAACGCCGTGGTTACCTGTATGAGCTTGTCTAAGAATTCATCTATTGCTCGGCCGTACTGGAAGTACATGTTGATGATGTACAGTACTCCGGCTGGTGTTTGTAGTTCCACGACGTTGCAGTGATCGTCGGAGAACTGGGAGAGAACTGTGGCTCTTAGTGCTTTGTTAATGATCATTATAGCTGCTCTGGGTTCTGCTCCGCTGTGAATGACTTGCCAGCCTGCTGCCGCAAATGGGATTCGCCCAGCCAGGGAGTATGGCTCCTGCAGACAGAGCACATCCAGACTCCTCTCCTCCACGACTCTGCGGAGTTCCTGCATGACTAAGTTGCTGTTATGTGTGTTAATCTGTCCTACGTTTAAATGGGTCTCGTGCATAGTATGTTCTAATATGCGATTAAGGCCAGTTCTTGCTCCAATCGTGAGCTATTCTTCCATTCGTAATGACAGATTGACTGTAGAGTTCGTCAAGGTCGAATTTCTCATTTTGCCTTTCAAAGACTTTTTTGACCAGGTCACGCAGGGCTCCGAAGTCAGTGGGGAGATTCATTGTCTTCAACTGTATTCTGTCGACAGCCTCCATCACTGAGAAGATGACGTCTCTGCCGTATACGTGACCGACACGCACCACATGCCTCAGGGCTGTGGTGAGGACCGCCGCCTCCTCCAGGCGCGCTAATTGCAGAGCGTGTTCTAGGTTGGGGTATACCCTATTGGGATCTACGCCCAAACCTTTATGTATGCCAAAATTGGTGGAGGATGATGTGCTACTTATTGTGTTGACTTGTACCTGCTGTTTCTCTGGTACTTCTGTTTGTTGTTTTGCCACAGGATGCCCTTTTGGTCGTTCTAGCTCTTTAAGCGACCTTAGTCCCCGGCTTGGGGGAGAGGGAGCACCAATGTGACCACAGGGGTCCGTTTGTACGCCAGCATCTTTTGTGTCCACCTTTGTGATTCGAGTTTTGGTGGCTCCTTGTAGGAACTCCCTAAATCTGCTGGCCCTTAGTGCATCCCTCGGAGACTTTCTTTTAGGCTTCCTGTTTCCTGATATGGACTCAGCCATAATCAGTTCTCGAAATAAGTCTCTGTTCTAATGACCTAGATGTGGGGCAATTTCTTCCCGTGGCATTACAGTTCTTTTTTCCTCTTATTGTACAAGGGATACATATCCCTGTTTTGCCACAGGTTTTCCTTGTGTGGTCTTCTGCGGCACACCTGGAGCAAGCCGGCTTTCGCTCACAGTGTTTGTGAACATGATCGAGGTCTCCACAGTTGTGACACCGAGGAACTACGAGGTAGTCCCTAACGTTTATCGAGTGGAACCTCATGTAAATTCTGCCCATAGTGGTGAGCTTACGCCACATATTCCCCGAGACTTCAGCCACGTGATGTACTACATCGCGCTCTCTAGGTCCAGTTCTGAAACGTAGTTTAAATTCTTTTTTGAAATTGTCCAGACTCATGTTCTCGAAATTTTGTTGGTTTATTGTTACATAGATGTCGTTCTTACTTATTGTAGTGAGCACGTCGTACAGGATCACTAAGGGATTCCGCTTTTTGGGCGGTTCACACTTAACGACCTTTTTAAGTTTCTCATGATTCAGTATTTTGTCCCGGTCTTCTTCAGTGGCAACATCTACTATTACAACATTTTTGGTTGCCTTTACTTTATTTATTTTTATCTTATCTGCTGCCGGGTTTACAGTAGTTGTGAATAATTCCTGTACTTTTTTGATGTCCTGACCTGGCAGGGGTCTTAAGAAGACAGCCGTGTCAGGCCTTTTGGACACCTTTTCAATAGTCTCTTTGGTGGTTTGTGTTTTGGTGGCCGCTTGTGCGACCACCCCTGCCCACGGTCTCGCGGTTCCAGACTGCAGCGCCAGAACCGCGCGGCCACTTCGGCCGGCCCGGAATGGTTCCTTTCAAAGGGCACGGCCGACTTCCTTCCCCGTCCTTCCCTAATCCGATGAGACCGATGACCTCGCTGTCTGGTCTCCTTCCCCAAACCAACCAACCAACCAACCTACTACCATGGGATATTGATAAATCTATCAAGGTATGACCTAAGCCTGTGTCTATCGGGCTGTAGGACACAAAAAGGTCCAGTAGCTTTCTTTTTACTGGACAGTCTCCGAAAATGTGTAATAGAAATCCACACACGAAACTGACTTGGTGTATTTCGTACGGACTCAACCCATAATCGAATCTGAAGAGGAAAATCCTGTTGTTTGTAGAGTTCTATAGATCCCAAAAAATTGTTTCTGTGCGTCTTGGTATGTTAAAGCTTTTGAATGACACTTTTCATTTGGCGTGAATGAGCCCTCCCTGTTTCTGTAAAGAACTTCTCAAACAGCAAGAGATAGGTCCCGCTAAACGAACTCTCGGTAATTTCCTCTATGTAAATGATTCTTAGAAAAAAAAATTGCATGCCTACCTGCGCCTCAAATAATTAACTCTACTTCTCCTCATACTTTCAAGAAGCTACCTTATTTAAAATTCTGATCTGTAGTCTCAATTTTCTGGAGTAATTTCCAACATTAAAAGAACTTCTCCCGAACAGGGATATACCTTAATTGACTTCTTTTCATTAAAAACTTTACACTGCCATGTTTATAATGTGGTAGTTAATAGACTCAAAAGTCTCGCTCATGCTAAAAAATAATCAAGACGCTTCATGTCACCACGTGTTCTTCAAGTAATACAGATGAATAGCTGGTGTGAGTCACCCTACACACTCTGTCTTTTAATTGCGTGTTTTGCAGAAAATCGTGACGGATTTTTTGTGTACTCATAATCTTAAAGAAACCGGTTCCCATCAGATCACCGAAGTTAGGCGCTGTCGGGCTGGGCTAGTACTTGGATGGGAGACCTTCGGGCCTACCGAGCGCTGTTGGCAAACGGGGTGCACTCAGCCCTTGTGAGGTAAACTGAGAAGCTACTTGATTGAGAAGTAGCGGCTCCGGTCTCGTAAACTGACACACTGCTGGTAGAGCGGTTTGCTGACCACATGCTCCTCCATATCCACATCCAGTGACGCCTGTGGTCTGCGGATGACACGGCGGCCGGTTGGTACCGTTGGGCCTTCGAAGGCCTATTCGGACGAAGTTTAATTTTTAGTTTAGTTCATATTCACAAAGAAAACTGATTTTGAATGAGCAGACGTTACCGTTATTTGTCAGTTGTTAATAATTCCGTTACGATCTCGTTCAATTAATGTCTCGCGAACTCATTTGGTCGAAGTCTGTTGTTACTTCTCCGCCATTGTTTCTCACGGCTAATTTCTGTGTACATTCGAGGGGCACCGCCTACGACCGCTATATTATGCGTGACGTGGTCAATAAGTCGTTTTTCATCCGGATAGTCATTAGCGCTTGCTGCTAGTGCAACTGAACGCGACAATATGGCTCGGACAACGTACGCGGGCAAGACACAAAGGCTGCACCTGGAGAATCGATACAGCCCTAAAACTACCGGTAATGCCGCGGCACACTATGTCAACCCACTAATGTCTCTCGTAATTCTCCCGTCAGGTCGTAGCAGCACTGCATCGAGGGAATATCGCCAACAGCAAGCGCTGCGAAGAGGCCCCATGTCGACAAATGGGCTAAGTAATATGATCAAGAAATTTAAAGAAACAGGTGAATTGGGTAGCGCAGCAGGGAGAGGGGGGCGTCCCATTCCCATGGCAGTTGTTGATGATGTTGCTTTAGCCACGGCCGACCGTGCAGAACATGCCTCAAATTCTGCAGCCAGTGATCGCACTGTCTCTTGGGAATTGTCTCTCTCTTGGTCAACAGTTCAGAAGATTTTTCGGTACATTTTGTGCAACACTCAGACTTTGCACGAAATGAAGCCTCAAGATAGGTTACAACACCGTGACTTTGCCGTTCGTTTTTTGGCACACATGGAAGTGGATGACGTGTGACCGAGAAATGTTCTTTGGATGGAACAGGCACATTTCACTCTGCACAGTGCCGTGAATGAACAGAACGGTCGTATATTGGGCTATGCTCCGCCACAAGTTGTGCAGGAACATCCTATGCACTCAGTTTATGTGACTGTGTGGTGAGGTTTCACAAAATCGTTCATTCTCTGTTCGTTTTTCCTCGAGGATGTGACACTTCGCGGATTTGTTAGGTGGCTACGGTCGCAGGTTCGAATCCTGCCTCGGGCATGGATGTGTGTGATGTGCTTAGGTTAGTTAGGTTTAAGTAGTTCTAAGTTCTAGGGGACTGATGACCTTAGCTGTTAACTCCCATAGTGCTCAGAGCCATTTGAACCATTTTTCTGTTAGGTGTTCAATGACATCTGAATGTCATAAGGACCTTCTTGTGCAATACGTGATTCCAGCTTTGCAAGAACTCAACTGTGTTCACATCACAACTTTCATGCAAGATGTGGCGAAACAAATGTAGCTTGCCAGCTTTTCTTCGAGAAAACTTCGTTAATGACGGCATCATCTCTAGGCAGTTTCAAGATATGTGGCCGTCCCGATCCCCCGATCTAAATTCCATGCGACTTCTGGTTGTGGGGATATCTGAAAGATCGTGTCTATCAGGACTATCCCTGATGTGAAGGATAGTATACAATGACGTATTCGTCTGATTACATCGAATGTGTTGCGAGCAATTGTCGCTCAAGCCTGTTACTGATGAAGCATGTTTCTGAGTCGGGAGACCGTAGTGAACACATGTTTTACTAGTGACTATATCCTAATAAACGTGGCGGAATCACCGTTATCATCTTTTTCATCATTTCTCCCCTTTTCCTGCACCCACACCAGATTCTGGCTACTTACAGCGCCATGTTTTCACCTTGTGGCAGAAAGTGGAGCTATCATTTTTTCCATTATACTCCGCGAGTGCACCAATCAATGAACAAACCTACGATGTTTCAGCGTCCTTTGATGCATACAACACGCATTGTAACATTCAGAACACCGTCAATTTAATTGTAAGCATCCGATATACACAGGGTGACAATTATTGAACCACAATCTATTGGTTATGACCTGTAGATTAAAACTGAAGAAACTGCAAAAAGGTGGGAATTTAAGGAGATGGGACCTGGATAAACTAAAAGAACCAGAGGTTGTACAGAGATTCAGGGAGAGCATAAGGGAGCAATTGACAGGAATGCGGGAAATAAATACAGTAGAAGAAGAATGGGTAGCTTTGAGGGATGAAGTAGTGAAGGCAGCAGAGGATCAAGTAGGTAAAAAGACGAGGGCTAGCAGAAATCCTTGGGTAACAGAAGAAATATTGAATTTAATTGATGAAAGGAGAAAATATAAAAATGCAGTAAGTGAAACAGGCAAAAAGGAATTCAAACGTCTCAAAAATGAGATCGACAGGAAGTGCAAAATGGCTAAGCAGAGATGGCTAGAGGACAAATGTAAGGATGTAGAGGCCTATCTCACTAGGGGTAAGATAGATACCGCCTACAGGAAAATTAAAGACACCTTTGGAGATAAGAGAACGACTTGTATGAATATCAAGAGCTCAGATGGAAACCCAGTTCTAAGCAAAGAAGGGAAAGCAGAAAGGTGGAAGGAGTATATAGAGGGTCTATACAAGGGCGATGGACTTGAGGACAATATTATGGAAATGGAAGAGGATGTAGATGAAGATGAAATGGGAGATACGATACTGCGTGAAGAGTTTGACAGAGCACTGAAAGACCTGAGTCGAAACAAGGCCCCAGGAGTAGACAATATTCCATTGGAACTACTGACGGCCGTGGGAGAGCCAGTCCTGACAAAACTCTACCATCTGGTGAGCAAGATGTATGAAACAGCGAAATACCCTCAGACTTCAAGAAGAATATAATAATTCCAATCCCAAAGAAAGCAGGTGTTGACAGATGTGAAAATTACCGAACTATCAGCTTAATAAGTCACAGCTGCAAAATACTAACACGAATTCTTTACAGACGAATGGAAAAACTAGTAGAAGCCAACCTCGGGGAAGATCAGTTTGGATTCCGTAGAAACACTGGAACACGTGAGGCAATACTGACCTTACGACTTATCTTAGAAGAAAGATTAAGGAAAGGCAAACCTACGTTTCTAGCATTTGTAGACTTAGAGAAAGCTTTTGACAATGTTGACTGGAATACTCTCTTTCAAATTTTAAAGGTGGCAGGGGTAAAATACAGGGAGCGAAAGGCTATTTACAATTTGTACAGAAGCCAGATGGCAGTTATAAGAGTCGAGGGACATGAAAGGGAAGCAGTGGTTGGGAAGGGAGTAAGACAGGGTTGTAGCCTCTCCCCGATGTTGTTCAATCTGTATATTGAGCAAGCAGTAAAGGAAACAAAAGAAAAATTCGGAGTAGGTATTAAAATTCATGGAGAAGAAATAAAAACTTTGAGGTTCGCCGATGACATTGTAATTCTGTCAGAGACAGCAAAGGTCTTGGAAGAGCAGTTGAATGGAATGGACAGTGTCTTGAAAGGAGGATATAAGATGAACATCAACAAAAGCAAAACAAGGATAATGGAATGTAGTCTAATTAAGTCGGGTGATGCTGAGGGAATTAGATTAGGAAATGAGGCGCTTAAAGTAGTAAAGGAGTTTTGCTATTTGGGGAGCAAAATAACTGATGATGGTCGAAGTAGAGAGGATATAAAATGTAGGCTGGCAATGGCAAGGAAAGCGTTTTTGAAGAAGAGAAATTTGTTAACAGCCAGTATTGAGTTAAGTGTCAGGAAGTCATTTCTGAAAGTATTCGTATGGAGTGTAGCCATGTATGGAAGTGAAACATGGACGATAAATAGTTTGGACAAGAAGAGAATAGAAGCTTTCGAAATGTGGTGCTACAGAAGAATGCTGAAGATTAGATGGGTAGATCACGTAACTAATGAGGAAGTATTGAATAGGATTGGGGAGAAGAGACGTTTTTGGCACAACTTGACCAGAAGAAGGGATCGGTTGGTAGGACATGTTCTGAGGCATCAAGGGATCACCAATTTAGTATTGGAGGGCAGCGTGGATGGTAAAATTCGTAGAGGGAGACCAAGAGATGAATACACTAAGCAGATTCAGAAGGATGTAGGTTGCAGTAGGTACTGGGAGATGAAAAAGCTTGCACAGGATAGAGTAGCATGGAGAGCTGCATCAAACCAGTCTCAGGACTGAAGACCACAGCAACAACAACATAAAAGAAACGTAAATTAGTTACAAACTACGACGTGCATGCACTTCATTCAACGTGTAAACGTCACTACAGTTATTCGGGTTTAGTTTATGACATATTCGATGTGCCTGCCATCATTGGCAATGATGTGGCGCAGACGAATAGCGAAATTCTGCATGACCCACTGAAGTGTCGGAACATCGATGCTGTCGACGACCTCCTGAATGGCTGGTTTTGGCATATTGCTGTACAACGTGTTTATAGTATAGCCCCACAGAAAGGAATCGCATGTGTTCGGATCCAGAAAATAAGGCGGTCAATCGCGGCACATGTCAGTGGCCTCTGGGTACCCCAGAGTGCGAATGCTGTCCCCAAAATGCTCCTCCAAGACATCAAACAGTCTCCTACTTCGTTGGGGTGGAGTTCTGTCTTAAAGGAACGACATCTTGTCGAAATCAGGGTCACTTTGGATAATGAGAGTGAAATCATCTTCCAAAACCTTCACTTATCGTACGGTTGTCACCGCGCCATTATGGAATATCGCACTGATTATTCCGTAACTGGACATTGCACACCACACAGTCAGCCGTTTGCGGTGAAGAGACTTCTCGATCGAGAAATGCTGATCAGCTCCCCAAATGCGCCAATTTTGCTTATTGACGAACCCATCCAAATGAAAGTGGGCTTCGTCGATAAACCAAAGCATACTGTGCATACTAATTCTATTCATGCCCGCGGCCAACGAGCAGTTTGAACGTCCTAACGTAAACCGTTCAGAAGCTAAGACGATTTTATTTCACATAGTTGAATAATTGTTGCCCTGTATCTATTATATGTGTGATCTGATATTTTTCCGTCTTATTTCTATGTTGTAGAATTCTGAGGTGTCCTCCTCGGTCGCGTAGTATGTCCTCTACGATATTTCGGCTGAGAGACCAGTTGCCATGTTCAAATGGTCCCTGATGACTGCTGCTTTCCTGGGATCAGCGCCCTGTGTACATTGGCCGTTTATGCCTCTATCATTCAACTCCTGTCTCTATCGGTGCAGCTGCCGCCCGGTTGCGAACTGCAGTCTCCAGTCTCTGCGCTTTCGCCGTAGGTTGCAGACCTCACTGTTGGGGAACTGGTCAGTTTTTGTACTGTGGTTGGCCACGGCTGATTTGGTGGCGTGTAGCAATTCAGTGTGACGTCTGTCTTCACGGCATATATCTTTTACCGTGCGCACAGTTTCCCCAGTGTATGCTTTGTGGCACTGGCAGGGGATTTGGTCTATTCCTGCTTAGTGAAGGCTTAAATCATCCTTTACTGAACTTAATAGTGTCAAAGTCTTAGGAAGGGGCGTGGGAATACATTTTAATAAAATTTCGCTGATGTCTCTGTAAGCGCTGACGACAAACTGGATGCACGCTAGCGATTTGTGCTCCTCTGTTACTCCCTCCAGTTGTCTGGGTACAGCCTTTGGAAACGCACACCTTATGTGCTTGTCGCTGTACCCATTCAAAAAAATGGTTCAAATGGCTCTGAGCACTGTGGGGCTTAACATCGGAGGTCATCAGTCCCCTAGAACTCAGAACTACTTAAACCTAATTAACCTAAGGACATCACACACATCCATGCCCGAGGCAGGATTCTAACCTGCGACCGTAGCAGTCGCGCGGTTCCGGACTGAAGGGCCTAGAACCGCTCGGCCACCGCGGCCGGCAGTACCCATTCCTTAGGAGTGTTGTCTCCAGGTGTTTCAGATCAGTTGTGAAGCTTTTCTGGTCGCAGGTGGATCACACCCTGTAAGGAAGTGTGCGCAAAACGCTTTCATGGTGGTATTTGTGGTAGATACGGGAGGCGTATGGATGCATATCAGTTTTTGTAGGCTTTCTGTACAGAGAGGGATAATAGAAGGTGGTCAGACGGACAGGGGAGAGGAGGAAATGGGTGGAGTAAGGGCTAGGAAGAGATGGACCAAGAGAGGGGACGAGAGAAGAGTATTTGCTCTGTGAACTCGACGTTGGGGTGAAGTGAGCTGAAGTGTTTAGGAAATTCACCTACGCAGTCCTATCCATGCCTCAAAATAACGAACATATCATCCACGTAACAGCAGAAACGGGTTCGTTTTAGTTTGACTTGGTCCAGGGCGTTCTTCTCGAAGTCTTCCATGGATAAATTCATCACAACCAGAGACAGAACCCGCCGGTAGTTCGTAATAATTGCCAATGACGCCGACGCCGACCACATCAGAGAAGCAGTCATCCGGAACCACCTGAAGGTGCCAATGACTCTGTCTGTCGAAATATCCTCGAGATCTTACGACGTGGCCAGGGCGGACACCCGAAATTTCTTCATCATATGTCTATTATATTGATAATCTCATTGTCTACTTTCCTGACTGGTACTTGTTACTTCGAGAGAGATGGTCTCTTACTGAACTGTTTTAGTTCATTTCATTTGCCAGGCTGTGTGGGGCAGTGAGTTAATTTAACACCACTGGCACTCTATGAAAGTCTGCAGTGTTCTCGGATGGCAATGTGGCAGCCGGTGCGTATCCACAGGTGCGGCGGGTCGATTGAACTGGAGCAAACATCTCCCAGCAGTGACACAAGCTGACAGCTATTGCGCTCAGAACCTAGGTTATGTATGTGGTGTATACATGTGTACGAAATGTGGGGCAGGACTTAACTGTTTCTACAGTAATGGGTCCCAAAAACAATGTTCAAATTCTACACAGTTTGTACTTTACACGAATTTCACTTAGCTCATGACGGTCCCAGTCCACACGCCAATAGTATATCAGCTCATCACTTGCAATGATGTGACATGTAGAACCGTAGAAGCGGTGCGTACGAACAACAACCAATCCACAATCCAATTCACATCCACTGAGCTTTGTCCTATAAACAAGGTTTCCTAGTTTTTTAGCCGCAGCTTTTATGACGTACATGTATGTCACAATTATTGCACACATCCTCTCTTCTCCTCCCCCTCTTTCTTTCGATCTCCTCCTCCTCCCCTCCCCCCCGACTGTCTCTGTCCATCTCCTTCTGCCCTCTCTCTGGTGTGTGTGTGTCCCCAAACTACTTTCTGCTAATCTCCTCCCTCTGAAATTAGGAAAATAATAAACTTGCTTAAAAGCAAAAACTCACATGGAATTGATGACATTTCCAGCAAAATACTAAAAGCTTGTTCTCAACAGATAAGTAAGATTCTCAGCCACCTGTGTAATAGCTCTCTGGAACAGGGCATTTTCTCTGATAGGCTGAAATATGCTATTGTTATACCTTTGCATAAAAAAGGGGATAGATCTGATGTCAACAATTACCGTCCAATCTCCCTTCTAACAGCTCTATCCAAAAATTTTGAGAAAGTAATGTATTCAAGAGTAGCTTCACATCTCTGCAAAAATGAAGTACTAACAAAATGTCAGTTTGGTTTCTAGAAAGGTTTTTCAACAGAAAATGCCATATATGCTTTCACCAATCAAATTTTGAATGATCTGAATAACCGAACACCACCCATTGGGAGTTTTTGTGATCTGTCAAAGGCTCTTGATTGTGTAAATCATGAAATTCTGCTAGACAAGCTCAAGTATTGTGGCATGAGTGGGACAGTGCACAAATGGTTTAATTCGTACCTAACTGGAAGAGTGCAGAAAGTTGAAATAAGCAGTTCTCATAATATGCAAAGATCAGCACATTCCTCAAACTGGGGAACTATCAAGAATGGGGTTCCACAAGGGTCGGTTTGGGTCCTTTGTTGTTCTTAATTAATATTAATGACTTGCCATTCTATATTCATGAAGAGGCAAAGTTAGTTCTCTTTGCTGATGATACAAGTATAGTAATCACACCTGACAAACAAGAATTAACTGATGAAATTGTCAATAATGTCTTTCAGAAAATTACTAAGTGGTTCCTTGTAAACGGACTCCCACTGAATTTTGATAAGACACAGTACATACAGTTCGGTACAGTAAATGGTATGACGTCATTAATAAATATAGACCTTAATCAGAAGCATATAGCTAAGGTAGAATATTCAAAATTTTTAGGTGTGTCCATTGATGAGAGATTAAATTGGAAGAAACACATTGATGATCTACCGAAACGTTTGAGTTCAGCTACTTATGCAATAAGGGTCTTTGCAAATTTTGGTGATAAACATCTTAGTCAATTAGCTTACTACGCCTATTTTCACTCATTGCTTGCATATGGCATCATGTTTTGGGGTAATTCATCACTGAGGAATAAAGTATTTATTGCACAAAAGCGTGTAATCAGAATAATAGCTGAAGTCCATCCGAGATCATCCTGCAGACATTTATTTAAGGATCTAGGGATAGTCACAGTAGCTTCTCAGTATATATTCTCTCTTATGAAATTTGTTATTAATAACCAAACCCAATTCAAAAGTAATAGCAGTGTGCATAACTACAACACTAGGAGAAAGGATGATCTTCACTATTCAAGATTAAATCTAACTTTGGCACAGAAAGGGGTGAATTATACTGCCACTAAAGTCTTTGGTCACTTACCAAATAGTATCAAAAGTCTGACAGATAACCAACAAGTATTTAAGAAGAAATTAAAAGAATTTCTGAATGACAACTCCTTCTACTCCATAGAGGAATTTATAGATATAAATTAAGAAAATTTAAAAAAAATAAAAATAAAAACGTTGTTATATTAACTTAATTATGTGTTAAATTAACTTAATTGTCATGTATTGGAAAATTTGACTCGTTCCACATCATTACGAAATATCGTATTCATGATCCATGGAACTAGTATTAATCTAATCTAATCTAATCTAAACCTGTGCATCTGTTCCTCACCCTCTCTCTTTACCCAGTCTTCTCCTCTCTTTGGCATCTAGTACTTCACTCCTATCAGCCAACTCTGTCTTCCTCTCTATCTTTTTCCCTTCCCTTTCATCTCATTTATTTTCCTTGGTGTCTTCTTCTTCTCCATTTTCTTAACATGTTCTTACCATCTAAGCCTTGGTACCTCTATCCTATCATGTAATGGTTCTTTCCCCACTGATTCCTCGATCATTTCATTCCTTAATCTTACCACATTTTTCACTCCAACATTATTCCTCATGAATTTCGTCTCACTAGCTTGAATTTTGACCGCCCCCCTCCCCCACCTCTTTTCGCTACCCAGGTCTCCGGGCATACGTCGAGGCTAGAACACAGTAAACTTGGTAAATAAGTCTTCTGCTATTTTGAGGGCCATCCTTATTCCATATCAGGCCTACGACAGTCTCCCGAAATGCTTCCGTTTGCCTCTCTCACTCGTTTACATCTCTGTCGTGTCTTCTCTCTCCGATATGATGCTTCCCATGTGCTTGAAACTTTGCACCTTCCTTAGTCGTTCATCGCTAGTTTTTGCTTGAATTGTGCCTCTTTCCTTCTTCCTGGTTGTGATAATTATTTCACGCATACTGATGCTAAATTTCGTCCGGGCTATTCGTTGCCACATGTACGGCTACTCCTGCAATTGCAACTCCCTGTTTACTCAGATCATCAAATTATCTGCGTACACCATTTTTTATCTTTGCTTCAACAATTTGATGTACCTCTCTGGTCGTATTCTCACTCATCACCACGATAAAGAGCAATGGTGGCATTGTACTTCCGTACCTCAAACCGTTTGCAGCCAATCTGATCTACCTACTCACACTTCCACACAATTATCGTTATACCTTACTCTTAACCTCCATATAGGCTGTTTTTCTATTCCTCTGTTCTACAAGGACTTCCGTACGTTGTTTCTACGTATACTCCCAGATTCTTTTTCAGTGTATAGGAAGGCCATCAGTAGTTGCATTCCACAACCACAGTGGTGTTACTGCAGCTTTCTTATAGCAATTATTATATCTATTGTGGCACCATGTACGTCTTCTCTCATCCTTCCTGCTATCTTTGTCCGAATTCATGTTTGCAGAACAATCTCAAAGATCTTTGCACAGTGCTATAAGAACTTGTGCTGTACTTGTGCAGATTCAAAAAGGTAACCAAATTAAAAATGGGGACTGACTGTGGTCTAAGATGTGGGTGTGTGCTCGCACGCGCCCTCGCGCGCGTGTGAAACAGGTTCAGTACTGTCTTGTCTGAAATGGATTCTGGATGACCCCGCTGAGTACGAACACCTGTTACCGAGGATCATGTATTGCTACCTGTGAATAATAATCTACGTGCAAGTACCAGACAGGTGGGCTGTACGTTACATTTACCTTCGTAGCTTACTTTCAATATGTAAGTGTTGAGCTCTTTACGTTCCTTATGTAACCTTGTTTATCTTTTTCAGGTTCGTGCAACGCTTGATTGACTACCCACTGTACTAGCCTCATTTCCTTCATGTTGTAAGTACATGTGCTTGCAGTCTACTGTACGCCATAAATATATGCATTCAAAAATTAAAATTCATAGTGATGATTAACACAATCTTTTGTGAAGTTCACTTCGGCAATTTAATATACTGTGTTATTTTTTAATCGATTGCTACTGTTAACAATATTTGTATTATCGTCCAATAAGCACGAAAGAAAAAAGTAACCCGAATTTAAAATATAACACAAAGTTGTTATAGAAGCAACTTTACAGCACACGTCAATTCTACCTGCCGTTTAATAAGCTAGTGCCAGCAGAAATTAAGAATTTTTGTTTAACTTGTCTGCTTGATACGTAGCTACATTATATGGTCAACGGTTAGTACTTCTTCGCCCCGTTATTATCTGTCTTCCATAACACATCTTCCCATAAGTAACTGCGTGTAGTACAAAATATAAAGCGGAAGCTTTTACTAGAAATTCCTTTGTGGCCAGCAGTTTTCTTGGCAGCTGCAGTATTTTGTGGATGATGGTCTCCAGCATATTACCCTTCACGTTACTTGATAATAAGCATTTTTCTTAATGCCTTTCGTAGCTTCAAAATATTTTTGAAACTTCACATGATTTGTGAGTAAGTAACAGAATAATCAGGTCGTACTGACATGTAATTTAGGTTTCGGTGATCATGTGAAGGCAATTATTATGCACCGTTTTGTATAACTGAATTTAATTTGTCGGATGAAGTAGATTTAGCTACCAATGAATTCGTATGTGCAATTGTCTGAAATAATTTTCGTTGTTATTTCGTCTTCGATCACATATTTGAGCGAAGCGAAAACAGGACTGTCTAGAAACTATACGAGTACAATAGATTTTTCCGAATTTTCAAAGCAAACGATGAGTGGGAAAGGGACATGTTGAGATATCAAATTGACCAGCGTCAGGTCTAGTTGGGTAAACGATTATTTATTTGAATGAAAGTAATAAGGGTAATTAAGAAAAAAATAGTAAATTTGTTGAGGGAAAATTTTTGTCCTAATTTTCATAGTCACGCAATGAGTAGCAGATCGACAAGTGCGGTGCTAAACCGATCAGCGTGAGGTCTAGTTGGGGAAAAATATTTACATTATAAAATAATTAAAGTAGTCACAGTAATTAAGAAATACTTAAGTAGTGATCTTAGGGAAAATGTAAATATTTCACGGACAGCTGCAGCTAGCTGTGTAAAAAAGTGTCAAAAAGTTCATCTCCAGCTATTTTGTGCCTAAGAAGCTATATTGCTGCAGAAATTGTGGTGTTCTTTCTTTCATTTTGAAGAAAAAAATGAAATAACAGCGAAAACTGAGACTTTTCTTGTTTCTTTTCCTCTGAATACTGTTAATACGAGTCAAAAATGGTGCAAATGGCTCTGAGCACTATGCGACTTAACTTCTGACGTCATCAGTCGCCTAGAACTTAGAACTAATTAAACCTAACTAACCTAAGGACATCACACACATCCATGCCCGAGGCAGGATTCGAACCTGCGACCGTAGCGGCAGCTCGGCTTCAGACTGTAGCGCCTAGGACCGCACCGCCACTCTGGCCGGCATAATACGAGTCATTTGGAAATTCATGGTAAGTTTCTATGGGACCTAACTGCTGACATCATCGGTCCCTAGGCTTACACACTACTCAATCTAACTTAAACTAAGTTACTCTAAGGAGACACCCACGCCCGAGGGAGGACTCTTAACATCCGACGGGGGCAGCCGCGCGAACTGTGATAAGGCGCCCCTGACCGCTCGGCCACCCCGCGCGGGAATACGAGTGATAATAGAGTACTGAAACTTAAAAACAAAAACAAGTTTTGTTTCTTGAATTGATTTGTATAAAACGTAGAAATAAAATAGATTAGAGAAACATTTGATTTACCTCATGTCCTGAACATCGTTTTGAACATCATTCAAAGGCGCGTCAAAAGCTTCTCTAATCTATTTTATTTCTTACTTTTAGAGAAATCATTTCACGAAACATTTGACGATTTTCGTTTTCAAACTTTTTTTTAGTGTTACATTTTTTAGAAACTTTTATTGTTATCTGAAAAAAGCTGCTCAAGAGGTAGAGTGGCTACATAACGATTAGAGAACGACGGAAAGTTACTTAGTGTCAGGGAGCGCGTTCAGCGTTGTGAAATAAAACCCGCAGAGCGATTGAAAGTTACTTTGTTTGAAGATCAGCGAGCGAGTTCAGTTTTCTGATAGAAAAACCCACATACAGCGTAGCGCTGCTGCTTTTTCGGCGGCCTGTACTCGAGCAAGCTGGAGACTAGACAGTGTCTATGTTCTAGGCCAGCAGGCGGTCGCCATCCCCTGACGCAAATCGCAAAAACAGTAGAGACCGCCTGGCCGAGTCTTCGTGTGCCATTACGGCGCGGTGCGAATATCACAAAAGGCGGCAGCACCCTCCGCCCTTCGCCACCAGCCTTTGTTCTCTCGCCGGCGCCATCTAATTGGATTCGTCGGCCGCGGGACCCTCTTGCGACATTTCAGCCTCGCAAACGACCTTGGCAGCGCCGTTAAGGCGTGGACCACACCTTCCGTTAAGCTGTTTCAGCTCAACTACATTTTCGCCAGCTTTCTGTTATTCTTGGTTATCTGATACAAAAGCATATCCCGGTAGTAAGAGATCGGGGCGGTTATTGCTATACAGTACAACAGGGAACGCAGGTGTGTAAAATAATTAATTTCTGCAGCGGAGTGGAAACGAGAGCGAATGTTCAATGCAAACTGCGTCGCGTACTACATTCTCTCCTCTGTATTACTACAGCTAACACGCGTGTGTCCACATTTGTGCTGTGAGTGCAGAATGTGCGAAAGGCCTGGTCGTCCTCTACCTCATCTACATCTACATCTACATCCATACTCCGCAAGCCACCAGACGGTGTGTGGTGGAGGGTACCGTGAGTACCTCTATCGGTTCTCCCTTCTATTCCAGTCTCGTATTGTTTGTGGAAAGAAAGAATGTCGGTATGCCTCTGTGTGGGCTCTAATCTCTCTGATTTTCTTCTCATGGTCTCTTCGCGAGATATACGTAGGAGGGAGCAAAATATTGCTTGACTCATCGGTGAAGGTATGTTCTCGAAACTTCAACAAAAGCCCGTACCGAGCTACTGAGCGTCTCTCCTGCAGAGTCTTCCACTGGAGTTTATCTATCATCTCCGTAACGCTTTCGCGATTACTAAATGATCCTGTAACGAAGCGCGCTACTCGCCGTTGGATCTTCTCTCTCTCTTCTATCAACCCTATCTGGTACGGATCCCACACTGCTGAGCAATACTCAAGCACTGGGCGAACAAGTGTACTGTAAACTACTTCCTTTGTTTTCGGATTGCATTTCCGTAGGATTCTTCCAATGAATCTAAGTCTGGCATCTGCTTTACCGACGATCAAGTTTATATGATCATTCCATTTTAAATCACTCCTAATGTCTACTCCCAGATAATTTATGGAATTAACTGCTTCCAGTTGCTGACCTGTTAAATAGTAGATAAATGATAAGGATCTTTCTTTCTATGTATTCGCAGCACATTACACTTGTCTACATTGAGATTGAATTGCCATTCCCTGCACCATGCGTCAATTCGCTGCAGATCGTCCTGCATTTCAGTACAATTTTCCATTGTTACAATCTCTCGACACACCACAGCATCATCCGCAAAGAGCCTCAGTGAACTTCCGATGTTATCCACAAGGTCATTTATGTATATTGTGAACAGCAACGGTCCTACGGCACTCCCCTGCGGCACACCTGAAATCACTCTTACTTCAGAAGACTTCTCTCCATTGAGAATGACATACTGCGTTCTGTTATCTAGGAACTCTTCAATCCAATCACACAATTGGTCTGATAGTCCATATGCTCTTACTTTGTTTATTAAACGACTGTGGGGAACTGTATCGAACAACTTGCGGAAATCAAGAAACACGGCATCTACCTGGGAACCCGTGTCTATGGCCCTCTGAGTCTCGTGGACAAATAGCGCGAGCTGGGTTTCACACGATCGTCTTTTTCGAAACCTATGCTGATTCCTACAGAGTAGATTTCTAGTCTCTTCGCGAGATATACGTAGGAGGGGGCAATATACTTCTTGAGTCCTCGGTGAAGGTATGTTCTCGAAACTTCAACAAAAGCCCGTACCGAACTACAGTTTTGATACTGCGCAACAGAATTAAAGCACCCATTTTTTGAAACCCCATAACTGTCTCCCAATGCGGCGCAGAAGTTTGAAATGTGGGTCAAAGGTGCCTGCGACCATCCTCTGTAATGGTGTAAAAGCGTGGCGTCATTCGTTCCTTGCACTCCGCGATACCTCCGGCAGCAAGGTGTTGACACATGCGAAAAATAGACCAGACCTGGGAAGTTCGTGCGACGTGTAGCGTGGGTTAATGGTATCACGATGGCCCTATATTTCACCAAAATTCTGCCCAACGGCACCGTGGACGTGTCATGGTGGGAAGGTCGTCACCTCCCCTGCCGCCTCCCCCACTTACCCACATTGCACCCCTTCTGTTCTACAGTGGAGGCTATAACCACGAAGCCCAGCGTTTAAATCACGCGATTACCTTAAGGCGGCCAAGGAAAACATTTCAGACGCTCCGACGCTGAGAATCGACACAAAAGCCTCTTGGGTTAGTGTATAGGGTGACAATGAAACCAGCCCTTTTCTTGGGTCGTTGATTCCCACACATTTAGCGGTCGAAAACGACAGTTCACCGTGCGTTCTTGGCAATATTTGGCCTTCCTGACGTTTAAATCCGTCTCTAAGGACACTGTGGGGGTGCATCACCGTTATATGTGATCACGCAATTTTGGGGTGTAGCGCGACTGTAGTTTTTGCTGTCGTGTACAGGTTGGAACCACTAGGGACCGTTGAAAATCAGTCGACGAAATTTGAACCTCGTCCGAGGCAGCAAAGGGTGCTTATGCGTTTTCACCTCCTGTGTGGCGTGATCCGAGTGTGTGCGACAGTGGAAAGGTAAAAGGTCACCCTAAAACACCCTAGTTTCAGATGGTTCAAATGGCTCTCAGCACTATGGGACTTAACTTCTGAGGTCATCAGTCCCCTAGAAATTAGAACTACTCAAACCTAACTAACCTAAGGACATCAGACACATCCATGCTGAGGCAGGATTCGAACCTGCAGCGGTCGCGCGGTTCCAGTCTGTAGCGCCTAGAACCGGTCGGCCACCCCGGCCGGCAAAACACCCTAGTTCTTACGATCAGAATACTGCTACGAAATGTGAACCTCTGGACCTGTATAATTCTACCCACTCGCATACTGAACTATGCGAAATACTTTCCTTGAAGTTACCACACTCCAAATACCTAGCAGCTGGGGAGGTCTCTCTCATGCTCCGTATGCCAATGTTACCAGCCGATTTACACATTCATTTTAAAAGAGTCCAGTTCCCAATCAAGGTTTCTTTAGCAATAATAATAAAAAATGCTCAAAATCAGAGAGAGCGGTAAGAGGATTGATAGGAAGGAGAGAGGAAATACACATAGAGAGGGGGGAGGAAGAGATCGACAGAAGGTGGAGAAGGAGTTGGACCGAGAGAGTGGGAGTATGTGACGCACGGATGGAGGGGGAATTGGACAAAGAGATGACTTGAAGAGCAGATGGGCAGACGGACGGAGGAGGGAGGGGGAGGTGAGGAGTTTAGGATTTATATCAAGTTCCTACACATCAAGTTCCTACACATCAGTTCTCAAGCATTGTTGGCTTCGCTAGTGAAGAATATATAATAGGCAAACATTGTTAGGAAAATATCGAAAAGTTCTTTACTAATTTACTTCAGATTTTTACACGATGCGTTAATAAAAATTCAGACGGTTAGAGGCTATATATATATATATATATATATATATATATATATATATATATATATATATATATAAGTTCCGTTTTTAAGACGCTGTAAAAGAGAACCACTGCTCAGAATGACGTTTAATTTCAAAAGGATGTTATTGACGCAGGGGTAAACGACTTGGAAATAAAAAACATTTAATGTAAACATGACCTATAGATGATGCTGTAAGCGTCTTAATATAAAAGAGGTCGGCTACAAATGACGTTTGAATCGAATCGTAATACGACGGCTGTTGTTTGAATTGCACAATTACACTATCCGTACTGTTCAATATGCATTACTGCGTATGTTCGGCAGTCAACAGATGGTGCGAACCTGCAGCATGCTGAAGTAACTTGGGTCAGCAACTTCTGTTAATCAATAGAACGAAAAACTAGTCCAAATTGCAAATACTTTATTTTCCATTCGGTGTCTAGTTTCTGGCGAGACCCATTTTCAAATCACCATAACAAAGTCGAAAACGGCATTTCCGAAGATCTCAACAAAAGATGTAATATAAATTGAAAGTGCATACAAATAACTAGTTACATTCATAGTGTGTAGAGATAACTAGTTACCTGTCTGCACTGTGAATGTACATTACACATTTTGCTGGCATCTTCAGAAAGGCCATTTTCGTCGTGTTATGTTGACTTGAAAATAGGTCTCGATTCGAAATTAGTCATCGAATAAAAAAAAATTTGCAAATTTGACTGGTTTTACGTTCTATTGAGTTATGGCACTGTTAGTCAGGTGACTCCATCCACCAGGACAAGGTCGTACCAAATCAGACAGGGTAAATATGTCAGGTGTGTGACGTAAGAGGTAACACACAATTTACTTCGTGAACGGTTACACATATCAAAACGCGGTTTTCGGCAAATGTTAGAGCGTCGAGGGGCACGTATGTTTTTGCTTGGTTAATGTTTTTAGCGCTGGTATCAACTGACATAAGTACGTGTCTTTAAATAGAAACGTATACTTTTTATAACGGGATGCAATAGCTCTAGAGAATCCAATTACGGTCATATAGCCTCTGTTAATGTTGATGTTGAAACGTTTCGAAAAAAAAATTCGAGATGTATCCTAGAATTTGAGAGCACGGTGACCGGAAACTGCATCTGGGGTGAAAGGACTGCCAAGCAGGCGTCTCGGACCAGGTTGCGTAGTTGTATACCGTAAGGTAGGCCTGCGCTTCTAGACTGAAGCTTTACTTCCATTTGAACCAACTTACGATCTAGATGCACCTGCTGAATCTAGCGTATCACAATGAGATTAGGAAATGTATTTCATATTTGCATATCCTCTCAGATTTACGTGAGCTGAAACAGAAAAATCAACTGTTCATTCTTCAAAAATAAGGAGGTCTTCCAGGCTGTAAAAAGCAACTGTTGCATTTAATAGTAAACGTTAGAAGGAACATATTTTCCTGTACAAGGCTGAGTGCTTCTTAGACGTAAAATACGCACATAAAAAAGCATTGCATCGGCTCCGGAACATGTGCAGAAGAGTAGAATAGAGATCAACATAAACCACTGGGGTCGCATACGGGAGGACGACGGTTCAATCCCGCGTCCGGCCATCCTGATTTAGGTTTTCCGTGATTTCCCTAAATCTCTCCAAGCAAATGCCTGGATGGTTCCTTTGAAAGACCACGGCCGGCTTCCTTCTCTAATCTGATGAGACAGATGTCCTCGCTGTTTGGTCTCTTCCCCCAAAGAATCCAACCTCAACATAAACATCATTTCCGCCCTTTTTATTGCTCATGAGAACAACACATTGCATGTTGTACCACCATATAGCGAGACCTTCAGCGGTGGTAGTCCATATTGCTGTACACACCGGTACCTCTAATATCCAGTAGCACGTCCTCTTGCATTGATGCATGCCTGTATTCGTCGTGGGATACTGTCCCACTCTTCAACGGCGATTCGGCGTAGATCCCTCAGAGTAGTTGGTGAATCATGTAGTCCATAAACAACCTCTTTCAATCTATCCCAGGTGTGTTCGATACGGTTAATGTGTGGAGAACATGCTGGCCGCTCTAGTCGAGCGATGTCGTTTTCCTGAAGGAAGTCATTCACAAGATGTGCACGGTTGGCGCGCGAATTGTTGTCCATGAAGACGAATGCTGCCGATCTGGTTGCACTATCGGTCGGAGGATGGCATTCACGTATCGTGTAGCCGTTACGGCGCCCTCCTTGACCACCGGCGGCGTACGTCGGTCCCACATAATGCCACCCCAAAACATCAGGGAACCTCTACGTTGCTGCACTCGCTGGAGTTCTAGGGGACTGATGACCTCAGACGTTAAGTCCCATAGTGCTCAGAGCCATTTGAACCATTTCCGTTGATACCAGCGCTAATAACATTAAATAAGCAAAACATTAAGTGCCCCTCGACGCTCTAACATTTGCCGAAAACTGCTTTTCGATATGTGTAAACATTCACGAAATAAAACAGGTGTTGTATCTTGCATGACTCACGATACATATAGGGTGATTATAATTAAACTTTCAAACCTATAGAAATAACACCACAGATCAGAATGACGTCAAATTGCAACGGAATATTATCGAAGAAGGGGTAAAAAGTATGGAAGAAGAAAAATAAATAGTTACAAAATGTAGCAATAAATGGCGCTGTAAGCATAATAATGTAATAGCGGTCGACAAATGAATCATACAACAATGGCTACGGTGTACGTTTGATGTTAAACTAACTGTACTACTCAATGTGCATGGGTGTACACGTGTGATGCTGTTAGTTACGTAAGCCCATCCACCACGGCAAGTTCATATCACATCGGTTGGGAAAAATTAGTTTTTAATTGTCCTGAGGCCAAAAACGGCATAAAAAGCATAAATCAAAATCAAATCGGATTATTAATTTCCGTATGACGGGCGCAAAACATGTTCAATATGCTGTCCACCGCTTTCTGCAACAAGTTGAAATCGAGAAATAGCATGTTCCACAACTAATCGAAGTGTTTCCGGGGTCACGTTCAGAATGTGTTGCGCAATGCGTGCCTTCAGTGCAGCCAGGTTTGCATTCGGAACACTATACACGACATCTTTCAGATAGCCCCACAGCCAGAAGTCACACAGAATAAGATCAGGTGATCGTGAAGGCCGGGCTGTAGGGAAATGGCAGCTAATAATTCCAGCATTTCCGAAATGGCGGTTCAGCAGCTGCTTAACTGGATTTTCAATGTGCGGAGGTGGGCCATTTTGCATAAAAATGACCCCATCCTCACATCCACGCTGCTGGAGAGCTGGCATGACGTGGTTGCCCAAAAGACACTCACAGCGCTTACCAATGATGGTACAGTTATTAGGACTGAATTCACTTGCCTCTTCGAAAAAATATATAGATATTTTTTTGGTCATTAGTCTACTGACTGATTTGATGCGGCCCGCCACGAATTCCTTTCCTGTGCTAACCTCTTCATCTCAGAGTAGCACTTGCAACCTACGTCCTCAATTATTTGCTTGACGTATTCCAATCTCTGTCCTCCTCTACAGTTTTGCCCTCTACCGCTCCCTCTAGTACCATGGAAGTCATTCCCTCATGTCTTAGCAGATGTCCTATCATCCTGTC
Organism: Schistocerca piceifrons; assembly: GCF_021461385.2. NCBI lineage: Eukaryota > Metazoa > Arthropoda > Insecta > Orthoptera > Acrididae > Schistocerca > Schistocerca piceifrons. The sequence continues at coordinate 509,185,144 of NC_060144.1, forward strand.
CCGCCTCCTTATCAGTGTTTTCCACATTTTCCTTTCCTCTCCAATTCTGCGTAGAACCTCCTGATTCTTTACCTTATCAGTCCACCTAATTTTCAACATTCGTCTGTAGCACCACATCTCAAATGCTTTGATTCTCTTCTGTTCCGGTTTTCCCACAGTCCATGTTTCACTACCATACAATGCTGTACTCCAGAAGTACATCCTCAGAAATTTCTTCCTCAAATTGAGGCCGGTATTTGATATTAGTAGACTTCTCTTGGCCAGAAATGCCTTTTTTGCCATAGCGAGTCTGCTTTTGATGTCCTCCTTGCTCCGTCCGTCATTGGTTATTTTACTGCCTAGGTAGCAGAATTCCTGAACTTCATTTTCGTGACCATCAATCCTGATGTTAAGTTTCTCGCTGTTCTCATTTCTACTACTTCTCATTACCTTCGTCTTTCTCCGATTTACTCTCAAACCATACTGTGTACTCATTAGACTGTTCATTCCGTTCAGCAGATCATTTAATTCTTCTTCACTTTCACTCAGGATAGCAATGTCATCAGCGAATCGTATCATTGATATCCTTTCACCTTGTATTTTAATTCCACTCCTGAGCCTTTCTTTTATTTCCATCATTGCTTCCTCGATGTACCGATTGAAGAGTAGGGGCGAAAGGCTACAGCCTTGTCTTACACCCTTCTTAATACGAGCACTTCGTTCTTGATCGTCCACTCTTATTAATCCCTCTTGGTTGTTGTACGTATTGTATATGACCCGTCTTTCCCTATAGCTTACCCCTACTTTTTTCAGAATCTCGAACAGCTTGCACCATTTTATATTGTCGAACGCTTTTTTCAGGTCGACAAATCCTGTGAAAGTGTCTTGATTTTTCTTTAGCCTTGCTTCCATTATTAGCCGTAACGTCAGAGTTGACTCTTTCGTCCCTTTACTTTTCCTAATGCCAAACTGATCGTCACCTAGCGCATTCTCAATTTTCTTTTCCATTCTTCTGTATATTAGTCTTGTAAGCAGCTTCGATGCATGAGCTGTTAAGCTGATTGTGCGATAATTCTCGCACTTGTCAGCTCTTGCCGTCTTCGGAATTGTGTGGATGATGCTTTTCCGAAAGTCAGATGGTATATCGCCAGACTCATATATTCTACGTACCAACGTGAATAGTCGTTTTGTTGCCACTTCCCAAAAATATAGCCCTCTGATAAATGATGCCGTAAGTCCTGGTTCACTTGCATGCGGATTTTGCGTTGCCCATATTCGACAATTCTGTGTATTGACATATCCTGTCAGAGGGAAGTGGGCTTCGTTGTCCACAAAATCTTCCATGGCCAGTCATTGTCCACTTCCATGCAAGCAAGAAATTTTAAAGCAAAGGCCTCTCTTGCTGGCAGGTCAAAAGGAAGCAACTCGTGCTCATGCGTAATTTTCAATGGATAGCAAAGATGGATGTTTCGTGGGATTTTACGCATCGTGCACACGGGCATGCCCAATGTTCGGGCAATTCTCCGTGCACTACACGTTTGTACCCCACCAATCGCCTCCTCCTGCACTGCTGTGGCCACTACTTCCACTGACGTCGAATCAATTCGTTTCCTCTCTCTACCAGGTTGCACACCGAAAGAATCCGTCTTTTCGAATTTCCGAATCATTTTCTCCAGAGCTACGGCACTCATCTGACCAGCGCCTTTTTTCAAACCCTTCAGTTTCCGGAACTTCTGCAGAGCGACGTGTACGCAGTCATCATTCTTGTAATACAGCTTTACAAGCAGAGCGCGATCCTGCATTAAGACAGTCATGGCGACATGAAAGGATGAAAATCCATGTACCCGGCGTGTTTATACCAACTCCCGCGCATGACAGGTGTTTTCATTTACGTATTCTGACACATACAGCGCCATTTATTGATCAATTTTCACACTATTTTTTTCTTCTTCTATACGTTTCCCCCCTTCTCCTGTAATATTCCGTTGCAATTTGACGTCATTCCGACCAGTGGTGTTATTTCTACAGCGTTTTGAAGGTTTAACTTTAATTTAATCAATATGTATATATACAGGGTATATATACACATCGAAAAGTTTTGCATCTGCTCGGTTCCGAATTTCCGGAACCTCTACAGAAAACTGGAATAGAGATCAACATAAACATCATTTTTTATTGCTAATGAAAACCACACATTGCGTGTTGTACCACCATACGGCGAGAACCTCACAGGTGGTGGTCCAGACTGCTGTACACTGCGGTACCTCTGATACCCAATAGCATGTCCTCTTGCATTGATGCATGCCTGTAGTCGTCGTGGCATACTGTCCACAATTTCATCAAGGCAATGTTGGTCCAATTATCCCACTTGTCATCATCGATTCGGCTTAGATCCCTCAGAGTGGTTGTTGAGTCACGTCGTCCATAAACAGCCCCTTTCAGTTTATCCCAGGTATGTCGATAGTGTTCATATCTGGAGAACGTGCTGGCCACTCTAATAGAGCGATGTCGTTTTCCTGAAGGACGTCATTTACAACATGTGCACGATGGGGGCGCGAATTGTCGTCCATGAAAACGAATGCGTCGCCAATATGCTGCCGTTGTGGTTGCACTGTCTGTCGGAGACTGGCATTCACGTATCGTAGAACCGTTACGGCGCCTTCCATGACAATCGGCGGCGTACGCCGGCCCCTCACAATGCCACCGCAAAACAGCAGGGAACCTACACCTTGCTGCACTCGCCGGACAGTTTATCTAAGGCGTTGATCCTGACCGGGTTGCCTCCAAACACGTCTCCGACGATTGTGTGGTTGAAGGCATATACAACACTCATTGGTGAAGAGAACGTGGTGCCAATCCTAAGCGGTCCATTCGGCGTGTTAGTGGGCCAGTCTGTGCCGAGCTGCATGGTATCGTGGTTGCAAGGATGGACCTCGCCGTGGACGTCTGGAGTGAAGTTGCGCGTCTTGCAGCGCATTCCGCACAGTGAGTCGTAACACGACGTCCTGTGGCTGCACATAAAGCATTATTCAACATGTAAGTGTTGCTGTCAGATTTCCTCTGAGCCATAATACATAGGTAGCGGTCGCCCTTGGGCGACCTCATCGAGGCATGTCATCGACAGTTCCTGTCTCTCTGTATCTCCTCCTTCGGTTGACTCCGAGACGCCTGTACATTTTCGTTGTTGACGCAAAGGAACAATGCGGACGAGATCGACCGCGGTATTGCCCTTCTAGGCATGTCAGAACTGCAGACAACACAAGCCGTGTACCTTCTTCCCGGTGGAATGACGGGAACTGATCGGCCGTTGGACCCCCTCCGACCGCTGCTCACGGATGGTAGTTTAAGTCTTTGAGAGGGTTTATTGACATCTCTAAACAGTCAGAGTGACTGTGCCTGTGATACAATATCCACAGTCAACATCGATTTTCAGGATTTCTGGGAACTGAGGTAATGCAAAACTTTCTTTGATGTGCGTATATGTAAAGGGCAGAAGTTGTAAGCAAAAGTCTCGAAAAGTTGTTGATCAGTTTACTTAAAATTTTTGCACAATACTCTAATTAACATTCTGATGGACATACGAGTAGCTATAGGGGTAAACAACGATGTACAGGTTTTCTGTTAAAACGGACTGCAGAAAAGACAACGCTGAGCTGCGCTGTTAAAATTTGCCTTTTCCTTTTCTTTCCCGTTGATAGTTTTTAACTAACAAAGCAAGGCATTTAAGCTATTCGACAAAGTTTTCTCTCATATAAATTCTATCTTCTCACATATGTAATTTTAAATAAATGTTGTATCATATACATAGTAATTTGCTGTTCTGTTTTTTTTCCTCGTGTCAGATTTAAAACAAAATAGAAATGCTGTATTTATGGCTTTTCGACTTATGATAAGACTAATACTACCGAAACTTACTAATCTTACTCTTTCGCAGCTTAAAAGTATGCTAAACACTGTCGTTGAAACTGCTGTTGTTGTTGTCTTCAGTCCTGAGACTGGTTTGATGCAGCTCTCCATGCTACTCTATCCTGTGCAAGCTTCTTTATCTCCCAGTACCTACCACAACCTACATCCTTCTGAATCTGCTTAGTGTATTCATCTTTTGGTCTCCCTCTACGATTTTTACCCTCCACGCTGCCCTCCAATACTAAAGTGGTGATCCCTTGATGCCTCAGAACATGTCCTACCAACCGATCCCTTCTTCTAGTCAAGTTGTGCCACAAACTTCTCTTCTCCCCAATCCTATTCAATACTTCCTCATTAGTTACGTGGTCTACCCATCGAATCTTCAGCATTCTTCTGTAGCACCACATTTCAAAAGGTTCTATTCTCTTCTTGTCCAAACTATTTATCGTCCATGTTTCACTTCCATACGTGGCTACACTCCATACAAATACTTTCAGAAACGACTTCCTCACACTTAAATCTATACTCGATGTTAACAAATTTCTCTTCTTGAGAAACGCTTTCCTTGCCATTGCCAGTCTACATTTTATATCCTCTCTATTTCGACCAGCATCAGTTATTTTGCTCCCCAAATAGCAAAACTCCTTTGCTGCTTTAGGTGTCTCATTTCCTCATGTAATTCCCTCAGCATCACCCGACTTAATTCGACTACATTCCATTATCCGAGTTTTGCTTTTGTTGATGTTCATTTTATATCCTCCTTTCAAGACACTGTCCATTCCGTTCAACTGCTCTTCCAAGTCCTTTGCTGTCTCTGACAGAATTACAATGTCATCGGCGAACCTCAACATTTTTATTTCTTCTCCATGGATTTTAATACCTACTCCGAATTTTTCTTTTGTTTCCTTTACTGCTTGCTCAATATAAAGATTGAATAACATCGGGGACAGGCTACAACCCTGTCTCACTCCCTTCCCAACCACTGCTTCCCTTTCTTGTCCCTCGACTCTTATAACTGCCATCTGGTTTCTGTACAAATTGTAAATAGCCTTTCGCTCCCTGTGTTTTACCCCTGCCATCTTTAGAATTTGAAAGAGAGTATTCCAGTCAACATTGTCGAAAGCTTTCTCTATATCTACAAATGATAGAAACGTAGGTTTGCCTTTCCTTAATCTATTTTCTAAGATAAGTCGTAGGGTCAGTATTGCCCCACGTGTTCCAACATTTCTACGGAATCCAAACTGATCTTCCCCGAGGTCGGCTTCTACCAGTATTTCCATTCGTCTGTAAAGAATTCGCGTTAGTATTTTGCAGCAGTGGCATATTAAACTGATAGTTCGGTAATTTTCACATCTGTCAATACCTGCTTTCTTTGGGATTGGAATTATTATATTCTTCTTGAAGTCTGAGGGTATTTCACCTGTCTCATACATCTTGCTCATCAGATGGTAGAGTTTTGTCAGGACGGGCTCTCCGAAGGCCGTCATAGTTCTAATGGAATGTTGTCTACTCCCGAGTCCTTGTTTCGACTCAGGTCTTTCAGTGCTCTGTCAAACTCTTCACACAGTATCGTGTCTCCCATTTCATCTTCTTCTACATCCTCTTCCATTTCCATAATATTGTCCTCAAGTACATCACCCTTGTATAGACTGTATACTCCTTCCACCTTTCTGCTTTCCCTTCTTTGGTTAGAACTGGGTTTCCATCTGAGCTCTTGATATTCATAGAAGTGGCTCTCTTTTCTCCAAAGGTCTCTTTAATTTTCCTGTAGGCAGTATCTATATTATCCCTAGTGAGATAAGCCTCTGCATCCTTACATTTGTCCTCTAGCCATCCCTGCTTAGCCATTTTGCACTTCCTGTCAATCTCATTTTTGAGTCGTTTGTATTCCTTTTTGCCTGCGTTTTTATATTTTCTCCTTTCATCAATTAAATTCAATATTTCTTCTGTTACCCAAGGATTTCTACTAGTCCTTGTCTTTTTACCTACATGATCCTCTGCCGCCCTCACTACTTCATCCCTCAGAGCTTCCCATTTTCTTCTACTGTATTTATTTCCCCCATTCCTGTCAATTGTTCACTTATCCTCTCCCTGAAACTCTGTACAACCTCTGGTTTAGTCAGTTTATCCAGGTCCCATCTCCTTAAATTCCCACCTTTTTGCAGTTTCTTCAGTTTTAATCTACAGTTCATAACCAATAGATTGTGATCAGAGTCCACATCTGCCCCTGGAAATGTCTTACAATGTAAAACCTGGTTCCTAAATCTCTGTCTTACCATTATATAATCTATCTGATACCTTCTAGTATCTCCAGGATTCTTCCTTGTATACGGTCTTCTTTTATGGTTCTTGAACCAAGTGTTAGCTATGATTAAGTTATGTCCTGTGAAAAATTCTACCAGACGGCTTCCTCTTTCATTTCTCTCCCCCAATCCATATTCACGCACTATGTTTCCTTTTCTCCCTTTTCCTACTCTCGAATTCCAGTCACCTATGACTATTAAATTTTCGTCTCCCTTCACTACCTGAATAATTTCTTTTATCTCATCATACATTTCATGAATTTCTTCATCATTTGCAGACCCAGTTGGCATATAAACTTGTACTACTGTTGTAGGCATGGGCTTCGTGTCTGTCTTGGCCACAATAATGCGTTCACTATGCTGTTTGTAGTAGCTTACCCGCACTCCTATTTTTTTATTCATTATTAAACCTACTGCTGCATTACCCCTATTTGATTTTGTATTTATAACCCTGTATTCACCTGACCAAAAGTCTTGTTCCTCCTGCCATCGAACTTCACTAATTCCCAATATATCTAACTTTAACCTATCCATTTCCCTTTTTAAATTTTCTAACCTACCTGCCCGATTAAGGGACCTGACATTCCACGCTCCGATCCGTAGAACGCCAGTTTTCTTTCTCCTGATAACGACGTCCTCTTGAAGCTACTATCCCCGAAATTCCAGCAGCCAGAGGGGTCTCACTCATACTGTTAACACCAATGATCCCAACTGATTTACAATTCATTTTAAGGGATTTCACTTCAGAATCACGGTTTCATTTTCAATAACAATAAACAGAGCTGAAGGTCAGAGTGAGGGGAGAAGATGAGACACACAGAGAAGGAAGTGGGGAGCAAATAGACATAGAGAGAGGGAGACAGAGGGGCAGGAGGAGATGGGGAGAGAGAGAGAGAGGGATAGAAAGAGATGGTGAGAGAGGGAAAGTTGGACAGAGAGAGGGGGAGGAGCACATGGAGGAGGAGGAGATGGACGAAGAGCGGGTAGAAGGTGATGGACAAAAAGAGCGGGTAGGAGGAGATTTTTGACGTATATCCAATTTCCATAGACAGCAATTACGAAAAATTGCTGGGTTCCTTACTTTTATATATGTATACGTACACTTGTCTGTTCTGTACAAAAGCTATTATTTGATTCTTTTCTTATTTTATGGATTATGATTATGGCTGAAGCCGAAACGCTTGAGACTGTATAATTAACAAAATGGAAAAACCTACCAAGACGGAAAATTACGGTAATTGCAGCAAATAAACGTTTTCTAATCTTCAGGGCAATGCGTGGCGTAATTTGCGTCGCTAGCCTACATCGCCAAAAGTGCATTGTTCCTGACCATGGCCAATAGTATGACTGCATTACATTACAGAACATCTGAGGAAGAGAGATAAGAAACGTCTGAAACTGGCAGCACAAGATCCGTTGCGTATTTAGTGTTTACTGCTTTTTCCACAGAGCTCGTGAGGCGATAAATTTTACAGCAGTTTTCAGACACAACGGCGCACACGTCTGGAAGCAGGAAACGCCATGTTCCACTGAGACTGCAGGGATCAGACGATGCTGCTCTGGATTCTACGACGCGCTAAGGGCTTCTGTCAGACAATACCCTCCTCCCACCTCCTCCACTCACTGTTTGCTGAGGCCACGCCCTGATTATCGGCTCCTCCTCCCCCTCCACCGCCGCCCCTCGACCGCCCCTGCCTGGCTGATTTTTCATTCCTTTGTCTTCTCCCGTAACTCCCAGACTCTGCTTCAGACCAATTTGCCTCTGACGCTGCTGCTACTTAATTCGGCGGGTATCGTCTCGCCTGCGAAATTGTTTTCCGGTATTTGTAGAACTTCTTTGATCGCTGATTTTCTCTGGGAAGTTTTCTTTTCGGAACTTCACGCCTACCTATCCCTTGTGATCTTCCACAAACGCACTGCAGCTCGGTGGGGTTATGTTTGTGATTAGGAGAGCAGTTAATGGAGCAAAGAAGCTAGTGCGTCACTGTTTCGCACTTTCACAATAAATCAGCTTTGTCAAGGCATTTGTTTGCTGTAAATCAGCAACAGCTGAAAGTGGGACAAGCAATTTTGAAACGCTTCGCTGAGAACTTTACGGCAACGCGTTTAATCCTCCGTTCACTTATACGTTCGTTTGTTTTGCAATTGTGTGATAACTATTACGTCATTGACAACAGTGGGAAACTTTATTAAAATATTGTTTTGCAATTCTGTGAACTTTTCATGATAACAACTGGTACCTAATTGGTACTAGCACGAAACTTTGGTAAAATAATGCACGTTATCCCATTTAGACAAGCATGGTGACACTATGTATTACTGAATATCATACCAAACGCGAGTTTCAATTCCCTAAAATGCGTTGCTGGTGCTGCCTTGGCGCTGATTGGTGAGAAATATGCAGGATGGTTATAACTAAACTTTCCCTACTTGAGCGGGCCTCCATGAAAAAATTAAGCTTTGTGGGATTATTTTTAAGGAAATGAGAAACAGAAATAACGAATAAACAATTTAATTCGCGCTTGAGATGTTAATATAAGTTAATTACGTACCACGTTTATGATCCAGGTTGCAAACGCTGCTCAGGTGACGACCGTATGCATCCACGACAGCTTGGAATCCCACTAGAAATACTATTTTACAACCGTCCGCAGCACTTTTCGAGCTGTGGCCCATGGAATGTTCAGCTGTCGTGACACAGCTCGTACAATGCTTGAAGGTCGCGCATTATTTCCAGAATTCTCAGCCATAGGAACAGTAACTTCTTGAACAACTTGTGGGGCAATTCACGGTTGCCCTGTCCCAGGTGCAATTCCCAAATCGCCAGTTAACTCGAACTTCCGAATAATGTTCAACTCCGGTGCGGATAGAGGACCTCTTTCATGCCTCGATGCCTGCGAGGGACTGCAGCATTATTGCTGTTGTTTTGATAATATAGCTTCAGGAGTGAACCCCTGCTCACCACGTCCAAATCAATTTTGACTGTCTGCGACTGCGTTGCACACTGATGTTTGTATTTGACTTCTATGTCGCCGACCAGCACCAGAGTCTAACGACAAGTCAGGACACTGACACTACTAACAACGCAAATCCTGCAGTGCACAGTGTGAATATCATTACTCTAAGATTAGGTACCGCTAAAACAACAGGTGTATCACGAGGAGAGGTTACCTGGCGGTCGCTACAGCAGAATGTCCATAAATCGCGAAGCTTTCTGCCACGTGCAACTCACTTGTCGACTCACAGTCAATGCGTCACCACTATTAGAGTTCCGCGTTACCAAAACCACTGTTCGGTAATACTGGTACTGTACATAAATGTAAAAGGTAGAATTGCCACTAGTAACGGTAGGGAAACAAAAATCAATGAATGTGTGAGAGAGAAACTGGGAGCCGACGACTTTTATTTTATTTTATTTTTTTAAATTTTTTTTTTGCACATAATTAGAATCGAACATCGCTCAATGTTAGTCCATTGTAACTTTACCAAATATAAATCACATTTATAAGTAACAAAAATTGCTTGATCACGTAACTTCTGCAGCCGTATGTAACCAAAGCAATTTAATGCAAGTGCGGTTTACATGTACAAACATAAAAAACTCTATAATTATTGCCGGCCGCGGTGGTCTCGCGGTTCTAGGCACTCAGTCCGGAACCGCGCGACTGCTACGGTCGCAGGTTCGAATCCTGCCTCGGGCATGGATGTGTGTGGTGTCCTTAGGTTGGTTAGGTTTAAGTAGTTCTAAGTTCTAGGGGACTGATGACCATAGATGTTAAGTCCCATAGTGCTCAGAGCCATTTGAACCATTTTTTTCTATAATTATTGTTTTTATTTTTCACTGAATAGACGTTGTCAATCATGTCCGACCCAATAGCTGAGTGGTCAGCGCGACTGAATATGCCGCGCAAATGTGCCCGGGTTCGATTCCCGGTTGAGTCGGGGATTTTTCTCCGCTCAGGGACTGGGTGTTGTGTTGTCCTCGTCATCGTGTTGTGTTGTCTTTATCATAATCTCATCCACCAGGGTGGCTACAGGAAGGGCATCCGGCCACCCCTTCAATTAACCGTGCCAAATCCTATAACGACGCCGGCGTGAGTGCGGCACGAAGGCAAAAGGAAAGAGAGAGAGAGACGTTGTCAATCATGATGAAAAGCAAGTGGTTATCTGTTATTATTGATAAGTGCGAAAGTTGTCTATGAATGACATAAACACGTTTCATATAACCTCGACTGAATGTTGAACTGATATTTGATGTATTTCTCTGTTATATTAGCTTTTTTTAAATGATTTTCGGTTTTCTAGCGATATATATTAAACCTACGTCCTTGGTGCACGGGTAAGACCGGTTCCCGTCAGGCCACTAGAGTGCTGTTGGTAAGTGTGATGCACGCAGCTTTTGTGAGGCCAACTGAGAAGCTATTTAAATGAGAAGTAGCGGTGCAAGTCACGACAACTAACAACGGCCAGGAGAGCAATGTGCTGACCACGTGCTCTCCGTATCTCCATGCAGCGATGCCTGTGGGCTAAGGATGACACGATGTCCGGTCGATACTGTAGGCCTCCAAGGCCTGTTCAGATGGTGTTAATTTTGTATGTTAAATGTGTATTGATTTTCTACTTTTTACAACATCATACCTCTGTATCGTGCTACAGATCAACAATTTTGGAATAAAACCTGAATTAAATATTGTCAGTTTCAATTTTGCTATAAATACTGTTTCTTTTTAAATAACAGACAGGAGGATAACTACGTAGAACAAAAATGTTTCGTAGGCTACACAGACCTTTATACAGGGTGTTACATAAAGGTACGGCCAAACTTCCAGGAAACATTCCTCACACACTAAGAAACAAAATGTGTTATGTGGACATGTGTCCGGAAACGCTTACTTTCCATGTTAGAGCTCATTTTATTACTTCTCTTCAAATCACATTAATCATGGAATGGAAACACACAGCAACAGAACGTACCAGCGTGACTTCAAACACTTTGTTACAAGAAATGTTCAAAATGTACTCCGTCAGCGAGGATACATGCATCCACCCTCCGTCGCATGGAATCCCTGATGCGCTGATGCAGCCCTGGAGAATGGCGTATTGTATCACAGCCGTCCACAACACGAGCACGATGAGTCTCTACATTTGGTACCGGGGTTGCGTAGACAAGAGCTTTCAAATGCCCCCATAAATGAAAGTCAAGAGGGTTGAGGTCAGGAGAGCGTGGAGGCCATGGAATTGGTCCACCTCTACCAGTCCATCGGTCACCGAATCTGTTGTTGAGAAGCGTACGAACACTTCGACTGAAATGTGCAGGAGCTCCATTGTGCATGAACCACATGTTGTGTCGTACTTGTAAAGGCACATGTTCTAGCAGCACAGGTAGAGTATCCCGTATGAAATCATGATAACTTGCTCCATTGAGCGTAGGTGGAAGAACATGGGGCCCAATGAAGACATCACCAACAATGCCTGCCGAAACGTTCACAGAAAATCTGTGTTGATGACGTGATTGCACAATTGCGTGCGGATTATCGTCAGCCCACACATGTTGATTGTGAATATTTACAATTTGATCACGTTGGAATGAAGCCTCATCCGTAAAGAGAACATTTGCACTGAAATGAGGATTGACACATTGTTGGATGAACCATTCGCAGAAGTGTACCCGTGGAGGCTACTCAGCTGCTGAAAGTGCCTGCACACGCTGTACATGGTGCGGGAACAACTGGTTCTTCCGTAGCACTCTGCATACAGTGACGTGGTCAACGTTACCTTGTGCAGCAGGAACGTCTCTGACGCTGACGTCAGGGTTATCGTCAACTGCACGAAGAATTGCCTTGTCCATTGCAGGTGTCCTCGTCGTTCTAGGTCTTCCCCAGTCGCGAGTCATAGGCTGGAATATTCCGTGCTCCCTAAGACGCCACCAATTGCTTCGAACGTCTTCCTGTCGGGACACCTTCGTTCTGGAAATCTGTCTCGATACAAACGTACCGCGCCACGCCTATTGCTCCGTGCTAATCCATACATCAAATGGGCATCTGCCAACTCCGCATTTGTAAACATTGCACGGACTGCAAAACCACGTTCGTGATGAGCACTAACCTGTTGATGCTACGTACTGATGTGCTTGATGCTAGTACTGTAGAGCAGTGAGTCGCATGTCAACACAAGCACCGAAGTCAACATAACCATCCTTCAATTGGGCCAACTGGCGGTGAATCGAGGAAGTACAGTACATACTGACGAAACTAAAATGAGCTCTAACATGGAAATTAAGCGTTTCTGGACACATGTCCACATGACATCTTTTCTTTATTTGTGTGTGAGGAATGTTTCCTGAAAGTTTGGCCGTACCTTTTTGTAACACCCTGTATATCGTCACTCAGTTTCTATATGGTTCACCTCTTCTGGTGTCTGTGGGATCTTGTAAGATACTGATCTCATACACAAACAAAGGAATCGAAATGAGGTAACGCCTGATAGATATGCAACACGCGTAGTGTGCCTGCAATGCGAATACGATCCTAACCGACTAAGATTACTTGGAAATCTGTCGTAGCGTAGTCTTACTTATGACAGGCTAAGGTTGTTTTGCAACCCTAATCACATGTAGATATTGTGCACAGGATCAGCACATCGTTGCAACAGGAACAGGCAGATACCTCTTGTGGGTACGCTAAGGCTTTTACTGGTGCCGGCCAGTCGGAGCAGTGGGCAAGTATATCTCGGTTCGACTCCTATTGCAGTTTTAAACACAGATCGCTCCCTTCCTGGGCCGCACATCGAACAGAACTGATACAGACACTGGTGCCTAATCGAGATGCACTTTCAGCGTAATGGTGAGATTGCAGCAAGCTGAGAACATTCTGGCTGTATTCACGTGATTCTAAATCATGATTGCATTGTAATAATGTAAATTAGTGCCCTTCTGCCGTGTAGTTTGCATGCAGACCTTCCGTGGAAAATGTTATGACGGTATCCTTGTCCTCCGTGGTGATATTATCATAACAGATGGTGACGGGTATTCGTTTCCGAGTTAACCATCTGTAAATTCAAGTGATTTACGAACAGATGCTTTAATTAACACAGTCATTTTTCAGAAGTTCATAAATTTATATCTGTGTATACCATAATGGTCGGAGGCATTATTAAACAGTTTAATGCGATGTTTTTCTTGAAATTTCCGCTGCAGATAGAATATTCCATCGCTTTTTGGGCGTGCATCCAGGATATTTTTAGTTCATGTTGTTCCGGTATTTGGACTGCCAGCATTCTAGCCATTCTAAAGGTGAAGAATGCACGATTATGCCCCAGCTTTAAAGTGCTCTTAAAACTTGCAAGCGACGCATCTTGAGAATGGTTGAAAATCAGCTGAAATATCGGAACATGAATTAAAAATATTCCACATGCACACCCGAAGACTGATGGAGTAAGGTTTAATGCGATGGTTGTGCTTATCCATGACGATTAACTAAGTGGCCGTTGCTTACTCAGACATTATAATGGCTATATCGTGTCTTTGGTGCTCGTGAATTCATTATCTTGCACCTTCTCCTTTGTTCACAAACTCCACCGCGTGTACTTTACCTGCATGTGTGAATTTCCTTCTTACTGCAATTTGCTCAGAGTCTACCACATGTGCATAAGCAGCCCTTGCTATTATCTCCCGTTAGAAGTTTTCGGCAATAAGTAAGGCGACGCAAATGTGCTACGAAACACGCGACAGCAGAAACGGCGTCATAAATTATTGCTCCGACTACACAAGCTCTCAGTTCTCAGGTTATTACGCAGTGTGAGTCACAAATGACAAACACATTTGTCCTGCACGAACTAAGTCTATAGGGCGTTGAATCACTTATGCTACCTTGTTTGGAATCAATGCACCAATTACAGTATCAGCCGTGTTACTTCCGAATAACAAACACACACACACACACACACACACACTTTTTTCGTTGCGCTTTTAGTGTTTCCATCTCCGAAAAGTAATTTTTGTAGTCAGATTGTGTTCTTAATGCTCCATTTTCAGTGTTTCAGGTCAAAACCAGGTCAATATTCTTACATGAACACTCAATTTCACTAAGACTGACTGTCTTCCATGGTACAACGCTGTTTTAGAGCCAATAGAAACTGCAAAATGGCACTCCACGTACGTAACGGTCCATGGTGCAAAGGATCTTTTAGCGTTACCTCTTGCTAGGCACGGAAACAGAAGTAAACGAAAGCACAATAACCATCCCTAGAAAGTACTATCTAGGGGAAATCTATAGTAGGCATCAATCAGTGGGCGTCTGACGTTTGAGATCCAAAGTTGTGACGTTGTCAGGACCACGTACTGATTGCAGGGAGGCGACAAAGCGCCCCCCTCTCTGCTCCGATACAAAGTTGCTGTAATATCTCTGTTCCCTTCGAAAATCACTTTCAAAACCTGAAGTATACATACACTATATATCTCTGTAGCGTCTCCAAGGATGTGAAAAAACTGTTAATTCAAACAAGAGCCAGGGTGTGGTATTTCCTCGTCCTGGATACAGCTTCAAATTTATCACGTCGTATCTCAAAAACTTTTGATCCAAATGATATAAGTTTTCTTTGTTGATTCCCAAAATCCCTCCCTTGACAATGAAACTTTCCCGAATTTTCTATCGGACTACGTTAGCTATGCGTCAGAAACCCCCCAGCCTCATCTCCGACTATTGACGAATCGAATTCCCATGTGCAAAAAAGCTAGAAGCGCCTGATTACAAAAAAAAGAGTTAATCTGTTAAATATTTGACGACATGCGAGTTCTCAAAGAAGGTAGTTTCTCACGCCTCTCAATTTATATGGTGTCACGTCTGCTGAATTATGCGTCGCACAATGATACAATTTTGCAAGTGCATTGAATACTGTCTGCTAAATTGTGTTACGAACCGAACTATTAGTAAAGAGGTAACAAATTGAAACTGCTGCATTTTTATTGCTTGAAGAACAAAAATTTAGTGGACGATAGACTTTTATATTTTTATTACTTTGTGTGGCGAGGGGTGTAAGGTCAGCGAGAAAATGTTTCGACGAGCTTAGAAATTATGTGTAAACTTAATTGGAAGTCGATAACTGATGTCATTCTCAAGTAATGGGTAAATATTTTGCCGGTAATTTGCGCGCCGTGAGTTACGACGCTGTCTCAAGATATATACCCAGTTTCCAACTTAAATACTTGCTTACTGTGATAAATCTTTGACGTAACGTCTTAATGGGTAGAGTATTGAATAATTATGTGAGATAGTGAAAATCGAATTGTTTTACCACTGGAATACTTTAGATAGGTAACATGCAAATGGGCCTTCGAGACGATATGACCATTTTTGCCGTTTCGTAATACAGACAATCTTCGGAAAACGAAGTTTATTGTTACTCTCGTCGATTTTGTCAGCTAGCGAGAAATATGAAATTACACTCCTTATGTCTTCCAATGGCCACGTCAAAATTCTGAAGTTCCTGAATGGTAGACATCTCTGTATTGTCTCAAGTAAACTTTCTTTCAATTAAAATATATTGCTGATAGGAGCAGTCCATCCGGCTCGCTGTAAACTATCACTTAATTTAAGCGGAACTGTTATACATCTACACAGACAGGATGACGCAGTCTGCCGTGCCCTGGTACGTCGATAAATATAGAATGAAATACAGCGCATGGTGTTGTGCTAAAAAAGACGTGTGACAATGGCAGTAGTGTCACAGAACGTCGAAAGAAGTGTCAGAGATTATTAGAAACCTTCTCTTTTGTGTGTTAACTTTTGTTCATTCTGAATTGGGTGCTGCGCTCGAGAGAGAGAGAGAGAGAGAGAGAGAGAGAGAGAGAGAGAGAGCATCTCATTAAACGCTGAAATTATCGTGTTGTTGAAGCTGTATGTTTCACGTACGTATGTTCAAATAATATAAGTCTGGCTCTAAGCAACGGCAGCAGATCTCGTCACCAGTGACGATCCGTTCCAGGAAAGACGGGTTTTCAGGGGGGAAATAATAGATTTTGGTCCAAAAAATAGATTTTCAAAAATATTATTTTCTTCATCTATACAGTTTAATCTAGGTTATGTGTGAATTTTATCGTGATAGCAGCTTTAGAAATGCCTTTAAATTGTTAAACTGATTAACTCTGCACTGCCGGCCACTCCCACCTTTTCCGGCATTTGGGAAACTGCTAGCATCAGCGGAATTTTTGTCAGTGTGAAGGCTATTTTCTCTCGATATCTTTGACCGACGTCTATACCTCTGGCTGTCATCTGTATCTTTGCTGAAAACTTTCTTGCATGTGGTCCATTAACGTTTCGACAATACTAACACATATTAGTAGCTGGACGTTTGAATTCGCAAACCTTTACGTGGAAGTCAAGATTTATGCATAGTGGGTGGTGTAAAAAAATGTGTTTAGGAAACGGAGGTTTCATGGAAATCGGTATATCGACAAAAAAGTGGAAGCAGCTCGAAATGAGGAACATGGGCTCCCAGCTTCAGCATCGAAACTTGGGACACGAGAATTGTACAAGTGCGTGAATGATGATGATATGGATCCCACCGAATTAAAAGAACGCAGCTTCTGACGTCACCATAGAGGTCTGTGGTTTTACGTTGTCCTAGTGAAAGATGACATCGTGTCGCAAATCCGGTCGTTTCTCATCAATGGCTGGCTTGAGACGATCCACCTGCGAACAGTATGTCTCGAAAGTGATAGTCTAATTCGGAAGAAGTTCGGAACAGAGGACGCCTTTGCAATCCCACCGGATGCATATAGCAGAACCTTTCTCAGATGCAGCACTGGCTTGGGAACCGATAGTGATGGCTGCCCTGTCTTGCACCACCATTTATTCTCCCGGGCGTTGTTGTACACGATCCTATTCTCATCTTCAGTTACCAGTTGTTCCAGAAAAGGAACATTCTTATTGCGACTCAATAAAAAGGCACAGATGGATACGCACTGGATCAAATTCGCTTCACTCAGTTCATGAGGAACCGATACATCGAGAATATTTACGTATCCCACCTTCTTCAATTTCCTGGACACAGTAATACGAGCGACGTTGAGCTCCAATGCCAACACCCGCGTTGTCATTTGTGGATTGCTGACTATCATGTCATTAAGCCGTTACACGTCCTTAAGGTTGTCTGTCCAGAAATTAGGAAATTTGTTGTAAGATCATATGGGACCAAACTGCTGAAGTCAAAGGTCCCTAAACTTACGCACTACTTAATCTAACTTAAACAAACTTCCACCAAGGACAACACACGCACCCATGCCCGAGGGAGGACTCGAAACTCCGACGGGGGAAGCCGCGCGGACCGTGGCAAGGCCCCTCAGTCCGCTCGGCTACCCCGCGCGGCCCGTCTGTCCAGATCGAGGTTTGTCTGTTAGGGGCGAAATTCCCAGTTCGAAATCGACTAAACCACTTTTGAGATGCTCGAGCCGACACTGCATCGTCCCCGTATACAGCACAAATCTTCTGCCGGCACTGTGAGGCGGATTTTCCTTTACGATGGTAAAATAGCATAAGGTGTCGGAAACGTTCCTTCTTGCTTTCTGTAGCTTGTAAACAAACGTTCACGGCGTTCCATCCTATGCCACGTACAAATACACACTGTCATATGCAGTGCCGCGACAGGTTGTACACGTCTACGTCGTGCGGGCTGTTAGGAAAATATGTTAACCTGGAAGGCACGCCGCGTGAAGAGTTTGCAGGCGCTTTAGCTGGAACGCGCGTGAAAAACGTACGAATTTATAAGACAGTTCCGCATGCACTTGATCGTGTAATATATAGTCGTGCGAATGGTACGAATCCTTTTGAAAGAGCCTCTATTGTTCTGCCTGACCACTCATATGCGCATGTGTTGTCTGGTGCCTGGTACTTGTTCAAAGGTCCTGCCCTGCAGAAGTGGGACACTCGCGTGCTGCACCACACTTTGCCAGCAGCGGGTCGGCCGCATTCCGGATGCGGGGGCGTCAGAGTCACTGAACTTGCGGCCTGGGACGGCCAGAAGCTCGCGATGGCCGACAAGAGCGAGCGGGAGGCGCATTTGCATGTCCGTGCGTGCGCCGTGGCCACCCCGGGGCGGCGATAAGGCGCTCTGGCCCGCGCTGCCCCCACTGTGTGTGTGTCGCCCCGACCCAACGGCGGACTAGTCTCCGACTCGATATGTCGCCCTCAAGGCGCGCGCACATGCCTCGCCTTATCTCTTTGCACCCCAGTTACCCGGCCACTGACGCCTCATTTAATATTCTGCCCGCGGAGCGGTCAGAAACCAATCTATATCACAGGTACGCCATCGTTTCCCTTCAGGCACAATCCAGGCGTGAGTTACCAGCGGTAAACGGTCCTATTGGAGCACAAAATGGTGAATATGCTGCTATTTAAAAGATTGTCTGAAAAATGGAGTACCAACTGCCTCTCCTACGTTTCTCAGCGCTTCAAACATTTTTCCGAAAAATGTTGGCATGCGAACCTACCCGCGTTCTTTTTAACATACACCTCAGACTTCACTCCCACAAAGTCCCCTAAACTATAACTCGCTCACACCCACTAGTCCATCAACTCCCAAAAGCTCATTCTCACTCGCTCATTCAGCTCAACTCTTTGTTGTTATCACTTTGTGTCTCTTTGTCACCGTCCCATGTTTCGCAGCCACAGTCTTGTTCATTCTGTCCAACTACTATAGTCTTCTCTCACAGTCACAGTCTCCTTCTTGCTCTCTCTTACAGCTATTATTCATTCATTCCCACTATCACTGTCTCTCTGTTCTTCGTTGTCACTGTCATAGACTCTGTCACTCGTTATCACTGCCTCTCACCGACTTCCACTTTCACCCCCTTTTTATTTCTCCGCCACTGGCACTGTATTCTACAGTGTTTTCCTGGCACTGTTCTGTCACTGTCAACTACACTACTGGCCATTAAAATTGCTACGAAGATGACGCGCTACAGACGCGAAATTTAACCGACAGGAAGAAGAAACTGTGATATGCAAATGATTAGCTTTCCAGAGCATTCACACGAGGTTGGCGCCGGTGGCGACACCTACAACGTGCTGACATGAGGAAAGTTTCCAACCGATTTCTCATACACAAACAGCAGTTGACCGGCGTTGCCTGGTGATACGTTGTTGTGATGCCTCGTGTTAGGAGGATAAATGTGTACCATCACGTTTCAGACTTTGATAAAGGTCGTATTGTAGCCTATCGCGATTGCTGTTTATCGTATCGCGACATTGCTGCTCGCGTTGGTCGAGATCCAATGACTGTTAGCAGAATATGGAATCGGTGGGTTCGGGAGGGTAATACGGAACGCCGTGCTGGATCCCAACGGCCTCGTATCACTAGCAGTCGACATGACAGACATTTTATCCGCATGGCTGTAACGGATCGTGCAGCCACGTCTCGATCCCTAAGTCAACAGATGGGGACGTTTGCAATACAACAACCATCCGCACGAACAGTTCGACGACGTTTGCAGTGGCATGGACTATCAGCTCGGAGACCATGGGTGCGGTTACCCTTGACGCTGCATCACAGACAGGAGCGCCTGTGTTGGTGTACTCAACGACTAACATGGGTGCACGAATGGCAAAACGTCAGTTTTTCGGATGAATCCAGGGTCTGTTCACAGTATCATGATAGTCAAAAATGGTTCAAATGGCTCTGGGCACTGCATCTCTGCTCATCAGTCCCCTAGAACTTAGAGCTACTTAAACCTAACTAACCTAAGGACATCACACACATCCATGCCCGAGGCAGGATTCGAACCTGCGACCGTAACGGTCACGCGGTTCCAGCCTAAAGCGGCTAGAACCGCACGGCCACACCGGCCGGGATCATGATAGTCGCAACCGTGTTTGGCAACATCCCGATGAACGCACATTGGAAGCGTGTATTCGTCATCGCCAAACTGGCGTACCAACCGGCGTGATGGTATGGGGTGCCATTGGTTACACGTCTTGGTCATCTCTTGTTCGCACAGACGGCACTTTGAGCAGTGGATGTTACATTTCAGATGTGTTACGACCCGTGGCTCTACCCTTCATTCGATCCCTGCGAAACCCTACATTTCAGAAGGATAATGCACGACCGCATGTTGCAGGTGCTGTACGGGCCATTCTGAATAGAGAAAATGTTTGACTGCTGCCCTGGCCAGTACATTCTCCAGATCTCTCGCCAATTGAAAACGTCTAGTCAATGTTGGCCGAGCAACTGGATCGTCACAATACGCCAGTCACTACTCTTGATGAGCTGCATGGGCAGCTGTACCTGTACACGCCATCCAAGCTGTATTTGACTCAATGCCCAGGCGTATCAAGGCCGTTATTACGGCCAGAGGTGGTTGTTCTGGGTACTGATTTCTCAGGATGTATGCACCCAAATTGCGTGTAAATGTAATCACATGTCAGTTCTATTATAATATATTTGTCCAATGAATACCCGTTTACCATCTGCATTTCTTCTTGGTGTAGCAATTTCAATGGCCAGTAGTGTATGTTCCATGTTCTTTCATACTCCTCTTGTCTCCTTCCCTCTTCCCATACCACAACCACCTGTTAGTTGGCCTGCAACACCACTCACTAAACGGATTCCGAAGCAGTTTAAGATTGCACGTTGTGGCTATTTGTAATTATTTCAGAATGGTGTTGGGAGCAGCATAACTAAAGACGTGGACCGATGGAGGTTTTGAAAATGCAGATTGCATATGGGGATCTGATGAACGCTCTAAGCTGTCTGGATAGTTCAAACCCTCGAACATCATCTTCGAATGACTGCGGGTATAGATTGTACGATAAGAGAAAAAGATATTGAAAATTAGTAACAAAGTCACGCCAATGACGGGTCGGTGCCACGTCGATGTGTTACGTATCTCCCAAATAAAAGCTGAAAACTCGAAGTAGTAGCACAGTGATTATCAACATAAAAACGTGGACCAGTATTCGAACGCATTTTGAATTCAAATTAGCTTAATATATTGAAATTGTTGAGAGCTAGAGACATTGATGATTACAAGACAACATCAGGATCATAAAAGACAAAATCGAATAGCCAGGCACCTCCTTGCTACCGTCGAAGAAAAAATTGAAGGCGGCGCCAGCGTTTTTTATACAGATAGTACGAATATTGACATACGGCCTCTTTGGTACTCACTCGATATATCAATTATATCTTTCTCTGCACGAGAGTACGCAAAATATTATACATAAAAAGGAATTTATAGATAGGGGGGTTTTACATACTGTCTACTATATTCTAGTATTTACTTCTTTTCCATCTCATTCCCACTGGCACTGTCTCCTTCTCTCTCAACATATAAAAGCTCGAATATGTTCACATACCAAAATTTTGAGAACATTTTTAAAGGTATTGAGGAACTTGGTACCCTACTTTTCAGTCAGAGTCTTTCAAACACGAGCATATTCGCCCCGTCTGTGCCCCATACAATTTTCCCGCTGTTCCCTTGCTTCCCGTGCCACAGCAGGGCGTAACAAAAAATGAAATGGGCGTATGGCATCGTCGGCCGGGAGACCCCCAGTCGGGGAAGTTCGGCCGCCTACTGCAAGTCTTATTGCAGTCGACGCCACATTGGGCGACTCTCGGGCCGGTAGCTGGGCGTGACATTCATACAAAGATAACTTTAGGGACCAGTAAATTTTTCATAATTCACTTATGTTCAAATGGTTCAAATGGCCTGAGCACTATGGGACTTAACATCTATGGTCATCAGTCCCCTAGAACTTAGAACTACTTAAACCTAACTAACCTAAGGACAGCACACAACACCCAGCCATCACGAGGCAGAGAAAATCCCTGACCCCGCCGGGAATCGAACCCGGGAACCCGGGCGTGGGAAGCGAGAACGCTACCGCACGACCACGAGATGCGGGCGATTCACTTATGTGAAACTAAAGTAATGGAAATCTGATTTTACACCTCACACCGTATTTTACGTGCACAAAAATTTTGAATGTGCTTCAGGACCCTTTTGATGATGACAGAGATATTTTACAACATTTTCACTTAACGTTTTCGCCGCAGACCGGATTTTACATACGTATTTTGTATCTATAAATAGGTTAACTTTAAACGTCTGCATCTCGGAAACGAATAAATATATCAAGGTAATTGTCTAGTTTGTTATAGATCAGGTTCTTAGGAAAGTATCGTCGGTTTTGGTACGAAAACTTGGTAAAAAAATTTTTGTTTTTTTTAAGGAATTAAGGAACCGCCAATGAATTAATGATGCCTCAAAATGCCCCTTAAGGCCACTGTACAGATCACTTCTAGTGCAGAAGGAACCAACCGATTTTCCTCTGTTTCCCCCCGGCCAGTGTGGCCGAGCGGTTCTAGGCGCTACAGTCTGGAACCGCGCTACCGCTGCGGTCGCAGGTTCGAATCCTGCCTCGGGCATGGATGTGTGTGATGTCCTTAGGTTAGTTAGGTTTAAGTAGTTCTAAGTTCTAGGGGACTGATGACCTCAGAAGTGAGGTCCCATAGTGCTCAGAGCCATTTGAACCATTTGATCCTCTGTTTCCCTAAGCGTGAGGAAGTTGTGTAATACACTGAAGCGCAGAAGAAACTGGTACACGTACGCGTATTCATATACAGAGATATGTAAACAGGCAGAATACAGCCCTACGGTCGGAAACGCCTATACAAGACAACAAGTGTCTGGCGCAGCTGTTAGATCAGATTCAAGTGAGTTTCAATTTAAGTGGTGTTGTAGTCGGCGCACGAGCCATGTGACACAGCGTCGCCGAGGTAGTGATGAAGTGGGGATTTTCCCATACGACCATTTCACGAGTATACCGTGAATATCAGGAACCCGGTAAAACATCAAATCTCCGACATCGCACCTACCGGAAAAAGATACTGCAAGAACAGGACCAACGACGATTGAAGAGAATCATTCAACGGGACAGAAGTGCAATCCTTCCGCAAATTGCTGCAGATATCAATGCCGGACCATCAACAAGTGCTACACATAGCCTGGGCCCCTCAAGAGCGACACTGTACTGTTGATGACTAGAAACATGTTGCCTGGTCGGACGAGTCTCGTTTCAAATTGTATCGAGCCGAAGGACGTTTACGGGTATGGAGACAACATGAATCCACGGATCCTACACGTCAGCAGACTGTTCAAGCTGATGGAGGCTCTGTAATGGTGGGGGCGTGCGCAGTTGCAGTAATATGGGACCGCTGATACCGCTAGATACGACTCTGACAGGTGACACATACGTAAGCATTTTGACTCATCAACTGCATCCATTCATATCCATTGTGCATTCCGACCGACGTGGGAGAATCCATCATGGTAATGCGGCACCTCATACGTCCACAATTGCTACGCAGTGGTTCAAATGGCTCTGAGCGCTATGGGACTCAACTGCTGTGGTCATAAGTCCCCTAGAACTTAGAACTACTTAAACCTAACTAACCTAAGGACATCACACACATCCATGCCCGAGGCAGGATTCGAACCTGCGACCGTAGCGGTCGTGCGGTTCCAGACTGTAGCGCCTTTAACCGCTCGGCCACTCCGGCCGGCGCTACGCAGTGGTTCCAGGAACATTCTTCTGAGATTAAACACTTCTGCTGGCCACCAGATTTCCCGGATATGGACATTACTGACAAGGGAACCTCCCCATCGCACCCTCCTCAGATTTAGTTATAAGTTGGCACAGTGGATAGGCCTTGAAAAACTGAACACAGATCAATTCAGAAAACAGGAAGAAGTTGTGTGGAACTATAAGAAAATTAAGCGAAATATACAAACTAAGTAGTCTATGTGCAAGATAGGCAACATTAAGGAGAGCGTGAGCTCAGGAGCGCCGTGGTCCCGTGGTTAGCGTGAGCAGCTGCGGAACTAGAGGTCTTTGGTTCAAGTCTTCTCTCGAGCGAGAAGTTTAATTTTTTATTTTCAGACAATTATTATCTGTCCGTCCGTCCGTCCGATGCAACTGTGAAACTGTTGCATTCATTTGTTGCAGTTTATGTGACAAACTCTTATGTTTCAGTAGTTTCCAGAACTACTAAAGATAGAAGTTGACTGTGGATATTGTAGCACAGACAAAGATCCTTTGACTGTTCAGAGGTGTCACTAAACCCGCCCAAAGATGTAAACAACCATGCATGAGCAGCGCCTATTAAACGGAGGGGGTCAGGCAGCGTATCAGTTCCAGTCATTCCACCAGAAAGGAGGTAGACGGCTCTTGTTGTCTGTAGTTTTACATGCCTTGATGGTCAATATCGCGGTTCGATCTTGTCTGTATTGTTACTTTGTGCCAGGAAGGGCTCTCAACAAAGGAGTGTCCAGGTGTCACGAAGTGAACCAGAGCGATGTTGTTCGGACGTGGAGGAGATACAGAGAGACAGGAATTGCATGCAGATGACACGCCTCGATCAGGCCGCCCAAGGGCTACTACTGCAGTGATGACCGCTACCTACGGATTATGGCTCGGAG
The DNA here is from genome assembly GCF_021461385.2 of Schistocerca piceifrons. Lineage (NCBI taxonomy): Eukaryota > Metazoa > Arthropoda > Insecta > Orthoptera > Acrididae > Schistocerca > Schistocerca piceifrons. The sequence goes on from NC_060144.1 coordinate 509,209,804, forward strand.
GAACCCTGACAGCAACGCCACCATGTTGAATAATACTTTTCGTGCGGCCACACGACGTTTTGTTACGATTCAGAGTGTGCACAGTAGGATGCATGATGAGCAACTTCAATCCCGACTTCCATTGCGAGGTCCATCTATTCAACCACGACACCATGCAGCGAGGATCAGATAGGCCCAACAACATGCCGAATGGATCGCTCAGGATTGGCATCACATTTCACCGATAAGTGTCGCATATACCTTCAACCAGATAATCGTCGGAAACGTGTTTGGAGGCATCTAGGTCTGGCTGAACGCTTTAGACACACTGTCCAATGAATGCAGCAAGGTGTAGGTTCCCTGCTGTTTTGTGGTGGCATTATGTGGGGCCGACGTACGTCGCTGGTGGTCATGGAAAGTGCCGTAATGGCTGTACGAAAGTTGAATATCATCCTCCGACCGATAGTGCAATCATATCAGCAGCATATTTTCGAGGCATTCGTCTTCATGGACGACAATTAGTGCCCCCATCGTGCACATCTTGTGAGAGACTTTCTTCAGGATAAGGATATCGCTCGACTAGAGTGGCCAGCATGTTACGCAGACATGAACCCTATCGACATGCCTGGGATAGATTGAAAAACACTGTTTATGGATGACGTGACCCACCAACCACCCTGAGGGATCTACGCCGAATCACCGTTTACGAGGGGGGCAATCTGAACCAACTGTGCCTTGATGAAATTGTGGATAGTATGCCACGACGAATGCTGGCATGCATCAGTGCAAGAGGACGTGCTGCTGGGTGTTAGAGGTACTGGTGTGTACAGCAGTCTGGATCACCACCTCTGAAGGTCTCGCTGTATGGTGGTACGACATGCAATGTGTGGTTTTCATGAGCAATAAAAAGGGCGGAAATGACGTTTATGTTGATCTCTGTTCCCATTTTCTGCACAGGTTCCGCAACTCTCGGAACCGATGTGATGCAAAACTTTTTTCGATGTGTGTATATATGTGAATGTGTGTACGTGCTTGTCCCTGACCAATGGTAAAGAGTAACACAAAATGTGACAGGGAGGCGATTACTGGTTCTCTGGTGGTAGGCGCAAATGTGAAGTGATTACAATGTGCTTGGTACACCATATGGCGATCCTCCCTTATGGTGGTCAGACGTGGTCGTTTGGAACCTCGACGATGAGTTTGCCTGGTTTCACGTTCCCTTAGAGTCCATCATTGGGTCACGCTCACAGCCGACTACCTCACAAATCCTCTTACTGAACATTCGACAAGCTGGCTACGTGGATACCTACAATTAGTCCCCTTTCAAACAGTCACGTGCTGACAACGGTGTCTCATACGAGTATGCGAAATGTCCGTGGAGTTTACAGTTATCAATCAACATCTGCATTATATAACCTACCATGGCTGGTACCAACAATGGTGCAGGACTCAGCACGCGATTATCCTCCTCCTACTCTGGATAACTTCTCCACAAGTTCCAGGCGACACATGCGCATGTGAGCGACTCGTTGGAATAACACGGGCTGTTTGAAAAGGATTCATTCCATTCACAAGACTGCACACTGCCTGAGCAAATGCATCCAGACATCCATACCTAATGCGGAACTGACCACCAGACGTAACGAGAGGCGTACCCGCCAACCCACTCTTGTCGCCGTTCAACCCGTCAGAGGTAATTGCCGCTCTATAACCATTTACCTACTTTCCGACACTGAGTAGGAGTGAGAAGTTAAAATGATTTCCAACTAAATCTTCTGGGTCTTAATACGAAGAAAGGTTAGTTTCTGACTTTGTGAACGAACTTAAATGAGACTGTTAATTTCAAGTGTGAAGATCTGCGCTACACAATCGCTTTCATTCCCGGAATATTAGCAGTCGTACGCTGTGAGTAAAATTGCTAGTATTACTAAACTGTAATAGCAGAAACGTTTTAGTAATTGTAGTGATTTTTCAGAAGCAGTTCTCGCTCTCCTTACTCCACATCGAGGAGAGAGAATCCTGAGGATTCAAGATATGCTGAACACTTGTTTTTCGGGATATGCCTATAATGCCATCTCAAGAGTGGAATGTCATTTTTGAAGATATGGACGTAATTGATAAGGCCACACTCAGTCCCCGAGCAGAGAAAATCTCTGACGCGGCCGGGAGTTCAACCCGGACCTTTTTGGTTAGCAATCCACCGCGGTAGTCGCATAGCTACTGAGGTTGACTTACACTGTTCTTGAAAAAAGTCGAAACAACGTGATGTTCTTGATAATAGTCGAAATAGCATTATAAGACAATCCTGTTGGACGAACATCCGCAACTGAGCATTATACTAGAGGTTGAAAATACCGCCTCAGTTGTAAATTTCTTTTATTATCACGACCGGTTTCGGGCTCTCATAAGCCCATCCTCAGGTTTCGCAACTGTGCTGTGACCCCCGAGCGCCGCGGTGGACGTGTAGTAGGTAAACCTGAGGTTAATGGAGACAGTCCTATTTTACGACTACTCGCTACACCCTTCGTACGACTTCACATTAACGACAATGTAGCACATTCTATCATTGTGTAGTGCAATGATCGTCTAACGTACAAGAATTAAAGAAGTAAACGATGTGGTTTGTTTCAAGAGAACATCCAAGAAATAAAGCAAACTGTGACTGGCGTAGAGAATTATTGACAGTCGTGGGATGCTCCGCAAGAAATTTCTAATTTAAAAAATCATTTGTACATAATGACATTAAGTAACGAAATTAACGACTATCGAATACCTTTAAAGTGGTGTGTGTGTCGACAATACTGAAGACATCGTACGGTAAAACGTCGATTCTGTTACAGCGCTACAGATGGTGGCGGGGGGAGGAGGGGAGGGGAACGTGGCTCTAATTATTATTGTCGGTATCATTAGGGCTGAACAAAGTACTTTAATTCTGGAGCAGTAGGTTTGCGTCTTTCTTAACAGACCCGTCCTTGTACCGGCGTCACGTCATTTGTGATTTAGAGGAACCAGAAAAAACCTGTCTTTCGATTTCAGGATGAGAATTTGAGCCCCATTGCCACCCAAGCTCCATCCAAGTATCTCATTAAGCACTGCTAAGCTTGGTGAGGGAAACTCAGCTAGCCTCCCCCTCACATAGTTATAAAACAGAGTTTTTTAATTCCCACCTAAGGAATTAATTCGAAATGCAAAACCGTCATAATGAATTTTCTGTCAGAAAGGTCACAGTACGTAGTAATCGACGGAAAATCATGGTGTAAGACACAGTTGATATCCGGAAGTGTTACAGGCATTCTACTGTTCGCTGTGGCCGAGCGGTTCTAGACGCTTCAGTCTGGAACCGCGCTGCTGCTACTGTCGCACGTTCGAATCCTGCCTCGGGAATGTCCTTAGGTTTAAGTAGTTATAAGTCTAGGGGACTGATGACCTCAGAAGTTAAGTCCCATAGTGCTTCGAGCCATTTGAACCATTCTGTTGTTCCTGATCTACATAAACGATTTAGGAGACAATCTGAGCAGCCTACTTAGATTGTATGCAGATGATGCTGTCATTGACTGTCTTGTAAAGTCATCAGAAGATACAAACTAATTGCAAAACTATTTAGATATAAAATCACTATTGTGCGAAAAGTGGTGATTGGCTGAATCAGGAAACGTGTGAGGTCATCCACAACAGTACGAAAATAAATAAAGTAAATTTGTGTTTCACGATAAATCACAGAAACGTAAAGGTTGCCAGTTCCACTAAATACCCGGGAATGAAACTGGAACAAACACATTGATAATGTTGTAGGAAAAGCGATGGAGACTATAGGACTACACCTCGTTACTGCTAAAAAAAAGTGAACAATATTGCAAAATGTATTTGCCAGTTTTTTTTGTGTTCATTTCTGACTGACGTCTTTATGTTTTTTCATCGAGCCAGGTCTTCTGAAGTTGATATTAATGGAATTCTTTTAAAGGACAATTAGACGTTATTTCGACGAGGCGCAGCGATATTTTATTTACAGTTAAGAGCAGGGTGCAGTAAATTTATTAGAGACTGCTCTGTAGAATTACGCCATTCATTTATAATTAGCTTTGTGACGAAGTATTCTTTGCTTTTATGAGTCACGCCCGGAGGAGCGGAACTTGACTGGCACAGTGAGTTGAAAATTCCGTCACGCAGTCAGACCTGTACTTAGGCCTCCCAGGCAAAATTTTTTTGCAGGGATATTAATATTTTCAGGGCGTTTTTATTTTAGGTATCTAAAAGTTCTGTTTCATCTGAGATAAGGTTTTAAATTTTCAATATACCCTCGGGAGCTGAAAACTGAAGTACTTCCAATGAAACTGAATTAGTACAATGGAAGAGACGTCACAAGGTCAAATATCAGCAAAAATGTTCCTAGAAGATTGTAGCGAAATGCAGGAGGGGCATCGACGATCGACTGTATTTGATCCTGAACATGAGTAAATGGAACGTAAAGGGCGTAAACATACGAGATAATTCGATATTGTCCATTTACACTATTGCCCGACAAATCTCTACTGACAGCAAGTAACCGGAGCGACTTAAAGTCGAATGATTACACTGAAGTATTTCTAAGAAAAGCAAACATGAGGCTGACAGTCATTTGAAGGATTCTAAGGAAACGTAATTCATCCACAAGAGAAGTGCGTTACAGAACGGTTGTTCCAGCACTTGTTGGTAAGATTCACTGAAGTGTGACGTATTTCATTACAGGATTGTTTAGTAAGCGCGAGAGTGTTACTCAGATACTCAATAAAGTCCAAATAAACATTTGTAATATCCAAACTAAAATTAATTAATCTTTTCCTAAGGACAGAGTCTTGTTTTTAATTATAGAAGACCACTGAGCAATTTATATATTGTATGGGAATTTCGTTCCTGATTTGTTCTTGATTGCATGTTCATTTTCTATCCGTCTTCTTTCTTCCCCTTCTTGCACTGGGATCGGAGCGTACAGGACAAAATTTGCCATTGCTCTGCACTTGTTATTCGACTGTACTAATTATTATCCTATTACTCCAGGAGCACAAGGGATAATATAAATGCGTACATTGCATAGTACAATAGGACACTTTCTGAAAGCAGGATTAAAGAAAGAAGGTAGAAAAATATTTTGTGTTATTGTTTAAGAAACACATTTAAGCTGAATGGACTCACAATTTCATACGTGTTTTTAATCTGTATGAGATCAGTTATTGTAAAAATACTGTACCTGTCTGCATATATTTCCGGAGGTGGTGACATCAAAGAAGTTATAATACTAGAAAACTTGCACCTCTACGAAGTCACTGTTAATTTCTAGTGTTTGAGAGAACCATAAATGCAGTCTCTGGTCATTTAATCTCAAATTCTCAGCAGTTTAAATCAAATTAACATTATCGAAGTATTTCTATTACTACATACTAATTACCGTTGAAATTTCACTATTATTGTTACTGAACGTTATCAGTTATTATAAACAATATCTTATGTATCCTTATTTTAAAACTGTAATACGTGGAGAAGGGACGTTGTGCATGATGGAGTGGCCTGCCGTTGGAACACCAAGAGTGTGCGATCCAAGAATAGTGGGTGACATATAACGTCACGCTACTTACACTTTGCCAAATGAATGCAATTAGAAAACGGGAGAAACTAGAGGTAATTCGGAGGCTTATCGATACTAATTCTTCCCACGTACCATCTGCAGATGGCACAGGGAAAGAGAGCACTACAGTTGTTCCACGTAACGCAAGTTTTTAGGCATTACTTTACTGTAAAGTACATTTTAGGATTTTGAAACTCGGTTGTATCATTCAGAAGGAACTCAGTGTAGATGATAGTAGGAACAAAGCTATGGCGGTCGATGGCGGATTCTGTGCTATGTCTCCACATATTACTTAAAAGACAAATGGCTGAAGAAATAGGTTCCGGAAAGGAAACATCTCAGCCATACGGCTGTAATTCATAGTATCAAAGATACCGAAACTTAAGACTACAAGAAGTGCTGAAGAATGAGTCCGTGAAATTTCGACGCACTTTTGGCGTGTGTACATTTCATTTCTGTTAGCACTCAGTAGTCAATGTAGAACATCTGGCACAGAAAACAGTTCGTTAATGCTATTTTTAGAAATGGTGAACGCCAAGCTACACATGAACTCACAGCAACACGTGAAATAAATGAATTCAGCAGATTTTTTTTTTTTGGTCGTCAGTCTGCTGACTAGTTTGATGCGGCCCGCCACGAATTCCTTTCCTGTGCTAACCTCAGAGTAGCACTTGCAACCTACGTCCTCAATTATTTGCTTGACGTATTCCAATCTCTGTCTTCCTCTACAGTTTTTGCCCTCTACAGCTCCCTCTAGTACCATGGAAGTCATTCCCTCATGTCTTAGCAGATGTCCTATCATCCTGTCCCTTCTCCTTATCAGTGCTTTCCACATATTCCTTTCCTCTCCGATTCCGCGTAGAACCTCCTCATTCCTTACCTTATCAGTCCACCTAATTTTCAACATTCGTCTGTAGCACCACATCTCAAATGCTTCGATTCTCTTCTGTTCCGGTTTTCCCACAGTCCATATTTCACTACCATACAATGCTGTACTCCAGACGTACATCCTCAGAAATTTCTTCCTCAAATTAAGGCCGGTATTTGATATTAGTAGACTTCTCTTGGCCAGAAATGCCTTTTTTGCCATAGCGAGTCTGCTTTTGATGTCCTCCTTGCTCCGTCCGTCATTGGTTATTTTACTGCCTAGGTAGCAGAATTCCTTAACTTCATTGACTTCGTGACCATCAATCCTGATGTTAAGTTCCTCGCTGTTCTCATTTCTACTACTTCTCATTACCTTCATCTTTCTCCGATTTACTCTCAAACCATACTATGTACTCATTAGACTGTTCATTCCGTTCAGCAGATCATTTAATTCTTCTTCACTTTCACTCAGGATAGCAATGTCATCAGCGAATCGTATCATTCATATCCTTTCACCTTGTATTTTAATTCCACTCCTGAACCTTTCTTTTATTTCCATCATTGCTTCCTCGATGTACAGATTGAAGAGTAGGGGCGAAAGGCTACAGCCTTGTCTTACACCCTTCTTAATACGAGCATTTCGTTCTTGATCGTCCACTCTTATTATTCCCTCTTGGTTGTTGTACATATTGTATATGACCCGTCTCTCCCTATAGCTTACCCCTACTTTTTTCAGAATTTCGAACAGCTTGCACCATTTTATATTGTCGAACGCTTTTTCCAGGTCGACGAATACTACGAGAGTGTCTTGATTTTTCTTTAGCCTTGCTTCCATTATTAGCCGTAACGTCAGAATTGCTTCTCTCGTCCCTTTACTTTTCCTAAAGCCAAACTGATCGTCACCTAGCGCATTCTCAATTTTATTTTCCAGTCTTCTGTATATTATTCTTGTAAGCAGCTTCGATGCATGAGCTGTTAAGCTGATTGTGCGATAATTCTCGCACTTGTCAGCTCTTGCCGTCTTCGGAATTGTGTGGATGATGCTTTTCAGAAAGTCAGATGATATGTCGCCAGACTCATATATTCTACACACCAACGTGAGTAGTCGTTTTGTTGCCACTTCCCACAATGATTTTAGAAATTCTGACGGAATGTTATCTATCCCTTCTGCCTTATTTGACCGTAAGTCCTCCAAAGCTCTTTTAAATTCCGATTCTAATACTGGATCCCCTATCTCTTCTAAATCGACTCCTGTTTCTTCTTCTATCACATCAGACAAATCTTCACCCTTCTAGAGGCTTTCAAAGTATTCTTTCCACCTATCTGTGGTGTTACGGGTATTTAAAATTCTCAAGGTTTGCAGCACTAACGTTGAGGGACGTGATTCTTTCACGGTACCGCTTCATAGGGTTTTCAATGGCGTCATTGGTTTACTCCTCCACTACACCCGAAACTAATGAAACTTGCTGTCACGTGAAAACCGCAGGAAAACTTATAAACTATCTGAATGGGAACCGTCGCAGTAATCCTCTCGATTGTACCAAGCTGCGAATGTGAGATTGCTGGCTCTGAGAAGTGCATGCAATGGCTTAAAGATAGTGTCTACACTAAAGTCGTCATCACACGGGACGATCAAGCTAACGTTGACGTCAAAGTGGACGACGTATCCAACGTCTCGAGAGACAGCGTAATCGGCACGCGACACGAGTCTGATCACGTGATTCGCAGCGCTCTACAATGGCAGTTGTCCGCTTTATTTGGCTCGCAAACGACACTCTTTGTTTACGAAATTGGACGTGCGTAAAATTCCTACGTTACCTCTATTAAATCGAATGTTTCCTCCCCTGTCCGTATGTTCGTTATGTTGTTTTGTCTGTAGTATACATAAAGAAAAACTTGTGTCCATGAACATGTAATGAGACAGTTTCAATAAAACGATAGTATGACCAAACAAATGAAGAATTCAAAAAGGAATGATACATATGCAGGTAATAAGAACATCAGATTATAAAAGTTCACAAAATCCAAAAAACCTCGCATATGACAGAGAGAGCACTTATATTTATATCAAATATTACAGAAGTTATTTCTATCCATTTAATAAGGAAGTCCCTCAACTTTTTAGGAAACGCTAAGGTGAAAAAAATGGGTACTGCAGGAAACGAACCCGTTATTCACCCTTCCATTACATAATGTCCTTGCAAACTGCAGTACGCTGTAATTCTGCCTTAAGCGACCTTGTATTTTATCTTACGCTCATCTGAAGGCTTCATTCGCCGAAATATTATTGACTGACAATTAATTATAACAAACCGTATAAACACATTCCTTATGAATTTTTAATGTGCCGTTGCCTTAAACCGGTGTATCCTTGCAACACGAAAATAAGTAAATTCGGAAACTCTTCAATCCCCTATATGAAATTTCCCGTCGTGTTACTACAAAAGATCGTACCAGCAACGCTGCGTCTTCGAGTGATCATCGGTGTGTTGGTGCTTAGAAACAACCTATATTCGGAGGGTGTAAGTTATAACATAAAATCCTCTAAACACGGGTTGCAGCTGCACGGGCTATGACTGTGAAATAGAGAGCGTTCTTGCTTTACACTACTTCGGATTTACGTGTAAAGTTGCCGGGAATATGGCAGAAATTATCTCATGTTTCACATGACGAAATGGCACCTCAACGTAAAACACCAGGAAGTGACGCCACAAAAGCCGCTAGTGGCGACGTCAACGTTAGGCAACTATTCTCGTGTGACGTCGGCTAAACGCTCAGGCGGGGCCTGCAGGTTTTGCAAGAATCCGTCGGCAATATCCTGGTCCGTCTCTAAAATCCGCTCCTGTGTGGACGGATACTGTCTGTCGGCGTAAGATCGTCGCTGTACAAAGGCGTATTTCTGACAACTGTTGTTATGTGGAAAATTTTTCTCGATACGCCGTCTCTTACCCTGCCTTGACTTTGTTGTCAATTTACTTCTCTCTCCACCCTGTAGTAATGTCACATCTGGATAGCGCCACTTACAAGTGTTAGTGTTCCGTATGAACTTCACCTCACCCATCTGATTCAAACTGACAGAGTGTAAAGCACGACCAGGACTCCCATGTATGAAACACGAACACGTAACTCTCAATAGTTTTCGAGAAGATCGAGTTTAAAAATTTTAGGCGTCCTTTTATACTTGCATGGATGAAATTATTCAAACAGTCCACATTCAAGCGAGTAAGCGCGTAGTTACATAAACAGGAAGCCTCGGGATCGATTCTCATTGGTAGTAATATCTTTTCATTCTGGCACCGGGTTTATTATGACTGTGCAAATTATCAATATTTAATGATTCGTTTATTATTTACATAATATTTATCTTGAAAAAAGGAGAAAATGTAGGTGCCACACGTGACTTTCAATAGCACCAGCATAGTCATTTCATTTATGATAATGTTTCTGCAATTGTGACAAGTGTAATATGTAACTTATGGAACACTACACGGATCAGGATGATACTGATCGTAGGAACATGGCGGTTTTTAGCACGTGCATGATTTTCCAATGTGTGCATTGCAAAACAAACTTGCTTTACACTCATAAATGCCTCTCGGTCATAACAGAATTTAACGGCGTACCATGCATTTCGAAGTATGCTATATCACCATTTATTGGTACGGACAGACTGATGTACGACTGAATGATTTTTATGCAGTTTCCTCTAGAAACGCCTGTGAAATTAAGCGTTTATTCGCTCAGCTGCGGATTGCTCGAGTGCTAGCGACCATACAAAGTACACAGCGTGTTTCCGTCAGAGCGCGCAAAGATGTAACAGGGCGTAGAGAATGCCCCACTGAACAATTTGTGGTAGGGAACCTGAGGTCGGAGAAGCAAGCTTAGGGAGATGTGGGAATAAACTTGTCTACCATTTTGTCTAGCGATACCTGTTTCCCAGCTTATTTTCAACTCACATGTACAGTCTTTATTTCCTGCAAGGAAACACGGATGACGAGCCTGTTTACTAGAAAGTCATGACGCAGGTTTTGTTTACTTTACTCGTCCATAAGTTGTCTCTGTTGTAGTGTATTTACTGTGTCTCATGACAGAACTTGCTATGAATCAACGTCAGACCCCTTCATTATTCAGTGCTACTCAGAGACGTACAGTACAATATGATGGAGCAGTACCGGTACTATTTCGCAGAACTCACCGAAATGCAGCTTGTGTATGTGTAAGTACGTTGCAATGCTCTTGCAGCTGAAATGTTGTACAGGGAACGATTTCCTAACAGCCATCATCCGTCACGACGAGTGTTTATTTCTCTCCATCGTCCAATGCTGCAGAAGACTGGTTCATTGGAAAGAAGGACGAGGAACTTGGTAACATGAAGACTACTCGAACACCCAATTTGGAAGCGGAGGTGCTGGAACCTGTTGTGGCAGATCCCACTACAACTACTTGTCGTATTGCACGTGAAATGTGCGCTCCACATACTAGTGTGTGGCGAGTACTACACCAACAATAATTACGTCCATATTACCCACGACGAGTCCATGCAATGCTTATGACTGATTTTGCACCAAGAGTTGCATTGTGTCAGTTGTTGCTCCAGCAACGGATTGATAGACCAGTTTTCCTCAAATCATGCTGTTTACGGACGAGGCCTCATTTCATCGTGACGGTATTTCGTACAGCAGCAACCGTCACGTATGGGATGTGGAAAATCCTCACGCTGTAATGGATTCACACCACCAAATACGTTTGATTGTATGTGGGCCAGCATTGTAAGCGACAATCCCACTGGCTTGTATCTGCTACCTGGCCGCCTGAATGGCCACCTGAACTTAAGTTCGTGCAAAGAGTTCTGCCTGAGTTGCTTGAGAACGCACCCTTGGCTGTTCGTGAGAAGATGTGGATACAACATGACGGTGTACCGTCTCACTTCAGTCTGGATGCCCGCAACCATCTCAGTGCTGCATTTCCTGGTCGCTGGACTGGAAAGGGAGATCATATTCCATGGCCTGGGAGGTCACCTGACGTGAATCCGCTTAGTTATTTCCTATGGGCATACCTAAAGTCACTTGCGTACGAGACCCCAGTGGATACGAAGGCGGAATTAGTTGCCAAAATTTTAGCTGCCTGTCATGTGATTCGAAACACACCGTGGATATTTGTGAGGATGCGCCAGAATCTTGTTCGCCGATGTGATGCTTGTATTGAGGTTGATGGCTGTCAGTTTCAGCATATTTTGAAAGGGACTGTCAAATGGTACGTTCATTGTGTCAGTGATGGAGTTTGCAGTTAACTGTAACTAAAAGCTAGCCGCTGTGGCCGAGCGGTTCTAGGCGCTTACGTCCGGAACCATGCGGCTGCTACAGTCGCAAGTTCAAGTCTAGGGAACTTATGACCACCGATGTTAAGTCCCATAGTGCTTAGAGTCATTTGAACCATTTTGAACTGTAACTAATGATGATAAAAAAGTATACAGTAATGTGATTTTATTCCTGTTATCTCCTTAAGCTGGTTTCTCCGACTCCAGCATCCGTACCTCAAATTTTTCAGCAGAGCATCCTTTATGTGCCCTTAAATTTTTGCGCGCTCGTGCGGAAACACCCTGTATAAGCAGGCCTAAAATTTTCAAACTCGATTTTCTCGATAACAAAAAAAATGTGTGTGTGGAATCTTATGGGACTTAACTAAAAATGGTTCAAATGGCTCTGAGCACTATGGGACTCAACTGCTTAGGTCATTAGTCCCCTAGAACTTAGAACTAGTTAAACCTAACTAACCTAAGGACATCACACACATCCATGCCCGAGGCAGGATTCGAACCTGCGACCGTAGCGGTCTTGCGGTTCCGGTCTGCAGCGCCCAGAACCGCACGGCCACTTCGGCCGGACTGGGACTTAACTGCTAAGGTCATCAGTCCCTAGGCTTACATACTACTTAACCTAAATTATCCTAAGGACAAACACACACACCCATGCCCGATGGAGGACTCGAACCTCCGCCGGGACCAGCTGCACAGTCCGTGACTGCAGCGCCTTAGACCGCTCGGCTAATCCCGCGCGGCTTCTCGATAACACTTGAGAGTTGCGTCTTCCCCTTTATATATGTTTTAGTCCTTGTTGTGCCATACACGCTCCGTCAGCACGAATCGAATCGGCAAGGAGAAGTTCGGAAAGTCCCATTGTTATCAGCGCTTAAAAGTATTTAAGAGGCGAACCACGTTCCATCTATTAGTTAAGTCGTCTTGGCCTTCCCTACAACCAGCCACCCCTAAAACCAGTCACCATGACACTCGATCGCCTGGAGGCCTTTCAGACTGCCTGGGAATAAGCGTGGGGCATTGTGGCGACTCGTGGACGGAGGGAGGGGAAGCGACGGGGCGGCAGTGTAGCGCCGTGAACAACCCGGAAGGCGCGTCACTCGTCGTCGACTGCGAGCCCCAATTATGCGCCGAGCCGATGTATCGATTGGAAACGGAATTTGCTTTCTCCGGGGGCCGTTGTCGGTCGGTGCTTGAAATGCGAGTGTTCCCACCGCAACCCGGTAAGGTCAGAGGTGACGTTAAAGTTTCATCGGTGCTTGAATTAGAATCACAAGGACTTCGCCGAGAAGTAATTCATTGCTCTGTTTGTACGCTTTGTGTGGCTAGAGAGAAATGAGATACTTGAGAATGGCAAGATATTTTCGCTAACAGCGAGGTAAATTTGGAAGGAAACGAATGGTTCACATTACTGCCTGTCTCTCTCTCTCTCTCTCTCTCTCTCTCTCTCTCTCTCTCTCACACACACACACACACACACACACACACATTCGTAGATAAGGAAGGGTTGCTCGACCATTTTCTTAACTCATTTTAATTATTGAAAAGGTCTATACACTAAATTAAATGCCACTAAATTACAGTTAGTCTGGTATATTAGCACTTTGTGCATCTTTGACTGCGAATAAAATCATCCGTTTATTCGGAATACTGCCACTTTAAATATTTTTGCGTGTTAAGCACTTGAGCTAAACACAGTCCCTGGTTTACAGAGGTTGCGTTATCGAGAAAAACGCGGGCGCCGTAAAAGGTAATAGTCGAGTGGAGTCGCTGCCTTGCGCAGTAGTAGTAGTGGAGTCGCGAAGAGAGAGTATTAGATTGTGGTGCCATGAGCAGCTTGCATAGCGGAGGTGGCGCACATTTCGTTATTTTTTGGTGATAATGTAGGGTGTTAAAAAAGTGTCATAGAACTTTGAGAAGTGGCAGTCCTCATCGAACCAAGAAAAATAAGTCCAATAAACACGGTACCGGAAATGCATACTTCTTGCGATAAACTTGTGTTTACAGGATGTTCAATGTGGTGTCCATTAATGACAATCCACCCCTCTGCCCTCCAACGTAAGGAATGACTCACGCTTTGAAGTACACCCGATTCTTATTGTAACTCCTAGGATGCATTGAAAACGCGACCCTGTAGGGACCGCACATCGTTGATTGGCTTCCTTCAAGTGTCCCCATAACCAAAATTCTAGGGGATTGAGGTCGGGGCAACGATCAGGCCAAGGTTTGAGGACCTCCGACCAATCCAGCGGTCCTGAAATGTCTGCGTCAGATGTTCACACACATGGTGACGGAAGTGCACTGGTGCGCCATCATGCGTGAACCACATTTGTATTCGTTGCTGCAATGGCACAGTCTCCAGCAAGGTGGGCAATACATTAACGAGAAAGTCCAGATAATGCACCCCAGTTAACCTTTCTGGTAGCACGTATGGCCCTGTTAATCTATCGCCAAGTACTCCCGCTCGTACGGTGATTCAGAATCGGTGTTGATGCCCTCTTTCCTGAATTGCTGGGGGGTTTACATCTGCCCATACATGCTGGTTATATAAATTCACAACACCGTATCTTGTCAACCCTGCCTCATCGTTAAACAAAATTTTGGATGTGAACAGTGGATCTGCAGCACACTTCTGCAACAGCCACTGACAGAACCGCCGTCTGCCATGATGATCTTGTGACCTAAGGGCCTGAACGCGCTCTGAATGTTTTTCAGCGCAGAGAGCACGGCCTCGCAAGCTACGTCCATTTGCTAAACCATAGCAGAATATCATATCCTCCATTTCACTTGTCGAGCAGTAAGTTTTCATTGCTGACAAGTAGTGGAAGAAAGGAAATGTAGATATACTACACCATCTGTACGCACGAACAGCGCAGTGACAGTAAACCCGTAAGTGGCTGGCTCTGAGCACTATGGGACTCAACTGCTGAGGTCATTAGTCCCCTAGAACTTAGAACTAGTTAAACCTAACTAACCTAAGGATATCACAAACATCCATGCCCGAGGCAGGATTCGAACCTGCGACCGTAGCGGTCTTGCGGTTCCAGACTGCAGCGCCTTTAACCGCACGGCCAATCCGGCCGGCAAACCCGTAAGTGAATCCGTGTTCGGAAGAGGTAAAACACCATGATACGCACCCAGGGTTGACAGTACTATACCATAAGGGACACAAACACGACGAAAACCAACGTAACCTACTACACGACCCGAACCCCACACCTGACTGCAGACCACTTAATGTTAGGTAGAGTACCGTGAGTGACACATCGTATTATCTGCCGACACATCTGATGGAGCGCCAATGCAACAACTGTGCCAATATATGGAACCAAGCGTCGCCCGTCCCTTCCTACAAACACTTGTTTATCTCGGAAAGTATGCGTTTCCTGACCCATGTTCTTGTTTTTTTTTTGTTTCGATGAGTACTGCCACCTCTCAAAGTATTCGACACTTTGTTTTTAACACCTTGTATGTGAAGTAGCTATAAAACTAACAATAAATTATAATAATAAAAATAGTAATAGTAATAATAAAAGAATAAATCTTTGATTGACGCTAAAATAAGTAAAATTTTTTCCTTACTGTCCCAAGATGGGATACGTCATAAGCTGGAGAAGCCATTCGACTTCGATCGAAATCTATCAGAACTTGATGAAATGTCAAGCGATGATGAGGGTGGTCAGACCTTCGTCCCATCTACTGACGCAGGATCTGTAGGCTTGCCGTCTGATGACGGCTCAGACGTGATGAATCCACAGCTACCTCTGCCATGTCGACGACGTAATCCTCCCTGGCACCTAGTCCCGCTTTTGAAGATGCAATGTGGGAACGAAAAGACACTCATCCATACCAGTGTCATTCATATTTATTAAACATAACAGCTGAAGAAATAAGGTTTTCCTTTTTATCTATTAAGATGTCACATCTTGGCTGATCTAGAGTGCACACAACATCCTCTTCATGACAGTATAACGATTTTTCCACTTACCATTAGGTAATTAAATTATTTCTTTGTAGTGGTTTTCTTCACGTTACAAGCTTTTAAAATATATTATCGCTATATTACCTAACTTAATTTTTGGAATTTTTTGTCGTAAACGCCGGCAGATCTTTTTTTTTTTTGGAAATTATAGCCAATAATTTTTGAAAATGGTTACATTTTCGTAACCTTGTTGATCAAGTGATTAAATGTAATTGGCATATTAGATGGATAAACACGCGAGGTCTGTTCAAAAGAATTCGGATCATTCGTAATTTCGCGCGAGTGGTGTGTCGGAGTGAAATACGGCTGGCATCCCTGCACACACCTGTGTTGAATGTGTAAATTGCTGGAAGTTTCATTGTTGTATGTCTGTTAGTTATTGTTCAGTGCTGTATTGAGTAGAACGTTGTGTCACACAGTTTGCGAATTTTGAGATGGCAGAGTTAGAGGAGCAACGCGTCTGCATTAAGTTGTGGGTTGAACTCAAGAAAACCATTAGAGGGACGCACTAAATGATGCAGAAATCCTACGTTAATGACTGCTTAAGTCGTTCTCGGTGTTACGAATGGTCCACACGGTTTAAAAATGGCCGGATGGAAGTTAAAGATGATTCTCGTTAAGAAAGCTCATCGACGTTTACCGACGACGCTCATGTCAGGAACGTCAACGAAATTGTGCGTCCCAATTGAAGACTGGCTGTCTGCGAGATTGCAGAACAATGTAACATTTCAGTTGGATCATGGCATGAAATACTGCCACAGCGTCTTTGAATGCATTGTGTTGCCGCTAAGTTCGTGCCACCGCTCAAGAGTCAAGACCAGAAGGACTTTCGCCTCACAATCTGTGAAGAGCATTTGGATCGCACAAACGAGAGCGAGATGTTCCATAAGAGAATCATAACCTCCAATGAGACGTGGATCTATAGTTGTGATGTTGCGACCAAAGCCGGCTGCTGTGGCCAAGCTGTTCTAGGCACTTCAGTCCGGAACCATGCTGCTGCTGCGGTCGCAGTTTCGAATCGTGCCTCGGGCATGGATGTGTGTGATGTCCTTAGATTAGTTAGGTATTAGCAGTTCTAAGCCTAGGGGACTGATGACATCAGATGTTAAGTCTCGTAGTGCTTAGAGCCATTTGAACCATTTGAGACCAAAGTTCAATCTTCACAATGGGTCGGGAAAGGTTCTGCAGGACCAAGAAAAGCTCGTCAGGTCAGCTAAGGTCAAATTTGGAAGATTAGTTCATCATGAATTCGTAACATAGGGACGAACTGAAACTAATTGACGTGGACGTGCGATCACTGAAAGCAGTAATTCCTGTCGCGTTTGAAACCGATTGTCATTGACCATGCGTGATACTCCTCTCCGGTCTGTGTCTGTTTGCATCTTCCTACGACCAGTGTTCTGCCATCGTATTAACGTGGTTGCGGGTGGTACACCATTCCTTGTTAGACACTTTGTGCAGTGCGCGTTGATACACCGGCAAGCTCAACAACTTGGTTCACGGTGTGGCCACGGGCTCCTTTCTGCCGTTCTTCCGCCGTTTCACGTCTCCCCACCTTACTGCACAGATTCCGTGCAGCCGTCTGTCACAGACAAAACCACTACGCTGCGATGACTTTCGGCAGTGATGAATGCTTACATGACCGCCTGGTTACCACAAAACTATGCAGTGTGTAGCACTTCTAAGCGAGCAGTGTGGTCTTCTGCACGCGGTGAATACTATTCTGCCTGGGGACGTAAGTAGATTTCCAATGAAAACTGTGCATCAATGTTATTATTCTAATTTTGTAGGAAATTAGAAAGCAAATGGTTGACACACGAAACGCCTCGATATAATTCACTGTACTGTCCAAGTGGGACTGTAAAGTATGCAGAGTGTCCCACCTAACTTTGCCACCTCATATATTTTCGAAATGAAACAAAATGTGAAAAATGCAACGGCGGGGGGGTGGGGCGGGGGGGGGGGGGGGGTGCGCTCACACAATCTCACCCAGTGACCAGGAATACACAATCCGTATAAGTAAATAGACATCGGTTTCAACACTAAGTTCCGGTTTTCGAAATGACACGTATATGCATTTTCTTCCGAAATGACAGCTATAGGTACAATTAATGATGGCAGACTTGGTTTCACTGCTCTAAACATTCTATCTCCTGGAATATTTAGGCTTTAAATAGTGGAAACAGTGCTGCAGTTTCTGTCGTAATGCTGTAACAGCGTAATGCGGGTTGCCTGCACTGTCTTCAAGCCTGCTCTAGGCAATCTTTGCATTTCACATAACGGCAGAAGCTGAGGCGCCGTTGCTGCCCTTTAAAGTCTACATTCTACAGAAGGTATAGGTTTAGAACAGTGAAAACCAGTCTGTCGTCCCTAATTGAACCTCTAGTTTCCATTCCCTCAGAAAAAACATACATGTACTGTATATCAAACGCAACTTTGTGTTGAAAGTGGTGTTTGTTTACAGTTATAAATTGTGCATTCCTATCGATTGTCTGAGCCGCTATACACGTGCATCCCTCACTAATTCCATTTTTCACATTTTGTTTCGTTTCGGAAGTGTATGAGGTGGCTTAGTTTGGTGGGACACACTGTATACACTGCGGAAAAAAAAAAGAAAAAGAAAAGGCAACTCGCTCCGCCAGGGACTGTTAATTGGCACGTCGACATAATACGGCCATCCTGTGGTGTTGTATTGGTAGTGATTCATTTGTCATAGTCATCGGCGATAAGATGTCGCTCATGATGCCTGATTGCGCAGACAATGTTTTGAATTTGCAGGCAGTAACTGTGTTGTGTTTAGAGGTGAACAGCGTTTGCAACATTCAATCTGCGGTACAACCACGCCCCACGAAGGGATACATACTCGAGCAGCTTGAGTGATTTGAACGGAGTCGCAATGTGGGCTTGTGGGAAGCTGGATGCACGTCTCGAAGGATTGCTACACATGTTGTGCAGAGTGTACAGGCGGTGTGTAGCTGCGCTTTCCACGGTGGTGTGTGAAACACTCCCACATCCGTAGACCAGGTGGCCGTCTCTACGCCATCCAGGGACGAAATACTAGCACATCTTGCAGCGGCTGTGACGTGGGAGACCATTGGGAACCGTCTGCTTGCAGAAGGACTGCCTCTGGTCAGGCTGCCACTGACACTGCGACACAGCCAAGCGTGGCTGCTCAGGTGTCGTGAAAGAGTTGCCACGAGAGCTCGGTGGCGATGAAAGCAGCTTCTGTCTGTATACTAGTGGTAGACGTACACGCGAGTGGCGTAGAGGCGGTGAGCTGCCTATTCCAGAATGCATTCACCCACGACACACAGGTCCCAGCCCAGGCTTCGTGATAGGGCTGTTGATAAAATAACGATATGACGATATTTTTTAAAAAATATCGATAAATATTGGCAATATTACTTTTCGCGATATTCAATATCGAAATGGCAGTATCGAGTGACGAAATTTTTATTTCATATTACATATTTTCTGCATTTTTTTGTAAATATTTGAAATTGTTCTTTTGAAATTGTGGTAGAACATAATTTTACTTTCACTGCGTGAAGAAGTCTTACAACTTTTTGAGCTTTCATCACGTCCAATCCGTCTCTTTCACTGTGTGAAGCAAGCATAGGTGGCACAAGGAACAAGTCTGATTGCACTTGTGGATGCGGTTTTTTCAAAAATGTTCAAATGTGTGTGAAATCTTATGGGACTTGACTGCTAAGGTCATCAGTCCCTAAGCTTACACACTACTTAACCTAAATTATCCTAAGCACCAACACACACATCCGTGCCCGAGGGAGGACTCGAACCTCCGCCGGGACCAGCCGCACAGTCCCTGACTGCAGCGCCTTAGACGGCTCGGCTAATTCCGCGCGGCATAAATTGCAAAATTGGTCTTTGCTGTAGGCGGAGAAGCGTGAGGGTAAATGTTGACGTAATCGGCGCTACTAACAGAAACTGCAGCGTTTAAATTCTTCGCGCAATTTTGGCACTGCAGCTGCTAAGTCGCTCGTGTTTGCAGAAATGAAAAAAACAGGGACGTCGACATGAAGTGTTACGGACAAATCCGATATGTAACGAAACCGAACAACGGACCCATTGGACGTCTATTATTGTGCCACATACACGCTGCTAGCATTGTTAACAAGTTGTTTATCGCCAAGCTTTAACGTGCATCGTTTCCCTTCCAATTCTTGCTCTAAGCGAGATAAGCAGGCTGCTAGCTTGTTGATGTACAGAATGTCTAGTAATAAATCAGTACTTAAATATACAGCTCTAAAGCCGGCAGTGTATTTACAACGTGCAGCCAATATTTTTATAGGCCGGTATGTCGTTTGCGTAGGTATGGCGATATACTGATAAATTTTCTAAATATCGAAGGACGACACTTTCTTTTAAATATCGATATATCGGATTCCCAATATTTTAAAAAATATCAACAGTCCTACTTCGTGGTGTGGGAAGCCATCAGTTACAGCTCGCGGTCGGAGTTAGTGTTTTTGCATTGCAAACCAACATCGCACAGGCTTTTATCCCCATTTCTTCGACAGAGAAAGTGACGTGCTTTTTCAGCAGGACAATGCACGCACAAATGCGGCTGCTGCGACGCGACGTGCTCGCATACAACAACTGCCCAGGCCAGCAAGATCACCACATGTCTTGCCAAATGAACACGTGTGGGACGTGACGAAGTGGGAACTTACTCGTCCTCCAGGAACCGTTGAAGAATTGCAACAGAAGGCGCAATATGTTTATCTGTTGTAGAATGTCATTCAGCCTTAACGATCGTTTGCATGCGAGAATACACGCTATCGTTGACACCAGAAGGAAGTCCACTGTGTACTAAACAAGTGTTTGAGCACCGTTTAGTATGACACTTGCGATTAATTTGGTCTGAATTTGTTATCATACACTCCTACAGTGATGGACCACCCGTCATCTCACTTGTAAACAATATGGTGTTTATCACCAGAGTATTGCATTTTTTTCGGCAGTGTACCAATTTCTAGCCAACGGCTTTGCCGCAGTGGTAACACCGGTTCCCGTCAGATCACCGAAGTTAAGAGCTGAAGGGCTAGGCTAGGACTTGGACAGGTGGCGCTGTTGGCGGGCGGGGTGCACTCAGCCCTTCAGAGGCAAATTGACGAGCTACCTGATTGAGAAGTAGCGGCTCCGGTCACGAAAACTGGTAACGGTCGGAAGATCGGTGTGCTGACCCCACGCCCCTCCTTGTCTGCATCCAATGACGCCTATAGGTTGAGGATGAGACGGCGGTCGGTCAGTATCGTTGGATCTTCCGAGACCTGTTCGGACGGAGTTAAGTTTTTAGTTTCCAACATCATTCGCAATATACTAAGTATTAGGGTTTTTTTAACCTCAAATAACCATAGCAGCCATCTTCCAGAAAAAAAATTAAGGAAGATTAGAGTTGAACGTTTCTGAGACATAGGGTTAATTAGAGACGGAGCGGAAGGAAATCGGCCGTGCCTTTTTAAGGACCGATTTAGAGGAATAACGCAAAATTTAAATCTGGATGGCCAAGTGGCGATTTGAACTGTCGTTCCCCTGAATGAGGGTAGAGTGTGTTAACCCTCGCATGGTACAAGCTCTGGAAAAACATAGTGTATGTATGAGGTCATTTTTTTTTATCCGATAGTGATTCTGGAAACTATATGACGATAAAATGTATAATATTTCCACAAAAGTATTAACTACTTATTGTCAGATCCATGCAAATTCTTGAAATTACAACTCGAGTGTTGCTTACAAAATTGTAACAACATTGTCACTGTTCCTACCACTTCCCCTCAGGTGATCATCTAAATCATGTACCACGCGTTTCCCTTTATCAATTTACCGTCATTCAGCAGATTTCCCTGTATGCACTTAGGCATTTTTGAGATAATTGGTCTCACAATCTACAGCAGCGCACACTTTTATCCTGTACTGTCCAGGTTTGAAATAATGTGCAACTTGAATGGACCACCGTCCCCTGAAAGTACACAGGTGCTCATCAACTTTAACCTAAGGTCCAGGGATATAAAACGAAATGCATGCATCAATGAACATTTCAGACAGCCTATATGGCTTCAGCTTTTGATCCAGAAACTGCTTTTCTTTCTTCTCTTGTAAGTTTGCCATAGAACCGGAGGGGTATCAGAATATCACGAAATCTTGTAGAGGTCGTTGTGGCTCGAAAAATGAGTTAGCCGTACTCATATGATCGAAATTCGCACAAAGATTTCCCACTTGTCTTGTGTAAACCAGCTGTTACTATTAGACCAAGGAATGCCTGTAGTTCTGCAGAGTCAAGTTCAATACAGCATTCAAGACGTGAATGTAGAATTTTACTCTCTTCTGCGTGATCATTGGTATGCGCTATTATTACACCTTGCATGTGATCGGTGATAAAATGTCTGAGATAATCTGTTCTTGCCTGTATTTGTGGTTTAAGGCGACGTGGAATATGTGCAGTTTCACATATTATACTTTTCGAATCCTCCTTGCACACATCAGGTGGACTATGTCATATGTTGTCTACCCACCTCTAGAACACAAGAGTAGGCACAATAGCTTCCTGAATGCCGTTATCATCCTCTCCACATTCATCAACATCAACTTCATCTCCAACCTGTGTATCTCCCTGTCACATGCACATCAGCACCACTCTCTTTCGCATTTCCAAAAATTGATTCATTATCGCTGTCACTCATATATATGTATATATATATATATATATATATATATATATATATACACTCCTGGAAATGGAAAAAAGAACACATTGACACCGGTGTGTCAGACCCACCATACTTGCTCCGGACACTGCGAGAGGGCTGTACAAGCAATGATCACACGCACGGCACAGCGGACACACCAGGAACCGCGGTGTTGGCTGTCGAATGGCGCTAGCTGCGCAGCATTTGTGCACCGCCGCCGTCAGTGTCAGCCAGTTTGCCGTGGCATACGGAGCTCCATCGCAGTCTTTAACACTGGTAGCATGCCGCGACAGCGTGGACGTGAACCGTATGTGTAGTTGACGGACTTTGAGCGAGGGCGTATACTGGGCATGCGGGATGCCGGGTGGACGTACCGCCGAATTGCTCAACACGTGGAGCGTGAGGTCTCCACAGTACATCGATGTTGTCGCCAGTGGTCGGCGGAAGGTGCACGTGCCCGTCGACCTGGGGCCGGACCGCAGCGACGCACGGATGCACGCCAAGACCGTAGGATCCTACGCAGTGCCGTAGGGGACCGCACCGCCACTTCCCAGCAAATTAGGGACACTGTTGCTCCTGGGGTATCGGCGAGGACCATTCGCAACCGTCTCCATGAAGCTGGGCTACGGTCCCGCACACCGTTAGGCCGTCTTCCGCTCACGCCCCAACATCGGGCAGCCTGCCTCCAGTGGTGTCGCGACAGGCGTGAATGGAGGGACGAATGGAGACGTGTCGTCTTCAGCGATGAGAGTCGCTTCTGCCTTGGTGCCAATGATGGTCGTATGCGTGTTTGGCGCCGTGCAGGTGAGCGCCACAATCAGGACTGCATACGACCGAGGCACACAGGGCCAACACCCGGCATCATGGTGTGGGGAGCGATCTCCTACACTGGCCGTACACCACTGGTGATCGTCGAGGGGACACTGAATAGTGCACGGTACATCCAAACCGTCATCGAACCCATCGTTCTACCATTCCTAGACCGGCAAGGGAACTTGATGTTCCAACAGGACAATGCACGTCCGCATGTATCCCGTGCCACCCAACGTGCTCTAGAAGGTGTAAGTCAACTACCCTGGCCAGCAAGATCTCCGGATCTGTCCCCCATTGAGCATGTTTGGGACTGGATGAAGCGTCGTCTCACGCGGTCTGCACGTCCAGCACGAACGCTGGTCCAACTGATGCGCCAGGTGGAAATGGCATGACAAGCCGTTCCACAGGACTACATCCAGCATCTCTACGATCGTCTCCATGGGAGAATAGCAGCCTGCATTGCTGCGAAAGGTGGATATACACTGTACTAGTGCCGACATTGTGCATGCTCTGTTGCCTGTGTCTATGTGCCTGTGGTTCTGTAAGTGTGATCATGTGATGTATCTGACCCCAGGAATGTGTCAATAAAGTTTCCCCTTCCTGGGACAACGAATTCACGGTGTTCTTATTTCAATTTCCAGGAGTGTATATATATATATCATCATCATCATCTTGGACAGTTTCCAGCCACTGGCTGGGTCTGTCGGGAACACAAGCCTCTCCATCGTGTTCTGTCTTTCCACCATTCCCCCTCTTCCACCTTCGTCCAGTTCTCTCCTCTTCTCGTCACACATTCCTTCACTCCCTTCACCCACCTATCTCTTGGTCTTCCTCTGGGCCTCTTCCCCTCCAGTTGCAGATCAAACATCCTCTTTGGAATTCTTCCCTCATCCATTCTCTTCATGTGTCCATACCACTGCAGTTCCTGATTTTTCTATCCTGTCCTGTACTGGTTCCTCCTTTAGTCTTTCCCTCACATACACATTTCGCAATCTGTCTCGTCTTGTTACACTCAACCTGCTCCTCTGGAACTTCAGTTCACTAGCCTGTATTCTACTTTTGTCGCTTTTGTGCATTACCCATGTCTCACTTCCGTATGCCAATATGGGGACAAAGTAGGTTCGGTATATAATTCCCTTGGATTTCTGTGGCACCTCCTTGCTCCAAATAAGCCCCCTAATGCATTTGTAGAACTGCCCTGCTTTTCTGCACCTTTCATTTATTTCCATTGCGTTTCCCCCCTTACTTTCAATCATGCTTCCCAGGTACTTGAAGTTCTCTACCACTTGTAGTTTTTCCCCTCCACAAGTTATATCCACATTTGGCCTATTCTTCTTCCTTGTTGTGACAATTATTTCACTTTTCTTTGCAGAGAAATGCATTCCATATTGTGTACATGGTTTTCTCATTCTCATCCTGAGGATGAGAAACCTATGTTCACGTCAAAAATGTTTCTTTGTAGTTAAAGTAGCCTCGGGGTCTAAAAAGACCCCAGACGCCAACCAAAGGTAGCCACTGTACCACCTTATTCGATGTCATTTTCCCGAACGCTAAAACATTGATTTGGGACTCCTTGTAAAATTCTTCCCCGGCAGCATTTGCACACTACTGGCCATTAAAATTGCTACGCCAAGAATAAATGCAGATGATAAACGGGTATTCATTGGACAAATATATTATACCAGATGCAATTTTAGTGCATAGATCCTGAGAAATCAGTACCCAGAACAACCACCTCTGGCCGCAATAACGGCCTTGATACGCCTGAGCATTGAGTCAAACAGAGCTTGGATGGCGTGTACAGGTACAGCTGCCCATGCAGCTTCAACACAATACTACAGCTCATCAAAAGTAGTGACTGGAGTATGGTGACGAGCCAGTTGCTCGGCCACCATTGACCAGACGTTTTCAATTGGAGAGAGATCTGGAGAATGTGCTGGCCAGGGCAGCAGTCGAACATTTCCTGTATTCAGAAAGGCCCGTACAGGACCTGCAACATGCGGTCGTGCATTATCCTGCAGAAATGTAGGGTTTCGCAGGGATCGAATGAAGGGTAGAGCCACGGGTCGTAACACATTAGAAATGTAACGTCCACTGTTCAAAGTGCCGTCAATGCGAACAAGAGGTGACCGAGATGTGTAACCAATGGCACCCCATACCATCACGCCGGATGATGTGCCAGTATGTTGATGAAGGATACACGCTTCCAATGTGCATTCACCGCGATGTCACCAAACACGGATGCGACCATCATGATGCTGTAAACAGAACCTGGATTCATCAGAAAAATGACGTTTTGCCATTCGTGCACCCAGGTTAGTCGTTGAGTACACCATCGCAGGCACTCCTGTCTGTGATGCAGCTCAAGGGTTACCGCACCCATGGTCTCCGAGCTGATAGTCGATGTTGCTGCAAACGGCGTCGAACTCTTCGTGCAGATAGTTATCTTGCAAACGTCACCATCCGTTGACTCAGGGATCGAGACGTGGCTGCACGGTCCGTTACAGCCATGCAAATAAGATGACTGTCATCTCGACTGCTAGTGATACGAGGCCGCTGGGATCCAGCACGGGGTTCCGTATTACCCTCCTGAACCCACCGATTCCATATTCTGCTGTCGTTGGATCTCGACCAACGCGAGCAGTAATGTCCCGATACGATAAACCGCAATCGCGCTAGGCTACAATCCGCCCTTTATCAAAGTCGGAAACGTGATGGTACACATTTGTCCTCTTTACACGAGGCATCACAACAAGGTTTCACCAGGCAACGCCGGTCAACTGCTGTTTGTGTATAAGAAATCGGCTGGAAACTTTCCTCATGTCAGCACGTTGTGGGTGTCGCCACCGGCACCAACCTTGTGTGAATCCTCTGAAAAGCTAATCATTTGCACATCACAGCATCTTCTTCCTGTCGGTTAAATTTCGCGTGTGTAGCATCTTCGTGGTGTAGCAATTTGAATGGCCAGTAGTGTAGTTCGAGTTATTTACGTAGACTCATGGAGAATGGAGACACATCGCACCTGTCTGTCGGGCACTGACCTACTTAAGCTAGGTACAATCGTTGAAAAGTATTCGTACGCGGTCACACCTGGACGAACGAAAGTTGGAAATTTACTGCCCAGCGTCCACAGCCGGGCACAAGGCCGCCACATTAGCTCGACAAAACGTTTTTCCAACGCGCCGACGGACATCCACAGAGGCGCAGGTTGGCGACCGATTATCCCGCAGGGGGGGCCTGCGAGTAGGCGTTCAAACAGCGCACCGCGATGAGCTCGTACGCAAACAGTTGTTCAATTTGGCACTCATGCATATTCACGATATGCAGATAGACTCGGCGTTCGTAACTGTCTTTCCGGGAGGCACAAGTCGACAGCACCAATATTGGGACAGTCCTGTATCGGCGGTTTCCCTGTACTTTTCACCATCAGCGCCCGTCCGCAAGTCAATTATGGCTACGCAAAAGGTGGTCATCGAGCGGGCGAATTGTTAGAAATAGCATAAAATTGCCGAGTGCTATATTTACTGTGCTGGGACAACGACCGTGTCTCTGTCGAGTCCATTAATTCCTTACGCACACATCTACGATGTATCTTTTATTACGTTATCGTCTACTGCCACAGCGTTTGCACGCCACTCTGCTTCTGGAATACGTACACTAAATTTCGGAAACGTGTTTCCGCTACGGTGTTTGCATGTTATGCTTGAATCGATTTAGCTACCCCAATCAAAAGTCTGTTTCCGAAGCCTCAGTTGTTGCGCACGAACGATGTGCGTAAATCAACTGCCCGATTTCGTCTGCATGATAAAAGACGTTAACGGTACTTTCCTAATACCCTCTCCGGAAAATATAGTAGCGACACCTTTAAAAGATCACGTTGGTCTCTTTGAAGTGTAGAAGAATGTATAGAACTGATACCAGACGGCCGTGTGTCTACGTCTACATCTACATCCGTACTCCGCTAGCAACCTTGCGGTGTGTGGTGGAGAGTGCTTTCTGTACTACTGTCGCTCCCCCCCCCCTCCCCCCCTCTTTTCTCCTTTTCCAGTCGCGAATCGTTACGGGAAGCTCGATTGCAGGTGGTAATCCTCTGTGCGCCAGAATCTCAAATTTTACCTTATGGTCTTTTCGCGAGATATGCGTAGGACGAACCAATATACTGGCTGTTTTTTTTAGAAACGTACACTCTCGGAACTTTAAGAGCAAACAAGACGTGATGTAGAACGCCTCTCCTGTAGCGCCTGCCATTGCAGTTCGTATTTGACGCTTGTGTGCTTACGAAATCACCCAGTAACGAAACCCGCTACCCTTCCTTCGATTTTCTCTGCTTCGTCTACCACTCCTGTCTGATCCCCGACTGACGAACAATACTGAAGAACGGTTAGTTCCACATCATTTCGGACAACAGGAAACCATTTTTTGTCGGGATCCAATTTTCTGTCATCTTTTCCCTCCCTTTTGTCAGGATTTTTTGTAGACTACTGGGTTCGAAATTCGGCTTTCCTGATCGTATTCGTATTTTCACATTATTATAATACGCAAGCCGATTGGGTTGCAACGGGTAACTCCACAGTATCAACGACTGCAGACATGTTAAAAATACGTTAGACGAAAAACTTTTTATTTCCATCAGCCAATTAATATCATCAGAAAAATCCAAAATCTCAGAATTTTCGAACCAGGAGTCTACAAAATTTATTGTGAAAGCTGTAAGAAGTTCTGTGTCGAGAAAACGGGAAGAACATCAGGTTCAAAGAACATATCGCAGCATGTGAAATCAATGAACTGTCTACCTACAGCTTAAAAATAAAAACCACGGAGCAGAACACATTGAAAACACTGTACAAATTTTACACAAGGTATCTAAAGGACGTTTTATCGGTTTTTTGTAGGAACTAGATATATATACGCATGGGAAAATTCCCGAGCGACTTACTCAATAAAAAAACTGACCTGAAACACAAGCCCTACTTAGAAAATTTTACTGAGATTTTCGATCGCGGCAAAGGATGAACCTTCGAAATAACGGGTAACACATATACGAAGATTTTTAAACAAATAATAGCTATGCTACAAACGTACCACCCCTAGCTCCCAGCCCGCATCTCGTGGTCGTGCAGTGTAGTTCTCGCTTCCCACGCCCGGGTTCCCGGGTTCGATTCCCGGCGGGGTCAGGGATTTTCTCTGCCTCGTGATGGCTGGGTGTTGTGTGCTGTCCTTAGGTTAGTTAGGTTTAAGTAGTCCTAAGTTCTAGGGGACTGATGACCATAGATGTTAAGTCCCATAGTGCTCAGAGCCATTTGAACCATTTTTGAACCTAGCTCCCAAAGATGAAAAACCTGTAAATAAGCAACATCTAAGAATACCATGTGTCTAATAGCTGTCAAACAATTATGACGAAAAATTCCATCTTATAAAAGCTATATTATTGTAATAATGTTAGTTCATAACAGGCACCTCACAGTTGGCGACTGAATGTCATATGCTCGTCAGCTCTACCTAGACGTATGTGAAAATGTAATTAAAAAAAACTTCGTTGTTGATGATGAGTAAGATGTAAATAAGGTTCACTATTCGCAACACACACAGGTGCACTTGAAAATGGCACTGTAAGCCGAAACAGGCACGTATGTTGCGTAGAAATCTCTAAATACCAGCACATTAAGGTTACATTGCAGCTACTGGAATTGACTTCTTATAAAATGTCTTATTTCGTCGAAGATTGAGTTAGCCTAATGACAAAGTGCACAGAGGTACAGTGGGAAGTAACTCCTGCCATGCACTTAAAAGTGGCTTGCATACTACCGACATGGATGTTGACAGGTATAAACACAATCGCAGTTCCAAATTTCAAGCAAATAAAAACGGCGTCCAGCTGACATAACAACCAGATAGAGGGGACACTTGCCTACATTCCACCACTTTTTAGATTTTATTTATTATAGCCTAAACAGTAAGCTATAAAATTATGTAAAAATTCCGTCTTCAACTGTAGTATGTTATTATTGGTATCTGATTTCAAGAATGGAAATTCTTTGGGGAAATAAACATACTGCACTTAATTTTCTAAACGTCTGAAAGTAGTAGAAATTAGGGATCTGATCTTCCTAATTTGTACCGGTGGGTGTATAAATTGCACCACTCTTATAAACTACACTGGTGTCTAAAATTAAAGCAACAAACCACTATTTCCCCGTCCCGTGCCTAATTGACGATGTAATCATACAAACTGTCAACACATGTCCGTACGATTGCGTTCTGCACGGAAGATGACATTGCGATCAACTGACAACCACGCCAGCAATAGCGTCAGGGCATCTATTAAGCGGGATAGTGTTTGCAGGGTAGTCCCACATACGCAGTCGCTGTGTGCAGTCATGGAACAGAGAAGACGTCTACCAGACTCCCTGCAGTGGAGGACCATGGGAAGAATGGAAGCAGGAGAGTCGTAAACTGATGTGGCCCGATGGTTTAACGTGAATCTTTCTGTTGTTTCTCGGATGAGGTGACAGTTTATAGAGACCGAAACTGTGTCCCGGAGACCAGGACAGAGCCGACCACGTGTGACATCAGAAAGAGTGGCCCGCTATTTGGCTGCAAGGGCACGACAGTTCCGCCTTACTACTTCACTGCAACTGGCTTCTGACCTCGCAGCATCCAATGGACGTGTTGTATCCAGGCAAACGGTGTACAGAAGGCTTCAGCAGAATGACCTTTATTGTTGGAGACCTGTTGTCTTGTTACCTCTGGCGTGTCTTCACAGAAGGCAACGCCAGAGTGGAGCCGTTGACATGCCATCTGGACGGTCGAAACGTGGGCCAACGTTCTTTTCGCAGGTGAGTCTCGGTTTGGTCTGGAGAGTGATTCTCGACAGATTCACATCTGGAAGGCACTTGGAACACAATTTCGGGACACAAACATTGTGGAAAGACACCGATGTGGAGGAAGATCCGTAATGATGTGGACAGGGATTAAGTTGATCACTCGAACACCTCTTCATGAAACTGTACGGGTGAATGAGCAAGATTTAACTGATGTCAGGTACCGTGAGGAGATCTTGGGATCTCATGCGCGGCTGTTGCGCGGTGCTGTGGGCCCAGACTTCGTACTGCTCGACCTGATAGAGCGCGGTTGGTTGATGCTTTTTTATGGAAACGAAAGATATTGCACGCATGGCATAAACTGCTCGCTCTCCCTGTTTGAATCCCAGAGAGCATGTCTGGAGGGCACTAGGGAGACGGGTTGCATCACGTCAACATTCACCAACCACTCTCCAAGGCTTGTGAGCAGCTTTGCAGGAATAATGGGCATTATTGCCTCTTGTCCCGTCGTTATCAGGCCTGTAATGGTCCCAGAGATGGTAAAACCCCATACTGAGCACATTAACCAGTTGTCAGAGTGTGTGTGCAAATCTACTAAGTTAGAATAACGAAGAAATTTTTGTCTAAGCTATGCATGTTGCAGTTTATTACTTTCTGTATTCTTTACATTGTTTCTACTTTACTATCACCTGTTTATACTGTTTTGTGGCAAAATAAACGGAAACTTATTAAATTTGCATTTCTTGCGTTAATTTTGGACACCGGTGTATTTTCCTAAACTGAAATATGTGCTAGAGTAAGATTCACGAAATGCCTCATATTTTAGATCTTACATAAAGTGTTAGCAGATATTGAAATATATCATTTTCACTCCGCTCCCCACCCCCACGTACTTTGCACAAATCCACTCGTTCCGTTTCGTGCAACCGATCATTGCTTCCATTCGATCTTCTTCGGGCACTCGCTGTACCATTTCTCTGTTTTACGAATGAATTTGTGTGGTGACTTCACATGTGGAGCTGTAATTATAGATGTCTTCGCCTTTCCTTCGGTCAACTTTTTTTTTTTCATCAGCTAAGAGGCTCCTTGGCTCGACCATGAAGTTTTGCTTGGAACTTTCAACATTTCCTTAGCATTCGGTAATATTTCTTGTATGGACAGGTTCAACCCGCTTTTTTCCTGTCCTGGCTTCCTCTGCACTGAAATTATGTGGAAATCCGTATCGTTCTACACTACAGAAATTTACTTACGTCCGACAAGCTTAAAGCGAACATAATCTGTTCAAATGTATGACTATGCTCTTCCAATTCGTTTTTGACTGCGTTGGAAAGCACTTCATTGCAGCCAAAAAAATTTATACCCTCGTTTTATTTTTGTTTTATCTTAAGAATGTCTCTTAAATGTTGGCTTGGACAGATTTTATGTACGTACAAATTCATTTAATCTATGATACCCATTTCTATGTACTGTTACAGCTAAATGCAATTCATCTGTGCTCTACTTTACATACCGCCTTTCTATTGCCATTCTTAAACACAAAATAATTATTTAATTAATAACTTAGCCTGAAAACGTATTAGAAAATTTGCCGCTTAATTCCTAAACATTATGTTGCGTTCATAATGCTATATGTATGTTTTAAATGGCATTATACGAGCAATGTTCTTCAACTATACCGGTACAATATCGGAAACTTATAACGGTACATTATAGGCAGCTTCGGCATTTTCTCTTTGTCAGTGTCCTAAAAACGAAGCACAACGAATACAGATTCATGACTGTCTTAAAACTAAGGTTATTTACCCCTGGATAACTGAACCCTCGTGAAATTTACGATTGCAGTTGGTATCAATTAGCAGCTCCCGCCAATCTGGCAGTGACAGTGTAGGGTATGAAACAGGACATTTTGTTCTTACTTTGTGACATATCACTGTAGACCGTTATAATCGCAATTAACGAGTGCATAAACTATGAATTATGACTTTCTTTGAATAAAACATGAAGTCCTAAAAATTTATGAGGATTTAGTTACAATGTAACTCCCACCTCCCCCCCCCCCCCCCCCCCCCCCCAGAACTTCCCTAGAACATAATCACCCATAAATAAAACATTATGTTGCGACTTGTGTTATAATGGTAATTCTCCTCGCCACGTACACAAAAGGTCAGGTGAAAACAACAGCAAAAACGACGTTGTCTTCACGCGATCTGTTCCTCAACATACAGAACTGATAGATGACAGTATGGCTCCAAGAAGCACGTAGTTCACGTTGACGTCATTAGATGTCAGATGGTACAAGAGGTCCGAAGTTCATAGTAGTCGTTCAAATTTGGAGCCAATACAATATAGGCAACTATCTCACACATAGAGGATGCGTGTTCCTTTCCAGTCAACCACTGTACGCACCGGTAACTAAAGTATTGTATGCTCCTAGTTGCTTGAAAATGAGGATAATCAAAGTGCTTTAACAATAAACACAAATATTCAGACGCATAGAGGGAAGTTCCAAATTTGGTAAGTATATTACGTAGGTGTAAAATTCTCTGCTTCCTAGAGCAAATCTGGGAGTTGAATAGCTGTGCTTAGGCGACGTCGCGTTAATGCAAATGTAATGGGCATGTTTCCATCATTCCGGTACGGAAACATTCGTTATAAACTGCCCGCAGCCGAGCTGCGTAGGTCCCTCGGTACTGGAACCCTTGACCGTCGTTTTTGTTGCGGAGAGAAATTCCTGAGACGATCATCCATTAAACATGAAGGCGCGCCTTGCTCGATAAATGTTTCAACTCCGCAGGGGGGCAGAAATGATTTATTCATACCTTTTCGCTTCTTCCGCCGCGCAGATATATTGTTGCAGCCGGAGACGTCAAACAGGGGTCGGAAAGGGGTTGGGATTTGCTTTCTTTCGTCGAACCGGCGGTGTTTCTTCGCTCCTCGTGGGGCCAGACGAATCTTTACCCTGCAGCACCCAGTTAAGTGCCGGCCGTCTAACATCTTCCGGAGTCGTTCAGTTGTCTTCCGCGTTCACGGTTCGTGCACTTTGCAATAACTCAACACCCCGACCGGTAAATTACAATGACATATGTGATCGTTAGTCAAAGAGTTCGAAAAATAAGGTAGCTGGTTCCGGAGCGTAACCAAGACGAGATTGAGAAATGTGCATCTCCTCGTCTACTCAGTTTCAACTAAATAAGAGCTACTTTCGATCATTTAATCAGTATGAGATCCCTATTTGCCAGAATCAATAAACAAGAAGTAAGTATTATTACTACGAAACAGTACGATCGTCATTCCACTGTGCACGGTTACTCTGCATAACTAATTACTTATGTCAACAGTTACTTTCGTAATATACGCGTTTACTGTTAGACAAACGCGTCGCGGGTGCAAAATGATAATTTCCTTCTCTTCCAAAAAAAATTAGTTACTTCGATTTAAAGAAATATGCTTCCTGGCAAATTCTGAAAAAGAATTCTATTAGTAATTACAGTCATAATTACTGCGACTTAAATAGTAGGTACGCGACAGTTCGGAGGTGTCGCAACACAACTTTCACCGTTACAGATTCAGCAGTGTCTAATCTGACAATTCGGCGGAGGTTCGAGTCCTCCCTCGGGCATGGGTGTGTGTGATTGTCCTTAGGATAATTTAGGTTAAGTAGCGTGTAAGCTTAGGGACTGATGACCTTAGCAGTAAAGTCCCATAAGATTTCACACACATTTAATCTGACAATACTGCGAGAAGCTGTAAAAGATAGAGATGTGAATGACCATCTTTTACATGCTGTTATGACATATATAAAGATCATAAGATATAGAATAAATAAGGATCAAAGTAATCGGAAACTATTAGTGCCACAAAACGATTGAGGCAAGGTAGCAGTATGCCACCAATCTTGTTGAAGTCGAAGTGCTAGTCCGAAGACGTAAGATTATTTGTGAAGGAATAGGAACTACCGCTAATGATGTATGAGTGTTTTCGTTTTGTTGATGAGCAAGATATTCTAGCAGAAGATGAACACAATCTTGAGTTCATGACACTTTTTTTGGTGTCAGTGATCTGACTGGTTTGATACGGCCCGCCATAAATTCCTCTCTTGTGCCTATCTCTTCATCTCTGAGTAATACTTGCAACCTACGTGGTTCAGTTATTCGCTGGCTCTATTCCAATCTTTGTCTAACTATCTCTGTCTTCCTCTACAGTTTTTGCCATCTATAGCTCTCTGCTATTCCTCGAAGTTATTCCCTGATGTCTTAACAACTGTCCTGCGATCCTGTCCCTTCCTCTTGTCAATGTTTTCCATATATTTCTTTCCTCGCCGGTTCTGCGGAGAACGTCTTCGGTCCTAGCTTATCAGTCCACCTCATTCGTCTGTAGAACCACATCTAAAATGCTTCGATACGATGCTTGTCTCGCCGGCCGTTGTGGCCGAGCGGTTCTAGGCGCTTCAGTCTGGAACCGCGCGACCGCTGCAGTCGCAGGTTCGAATCCTGCCTCGGGGATGGATGTGTGTGATGTCCTCAGGTTAATTAGGTTTAAGTAGTTCTAAGTTCTAGAGGACTGATGACCTCAGATGTTAAGTCCCATAGTGCTCAGAGCCATTTGAGCCATTTTGAAAGATGCTTGTCTCAGGAATAAGAAAAATGGGGACTAGAGGTGAGTCTAACAAAAACTGAATGTCTGGTAGTGAATAGTGACACAATATTTCAAACAAAATTCAATGAGAGATTTAAATATCTATTCACAAATGTGGAATGAGTGATGCAGAAGTAAAATACAGAATACAACAAAGCAGAAAAATAATAGGTTGTATGAAATATTTTTAATGCGACAAAAACTTCCTTATAACAGTGAGAAATGAGTAGGTAGCCTAATGGTTGAATGTGTTGTATGTTATGGAACACAACGATGGATTTTAATTGCTGTTCTCAAAGGAAGAGTAGTAGATGTAGAAACGGAAATATACGAAGCAGCGACAGAATATCACGAATCGAGAAGGAATCACTAATAATGAAGTAACAGCTATAATGAGACAAATGAAACCGCGAAAGTAGTATCGAAAGAGAATCGCTGAAGTGGCGTGAGTATTTGTGGATAATGCCACATCGTCGGTGAACAAAGAAAATTTTTGAGTTAAAACCTCCTGGCAGACATAAACGGGGCAGACCACAACGTTCTTGGAAAGATCACATCAATGAAATAATAAAGAAATGTGATGTTCTCAAGAAGAGTCACCTGAGTAACAAGGCTTGAGAGAAGAAAAAGACAGTAAAATGTTGTTACTGAAAGATCTCTGTATTAATTACTCTTGGGATAATTAGAACGAGTAACGCGTGGAACAATAGAACTTTCAGAACGCCGGAATAATGCTTGGCCATCTACAAAAAGATCTTTACTTGCATGACTGGGTGAATAGACTATTGACAGTCGTCCAAAGGTAATTGAAAATAAGTTCACTGAATGTGAGTAGGTAGTAAATCGATACATAGCACAGCTGATGCCAAGATATTGGCATTGTGGGAATGTAGTTCGAGTTAATCTCTGACGGTTGTCTATCGTCGTTAATTTCTATTCTTCCAGATACGCAACGAATATATTATCTCCCAGTAAAGTGCATTGTACTAGAATCAAACGTATTTGTGTAGCAGCACGTTAGGAATAAAGTAGGAAACAAAAAAATCTGCGCGCATTAAATGCTTTGAAATATGGCTAAAACATATAGTCTAAATAAGACTTTTACTGCACAGCAGTCGGAAAAGATGGTATTTAACCCATGATACTTGGAAACCAACCTGTGTTTCTAGTTTGAAGGTAACACCTGGTTTCGTCTTTAGTAAAATTAATCAGTATAATTAACAGACCACGTGAATGCTACACAATTAATTAAGAGACAATACAAAGCTATTCTCTAAAATCTCGTTTCAGAATAGTAATGTGACGGAAATGATTTCAGTCAGGAACCCCACTTCGTCAACAGCCCTAGAAGTGTCGGATCTAACGACCAGAGTAGTGAATAAGAAGAGGCAACACGTGTGTCAGTTTGACCTGCAGCTCGCCTGCACGACCCGTCCGCATCGACGAAACACTCTAGCGCATTCCCAGCGCGAGCGACCAAAGCTCACCGGAGGCCCACCTCAGGGATCGCACACAGCAGACGCAGTCTGGGGCCCACGGTCTTGCCGCCCCTCCCTGATGAGACACCACCACGCAGTCGCCTCCACGCGTAGCGGGTCCACCGCTCCCACACGACTCCCGTCTCGTCTGCTAACCCTTGCGTCACAACAGTCCCACACGGCGCTAGCTGTCGGGGTATCTCCAGTTACGTGGCGCCACCTCGTGGATTCTCGGGAGACAAAGGCTGCGCCTCAATCTTCATTACACAGCTTACAAGAATATAGTTTGAATAAGTTCCATGCTGTGCAAAAAACACATTTTTTTCCAGGTCAGGAAACAAATTAAAAAAGCCAATTGAAATGGAAATTTTGTAATGGTGTTAGTCGTATAAGTGAACCTATTTTATATTGGTGACTAAGGACTTAATAATATCTGTTAGAGGCAGTAGTATGTTTTTAGGTTGATTAGTACCGGGAAGTACACCAAAACCCAGGCGATCATTGTAGGCAAAACCACCCCTTCCTTCCGCCTCCTTGATTTCTATCTCACCATCTATGGCCGTCCTATCGCCCTCACCCCCACCGTTAAGTACCTTGGCGTCACCCTCGACCGTCGCCTCTCCTGGACCCCCCATCTCCGGACAATCCAAGCCGAGGCACACTCCCGACTCCATCTCCTCAAGCTCCTTTCCGGCCGTACGTGGGGTCTGGACCCCTCCACCATACTCCACACCTATAAATCCCTCATCCGCCCTATCCTCTGTTACGCCCATCCTGCCTGGATCTCCGCCCTCCCTATCGTTTACAAATCCCTTCAGATTCTTGAACGCCATGCTCTCTGCCTCGCCTATCGCATTCGTCTCCCCTCCCCCACGCGTTTCCTGTATGACCTCATTCAGTTCCCCCACCTCCTCCTTTTCCTCGAATGGATACGGATCCTGTACACCTCCCGAGAAATCGATCCTCCTTACCCGCTTGTCTCCCCAATCCTCTCTCACCCCCGCCCGCTGCCATGGCTGTATTCACACGTCCCACCCAGTCTCCATCTCTCCACCCTCCTTACCCTCTCCCAAGGTGGCTTCTGCCAGCTCCCTCTCCCTGATGATGCCCTCCTCCCCTCCATCTACCTCTCCTACCAACTTTGATCCTCCCTCCCTCTTCCTGTGTATGCTCCTTTGGGCACCCTCCCT
The DNA here is from genome assembly GCF_021461385.2 of Schistocerca piceifrons. Taxonomy (NCBI): domain Eukaryota; kingdom Metazoa; phylum Arthropoda; class Insecta; order Orthoptera; family Acrididae; genus Schistocerca; species Schistocerca piceifrons. The sequence goes on from NC_060144.1 coordinate 509,247,192, forward strand.
CCCTTGTCTCCCCCTTCCCTCCCTTCTCCATTTCTCCCCACTCCTCCCCCGGGCTTCCCCTCCCCTGTCCCTCTACTCCTCCTCCCATCTCCTCAGCCATTGGCATCTTTGTTCTCCCCTCTCCCCCCACTCACCCTTCTTCCCCTTGTGGCACGTCCCCAGACTCGCACGCGCTACGTGGACATTCGCGCGCCAGAGATCATCGCCATCAGTGTCTCGTGTGTGCCATCGTGTTTAGTGTTAAGTGTTCACCGTCGCACTCCATCGTTCACCTGTGCCATCGACATCTTCAGTGTTTGTGCGTTGTGTCAACAGTTTGTAGTGTGGATTATCGTCGAGTGTGAACGGCTCCATGTTTGCCTTTATGTGTCTACTGTTTTATTACCCACCGTTATGTAACTTTTGTGTATTCTTTCCGTTGTTTATTTGTCTATTCTATGGCTGAAGAGCGGCGTAACATGCTGCTGACAGCCTGCCTGTTGGTACGGGTTTAAAAATAACAATAAAGGAAAAAAATGGTAAGTACACTCAACCCCTGGTTGCTCCTCTCCTCTCCAACCCCCGCCCTCTGCCACGCATTCACTGTTGTGTCCCCCCCCACCCTCCATCTTTACACCCTTCATCTCCTTTCCCAAGGTGGCTTCTGTCAACTCCCCCTCCCGGACGATGCCCTCTCTCCCTCCATTTATCCCTCCTATCAACTCTGATCCTCACCCCCTCCTTTCCTTTGTTCTTTTACTGGGCTCCCTCTTCCCCTCCCCCTCCCCCCTCCATCCTGTTTTTTTTTCCACCTACGCTCTCTCTGCCTCCCTTCTCTTCCACGAGTCTTTTTGCGTTTTCCTTCCTCTGCCTTTCCCCATTCCCTCTCGCGTCTACCCTGCTCCCCCCGCTTCTGCGTCCTCTCCCTTCATCGTTTCCCCTCCCCTCGCCTTTCGTTTTTTCCTCTCCTCCCCCTTTTTTCTTCCCCCTCCTCTGTCCAGGTCCTTCCTCCCATCTGCCCTTGCCTGTGGAATGTCATCTTCGTGCCGACCTTTTAGTGCAGTTTTCCTAGTGATTGTTAAGTGCTGTGCGTCTTTTCCGAAGTGTGGCGAACGGACATCATGCTGTCGCAAGGTGTGATTTTTTTTTATATCTCTTACGAACAGAATCGAGAGTGTCGCCATGTTTTTTAATTGTCTGTCTACTTTTTCCCTGTCTGCTTCTTTTGTATTTTATCATCATCGCCCACCATTAGTTTTATGTTTTAACTTTCCACAATTTTCCGCCGACTTACGTTTTACATCACCGTTTTATCGCCTGTTTTTATTGTTTCTTATCTTCTTATGTTCAAAAAATTGTGTAGGATGAAGAGCAGCGTACTAAGCTGCTGCCAGCCCGCCTCCTTTGGGGGGAATCGAAATCCAATAAAGCTAAAAAAAAGGGAAGTACACGTGGCAAGAGTAAGCCATTAATGCTTACTTACCCCTGGGCACCAGGTCAGGTGTGAATGCGTGGACGCAAAGTGGTTAGTCTGTAATGACAGGCGCGGTACACTTATTGGTGCAGTTAGGACTGTGCGGAAGAGATCAGATAGTGAATTATGTGATGTGTTTGAGGAGAGACTGTTAGACACAGAGATAAGACAACTAACACACTGAAGTGGGTACTTATTAGGGTACCAATGATCACAATATCTGCACTTACACCCGTAACGCTACGTATGTCGTGGCAGCTAAGACAGGCCACCCTAAATAAATCCAGATTGGATTAACATATCGAGCAGCGGTTTTCGAAAACTTATATCGAACAATACGGCAAATCTCACGGCTATCGCAAGTAATTTTTATCGTTTATAGTCGCCGAATTGCAACAACGCCTTTTTTCCCCTAATGAAACTACATACTTTCTTCTGTGGCATTTGGAAAAAAACTTATTGGAGTACTTCGACGATATTGCATGTATGGGACTTGATCAAATGGATCAAGGTAACAGCTGTGCAAACCGCTGTTCCGCCATCAGGAGAAGAGGTTCCACAAACGTGTGCCCTGTTATACCAGATGAAAGCAAACACGTAACTCGGGGATGCTTCTCGTGTTTACACATCAGTCTATGTTCTGCTGTTGTGGCAATCAGGTGTCATGCTCATAATGGTATTGAGACATTTACAATGTACACGACAGTTGAAAAAGTGAATATCGTTTATGAGGAATTTTGCGAAACTATTAGACCAGCGGTGCGGTTGTATGCCAAAGCCCTAGCGATTCCTTCGAGAGAGTAAGTGATATGTGTACCAAGTTTGGTTCAAATCGGTCAAGTGGTTTAGGAGGAGATGTGGAACATACATACATGATACAGTGACAAGGGAGTCCTCGACGTTGGGATCACAGAGTTATTTCAAACTTTGTACACCATTAAGACAACGCAATGTGTAAGTAGCAAGATGCACTACTGTTGCAATTCCGAGAAAATTGCAAGAGAAGGTTTACACGTCTATTATGTGGCTCATGTATCTGTGGCTAGGTGCCGTACGTTAGTGTTAATGGTGGTCAAGTGATTAGCGTTCGAGGTTCGTAAGACGAGCGTATGTGACGCGACGGTTCGACTCCATCTCGAATTCAATTATTGATCTATTTTTTTCATCACTGGTCATGCTATTTAATTCATATGACATTTGAGAGGTAATATAATGAAAAAAGACGTGTATTTGCATGCAGTTTGAGTTTATGTTTTCCATGTCTGTGCGGCAAATAGTATCCTGCAACGTTTGATGTCAAGAGCACACCCATCAAGTAATAGTACATTAGTCTTGCGATCTGGCGCGTTGTGACCTACTATACTACTGATTGTGAATAACGTCATTCGCGTCATTATTTGTTGAGGTTTAACTTGGAGTTTCCAGGACTGTTCCTCATCTTTGAAAATTTTATTGCAAATAGTGAGTAGTCAAATAACACAAAACTCAATACAACTTCATTAAAATGCGCGTTGTTTGTTTTCATTATATTATCTCCCAAAAGTCCTATAAAATAATGTGACCAGTGAAGAAAAATATATACATTAAAAAGTAAGAGTTAGCGGGTTTCTTACCGTCTACCCGCTCACGACTCTCTTGCAAAGCGGTACCGCTAACCACTTGATCACATTGACTTCTTAGGCCTGCTGCCTTCGCAGAAATACGTCAGTTACATAATAGACGAGTAAAATTTCTCTTGCGATTTTCTCGGAATTGCCAGAGTAGTGCACCTTGCTACTTACACATTATGTTGTTGTAACGGCCTACTAAAGGTGTACAAAGTTTGACATAAAACCGTGATCCCTACTTTCCGGTCTCCCTTTGTGAGCAATCCTATTGTATACACGTACACTACCTGAAACAAACAAAAAGAATCTCCCAGAAGAAATGGTCGAATGTCAGTGTGACATGGAACACACGCACACGCCATCTGAAGTTACGTAAATGATTAGAGTTGCAGTTCTCTTTAAAAGGCAAAGCGGCCATCACAGTAAGTTACTGTTGCTCATGTGTAGTACTGTTGCTGGGCCTCTTGGACTATATAATGCGTGTAACAGCTGCAGATGCGAATGCTCACTGTGAAGGACACGAAGATGCCGCATACTCGTGTGACACACGGTCATCAGCACCTGACAAAGTTTGAGAGCGCCTTTGTTGTGTGTCTTCCTATGGCCGTGTAATATCCGGATTTGTGGGGCCTTCGGATGTGGCACTGGCCCGATGATGGACTGTATGGAAACCTGAGAGCAGGCTTACTTGTCGTTAAGGGTTCCGGCCGATCACGTCTGACCACCACAAGGGAAAACAGCCGTATAATGCGCCAAGTATAGTTGTGACCCTTTCACACCCGCTCCTATTATCCAAGAACGAGTGGTGGACTCCCTGCAACATTCTGTTTCATCTGGGACTTTTTTTCCGGGTCATTGGTCTTCTGACTGGTTGATGCGGCCCGCCACGAATTCCTATCCTGTGTAAACCTCTTCATCTCATGGTAGTACTTGCAACGTACATCCTCAATTATTCGCTAGATGTATTCAAATCTCCGTCTTCCTCTTCAGTTTTTGCCCTCTGCAGATCCCTCTAGCAACATGGAGGTCAATCCCTCATGTCTGAAACGCCTGATTAAATCCACAGGACAGAACAGGTAGTTGGAATTGTGGAAAGGGGCCAAAAATGAACCGCTGTCAGCTACACTCGAACACATATAACTTTATTTAGTTGCCCAAACATTACAGCGCAAATTTCCGATCTTAGCTATCGACTGAATATGTCACACGATCTTATGGCTTAAGGGCACAACCTCTTTAATTCTTAAAACTGCTGAAGGCCCATTACTTAAAACACACCTACAGTAAACTTTCAAAAGACAGAAAGCGCAAGGTTTTATCCTTAAATAGTATTTCAAATGAGGCTGAAGGCCCAAACAATCTAAGAGTTGACAAGTAAGGAATTTTACTTTTAAAACGGCTGGAGGCCCATTATTTAAAACCCAACTAAAAGCATACAAATTCAAACCATCGGCTAAGAGCCATTAAAATACACAATAAAACAACAATAAGAAACAGCAATACAGACAGCGGCGCTCAGAAGTTTCCGGAGGTGTGTCTGCACTTGAAGTATTAACGTTCGCTTAGGGGAGACAGGTAGTCGGCCCAGCTATATCCGATCCGCCGGCAACCCAACGAAGAGACAGTCAACGGACCCACTGACAAGACGACTTGCTTTCCACCCGACCAGAACACAAGGAACTCCAATGCCAAAACGTAAAAGGCATAGCCGCCTACAACCGAGTATGCATAAGTTGTCAGAGCTACACACACGTGTTGGACAGCAACAACACAGTGACGAAAGGACACTGCCTGAATTTTACATCAGCAGCCAGGGCAAGTAACCCGAACGCTAACGGCCACAAGGTAGAAAATTACGCTGGTGCGTTTGGATTTCAAATAACCAACAGACAGTTAAACTCCACCGGATGGTGGCCAAACTTTCGCCAACTCGAACACTCGCTGTTGCTCTCGGAAATACCCCCACAGCCAACCATGAAAACCAATGGCACAGTCTGAACAGACGTGGCTTCGGTAATTAAATCACCACTCAACTTTGATGTCCTGGGTCGGTGAGCCACGAACCTCGTAACAATCTGAACAGCTCCCACACACTCCGACACTGCGTAGAGACCGCCAGCGGGCCCGGCCCACTACGCCGCGCGGAGATTCCCTGGCTGATCCTCACCAACCGAACGACCCGCCGCACACCGGCTAGCCGGAAACTATAAGCACCAGACCAAAGAGAGTACAAGGTGCGAATATCCATACACACCGCTGCTGCCCCTACGTAGAAAGAGAAAGAGCCACGGCATAACCGCAATAACCGCTGAAAACCAAACGCAGAGTAACAGTCACGCAGAGTAACAGTCAAGGTTTAAACCAGCACATAAGCACGGCTCAATGTCCTATCATCCTGTCCCTTCTCCTTATCGGTGTTTTCCACATATTCCTTTCCGATTATGCAGAGAACCTCCTCATACCTTACCTTATCAGTCGACCTAATTTTCAACATCTGGCATTAGTGGTCGGAAACTAGCAGCAGCTGGACAAGATAATTGTCGTCCCGCACGTTGGCCGCCGTTAACAACACGACAGAGACGGCTCTCTTTGGATCAGTACCGTGACCAAGAAGCATGGACCGTTGGTTGATACCTGTTCAGCGTGAATCGTGGTTCTGAAATACGGCGAATGGCCATCGTGTGGCGGCGACGCGATGATAAGTATCGTTCTTCCAGTGTCTTGGAGGGGCAAGGCGGTATCCCTTCTGGCTGGCTCCAAGGTGCAGGGAGGCATCGGATATGAATTCAGGTCACGGCTGGTGTGATAGAGGTAACTAGGGCTGCTGGTAAAATATCGATGTATCTGTATTTTCCTAAAATACATCGATATAATTCGGCGGCATTTCAGTCCCCTATGTATCGATATATTGTTAACAAAATATCAGAATAGAGTGTCGATATTGTTATTTTACATTAGATATTTAAAGTTGTTCTTTTGAAATTGTAGTAGTACATAATTTTACTTTCACTGTGTGAAGGAGTCTTACTATTTTTTTGAGCTTTCAAAACGCCCAGTCTTTCTCCCTTTGTGTGAAGCAAGTATATGTGGCAAAAAAAGAACTAATCTGATTCCATAGGGGAGTCACGGTGTGAATGGAATAACAAGTTTTCCGAAGTGAAGAAACAGCACACCAGTAGCGCTAAAACACACATTTTTAGCTAAACTACAGTGCTATTTCTTGACATCAGCGTTCTTCAAAAATAGTTGCTGAAAATTATGAACAAAAATTTAAATGACAAGATTAGTCCTTGCCGTGGGCAGAGACGGGTGACGGGAAATGCTGACGTAATCGGCGCTTGGCGTTACCAGCAGAAACTAGAACGTTTAGCTTCACCACGCAATTTTGGCACCACAGCTGCTAAGTCGCTGGCGTTGGCAGAAATAAAAAACAGGGAAGTCGATATGAAGTCTTCTGGACAAACCCAATAAGTGACGAAACCGAGCGACGGGCCCATCGGACGCGTTTTATCCATTTACTTGCAGTTGCCGTTTTAACAATGTGGTTATCCCCAAGATTGAACGTGCATAATTCTCCTTTCAATTCTTGTTCTAAGGGGGATAGGTAGGCTGTTTGTTTGTTGATGTGCAGAATGTCTAATACTAAATCAATACACCTCTAAAACCGGCAGTGTATTTACATAGTGAAGCCGATATTTTTGCGGGCAAGTACGTCGATATTTTTTTTGTCGGTATATTAAAAATCGATGCTTTTTGTTGATATCGAGAGCCGACTGCTATTTTTTTAAATATCGTTATATCGGATTCCCGATATTTTTAAAAATAGAAACATTTCCTAAGGGAGCTCTGACGGCACAACGGAACGCCACGGACACCCTGAGACATCACCTGTTACCTCTCACGCGACAATCTAGTTGTGCCATTTTCAGCAGGACACAGTTCGCCCATGCGTGGCACGTGTATCTATTACCTGTCCACGCAAGTTTGGGGTTCTTAACGCGCCCAGTAAAATCCGTACATGTTTTCCAAAAGTAATACATATGAGACGAGCGGGCACGCCAACTCCGTCCGGGACGTAAGGGTCTGGTTAGACCTCGGGAGACGGTACGAAGCTTTTACGACACGCTTCCCGACCGAAGCACTGCGCGCGTTCGGGCCAGAGGAGTTGCAACCTCGTACTCATTACTAAAACAATGAAGTTTTTAGAAGGTTACACAGCCAGTTTCGACGAATCGTCATTTTCAAATGTAATCACAAAACTGTAAAATTGCATTAATAATTGTAAATCTTTCGAATGTTGCGAAAAATACACTAAAACCAGTAAACTGAAACGAAGGCAGGAGAAACGGGTCACAGAACGTCACGACAATTTTTGATTGATCAAGAACTTCATGCCTTAAAGCAGTGTAGATGAACACTGCATAGGGACGAAAGATATTATATACTCTTGCATTATGTCCTGTAGTGATGCAACGATCATTTTGCATCACTGCACGACTTATTGCAAGAGTATACAATATCTTTCGTCCCGATGCAGTTTTCATTTACACTGCATTTAAGGCGTGAAATGATTGGCCAGCCAGAAATTGTCATGACGTCCTGGTATTCCTTTTCTGCTGCCTTTCCTTCAGTTTACTGGCTTTAGTGTATTTTTCGGAATATTTGGAAGATGTGTGGTCACAACTATTAATGTAGCTTTTGATGACATTTGAAAATGACGACTCAGTGCTTCGAAGATAGTTACATAACCTTTTAAAAATTTAATTGTTTTAGTGACTGTAGCCTGAGGACCGTTAGTGGTGTCAAATAAACTTCTTATATTTCATTCAGCCACACTTCTTGATGGGAGTTACGTCGAAATATAAAATCATACTGATTGGGCTCATATTGCCAAGTTCGATTGCAAATTTTAGTCGATTTCCTGATCAGTGGTACAACATCACACACCCTCCAAAAACGTAAAGTTTAGTTTTGTTTCCTCCTTCCTTTCTTTGTGTTTCACTTTTTTATGTTGTAGCAGCGTATTTAGATATTTTGAAGACTGCACGGATTAGTACCATACTCAGTTTTGTAACATTTGCGTTAAAATGTTATTTACCTACATCACGTACTACTAGAAAATTGCAAGAAATGAAAGTGTTTAGTGTTCCAACACCACTGATTCCTTACAACCTAACATATCTGTCATTCTTCCAAAATTATCTCTTTGAAGTGCAGATTGTTGTTATAACTTCGAGACATGAAAAGGTACAGAGTTTAGGATTGGGAAATAATAGTTTATTCTAACTACAAACGCCACAGACAAATTGAATCTTCCTGGTAGATTATAGCTGTGTGCCGGACTGGCACTCAAACCCAGCATCTCGCCCACCGAAGGCACAGGTCCGAAGTCCGGCGCACAGTTTTAATCTGCCAGGAAGTTTCAAATCAGTGCATCCTCTCCTGCAGAGTGCAAATTTTTTCTGGAATCGTCATGTTGTCCAGAAGTGGAGTGTGCATCGTAATCAGCTCACTGACTTCGAAGAAGCTGAACTCTGGCTGGCAGTTCAATGGTGGGCGTAACGACAGTGAAGCGAGGTACAAGCAGCATTTTCATAATCAACCATAGATTTGCCTGGTCAGCGGCGCGCTCTTCCGTTGCCGTGGCGGTTTATTAAAGATGGCTGACTTCCGATAACAGCGCAGCGCCCGTTTCGCGTTCGTTCTGTGCGCGGTCGACGGGGTTTCATTCTAGATAAGAAACCGATCTACACCCGAACTTCGGAGGCTAGGCAAGCAAATAATCCATGTAAAACGGAAAGCGCCCCTCCAACTCACACGACTACAGGGCAGAAATATGCTGGAAGAACTTTTCGACGAGATCTGGAAACGTTCTCTAGGAAATTGTCCACGAACAATAAGTCAACGGTAAAGATTGTGAAACGGTACACAGTCATGTAGAAGATGTTTGAGATAACGTTCGGCTTGTGGATGTGTTATATTTTTGGACGTAACTAATATTTGTCTTTCAGCCACAAAGAGTACAGAGAGCGTTCATGCTTGGACGGGGCAATGTGCACATCTACATCTACATTTATACTCCGCAAGCCACCCAACGGTGTGTGGCGGAGGGCACTTTACATGCCACTGTCATTACCTCCCTTTCCTGTTCCAGTCGCGTATGGTTCGCGGGTAGAACGACTGTCTGAAAGCCTCCGTGCGCGCTCTAATCTCTCTAATTTTACATTCGTGATCTCCTCGGGAGGTATAAGTAGGGGGAAGCAATATATTCGATACCTCATCCAGAAACGCACCCTCTCGAAACCTGGCGAGCAAGCTACACGGCGATGCAGAGCGCCTCTCTTGCAGAGTCTGCCACTTGAGTTTGTTAAACATCTCTGTAACGCTATCACGATTACCAAATAACCCTGTGACGAAACGCGCCGCTCTTCTTTGGATCTTCTCTATCTCCTCCATCAACCCGATCTGGTAGGGATCCCACACTGATGAGCAATATGGGTTCAAATGGCTCTGAGCACTATGGGACTTAACATCTTTGGTCATCAGTCCCCTAGAACCTAGAACTACTTAAACCTAACTAACCTAAGGACATCACACAACACCCAGTCATCACGAGGCAGAGAAAATCCCTGACCCCGCCGGGAATCGAACCCGGGAACCCGGGCGCGGGAAGCGAGAACGCTACCGCACGACCACGAGCTGCGGACTGATGAGCAATACTCAAGTATAGGTCCAACGAGTGTTTTGTAAGCCACCTCCTTTGTTCATGGACTACATTTTCTAAGGACTCTCCCAATGAATCTCAGCCTGATACCCGCCTTAACAACAATTAATTTTATATGATCATTCCACTTCAAATCGTTCCGCACGCATACTCCCAGACATTTTAGAGAAGTAACTGCTACCAGTGTTTGTTCCGCTATCATATAATCATACAATAAAGGATCCTTCTTTTTATGTATTTGCAATACATTACATTTGTCTATGTTAAGGGTCAGTTGCCATTCCCTACACCAAGTGCCTATCCGCTGCAGATCTTCCTGCATTTTGCTACAATTTTCTAATGCTGCAACTTCTCTGTATACTACAGCATCATCCGCGAAAAGCCGCATCGAACTTCCGACACTATCTACTAGGTCATTTACATATATTGTGAAAAGCAATGGTCCCTTAACACTCCCCTGTGGCACGCCAGAGGTTACTTTAACGTCTGTAGACGTCTCTCCATTGATAACAACATGCTGTGTTCTGTTTGCTAAAAACTCTTCAATCCAGCCACACAGCTGGTCTGATATTCCGTAAGCTCTTACTTTGTTTATCAGGCGACAGTGCGGAACTGTATCGAACGCCTTCCGGAAGTCAAGAAAAATAGCATCTACCTCAGAGCTTGTATCTAATATTTTCTGGGTCTCATGAATAATTAAAGCGAGTTGGGTCTCACACGATCGCTGTTTCCGGAATCCATGTTGATTCCTACATAGTAGATTCTGGGTTTCCAAAAACGACATGATAGTCGAGCAAAAAACGAGGGCTGTTCGGAAATCAAGGTCCGATCGGTCACGAAATAGAAACCACAGACAAAATCAAAAATTTTTTATTCGCAACCGTTAGCACCACCTTCCAGTTACCTCTCTAACTAGTCGCCGCTCCGTCTTAGACATAAGTCGTGGCGTTGTACAACCTTTCCAGTGCCCTCGTCACAGAAAGCAGCCGCCTGTGCTTTCCGCCAACTCTCTACGCTGATCTGCCTTTCTTTGTTTGTGCCAAAGTGTTGTCTCTATAGCCAGTGGTTCATGTTAGCTGAGATGAACAACGGAGGGAGCCAATTAAGTGCTGTATTGTGGGTGATCAAACATTTTCCATCGAAAACGCTGTAGGAGCATCTTCATTGCCCTGCAGAATGCGGCTGAAAATTGTCTTGAGGGAAGAAACGCATGACATTTATGTTATGTGGGCTGCATAGCTTCAGGCGAAACCTCTCACCGGATTCACATACGTGGTGGGAGACACTGTTGTTTTAGGCATTTCTATGTGATCTCTTTGCGGTCTGAAATGAAAAGGGCGACGTGAAGCGATCGACAGGCATACTAAAGACACTGCTCAACAATCCTTTGCTAAGTTGCACCGGATTTTCACAGTGATTTCCAGCTCGCTCCTAATAGGACATTACTTTCCGAATAAGCCTCTTAGCTAGCCGATGTGGCCGGGCGGTTCTAGGCGCTTCAGTCTGGAACCGCGCCACCGCTACGGTCGCAGGTTCGAATCCTACCTCGGGCATGGATGTGTGTGAAGTCCTTAGGTTAGTTAGGTTTAAGTAGTTCTAAGATCTAGGGGACTGATGACCTCAGATGATAAGTTCCATAGAGCTCAGGGCCTTTGTTTTTAAGCCTCTTAATTAAACTTTCGCTACTTCAGAGGACCCGCACGGAAAAGGATGATGACAGGACAATGAAACATTGTGGAAACAGTTTTAAGGACATGCGGAAGAGAAATGAGAAATATACATAATTTAGTTTCCACATGAGAGGGTTCAAGTCTGCTGATCTTGATACGTACGTGGTGTCAAACGATCGGCCAATGATTCGGTTTTTTCCTGGGAAGGACCGATGACCAACTGTGCCACAAATTGTTCAAGAAGTTCACTGTTGCCTTGATTGAGAATGCTAGACAAAATGAATGATCTTGAAGCAGTGCGGGAACTGTGTACCAACAGCTGAAAATTCCGTGGTCCACTGTTCGAAAAGTGCTGTGAACGACTGTGAATATTGATATTTGGTCCGTAGGTTCCTCACGGTGTAAGAAACAACCATACAGAAACTTCGTTGGACTGATCTTCTTCATCCACTGTACAGCCCGGATCCTGCACTTTCTGACTTCCATCTGTTTGGCCCAAGGAAGGATGCACTCTACAGCAACACGCACGTGGATGACGGGGAGTTTATTGATGCAGCAAGACATTGTCTCAGATGTCGACCAGCAGAGTGGTACAGTCTGGGCGTACAGGCCGTCTCAATAAGACTGCGTATGGCCGTGAAACGGAACGGAGATTATGTTGAAAAATAGGGATCTGTAGCCACAAGAGTGGGGAATAATATGGTGTATTGGAAACCTTAAAAAACCAACGTGCTTTCAGAAAAAGAAATAGGTTGCATTACTTATTGTAAACCACTCACAGAATGATTTACGAGGAAGGTTTGTGTACGTAATGTATAAATGTTTCATGAAAATTGACAGAATTTTGATGTATTATGGTTCTCCACCACAGTGAAAACGATTCCATTGCCATCTAGCGGTGAATGGCAGAACGTCTTGGACTTCAGCGCCAGACTGGAACGAACAAGCAGTACCAGGAGACTGATACGACCTAACACCGACAGGCAGACACGGGCTACCATGAGTTCCTAAACGACCTGCGATGTTGGGTGTACCATATGTTAAGCCGAAAAGAATAATTTTTTTGGTATAGAGTTAATGTTTGAGGGGTATAAAGGGAAATTACGTAAAAGGTCGCACAGGAGATGCGCCTCACACCGTACTGTCGCTGCAGTTGGGCGGCTGTAACTCGTGCTCAACTGGCACTGAAGTCAAGTGGACCGAGTAGGCGGTAGCGCTCACCTCCCCTCATTGCCACTAGATGCCACTCCAAACGCCAATTAAATATGGAACTGAGAACATTTATACCTACTGAGAACATTCCTGGCATGCATTGCTTAACTCGTTTAAGGCAGGTGTGGCCAAGAATTGGCTTGTGATCCATGCCTCGCTGCACACTTGCCCCATCGCCATGGCACGTTGTCGGTGGAGGGGGGAGAGGGGGAACTTCGAAGCACTGCATTTAAATGGCACTGCAGTCAAGCAGCATACGACTTGGTTTTATATTTCACAAATTGCGACTGCAAAGATAACAAACAAAACAAATTTTCAGTACTATTTAATTATTTTTGGCTCGCTGTAGACATAATACAATTTTTAACTGATAAAAACTAAATTCGTACGGACAGACACATACAAGTTCACCCGTTTTTGCACTTAGATTGTTATGTAATCAAGACTTATTTAATTTCAGAATCGTAAAAAGGTCTTTCTCACAATAGTCTTTCACGAAAAGTCGTTCCAGGCACGCCACTTGTCTTAACCAACATACTTTGCACTAATATATAAAGTCTCCATTCTCTTCGTTAATTTCCATGGAAAAATGTTGAAACTGACAGCAGAATACTGCGTGCAACTATAGTTCAATTCTTTTATCTTGGCGGCTCGCGCATGCCCGCCCAGACGCGGGAGATTGCTGCGTTGCCATTTGCACGCGCAAGGGAAGAAGCGCCATAGTATAGTATAGTTCGCAAACTTACGTTTATGGGGGAGCGCGCAGTTTATGAAGCCACCACGGCCGCATTAACCCTTTCGCTGCTACAGAGACGTGCTCCCCACATTCCGCGCTGTGCGCGATTTTGTCATCACTACACTGCTCGCCTGTGCAGACACATGGTGTTCCGACTGCTTTGACACACTTATCATTCGATTTCACAAAAACTATTTGGCCCAAAAGTTTGATTTTTACACATCTTCTTGACAGATACCTTCCCCCCATAAATGACAAAATTTTGTTTCGATGTTCCACGCAGTTATTGAGCAGCATTAAATGTAGTAAACCATTGCACGAAATTTTGAAGAGTTTGCAGAGGTAAAAGTCCACAGCGCATACTTTCCGTATGGTCGGTTTTAGTTGCCACTAAAAATTTCAAAAAATTAAATTCAAACGAATAAAATTCATGAAGTAAGACACTTCGATATTGTTTTTAAATAAAGAAAATATTAAGCACCAAACAAGGTTTGAACTCAGAACCTTTTCCTTAGCATCCCTACGCCTTACCCATTACGCCTACGCAGGTCGGCAGTCAATACAGCACCTGGAGGAGTTTAACGAATCACGCAAAATACCGACAAACACTGATGGTATGACTATGAATTACTCACGTTTCGTCGAAGTACAATAGGAAATAAACAATTACCGCTGTTCTTTATTGCGAAAAAACGGTTAGTGAGAATGAGTTTCCTTGCTGTCGCCTGAATTAGGAGGCTTATTGCTTCTTTGGTTTAATTAATTAATAGAATATGGAGCAATTGGTATAAAGAATAATTTTTCCAAACTTTCTTTTATAGAAAGTCTGCTATCAAGACATTACTTTTGTTCAATTACTTGATTTATGACTGAACGTTTCTAAAACTGAAGACACTCGTCCGTGCTCTGCACTGCAGTCGAGCTCTGGCAACGTCGTTCTCTGTTCATTGGCTGACTGTGTTTTGTGAGGTCAGATGCGCAGAACGAACCTAAACTCGGCCACCGTCGTAAATGACACGCACTTTAGACAAGTTTTGCTCTTCGTACCAACAATTTCCTCACGTGCTGCCTGCCTGAAAACTTAGCAAAAAGTGCTCTTTATTCTACAGAACAATGACTCCCATAAGTATATCATTGTAATTCAGCCGTGCGTGCCTCGTGCCGCGCGGGATTAGCCGCGCGATCTAAGGCGCTGCCGTCATGGATTGTGCGGCTGGTCCCGGCGGAGGTTCGAGTCCTCCCTCGGGCATGGCTCTGTGTGTTTGTCCTTAGAATAATTTAGGTTAATTAGTGTGTAAGCTTAGGGACTGATGACCTTAGCAGTTAAGTCCCATAAGATTTCACACACATTTGAACATTTTTTTGCGTGCCTCGTGTTCGTGCCATCTCTTATTCAACATCCTGTTTTTTTATCGTACCTCCACGTTGTTATGTTAGTTTCTATTACTGGTGTCACTGAGTTGTTGCTTCGCCTACCCGTGAGCGGCAGCAGCAGCGCTTATCGCTATAAACCCTGCCGTATTATCTTTGCTGGACTGCTATTACTTCCCGGTCGTCGTGTGTCGACCAGTCAGTTGGAACGCGGCAGCAGTTAGTTCGGACCAGGCAGTGTTGGAGTTGGCACACGGCACAAGTTCAGTGGGGGCGCGGCAGCGGTGAGGTCCGGACCGCCATGACTCTCCCGACGGTTGCCGACACACGTGATTGGAGTGGCGAAGACTTTGGTTGGTCGTCGGTCGGTCGTCTTGCCGGACGACGTGTATTTGGCCGGCGATCGCTTATGGGTTGGCTGTGTGTGCCGACTCGTGATTCGTCCCTGTGATTGTACAGTCACTGCCGTTAGCATTGTCTAGTTCTTTGTCCAAGTGTTCGTGAAACTGTGTGCAGTTTGTGTAATTTTGACTGGGAAGTTATTTTGAATGTGGAGCAGCTACTCCACGCCAACTGACCTACTGCTCAGAGCCAGTACGCCGACAACATTTAAAATAACTTCTTTCGCCGAAAGAACGCAATGACAGCTCTCTGCTTGGAACACACTTGCGTTACAGACGCCATTTTGAAGGCTACGTACGGCGCCGCATCCTGTCGGAACTTCATGAAACTCCAGTGGCTGAATCGGAAATATTCCACGACGCCTCACAATATATTCCGCATTTTCTCAACCAAAACCGGCCGAGAAAAAAAGTGGTGCATTACTCACTGACCGTCCCTACTACCTATTAGAGGAAAGCGCATCGGTATCTCTGCAGTAACTTCTGAGGTTAGCCCGAACATCCACACAGAAACTGTGGCGTTGACTTGATGGGTCTTTCTGCCTGTTCGTGCACAGTACTTTAACTGGTTTACGTTGAGGACCAACCACCAACCCCTGCACTGAGCATCGCCCTCCGCACGTCCTCCTGCATATCACTGAAGTTTTCTAGCAGTGTGACTTCTCTGTATACAACAGCATCTTCCGCGACTGACGATTAATTGCAGAGTTGCGCTACCGTTATTACATCATTGAGCTGTCTTGAGAGCATGTTTTGACACATTTTTCAGTAGGAGATAATCGTTTGCACTTTGGTCTGTGTTGCAGACAAAGCTGAGAATCAAGTTACATTTAATTCTTAATAACAACAATATGCGACAACGACTTACAAATACGTATAAACATGGCAGATATTCTTCCGCTGCTAATATTTGTAGGGATCCATACATTTTGCTGATCCGGATTGTGAAAATGATTTGAATAAGTAACTGTTTAATCTTGTGAAACGCAAGTTGGAGCCTGATCCCGTTGCGACGCTATTGCCCACCCTCCAGTGTTGATTTGTGGAGCAATAATAAGTCAAAAATAATGAAGAAAGTACTAGTAAAAACACGTAAACTATGGAAATGCTGTGAAAATGACATTGTTCGATTATGCCAACAATTAGAATTGCTATGCAAAAAGAAGTAATAGAACTTAGGCAAAAGAATAAAAAGTTACAGGGTCTGCTCCCCTGGTGTTATGCTGAGTTACTTAATGTAAAACTTCTCCAAAAAGTTGCTGGAGGCTCATTTTCTGATTATCGGCATCAAGTTATTATGAAAGGATCCGGTAACTGTGCTTCAGTTCCTTACTGCTGGACATGATTCGATAGACCTCAGAATTCAAAAGCCCTGCACGAGCAACAGATGGAATGAGTGACTTGCTCGGGAACTATACGTCTCCGAAAGAAATCCATTCGATGTACGTGCATTTATTACATAGTGTTCGCTTCGCTTGAAAAATTAAAATTAATCTGAGATGAATGAAGAGATTAGCTCTATTTTGCAACGACTCATTATATTGTTCATATATTTTCACATCAAGGATAACGTAGTACATTTTCTAATTGTTTAGTACAATGACCATACACCGGAAAAGAAGCTTTACCTGTGGTTGAACATACAGGTTGTTTCAAAAACGACTTTACAAGTTTAAAAATCCATATAAATTTATTGAAAGAAGATACAGAGCTGCTTTTAGTGTTCTTTTGTAGGGAAACGTGAAGTTTTTTTTTTACCTTAAAGTAAAGATGTTGTATGTGGCTTCCGGTGGTTTTCCTGCACGCATCCTATCGGAAGTCAATTTCTTCCCAAACTCGCTGTAGCATTACAGGTGTATCTTGCTCAGTGGCAGCGTAAATTCTTGCTCTAAGTTCAGGTAGAGAAGCCGGCACAGTAGGTACTAACACGATAACACGATATCCTTGATGAATCCCCCCCCCCCCCCGAAAAAAAAGTGGTCTCAGGTCTGGGGAACGTGAGGGCAATCCATTGACCTGGAAATCGGTCACTGAGAAAATCCCGGGTGTCAGCCAGGCAGTGGGGTGGTGAACCATCTTGCATGAAGTAAACATTTCATTCTTGGTCATCCGCATTGACCTGTGGTATCAAAAATTATTGTATCATATCCAGGTACACTATCCCGTTGATGATTCTCTCACGGGAAAAAAGGGACCGTACACTTTGTTCTTGCTCAGTGGACAAAAAACGTTCAGTTTAGGGCTATCGCCAACTTTTGCTATGTTTGATGTGGTTTTCACTGTCCCAGATCCTTCAGTTATGTGTGTTAACCTTGCCACTTAAGTCAAAAGTCCACTCGTCAGAAAAGATGATTTTGTCTAATAAATTTTCATCCTCATGTAACCGATTTAACGTAGCCGCTCAGAAATTTTTGCGAGCATTTTTATCAGTGTTTTTTGTTGACTGTACGATCGTCAGTCTCTACAGTCTCAAAACAGTCGTATGTGAGATTTGCAGTTCGCGAGATGCATGTTGGGTCAGTTTAATAAATCTGTTGACAAAACGTTGTCTCACTCGCTCAACGACGTCGTCAGATGTGTTTGGACGATCTGATGATTTCCCATATCTTATCGAGTACCCAGTTTCTACAAAACATTTATGTCACTCATAAGTTTTAGCCCTACTAGGAGGACCTTTAGCGTACTTGGTACGGAAGTTGCATTAAACTGTTGTCGCCGACTTCGATTCTTCAAACCAAAACACACAGCAAGAACGCTCGGGTCCAGTGAAGACAGCCATCTTTCTTGCAACTGCCGCTAGCGCTCCTTACGTTGCGATTCGGCGCTAGCTGACTACACAAGACAAAACTTGATGTATTTCCCTACAAATTCTCACTGTAACCACCTGTAACACTCCCGTTTAATCTACTGACTTATCCCGCTCGATCGAAATCTGATAGCAGCCCAAATAGATATTAATTAATGTGACCGTGTACCTAATGGGGCTGGCAATCGGATTGGACTGCTACGGAGTTGTTACATTCCATCTTTGTCCTTCTCGAATGCTGTAATAATAAAATGTCTGGTGGCAAGAAGAACAACAACACAGCTTCATTAATCAACGACCTATATTCATCACTAAAACACAAAGTAAGGGGACAGCTACTACCTTCGTCGTACAGAGTTAATAACGGCTAATCTCAGCGCGCGACCGCTACGGTCGCAAGTTCGACTCCTGCCTCGGGCATGGATGTGTGTGATGTCCTTAGGTTAGTTAGGTTTAAATAGTTCTAAGTCTAGGGGACTGATAACCTCAGATGTTAAGTCCCATAGTGCTCAGAGCCATTTGAACCATTTGTGACTGGATATTTGTCCACTGTTTATTAGATATACTTACATGGATATGATTGATAACCTGCATCCTTTTAGAACGAAATTAGAATTATATATTATACCTTCAGCTGCTGACAGGCGTTGATATATATCATTGGGAACAGGTGAAAAAGTGTGCCACGACCGGGACTCGAACCCTGGATCTCCTGCTTACATAGCAGACGCTCTATCCATCTGAGCCACCGAGGGCACAGAGGATAGAGCGACTGCAGGGACTATCTCGCGCACGCCTCCAGCGAGACCCACATTCCCACCGTATATGTCCACACACTCATTACTCGTGGAAGACATTCTTACAGAGTTCCGTAAGAGTTCGGGTAATATGTTTGCATCCGCACAGAAGAAGAAGGTCATGTCCGATATTGCCAGAACCTTGCCACGACGTTCTTCTTCTGTGCGGATGCACACATATTACCCGAACTGTTACGGGACTGGCTAAGAATGTCTTCCACGAGTAATGAGTGTGTTGGGTAGGGACTCTACGAATGTTGTGCATGGACGTATAAGGTGAGAATGTGGGTCTCGCTGGAGGCGTGCGCGAGATAGTCCCTGCAGTCGCTCTATCCTCTGTGCTCTCGGTGGCTCAGATGGATAGAGCATCTGCCATGTGAGCAGGACATACCGGGTTCGAGCTCCAGTCGGGGCAAACATATTCACCTGTCCTCGTCAATATATATCAATACCCGTCAGCAGCTGAAAGTATAATTTATAATTCTAATTTATCAGAAGTACTCCGTTGTAGATAACTATATGATCCACTAAAAGTCTGAGGTTACAATTGATATTGTTTTCCAGGTTATTAAAATTAATGATACTTAAAAGTGAATACAGCGATTACAAAGAACTATAGCTATTTAACATGTAGCTATATATCATTAAGAATTACACAGAATGCAAAATAAAGATGAAAATATTTTCACATTCACTCTAGGTGTTCTATCGGACTTGCCTTAGTCATATGTTCAGCATCTAGATGATATATCATTTCACACCGCATACACTGAAGCACTTGTGGAGTCAACAATGTGAGGCTACTACAAATGTACGTATAGAGTTCTGGAACGGTTTTTAGCAAAAGAGGAACATACACAATGTCAAGTAACAAAGCAGGGCAGGGGGAAATGGAGTGGGGTGCACCAAGGAGCCCAAGTGTGTAACCTAAGACCAGATGTGTAACATTACACTGGAAGAGATAAGATTTTTACTTCACTCAGAACTAACAGTCATAATCTACTAACGTCTTTCACACAACCCCACAAAAGGAAACCCACGCATGTCGCGTCTGGAGATCTAGGCAGCTAAGAGCAGAGCACAGCTTCATCTTGTCCTGTGTGTACAGTCCAACCTCTATACCTCAATATGTGGGTTCCCCATCTTGCTGTAAGGTGTAATCCATAAAATCTGTACAATTCTGTGCCATCTGTAATTTCTCAAGCATATCCAGCGAAGTTGTTGTTGAATCAGGTAAGTCGTTAAAGTATAATTGATCGTACAATTGTTGCGCTGATGTCGCAGACAACACTAACTTGTGGAGTGACACGCCGATGTTCAGTTACAGATGAAAACTTTTCTGTACCTTGTATTCGAATATCGTGGTGCTTTATCTTGTCACTTGTGTTGAAGGTTGCCTCATCGCTAAATATGAGATGCACAGCAAATGTCCCGTCTGCCAAAACTTACAGTATTTCGATAGTCTAATTGCGTACATTTGACGAAATCTTCCTCTTTTAATTCCTGTTGAATTTGAGCATTTTAATCTTCAGCTTCATTCTGCGAAAAAGTCAAACTGTTGCTTGTGGTATTTGTAGCTCTCTCCTTAAAATTCAGTTTCTGGGTCTTGTAATGGAAATTTCTCCTCTAACATTACTTCTCCTCAACAGTAGTTGCCGATACCAGTATTATTTTTCGAATTTAGGACAGGTCAGTATTATCTCAATTGCTTTTCTGAAAAGTTTCATATAATTTCATATACAGTATGTCACATTAAAAGCTAAAATTTATGAAAAGGATTTACTTTATAAAATATTTTACTTGCGGTGTTAATCGATAAGTAGTAGTTCTGAGTGTAAAGTTAAAATTATTTTCTTTAGAAACATTTGAAATCACGAATTGTTGGCAGATGTAAAATTTCTATCATTTCTTAAGCCATCCTGTACTTTTTACTATGTTTATTTCTGGATTCATTTATGAGATAATAATCGAAATTAATAATGTAAAGGAAACTAGTACAAATTCATTTGTTAAGAAAAATTTTAAACCCTTTGGAATATCGATATTCCGCAGAGTGTGAGAGTCGTAAGCTTAGCTCCGATGTGGTCGAACTTATTTTTGTATATTTGTGCGAACAATGTAATTTCGGCTTTGTTAATGCGAAAAATCAAAATAGTGTATGATATACTAAAATGTGAAAAAATATATTTATGTACAAGATCCTGCTACAACAATATTCAAATTTATTTAGTTCAAATCTTAGTCTTCTGTGAGCCGACTGTAAACAATGGTGAAAATGGGTTTTCTTTTTGTGATTTCTTGTTAAGAAGTATGAACGGAAACCACATGTAAGACCTCAGCGTTCCTTGCGCACCTGAATTGCCGTCTAATTTGGCGCGTTTGCAGTTTCTTATCTTTCGATTGAGACAGCGTGGCGTATTGGTAGCGTGGCGTGTTGGTGTGCAGTGAAGGCTATGGAAATCTGCAAAGTGTGCAGAATTCTTGGCCGTTTCTTTTTCAGAACATGGACAGTAGTGGTCCAAATGCACTTCCCTGTCTACAGAGACCAGAAGGTGCCCCTTGCCCGACTCATGGTCTCCATTTGCTGCTTCTATCCTCCTGCAGCTCCACAGAGACCTCCGCACACGGGCTCAGGACTAGCGTCTCAGGAGGGCAGAGCAAAAATCCTGAGTCGGTATCGGAGTTGAGATTCTGCAAATTTTCGGACAGCGTTGGTCACATTGCTAGGTGGAGAACCTGACGAGGCTGATGAGCACACTAGTGGGGCCCCAATGACGGCTGTCGGAAGTTGGCGTGCGCGCCTCTGCCGGCACGAATCCCGGGAAACGGGGCCACGCCGCACAAGGTCGCGGGTCGATCGTGCGACGACGCTACGTCGATACTCCGGTCGATATCTGAGCTGGGCGGCCGGCCAACGGAAAGGGGAACCCCCTGACAGGTTTACACTCTTTAAATGAAGCACGCGGATGTTCCGAGTACAGAATCAGGATCAGAAGCGCTATCAGTTTGTTCTCTGATGGTGCTGTTTTCTGGCACAGAGTATCAGCAACAGCCCATCGTAAGGAAAACCCAGAAAGACTTGGACAAAATTTTACTTGGTGTATTGAATGGCAGCCCTCTTTAAATCTGAATAAGTGAAAACCTACAAAATGGTTCAAATGGCTCTGAGCACTATGGGACTCAACTTCTGAGGACTGTAGCGCCTGGAACCGCACGGCCACTCCGGCCGGCTGAAAACCTACAAAGAACACCTTAAAAATATTAGAAGCTCAAAACACGGACTAATGTTATTACGAAATTGGCGGTAGTTCCTGGGGTGTAGATGCATCAACTGTACGAACAGCAACAACATCAATAGTCTACACCACTGAAGAATACTGTCCTCCTGTGTGGCAGAGAAGTCACCATACTAACATGGTAGACGTGCAGCTCCACTATACCATGCGTATTATCATTGGGACATTAAACTCTACCCAATACCATGGCTCTCCGTGGTTGTCAACGTAGCACGGCCAAAACTAAGACGGCAAAAGGCATCTAGTAAAGAATTGGAAAAAATTACACAAATAGATGACGCCAAATGCCTACCCATTCAAGAAGTCATTAGAGATTTACCAAATCATCGACTGAAGTCACGAAACCTTATATGGAATAGCAGCTACATAAGAGGAGAGGATAGCTTCAACTTTAAAGACGCTTGAAAAAAGGAATGGGAGAACTCAGTCAGTAATTATCACCTTATAGCTGACATCTGAAAAGCACTAAAAGGGTTCGACTTTGCTAGGAAAGACTTGGTTAAGCTCAACCGTATTCGAAGTGTCCACACTAGACGCAATGCCATGCTCTATAAATGGGGATTCGTAGATAACCCAAGCTGTAACTGTGGAGCACCTGAGGAAACTCTGGACCACACCACAAAAGAGTGCCCTACTAGGAAATTCAGTGGATCAGAAGAATACTATATAGAAGCCACACCTCCATCTACGAAGTGGATCCAAGTCCTGGACACCGATGTGTAACAAACAGTTTCTAGTCCTGCATGATACATGTCATATTTCTGTATATTATATCACATTGACCAGTTGCATGTATAAGAAATATTTTATTCACTAGTTCATTATTCTAAAAATATTTGTATATATATTCCTGTGCACTGTAACGACAATTTTTGTATATATGCTGCTGGCACGTCATACGATAAAGGCCCAAAGGCACCGACCGGCCGCCGTGTCATCCTCACTCAACAGGCGTCACTGGATGCGGATATGGAGGGGCACGTGGACAGCACACCGCTCTCCCGGCCGTATGTCAGTTTACGAGACCGGAGCCGTTACTTCTCAATCAAGTAGCTCCTCAGTTTGCCTCACAAGGGCTGAGTGCACCCCGCTTGCCAACAGCGCTCGGCAGACCGGATGGTCACCCATCCCAGTCCAACAGCGCACAACTTCGGCGATCTAACGGGAACCGTTGTTACTAATGCGGTAAGGCCGTTGGCGTGAAAATACGCTAGAATTGATACTTCTTTGGTGTGGACGCGTCCTACGGACACTGCCCAGCTCACTCTCCAGGTTAGTCCATCATCTCAAAAAAATGGTTCAAATGGTTCCGAGCACTATGGGACTTAACTTCTGAGGTCATCAGTCCCCTAGAACTTAGAACTACTTAAACCGAACTAACCTAAGGACATCACACACATCCATGCCCGAGGCAGGATTCTAACCTGCGACCGTAGCGGTCGCGCGGTGCTAGACTGTAGTGCCTAGAACCTCTCAGCCACCATATATCTCAGTTTCAAAGACCAGACACAGCTTGGAGACCAAAATTACGGTGGCTGGGCACTATAAATGCAGATTTAAAATCAAGAAAGCTAAATTCTAGGGAAGCGTTAGGTCGTACGAAATGGCGAGCATGCACCAAAAAAGCGGGCTCCATTCCAACAGGAAGGCGCCAGGAAGAAGAAGGAGAGAAAGAACGCTTTTACTAGAGAGAAAGGATCTGACAGTAGCCGATTACAAGATTTGTGGTGAACATCTGGAGCACGTCAAATAGTCTGAGTATTTATGGGGAATACTAAGAGCATATAAAAGAGCTTAACAACATATATCAACCCCAACACAATATTACAGATAAAAAGCAGGTAGCAGATAAAAATGAGGTGGGTTATACATATAATAATACGAGAAGAATTTGACGGAGTACTGAAAGCACGTTGGGTAGACGACATTCCCTCGGAATTAATTCCATGTGAGAGCCAGAAACTATTTCACATCCTGTACACGATACAAGAGGCTGTGCAAATACACTCAAGCTTCAAGGAGACTGTAATAATTCCAGTTCCAAACAACGCAGGTGCTAATAAGTGTGAGTGTTAGCGAAACGTGGTTGAAAAATACTTCGTGAATTATGTACAAAAGAATATAAATCTGGCAGAGGCCGAACTCAGCAAGATCCGATTGGTTTCCGGTGAAACACAGGAACACGTGAGTCTCTACAAGTTATATTAGAAGATACGTGGAAGAAACGCATATAAATGTTTTTAGCATGTGCAGTTTTAGAGAAAGCTTCGACAGTGTTAGAAGGCACTGTTTCAATTTTTGAAGGAAGCGGGGATAAAATACAGAGAGCGAAGGGGTATCTGCATCTTGCGTAGAAACTAGGCACCAGTTAAGAGTCCTAGAACATGAATGGCAAACAGTAGCTCAGAAGGGAGTGAGAGAGAGTTGTACCTTAGTGTCGATTTTATTTAATCCCTACATGGAGCAAACAGTAAAAGAAACCAAAAGAAAAATCTGGAAAGACAAAGTTCAGGGAGACGAAAAACTTCGAATTTTGCGGATGACATTGTAATTGTGTCAGGCAGGGCAAATGACGGAAGAATTGAGAGGATAATACCCTGAAAATATGTTGTAATATGAATATCAAAAAAATTATAGCAAGAGTGATCGAATGTAATCGAATTATATGAAGCGATTCTAGGGTAATTAATTAGACACTAAAAGTGTTGGTCGAGTATTGCCAGATGGGCATCGAAGTAACTGATGATAGCTGAAACAGAGAGAATATGAAATGCATATTGGCAACTGTAAAAAAAGCATTACTGAAAAAGCGGAATTTTTTACCATTGAATATAAATTTAAATGTTAGGATGTCTTTTCTGAACGTATTTGTGTGGAGCAGGGGTGCTCATCCTTTTTAGGCTTGAGATGTACTACACGAACGAAATGGGATGATGGCTATCATATGCACAGTAACTAAAGTATACGGTAAATTTTGCTCCTGCCGATAACCCCTATATGCTTTGACCCATCACGACATCAAAATGGATGGCGTAAACCACTTATCGAAATCCAATATGCGAAAACACGCCCGTAACAACAATTTCAGCTTTTATCATGACATCACAGAAGTCCGTTTCGCCAGCACGCAAAGGTCACCTCCCAACCTACCGTAGACACCCGGTAATACTCCAGGTCAGTTTGAAACAGCAAGATACATTCCTATAATACATTTTAAATCAGTTACCAACCACTAAATTAATGACGTTTAATAATGTTATTATTTCTTGCCATAAAAATTATCGAACGTTTTATTATAATCATCATATAACTGCGTTGCAATTATGTGGCAGATTAGTAATCAGCTGCCAAATGATACCATACAGTGTAAAACGATTTGAGCTGAAAAATGGACAAATTACTTGTGAATCAATAGGCATAAATTCATCCTTTTTTAAAACTCCAGTTCATCCTTTATTTTCAGTTTTGAATATGTCTCAGTTCAAAATTGTACTTCAGTACAGGATATAATGTCATCGTAAATGCTGTTATTGTTGTTGTTGTTGTTGTTGCTATAGTCTTCAGTCCAGAGGATGGTTTGATACAGCTCTCCATGCTACGCTATCCTGTGCAAGCCTCTTCCTCGACAAGTACCCAATGCGACCTACATCCTTCTGAATCTGCTTAGTGTATTCATCTCTTGGTCTTCCTCTACGATTTTATCCTCCACGCTGCCCTCCGATATTAAATTGTTGATCCCTTGATGCCTCAGAACATGTTTTACCAACCGACCCCTTCTTCTTGTCAAGTTATGCAACAAATTCTTCTTCTTCTCAATTCTGTTCAACACCTCTTCATTAGTTAGGTGATTTACCCATCTAATCTCCAGCATTCTTTTGTTATACGACATTTCGCAAGCTTCTATTCTCTTCTTGTCTAAACTATTTATCGTCCATGTATCACATCCACACATGGCTATACTCTATACAAATACTTTCAGAAAAGACTTCCTGACGTTTAAATCTGTACTGGATGTTAACATATCTCTCTTCATCAGAAACGCATTCCTTGCCATAGCCAGACTATATTTTATATCCTCTCTACTTCGACCATCATTAGTTATTTTGCTTCCTAAATAGCATATCTCATCTACTACTTTAAATGTCTCATTTCCTAATCTAATTCCCTCAGCGTCACCTGATTTAATTCGACTACGTTCAGTTACCCTTGTTTTGTTTTTTCTGATATTCATCTTTTATATATATATATATATATATATATATATATATATATATATATATATATATATATATAATCTCTGCCACCTTCAGAGTTTGAAAAAGAGTATTCCAATCACCATTGTCAAAAGCTTTCTCTAAGTCTACAAATACTAGGAAGTAGGCATGTCTTTTCTTAATCTATCTTCTGAGATAAGTCGTAGGGTCACTATTGCCACACGTGTTCCAACATTTCTGCGGATTCCAAACTTATCTTCCCAGAGGTCGGCTTCAACTAGTTTTTCCATTTATCTCTAAAGAATTCGTGTTAGTATTTTGCAACTGTGACTAATTAAACTGATAGTTCGGTAATTTTCACATCTGTGCTTTCTTTGGGTTTGGAATTATTATATTCTTCTTGAAGTCTGAGGTTATTTCTCCTGTCTCATACATCTTGCTCACCAGATGGTAGAGTTTTGTCAGGACTGGTTCTCCGAAGGCCGTCATAGTTCCAACAGAATGTTGTCTACTCCCGGGGCCTTGTTTCGACTCATGTCTTTCAATGCTTCTTCAAGTTATCACTAGTTCTAATAGAATATTGTCTACTCCCGGAACCTTATCTCGACTTAGGTCTTTTAGTAATCTGTCAAACTCTTCACACTATATCATATCTCCAATTTCATCCTCATCTATGTCCTCTTCTACACTCCTGGAAATTGAAATAAGAACACCGTGAATTCATTGTCCCAGGAAGGGGAAACTTTATTGACACATTCCTGGGGTCAGATACATCACATGATCACACTGACAGAACCACAGGCACATAGACACAGGCAACAGAGCATGCACAATGTCGGCACTAGTACAGTGTATATCCACCTTTCGCAGCAATGCAGGCTGCTATTCTCCCATGGAGACGATCGTAGAGATGCTGGATGTAGTCCTGTGGAACGGCTTGCCATGCCATTTCCACCTGGCGCCTCAGTTGGACCAGCGTTCGTGCTGGACGTTAGACCGCGTGAGACGACGCTTCATCCAGTCCCAAACATGCTCAATGGGGGACAGATCCGGAGATCTTGCTGGCCAGGGTAGTTGACTTACACCTTCTAGAGCACGTTGGGTGGCACGGGATACATGCGGACGTGCATTGTCCTGCTGGAACAGCAAGTTCCCTTGCCGGTCTAGGAATGGTAGAACGATGGGTTCGATGACGGTTTGGATGTACCGTGCACTATTCAGTGTCCCCTCGACGATCACCAGTGGTGTACGGCCAGTGTAGGAGATCGCTCCCCACACCATGATGCCGGGTGTTGGCCCTGTGTGCCTCGGTCGTATGCAGTCCTGATTGTGGCGCTCACCTGCACGGCGCCAAACACGCATACGACCATCATTGGCACCAAGGCAGAAGCGACTCTCATCGCTGAAGACGACACGTCTCCATTCGTCCCTCCATTCACGCCTGTCGCGACACCACTGGAGGCGGGCTGCACGATGTTGGGGCGTGAGCGGAAGACGGCGTAACGGTGTGCGGGACCGTAGCCCAGCTTCATGGAGACGGTTGCGAATGGTCCTCGCCGATACCCCAGGAGCAACAGTGTCCCTAATTTGCTGGGAAGTGGCGGTGCGGTCCCCTACGGCACTGCGTAGGATCCTACGGTCTTGGCGTGCATCCGTGCGTCGCTGCGGTCCGGTCCCAGGTCGACGGGCACGTGCACCTTCCGCCGACCACTGGCGACAACATCGATGTACTGTGGAGACCTCACGCCCCACGTGTTGAGCAATTCGGCGGTACGTCCACCCGGCCTCCCGCATGCCCACTATACGCCCTCGCTCAAAGTCCGTCAGCTGCACATACGGTTCACGTCCACGCTGTCGCGGCATGCTACCAGTGTTAAAGACTGCGATGGAGCTCCGTATGCCACGGCAAACTGGCTGACACTGACGGCGGCTGTGCACAAATGCTGCGCAGCTAGCGCCATTCGACGGCCAACACCGCGGTTCCTGGTGTGTCCGCTGTGCCGTGCGTGTGATCATTGCTTGTACTGCCCTCTCGCAGTGTGTATTTCCATAATATTACCCTCAAGTACATCGCCCTTGTGTAGACCCTCTTTATACTCCTTCCGCCTTTCTGCTTTTCCTTCTTTGCTTCTCTTCTTTGCTAGCCATCCCTGCTTAGTTATTTTGCACTTCTTGTTGACCTCATTTTTGAGACGTTTGTATTCCTTTTTGCCCGCTTCATTTACTGCATTTTTGTACTTTCTCCTTTCATCAGTTAATTTCAATATCTCTTCTAGATTTCCACTAGCCCTCATCTTTTTGTCTACTTTATCCTCTGCTGCCTTCACTATTTCATCTCTCAAAGCTACCCACTCATTTTCTACTGTATTTCTTCCCCCCGTTATTGTCAGTCGTTCCCTAATGGTCTCTCTGATGCTGTCTGCAACCTCTGGTTCTGTTAGTTTATCCAGGTCCCATCTCCTTAAATTCCCACCTTTTCGCAGCTTCTTCGGTTTTAATCTACAGTTCGTAACTAACAGATTATGGTCAGAGTCCACATCTGCCCCTGGAAATTCAGACGGATAGTGGTTGCAGGAAAAGCACACCAGTGCCACTGCATCAAAAGCATTGTATATCAAACGCATTGTTATCTCGTAAGTAAACATTCTTATATTCATAAGTGTTTATACACTGAAGTGACAAAAGTCATGGGGTACCTCCTAATATCGTGCCGGACCCCTTTTGTCCGGAGGATTGCAGCAACTCGACGCGGTCTGAACTCAACAAGTCTTTGGAAGTCCCCTGCACCAATATTGAGTCATGCTGACTCTGTAGCCGTCCATAATTGCGAAAGTATCGCCGGTGCAGGAAGTTGTGCACCAACTGACCTCTCGATTATGTTCCATAAATGTTCGATGGGATTCATGTCGGGCGGTCTGGGTGGCCATACCATTCGCTCGAACTGTGCAGAATATTCTTCAAACCTACCGCGAACAGCGTTGCCTGGTCACGTGGCGCACTGTCATCCGTAAAAATTCTATCGTTATTTGGGAATATGACGTCCACGTATGTCTACAAAAGCTCTGAAAGTAGCCTAATATCCAGAGGATCCACACTATTCCATCTAAACACGGCCTCACCGCTATGGAGCCACCACCAGCTTGCACAGAGCCTTATTGACAACTCGGGTCCATGGCTTCGTTGAGGTCAGTCGAAACCTACCATAAGCTCTTACATACTGAAATCGGGACCCATCTGACTTGTTTTCCAGTTGTCTAGGGCCCAACCGATACGGTCACGAGCCCAGGTAAGGCGGTGCAGGTGGTGTCGTGCTGTTAGCAAAGCCAATCGCGTCGGTCGTCTGCTGCCTATAGCCCTTTAACGCCATATTTCGCCGCACTGTCCTAATAGATACGTTCGTCGTAGGTCCCACATTGATTTCTGCCTTTATTTCACGCAATTTTGCTTGTCTGTTAGCACTGACAACTCAATGCAAACGCTCCTCCTGTCGGTCGTTAAGTGAAGTCCTTCGACCACTGTATAGGCCGTGGTGGGGAGGTAATGCCTGAGACATGGTATTCTTGGCACACTCTTGACACTGCGTATCGCGGAATATTGAATTCCCTAACGATATCCGAAATGCAATGTCTCATGCGTCTAGCTCCAGTTGCCATTCCGCATTCAAAGTCTGTTAATTCCCGTCATCACATCGTAAACTTTTTCACATGAATCACCTGAATACAATGACTGCTTCACCAGTGCACAGCCCTTTTATAGCTTGTGTACTACTGCCATCTGTACACGTGCATATCGCTGTCCCATGACATTTATCACGTCAGTGTGAATGTCTGCTGCATTTTCGTAATGAAATATGTCGATGTAGTCGGCGGAAGTGATCGAAGCATTAACAGCTGAGTCCTTCGCTCGTTTCATCCTTTTACACATTGCTCTAGCTGTTACCCTTTAAATTTTCCAGGCCGTGTCGCCTGCTTGTAAACACTCCGCTACTGTCCTTCTGGGATTGTACTGTTTATATGGAAGCTACTCACACTGTCGAGGGACGATGATTATAATGTGTATAATGGGTATAATTGTTTCACGCTAACGACTGGAAGTTATCTCGGTATTTCTGCACGCACTACCATGTACAACGACCATTTCTGCGTTCAAAAACATGTCAGAGGGTAGTTCAATTTCCTTCGCTTTGGACGCTGTGTTGTTTCTCTATTGTACTCTATCACGCTGGTTGGCCACGTATGACTTCAAGCGCTACGTGATCAATACGTCACGGGTCAAATTCCTTTGACCCGTTATCGCTAGGTTAAACCCGTCCAATAAATTTAAAGTAATGGTGGATGCAACAGGTGGACATGCTGATCGAGAGACACTGTCTCATTGGAAAAGGAACTCTAGAAGAGGTGGATGTATTTTGCTGTCTCTGCTAAGAAGAGGGAAAGAAGAAAGATGAGGGAGATGGAATGCACGAGGTAGGAAAGAACTCCGTAAAAGAAAACAGCTGCTAAAATCAAAGATATAAAGCGTGAGACCATAAAAAGGTTAATTGAAAGAAAAGGTGTATTGAAAGCTGTGTATGGAGCACATTTCTGTGTAGGTGCGAAACATGGATTATGGAAAAGGCCGAAATGAAACGATTACAATTCTCAAAAATGTGGTGTTACAAGAGACTGTATAACAATTCTGAGCCTAATATTTTCCAGTATCCAGGTCCGCTTGTAACCTGCGCGTGACACTGTACTCGTTAAAGCCTGTGCTATGGTAAGTAAGCGGGGTTCACCTTGTGAGAAAGGATTTTCGTATGGATGTCGACCGCGTGTACCTGAACGGTGGCAAATCAGACTTATACCCACTCTGCAATAACAATGATCCGTCGAGCAAGTTCGAAATGCAATTACACGTCAGTATGGACCAAAAGCAACACTGAAGATGATACCAATTTAATAATAATACGGTCGCCAGCCTAATTAGGCATTAACTGAGTTTCCTCCCTGTACAAGTTGGTATATATTCATGCAAAACAACAAGTAGTAACACTGCATAATATAGTAGAATTTTAGAACCAGAAAATCTATTGAACTGATAGTTTCACGTTCTGTACTGATATGGAAAAAACCATGAATGCATAACACTACACTATAATGTATACTACAAAACTTTATACTGTCTATTAATCTGATTAAAATCGGATATAGGTTACCCTAGAAATAGCACTTTCGAGCCACACACCAAATGTCAATTCTGATAAAGACAAAACACTGATAAATTTTGACTTTTATATTGACTTTAACTTTTGCTGGTCAAACCAATTTAGAACACTTCAGAATTCAAATGGATAAAAATTGGGGGGGGGGGGGGCTCCTTGAAACTGTTATGATCGCTATATAAAAAAAATGGTTACTGAATTTATTATGCGTTCAAGATTTCCAGTATATAAGTTACTACTCTTTTCATCTTATTTACTGCTCATTTAAATACCTTTATATCTGTCTAGAGATAATTAAACTTCATTACTATATCAATATTAAAGTTATCTTTCAACTTCGTTAGACCTTCGTTATTAATTTACTGGTTCATTAACAAAACACTTCTTTAAACACCATTCTAACATAGCTAGGACTGCAAATAATTATTATTAACACAAAATTTAATTTTTCATTTTGGGACACTCGCATTGCACAATATTTGGAAAGGACCCTGTCTAGATTAGTTGTGAGGATAATTAAATGATGGGAAAGTTCTGGTAAAGTTTAGGTTATTATTGCACCAAACAAACACAGTTCACTCTCTGATCCACACGAATGCAGTACTAAAAGTTTCAACCTGCTAGTATCGATGCGGCGGTTGGCGGGCGGCGAGATGGCGAGGCACAGAGCACACATACAACCACAGCTATGGCTCTTGATGTATCGGCACTTTAATTCTTCTTAGCGTCGCAATACTTTTCCATTTAGTGCCTATGGAATTTTACCATTCTGTGTGGGATTCGAAACGGCATACCCGAGGCTCAGTGAAACTACGTCTTCCAGGAGAGCCTCCTCGCTCCAGAAGGTGTTGCTCAGACCAATGCCAAACTCCAACTACTACTGCTGAGCCCGTTGTGCCGTGCAGTGCCCGCGTGCATTTCCCCGCGCTCGCCTGCCATCCACCTTTTACCGCTCCCCTACAGACAGGGTATTCACCAGAGGTTTTGCATTCTACATATCCTAACACATTGCCTACGTATGGACCAGACGCACAATTACAATTTCAAACATCTTACAACAGTTTCAACATTTTTTACATTTCAATTCTATTACAATATTGCTTGACATTTGTCATAAACATTAATATTCACATTGAAACTTGTTTACAGTTTTCTTAACATAATGACATGAAACAAAAAAGAAATGAAATCAGAACATCAATTACTCAAGTTTAACAGAAAATCAGATGGAAAAAATATTATTTATATGTACAATAGTACAACGTCGTTGTTGTTACACGCTGCGAAAGACAAGTGACAAGAAAAATACCTAATATAGTACATAATAAGTCGGAGAGAGTGAGAATAGTAGAGCACGTTTTACCAGGTGAGTCGTTGCTGAGGTAATGTAGTTGAAGGAATAATGAAAGAAATAGTCATAGGGTCTGGCATAAATATGTACATGATGTTTAAAAAGATTTTCAGTATGATTTCAGGAGACAGTGCTAGTCAAAACTAGAAATGAGGCTCTAAACATACACTACAAAAAAACTGAAGCACACTGGAGAAATGGTCGCACCTGAATGTATTTTCATGCACGTACGTGCATAGGCAGGTATGTAAGTACTTTGATTACAACAACAGTCGAGAAATTTTGTTACTTTGACAGGTTTCGGCTTATGTTAAAGCCATCCTCAGATTTTTTGGACCGCCTATGGCTGGTGGTGGTGCCTCCTCGGTTTTTCACATGATACCACGGTGTACTGTGTACGATATTGGTATCACATGGAAAACCGAGGAGCCGCCACCACCAGCCATAGGCGGTCCAAAAAATCTGAGGATGGCTTTAACATAAGCCAAGACCTGTCTTAATAAACAAGTGTTATTGCGATCTCGACTGTTATTAAGTCTAACGAAGATATAGCACCTGATCGCTGCGCTCCACGGGCAATGTTGTCTAAATTTGTGGGTATGTCAGGTGATTAGAGCTGAAATTCTTTGTGACAGGTAGAACGGCCAATACAGTGCTTCTGTGTGGTTTCTATGTCCATAAGGATGTACTATATGAGGCGTAAACAGTGTCATATGTTGTCTGATGACTGTGGAGGACACGGATACATTGCGTACATATTATTGCTCAGAGATATCAGCACCTGACAGAGTTTGTGGTTCTTCATTTGGCGGGCTGGTCGGATCGTGCAGTATCCTGATTTGTGAGGCATTCGGAGGTAATTTTGGACTGCATGGTTCAAAATGGCTCTGAGCACTATGGGACTTAACTTCTAAGGTGATCAGTCCCCTAGAACTTAGAACTACTTAAACCTAAGGACATCACACACATCCATGCCCGAGGCAGGATTCGAACCTGCGACCGTAGCGGTCGCGCGGTTCCAGACTGTAGCGCCTAGAACCGCTCGGCCACTTCGGCCGGCTGGACTGCATGGGAATGTGAGAACAGACATACTCATCGTCAAAATTCCCGTCGACCGCGTATTTTGCACCAGACACAATGTAATCCCTTCAAATCTGCACCTACTATCCGAGAACAAGTAACGAAGTCCATGCAACATTCTGTGCAACCAGCGCCATTGGTCGGAGAGCATGAGCAAACTGGAATAGGGAATCACTGTCCCATGCGTAAGGCATACGATAACACCACATCACAAACCGCTCCGTTTGGAGTGGCGTCGTGGCCGGGAAGCATAGACTGCTGATAAATGGCATCACATTGTTTTCAGCGACGAATCGCGCTTCTTCACGATAGCGGATGACCATCGTCCGTGAATAAGTGGTGACCTGGTGAGGGGTTCCATTCTTCCAATGTTCTCGATGGGCACAGCTACGATACTTCACGTTCATGGTGTTGGGAGCCATTGGGTACGACTTCACGTCACGCCTGTTAGTGACTGAGGGAGCTCCTATAAAACGACGGTACATCATGGACATCCTCAGTCATCATGTGTTACCTCTCAAGCGTCAGTATTGTGGTAACATATTTCAACAGGAAAATGCTCGTGCTCACATGGTACGTCTCCATATGAACTGTTGGCGTGATTTTGAGGTATTCTTGTTGTCACCAATATCCTCAGATGTTTCTGCGACGAGACACGTGTGGGACGACCTCGGACGAAAATTCCGTCCCAGTGTCAGTATCCAGAAGTTGCGGACCTGCTTCCCTCATGCGATAGCACAGCGGCTTTCCGACACGCCTTCCAACCGAATCAGTGCGTACATCCAGGATAGAAAGTGTGCTACGTCGTACTGATAAGTGGGCTCACACTGCCAAGTTTTCTGTAAATGTGACTGGATATTGTAATCACTCAAATAACATCGCACATCCTCTCACCCCGTGAAGTTTCTTTTCGTTTATTCCCTCCCCCCTCCCCCCCCCCCCCCCCCTACATGAGTGCTTAACTTTTCTTGTCACTTGTATGTGTGGAAGTCAAAACTAACCGAAATATGAACGTATCTATCGTGTAATACCCTTCTATCTGCTGACACTATAGGTGGTGCTGATTGTGCGTACCAGTATTTGTTGTAAGTCCTCTTCCTCAAAGAATCGCGACCTCGTGCGAAAACACTTGGCTGCTCTCGAATCTGTGCATAGGCATGGCACAAACGCTATAAGTTGTCGATGGGTGTAGGGTAGACTAATGACTTTAAATGTCTCCATAACCGCAAATCGGAGGCATTAAGGTGAGATGGACAGGTAGGAAATGCTGCTACATCTCCTCGGCCAGTTCATCGCTCATTAAACGGATGTGTTAGGTACTGTCACGAAGTATACAGAAAGTGGGACGGTGCCCCGCCGTGCATAAATCACATCCATTGTCTTTCTACAACGGTAGAATTTGTACTAGCACTGGTAATTTTTGGCGTAAAAGTTTTGATAAACCTATTAACCTGTCCGACAAAATGTGTGGCCACTGATGTCTGTCACCACAATTCTAGTTCACATGTCAGTCCTAAAGAAAAGCTGATGCTCGCTTTCACGGTCGGTTGAGAATTTTCACCTGCCCAGAGGTGTTTATTGTGGTAGTTTATTTTTCTACTGTAGGTGCATCGCATCTCATCCACAAATAAAATGCAAGCTGTGAACTCCAGATTGTCGTCTTTCTTTCAAGGGTTAGGTTATTGCCTTTTTCGAACTGACAGACCAGATTACTTTCATTTTTTCCGAGGTCTTCCAATATCCCTTTTCCTATTCGGCTGGCAGTTCAGGATGTTCTGGGGATTTCTATGACCGGGTATTCTCATGAGATTTTGTCTCCAACTACGACGATACTACTGAATTTTTCCATACATATTGAAAATACTTGATTCTGTAAAAAATATATCGATTTCTAAGTATGTTTTTTCTTGTACAGCCCTTTGTCCGGCACAGGAACCTCATCTCTGCTGTCTGAATTAATGTTTGTTATTATTTTTATTTATTTATTTTATTGGTAACCCAAATTTCTGTTCAATACGATAAAACAGATGTTGCCACCACTTTACAGAATTTCATTGTGGACTCTTTTCGTACTTCATGGCTCAATGTTATGCTAATGGTACCAGAGACAGTTTAGAATTTGTCTGTTTTATTTTCATCATCGGGACAAAATCAAAACTTATTTCACAAACTAAGTGAATGCTTCGAGAGGTCTGTACTAAATCCGAATGATCTAAAGTAGTTTTTGATCTGAATGGAGATTTTCTTTGTAACGCCATTATTTGCATATTATTAATAGAAACAATTAAATTGTATTCGTTGCATATTTCGTTCAGCTGGTATACTGATCTTTGAACGACGTCTTCATTGTTTTGACTAATAGCGATATCATCTCGTACGAAAAGGACATTCAGGCACTCATCATTCTCTACCTTAATTCCTTTGTTTACTTTACATTTTCGTTTACCAAGAATGAAGTGAATGTAAATATTGAGAAGAATAGACGACGACTCACAACCTTGGCTTACACCTTGGTTAAAAATATTTCTTCTAATTTATTTCTGCGTGTGTTTATTATATTGCGTGTGTTTTGTAGAGTTCACTGCCACTATTAGGTGATTAGGAATCCACATTCAGACGTAATCTTCCTTAGGGTACCACAACTCGCACAATCGAAAGCCTTCTCAAGGTCGATAATGGCCCCATCTGTTTCCAGAATAAATTCTCCTTGTTTTCTAAATGTTGATAATAATAAACACGTTGCTCATTCACGACCAACCTGATATGCATTCATTACGTTCCTCAGAAGTAACAGCTTGATGCAGTTATTCAATATCTTTGATCGTAGTTAATAGGTAGTTTTTAAAAGACTGATGTCACAATATTTTTATAGTCTTTGCGTTTCCCTTTCTCGAAGTGAGATTTCATTTCTCCTCTATACCCTCTGCGTTTTTGGAATTCGCCCAATATTTATTGATTAACTGTAGGAATCTTTTATCTAGTGATCATACTACATATTTAATTAGTTCTGCCGTTTATCCATCAGTTCCGGTAACTTTCCTGTTGTTCATACTCTTCAAAGCCTCTTACAGCCCCTCCGTGGTAATTTTATCTGTTGTTTCGTTGTACGTACTTTTTCTAGTGTAATCATCGGCCTTTTGTGTACACCATAAGTCCATGTAATGATTCATCGATTGCCATTAAGTACAATGTTCAGTGAAGCTGTGTCTTTGTTTCTTCCTTGTTCAGAGCTTCCGTAACTTTCAAGCTGTCTACAGAGTATGTCGTACTCTGACAGGCTAATGAACATGTCCCATAACTCATGGCGTGCCATGCGCACTTTTTATTTCCAGTGTTCCTTTTTATTTGGCGTGTCTCCCAAATCTCTGATGTTTCTGTCTGTAGAAATTTCAGTTCAGCCACTCTTTTGTCTTTAATGGCCTCTCTCATTGCTGTTTTCCAGATTGTGACTCTTCTTTCCCTATAAGTTTTCTTTTTATACCAAGTGCTTCTGAGGCTGCTTTCATGTTGCAAATCTTACTATTATTGCGTTCTACATCGATGTATTTATTGACTGGAACTGGAACAAGCTAGGGCGGATAATCATTTCTCGCACTACATTCCGACAGGAGATTTACTTCGAAGAGCTCATATTGTGGCTTCTTTTCCAGTTTCTTTCTCGCCCCTATTTTGTTATCAACTCCATCCTAGTGCCGAAAAGGAAATCGTTGCCACGTATGTCTAGGTGCAATCTTCTCCGTTTTCTTGAGAGTTTCTGCTACTCGTGTCGTGCTGGAGTATATCGCACTAAACGAGTTTCGCCAGTGAGACGTGGACTTTAAATGTGAAAACCATTCAAAAATTGAGAGCTACTCACCGAGTCATTCAGACGGACATTGAGAATTTCTAGAGATGAATTCTGACTCCACGACTTATCTTAGAAAACTGATAAAGAATGAAAAACCTACGTCGGTAGCATTTTTAGATTTAGAGAAAGCATTTAAGAATGTTGACTGAAATACTGTCTTTGAAATTATGAAATACAGATGGGAGGGACACATAGGTAGGAGAATTTGTCGCAGTTGGACCGAGTTGGCTCTTTGCTTTATCCTAAAAAATAAGAAAAAACAGAGAATTATTTGAAGAAATACAGCGAAAAGTCAGTTCTTTGAACACCTTAATTTTGTGCAAGGACACGTTTAGGGCTTTCATTCATTTTCAACTCGCGTAATACATTTATATCTTCGCCAGTATCCCACTTTTATCGACTGCATTTTGACTGCTGCTGCTGCTCTTTGTAAAATAACAGTTCGTTTGGCTAACATGTATTTCGGCCTGACAATCTGTGTTGTACTGCTAGCTAGGTGCATTTACTCTTGTTCCGTAATTTGTGGCTCTTCTTTTCCTTCTTGATATCCATAGCAAGAGCACTTTTAGGCTCACTGGAGCGCTGATGAAGCGCAGCATTAACCATGTTCGCTGCTAATACGTTTGCTTGTAACGGAAGTTAGACCTGGAGGCGAGTTACTGTCTTCTCCTCATTCTGAAACTACTTCTCTAGGCATATGTTTATAAACACAATATTA
Organism: Schistocerca piceifrons; assembly: GCF_021461385.2. Taxonomy (NCBI): domain Eukaryota; kingdom Metazoa; phylum Arthropoda; class Insecta; order Orthoptera; family Acrididae; genus Schistocerca; species Schistocerca piceifrons. The sequence continues at coordinate 509,285,675 of NC_060144.1, forward strand.
TGTAATCAGTTAACTAGGAGGTTTTTTAATTATTGCATATGCAATTAACATTACCTTTTGGAGTAGTGACTGACACTGACGGAATGATGACTAACTTGCATCGAATATTACGAAAATGATAGGAGATTTTTTTCTCTACAAATTCAGTGCACAGTCACAGTGCTTTAGCACAATTAACTTGGACAAATTGAAGACAGAGAAAACTAGATAGATGAAGGTGTGTAGATATTCAATATGCATATTCAGCAAGCAGTATGGGAAATCAAGGAAAAATTTGGAAGTCAAATTAAAATTGGGTGAGATGAAATAAAAACTTTGAGGCTTCCCAGTGACATTATAATTCAGTCAGGGACGGATGGGCTTGTGTGAGTAGTTAAAAAGATGAAGATCAACAGAAATAAAACAAAGGTAGTGGAATGTAGTCGAATTATATCAGCCGATACTGAGGGAATTGGATAAGGTAATGCGAATCTGCAGGTAATGGACGAGTTGTGCTATTTGGGCAGCAAAGTAACTGATGGTGATCAAGGTAGAGAGTATGTAAAATGCAGAGTAGCGGTAGCAAGAAAAGTATTTCCTAAAAGGAGAAATTTATTAACATCGAATTTAAATGTGTTACAAAGTGCCGTATCGAGCAACTCCCTCTTCCAGCAGTACAGGCGCGACCGCCGGATTGCCGAAGTTCCGAACAACCAGCAACACTACCTCGGCAAGTTTGCACGTAAACAGTATGGCCGATCATAAGACAGCGGTTTGTTTGCGAGTGCAACTTCGACAGACGCCACGGAGACAAGCAACAGCTGCTTCACCACAAAAACCGCTTCTATCGCCGCTGGCAGCATTATGCACTACTGGCCATTAAAATTGCTACACCACGAAGATGACGTGTTGCAGACGCGAAATTTACCCGACAGGAAGAAGATGCTGTGATATGCAAATGATTAGCTCTTCAGAGCATTCACACAAGGTTGGCGCTGGTGGCGACATCTACAACGTGCTGACATGAGGAAAGTTTTCCAACCGATTTCTCATACACAGACAGCAGTTGACGGGCGTTGCCTGGTGAAACGTTGTCGTGATGCCTCGTGTAAGTAGAAGAAATGCGTACCATCACGTTTCCGACTTTCATAAAGGTCGAATTGTAGCCTATCGCGATTGCGATTTATCGTTTCGCGACATTGCTGTTCGCGTTGGTCGAGATCCAATGACTGTTAGCAGAATATGGAATCGGTGGGTTCAGGAGGGTAATACGGAACGCCGTGCTTGATCCCAACGGCCTCGTGTCACTAGCAGTCGACATGACAGACATTTTATCCGCATGGCTGTAACGGATCGTGCAGCCACGTCTCGATCCCTGAGTCAACAGATGGGGACGTTTGCGAGACAACAACCATCTCCACGAAGAGTTCGACGACGTTTGCAGCAGCATGGACTATCAGCTCGGAGACCATGGCTGCGGTTACCCTTGACGCTGCATCACAGCCACGAGCGCCTGCGATGGTGTATTCAACGACGAACCTGGCTACACGAATCGAAAAACTCATTTTTCGGATGAATCCAGGTTTTGTTTACAGCATCATGATGGTCGCATCCGTGTTTGGCGCGATCGCGGTGAACGCACATTGGAAGCGTGTATTCGTCATCGTCATACTGGCGTATCACCTGGCGTGATGGTATGGGGTGCCATTGGGTACACGTCTCGATCACCTCTTGTTCACATTGACGGCACTTTGAACAGTGGACGTTAAATTTCAGATGTGTTACGACCCGTGGCTCTACCCGTCATTCGATTCCTGCGCAAACCTACATTTCAGCAGGATAATGCACGACCGCATGTTGCAGGTCATATACGGGCCTTTATGGATACAGAAAATGTTCGACTGCTGCCCTGCCCAGCAGATTCTCCAGATCTCTCACCAACTGAAAACGTCTGGTCAATGGTGGCCGAGCAACTGGCTCGTCACAATACGCCAGTCACTACTCTTGATGAACTGTGGTATCGTATTGAAGCTGCATGGGCAGCTGTACCTGTACACGCCATCCAAGCTCTGTTTGACTCAATGTCAAGGCGTATCAAGGCCGTTATTACGGACAGAGGTGTTATTCTGGGTATTGATTTCTCAGGATCTATGCACCCAAATTGCGTGAAAATGTAACCACAAGTCAGTTCTAGTATAATATAACTGTCCAATGAATACCCGTTTATCATCTGCATTTCTTCTTGGTGTAGCAATTTTAATGGTCAGTAGTGTATGTATGGTGTTACTTGGTCCTGATCATGAGCCCGCAGATACGCCGAGTAAATATCATTCCGGCAGAGCTTTACTTCCGCGGCCGTCCAGCCACGGGGCAGGCAGTTCAAACCGCAGCAGCAACCACCGAGGTCAATGAGATTCACCACAGCATCCAGCCACGTCTACCAATTAACTGTCAGCAGTGATTGACGTCCGACTGACTTATTTAAACAACAAGTATTATATCGCAGATTCCCATTTCTTGCCTGAAACTCAAACCAAGAAGGTAATTACGAGGAGTTGCCGAGACATAATGCCTCCGAATTTTTTTTTTTGAAAAATCGTAAGACATTTTACATAAAACAAACTTTATTAACATTCTACATCTTTATTCTTCACGCATACATATTTGTTTTTCAATATATACACGTCAATCAAGTTTTGCATCACCCCGGTTCCCAGAAATCCTGAAGAGAGACGTTGTCTGTGGATGTTGTTTCACAGACGCAGTCTCTTGTCGCTAAACCCGCTCAAAGATGTAAACAACCATGCATGACCAGCGCCTATTAGACGTAGGAGGTCCGACATCCGATCAGTTTCAGTCATTCCACCAGAAAGGAGGTACACGGCTTGTGTGGTCTGTAGTCAATAGACGGTCAATACCGCGGTTCGATCGAGTCCGCTTTGTTACATTGTGGCAGGAAGAGCTCTCAACAAGGGAGTGTCCAGACGTCTCGGAGTGAACCAAAGCAACGTTGTTCGGACATGGAGGAGATACAGAGAGACAGGAACTGTCGATAGCATGCCTCGTGCAGGCTGGCCAAGGACTACTACTGCAGTGGATGACCGATACCTACGGATTATGGCTCGGAGGAACCCTGACAGCAACGCCACCATGTTGAATAATACTTTTCGTACAGCCACAGGACGTCGTATTGCGACTGAAACTGTGCACAACAAGCTGCATGATGCCCAACTTCACATCCGATGTCCATTGTGAGGTCCATCTTTGCAGCCACGTCACCATGCAGAGCGGTACAGATTGGCCCAACAACATGCCGAATGGACCGCTCAGGATTGGCATCACGTTCTCTTCACCGATGAGTGTCACATATACCTCCAACCAGAGAATCGTCGGAGACGTGTTTGGAGGCAACGCAGTCAGGCTGATCGCCTTAGACAAACTGTCCAGCGAGTGTAGCAAGGTGTAGGTTCCCTCCTGTTTTGGGGTGGCGTTATGTGGTGCCAACGTACGCCGCTGGTGGTCATGGTAGACGCCGTAACGGCTGAACGATACCTGAATGCCATCCTCCGACCGATAGTGCAACCATATCGGCAGCATATTGGCGAGGCATTCGCCTTCATGGACGACAATTCGCGCACCCAACGTGCACATATTGTGAATGACCTGCTTCAGGATAACGACATCACTCGACTAGAGTGGCCAGCATGTTCTCCAGATATTATCCTATCGAACTTGCCTGGGATAGACTGAAAAGGGCTGTTTATGGACGCGTGACGCAGCATCAACTCTGAGGGATCTACGCCGAATCGCCGTTGAGAAGTGGGACAATCTGGACCAACAGTGCCTTGATGAACTTGTGGATAGTATGCCACGTCGAATACAGGCATGTATCAATGCAAGAGGACGTGCTACTAGGTATTAGAGATAGCGGTGTGTACAGAAAAAAAAATGGTTCAAATGGCTCTGAGCACTATGGGACTTAACATCTACGGTCATCAGTCCCCTAGAACTTAGAACTACTTAAACCTAACTAACCTAAGGACATCACACAACACCCAGCCATCACGAGGCAGAGAAAATCCCTGACCCCGCCGGGAATCGAACCCGGGAACCCGGGCGTGGGAAGCGAGAACGCTACCGCACGACCACGAGATGCGGGCGCGGTGTGTACAGCAAATTGGACCACCACCACTGAAGGTCTCGCTGTATGGTGGTACAACATGCAATGAGTGGTTTTCATGAGCAATAAAAAGGGCGGAAGTGATGTTTATGTTGAACTCTATTCCAATTTTCTGTACAGTTTCCGGAACTCTCGGAACCTAGACGACGCAAAACATTTTTTGATGTGTGTATGTTAACCCTGGCAACGAACGCATTTCTCCCAACGAGAGATGAGTTTGTCGATGCTGTCTCTATAGAATATTTGACTTTGTCGACGGATCCACTGTCTGCTTGCCCCGCTTCATCGCTGTCAAAGTGAGGTCCTCGAAGGCGTTCTTTAAGTTTTGAAAACAAATGAAAATCGAATGGAACCAAGTTCTGACTGTATGGAGGATGATCGAAGACAGTGAACCCGAGACGACGGATCGATGGAGATCACGCAGCGCTCGTGTGTGGTCTGGCATTGTCAAGCTAAAGGAGAAGGTGAGCCATGTGTGGACGAAGACTTTCTTCGGTTAGAAACTTGATTACAGCACGCTGTTTCTTATGCACCGACCTAGTTAAGTTACACACCGCCATGTTACACGCTACAATTTGCAGTCCTTTAGCAGCGGAAGGTTACAGATATGTAGACAAGATGAATGAAGATGTAAAATGTTAATAACGTTCGTTTTTATTTTAAAAATATTTGAGGTTTCACATAAGAAATTCGGAGGCATTACTTTTTAGCACGCCCTCATATTTACTGCGTTATCTGATTTAATTATTTTCCGCCCCTGGAAACACTGTAGGTGCATTCTTTCCTTTTATGTGGAGATCTGCGTCAAACCTGTCATTGCGCTGAACACAATAGCAACAATAAATTGCGCAACGTGAATGCTTGTAGCTGGATATGATAGGGGGTGGAGGTAGCATTTGTCCAGCAGTGGATATCCACTGACTGCCGTTGCTGACGATAGTACTGGTGGTGAGGAAGATTACTGACTCCGTCATCTCCGACGCGCTATGCACGACGGCTTGTAAAATTACTGTCCCTCTCACGGGTACAGGCGTCAAGCGCCTTTTTTGTTTATTTACTTATTTTGCCGCCGTCAGACAGGTCTATTTGAGCTTCAACAGAGAATATGTTCCGTTACAAAATAAATCTGACACTGTGCCTAAATGAACACTTGTTTCTCAATTAAAAGCTGGGAAATATCGCTCTGAAACATAAGGGAGTAGTCAAATGAAAACGAGACACATGGATAAAAAGTAAATAAACGATTTATTGTGCATTCTCAACTTCTCGCAGATTAATGAATAGTCCATTAAATTTCGGGCATGCAGCCACGAAAATTAAATTTCCTCCATTGATAATACGGCCGCGTATCGTCGGGCCATCCTCAGAGTGAGTCATAAGACTGACGACAAGATGCCAAGTGCGGCCTTATATGCTCCACCGCGGCGGTACTGCGCATGCGGGTCACAGATGCTGGTCGCCGGCAGAGATATCGGATATACAGTGCACCCGATGCACTAAGGTCTTAAGGACACCTATGGTCTGTGAACGGTGATGGCAGCTACTGTCATCAAGATATAGATTTCTGTGTGTTGGTTTCCGATATACGGCATGTCCTAACGTGCCATCACCTTTACGGCGAACGACAAAATCCAAAAAGGGGAGGCAGCCGTCTGTTTCTATTTCCATAGCAAATTTAATACTAGTATGGATGGAATTCAAATGCTCAAGAAATCGATGTAATTCATCCATCCCATGGGGCGATACCAGGAATGTGTCGTCCACGTACCTCCAGAAGAACCTTAGTTTAAAACTTTCTGAGTCCAGTGCCTTGTCCTCGAAGTCATTGTCAGAGAAAGAATTCGTTTTACTCATCGGAAGTTGGACATTGTTTCTGAGCACCTGTATCATCTGCATTTGAAGGTAGCAGCTGTTTTATCTCCTGACTCATGGGACTGGATTGATGGCACGACATGGGCTCAGTCTGGCTGGGTTCGCGAAGTGGCCACAAAAAGATTACCAACTACAGCCGATTGGACCAGCCTTCCCAGGTGGAAAAAATGGTTGAAATGGCTCTGAGCACTATTAGACTTAACTTCTGAGGTCCTCAGTCCCCTAGAACTTATAACTACTTAAACCTAACTAACCTAAGGACATCACACACATCCATGCCCGAGGCAGGATTCGAACCTGCGACCTAAGCGGTCACGCGGTTCCAGACTGTAGCGCCTAGAACCGCTCAGCCACTCCGGCCGCCTTCTCAGGTGGATTCTGCTATTCGACGCCCTGTCATAAATTTGACGGGTAAGAATCTGGACGAAGCTACGTTGTCTGTCTTAAGTAAAGGGCTAAATTTTGCCCCTACTCCAAAGACGTTGCCGATATCATCTTTCATCAGTGCCATTGAAGAAGCTATCCGACCACTATCAGAGGATTGTGCTGAAGAAATCAGACGAGAAACCTGTCAAGCAGTTACGAAGCATCGTCCACAAAGAAGCAATGCTTCCAAGGAAGAAAGGTGTGCGATATGAAAGCTGCGTGAGGATACTGATACAGGCGTTCTGCGTACAGATAAAGGTAATACTACCGTCCTTTTTGCCTCAGGAAGTCTACAAGGAAAAGATGTGTGGTCTGCTTAGTTCTGGTGCATACCGGAAGATTAACAAGATCCTACTAACAAGGTGACAATATGGACTACTGCCTTGCTGAACGCTTCATCACTACAGAAGGAAGTCATAAGAAGTTTGAAAGTACGAGGTGCAGCACCACCAAGATTTTATGGTCTTCCTAAAGTTCACAAGATGGGTAAGGATGAGCGTCTAGAGGACGTCTATGAGACCTATAACGAGCACTATTGGTTCACCAACGCATTATTCTGCTAAATATTTAGCTTTCTTATTAAAACCATTGGTCGGAAAATGTAGTCACCACATTCGTAATTCTATGGATTTTATTCACAGAACTAGCAATGTCAGGCTATATAGTACGGATGTGCTTGTTAGTTTTGACGTGGTATCATTATACACCGAGGTACCTTTAAAGGACTCTTTATCTCTTTTTGGCCAACATTTTGATAAGAACATTGCGGCCTTATTTGAACATTTGCTTTTATCATCTTATTTTCAGTTTAATGGTGAATTTTATGAGTAAATTGATGGTGTTGCCATGGGAAGTCCCCTCTCCCCTCTGGTAGCTAATTTATTAGTGGAGGTATGTGGACGACACATTCGTGGTATGGCCCCATGGGATGGATGAATTACATCGATTTCTTGAGCATTTGAGTTCCATCCATGCTAGCATTAAATTTACGATGGAAATAGAAAAAGAGAGCTGCCTCCCCTTTTTGGATGTTGTCGTTCGCCGTGAATGTGATGGCACATCAGGACATGCGGTATTTCGGAAACCAACACACACAAATCTGTATCTTCATGCCAGTAGCTGCCACCACCGTCCACAGACCATAGGTGTCCTTAAGACCTTAGTGCATCGGGCGCACTGTATATCCGATATCTCTGCCGGCGACCAGCATCTGAGACCCGCATGCGCAGTACCGCCGCGGTGGAGCGTATAAGGCCCCGCGTGGTATCTTGTCGTCAGTCTTGTGACTCACTCTGAGGATGGCCGGACGATACGCGGCCGAAATATCAGTGGAGGGAATTTTATTTGCGTGGCTGCATGCCCAAAATATAATGGACTAATCGATTTATTTTTTCAAAAGTAAATATATTTAACTCACTGTGACACAAGATGGTGAACGCGTTGATGGAAAAATGTTTTGCGGTTGCATACGGAACCATGACTGTATCCGGACGTGCACCTCTTCGTCCGAAGCAAATAAACGGCGAAGAATGTGTTTCCTCGGGGCTCCAAAAGTATGAAAAATACTGAACGCTACTGAAGTTTCACTGGGAAGCCCTTACACGTCCTCCAGACAGTCCCGGTCTCTCACCAGGCGATTTAAATACCTTAGGAGCCCTCAAGAAAGACATTTTTCGCCGTCGATTTGCTTCGAACGAAGAGGTGCATACTTGCATACAATCGCGTTCCGTAAGCAATCGCAGACATTTTTCCGTGTGTTCACTGATCGTGTTGTCTCACAGTAGGACAAATGTGTTAACAGTTATAGTGATTGCGTTTGCAATAATAAACAGTTTACTTACTTTTTTTCCATATCCTTCGTTTTCATTTGACTGCCTCTTATAATAGCAGATCAAATAAACACCACATTGATTTATCGTTATACCAAATAACACAATCCTTAACAATGCCTAAAATCGTCCACTCATATTAACAGTCAAGTTCATTTCGCAGTCATGGTGAAATAACTACTCTACATTAGTTAAACAGGTAATCACTGTTCACGGAAGCCTCTTTCAATTATGTACTAATAGCAATGTGTTCCATGACGGAAATTACTGATTAACAAACACGAAGCTGTTCCGTCCACAGTTTTCATAAATAATCCCGCACGTCATTCAGCGAATAAACCGAATCATAAATCACTTTACGGTACGGAGAGACACATTCAACTAAGACCCATACTTCGTGATAAATTCTTCAGGTCATTTAAGCGTGACACCACACCACCAGACCGCTCCGCACGTAATCCCAGCCACTACTCTGCACACTTTCTGCGCGTGACCGCCAGCCCTCTAGCGTAGTTGACTTTTTCTGAGTCGTCAGTCTTCTGACTGGCTGGATGTGGCCCGCCACGGATTCCTCTCGTGTGCCAACCTTTTCGTCTCAGAGTAATAGTTGCAAACCTACGTCCTTAATTATTTGCTGCATGCATTCCAATATCTGTCTTCCTCTACAGTCTTCAACCTCTACAGCTCCCTCTAGTACCGTGGAAGTTATTCCCTGACGACTTAACTGATTTCCATCATCCTACCGCTTCTTCTTGTCAGTGTCTTCCACATATGCCTTTCCTCTCCGATTCTGCGGAGAACCTCCTCATTTCTTGCCGTATCAATCCACCTGATTTTCAACATTCTTCTGCAACATCACATCTCACACGCTTCGATTATCCTGTGTTCCAGTTTCCCCACAGCCCATGTTTCACTACCATAGGCTCCTGAGCTCCAAACGTACATTCACAGAAATTTCTTCCTCAAATTAAGGCCTAGATTTGATGTCAATAGACTTCTCTTGGCCGGGAATTGCCTTTTTGCCAGTGCTAGTCTGCTTCTTATGTCCTCCTTGTTCCGTCCATCATGTATTATTTTGCCGCCTAGGTAGCAGAATTCCTTAACTTCATTTACTTCGTGGTCACCAGTTTTGATGTTAAGTTTCTCGCTGTTCACGTTTCTGCTACTTCTCCTTCGTTTCGTCTTTCTTCGATTTACACTCGGTTCATATTCTATACTCATTAGACTGTTCACTCCATTCAACAGATTCTGTAATTATTCTTCACTTTTATTAAGGAGCCGGCCAGAGTGGCCGAGCGGTTCTAGGCGCTACAGTCTGGAACCGCGCGACCGCTACGGTCGCAGGTTCGAATCCTCCCTCGGGCATGGATGTGTGTGATGTCCTTAGGTTACGTAGGTTTAAGTAGTTCTGAGTTCTAGGGGACTGACGACCTCAGAAGTTAAGTCCCATAGTGCTCAGAGCCATTTGAACCACTTTTTTATTGAGGAAACCAATGTTATCAGCGAATCTTATCACTGACATCCTTTCACCTTTGACTTTAAGCCCACTCTATGACGTTACACGAGGTATGGCTATAAAATAACGGAACTATTGCTATAAAACATTTTATTTCAGAAACGTACATATTTAGCTATTGTCAGCCTCAATATACTCCCCTCGTCTCTCCCTACGACGCTCCATGCAAATTTTCCACTGATGCAAACAGTGCTGGGTATCTTTCCCTGGCGCGCGGGTTTAGCCGAGCGGTCTTGGGCGCTGCAGTCATGGACTGTGCTGCTGGTCCCGGCGGAGGTTCGAGTCCTCCCTCGGGCATGGGTGTGTGTGTTTGTCCTTAGGATAATTTAGGTTAAGTAGTGTGTAAGCTTAGGGACTGATGACCTTAGCAGTTAAGTCCCGTAAGATTTCACACACATTCGAACATTTTTTTATCTTCCTCTGTGAGCTCTTTGATGGCGCGTGCCTCTTTCTCTTCCACTGTTTCAACAGACTGAAATCTTGTTTCCTTTAATGGAGATTTGACCCTGGAAAATAGATAAAAGTCACGTGGTGCTAGATCAGGCGGTGAAGGTGGATGATCTAACACTGGGATGCTGCAATTCACTAGAAATCTCTTAGCAGACAGTGTGCTATGGGCTGGTGCGTTGGCTTAATGCAGAACCCAACACTTGTTCTTCCACAAATCGGGTCTTTTTTTCTCATTCTCTTAGAAAGTTGAACGAGAACCTCGATGTAGTAATGTTGATTAATAGTCTCACCATCAGGAAGAAGGTGAAGATACGTATTTGCACGAATATCTAAAAAACAATTATCATCGCCTTGAATCTTGATTTGCTCAGTCACGCTTTTTTTCTTTTTCTTTTTCTGTTTTTTAGCTCTCTGTAAAGTTGGGTCCTTCCAGGGCATGGGCATGGACTGGTGTTTAGTTTCCGGATGATAAGTGTAAAACCACGATTCGCCACATGTCATGACTTGTTCCAAGAAATCAGGATCATTTTCAATGGTATTCAAACTGTCAGTTGAAACATTTCCACGTACTTGTTTTGTTCGATCACGAGAATTTTTGGCATTAGTTTCGCACACAGTTTTCTTATGATAAATTGGTTATATCAAATTTTCCTTACGCATTCTTCTTTAATTCCTACAAATTCACCAATTGTTCGAATACTCAACCAACGCTCAGATCGAATCAGATTACCTACTTTTTCGATATTTTCATCCGTTTTTGATGCTGGAGAGCGTCCGGGGTGTGAGTCATCTTCATCGCGTTCTCGGCCATCCTGGAAACGCTTCAACCATTCAAAAACTTAACGAACGTGATAAACTGTCTTCGCCACACACTTATTTTAGTAAAAGATACGCTTCAGCAACAGTTTTTCCATGTTTGATGTGAAACTTCACGACAATTCGTTGCTCTGTTATTACAATTATCATTTTTTCCCCATAAGAAAATAACAAAAAAGGTGTGTGTGTGAAATCTTATGGAACTTAACTGCTAAGGTCATCAGTCCCTAAGCTTAAACACTGCTTAACCGAAATTATCCTAAGGACAAACACACACCCATGCCCGAGGGAGGACTCGAACCTCCGCCGGGACCAGCCGTACAGTTTATGACTGTAGCTCCTTAGACCGCTCGGCTAATCCCGCGCGGCTACAAAATAACAGCTCTTACACAGAGACCACGGCTACAGTGTTTGTGTATAGATCCCAGAGATGCCGCATGCGCGACAGCATCAGTCCCGTTAGTCCAAAGCCACACCTCGCATAGCAAGAAAATGTGCCCCCGGCGAAGAAAACGCGCGCTCAGCTTCGAAAATTCCAGGAGACAGCGATGGGTAACGAGTGCTGTATCACTACGTCGTAACACGGTGCATTGCAGTACTCCTTACAGGCTGCAGAGACGGGCGGTAAACGATAACTTCGGAACATTTCGTGGCTGTAGCTGCATGACTGGCAGACTAAGTGCGCCGCTGCACTCGTAAATACCACCCCGCCGCTGTCGTATTTCCTGACCCGCTCGCACTCTTTTTACGTCACGGCCGTACCGTGTCGTGTCGTGACGCGGCCGACTCCATATAAGATATACATTTATCAGATATCGATTGGCGTCCCGGAATACCCGGACGTGACCTGGATGCGCCGTGTATTGGGTCATATCGTGCCGCTTCCGCCTGGCAGCGAGGGCCGACCGGACGACTGCTGCTACTGCACCGCCGCCGTTATTTTCGTCGCTCGCTGCCCGTCAGCGATCGCACGCACGTGGCGCTGCATTCCAATGTCAAGGGCCCCTGCCTTGCACTACCAGGGAATTCCCTGACACGTCACGTGATGCGAAGACCCGATTTCGATTTGCTGTCTCCCGTCCTGCAGTAATAACCCCCGAGGGTTGCCATGTATTTCCCCACTCCCCGCTTTCCATCCGTTACCGTCTCGTCCCATATCCTGCCAAATGATTTGTTGAAGATCTGCCATCTACGTTCCAGAATGCCTTAGATAAAAATGGGTGAGACGTGGCTGGCTCATGTTAGGCGTTCGATTAAACCTTGATTGCTATTCTGTGTTCAGTCTCCCGTGGTTATCGCGATTATGCTGTTATCCTCTCTCTCCGCGAGTGGCAGCAGCGGTGTGTATCGATATTCGCACCTCGCACTATCTTTGGCCTGGCGCTTATAGTTTCCGGCTGGGCTGCGTGCGAGCATTTTGTCGGTTGGCGTGGACCAGCGAGGAAATCTCTGTGGTGTATAGTTTGGCCGGGACCGCTGGGGGCGTCTACGCGCGGTCGGACTGTGTGGGGCTGTTCCCAATGCTACGAGGTCCGTGGCTCACCGATCCTTGACACGAAAGTTGAGTTTTGACCTAATCTACCAGCAAGTCACGAATGTTCACATTGTGTCGTTTGGATTTCGTTGTCGGCTGTTGGGACATTCCTGTGAGCAGAAACTTGTGTTTTCAAGTTGACAAATTGTAGCCACCCTCCAATGGAGTTTAACTGTACTTGGTTACTTTGAAATGAAGTGCACCAGTGGAATCCTCTGCCTTGTAGCCGTTAACGTTCCAGTTACCTGTCCTGCCCATTGACATACTTTCAGGCAGGGTATTATCCTCATCGTGTTGTCGCTGTCCAGCACAGTGTGCAGTTTGACAACTCAACGTATAATTAGTTGTGGGCGCCAATATCTTTTACGTTGTTCCATTGAACTCCCTGTTGTGTGCTGGTCGGGTGGAGCGAAGGTATCTTGTTGGTGGGTCCGTTGACTGTCGGTCGGTTGGGTTGTCGTCGGATCGAGAGTGGTTGGGCCGACTGCCTGTCTCACCTAAGCGAGCGTTAGTGCTTGAATTCCAGGCTGACCCTCGGAAACTTCTCAGCACCGTTGAGAGTACTGCCTTTTCTTACTTGTTCTTGCTCGTATTTTTATGGCTACTAGACGATTTTTTAAATTAAGGTTGTTTTGGCCTTAAGGCTCTAACATTCTGCGTGGCGTCTGTTGTTCTATATCGTGTCTCCCTACGACTTTCGCGCAACGACGCTCTGAGCGTGTTTTTTAGGGAACTGACTAGTTTGAACCTGGGACCTGTTGCTGGTAAGGAGACGTCAGACCACACATGACATGTAGAGTTCAGAAGAGTTCAGTGAGACTAGCGATGATATAACGAAATACTTAATGATTTCAGCGTCAGCTCCACTGCACTCCCTGTAAAAGAATCTTAATACCAACTAAATTTAGTGGAAGGGGTTCAAGGCTTTCCTATTTTTAGTTAGCTGGTAAAATAACGTCGAAAAAGCAGTTAAGTTTACCACTGGAAATTTTATTCTACTCACAAAACATTATTTATAAATTGCACTATTGATAAAAGGAAATGTTTTAATACAGGATGGTAAAAACCAACTGCATTCAACAAAAATGTGAACGAATGTTCTCTGAATGGGTTTCCAAGTTCTACAATGGATCGAAGGATGACCTATGCCATATCACATCTATAATCTAGGTTTAAATTAAGTTTCACAAAAGAGAAAACTATCAAAATGGTCTACAGTGACCCTCAATTATCTTTAATTACTTATCTAACTTGTCGTAAATTACAGTGGCTGCTGTGGCTTCTCAATAACTCTATAACAGAAAAATCATCGCGTTTCAGATTTTTACTTCAAGTGGCAAATGTGAACGCCATGAGCTTTAATGACATTAATATTACGCAAAAAGGGGGTGTAACAGATGAGACTTCTGCAGTTCTGAGTGAAGCTTTATGCGCTGTTATGCGGCATCGCGTGCGTTCATTACCTTGTCGCTGTTCGTCAGGGGGCGGCGGATAACACAGCTCCGCTCACCTCGCCGTCTCGGAAGCAACTCTCTCCTAACTTCTCCCTACTACAATTTACCGAAGTTGGTTTAAAAAAAACTATCTGGCTGTGTTTTCATCTGACCAATCAGGGTCTCAATGTTAACCTTAAGCTCCGCCTACAAAAATTCTGTCTATCCAATGAGAAACGTTATACTTTTCGTGGTGGGGCAATGTTTTTAAAGTTTGCAACGTAACAGAGACGCGAAAAAGTCTCACGCTAAAACTTGCAGCTGGTGTGGTCCTTTTAGTGTTATCGTAAGATCTATACTGTTCTTCTGGAGGGCTCTATCTTTTAACATGGGCTGGGGGGTGGACCTGACGTAATAGAGACACGAAAAAGTCTCACGCTAAAACTTGCGGTTGGGGTGGGCCTTTTTGTGTTATCGTAAGATCTATACTGTTCTTCTGGAGGGCTCTAGCTTTTAACATGGGCTAGGGGGTGGTCCTGACGTAACAGAGACGCGAAAAAGTTTCACGCTAAAACTTGCGGCTGGGGTGTGGTCCTAGCGGTTAGCTGGCGACGTGGGTGTCCGTCCCTTATCGTAGGGCCTTCCAGCTTAACATGGTTCTGCTCTCGGCTTCTGTTTTCGTCTCTCCCCTCGGAACTGCGTCTGTCTCACGGTGGGAAGGTATGACATGCATTTAGGCATTCTTGTGTTAGTCTGTGGTATTCCATTTGCTCACTCGTTACTCGTATTACTTTGGTTAATTTAATGTCACGATCTATTCGGAGCTATGTGACATACTACTGGATTTGCTTATCATGTCAGGGTTTTCATGGAAGGTGTTGGATTTGCCTGACACCTTACAAGACATAACATTGTTTGGGATTCCAGCCCAGTTAAAATATCTGTTTTAAGATAAGGCCTTTTGGCCTTTTAAAAATTTATATTGGTTTGAGTCTTAAGTGACGGGCCTACAGCCGATTTTTAAATTAAAGTAGTTTTGCTCTTAAGGTGTCAAATTGTTTGGGCCTTCAGCCTAATTGAAAGAACTGATTTAGGATAAGGCCTTCTGCCTCTTACATTTGTGATTTTCGTTTCAGTCTTAAGTTATTGGCTTTTAGCCGATTTTAAATTAAAGTGGTATTGCCCTTAAGGCATGAGAATGTATGGCACATTAAGCCAGTAATTATGTTCCAAAAATTAATGCTGTGTTTTTTAAAACGTTTTCTTGGCTCTTGTAATGTTTGGTCAAATAAATAAAGTTGTATGTTCAAGTATATCTGACAGCCGCTTATTTTGGTCTCTTTCCACAACTATCTGTCCTGTCCTGAGGGTTTTCCAGGGCGTGTCAATGGGTTTCTTCGGGGGCTCGTACCCAGGCTTCTATTGGTGACAGGAATGTAGGATCGAGTGTTGCGGATAAGCTTTGGGCTAGGGACCATTTTTATACCCAAGAGAAGGATCGTCTTGGTGTCACTATCTTACAGTACAGGGTCAAAGTTTGAATACAACACACTTCCTCCTGCTTGTGCAAATGGAGCAAATAGGTTGGTTCTTCTTCCATGTGATGTCGTCTATGATGGGCCTTAAGACGCTTAGGGAGGCACCATTAGCTCATGGGCGTTTCCTCGGAAATCCTCCAAAAAGTTTATTGTACCACTTTTTCGTACCAGGATCTAGCCGTGGATTCCAAGACGGCTACTCACAGCAAAAGGCTAAAATTTTTACGATGTATTCCTAAGATCTCTATCTCGAACAATCTTTGAAAATTTTGTTGAAACCTTTATTCGAGATACAGAGGTTTAAAGTTACCCTGCTTGTACACGTAAAATCCAGTGTAAATGTAATCTATAAAGTAACGTAGCACGCAGAAATGTGCCGTCAAGTGCCTCTGTTATCATATGGGAACCCCATGTTGTAGTACCGTAGCACATGCAAGATTTGTCTGCTTGTAAAAGCAAATCCGAGGTGTAATATTAGTTTTGCATTATTTCAGTTTCACATACGTGATCTATCAAGATTTGGTGACCCATAAACTTCTTCTCATATGCGTGAGATGCCCTGCTGTGGCAGCGAAAAGAAGGGAACCAGCGAAAAATTGGTTTAACAGAGCATGAAAGGGGCGAATATACTTCTGTTTGTTGAAAGACTCTGAAAGGTGGGATACCAACTGTCTCATTCTACTTTCAGCAGCACCTTTCAAATTTTTCCCAAAAATTTTGGCATTCGAACAGGTTCGCACTGTTTTATACTTGGTTCAAATGGCTCTGAGCACTATGGGACTCAACATCTGAGGTCATCAGTCCCCTAGAACTCAGAACTACTTAAACCTAACTAACCTAAGGACATACACACATCCATGCCCGAGGCAGGATTCAAACCTGCGACCGTAGCGGTCGTGCGGTTCCAGACTGAAGCTCCTAGAACCGCTCGGCCACACCGCCCGGCACGGTTTTATACTTGCTACGGTCGCAGGTTTGAATCCTGCCTCGGGCATAGATGTGTGTGATGTCCTTAGGTTAGTTAGGTTTAAGTAGTTCTAAGTTTTAGGGGACTGATGACCACAGATGTTAAGTCCCATAGTGCTCAGAGCCATTTTGTTTTATACTGAGAGAGAAGGAGACGTGGCAGTAAGAAAGAGACGGAAAGATAATACATACCGGAATATAGTATACAATAGTTGTGGTATAAAAGGAGCGAAGGAGACAATGGAAGTGAGAGAGCAAGAGGGGGACCGCGCGGAGTGGCCGCGCAGCTAGAGGCGCCGCGTCACTGATAGTGCGGGCCCTCCCGCCGGAGGTTCGAGTCCTCCCTCGGGCATGCATGTATGTGTCGTTCTTATCATAAGTTAGTTTAAGTTGTGTGTAAGTCTAGGGACCGATGACCCCAGCAGTTTGGTCCTTCAGGAATTCACACACATTTGAACATTTTCTTGAAAGAGGGGGACACAGTGGCAGTGGAACGTAGTTGTCTGTGACAAAAACAATACTAGAAAAAGAGTGGAGAAGACAGTGCCAGAGCGACATGAATGAAGAGAAAGAGGAAGTGGGAGTGGGTAAGAGGCAATGATAATCAAAGACAAAGTCTATGAAAATGACAGATTGGAAGAGAGAATCGTGACACTGAAAAGAGACAGCACAAAGTGAAAGGAATGAGTGAGACAGTAACTGTAAGCGGAAGAGGGAGGCACTGAAAGTGAGGGGAGACAGTATTAGTAGGACATCTCTAAGATATTATCCACGTAACGTTTTTACTAGATGACGTGGTCTATAGTCTGAAAATTTCTCAAAAAAATTTATTTTCAAGTTAATATTTTCCACTGCAACGCCTTGTTTCTGTTTCTTGTTATTAAACGCGAAGCAATTGTAGGACAGCATGAGCACCAGCATTTCAACAAGCTCTAAGGTTTCTACTGTGCTAATTAACTGATGAGGCATCGGGTTATATTTCATAATCTCAGTAGTTTCATTAATGGGAACTTTGGTGTACAGTTTAATCATGCCCAAGTTCCATCATTAGAAATAGTTATGTCTTTACTGGCATTAGCTAATTCGCAGAAGTTCTTAACTCCAAAGGTTTCTTGAAATGTGTGTGCTGTTTTCAGTTTTACTTTCGTTATTAATGTTTATAGCTAGGGCAAGACCTATTGTTAAGAATGCGACGAACTAAATTACCATTCTTATGTGTCTTCACTCGAGACCCAAGCTTGGGGATACCGAGATTCCTCATTTTAAAAGCTACTCTTTCTTTCTCTCCAAGTAAATACGGGGATTCTCAATTCTTTTACATAAGTCTACTTCAAATTTTTTCGTTGGGTACTCACATATCTTAATGATATTATTTTGTAAAAAATTTTGCAAAAAATGTTTCCCTGATACAGTCATCGTCATATATTACGAGAGGGACATTCACGTTATCTGTTTTAGTGACCATAGCTTTATGGTTCTCTAGTTTAACGTTCAAGGTTTGCAAAATATGGGCATCGTAATTTTTATTATTGGTACTGTTTTTTGTTCAGATAACATATATTTTTTACATCAGGGTCAGTGAGTGGCTGTTTTTTATGGAACTGAGGCCCTCATATTGTTGGGCCCCTCTTTATTTACGGTACACTGGATTAGTGCCCAGCCGGCCGCGGTTGTCTCGCGGTTAAGGCGCTCAGTCCGGAACCGCGCGACTGCTACGGTCGAAGGTTCGAATCCTGCCTCGGGCATGGATGTGTGTGATGTCCTTAGGTTAGTTAGCTTTAAGTAGTTCTAAGTTCTAGGGGACTGATGACCTCAGATGTTAAGTCCCATAGCGCTCAGAGCCATTTGAACCATCATTATACGACGCACTGCTCTAGGTCTCACACACCGGTGGAGGTGCGTTTCTCTCCAGCTGTGTGCTGACCGCGTTTCCGTGTTATGGATTCGATGAACCTGCTGTGCCCACAACCTCTGGTCGTGTTTTGACATTCTGATTTCAGTTCGCTTAACTGTGCACAGTGTACGTCACAGACCAAAGCTAGAAACTATCTGTTATAATTTTGATGACGTGTCATTATGATACCTTTGTTTAAGATTTAGAGCTTTTATTAATTGTAGTTCTGGTTCTGCCTATTTGCATTATATCTTGGCCCGACGGCGCCCACGGTTTTTTAGAAACGTACTTCGTGCTCCTGCTGTACCAGTGACTTTTTTTTATCTTTTGAGCTGCTGCTGTCAATTAACTTTGTTGTAGTACATGTATCACAGGCAACTATTAGCTGCTACCTTTTATAAATTTAAACTAATATCCAAGTTAAAACTTAAGCTCTTTCTGAAAGTGCATTTTAATCTATGCAATTTCGTTTTAAGCACAATATCTAAGACCGTATTTTTTTGATTCGTATCACACCACTAGAAACTTCTTTCGCCCGGCGACACCTAGTGGTCACATCGCATCAGCTGTCTGCATCGTGTTTGTAAGCACAGCAGGCTAGGCTCGACCCCACATTACAGGCCATGTGCGTTTACCATTATCATGATTTTACTCTATGTGACGATACCACATATGGCTATTTATGTCATTAGCTTACTCTGTTCACGAAGAAAGGTACGTCTGTTAACCTTTCAGACTGCCTATATTACTATACTGTTTGTAATACACTGAAGAGCCGAAAAAACTGGCACAGCTCCCTAATATCGTGCAGGGCCCCCGCGAGCACAGAGAAGCGTCGCAACACAACGTAGCATGGACTCGACTTATATCTGAAGTAGTGCTGTAGGGAACTGACACCATGAATTCTCCAGGGCTGTCCATAAATCCTCAAGAGTACGAGGGGGTGGAGATCTATTCTGAACAGAACTTTGGAAGGCGTTACAGATATGATCAATGATGTTCATGTCTGGGAAGATTGATAGCCAGCGGAAGTGTTTAAACTCAGAAGAGTCTTCCTGGAGCCAGTCTTTAGCAATGTTGGACGTGTGATATGTCGCATTGTTCTGCTGTAATTGGCCAAGTCCGTCGAAATCTATAGTGGACATCAATGGATGCAGGTGATCAGACAGGATACTTACGTACGTGTCACCTGTCAGAGTGGTATCTAGACGTATAAGGGGTCCCATATCACTCCAATTGCACACTCCCCACGCCATTACAGAGCCTCCACTAGCTTGAACAGTTTCTTGCTGACATGCAGGGTCCAAGGATCCATGATGTTGTCTCCATACCTGTACACGTCCATCCGCTCGATACAATTTGAAACGAGACTCTTCCGAACAGGCAACATGTTTCCAGTCATTAACAGTCCAGTGTCGGTGTTGACGGGCCCAGGCAAGGCGTAAAGCTTTGTGTCATGCACTTATAAAGGGTACACGTGGGGGCCTTCGGGTCCGAAAGCCCATATCGATGATGTTTCGTTGAATGATTCGCACGCTGACACTAGTTGATGGTCTAACATTGAAAAAATGGATCAAATGGCTCTGCGCGCTATGGGATTTAACATCTGAGGCTATCTGTCCCCTAGAACTTAGAACTACGTTAACCTAACTAACTTAAGGACATTACACAGAACCATGTCCGAGGCAGGGTTAGAACCTGCGACTGCAACTGTCGCGCGGTTCCGAACTGAAGCGCCTAGAACTGCTCGACCACAGCGGCCGGCGCCTAGCATTGAAATCTGCAACAATTTGCGGAAGGGTTGCTCTTCTGTCACGCTGAACGATTCTCTTCAGTCGTCGTTAGTCCCGTTCTAGCAGGGTCTTTGTACAGCCGCAGCGATGTCGGAGATTTGATGTCTTACCGGGTTCTTAATATTCAGGATATACCCGTGACATGATCATACGGGAAAATCCACATTTCATCGATACCCCGGAGATGCTAATTCCCACCACTCGTGCGCCGACTATAACACCACGTACAAACTCACTTAAATCTTGGTAAATTGCCATTGTAGCAGCAATAACCGATCTAACAACTCGGCAATCATTTGTTGCCTTATATAGGCGTTGCCGACGGCAGCGCCATATTCTGCCTGCTTACATACCTCTGCATTTGAATATGCATGCCTACACCAGTTTGTCTGGCACTTCAGTGCAGTTAATAACCTATTATTACATACTTTTTTCATAAAACAGGCAAAGTTTCTCTTTGTAGATGAATATAAAAATGATCATTATGATTGAAACCGGCAATTGAATGAAAAGTTATTTACGATCAAAGACTGTTGTGGTAATTTCGAAGATTCATAACATTGGATCAATTTGACCTTCATAGTGACTTTGTCTCCCTTCATCATTACTACAGAGGACTGCCGTGAGGATATTACATCTAAGTATAACGACCGTACTGAACATTACTGGTGTTCAGAGACTTCTGTAAGTGTATCACCATTCAAGGCTGTTTGTGTCCATCAAGAACATTAGTATCACTACTCAGTACCACAGAAAAACATACAGCCTTGAAAGTTATGAATAACTCGCTTATTACACGTACCTAGTGTAAATAATCGTGTAGTGAGTTACCTTTTTTGTACAAGTCTGACTGTATTTATTGACCGCCTCAACTACCAAGCCGGCCGTTGTGACCAAGCGGTTGTAGGCTCTTCAGTCCGGAACCACGCAGCTGCTACGGTCGCAGGTTCGAATCCTGCCTCGGGCAGGGATGTGTGTGATGTCCTTAGGTTAATTAGGTTTACGTAGTTCTAATTTTAGGCGACTGATGACGACAGATGTTAAGTCCCATAGTGCTTAGAGCCATTTGAATCTACTACCAATACAACAGTGGTAGCACCTGCTTTACATGACGCTAGCCAGATTCTACTGTCTTCCCTGTTTGTCGGCAGTGGGCGAGAGCCTTCTGCTTCCTACCTTCCAGATATGATGCGAACAATTTGAGCTCTTTTCCTAATCCCATAATGTTTCAACGTACACAGAAGTATTGCATGGTCGACCCACAGAAATTAGTTTATTTAATGAAAGAAAATACCTACTGTTCTCAAACAACGGCTTAGCCCTGCTAGTGCATCGCACATAACTAAGTGAATGGCGGTGTAATGTCAGCAACAGATACCGAAAATGGTATCTGGCGAGTAGCCCTCGACTCCTACTAGAAAAGTGCCTAGTCCCGTTAAACAAATAACGTTTAAATAGCTCGATCGATAGTAAATTTCTGATGTTGACCATAATAAGAAAGTATTCGTACACAAAATTTAACATAATGAATAATGCTTATGAAACATTGTGGGTGCGTCCCAGTTGAGGTACAGTATAATACAATACCTTGATTAAAAGTATTCAGACAGACTTAGGTAATTCGGTATTCACCACCAGATGTCACGAAATGCGGACCCACTAGTATAAAAGGAGACGTGGAGAGTCGCGTCGTCAGTAGAATAGTAGCAACGGCAAATGGGTCAGTCCGGACAGCGCAGTGACTTCGACCGTGTTACCTGAGCAACAAATCCTACGGGGACATTTCACCCCTTCTGAGGCTGTCCAAGTCGACCGTTGAGGATGTGACTATGAAACAGAAACGCGAAGTACCAACCAAAGTAACCAACACCAGACAGACCTCATATACTGACGGCTGGGGAACGTCGAGAATTACAGAGGTGATTGTAAAAGATTGCATGAAATGGGCGGAAAGAAAGACTCGTGAATTCAAAGGTATGACCAGCAGTCGAGCTAGCACAAGGACTGTCCTTAGGGAGTTTAAACGAGTGGGGTACGATGGGAGAGCAGTTCCTCATAAGCCACACATTTCTGTAATCAGTGCTAAGTGACGATATAGGTGATAAAGTGAGAGGTGCCACTGGGCAGTGGATGATTGGAAACGAGTCATTTGGAGTGGTGAATCACACTATACCCTGT
Organism: Schistocerca piceifrons; assembly: GCF_021461385.2. NCBI lineage: Eukaryota > Metazoa > Arthropoda > Insecta > Orthoptera > Acrididae > Schistocerca > Schistocerca piceifrons. Next base: position 509,308,079 of record NC_060144.1, read on the forward strand.
GGCAATTCGATGGAATATTTTGGGTTTGGCGAGTGCCTGGAGAAAGTTATTTCCCAGCATGCGGGGTGTCAAAAGCAAAGTACGTGGAAGTAGTGTCACGGTGTGAGGATGTTTTTCGTGGTTAATGTGTGGTCCCTTTACTGCACTGAAGGAAACACTAAATGTGCAAGGATATTAACACACTTTATAGCATTGTGTATTGTGTACAACACAGGATCATTTCGGAAACGATGACTGTATCAGCATGACAACGTACCCTGTCGTGAAGGAGCATCTTTTAGACTGCGGTATGTGAACAGTAACATTCTTGGTGGACTGACCAGCCCAGAGTCCCAAGCCGAACCCAGTCTTTGGATTTAGTTAGAGCGTCGACTTAGCTCGAGATCCGAGCGTCCAACATTACTATCTTCGGAAATGAAAAACACACTTTTGTACCCCACGCTCTCAGTATAGAAACTTCTGCTGACCCAAGACGACCAATTTCAACAATCTTATGCTGCCATCAACTGGCCTATGGAAAGCATATGAAGATAATGAGTGCGGGGGTGGGGGTGGTAGATTACAATTGACTTCACCTATTATTTTTTTTTGCAGTGGGCCTGCAGCTCGACATAAGTCGTGTAAAGACATTAAGAATTAGTCCAAAAGGCGATAAACTTTCTAGTCCTTACCATAAAAAATGTTTAAAATACACACAAATTCGATATATACCGAAAACCTACCACAACAGATAACATAATACATGCTACTTCGTGCCACCCAAAAGCACATAAATACGTCTACTTTCAGGCCATGATCGATAGGATAATAAACCTCCCTCTAGAACAAGAAGCGGTACATAAAGAAATAAAATTTTTAAAATATGTGGCACTACAGAATGGTTATAACCCAAAATTGGTTCAACAGATATATGACAAAAATACCACACCATTAAAATCAGAAATACGTAATGAAATAACACTTCAGCGAGAAACACAAACCAAACAGAGATACACATATATACCGACAACATATATAACCAACATATCGAACACACTAAATATAATGTTAAAGAAAACAATCGTACGTCTCGTATACCACGCTAAGGAAAAATTAAGAATTAGATCGGGAAAAGTTAAAATACCAATACACTCGAATCCAGGAATATACAAAATTCATTGTAAGGATTGTGATAAGTTCTATATAGGTCAGATAGGCCGGAACTTTAATACCAGATACAGAGAACACATTAGAAACACTCAACGCAACCCATAAACCTTCTTTCAACACCTACAGATAGATCAACATACCACAAACAATGTAGAAAAAGCAATACAAATTTTGCGTATAACACCTAAAGGGCGCTTACTCAATATTCTGAAAGAGGCACACAAATATCCACAACAAATACTCAACGAGCAATTAGATCTAAAACATAACCACTATATAGAAAACTTTATTCAAATCATCGATTATGAAAATAGATAAACAACCGAAGACATATGCTAAGCCAAACCAATAAACCAATCGCACATTCACAGATAAAAATAAACACCACGGTAACTAAGGGAAATCGATAAGTAACTACTCTGATGTAAACTTATAACATCGTTGGTTAAACGTCAAACAAAAAATTATCACACACAACAAATAAAATTAACGCTAAAACTTCCAGCAGATATAGCCTACAAAAGCCACGTCATAAAATAACTTTAAAAGACGTAAGAAAAACGCTTAGGTGACTAACCAGCGATGTTATGGGTAAGTTAAGAATTCCATAAATGTGTCGTTGTCAGTCTCATATATGACAAGTAGGTTACCGTCTGCCTAAAAAATAGTATATAATAAAACCATTACTCTCAGATCGCCTCATGATGGCAGTAGTGCTGAAACAGGCCTGTCGTGATTAAATAAACATCTAAAAAAAGAAGCAGCTTTTTAGACTTCATTCATTGTGTCTTCACCTATTACATAAAATAAAAAATTTAACGCACTCTATGGAACTTGTAATAAAAGAGCCATGTTACATTAGAAGAAGTCAATGCACAAAAGGCGCTGCACGCATAAACATATCTTAATAAAAAAAAGACATAAACAATCATACAGTGTCCAAACAGGCCTTCAAGGCCCAGTGGTACCGACCAGCCGCTGTGTCATTCTGAGCCTTTAGACGTCACCAGATGCGGATATGGCGGTGGATGTGGTCAGCACACCGCTCTCCCGGAGTTTTCGTGACCAGTGCTGCTGCTTCTCAGTCAAGTAGCTCCTCAATTCGCCTCACAAGGACTGAGGACACCCTGCTTGCCAACAGCCCTGGGAAGACCCGGATGGTGACCCATCCAAGTGCTAACCAAGCCCGACAGCACTTGACTTCAGTGATCTGATGGGAAGCGGTGTTATCACAGTGACAACCGGTAGGAATAAGAAAAACACATATTGATAAAACGCACACAGTTGATAATATCCTCATTTCATTCTTACATATCGGCATGTGCTACAGGCGGGGGGTTAGCATAGAGGCGGCACATCCGCTATAACGTGATGTGTTGCTTTGTTAATTGGAGATATTGGTAATTTTTAACATATTTTTACTCTAACTTCTTCACTGTGCAATAGGCAAACTGTATATATGAGTGTAAATTTTATATGGAACGTAAGCAAATTTTAATTTTAAGTGCATTGGCATTCCTAAGCGTTATATTGCGCATTTGAGAAATCTACCTTCATTTCTGGTGATTCTTACTCATTGCTTGTAACCACAGTATGAGATCATTTAGCTTGTACTACTTATGCCACCCAATGGCGAGTTAGGTAACTCTGTAGAGGATTTGCCGCCCCTATGCTAACACTCCGCATGTATCACAGTTTGTGCAGCAAGCTTGGGCGTTGATATACAAGGACGGTACAAATTGTGTGCGTTTGATCAAATATGTGTTCGTTTATCGTTTGTGCTTTGACTTCATGTAATGTAACATTACACTTTTATAACAATTTCCATAAGGTACGTGAAATTTAGTGTATTATGTAATAGGTGAAATTAATTAAAATATGTCTCCTACCCCGCCGTCCTCATTATTTATATGTTCTCCCCTTAGATTAGATGATGGCAGCATAATACTGTCTTGGAACAATAACGTTTCTCTGCTGCGATCGCGGCATACGAAGAGTGTTCGTCATTTTCAATCGTACAGATCGCCCCACAGTTCAACGTGTGTACCTTACAAAATTACTGTATTGTTTGGTTTCATTACATGATGTAGGATGTCTATCATTTCTCCATGGACACTCAGACACCTCACTGAGGGAGGTGGCGCAGTGTCGCACACTGGACTCGCATTCGGGAGGACGATGGTTCAAACCCACATCCGGCTATCCTGACGTAGGCTTTCCGTAGTTTCCCTAAATCACTTCAGGCAAACGCCGGGATGGTTCCTTTGAAGGGCACGGCTGACTTTCTTCCCCATCCTTTCCTAATCCGATGGGTCCGATGACCTCACAGTTTTCCCCCCTCCCTCAAATCAACCAACCAATCAGACACCTCGTTGAAAGTGTCCCTAGATGAGTTCAAGCTGACACAAAGACGAAGAGTGGACGCACCCCTATTACTGTCAACTAATATGCGTCTGGATACTTTTGAACACATGTGTATTTTTGTACAGTTTGTTCGCCGAATACACAAATTTTACGCACCTGCCTCATTATTTTTGCGTCTTACAACGTGCAAGGCATTTAGTAATAGATTTTAAACTACTCTTCCACTGCAAATGACCTGACAGGATTTGGTGTAACTCGTCACAGCGCAAGGACACAGTTCAAGCAGAGAAACAATCTCTCTCTAATACACCACAACGTACGGTCCTTAGTAATGGGAGTAACCTCTGACGGAAAAGAGATTACCGTCTTCGCAGAAAGCCTAGGGCTGATGGTGAGAGAAACTGTCTTCAGTACCTTTTGTCCAGAATTTGTCAGTGTTGTGTGAAACAGAAACTTCTCACATACCATCAGGTTGTTGCAGATTTGTAAACAACAAATTTGTGGGCGCAGTGCGTTATGCCTTTACACGAGGAATCAGGCATGTGCTTTTTTTCACGTCGATGAAACGCCCTTTCTGACAAAATCGTCCCTTACTTGCAGCAGCGTCTATCAGTAGGGGCGTCCCTTGGTGAATACGGCTGACAGCTTTAAGTAATAAACTGAAACGACGCGGAGGAAAAGCCCTGTGCGTACTGCTCCCCTCTAGCCCTCCCCATTTCAAGCACGAAGTATATCTGCCGTCTATTCAGTTATCGATTTCAATCACTTAAGAGATCCTCTCGCAGGGTTCTCTACTTAACTGTGCCCGGGGGAAGGGGGACATTCTTGAGACGGCAGCAGCCCTTACTTGGGGGCAATGCGAATGAAAAGGGCACTCGGCGGAGTGTGGATTTCTGCCCCGTTTTTATTTTATACCAGAAGTTCGCCCTGTGTCGCAAAGTCCTGTGATGGGCGGAGTGGATTTCTTCTAGCATCCACGTGAACTGGGTGCTAAAGATTTCATCAGTGCACGGCTATAGACGAACACACTCAAAGAGTTTAAACGACGAAGAGAAGAAAATAAAAGAAACTCTGATGCCCAGAAACTGTAGACTGGAAGTGGGAACTGCTAAAAGTGTGAAATATCAAAGTGTAAGAAAACAGGAAAAGCAATGACAGAATCGCATATGGAATCGCTTTGTTCCAACGAGTGCAAATTATGATTATTTCACATCATTTGTAACGTCTGGCACAAAAATTGTCGCAACAGTGGAATAAGTTTAGGATTTAAAACAAATAAAAATGAAAATTAATGACAGATGTAAATGCCATGCTTCACTTCCTAGGAATCACTGAATGTGCACAGACTCACCTCACTTATTTCGAAGCAGTAGCAAAGAATACAGTTCTGACGCCAGTGACACAATGAGAAATAAAATTTCATGCATTTTGCTTCAAGAAAATCGAACATGGTTAATATGTCGTTCTTCTTATCAGCCCTTAATCTATTGGTGTTAACACAATCTTCCGCCTGTTCTTGGTAGAACAACATTATAATAAATGAAAATCACCAGTTTCCTTTTGTTCCACAATATTGTAGAACAAAAGCAAAATGGTGCTTTCCATTTATTATTAATCTATTCGTGAATGGAAGACGAGGAATATGTCCTAGGATGGGAAGCTCATACTATTTGAACTATGAACTCCAGAATTACAAGATATTTCTTTTTCTTTCAGTTTGCTGCACAATATGCAGTAAAATTATAATTATTTCAACTTACATCACGTTTCGATGGATCTTTCTGAGTAACTCCTTGTCCATTTGTTTGTTACATACGGCTTTCCTTGAATCCTTAAATCAGTATTCTTCATTGCCTCTAATCTTGTCTCTCCTTTCCACTATAAATAACTAGAGTCAAAAGAGCCGCATTGAAAATAACTGAAATGAAGTAGAATTTATTATTTCTTGATATCTGTAAGAAAACAAGTGAGAAAAATGGTATAACACGAGAACGAATTTTTTCGCGACGGCCTGTTGCATAAAACAATCTTGGACTCCTTGGCGCGTCAACTCAGGGTAAGAGGTATATCTTTCGACGACTACCTCCTTCTTTTTCGTCAGGAGCAACTGACTGTCTAAACTGCTTCGGTGGCGGCCTAACATAGCCCATACACGGCTTGCGATTGGTCGGTAATTACGCAACGCATCACAGATGGTGCCAACGTCTGCGCTGGTTACGCCACCGCTCCCGTAGTCGCATAAACTACAACAATATCTCTGCCTCTACTCTGCATCGAGAACCGCTTCCATGCACTGCCAAGATTGTATCCTCTGTCACTGTTGAACTTGTTCTCACATATTTTTACGTAATTATCGACCAATGAAATGTGTGTGTGAAATCTTATGGGACTTGACTGCTAAGGTCATCAGTCCCTAAGCTTACACACTACTTAGTCTAAATTATCGTAAGGAGAAACCCATGCCCGAGGGATGACTCGAACCTCCGTCGGGACCAGCCGCACAGTCCATGACTGCAGCGCCTGAGGCCGCTCGGCTAATCCCGCGCGGCTATAGACCAATGAAAACTAACTAGTCTATGGTATATAATGGGCGAACGCTAAAAAAAAAAAAAAAAAAAAAAAAAAAAATCGAATTGCGGGGGCAGATTCCTGACTAGAAATGGACTAAAAAGGTTGTGTGGACATCTGTTTGGAAATGCATCGTTGCCACAGTAAGTGGCGCTGACGAATGACAGATCCTCTGACCACGTGCCGTTTTTTTCTTTTGTGTTGCAGGGTGTGTGATTGACGCAGCGTACTGTAAGTAGCAGAGTGGTGTGGTATTCATTTCGGGAACAAGTCAAGGTGGTGATTGTGTGTGGCCAAGCAGATGGGAACGGTTGAGGGGCAGCACGTCTACACCAAAACATGTACCCTCACAGACACCAAACACATCACACGACATTTCAAGCCCTTTCTGTGACTTTGTGTGATCATGGGTCTTTTCAGACAGACGAACGTGTAGGGAGGCGGTGGACTTCAAGCACACCAGATTTAGAGGACCGGGTTCAACAGGATATTGAGACGTACCCAGGCAACTGACCCGCCAACGTAGTGTAAGTCAAAGTAGGATTATGTGTATCTTGCATGACAGCCGCTACTATCCCTATCATCGGCAACACATAAGGAATACATGGCACGTGTTGAGAGGAACAGTCACTCGTCAGCGCCATCTACCGTGGCAACGATGCATTTCCGGATAAATGTTCATAAGACCTTTTTCCCTCCATTTGTAGTCAGAAATCCATTCCTGTTTCATTAATGTTCACGTGTATGAGGCCGCCACAGAGGCTTTTCAGTCAGTCAGTTCCTCCTGACAAAGACGATGGAGGTAACCGTCGAAAGCTAGAGATTTTATCCCGAATTGACGCGGCAAGAAGTTTTATACGCGTTATAATATGTTTACCACCGTGGCTAGAAACGCGCGGCACATTCATGTCACGAACCAAAGGAAATTAAACGCTACTAAATGTAGTGGAATTAGTATAAAGTACGCTTGACAGCACAAAAATTGCCCCCCCTCCCTCCCCGATTTCCAAGTATAGCAGGCTACACGATCTGGCAACATTGCAGAATGGAAGGAAGGAGATTAATGTTTAGCGTCTCGTCGACAACGGGGTCATTAGAGACGGAGCACAAGTTCGGATTAGGGAAGGATGGGGAAGGAAATCGACCGTGCCCTTTCAAAGCAATCATGCCGGCACTTGCCTGAAACGATTTAGGGAAATCATGGATAACCTAAATCAGGATGGCCGGAGACGGGTATGAACTGCTGTTCTGCCGAATGCGAGTCCATTGTGCTAACCACTGCGCCACATCGCTCGGTTTTATGCAGTATTCGAAAGTGCCTGGGGGACATCCTCCCCCGTTCTGTTACAGTGCTGTATCTGCTCATGGTTTACATGTGACGGACGACCCCTTGTGTCCGAGATGCTCAGTCGTTGATTCGGACGTGGCCTGTGACGCAACCTGCGACTGCTGGCCGCTTATGCAGCGCGTAATTCATTACCCTGCAGCGATTGCCGGAGTTTGTCTGCCCTGACGATATATTGCCCCCCGACAGAGTATATTTTTATGAACCAGTACGAATGCCGTTAATCTGCTAAAAGGCAAGGCCCCTTCCTACGTATTTCGTGATGCACGCTAAAACACACTCGAGTTTTGGCGGCGGCGGCGGTGGTGGTGGTGGTAATTTCCTGTGGGACCAAACTGCTGAGTTCATCTGTCCCTAAGCTTGCACACTACTTAATCTAACTCAAAGTAACTTACGCTAAGGACAACACACACATCCATGCCCGCGACAGGACTCGGACCTCCGGCGGGGGAATCCGTGCGAACCGTGGCAAGGCGCCCAAGACCGCGCGGCTACCCCGCGCTGCTCGACGTTTGTCCCCTACTGATGACGACACATGTGGCTCTCAGCCGCCACCCGAAGTACAGGACCTACTTCACTAATTATTTAGGTTCATTATTTGCAGACCCCCCTGCTCATTGTGGCGTTCCGCGTATGACACTCTGTTCCTGAAGAAGAGTTGTAACGCCGGAAATGCATATCCTCCTATTTCCATCTATTGTACTATAATTTTTTCCTTGTTTTGTTACCTCAAGATATGACATTTCTGTGTCTTTATATATTGTAATTGTTTTACTATTTGTATATATATATATATATATATATATATATATATATATATACTCGTATATATTTACACATTTATGTCGATGTATAATTGGTTTATTTTGTAAATATTATTTGTATTTTACGCTGGGGCTTGCCTAGGGAAAACTACACTCCTGGAAATTGAAATAAGAACACCGTGAATTCATTGTCCCAGGAAGGGGAAACTTTATTGACACATTCCTGGGGTCAGATACATCACATGATCACACTGACAGAACCACAGGCACATAGACACAGGAAACAGAGCATGCACAATGTCGGCACTAGTACAGTGTATATGCACCTTTCGCAGCAATGCAGGCTGCTATTCCCCCATGGAGACGATCGTAGAGATGCTGGATGTAGTCCTGTGGAACGGCTTGCCATGCCATTTCCACCTGGCGCCTCAGTTGGACCAGCGTTCGTGCTGGACGTGCAGACCGCGTGAGACGACGCTTCATCCAGTCCCAAACATGCTCAATGGGGGACAGATCCGGAGATCTTGCTGGCCAGGGTAGTTGACTTACACCTTCTAGAGCACGTTGGGTGGCACGGGATACATGCGGACGTGCATTGTCCTGTTGGAACAGCAAGTTCCCTTGCCGGTCTAGGAATGGTAGAACGATGGGTTCGATGACGGTTTGGATGTACCGTGCACTATTCAGTGTCCCCTCGACGATCACCAGTGGTGTACGGCCAGTGTAGGAGATCGCTCCCCACACCATGATGCCGGGTGTTGGCCCTGTGTGCCTCGGTCGTATGCAGTCCTGATTGTGGCGCTCACCTGCACGGCGCCAAACACGCATACGACCATCATTGGCACCAAGGCAGAAGCGACTCTCATCGCTGAAGACGACACGTCTCCATTCGTCCCTCCATTCACGCCTGTCGCGACACCACTGGAGGCGGGCTGCACGATGTTGGGGCGTGAGCGGAAGACGGCCTAACGGTATGCGGGACCGTAGCCCAGCTTCATGGAGACGGTTGCGAATGGTCCTCGCCGATACCCCAGGAGCAACAGTGTCCCTAATTTGCTGGGAAGTGGCGGTGCGGTCCCCTACGGCACTGCGTAGGATCCTACGGTCTTGGCGTGCATCCGTGCGTCGCTGCGGTCCGGTCCCGGTGCACCTTCCGCCGACCACTGGCGACAACATCGATGTTCTGTGGAGACCTCACGCCCCACGTGTTCAGCAATTCGACGGTACGTCCACCCGGCCTCCCGCATGCCCACTATACGCCCTCGCTCAAAGTCCGTCAACTGCACATACGGTTCACGTCCACGCTGTCACGGCATGCTACCAGTGTTAAAGACTGCGCTGGAGCTCCGTATGCCACGGCAAACTGGCTGACACTGACGGCGGCGGTGCACAAATGCTGCGCAGCTAGCGCCATTCGACGGCCAACACCGCGGTTCCTGGTGTGTCCGCTGTGCCGTGCGTGTGATCATTGCTTGTACAGCCCTCTCGCAGTGTCCGGAGCAAGTATGGTGGGTCTGACACACCGGTGTCAATGTGTTCTTTTTTCCATTTCCAGGAGTGTATGATATCGAACGAATACATCGATAGGTCGTGTGAAGAACGAAAGTGTTTAGGATCTTTGGTAGTGTTAACTCGGTCGCGTGGAGCGCGGGCAGAGGAGAGTCTGGCTGGAGTAGTGCAGTGGAGCAGATGTGTTGTATGACGCTCCCGCGAGTTGCCACGCGTTGGGGTTTGGCAGCATGTAACTGCGCTCGACTTGCTGTTAGTTTCTGACACGGTGTCGCGGACGGGAAGCATTAGCTGGCGCACATCAAGAGCCCGTTTCGCCTGGTGACAGTGTCGAGAAGAAGGCGCGCCAACGTCCAGCTTCTGCAACAGCGACGGCCGACAATGAGTGACCGTCGCCACCTCCTCGACCGACGACTTCAAACCTTCAATCAACCAACAACGAAGACTGGAAGCACGTAAAGTTTTAGAACTGTATGGCAGACCTCAGCTTTTAAAATTGTTGCATCACAAGATTACAGCAACTTAGCATGAACCTTTGCTGCTCATAGTCCCAATTGCATTACCAAGCAGGGTCCCTTCCTTTTCCGAAATGAACCCGAGTGTCGTTGAAATTCAAACGCCAGCATTAAAGTAATATAATGCGATTTCACTGCTTTAATTTCAAAGTTCAGTTAAAGTATTTATAGCTGGCTACAATATTTATATTACACAAGCACAAGTTAAGAGTGCGAGTTTTGTTAGCATATTTTAGCGTACCTGTGACTGCAGCTCAGCTTGGTATATACTAAATTTTACTATTGTTAATTGTTCAGAATCATTTAATTCAAGTTCAAAGTTAAATCTCTTATTTCTAAATTGCGTAGATTCAAGTAAATTTTGAAATGATTGTTGAGGTAGCCCAAGACTAAGCGTATTTTACTGAATTTCGATGTGCTTCAGAAACAAATCTCACTATTAATTTCACTCACTAAATTTACTTTCAGTTTTCTGGTTTTATTAATTCTTTTGCTAAATTAAGTCAGAGTGTAGCGAGATTTATTACTTCTGACAAACTTTCAGTTTTCACACTACACGTGTCAACCTTCAGTTGCCACGCTTTTAGAGCTAATTATATGTGTAATAACCTTTCTTTTTCAGTTACTATAGTAATTGTCCATAGGACTGGCGACCGTAATTTCCCCCCAATCTCAAATATCTAGTTACCGCTAGTTAATTGTTAACGTAACGGCCGCACATTTACTTTCTTTATTAACCTTACCCCTTTTCAAAATTAATTTCCACCAGTTTCATTTGCATTTTTCCTTTCATTTATATGTAACCCTTTCCTCCCTCTTTACCGACAGATTAACTTCGGTGACGATTGCTTTTCCCAAATTTCCATTAGGTACACGCGGTTTAATTTTTCAATGTCATTAAGGTCGATAAGTGAGGGGAGGTTACAGAGTCCTGGAGCATATTGATCCCCTACTGACGGAAAAGGGGGGAACCCTCACCAACAGACGAGAAGACAACTCGGGCGATCGCTGCGGTAGTTGTAGGATCTTTTGTTAGTAAAATAAATAAAAATAGATAAACCTGCTAAGTCCTCTCCCTGATCCGAGAGCACGTTGCGTGGCCGTGGCGACGGGATGGCCCAGGTGTTGAACTCTGCCCTACCTCTCGTCCTGCTCCTGCAGCGATCCTTTAAAAAACAAAAAAAAAAGATAAAAGATAAACGTCGCACAGTGTAGACATAAAGACGCGAGTTCCAATCCACTATTTCCTTTATTTTTTTAGCCGCCTCTCTGCTTTCTGCTGTGTGCTGAATGTATCAGTCTGATGGAACATCGAGTATAATTACTTCACTTTATAACCCACCAGGAATAGTAAAATCTCCTGCAAAAGTGCTCGATGCTACCCGAAAAACAGAGTTTCCCGGTTGGAGCCAGTTGCTCGGTCACCATTGACCAGACGTTTTCAATTGGTGTGAGATCTGGAGAACGTGCTGGCCAGGGCAGCAGTCGAACATTTTCTGTATAAAGAGAGGCCCGTACAGGACCTGCAACATGTGGTCGTGCATTATCCTGATGAAATGTAAGGTTTCGCAGTGATCGAATGAAGGGCGGAGCCACGGGTCGTAACGCATCTGAAATGTAACGTCCACTGTTCAAAGAGCCGTCAAAGCGAACAAGAGTGACCGAGACGTGTAACCAATGACACCCCATACCATCACGCCGGGTGATACGCCAGTATGGCGATGACGAATACAGGCTTCCAATGTGCGTTCAACGCGATCATGATGATGTAAAAAGAACCTGGGCTCATCCAAAAAAAAGACGGTTTGCCATTCGTGCACCCAGGTTCGTCGTTGAGTACACCATCGCAGCCGATCCTGTCTGTGGTGTAGCGCGAAGGGTAACCGCAGCCATGGTCACCGAACTGATAGTCCATGCTGCTGCAAACGTCATCGAACTGTTCTTGCAGATGGTTGTTGTCTTGGAAACGTCCTCATCTGTTGACTCAGGGATCAAGACGTGGCTGCACGATCCGTTACAGCTATGCGGATAAGACGCCTGCCATCTCGACTGCTAGTGGTACGAGGCCTTTGGGATCCAGCACGGCGTTCCGTAATACCCTCCTGAACCCACCGATTCCGTATTCTGCTTAAAGTCGTTGGATCTCGACCAACGCGAGGAGCAATACCGCTATACGATAAACCGCAATCGCAATAGATTGTAATCCGACCTTTATCAAAGTCGGAAACGTGATGGTTCGCGTTTCTCCTCCTTACACGAGGCATCACAACAAGGTTTCACCAGGCAACGCCGGTCAACTGCTGTTTGTGTATGCGAAATCGGTTGGAAACTTTCCTCATGTCAGCACGTTGTAGGTGTCGCCACCGGAGCCAACGTTGTGTGAATGCTCTGAAAGGGTATTCATTTGCATATCACAGCATATTCTTCCTGCTGCTAAAATTTGGTGTCTGTAGCACGTCATCTTCGTGGTGTCGCAATTTTAATGGGCAGTAATGTAACTTCAGCAGACCGAGTGAGCCTCGTAGTGTTACACAATATGTGTAGGCTACTGTCAATGTTGTTATCCATTGTCATTTTCCTCTTTTAAGTTGTAGTATTTGTCTTTCAGTTACGGATTGGATTTTGAGTTTTTGGATCTTGTTAACGTCGCTTAACAGCTTAAGTAGTCCCAAGTGAAAAAATCAAAAGTTTGTTACGGACGCTAAAGTGACAAAAGTCATGCCATACCTCCTAACATCTCGTTGCACCTGGTTTTGCCAAGCGTAGTGCAACTGCCCGACGTGGCACGTACTCAGCATGCGTTGGAATTTCCCTGCAGACATACTCAGGCATGTTGCATCTGTAGCCGTCCATAACCGCGAAAGTGTTGCCGTTGTAGGATTTTGTGCACGATCTGACCTTCCGATTACATCGCCAATTGTTCTATGGGAATCGTGTGAGACGATCTGAGTGGCCAAGCCATTCGCTCGGAATGTCCAATATGTTCTTCTAACCAATCGCCAACAACTGTGGTCCGGGGACATGGCGCACTGTCATCCATAAAAATTTCATCTTTGTTTGGGAAGGACATGAATGGCTGCAAATGGTCTCCAAGTATCCCAACATAACCATTTCCTGTCAATGATCGGTCCAGCTGAACCAGAGGACACAGTCCATTGCATGTAAACACAGCCCACTCCATTGTGGAGCCACCATCAGCTTGCGCAGTGCTTCGTTGACAACTTGGATCCATGACTTCTTGCGGTCTGCGCCACACTCGAACCCTACCATCAGTTCTTACCGACTGAAATCTGGACCCATGTGGCCAGGCTGCACGTTTCCAGTCACCAATTGTCCAACCTGTCGCTGCTGTTTGCAAAGGCACTCCCGTCGGTCGTGTGCTGCTACAGCCCATGAATGCCAAATTTCGCCGCACTGTCCTAACGGAAACGTTCTTCGCACGAGCCACATTGATTTCTGCGGTTATTTCACGCAGTGTTGCTTGTCTGTTAGAACTGACAACTCTACGCAGACGCCACTGCTCTCGGTTGTTAAGTGAAGGCCGTCGGCCACTACTTTGTCCGTCGTGAGAGGTAATGCTTCAAATATGGTTTTCGCAGCACACTCCCGACATTATGGATCTGGGAGTATTGAATTCCGTAACGAAATCCGAAATGGAATGTCCAGTGCGTATAGCTCCAACTATTATTCCCTGTTCAGTGTCTGCTAATTCCCGTGGTGTGGGCATAATCACGTCGGAAACCTTCCCACATAAATCACCTCGATAAAAATGATGGCTCCGCCAATGCACTACCGTTTAATACTATATGTGCGCGATACTACCACCATCTTTATATAAGCACATAGCTATCCCATAACTTTTGCCACTTGAGTGTATTGTTTTGCTTTGAGGTTAATGGAGGGACGACAGCAGCAGTGCACCTTGATGTGATGAACTCTGCCGATTCTTTGTGTAGCATTTGCATTCGGTAGGCAAGAGTAAGAAGTCAGGTGTAGGTGTCATTTTCTTTTCTTTGTAATCATTTCATTCTTTTCGCCCCATATCGGCAGGGGTGGGCTGTCGGCGGATACAAGTCGCCACTCTTCAGACTATGAACACAAAAAGTTTTAAACATAGTTTAAAATTGGACGTGACACTTGACAAGCTGAATGTCTGACGTAATAAAATGATATAGATTCAGTTACATAATTTAAAATATAAAAGGCGGATTAACTGATTAGTTAAAACATTGACACAGATGAAATGGCAACGGATGTTTTGCAAAAGATAAAGACAGAGGACCAGGAGCATAAGATAAAACAAGTAAAAAGCTAGTGTGAAGTAATGAGTGGGCATAGAATGCCAAGAAGAGAGATATCATGAGGATGTAGCGGTTGGGGTACTGTTTAAGAGGCCGTCTGTGGGTGCTGATGGAGAGAGGAGTAATTCGGGTGACTGAAGAGGGAAGCCATTTCTGACTATGGCTTAGGATGTGAGTGGAGAGGAGTTGTGGGGAATGGAGCCCTGACCGCGGGAGTTTTATTTCCTTTATTGGATTTCGATTCCCCCCCCCCCCCCCCCCAACGGGTGGGTGGGCTTCCAGCAGCGTAATATGCCGCTCTGCAGTCTACTGAATAGTTAAAAACAAAATTATGAGATATCATTAAATAAAACCGGCGATGAAATGGTGACTGATTAAAACTGGAACAAGGCGAAAAATTGCGAAGAGAATATAAAAACAAAGGGTTGATGATGCTGATTAAAACACATAGTAAATCGACAGGCATAATTAATAAACACTGTGACAGTCTGGTATCCGTTCGCAACAGTTCAAAACATACCTAGCGACATCATGGTGGCTGGTCGAAACACTGACCGATGAGAGGGAAAAAAAGAGGGGGGGAACCGGGGGAGTTTTTTTTTCCTTTATTGATTTTCAATTCCCCCCGAAGGGGGCGGGCTGGCAGCAGCTTAGTACGCTGCTCTACAGCCTACAGACTTTTATTTTAAAGAACTGAAGAAGAAAAGAAACAAGAAAAACAGGCGATAAAACGGTGACGTCAAGTGTAAAATGGCGGAAAAATGCGGAAAGTTAAAACAGAAAGCAAAAGGGGTTGGCAACGTTAATAAAAGACACAGGAATCAGACAAGTAACATAGTACACACACAATTAAAAAAAAACACGACGACAGTCTGGTTTCTGTTCGCAAGAGATAAAAGGCACACCCAGCGACAGTATGATGGCCGTTCGCAACACTTCCCAAAAAACACAACACGGAACACTCACTGTAAAACACGCACTGTAGAACACTCACTGTAGAACACTGCACGAAAGCGGCGGCACAAAGATGACACTCCCGAGCCAAAGGCAGATGGGTGGGTGGGGCACCTGGAGGAGGGGGACCGGGGGAGATGGGATAGGTTCTTTTAGTGCAGGAGTTCTGCATGCTCCAATTCGAAGCAACGAAAGCAAAGGGGTGACTATTCCTGCAGTTTTGCTTTAAAGTCATCATGTCGCATTCCTATGCAGTATTGTCACTCGTGACGAGTTATGACGCCCTTACGTTAATCATTTTCTTTTTTGTGAGCCCCACAGCCTCAATAAACATGAAAACCCACATTCTGCCACCATAAAATTTTTATTTTCCTGTCCAGTGTTTTCGGGCATTGCCCATTCTCAAGTGTGTCCCTAGTAACATATGTAGCTACATCGTCGTCATTTCCCACGCAAATTGCATGTGAGACAGTTCGTTGAGTGAGTACAAACCGTGCGTTTCGTAGGAAATATTGCAAGGTTTGTTCTAATAGTGATTCTGGCTGGATGTGGCATTTAAATAACGAGGTAATACTTTTGTTCCCATAAGCACTTTCATGTCATGCACCTTTATAATGTAGATGAAGACGTTTGACAACTGTGCATTGTATATTTGTACACGGTACGTGCCTTTTTTAATTAGTGACGACAATGATAGTAACATTATTTACTAGAAACAGATTCGAGAATTGGCAATGCCCAAAACCGGTAAGTGAAAAATGAAGATGAAAGTGTTATGCACAGTGTGGTGGAAAAACATCGTTATTCATATTCCTTTATGTTAAATTCTTAAGAAGATATTAATGGCTCTGCCCTAACAAAAGACGTAGTCTCCAGCAAAGACTGGTGTGAACAGATCATATTTTTCACCTGGTAGCACAAAAGGGATGCTGTGCTCTACGAACTCCTGCCCTGGCCTTTGTCTACCGCAGATAATATTTGTTACTTACAACTGAGACACCTTTCCTTCAAGAACTACCAACGTGGTTTAATAGCGTTTTTCAATTAGTTACCTGAACACAACAGTAATTACGAGAGAGAAATTATTCATCAACAATATGTTTTGTAACACTGTGTAAAACGGTCTGACAGTGTTCAGGTAGTTTACCGATTCCACGTCTGGAGAAACCTACTTATTTGGAGTTAAAGATGCCGTAAAGCCAGATGTAGAGTGCATTTTTATCTCGAAAGGAATTTTCTTGAGGGATGCTCGATAAGGAGAGGGGAAGGTGAACATTTGAGGACACAAGATCACGATAATACGTGCGTAGGAGTGTCTTTGCTGGTTAGCTTTGTTTGTGACATTAGGAGAGTGCGTCATCATCTAGCGACACTTGATGCAGCTTTGTTGGTCCTTTTTGTCATACTGTGACCGAAAGGTGTCTCATTTGCTGGTAAAAAATGTCGTATGTGATGGACACATCCCTGGGAAAGATTCCGTAATGCACAACGCCATTTTTATGCCAACAGATGAAAAAGGTTAACTTTTCACACACTCTTCGCTCGATGTGATTCTTCATTTTAGGAGCTTGAAACAGGCGTCATAAAACGTCAGCAGTAACTGTGCTGCATAGGAATGCTGAAAGAGCGAACTGATGACGTTCAAACGAAACCGCACTAATAGTCACCCCTTCCATTTCTGTTGTTTTGAATTAGAGCATGCAGTACTTCTTCATCCCACTTCTGCAATATGCCAATTGAATCCAAACGTGACACGAAATTGCAGTTTATCACGTATCCCGCTTATCGAGACTTCCTGAGTGTGGAAAATCATTTTGACCAGAACGATCTTTCTTCAAACAAGAAAATGTTTTTTCGGTGTGATTTGTCCGATAATACTCGCCGCACACGCCAAAAATGTTTCAAGCTGTCTCCACTGCCTTCGCACCCAATATTAAACTCAATGCAAGACCTTTTTCCGTAAGCGACTCTGTTTTGTTACGCTTAAACAACGCTCAAAAAATATTAGTACTCAAAACTCATTTCGTAACTCCAAGACAAATACTACAACTACAAATAACAAAATGGTTATTTACAAACAGACTCACAGTAACCCGCGCGACTTGTGTAACTGCACCGTGTTCACTCGGTTTATCGGACTTGCTTCCCATGGAACTTCAAACTACAGCAATCAGTAATGTTACGATTACCAATGTTTATTTTCTGTTAACATGTCACATCAGCTGTATATTTGGTGTAATAAATATTCATGATGAATCACATAGTGCATACTAAGTGATCGTCTGAAGCAGCTATGCGCAGTTTCTGCCGGTACCATTTGAAAGAAGCTATTCGACAAGTAAAGGAGAAAAAGGATGTGGAGAATATACTCTATTCTCTATAATAGTTATGCTTGACTTTTTATCTATTGAAATATTTAATCAGCTGCTTATAATGGAAGTTACAGTTCCTCTATTGATGTGCAGTGGGTCATGAATATCTGTGTCTACTTCTGAGCGTATTATCAAGCCGCGTAGTTCAATATGTCAACGTCCAACTCCGCGTGCCAGCGACAGTAACAATTTATATGGAGGGATTTTGTGTCCCAAGCAGGTCTTTCTCGCCAGTCGAATCAGCTGGATTATTAGATCTGTAGAGAGATGGTACAGGTTAGAAAGGTAGAACGCGCTATGCGAAACGTCGAAATGCTTCTGTTAGCACGGTGTTATTAGTTATCTTGCCATGCGAACTGAGTACGAGAGCAGACCCTGAACTTGAGTTATGGTGACGGAGGAGGAGGGGGGGGGGGGGGAGACGAAAGGGGGATTATTTGACCCCTGGGATAGTGTCTCGAAGATTCTGCAAAATCTGAATCTGGCAGATACTTGAAAAAAGACGCCAAATATGTTGCGAAACTACTTTGCAGTGTCTATGTTCTACTGTCTACCGTGCATGTCTGAAGCAACGGACACTGTTAAGATGTACTGCTACATGAAGCAGAAGAATTGTATCCCAAATTTCTAATTCATCTGGACTTCGGCTGCACAGTTGATTGGAGATGTATGAAAATGTATGACGGACCGAGACTCGAACACGGATTTCCCACTTTCGTGAGCAGTCTTCTTAACCACTCTGACTATCCGTGCACGCTCCCCCGACGGACCCAAACCTTCATATGCCACATTGTCTACATACGTTTTGTCGCAATTCCTTAGTCTATTATCTAATGCTCTCAACATTGATTCCCCAAGCTATCCCATTATGGCTATAAACGTTTCCAGACAACGACAAATAGAGACCAGTGTTGTTATCCTCGTGTGCCCGTCTAGACTTCTAATGCTTACATGCAAGGCCTAAACATTCTGCCCGCTCATAGAGTACAAATAGGATATTTCCAAAATTCTTCCGATTCTATAAGACTATGTCTCCCAAATGAATAAAGAGAAAAGCTTGGAGTACCTTTTATAGTTGTGATTGGGATCAAGGTTTTCATTTACCTTTGACAAGTGTTCTGTATCAGTGGCGTTAATCATACTCGTCCCACGTTGTTCCGAGTGTGTCAGTGTATTCACTGCTGTCGTTATGCGACGTCGATATTTCATTCAAAGTTATTCGAAAGGGAGGTGGATAGACAGACAGTCAGTCACAGACCTTCACTTGAAAGAATAGACCAGGCTTTTGTGAATGATTCATTTGCTTTCAGACCACTAACTTTTGTAAAGTATTATTTGTACAAATATGACTGATACGTGAATACAACCCTAAACTCACCAAGTTTGCATTTTGCACTCATAAAAGTTGTATGACTGACCTTCTGATCCAGCGGCACACGATGTAGAAAAAAGAAAACGTGTGGCATCACGGCCTGTTGCCAGTCTTTCAAGAGGACGCCCCTTGGGCTGTATGCGCGTCCTTAAAACCCTGTTTTTCCCGAACGGTCTCCAATCCAAGTAATATACTCCGTATGGCAAGAGAAGAGCTCTGACAGTTGACGCAGCCTTGGTGCACGTGCTTCGCACATCCACGACGGTCAATCAGATCGTGAGCTTTTGTTTACATTACTGTGGCAACGCCCCAGTGTTGCCATAGTGCTGGGCTACCGCTGCTTTCAGTTAGTTGCGCCACGTGCTACGTTGAGGTTTGTGTATATACGTGTGCATTCCGCTACTTCTGTGAAAGGGCTCTGAGCACTATGGGACTTAACATCTGTGGTCATAAGTCCCCTATAACTTAGAACTACTTAAACCTAACTAACCTAAGGACATCACACACATCCATGCCCGAGGCAGGATTCGAACCTGCGACCGTAGCAGTCCCGCGGTTCCGGACTGAGCGCCTGAGCCGCTAGACCACCGCGGCCGGCTGCTACTCCTGTGAGTTTCTTACCGTGTTATAAGTGGAAAAGTGAGTATAGGTGGAAAATGGCTGTCTGTAGTGCAGAGAAGATGGCTTTTGGGAAAGGAGTTACGCTGAACTCCCAAGCACGCGGATTTATACATTGATTGCGTAGTTACTTTGAAATGGGACAGAACAATGGTGGGCCTTTTATATCAGTGAGTAAAAAACAGCAGGTAACAGAGGGGCAGAAGTATTGAACATCTCTACAGCGACAATTAAGAGAGTGACAAATAGTAAAGAGGTTGACAATTCAGCTGCGAGCCCTGTTATTGTGACACCTGGAAACTCAAGGAAGAGATTGTGTCGTGGGGCTGAAACAGATAACTTTGACGAAAGTGCTATCAGGCAATACATATATGCGTATTACAACAGGAAGGAGTATCTGACACTTAAAAACGTGATGGCATCAGTGTCGGACAGTGTTTTGTTAATAGGCAGAACGAAAAGTCTCTCCACTGTTCTGAAAAAAAAAAGTCTTCTACTGGAAAAAGTTCTTAGGACGAAAGGTATTAATGGAGCACGGAGACATGTGGCATGGAGATGTAGTTGCCCGCGGGAGTCGCTAGTAGTGAATCCGGGAGATGTAATATGGATCGACGAAACATGGGTCGACGTGCGTCATGCACTTTCCGTCGCACGGACAGACGACACGCGCTACGGAACTATGGGTGTGCCAACTGGTAAGGGAGGGCGACTAATTATAGTTCATGTTGGCTCTATGAACGATTTGGTGCCCTGTGCTATGATGATGTTTCAGACCAAAATCTGTCGACTGCCATGAGGAGATGAATGCAGATACATTCAAAGGCTGGTTTGTTACTCGTTTGCTACCAAACGTCAGTTGTGGTAGTGTTTTTGTAATGCACAATGCGCCGTACCTTTCTGTACAATTAAATAAGGCACCAACGGCTGCTGCAAGGAGAGACGAAATAGTCAGCTGGTTGAAAGACAATAAAATAGGTTTTGAACAGAATATGCGGAAAGCGGAACCTCTGGAATTAGTGAGGCGATACAAGAAAAGAAGACGCATTATGTGACTGATACATTAGCAGAGAACCATGGCCACAAGGTTATACGTCTTCCACCGTTCCACTGCCCGCAGCTGAACTCATATGGGCTCAAATAAAAGCAGATGTTGCGGAGCGAAACAAAACATTTACGATGATCTTCGGGTTTCCATTCTCCCGCACGAAAAATAGAGGTAACGCCCTTGTTCGTATTTTATATTCAGCATTTGTTCAATTTGCTTTACCTTGCTAATGTTGATAATCTTATTGTGTGTAATTTTTATTTTGTCTGGAACCATAGTCGTGGTAATTTTTTAATGGTGTTACCGCCGTTTAACGGTAATAATTTTTATTTTATGTTATTGTTATACGATCCAGAATTCGGCCATAGGCCATTTTCAAGTACAGTAACTTATTTATATGTCAACAGATATCAGACTGGTATGAAATACAACGAAACCTGAACCTATAACAATAAAATAAAAGTTGTGGCGCTCAAATGGCTGCAACATCATTGAAGAAAATATTTGTGTGTGTGTTTGCGTAAGGTGACAAACACTGGCAGCGCATGTGAAAAAATATTACACCAAGGAACACATCGGTCAGCAGAATGCTGCTCCTACGAGAATGTTTAATGACTGACGCAGCATTGTTAGGTTCTGAAGCAGTCGAGTGTTGCCGCCAGCCGAATGGTGGGACGGGAAGGTCTGCCACCCCACTTCCCCTCCCCCCCCCCCCTCTCCCCACACACACCCACGCTGGCTCGCTGACCCTCCGTTGTTAATACTGGCAACTGCGCTGCCAACTGTCAGAGTTCTCCCTCTACCGTACAGAGTATAGCCGGGCATATCGTTGCTGAGCTTCGTTGCCGTGGAATCGGTCGTAACGTTTGTTTCGTACATTATGCAGCAACATCCTGACAACGGGTATCACATCATCTGAGCTGTTCCAGTGTACTTTGCAGTGCGGTTACTTAAGGGGCTCCGGAAAGGCTCAAAATCATGAAAAGTTCAATTTTTACTTTTTTGCGTTTTCTGAATCTGCAGACTATTACTTTTTAATAGATATATAATTTATTCAATTCCGAAGACTACAACTATTTTTAATTTTTTTTTGAAATGTGTTCTACATGGGCGTGACCCACTGAGGCGCTGTTAAACTGCTGTCAAATGGTGTTATTATTAACGTCCGTGTTCATCAGGTACATTTTAGTGATGTGAGATAAAGTATGTGTTGTGGCTAACCTGTGATGGTTCAATATATATCGCTGGTGTGATTGTCGATTGTTTCATGTTTATTTACTCTGTCGTTATCTCGAAAATATTCGTAATTAATTCTGTTTCTTGAGTCTCTGTTTTGTTGAAGTATAATAATGAGTAAAAGTAAAGTTATTAGAAATCCTCTGAAGGCTTTTAAGAAAAGGAGAAATGTTGGAAAGCCAAAGGTATGTGTTATTACTGTGAACAATAAAGACGATAACCAAGTGAGTGAACCTAACCTCTCAAGTACACCTGCCCATAGCAGTCAAAGTGGGAAAGAAAATACTTCACAGAAGAAGCTTGGTTCAATGAGTGAAAACTATGAATGTTTTATGGGCGAATCGGATGTGAATGAAATATTTGATATGTCGGTTCTCAAAGGAATTTTTTCAAACTGTGTAAGATGTATTCATTGTAGTGAAGTTGGTCTGGAACTCTCCATAATAAAGCACATAGGACTTGCTAGTGAAATACAACTGAAATGTGATAAGTGTTCATACATGACCACCTTTTGGAACAGTGTTGCAGTAACTGCAACTGAAGAAAATGGTAGCAAAATCTACGAACACAACAACGAGCGATGCTTGATTTAGACAAGGAACGCCTTCGGGCTGCAGACAGGGCTGTAAAGAGTCTAGAAATACAAGCAAGAGTAAAGAGGAGGAGGAACAAGAGGTACCTGGAGGAGTTTGCAGAGGATGAAGATAATCCATCCTATGGACCTGGAATGCACTAAAAAGTTAATCCAATCTTTGTCGCTCGATTCCCAAAACTTTTATTTTCTCATACTAATTACATGTTTTCTAAGGATCTTCCGAACATATTTGTTTCAAACTTTCAGTAAATGTTACACAGTACCTTCTGCATAATTTAACTTAGCCTTTTTCCAAAAAAATGTATATTTTTGAATATATAAATAAAAAATTGCAAAAAAATTTTGTGAATTTTCATTACAATTGAAAAAAAATCATCTTTAATAACTGAAATAAAATTTTGTAAAATCCCTGTGTTAAGTTGTAGCCCATATTCCAATACATAATCTGTAAAAAGTTCAACTTCCTACCTCAAATACTTTGTGAGGAAGATGTAATTTATAAGCGTTATTTTAACATTGCAAGTATAGGGCGTTCCGGAGCCCCTTAAACACGAAAGGAAAGAGTCACAAGGTTTTAGGCCAGGCGACGTGGTGGTCCAAGGGAATAAGGCTGCATGATGGCCCATTGTCCCATCTTTTCGGGAGATGAAATTCTCGGAAACAGCAGTCAGTTGTCGAAACAATCATAAATGCAATGTACTTAAGAGGTTCCTGTCACTGTCTTCTCACAGAAGAAAAACAGCCCATACAGCTCCGTATACGATATCGCACAGATAATTTTGACATTCGCGGAATCTCGTTCATGCGCCATAATTTCTTGAGGCTTTTCAGTGCCCCATACTCTCCCATTGTGCCTATTATCGTTTCCCTATAAATAGAAAGCTTCTTCGCCGTTGAATATCAGCTTGGGGGCGAAATGTTCATAGTCCATGCTTCCTGCAGTGTGACGCAAAACTGAAATCGCCGGCCATAACCCTCAGGTTTTAATTGGTGCACGAGCTCCAGTCGGTATGGTCTGGAACTTAACCGCCACCACAAAATCTTCCACACGGTTTGCAGCGGAATTCCGAGTTCACAGCTTGCACGTGCCGCCGATATTTTTGTGCGGCGTATGAAACTTTTTAACCCTCTCTACTGTTGCATCTGGCACACTTTATCGAACGGTACTTTTTCTGTTTACGGAGATAACCAGAGGCCTTAAATTGCCGATATCCACGCGCAGTTCACTGTTTACAAGACGATCTTTTCCCATAATTCCTTCTGAATGAACACTGCACTCTTGTAACTGCTAAACGTCTCGACTATTTCAACATAGAAAAACTCTTTTCTTGTTTTGTGATCGTTTTGTCAAGGGACTGTGCTCCGTGACGGAGATAATAAAAGTGAAGAAACCCTGATACGTCTCCCCTGATTTCTAAAGTATTTAAATTTTGAAGTAACTGAAACCAAGAACATTTAATTTTTCCCAGTAATAACTGAATATTACACTCAGGCAGGCAATCAAGGCTCATAGGACTATAACATGAGTAATCACACATCTGTCAAAATCAAAAAAATTTCCTCCACCAAAATATTTCACGAAACACACTGTGTAGGTGGGCTGCTACGCAACGTAATGGCGGTCACTGCAGAACTGCACAATACTTAATAATCCATACGAGAGCTGGCACACAAACAGAGGAACATGGAAACAGAAAAATAACACCAGCGAACAACACAAATGAATGAAGATAAGATATTTAAAGAGCGAATGAAAAATAAAGACTGAATACGTAGGCTCTACCGGCGTAATAAGTCTTGACGGTCTCTTCGAGCTTGCTGCCGGATCCTAATGTGGATTCGATTCAGTATTTTGGCCATACAACTGCTCACCACCTTCATGAGAACGATGCTTCTGCTGCTGAGTCCCTCTGAGTACTGATCGTGGAAATACTGAATCGAGTTGATTTTAGGATCCGGCAGCAAACTCGAAGAGATTTTCAACGACTGAAAAACTTTCATCTCACTAATTACGCTATTTGCATTGATCAGGGCCGGCCGCGGTGGTCTAGCGGTTCTAGGCGCTCAGTCCGGACCCGCGGGTCTGCTACGGTCGCAGGTTCGAATCCTGCCTCGGGCATGGATGTGTTTGATGTCCTTAGGTTAGTTAGGTTTAAGTAGTTCTAAGTTCTAGGGGACTGATGACCACAGATGTTAAGTCCCATAGTGCTCAGAACCATTTGAACCATTGATCAGGACAGAGTCGGAAGCTGATAACCATGCAGAATTATATAGTCTATAGTAAAAATGTGGTTTAATGAACGAAACAACTTCACTTATAATTCAGAATGTTACTAAGAAAAGAAATGCAGTTCATTATGACCACAGTTAAGCAAAATCAGTGATAATGAGAAACTACCATTGCTTTCACAAAAAGTCTTTGCAGCATATTTGAGAGAAATAGTTCGCTAGAGTTGAACTTAATATGAATGATTTTCAAAGTTAGCCTCAGCTGGTGCGGCAGGCGAGTCGTCGACGTACGCGTCGTGGATCCATAATCCTCGAGAGTGCGACCCTGTAATTATCGTCAATTTGCTGTTATTTTACATCAGCCACGGATACAATGCGCACTAGCACTCATTCGACACGATTACCACATTCCTGTTCTCTTCGCTTCAGACTCTTGATGTTGCTTTTCTCTGTCGACCTATCGTTATGTTTCTATGCGCTCAACACACCTCGTTTTGCATTAAATTTCCAAAAATTCCCTTTACGTTGAATTACGGTTTCACACAAAATTAAGGCACTGGCTCTGATCACTATGGGACTCAACATCTGAGGTCATCAGTCCCCTAGAACTTAGAACTACTTAAACCTAACTAACCTAAGGACAGCACACACATACATGCCCGAGGCAGGATGCGAACCTGCGACCGTAGTGGTCACGCGGTTCCAGACTGAAGCGCCTAGAACCACTCGGCTACAGCGGCCGCCCAAAATTAAGGCATCACATTATTATGTCCACAGAAAATGAATTTAAAACGTAAGATAACGGGCTTGAAAACATACAGGATCAGAAAAAATGAAAACAGCAATTACACTCATGACGATAGAATGACGTAAAACTGGAAATTTGTGGTAAGTTCCTGTGTGACCAAACTGCTGAGGTCATCGGTCCCTAGGTTTACACACTACTTAATCTAGCTCAAACTAACTTACGCGAATGAAAACAGACACACCCATGCCCGAGGGAGGACTCGAACATCCGACTGGGGGAGCCGCCTCAGACCGCGCGGCTACTCCACATGGCCAGAATGACGTAAACAGGGACATAGTTGTACAAATAAATAAATTTACAAGACTCATTCTGAAATAACTCTGGCGGTCACAACGGAAAGTGGTTGAGTTTACGGTTCGATTCTTGCGTCAGTCATACTTGTGCGTGTAATACTTTGGAAAATATAGAATTTTGAAAACGAATGAATTATTTATAATAGCGCCGTACATACGTTGAGGTTAGGCTACATTGGATGGCGTAGTGTGACATGGGTACGCTACTTGCGGCCGATTTATTGATAAAGCACCTCACCGTTGAGAAATGCAGCTTCGTGCATTTGCGCCTGTGGAAACGGAGAGTACAAGACGCCCGTTCATGCATTGTTATCGCCCATTGGGTAATGAACGGCGAGCTATGTGCTCTGGCGAGGCATCTGCGGGCAACCACACCAACCGGTAAAGTAAAAATTTAGATGAATTCAAATCCAAGTTTCTGCGGCACTTTTGTAACGCCGTCAATACGTTACAAGCGTCGGTTGTGGTCGGAACACTGTTCTGTGTGCTTGCGAGTGCGTTATGTCGGGTCCAAGAGAATTAGAGCCGGCCGCTGGTGGCCGAGTGGCTCTAGGCGCTTCAGTCTGGAACCGCGCGACCGCTACGGTCGCAGGTTCGAATCCTGCGTCGGGCATGGATGTGTGTGATGTCCCTAGGTTAGTTAGGTTTAAGTAGTTCTAAGTTCTAGGGGACTGATGACCTCAGCTGGTAAGTCCCATAGTGCTCAGAAATATTTGAACCACTTTGAACCAAGAGAATTAGAACGTGGGAAAATTGTTGGTGGTCGTATGGTGGGCGCACCAGTAATCGATGGAGCTGAAGTGTTCGGAGTTTCATGAGGCACCGTGTCGGAGACTTATACTGCATACGGGGAGAGCGGAAAACCATGATCCGGTAAGTCACAATGCGGGCGAAAGTGTGTGTTGATAATTGATCGCGACAGACCATCATTGAAGAGGACTGTGACGACAAATAAGACGACGACTGCTGCAAAGGTCACTGCAGAACTTAAATGTCACACTTAGACGAACCCTTCAGCACCAAAAGTACAGGAAAGGTGCTCCAGAAGCAGGGAATTGCAGGGTAAGCTGGAATTCCAAAACGATTCATCAGTGATGCAGATGCCTGTAACAGAAAAACGCGGTGTCGAAGCCGAAACCAGGATTACGTTACCATTCTGAGTGATCAGGGCCATCCCATTGTACAATATTTGTTCCCCACTGGTGAGGGTCGTTCCATGACGACAAAGTCCTTGTTCACGCACCTCAAATCGTCCGTAGCTGGTTTTTTAATGCAAAAATGAATCATCGCGTCTCCCCTGGCCACCAGTCACCAAGACTCAGTTTTAGTGAGCGATTGCGGTATACTTTGCAGAGGATGGTGCGTGATCACTTCCGCGTCCATCATTGTTACCTGACCTTGTCAGTATATTGCAGGAACAATGGCATACGATTCCCATGATAACTATACAGAGCCGACTAGAAGCTGTCTTGAATGCCAGAGCGTTTTCTACACCGTATGAGGCACGGTAATGTGTTGTGTTTGTGGTGCTGCGATATTCTTGTTCACCCTTGCGGTCTTCTCAATCCAGATAAATCTTTTTGGAACACTCAGCGTATCGACTTGTTCAATGACATGTTGTTATTCTTAACTTAATTCGCTAGAAAACTGCGTTGCCATGTGTGTAAGCATGACGATTCTATCATCTGGGAATCGTGATTGCGTGTGAAGGCTACGGTCGTAGGTTCGAATCCTGCCTCGGGATTGGATGTGTGTGATGTCCTTAGGTTAGTTAGGTTTAATTAGTTCTAAGTTCTAGGCGACTGATGACCTCAGAAGTTAAGTCGCATAGTGCTCAGAGCCATTTGAACCATTTGCGTGTGAAGTTCGCGAAAATATTATGGAGTAGCCTGTCTGGATCCTTTAACTTCTCTATCTCTCACTCGCGCGCGCACGTGCGCGAATTCAAAGGCCACTGACTTGCTCCAGTGGCATCGTCAGAGTGTTCCCTATTAACTTCTGTGGGTGCGGTGCCGTTAAATTGGTCAGTTTGTAACTTCTGACGTTTCACTGTTCCCGCTGCACAGAATAAAAGGCGTGAAGAGAAACTTGACAGACTCTTTTGAGAAGTCGGCCAACGGCCACAACTTCAGCAGGAAGTCAACTACCGGCGAAATTCGCTCTGATCGCTTGGCCGCCGCAAAGTTCAGCGATAAAATGTGTCCCAGGCACCGAGAAACGTACCTGTGACGATGATAAACTGAACCCTGTCAATCGTGATTAATTTACGTTACGTTAGTTAATCTATGCATAAAATGTTAGATAAGTTAATCACCAAGTAAGGATGACTTTTTTTAATAAATACAACTTGTGGTGTCCTTCACCAGAGGTAAAGTGCATGATTTTTTGTCTTGATCGCACTCCTTTTTTTAATATATTGATTTCGATATCGTAATTACCGATTTCGGCTGTGCAACAGCCATCTTCAGAATCAACAATAGAATTCAAAGAAAGTACATTATTAGCTACTACAGTAAGAGATTAAAAAGAAATGTAAGTTATGATGAAAACACAATATACCTCTCATTTGCTGCACTGCAACAAGTCATAACATGTGAAAGTAAAACGAATCAAAACTGCCACACATGTTTCAAATAGTTATATATATGATGCCAAGCAGCTCTAGAGGTTGGTGATGCAGGCGAAACGCACAAATAGCTATACAAAGTATATAAAATGAATTTCATTTGAGAGTACAGGTTTTCTAAATTATTCTCAACTGTATACAAGAAAGCGAGATTCAGTTTTAGAATGATTTCTGTAATCGGATTTTAATTTTAATGTTTTTGAACACTTTGTTAAATTCTGACCAGTTTCAAACAGTCACAAGACGAATGCAGTTTTCATGTGATTCAACATTTTTTCTGGGAGGGGGGGGGGGCGTGAAGAGGATAGGCTGTAACGTTTTTCATAGTGGATGGCTATAGTCCAAGTTGATTGTACGGCGACGGTTACATATTGCCTGCGTCGATACAACTCTAACAGTTGTCTCCAGAAAGGCAGCTCACCGTATTTTGTAATGTCCTCGGGGTACCTACGAGCTATAATTTTTAGGTACTGGGCACCTACGGGTGTTGTTGACTGCGGTCAACCATTATGAGACAGATCTCCGATGTTTTGTGTTTGATGATAATTGTTCGATGCTCGAATGACATCACCATGGTACACGCCACATCGTACGCGATTGCGACTGCTCACTATTCTTTTTGCTTTTAGATGACAATGTGCACGCCGTGTAAATTTGAAATGACAGCTTATTTTGACCCCTTCTGCACAGATTACCTTTGTAGACGTCTTTTGTATACCTAGCGAATTCCTGTGGTCAAAATAGTAAGGTTCCGACTAAAAGAAAAGCCGAAAAAATAACCAGTGAAAGTGATGAAGATGGTGCAAAAGCATATTTCAACAGTTCAAATGGTTCAAATGGCTCTGAGCACTATGGGACTCAACTTCTGAGGTCATTAGTCCCCTAGAACTTAGAACTAGTTAAACCTAACTAACCTAAGGACGTCACACACATCCATGCCCGAGGCAGGATTCGAACCTGCGACCGTAGCGGTCTCGCGGTTCCAGACTGCAGCGCCAGAACCGCACGGCCACTTCGGCCGGCCCAACAGTTCATGCACGAGTATGTAAGTAGTGTGGCTAAAAATAGTTTTGTTCATTTCTCAATATTTTTCACTGTCGAATACCGTTTTCTGTCTTGTATTAGAATAAGAATGTACGTTGTGTTAAATAAAAGAGAACTTTGCCTGACTTTGTACGCGTGCATACTGTCGGTGGTATGTAACCGGTTGGAGTCGCAATTTTCTGCGACAGACAGAACAGCCGCCAGAGCAAGTTATTATCGTTCACGTTGTTACTAGGGCTGGCACTGTATATCAGGGACGTGAAGAGAGTCAGATGTTGAGTGACCACTGTGAAGGACATGAAGCTGCGACGTATGTGTGTGAGACAGCGTTATCAGCACCTGACAGAGTTTGAAAGTAGTCTCAATGTGGGTCTCCATTTGGGTGAGTGATCGAATAGTGCTATTTTGCAGATTTATGCGGCATTCTGTTGTGACAGTGGCTCTATGTTGGACTATGAGGCAAGGTGAGAGCAGGTGTACTCGTTGTCAACGTTCCGGTCGATTACGTCTGGTCACCATAAGGAAGGATCGTCTCACCGTACACCAAAGCGCATCGTAACCCTTTCACATCTGCGTCTGCCATCCGAGAACAAATAATGGACTCCCTGCAACATTCTGTATCTCTCACTCTTGGTCGGAGACAGACAAGGGAGTTACAGTTCCATATGTAGGCTGTCATCAAATCCACAACACAGAGTTGTGCTATGACCTGGGAGCGTGGACTGCTGATGACTTTGCATTGTGTTCAGCGTTGATTCGCGGTTCTGCACTACCCCTCACGACCGTCGTCGGCCAGTATAGCGACGACCTGTGAATTTGTCACGTTATTCCAATGTCTAGGAGAGGCACAGGGTTGTTGCTCCTGCCGTCATGGAGTGGGAAGTCATTGGGTATGACTTCAAGTCGCAGCTGGTAGTGACTGAAGGAATTTTTGCTGCATTTCGGTCCATCACTGACGTAATGGATTCTCACGTGTTACCTCTCATATGACAGTATCGTGGAATCGTTTTTCAAGAGGACAACACTTGTCCACGTGTGGCACATGTCTCTATGACCTGTCTGCATGATGCTTCGGTAATCACATGACTGGTGACATTCCTAGATGTGTCGCCAATGGAACATGTGTGGGACCAACATGGATGTCAACACTGTCCCAGAGCCAATATGCAGGATAGCAAGGACCAGTTACACAAGCTGCAGGCCAGCTTACCTCAGGAGTGGATAGAACGGCTTCATGGCACTCTTTCCAACTGAAACAGCGCATGCTTCATGACAGAGGGAGTGCAATGTCACTGACAGGTGAATCCATACTGCCAATTTCTTTGTAAATTTCCTTGGGTTTTATATGCAGTGAAATCATACCTCCTCATCTTGGTGCTTCACTTTATTTGTCAGGCAGTGTATATGTTGACTTAGAAATGGCATGCTTGAGGCCTACATATAGAGAGGCGAGTACGCAAGCCTAGTGATACTTACTTTTAGTATTTTTATTAAGATATTTTATCTGGGTACTTTCATCGTTCTGTGTGTCTCAACTGGTCCCCTCCCAACTTTCTTTGGGTAGAGATATGGCGCGAGCTGCTGGTGACCGTGTGACGTATCGTAGGAAAATAGTGCCCGTGACTGCAGCACAGTGGTCATGGAAGTGCAGTCTGCTGGAAATTGGCTTTGTGACTCTCGTGGCGGCTGCCAGAGACTCCATGGACAACAAATCAGGGTCTTTCTGTTGTTGATCTTGTTGTGCAGGACATTTATTAGTTGACCGCTGTATTATTGTACCATGGAGTGAGGGCTCTTCATTTTGCTTCATGGGAGTTTTTATCGCGATATTTCACGAGGACAGCTCAAACAATTAATAGTGTATTTACAACTGTCTTGAAATAATTCACAGTGGGATGGGTTTTCCTTAGTCACCACTGTACTTGTCACCGCATGTTTCTGACAAACGCTACGGGAGCCCAAGTGTAATAATATCTTGGTCGTGTAGCACAAACATTCGAGACGAGCGCGGCTTGTTGTTTAGATTTCAAGCGCTTGTGCGTGTTGGGGAAGATGATGCCTGAAACCTGAACACTTGCAGGACGAGAGTGTGTTGCAGGTTGCTGTCGTGTAGGAGAGACACAGCACTCACAAGGGAACCACGCCTACACGTCCTCGCCGAGTTCGTCAAAAACTGTGGAATATGCAGGGCTTTGACAGAACTCAAAGTTATAGAAGTGGGCGCTCCAGATGGCAAGGCGTTTAGAAAAAAAAAAAAAAAACAGTACTTTTGTTGTTGGTCGAACGAGGCACGAGCCATTTCTCTGAGCGTACATTTCAGGCAAAGGTTGGAGCAGCGAAAAGATTACAGAATGATAAGAGCGAGGGTTGTGGGGTATTGTCCCTACGCGGAAAATTTTATTTTCAATTTTTACGTTACTTATTCAGCAGGTAAACCGAAATAATGTTCATTATAGCATATTCATTGATATCTTCATAAAAGGCATGAAAAGGAAAGGCAGAGGAAAATTTGGGATTCCAATTAAATTTCCAGGAAGCTATTGTAGGACATACGAGAACTTCATAAATAAAATTAATTTTATTATTTTACAGTTGATGGTTTAAAAGGGCTGACGTGATATTCATCGTAAAAACAGGGGAGACAGTAATTTTCTTGTCACCTCTCACACGTTACAAACGCCACGTTTTTTACAACTGCGTGGTTGTTTTCAAGTTTCTGTAAAGAAACAAACTTTATTTACTTTCGCAAAACTATCTGTCATCGCACAGTTTAGCAGTAAACCACACCTAACACCGAGTGGGATGACGCAGCGGTTAGCACACTGGACTCGCATTCGGGAGGACGACGCTTCAGACCCGTGTCCCGCCATCCTGATTTACGTTTTCGATGATTTCGTTAAATCACTTCAGGCAAATGCCGGGATGGTTCCTTTCAAAGGGCACGGCCGATTTCCTTCCCCATCGTTCCCTAATCTGAGCTTGTGCTCCGTCTCTAATGACCTCGTTGACGACGGGACGTTAAACTCTAAATCTCCTCCGCCTCTTCCACGCCTAATGCACCATAGCGCCATTTATCGACGAGGATAGCTGGTGGTGTAATATGGAATGTATTTTGACGCAGCCTTCTCGGGATATCATTTCTTTTTCTTCTTCGATGAAATAAGAGCAGTTTTGAAGGTTCTTTTAACAGATTTTTTAGCTGATGATAAAAACAGGCAGCTGCCGGCATCTCCTCGAAGGCCAAAATGAAACTGTCAGAGTAGGAAATCGTGAACGCTTCGATTACAACCTCTTCGTGGAAAGTTATTTACAGATTCCTCTGACACATAATTAAAAATTTTCCTTTCATGCATTTTATGAAAATATTAATAAATACAAATATTGAGCATTATTTCGTTTTTTTTCTGTGTAAGTAACGTAGAAAATAAAAAAAAATTATTCCATATAGAGATTCAATCCGATGAACTTCCCATTTGTGTTTTGGACTCTTTCCGCTACTCTAACCGCTGTCCGGAAATTACACTATCATAAATGCCTCACGCCTCGCCCGACCCACAATAAAAAACCTATTTTTTTTCTAAAAGCTCGTCCATCTGGAGCTCCCAATTTTCTCACTTTCATTTTTGGACAGGCCCGGCATACACCACAATTTTGGTTGAAATCAGTGATGCCGAGTAGGCGCGGTCCCCATGTCAGTGTCTTTACTTTCCCACAGCAAGCTTCATAACTGATTTCCATTCACGTTTCGTGGTATACACACACTAGATTCGTTTAGTGTTCGGAAAATCGTTAGCCACACTCTCTCCTCCTGACAGAACGTGGACATGTCCGAAAGAACAGATACCATCTTAGTAAATATATAGTTAAGGCTCACCGGCCACTTCACCATCTTCTTCTTCTTCTGTGGGAATGCACAAACAGTGCCCGAACTCTTACGGGAATCGGCAACGTGCCGCGAGTAATGAGTAGAATGAGCGGGGCCACTACGAATGTAGTGCGGGACAATACGTTGAGAATGTGGGTTTCGCGGGAGGCGTGCCAGAGATCAATCCCTGCAGTCTCGCTATCCTCTGTGTCCTTGGTGGCTCAGATGGATAGAGCGTCTGCCATGTAAGCAGGAGATCCCGGGTTCGAGTCCCGGTCGAGGCACACATTTACATCTGTCCCCGTTGACGTATGTCAACGCCTGTAAGCAGCTAAGGGTGTTCACTTCATTGTAACATGAAATATAGTTGAACGCCGGCTTCTATGAATATTTTTTTTTTGTAGTTTTCCTGCACCATTTCGTTTCTGACTACAGATGAATGGACATATCAGTTGTCATCTTGAACATTCGTCCTTCCACTGTTCAACCAACCACAACAGCTTCACTCATCAAAATGGTTCAAATGGCTCTGAGCACTATGGGACTTAACATCTATGGTCATCAGTCCCCTAGAACTTAGAACTACTTAAACCTAACTAACCTGAGGACATCACACAACACCCAGTCATCACGAGGCAGAGAAAATCCCTGGCCCCACCGGGAATCGAACCCGGGAACCCGGGCGCGGGAAGCGAGAACGCTAACGCGCGACCACGAGCTGCGGACTTCACTCATCACATTTGGCCTCTATCCAGATCACATCCCACTTTGAATGTAGCCAGCTTTGAGAGTTTTTGACACTTAAACTCGTATTACACAATGGGTTTAACAATTATTTAACAATTATTGGGATTTCCAATTGCCATGTTCCTTATAAACGGTGGTATACGGTAACGAGAAGCAGTATTGTTTTCTGGCTTTCACTGTTCTGAACCCCCCACCCCTCGCCTCCATACCCTGCCCCAGCATACACACACACCCAAGCTGTCGAGCGATAAATCGCTGGATACATCGCATGAAATCGGTTGCTTGCTTAGACCTGGGCACACGCGAGAAACTTACCAAGCAATTCAGCCAGTGTTTCGAATGTCACTGGGTCGTGAAGATCTTCTCTGGGAAAAGAAATGTCATCATCAGTAACAGCAGTAGTTGATCTCCGTATGTCAACTAACATTTGGAAGAAAAAGTGGAATTGAAGTTTATTAAATTTTTTAAACACTTTTTTTAGGTAAATGGAGTCTATGTTGCTGAATGCAATACATTTTTAAGTGACATCCTTCAAGTCTGTATTTAGGAAATACATCTTTAACTACTCAATTCCCTCTTCACTTACTAGTCTTGTAGCTCGCTTCAAGTATTTACTCAATGACTTTTTAATTTCTACCTGTTTATGCAAGTGATATCAGAAGCTACACTGCTTGTTTAGCCAACATCTGTTGTAAATTGCATGAGAGAGTTAGGATCTAGAAAGGACAGGGGACGTAAGTATATCTATTGAAAAGATCTACCCCAGAAAGTTAAATTAAAATGTCTAACTAATATTGCCTTATTCTGTTTACAAAACAAAAATTTAAATCGTTTAATAAGAAGGCATGCTGAAAAGTAAGGCTTGCGAATTTTTATGTAAAAACTCTTAAAGCAGAAGTTATTAACATTCTCCATCTTTATGCTTCTTGTCTACATGTTATTTCTCAACATAGTCATTCTGGCGACGAACACAATAATCTCAACGAGGTGCAGTTAAGTTTGTTGATACTGTCACTGTAGAATGTTAGACTTTGTTGACGGAACCGTAACCTCACCTCTGCTTGCACCGCTTCATCAAAGTGAAGTCCTCGAAGTTGTTCTTTAAATTTTCGAGACAGATGAAAATTGGATGTGGCCAGATCGTCACTGTATGGAAGATGACAATGGACCAAAGGCGTCAGATTGTTGCTGATGCCTCGTTCACTGGTGCGTCGTTTGATGTTGCCGTGTTGAAGGAGAGTGTGCTCCACGTGTGGACGAACTCTTCGAATTGGAAAATCCATTACAGAACGGTTTATGTCATGGATCGACATAGTTACGTTCCAAATCGCCATGTTACAGGCTACAATTGGGACCCTCTAATGGCAGAGGGCTGCAAATATGTAAACATGAATAATTAAGGGCTGCAAGTATCTAGACATCTAGAACAAAAATGTAAAATATTAGTACTGTTTGTTTTATTTAAATAGCTTTCAGAGTTTGCACATAAAATATTCTGAGGCATTACTTTTCAGCACACCCTAGTAAGTAACTCAAAAAATGGTTCAAATGGCTCTGAGCACTATGGGACTTAACTTCTGAGGTCATCAGTCGCCTAGAACTTAGAACTACTTAAACCTAACCAACCTAATGACATCACATACATCCATGCCCGAGGCAGGATTCGAACTTGCGACCGCAGCGGTCACGCGGTTCCAGACTTTAGCGCCTAGAACCGCTCGGCCACCCTGGCCCGCAAGTAACTCAAAATCACCACACGGAAGCCAGTATATGACGACTGTTACTGTGAAGTTCCCACGAATTTCTACTTCTGCAGCACGGATTTCTGCTTATCTGCTGCTCATGACAAAATTAAAAAGTATTTATAATTTTAGACTGGTATCCTTTATTAATATTTGTGTTGAGTCCGTCTTTAATTACAATTTTAATACTGGTTCTTATAACTTATAACGTTAGGTCGTTTTACCACGTGAGCCTAAGGCAAGGAAAAAAGCCTGCACAATCACCCTTAATAACGTGGCAAACGAGTCTCTTCCAAACTGCCATATTGCCGCACATCGCGTCTTATTCATGAGATCTCTTGGGAATTACCAGCAATCAACACCGCTCACGTGAGTGGCCCTTAAGCACACTGTCTTACTGCGTCAGAGTAGTGGATACATATCTGGAAGCCCTTTCAATAGTCATGGGCTTATTTCTGGTCGACATCACTATGAGGTACCTTGGTGCAACACGCTGGATGAAGAAAATTCTAGCAACCACAGAAGAAGGCTTCGCCGACTAAGGGCGTCTTCAAAGATGGCGGGTGAATACGTGACAAACAGGGTGAGGCACTTGCGAAAAGTGCAGAAAAGTCTGTAAGTTATTCTCGAAAATATGGGAAGCGTTAGTAATAAAACACACTACCATAAGCCATGAAGTGATGTTGTTGTTGCCGTCTTCAGTCCAGAAACTGGTTTAATGCTACTCTCCATGCTACTCTATCCAGTGCTAGCCTCTTCATCTCCAAATAACTACTGCACCCTACATCCTTCTGAATCTACCTAGTGTATTCATCTCTTGGTCTTCCTCTACAATTTTTACCCTCAACTCTACACCCCCCCCCCCCCTCCAGTACTAAATTGGTGACCCCTTGATGCTTCAGAACATGTCCTACCAACCGATCCCTCTTTCTAGTCAAGTTGTGCCACAAATTGCTCTTCTCCCCAATTCTGTTCAGTACCTCCTCATTAGTTACGTGATCTGCCCATCTAATCATTAGCATTATTCTGTAGCACGATATTTGGAAAGCTTCTAGTCTCTTCTTGTCTAAACTACTTATCGTCCACCTTTCACATCCATACATGGCTACACTCTATACAAATACTTTTAGAAAATGCTTCCTGACACTTAAATCTATACTCGATGTTAACAAATTTCTCTTCTTCAGAAACGCTTTTCTTGCCGTTGCCATTTACATTGTATATCCTCTCTACCTCGACCATCGTCAGTTATTTTGCTCCCTAAATAGTAAAACTCGTCTACTACGATAAGTGTCTGATTTCCTAATCTAATTCCCTTAGCAACACCTGATTTAACTGGACTACATTCTATTATCCTCGTTATGCTTTTGTTGATGTTCTCCTTACAACCTTCTTTCAAGAAGCTGTCCATTCCCTTCAGCTGCTGTTCCAGGTCCTGTGCTGTCTCTGACAGAATTACAACGTCATCAGCAAACCTCAAAGTTTTTATTTCTTGTCCATGGATTTTAGTTTCTACTCCAGGTTTTTTCCTTTGTTTCCTTTACCGCTTGCTCAATATACGGATTGAATAACATCGGGGCTAGGCTACAACCCTGTCTCACTCCCTTCCCAACCACTGCTTCCCTTTCATGAACCTCGACTCTTATAAGTGTCATCTGGTTTCTGTACAAATTGTAAATTGCCCTTTGCTCCTTGTATTTTACCCCTGCCACCTTACAAATTTACTCATTAACGTATTGTTCGAGAGAAATGCATAAATCGATTGCTCTGTTCCGAGGTCCTGACAACATGCACAAAGCACTGACAATAATGATTAGTAAATAATTATCTTTGAAGTGTATTTCATACTAATATATAAACAGTGATAGGCTGTTTTTCCCTAAGAGTTACTTAAAAAGCATAATTTATTTAGGAAATTAACCGTTATTAAACAATTCATGTACAAAACTTTGAATGTCAAGTCGAAAGAAAAAAATTCCATGCAGTTCCGGTTTCCTTTCATGCACGGTAGCCGGCAAATTTATCTATTCTTTCCTATCCTCCTCCTATTCCCTTTAAATTACTAAAAGTTTTACTTAGTACGTTCCGTTTTCTGTAACTAATTTCTATTTTTGTTTGTTTAATTTATTTCTGTTATGTTGATATTTTGTTGCTGAAAGCAATATTTGCTTGTGTAATGCAAACACTGATGTTAGTACATGACGAATACTCTAAAATGTAGACTGTTTTAAAATCACAGTAAAAAGGTTTTCAAATATGCAATAAAAGAAATAAAATAGCGACTGTTCCGTTCCTCCACTACGAAGAATTTTAGCTGCGCCCTCACATTACATGTATTCGCTAATGAAACTGGTCATACATAATCCTTTCACAATTTAAGAACAACAGTGATGTCCATACCTAAAACACTAGAGGGAAAAATGACCTTTATTACCCATTATTAATTTTGTCAGTGGCTGAGAAAGGAGTTCAACACGCAGCAACAAAAATCTTTGGCCATTTGCCCAATCTCATAAAATTTCTGACGACAGCAAAACAGATTTTAAGTCTAACCCAAAATAATTACTCCTGGACATCTTCTATTCTGTGAACGAATTTCTATTTAAAAGCTAGTAGCTAAAATAGTTTTTAAGTATTTTAAGTGTAGGACTAAACAACTTATGCATTCATTAATTTTACCACTATTCAATAATGCATGTACTGTAAACCGACTCGTTTCACATCATTTCGATACAAGAATCTTCAAAATGTTGTATGGAACATTTAGTAACTGACAAGGGAACCTCCCCATCGCACCCCCCTCAGATTTAGTTAAGTTGACACAGTGGATAGGCCTTGAAAAACTGAACACAGATCAATCGAGAAAACAGGAAGAAGTTGTGTGGAACTATGAAAAAAAAAGCAAAATATACAAACTGAGTAGTCCATGCACAAGATAGGCAACTTCAAGGATAGTGTAACCGCAGGAGCGCCGTGGTTCCGTGGTTAGCGTGAGCAGCTGCGGAGCGATAAGTCCTTGGTTCAAGTCTTCCCTCGAGTGAAAAGTTTACTGTCTTTATTTTCGCAAAGTTATGATCTGTCCGTTCGTTCATTGACGTCTCTGTTCACTGTAATAACTTTAGTGTCTGTGTTTTGCGACCGTACCGCAAAACCGTGCGATTAGTAGACGAAAGGATACGCCTCTCCAATGGGAACCGAAAATATTTGATCGAAAGGTCATAGGTCATAGGTCAACCGATTTCTCTACAGGAAAACAAGTCTGATATATTCTATATGACACTGGTGACGGCATGTGCGTCACATGACAGGAATATTTTGTCGACCCACCTAACTTGTACACTTGGCGAATTGGTAAAAAGATTCTTCTACCTTGAGCGATTTAGGTTTTCTTGTGGATATGATTATCAATCCCAAAAAAGTGATGAAAACATAAGAGTTTGTTACATAAACTACAGCAAATGAATACAACAGTTTCACAGTCGCACAGTTTTCCTAGTGCTCTGTCAAAACATATGTTATTACTGTTTTCAAATTTTTCTGTGTGTAGACCGTCAAATCCTGCATATGTCCAAGCAAATCTGAACATGTCCTGGAATTTTGGAGAGCGAAGTTGATTATGTGTGAGTGCCTGAACTTTGATAATTGACACACGATCACGTAAACAATACTGCTCTGCGTACCTGTGCAGCTTCGCAAAATCATAGAATCTTTTCACAAAGTATTTCACTTGACGTAAACCAAACACGTCTAACGGTTGCACAAGAGGTGTACAACCTGGAGGAATGGTAATCACGTCTAATCCCACACTGAAATTGTCTGCAAATAAAAAATCAAGCTTTTCACCCGAGGGAAGACTTGAACCAAGGACCTCTCGATCCGCAATTGCTCACGCTAACCACGGGACCACGGCGCTCCTGACCTCATACTGTCCTTGATGTTGCCTATCTTGCGCATGGACTATTCAGTTTGTATATTTTGCTTATTTTTTTCATAGTTCCGCACAACTTCTTCCTGTTTTCTCGATTGATCTGTGTTCAGTTTTTCAAGGCCTATCCACTGTGTCACACTTATAACTAAATCTGAGGGGGGTGCGATGGGGAGGTTCCCTTTTAAGTAACTTGCCATGCTGCCCGACCTACGAAGGT
This sequence comes from Schistocerca piceifrons, assembly GCF_021461385.2. NCBI lineage: Eukaryota > Metazoa > Arthropoda > Insecta > Orthoptera > Acrididae > Schistocerca > Schistocerca piceifrons. Next base: position 509,348,285 of record NC_060144.1, read on the forward strand.
TTCCTTCGAGACAGACCTCACCAGCTGAAGCGACCGTTCGTGACGTTTACTTTGTTCGTGGTGTTGCAGACGCACGATGACGTGACGGCAGCGCGGCGGGCGAGATGAGCTCCCAGCCTCCTTCGGCGCCGCCCCCGTCCGGGGGCGGAGGCCCGCCGCCGCCGGCCACGACGGCGCCCTCCGCGCCTCCCGCGTCGCCGCCCCCGGTGGCCGTGGCGGTTCCCACGCCGCCGCCGCCACCCCCCACCGAGCCCAGCAGCCTCAACTCGGGCTACGGCAGCGGCGACGAGACCACCAGCCTGCTGGCGCCCGCTTCCGGGGGTGGCGGGGGCGGCGTCGTGGGCGTGTCGGCGCCGCACACCAAGCCGGTGCTGACGCGCCAGGACTGCGCCTCCAGCTTCCCGCTGTCCGAGGACGGCGCGCGCTCCGTGCCCGACCTCGAGATGCACTGCAGGCTGGACACCGGCTGCCCCGCCAGAGGTGAGTCGGCTGCAGTACGAGGGCGCCGTGGCTGCTGCCATTTCTCAAGCCACTACCCACGACCACTCCGTCTAAGGGCCACGAGTGGCCCATCGGGACCATCCGACCGCCGTGTCATCCTCAGAGGAGGATGCGGATGGGAGGGGCGTGGGGTCAGCACAGCGCTCTCCCGGTCGTAATGATGGTATTCTTGACCGAAGCCGCTACTATTCGGTCGAGTAGCTCCTCAATTGGCATCACGAGGCTGAGTGCACCCCGAAAAATGGCAACAGCGCATGGCGGCCTGGATGGTCACCCATCCAAGTGCCGACCACGCCCGACAGCGCTTAACTTCGGTGATCTCGCGGGAACCGGCGTATCCACTGCGGCAAGGCCGTTGCCCTCTACCCACGACAGAGGTGAAAACTTTAGACTGAAAGAGTTACACCGTGCAACCTCCCCACCATATTTGCTTCTGTAAGAAATTTAGCCCAACTTTACCTCCCACTTCACCTATTACCAATACCATGTCCGCACAAACTGTTATCCAACTTCATATCGTATGCTAACCTTTGACAAAACTGAACCTAATTTGAACTGAACAGTGACTGATCTGAATACAACTTCTTACATTAAATGCGCAGCTGAAGTAAAACAATTATCTGGCCCTAATCAAAATTTCTTCGTACCTCGCCTCTTGACGACATTGACGAAGATTTCTCGAAAGCACAAAAGCAAACAGCATCCAGGCAGCGACTAAGCTCGATTGCTTTTTCTAAACAAAATCTCCGAACTATTGCATACCTCATGTGATGATGCGTAGCGATAAACAGTAGGACGGGGAGAGTAACTATTTCTGTGAAATGATATTCCAAGACAACGATTTCAGAATGAAGTATGTATTCAAAAAGACAGAGTGAATACTGTTCGTGAACCTCACACACAACATTAGCCTGAATAATACTTTGCTTAACAAAGTGAACTATGATTTAAGGAGGGTAGAGTGATAACAGAGAAATTCTGCAAAAAATCTAACAGCTTAATCAATTAATATCTAAATGCATGACTAAGCGAAGTACAGTGCTCTTTCTCTCAGCTCTGAGCAAGTGAACGAAGTAAACTAGCTCCCAATAATCATTTCGACAAATCAGGTGCGGAGTGATGCAATCTTACCCCAAACTTCTTCTCTTTAAAAAAATTTACGTTATTCAAAATTTATACTCCTTTCGATTTCCAATACATATATCATATTCATCCTTGCTGTCCTTTACAATAAATTTTTCTTTATCTGGCATATACCGGATGATCAAAGCGTCAGTATAAATTTGAAAACTGAATAAATAACGGAATAATGTAGATAGAGAGGTACAAATTGACACACATGCTTGGAATGACATGGGGTTTTATTAGAACCAAAAAAAATACAAAAGTTCACAAAATGTCCGACAGATGGAGCTTCATCTGATCAGAAAAGCAATAATTAGCATAACAAAGTAAGACAAATCAAAGATGATGTTCTTTACAGGAAATGCTCAATATATTCATCATTCCTCAACAATAGCTGTAGTCGAGGAATAATGTTGTGAACAGCACTGTAAAGCATATCCGGAGTTATGGTGAAGCATTGGCGTCGGAGTTTGTCTTTCAGCATCCCTAGAGATGTCGGTCGATCACGATACACTTGCGACTTCAGGTAACCCGAAAGCTAATAATCGCACGGACTGAGGTCTGGGGGCCTGGGAGGCCAGCATGACGAAAGTGGCGGCTGAGCACACGATCATCACCAAACGACACGCGCGAGAGATCTTTCACGCGTCCAGCAATATGGGTTGGAGCGCCATCCTGCATAAACATCGTTCGTTCCAGCAGGTGTTTATCAGCCAGGCTGGGGATGATGCGATTCTGCAACATATCGGCGTACATATCTCACCCGTCACGGTAGCAGATACAAAACCAGAATCACACATTCCTCGAAGAAAAAAAGGCCCGATAACGGTAGATGTGGTAAATCCAACCCATACCGTGACTCTCTCGTCGTGCAATGGAGTTTCCACGAAGTTCTAGGATTTTCGGTAGCCCAAATTCTGCAGTTGTGGGCGTTGACAGACCCTCGGAGCGTGAAATGAGCTTCGTCGGTGCACAACACGTTACTCAACCAATCGTCATCTTCCGCCATCTTTTGAAACGCCGACCCCGCAAATGCCCTCCGCTTCACTAAATCGCCAGGTAACAGTTCATGATGCCGATGGATTTTATACGGATAGCATCGGAGGGTATGCCTAAGTGCCAACCAAACAGTAGTGTACGGAATGCCGGTGCGACGTGCGACTGCACGAGCGCTGACTTCCCCGTGCATAGACGAACCCGCTACCGTCTCCATTTCTTCCTGAACTGTCTCAGCAGCGTTACGCCTTGTGCTCGGTCGGCCACTACGGGGTCTATCGTCTAGACAACTCGTGGCTTCGAATTTCGAAATCATTCTCGCCACAGGTGCATTTGTCAACGGACCTTTACCCGATCGAATCCCCTTCCTATGGCGATAGGATCGTAACGCTGAACTAGCACATTCCCCATTCTGATAATACAGCTTCACTGAAAGCGCCTTTTCTGGTAACGTCACCATGCTGCGACTGCTGGCGCATCTGTTTCTCTCTCTCATTACAGCTCCTTTTATACACGATTGTCATGCGCAGTCACTGACATTTTGTCTGCAGCCCGTGGTCTTGCGGTAGCGTTCTCGCTTCCCGCGTAGGGGGTCCCGGGTTTGATTCCCGGCGGGGGATTTTCTCTGCCTCGTGATGACTGGGTGTTCTGTGTCTTTCATCATCATCGACTCGCACGTCAACGAAGTGGCGTCAGCTAAAAAGGAATTTCGGCGGCCGAACACCCCGCATGGGGTCTCCCGGCCAACATTTCATTTCACTGACGTTTTGCTGTCCAGCGCCATCTGTCGGACGTTTTGTGAACTTTGTTTTTTTTTGTTCTAATAAAACCTCATGTGATTCCAAGCATGTGTGTCAATTTTTACCTCTCTATCTTCATTATTCCGTGGTTTATTAAGTTTTCAAATTTATACTGACTTTTTGATCACCTGGTAATATCACAAGTCAACACAGCGCTGCTAAATGCGTCCACCAGCTACCACACTTCAACTAAGAATGTATCAGACTGCGCAGAGCCAAATACTGTGCCACGGCTGGTCCAAAAATTCTTTAAAAGTAACGTAACTTGCTCTCTCTCTGACGTGCACATCGACAACATACAAAAACCAAAATGACATGACCACCTTACAAACCTTAAGGGCCCTTTACACACTCAGATATTTGCACCCGCTGGTCTATACAGACAGTGTTTGTACAGCCAAATCGCTGCCAGTGAATGAATGGTCGACTGAAAAATTTGTCTTTGTTACCGTCAATGTGACGTCTGACGGTGCTTCAGCTGACGCAGACCACATAAACTCGTTTAGTACACATATAGCATGACATGTTTCCGTAATGATGCTGCGCAATGATGACGTACATATCACAGCAGAAAATCTTTAGAACAGCATACTGTCTGCCAGTTGCCAAGTACTTCAATGTTACTGTGAATCACAATATGTTTTATGCTCAAGAATTTTAACAGTTTTGAAGAAGCAAAATCCCTCCTATAAAAATCAACATGGATTCCGCAAACGGAGATTTTGCGAACTGAGCTCGCTCTGTTTCTCCGTGAGACCCACAGATTTATAGAAAACAGCGGTCGGGTTGATGACGCGTTCCTTGCCTTCAGAAAGGCATTTGACACCATCGTGCACTGCAGCTTAGCGAAAAAAGTATGCAAGCTCACATAGTATCAAATCATAGATGGCACTGTGATCAAGCATTCCTTGCAAACAATTCAACAGGTCTCTCTAAAGGGGACAAAATCTACATATGTTAACATAATTTCCTCATAGAAGTGTTACAGAACCATCATCGCTTACAATGTGTATAAAAGGAAGCTATTTAAGACTGGTGGCAGATCCTCTGGTTCTCTGTAACAAAGTAGCAACGCCAAAAGATAGAACCAATTTGCTGCATGACCTGCAGATGATGCTTGAACGGTGCAGACTGCGGCTGTAGAACCAGAACGTAAATAAATGCATCATATTGCGCATACGTGGGAAAAGAAATACACTACTCTTGAGCTACGCTACCGATGACAATCTGCTGGAAGCATTATCTACTGTAAAATATCTAGGAGTAACTATCAAGAGCGACTTTAAGTGCAATGACCGCATGAAGCAAATAGTATGAAAAGTAGATGCCAGACTGATATTCTTAGCAAGAATGTCACTATGCAGGGTAACCGACCTAAACTTTTCACCGCCAATATCTCTGGAACCGCAATAGATTTTGACAAACGGCTTTCACGGGTTTGAATGTACGGCAGGGGCTCACGAAAGTAAATACTGAGAGACAATCTAAAGCTTGTGCAAATATTGGTTTCAACACAAACTTATATATTCATAAGTGGACACCCCACATTATTCTATACCCAATTAATAACACGAGAAATCACAATAAAAATAGCGTTGGTTGGCGTCGCAATACTTCAGTTACATCCCGAGAAGTTGGAAACGCAAAGTTGACGCATGAAATTAACGAAACGTGCCGCTATTTGTTGACATTACTGTACATCTGCAACGGTTCGATTGTGTCGCAGTCATTAAAGTTGTTCAGTGACATGTCCTGTACCTGGCATGTATGGTTGTGGAATTGATGTACAACTACGTACAAACTGCATGTATCTCTCTGTGAGACCTTTTGACAGCCATTAATTTTGTTTGCTCTGGCCGGTGGTTGTCGGTATTTCTTTACCGTTATGCGCATTGTAGTACTGTCGAAAAGTTCAATAATGGATGCACGAGTAAACCGTGTCCTTGTTTTCATTGTGGGTGACTGGACATCGGTATGTTTCCCAGGCCACGTACTAACTGTGTACATAGCAATACGTAAGTAACAATGTTTTGACGCATCGTAGTGCGTAAATCACATCGCGATTATGAGCAACGTGCGGGTGACGCATTCATCGCGGGAAGTGCTGCGGCGAGGCGTTTCGTTCATTTCATGCGTCAACCTTGCGTTCCAATTTCTCGTGATGTAACTGACGTATTGCGATGTAACCAACGCCATTATTATTGTAATTTCTCGTGTTATTGATTGCTTATGGAATAATATGCGGTATCCATTTAAAAAAATGAGTTTATGTTGAAACCAATGTTTTAACACTATTTAAAATGTCTCGTAGTATTTACTTTCGCGAGTCCCTGCCGCACAATCATACCACCGCTCGTTAATATCTATTGTCGTTCCAGAGATACTGGCGGCAAAAAGCTTAAGTGGGACACAGATTAGCGTCATTCCTCCTTACATAGGTTTAACATACTGCAAACAGCACAAAAATATCTCTTCGTCCTAGGTAGCTAAAGCAGTCCAGGCCAAACAATGAAACTCGCTCTTTTTTCAGATTTTAGCTCCTTTAAAAAGGCGTATCACTTTTGCCCTTTAATAATTTCAAGCCACTCTTTTAGGAATCTTCTCCGTACTGATCTTTTTCATTTTATACCTTCCGAAATAATAGAACGAGACAGAAGAGTTATAAGGAAATTTACTTAATTTGGCCATGGCCACAAAATAATCTTCACTCTCGGATTACAGTTTCAGGACAGTGAGAAAGCTGCAGTGTGGTTGGAATGTGTAAATACTGAATAAGTACCTCAGACCGAATGTGCACACAGTCGTTGCAAACATGGTCTCCTGAGACAAAGCTGAACGAGTAAAGGTTGCTCGTAAGGTGGCGAAGACTGAACAATATTTCAAGTTTTTTTAGAACATCTAAATGACTTTTCCTTGCCTCACTGTCTAACCTTTTTCTATCTGCCTGTGTGTCCATCTTCTATCTATCTATCTTCTTCTACTTCTATCTGTTCCAGTGATTCCCAACCTTGGGTAAATACCCCTCAGGCTCAGAATGAAAATTTCTGAGGGGCAAAAATAATTGCTTCAGTGTTTCGGGCTTGATTCGAAAATATTTTGAAAAAATCCTTACTATAATCACTGTTTTGTACGGCTGTAATACTAATTGTGTAAATTGCCAGTGAAAACACGCAGATAGGGATAGGTTAGATAATGAAGCAAGAAAAAGGTATTTCTATGTTCTAAAAAAGACTAAAGTATTGTTCAATTTTCGCCACCTTACGAGTAAAAACTGTAGTTACTGGCAACTACAGTTTTTTTCCTAATACTAATATTAAAGCATTACGCACAGTGGTGTGGATTCTGAAACCACTGCATGAACATCTTCCTCACATAGTCCACCTACTGTACGCGTACTTTGCGTATTTTACCATCCATTTACGACAGTAACTTGAGACATTAATGTTACATATGCTTAAACATCTCATCTTCGAATTGTAGAACAGTTCCCGCAATAGAACAGACATTGCTTCATTACTCTCTTCACAACAATAAATGGACGACCTGACAGCTCAACACAACAGTAATTATGTAATACCTGCTACACTGCTGTAGGGCCTACACAGTATTATTATTACTGGCAGTGGTCAAGCACAATGCACTGGCAGCTTCAAGTCCTCCAGCTACTACCAGTTCTGAGACTAAGGAATCCAGCAGTCAAGTGATTTACAAACGGTATGTCTAGTGCACACACTTTAGATTCGTTAATTTTAAATGGGTGGGCGCAGGATGTGAATGAAGCGAGTGCCACTTGGGAGAGGTATGCTGCAGAGGAAGCATGTTTTGTAACAAATGTCAGCCCTCAATGTGGATAGTTAACTCTCTTTTCTGAGGAGAACATGTAGATAGCATTCGTGATGCACCGAGAATTGCTTTCTTACAAATAATTAATACCATTATCTCACGGGATCATTATCCCGTGATTCAATAACACGCCTACGAAAACTAAGTATCATTCATCTTTCGTCTTTTTAAAAACAGAAATGTTGAAACGAAATTCTCCATGGTAGACTGTAGCTAGGCACTAACGTTGACGATACGGGTGGGGGAGAGGTGTACTGGCTAATATCTGGTTGCACTTAGCTGTAAGGGTCTCAGAAAGGTGGAGAACCACTGATCAATACATATCTAAATTAAATCATTTACTGTATTTTCCGTCGGTTCTTGCCAGAACATGATAATAATAATAAATATGAAAGCGCTTACTAATGTGGTCACGAACCAGCTTTCGACTTCTGAGGCCATCTTCAGGTAACAACTGAATGTTGCCAACACAGTAAAAAAATGATGTGCGACGTACGCAGATAGCATTTATACATTAGATACAAAATGATGTAGCATGTTTGCACAGGAACACATTACATAGTCAGATAAAAACAATTACATTAACTAAAGAAGGGGTGGGAGAAACAAAGTTTTTATGTGGAATACATTTACGAGATGATGAGAAATACGATGAAATTACAATGGTAGTCTAGTACCTGAAACGAAAACTTAATTTAACGAAGGGGGAGAAAGGAAATTAAGTATGACCACTTAATACTACGCTGGCATTCTGCTAACGTGTTTTCTGATTTCCAGTATTTTCAATAGCGTCAGCTTTCTGCTTTTCTTAACAGAATGTAAAACTTAACGCTTTACATTATATAAATGGCTTTCTGTGTAAAGGATTACCAGCAAAGATTGAATCAGTGTTCTTTAATCTCCAGATTCTCTAATGTTCAGGTAAATGTACTGTGGAGGTATGTTGATGACACGTATGTAATGTGGCCCCATGGTGAAGATAAATTGAAAAAACAAATTTAAACATCTGAATTCCATCCATAGACTAATTCAGTTCATGATGGAGATCGAAAGAGATTTTTGAATGTTTTGGTACGACGCAAAGCTGATGGCACTTTGGGACGTGAAGTACATCGGAAACCGACCCATACGGATTCATATTCACGTAAAAATAGCTGCAACCACCCTTCGCAGACGATGAGTGTTCTCAGAAACTCTGGTAGACATAGCACACGTCACTGCTGACGAAAGCAGCCTGTAGCACGAGTTTCTACACTCGAGAAGAATTTTTGGAACCAACGGGTACTCTCCACAGCAGATACGTAGGGCACTACGAATGAAACCAACCGTGAGCATAATGAACGCAGAAGAAGAGACCGAAAGTTTTAAATCTAAGGCTTTTCTGCAATACGAGGGAAGCCTATCATCAAAAATAGGACGGGTCCTCAGCAAACACAAAGTGAAAGTGATTTTTCGCCCTCCGCCAAAAACAGCAGACACTCCTGGATTCCTTTAAAGACGATCTGGTTCTTCGGAAGCCTGGAGTTTACAAGATCCTCTGTGAGTGTGGCCGCTCATACATTGGACAGACTACACGTACTGTCCATGACAGATGCACAGAGCACCGCAGGTACACCCGGCTCTTACAACCTAATAAATCGGCGGTGGCAGAGCAGTGTACTGATACTGGGTATTCTATGGTGTGCCTCGGCTTCATCTTTCTGGGATTAAGTTGTGAAAGAAACAACTGAAATTCGTTTGACGACGAATTTAATTAATAGGGATAAAGGCTTTAGCATGGACAGTTTATGGAATATTGGAAATTTCTGTAATAAACTCACAAAGACGTAGCGACTGCGCGGCTCGCAGTGATACATCGATATCACCGGGTGGATTGGCAGCGCAGCCAGAGATGTAATTCCATTTGCCGCCGAGTGGCCGCATGCGCAGTGGCGCGGTCCGCGAATTTAGGACGGAGCAAGTGCTGGGGCGTCAGTCCCCTCTGCTCACTCTGAAAATGGCTGGACGGTATACAGCCGAAGAAGAAATGGAATTTATGCGTCTGCACCTCCGAAATTTTATGGAACTATGTATTAGTCATTAATACAGAGCTGTGGCAATTAGGGTATCTGAACGTCAGAGAAACTGGAGATTAATGAAGAACGATTCAACTTTTATTGATCATCTTTTAACAGAAGATCATTCATATGGTGTAGAATGAGAACTTTTACATTCTATTAAGACGAGGAGAAAAATGACCCTACTGAAAATACTGGAAATCAGTATATGACACAGAATGCCGGCTTACTATTAAGTGATGAGGCTAAATTTCCTCTTCTCCTTTGTTAAACTGGTGTTCGTTTAAAACACTACACCGAAATGCCAAAATAGATAAGATAGGGACCTGCTGCAAAGTGATGCTTCAGAATGTTTATGTATAAACTCTTAAAGCTTTTGAAATAAAGCAAACGTTATTAAGTTTCTACGTCTTTATTATTCATGCCTACATTTTATTTCTCAGCGTAGTCACCCTGGCCCCAAACACATTTCCTCCAGCAAGAGACCGGTTTGTTGATACCTGGAAGAAGCCCCCACTTGTACTAAAACTCCTCAAATGTCTCAGTTTAGCTCGTGAGTCTGTAGATGGTGACATAAGAGGTGTGCAGTGTGACTGGCCAAACTTACCCATCCGAGGTTTGTGATAATTATGCCAGTCCGGCCTTGAGCTGAGCCATAGCAGCGACCTCAGATTCTGGAAGTGCAATACTAAACTCTATGTTTTACATAATGAAGCAAGAAAAAGCTTTTGTGAAAATAATTTTTACACGGGATGTCATTACGGTGCGTTTATTTAAGAAACACCGTAATTTAAACTTGTTCACACTGATTATAAGCTAACTACTAACGATACGAGAGCATGTTCTACCTCATGAGTAGATCTAAAAGCGTCCTATCGACGATTGCCGACTATGGCACACAGTCTTTAGGCTGAGCGTACAATTGGTCAATTGCTATAGTCTATATAAGATGATACATCTTCATCTATGCCAAAGTTATTCATTTATTGATTAATATAAACGTTTCCTGGCATTGTAAAATTACACCTCCTAATGCCTGATTAGCAAAAGGCAGCTTTTGCGAGCAAATATTTATTAATAACGATTACGTAATTCGCGCTAGGATATATGTACTTTCCCTATGTATCTGTTTATTTATGTCATAAGCGATTTCTGCCTCGGCACCTTATCCCACTGCCTCTGAAAGCGCCAGATGGCCAACCGCCTCTGCTAGTCAGCGTGGGAACCCACCGCTCGCTCCTAACTCCGTACGTACTGCTGCGCTGGTACATTCACATCACTTGTGTGAAACTGAAAACCTGGAAATAAAATAAAATGCGCTCTTATCTGCAGGTAAGGGGTACCTTACGTACCGTCACTATAGAATATCCAGAAACTGGGTGTGCTGTGATCATGACAATGATCAGATGCTCTGTGGATATGCAGACGAGACTGATGCTAACTCTGTAACCCCACCTCATTTAAAGCAGTAGATTACCCCCCATGTAGTTGATAGGCTACCTGAAAAAAAAATCAATTGCCGTATACGTTGGAAAGTTATCTGTCAAGATCCGGAACTCGTCAGGCGCAGCGCCTATTGCTTATGGTTGGAGGACCTGGGCCATTAAATGATTTGCCTTAATGGTGACCGAATAACAGACTTTTAATATGGTAAGCATAATATTTAGCAAAACAGTATGCATTCCACTCGAAACACATCATCGTCGAGATTACGAGCAATTTGAGAATGAATTTTACTTAAATAAAATAAAGATTAAAAAATTGTAATTAGGGTATCCACCAGAATCATCTTGGACAATAATATTATGGCCGAGATGGTGCCCAGACACATGAAGGGCACGAAGTACTTTTTCAACCGTGACTGTAAAATTCTACAATTATATGAAAGAGGAAATTTTGAATCTGAACAGAGCACACAAAAAATCAATAAATATAGGGAGGAACAGAAAGAATATTCAGCAGATGGGGGAATTCCAGTGTATTATCTCAGTACCGAAACGAAATATGTGTGATTACAGAAAAAGATCCCCTTTGAAACAAGAATTAGATTGAAGAAAACATGCATAGCCGGCCGCGGTGGTCTCGCGGTTCTAGGCGCGCAGTCAGGAACCGTGCGACTGCTACGGTCGCAGGTTCGAATCCTGCCTCGGGCATGGATGTGTGTGATGTCCTTAGGTTAGTTGGGTTTAAGTAGTTCTAAGTTCTAGGGAACTGATGACCACAGCAGTTGAGTCCCATAGTGCTCAGAGCCATTTGAACCATCTGAAAACATGCATACTAGTGCGTGAAGGATGTGTGTCAGGTTGTCAACAATGAAACTCCTCACCCTTGATTATATAGCGGTTTCTGAATTCGGGAATGTGCACTGAAAATGCGGTCTTACCGAACCTTCAGTAGAGGTAGCTGCAGACGAGTCGCGGTGCGCTGTACTGCTACTTGTTGCTGACATGGGCCCTGTGTGGTGTGACTGTAAATCGGGGTTCCCACATTCGTCCTTGTTATCAATGGCGGATGCCACTTAGTTCAAGCTAAATTTTCGAAATTTTGTCGGAAGTCAGAAGCAAAGGCAAACGTGTACAAGCACAGAATCCGAAACAGAATGATTATCCAAACGAGAATCCGAAATAGAAAGCTCTTTAAATTTTGATAGCTTCTGTTCGAGCATTGGTAAGGCACCCGGAACCATCTTTCTAGTCAGCCCCAAATAGGAGATAGCTCTCCCAGTGAGGGATCTGGAAGTCCGTTCACTACCTCTCTCCATCACCTAAAAGATGTACCGCCAATCACATTCGTTTTTATCGAAATTGTCAAACCTCTTCATAAGGAAGGGGACAAGAGTGATTTAAATAATTATAGACCAATCTCACTGCTGACTTAATTTTCTAAAATATTCGAAAAAGTTATGTATTCAAGAGTAGTCACATATTTAAGTGAAAATAATTTACTCAGCATGTCACAGTTCGGATTCCGGAAGGGTTACTCGACTGAGAATGCTATCTACACATTTACCCATCAAACAGTACAAGCTCTAAATAACAAATTATCGCCAGCTGGTATTTTTTGTGATCTTTCCAAGGCATTTGACTGTGGGGATCATGTCACCCTCTTAGAAAAACTCAGATTTTATGGAATTGAAGGCTATACACACAACTGGTTTGAATCACAATTAATGAACAGAAAGCAAAAATTTGTGCTGAATAGCACAAATAATGTTGGGAGGGTGGTAAATTCTAGTGAATGGGGAGTTTTCACAAAGGGAGTCCCACAGGGTTCAATTTTAGGTCCTCTGCTGTTCCTTATTCATGTGAATGACCTCTCACTTAACGTTCAGAAAGCGGAACTAGTACTTTTTGCAGATGAAACGAGTGTTATAATAAATCCCATGCCAGAAAAAGCAGCTGAAGATATTGTTAAGGATGTCTCTCAAAGAATTATTAAGTGGTTCTCAGAAAATTGACTCTCCCATAATTTTGAAAAAAACTCACTATATCCACCGACAGGGCTCAGTTAACAGGGTAGATTTCTCCAAATTTTTGGGTGTTCACATTGATGACATCTTGAACTGGAAGAAGCATATTACTGAGCTTCTCAAACAACTAAGTTCAGCTTCTTTCGCTCATCGTATTATCGCTAGTCTTGGTAATAAACAGATCAGCCTCCATATTTCCACTCAATAATGTCTTACGGAATAGTTTTTTGGGATAACTCACCACTTAAACATAAAGTATTGATTGCACAAAAGAGAGCAGTGAGAATAATTAGTGGTGTTCACCCAAGGACGTCATGTAGGCACCCATTCAAGAAGTTATGTATTTTAACTGCACCATCAGAGTACATATATTCGCTAATGAAATTCGTTACAAGTAATCCATCTCAGTTTGCGAAGAACAGTGATGTTCATACGTACAACACTAGAGGGAAAAACGACGTTTCCTATCCGTTATTGAAGCAGTCAGTTTCTCAAAAAGGTGTACATTATTCAGCAACAAAAATCTTTGATCATTTGCCCAAGAACATAAAGTGTCTGGCAGGTAGCAGATCAAGTTTTAAATCTAGCTTAAAATCGATTCTTTTCGACAACTCCTTCTATTTCACGGACGAATTTCTGTTTCATAAATGGTAAAAAAATATATTGTACCTCTAAATGTAGTTGCATGTGTAGAACTAAAAATTTCAGTAATATTAATATTAGTACTATTCATGTGTGTATATATATCTTGTGATCTGACTTGTTACACACCATATCGATAAAGCAATCAGGAAAATGATCTACACTGGATGAAATAACTAAAACTAAACTAAAACTAAACAAGAACTAAATGTGACTCCGTTTCCATGGTCAGGCTTGACTTGTGAGAAATTCTGGAAATTTTTAGAGCTTCGCAGAGTGTTCCCATGGAAAGGGCAGAGTTTAGAAGTTTCCCAGAACCACGTGCAACAGGACTAGTGGATACGGTGTCTGAGGACCAAAACACAGCGGGATAACAGCCAATGGACATCTGAGGACCACACCAAAAGTTAGCCAACAAGGCGCGTTCTCACCCATTACGCCACTGGTTTCCCATTCTATTATAGAGGACGCCAGTCGCTAGTTCCGCTGCCCATTGTTCGAGGTACCTACAGGGTAATACCAGGAAGGCTTGTCCGCTGTCCGTGCGGTCCGCTAACGTGGAGGCTGCGCTTTTAGTAACAGGCAGCTCCTCAAGAGCATGAGAAACGTTTCACCTGTTTCCGACCCCAGCGAAGAAGAGTTCGCTTGGTCCAGACCAGATACATTAAAGAGGGAAACTGCTACAAGAATGAAATGTTATACTAGATACAACGAGACGAGTTATTTACATTGCTACAAGCTACACCCTAACCACCCATGTTGCCGGCCCCTGTGGCCGAGCGGTTCTGGGCGCTTCAGTTCGGGACCACGCTGCTGCTACGGTCGCAGGTTCGAACCCTGCCTCGGGCATGGGTGTGCGTGATATCCTTGGGTTGGTTAGGTTTAAGTAGTTCTAAGTCTAGGGGACTGAGAACCTCAGATGTTAAGTCCCCTAGTGCTCAGAGCCATTTGAACCATTTTGAACCACTCATGTAATCAGCGCGCAAAGCAAGTAAGAAGTGAACAAATAAAATCAGAATCGGAAAGTAAATGAAGCAAGAGACTCTTGCATGCAAATACAGTACACAAATAGGATAATACGTGAGGAAAAAGATTTGAAACAGGTTGCATGGAATGTTTGACTTTGTTGACGGAGGCAAAAAAAAGTAAAAGAAAAAAATCACCTCTGCTTGCACTGCTTCTTCGTTATCAAAGCGAAACCTCGAAGGTGTACCTTAAGCTTTGGAAACAGATGAAAATCGCATGGGGCCAAGTCGTTGACAGTGATTCCTACGCGTCGGCTTGTAGCAGATGTCGCAGTGCTCGTGTGTCGTCTGGCATTGTCATGCTGAAATTGGAAATTTGTGGTACGTTACAATGGGATCAAACTGTTGAGGTCATCGGTCCCTAGCCGTACGCATTACGTAATCCAAAAAAAATGGTTCAAATGGCTCTGCGCACTATGGGACTCAACTGCTGTGGTCATAAGTCCCCTAGAACTTAGAACTACCTATACCTAACTAACCTAAGGACAGCACACAACACCCAGCCATCACGAGGCAGAGAAAATCCCTGACCCCGCCCGGAATCGAACCCGGGAACCCGGGCGTGGGAAGCGAGAACGCTACCGGACGACCACGAGATGCGGGCTTACGTAATCCAACTTAAACTAACTTACGCTAAGGACAAAATACGCACACCCATACCCGAGGGAGGAATCGAACCCCCGACGGCGGGAGCCGCTCGAACCGTGGCAAGGCTCCCAGACCGCGCGGCTACCCCGCGTGGAGTCATTCTGAAGGAGAGGGTCATCCATGTGGGGAGGAATTCTTCGAATTCGAAAATCGATCAAAGCACGCTTTTCTTCATGCACCGACATAGTTTCGTTACATACCGCCATGTTAGACGCTACATTTCGGACCACTAGCGAGAGAGGGCTGCAAATATGTAGACATGAAGCATAGAGATTTCACATAAAAAATTCGGAGGCATTACTTTTCAGCATGCCTCGTATTCTATTCCTCTGTTGCAGCAATCGTTGCCTAGTGCTCTATGTGAAACTTCCAAGAGCTTCAACTTTTTTTTCAATTTATTCTGGTCCTGTCCTTTTAATTTCCGACGCCTCTGGAATTTCTTCAGCTTTAATCTGCGTATCTTTACCAATAAATTATTATTAGAGTCGACAACAGCCTCTGGATACCTTTTACAATTTAAAACCTGATTTCGAAAGCTGTCTTACCATTAAACAGGGTGTTTCAGATAAAATATAGGACTGTGAAACTTACAAAATAATAGATGGCACGAGTTATTGTTGATACAGGTCCACATAAGAAACATTAAGGTTTCTACGGGGTTATAAACATAGTTTATTGAGAAATTTTCCTGCGGGATACAGGAACTAGATACAATTTTTCAAAAAGAACATTAGTTTTTTTTTTCTCAATCATGTAGCTGACGTATTTAAACCGTCTGTGTACAAATCAGTTTAAATCACATTTCTATCACGATTAATTAGGGAGCTCGAAACCTTCAAAGTGTTAGGAGTGGATGCAATACGTTTCATGTAAAACATTGCTGTGTGCGGATGGATGTTTTGGGGGTGGAAGTTTGATGTACGTGACGTGTTGCAATGCATGCCCGTGTTCCTGAATGCACAACGCAATGTGCGTTCTGCACCACCTGCAGACGAGGTATGACGACGCTGATCTGACAGAGCAAGCTTCTTCAGTGGCTTGCCAGATTACATGTTCTGTTAGACTGCAGACCGTTGCGTTACAAGGCACGTCGGACCTGAAAAACAAATTGGTTTTAGTGGGCTGCCGATACTGACGCCGAATAACCGTAGTATACACATACAAAAGAGTACGCTGATACTGATTTGTGGCGAGAGCATGCCATTGATGCTTATTTTCCCCTGGGTAGCAGGTCAAGTGTTTGAGTGTGGACACATGAACGGAGGATGGTTAGTCTATACTGACAGGGGTAGTTCACTTACCTCGGTGCAGAAAACATAAGACAGTAAACTGTGACGTGTTTTCGCGGGATGACTGTTAGTCGCAGGTAAAAAACAACTAACACGCCGTAGTGGGTACATATTAAGGCACCACTTATCAAAATATCTATATATACACCCCTAAGACCCTGTACAAATCTCGTAGGCGGCAACCTAAGCGGTCCTCTTCGACTATATGCAAATGTAGTCATCGAAAGAGCAGTATAAATTGCGGAATGATTTAGACAATCTTTGTTCCGGAAATGAAAGAAATATGTGAGATCCTCACCATGAGTATTCAATAATTTATTAAATTTCGGTTACGCGACAAATAACACAAATTTAAGCTTGTAAAAAAAATGGTTCAAATGGCTCTGAGTACTATGGGACTTAACTTCTGAGGTCATCAGTCCCCTACAACTTAGAACTACTTAAACCTAACTAACCTAAGGACATCACACACATCCATGCACGAGGCAGGATTCGAACCGCGAACGTAGCGGTCGCGCGGTTCCAGACTGTAGCGCCTAGAACCGCTCGGCCATCCCGGCCGGCTTTAAGCTTGTAGATTCAACTAAATATTTACGAATTACCACTGCCGGCCGGAGTGGCCGAGCGGTGGTTGGCGCTACAGTCTAGATCCTCACGACCGCTACGGTTACAGGTTCGAATCCTGCCTCGGGCATGGATGTGTATGGTGTCCTTAGGTTAGTTAGGTTTAAGTAGTTCTATGTTCTAGGGGACTGATGACCTCAGAAGTCCCATAGTGCTCAGAGACCTTCGAAGTTAAGTCCCATATTACTCAGAGCCATTTGAACCATTTGAATTACCACTAGAAAAAACTTAAATTGGAACTGTCACACATAAAATATTGTGGGTAAGGCGAACCAGAAACTGCATTTGACGGGTACAATACGTAAAAGGCGCAACACCTCTATTAAGGATACTGTTCATTACTCTTGTCCATCCGCTGCTAGAGTATTTCATGTCCTTAACAGATAGGATTGATGGAGGACATCGAAAAAGTGGAGAGAGAGAAGGTAGCCCTTTATGTATTACGGTGATATACACTGAGGAGAAAAAAGTCATGGGATATCTTGTAATATGGTGTCGGACCTCCTTAATCCCCGGCGTAGCGCAGCAACTCGATGTGGCATGGGTGGAACAAGCAGTTAGAAGTGCCCTGTAGACATGTAGAGCCAAGCTACCTCTACAGCCGTCCATAACTGAGAAGGTATTACCGGTGCAGGATGTTATGCACGAACTCACCTCTGGATTATGTCCCATAAATGTTCGATGGGTGGCCAAACATCGGTCGAATTGTCAAGAATATTCTTGAAACAATTGTGGTTGGTAACATATGGTATTGCCACCCATACAATTTCCGTCGTTGTTTTGGAACTCGAACAAGTCTATGGATGGCTACAAATGGTCTCAAAGTAGCCCAACATAACCATTTCTAGCCACTGTCAGGCTCAGTTGGAGCAGAAGACCCAGTGCATTCGATGTAAACACAGCCCAACGCTTATGTAGCCACTAGCAGTTTCCACAGTGCCTTGTTGACAACTTGGGTCCATGGCTTCGTGGGCTCTGCATGACACTGGAGCCGTACCGTCGACTCTTTCCAATAGAAATCCGGACTCATCTGACCAGACGACGGTTTTCCAAGCGACTAGGGTCCGACCGATACGGTCACGAACCCAGAAAAGGCGCTGCAGGCGACGTCGTGCTTTTAGCAAAGGCACCAGCGTCGGTCGTCTGCTGCCATAGCCCATTAACGAGAAATTTCGCCGTAGTGTTTTGAAGTATACGTTCGTCGTACATCGCACATTGATTTATGCGTTTATTTCGAGGAATGTTGCTTGTCTTTTAGCACTGACACCTCTACGCAAAAGCTGGTGCTGTCGGTCGTTAAGTGAAAGCCGTCAGCCACTGCACTGTCCGTGGTGAGACGTAATGCCCGAAATGTGGTATTCTCGGCACACTCTTGACTCTGTGGGTCTCGAAATATTGAATTCCCTAACGGTTTCCGAAATGGGATGTCTCACGTGTCTAACTTCAACTACCATTCCACGTTCGAAGTCTGTTAATTCCCATTGTGCGGCCATAATCACGTCGGAAACCTTTGCACATGAATCACATGAATACAAATGACAGCTCCGCCAATGTATTGCCATTTTATAACTTCTGTACGCGATACTTCCGCCACTTGTATACGTGTACGCCGCTATCCTATGACTTCTGTCATCTCAGTGTAAGGGAGAGAAAGTCACGAACATGAACCCACATTAACGTGGCGATCGTTAAAATAAAGGCGTTTAGTGTTTCAACGATATGTTTCACGAAATTTCAATCAACTTTCTGCTCCCAATGATAAATTTTGTGCTTCTCTCCCACCTACACAAGGAGAAACAATCGTAAAATAAGAGAAATCAGTTCAAATGGTTCAAATGGCTCTGAGCACTATGCGACTTAACTTCTGAGGTCATCAGTCGCCTAGAACTTAGAACTAATTAAACCTAACTAACCTAAGGACATCACACACATCCATGCCCGAGGCAGGATTCGAACCTGCGACCGCAGCGGTCGCTCGGTTCCAGACTGCAGCGCCTAGAACCGCACAGCCACTCCGGCCGGCTGAGAAATCAGTGCTCACAAGGAAGGACTTAGGTGTTTACTTTCCCCACACGTTTTTCAAGAGGGGACCGGTGGAGAATGTTGTGTGATGGTAGTGTGATAGTAGTTCAACGGACCCTCTGCAAAGTACTTAAGTGTGAATTGCAGAGTTATTATGTAGATGTAAATTTTATTGCACTCCAGTAATTCGATTACCTCCTAAAATATACTGTTGCACATAGAAACACCATCAATCCGAATAGTTCCGGGACTGATTTTGTTCCTGGGATGTAAGTGACATCAGCGCATACCTACGGTGGCAGCTTGAAGTAATAAC
The DNA here is from genome assembly GCF_021461385.2 of Schistocerca piceifrons. Classification (NCBI taxonomy): domain Eukaryota; kingdom Metazoa; phylum Arthropoda; class Insecta; order Orthoptera; family Acrididae; genus Schistocerca; species Schistocerca piceifrons. The sequence goes on from NC_060144.1 coordinate 509,367,642, forward strand.
TTACTGTGAACAGCAGCTCTGCACCCGACCAGTCAGTGTTAAGCAGTTAACGTACGGCTGCAGTGAGTCACCTTGTTGTATCGCAAACAGCAATCCAAATCAAGTGTTCAACACATTTTCCAGGTAGTTTTGAAGAAGTGTGTGCAAAATTTTTCCCCCACACCTCTACATCCGAACAATAACAACGACACGTGGACGCCTGCAACGATTTAATTGAAATGCAAAACGCGGACTGAAAACTTCCTGGCAGATTAAAACTGTGTGCCGGACCGAGACTCGAACTCGGGACCTTTGCCTTTCGCGGGCAAGTGCTCTAGCAACTGAGCTACCCAAGCAGGACTCACGCCCCACCCTCACAGCTTTACTTCTGCCAGTGTCTCGTCCCTCTTTCAGGAGTGCTAGTTCCGCATGGTTCGCAGGAGAGCTTCTGTAAAGTTTGGAAGGTAGGAGACGAGATACTGGCAGAAGTAAAGCTGTGAGGACCGGGCGTGAATCGTGCTTGGGTAGCTCAGTTGGACAGTCGGCTCTCAGCCGTGGCAGCGTGCGGACGGCCCCGCGCGCCGGCCAGTGCTCCGCTGCAGGCGTCGTTTACTTCCGCGTCGTAGCTTTGAGGCTTGTGTCCGTCCACCGTGAACAACATGTCGAGCGCTTACCGCCGTGCGACCCTTAAAGTTTCCTTCCCAGCTGAACATCGCGACCTCGTGCACATGAAGTTGAAACGTTCATACGTGAAGAAGTTCGTTTGGATCCTAACCACGTTATCGGAATCCATTTTTCGATCACGAGTAGTGTCGTTTATATTAAAATGACAAACACCGAGGTGTGTGAAGATGTTATTCGCCGCCATGCCAATGGACTTAAGTTCAAATACTCTGATGGTCACGTCGGAGCTGTAACACTTGAACTCGCAGAGTACGGTCAACGCACAATTAGGGTGTTTGAACTACCTTTTGAAGTGCCGAAGGACGAAGTTGTCTCTGCGTTACAACCATACGGTAACGTCATCGGTTTCGTAGAGGAAAAATGGCAAACCTTCGCGACCTACCGTGTCCTTAGTGTTGTACGTCAGGTCAAAATTGAACTGAAAAAACATGTACCATCATACCTGACAATTGGCGGGTGCGAGCCGTTGTCATGTACGACGGCCAACCCCGAAAATGTGCGGGTTGTGGACAAGAAGGCCACGTCAGATCCGTTTGCATGCGACGCCGCCTGATCCAGACGCCGGTCGGCGAGGAAGCGTCCCCAGCGGTGATCACTCAGATCCCTGTCACATATGCCAAGGGTACCAAGGAAGGTAGCACCTCTACACAGGGTCTTCCTGCTCCGTTGACGTCGTCTGATCAGGTAGGTGCAACCGCTACTGAGATTCCTTCTGAGGTGCCACAGACGCCAGATCCTGACCTGCCGAATCTTCGCAGCACTGTGACTGAAAATGCTAGTGAGATGGACGTTGATTCGGGAGTGATACCTACTTCTGCTTTCCTTCAGACTGGTCCGGAGTCCGACGAAAGCCACCCGCAATCAGACTCTCAACGACATGTTCGAAAACAAGGGTCGACACTAAAGAGAAAGAAACGTAGCCGTACGCCCCCTGATGAATCCATTCTACGGATGGATACTAGGGATGCAGACCCGAAGATGGACGACAAACCGCTCTTTGCTGACCAAAAGTCTGATGCGAACGACCCGCCACAGGTGACCACTGGCAACGAACACCCCTCCTTACTGGCGCCGTCGCCCCCACAAGTCGACGTTGAAGAGAGCCTATCCGCTGAGCCGAAAACTACGTCTCCTCTCCACGTGGATGATGTGCACAGCCGATGCCATACCGCAGTATCGGTCTCCTGGGCAGACGACGTGGAGATCGAAGGGACCGGGTGGACGGTGCTGATGATGGGGCACCCCCATCGGTTGCGCCCGCGCCCGCAAACTCTCCACAATAACAACCTCTTCAGCGGACCGGCAAGGTCGACGACCTCTCGCTCCTGAAGAAGAAGCCCCACCTGTCCCTGTGGGACTCCAACACCAGCATTATCGTGTCGCAACGATTAACCTCGCGACCATTCGTGCGCCCTACAAACTAGCGCTGCTCCGCGATATGATTTATGATGCGGACATAGATATTGCGCTTTTTCAGGAAGTGCATGTCGCCGATTTTTCACCACCACATGGCTTCACGGCGCATCTTTCTCCCGCTTCTGACACCGGTACTGGTGTTGCCATCATCTTACGAGAAGGTCTTCCTGCCGAAGATGTCCTATACCTCCCCAACGGCAGAGGTATGGCCCTTACTCTTTTTGGTGTACGCATCGTCAACATTTATGCGCCGTCGGGCTCCAGCTACCGTCGTGAACGCAATGCCTTCTTCGCGAATGAAGTTACACCCCTTTTTATGGGACCACACGATGACTGGGTCGTGGGTGGAGACTTCAACTGCACCCAGCGACCTCAGGATCAATTGCCGCGTCACTCACCATGCGCAGCTTTGGAAACAGTCGTCACGCGGCTACGATTTGTCGACACGTGGAGACATGTTCACGGTGATCTTATGGGCTTTACGTATTACACTGCGCACTCCTCTAGCCGACTGGATCGCATTTACTTCTCGCGATCCTTAATTCTACACACTCGACAGGCTGAAATCTGGCCTGTTGCTTTCTCAGATCATGAGGCTTACTTCTGTGATGATGTTCTCACAAGACAGGCAGTATGGCACGGACGTGGTTCATGGAAACTGAACACGGCTCTTCTTAATTCACCTGACTGTCGACTTCTAATAGAAGACACTTGGATCACATGTAATAGACGCCGTCCCTCGTATCCGTCTACCATATCCTGGTGGATTCAGTGTGCAAAACCTGCTCTTCGAAAGACTTTGATCCGGTATGGCAAAGATGTTGTAGCCTGGAGAAAGAGCACCATGGACTTTTACTACAGGACCCTACGAGAATGTTCCACGATGGCAGCCTCCCCTGACCGTCATAGAAGGATGAACCATGCTAAGGAACAAATCTCCAATCTCATGCGGAGGCATTTGGAAGGAGCGATAGTACGATCTCGTACTGCTGATCGCATGCCTCATGAACATCCGTCGATGTATCATATGATCCAAGAATGCCAAAATCGATGCCGAAAATTGATTCACGTCCTAACAGACCAAGAAGGACGTCGCTACGTAACCCAATCTGCAATAGGGAATGTGCTTCACGCCCACTACCAGCAGTTCTACGCCGCAATTCCACATTCCCCAGAGTTGATCGAGGAAGTCTCACAGCTCAACTTCGGTGGTATCCCAGGAGATGCGGCGAATGACTTGATGTCAGAGGTGACTGATGATGAAGTCCGCGATGCGATCCTGGCAGGAACCATCAATCGCTCCCCAGGACCCGACGGTCTTCCCCTCGAATTTTATCGCACCTTCCGTGATTTGTTAGAGTCCACCTTCACCTCCATCTGTCGGGAACTGATGTCTGCGGAAGTACCTGTGCCGGACGCTTTCATGGAAGGAATTATTATTCCTGTAAATAAACCGCATGGTGGCAACAATATCAGTGATTATCGGCCCATCACCCTCCTTAACAGTGATATGAAAATCTTCACTCGCCTTTTGGCGGCACGACTTAAAAACGTTGCCCGATATGTTGTGTCGCCAGACCAAGCATCTTTGGAAGGGGATAATAATATCCGCACGGCTTTATGCCGCTACAGGGATATGATCGCCGTTACCCAGGCACAACGCCTCTCTGGGGCACTTGCGTCTTTGGACTTTAGTCAAGCGTTTGATAGGGTTGACCATTCGTTCCTTACGGCCGTTCTCCACCATATGCGTTTTCCAGTCGCCGTTATCACGGTAGTGATGCGCCTTCTGCGGGGTGCCTCATCCAGGATTATGTACAATGGCAGACTCACTCCTCCGATAAAAATAGGTCGATCCGTACGTCAAGGTTGCCCTCTATCAGCGATTTTGTACGCCTTTTCCTTGGAATCCTTGCTATGTGGTCTAAGACAACGTTTGGTAGGGTTGTCCATAGATCGCTACCGATTCTGTTGCACGGCCTATGCTGACGATGTAGTCATCTGTTTACGTAATGCCGACGAGGTTAGAGCTGTTTTGCCGTGGGTAGCGACTTATGGTGAGGCATCGGGTAGCTCTTTAAACGTACGTAAGTCACAAGTTATGTTCATTGGCACGGGACTTCCCGTGGAGTGCGTTACACCTCTCACCACCGTTGATACAATTCGCTGTTTGGGAATAGATTGTTCATCTGATCTCCGGCGTTCAGCCACCATCAACTGCCGACGCCTCCTTTTAATGATCAGAGCGGGTCTTACGGACCATCGCCTTCGATCCCTAGATATTCTCCAACGAGCTCGATATGTTAATATATATATCGCATCCCGAGTTCCCCGTGTAGCACAAGTTCTACCTTTCCCGCTTACTGTGGCACGTCGCATGTTGGCAGCGATGGCATCTTTCGTCAGTTCTGCGCTGTTGTTCAAAGTTAACTATGCAACCCTTACTCTTCCCGTGAACGAGGTGGGATAGGTCTGTTTCACGTGCCGGATAGAGCTCGCGCCCTATTTGTCAGCTCCCAGATGACGGTATGGACACGTTGCCCAACGAGCCTCACTGGTCTCCTCCTGTCGGCATATACGCCGGTCTCACTGTCAGCCCCAGTGATGATCTCGGATGTTCCGGCCCAGGTCCATTCTATACGATACTTCTTTCTTGAACTCAGTTATCTACGCCTCACCTTACCAAGACAGCTTTTACTCAAGACAGTGGCAGTATACAATGTCCTCCAATTAGGTCGTCCACCTAACCCGATTGAACAAAAATTCCCCCAGGTTGACTGGCGTCATGTATGGCGCGCGGTTTTCGCTTGTTACCTTGACACGAATCTTCAATCTGTCTGGCACCTAACTGTCAATGGTAAGCAAATCAACCAGTTTCGCCTTCATCGTATCCACCTCGCCCAATCACCTCTATGTTCCACGTGTGGAGTACCAGACAATGATGAACATCGGTTTGTTTGCGGACCGGCGGTGGAGGTTTGGCACTTGGTTCGTCGTATTTTGGCTTTTCTAACGCGGGACATTCCGGGTCGGATTACTCCCCTTTCATTATTATTTCCGGAACGTGATTATTTTCCTCGGACAAAGACCAATGCTGTGAATTGGATTCGCGGACATGCCATTCACTACCTATTTGGATAAACTGTAGACTCTGTACTCGATTTTTGGACATACCTCAATGACCGTCATTATGTCGTTGTCCGTCACGCAAAATACAGACTTGGGAGTACTTTTCACGACCCGCCTCGCAGCTGGAATGTGTTAAGCCAAGAGAGAAGAAGTTTTCCTGTTTGAACCAATGAACATTTCTGAACAACTGAACGGAACACGTCAATTTCGAGAAGACGTGACTCAACATATTACCAGCGGGGCGCAGAAGGCCTCTGATCAATTACACAACAACAACAAAAAAATAAAAACAATAAAAATAAAAATAAAATTCAGAAAAAGGAAGATTTTGTTTTGTTTGTAAGGATAGCCCTAACCTTGATTTCCCATATTTCGCCTGGTATATAGGCAGCTCTCTGCAGTAGCTTTAGTCAGGAGCCAACGCCTGAAGTGGACCAGATTTTTTTGTTATAGGATGAAAAGTGGCGGTGGCACTTAGGATTTTTTCACTAAGGGACTTTCTAAAAATTTAATAAAAAAAAAGTTGGTAGAGCACTTGCCCGCGAAAGCAAAGGTCCCGAGTTCGAGTCTCGGTTCGGCACACAGTTTTAATCTGCCAGGAAGTTTCATATCAGCGCACACTCTGTTGCAGAGTGAAAATCTCATTCTGGAACCATCCCCAAGGCTGCGGCTAAGCCATCCATGTCTCTGCAGTATCCTTTCTTTCAGGAGTGCTAGTTCTGTAAGGTTCGCAGGAGAGCTTCTGTAAAGTTTGGAAGGTAGGAGACGAGATAATGGCAGAAGTAAAGCTGTGAGGACGGGGCGTGAGTCGTGCTTGGGTAGCTCAGTTCGTGTCTCAGTCCGGCACGCAGTTTTAATCTGCCAGGAAGTTTCATATCAGCGCACACTCCGCTGCAGAGTGAAATTCTCATTCTGAAAACGTGGACTATTCTTTTCTGGAAAAAATCATGACGAGTTACGAGACTTGTTGTTATCAGCACAAACCTACCACAAAAGGACAAAATGCAGAATTCATATCAAAGGTCCGACGCCTTGACGGCTTGACCGATATTAAAGTCAGTGTGAGGGGCGAGTTGAAAACATCGCAAAGAAACACTTTTCTAGCAGTTACACATCTTTGTATGAGCGCTCTGTGCGTTGTGCTCAAGTGAGTGGGAGAGTATGTACAACAGATAAACTGTTAATACCATCATCTTAATTTTTTTTTTGCATTTTTAATCAACCCAGTCTCGAAACATTTTCGACTGACGGGGTACTGTCCATTGCCGTCATAGACGGTAGAACTTGATTAGCTTCACCGCAGACATTGAAACGTTCGAACCGACTTTTATTTCCACAAAATTTAGTACCCATTTCTTTTGCAAGTTTCGCAGTTCTTTCCAGCAATAAAGTTTTGATTTGAGAGCTTTCTGAAACCTAGCTCATCTGAACCAAACCGACAACGCAGTCTGTGCATCTGCGTGTAGGACTGTTCTCACGTGTTTTGTATCCTGCTCGTACATACATTTGCTCAATCACTGCTGTAGTTTGATCTCTATTTTTAATTAATCGGCAACAATATATAACTACCAACGTCGAACTCTTTATAGATTTCCGTTTCCGACCTCTGTTTTTCATCGTCTGGCTCAAGCCACTCTATCTGAATTTTGAACAAAACAGCTTTTTGTTTTCATCCAGATTCCTCTGCCATAGTGAGTAAAAAAATAAATTTACGCTCCCGTTATTTCAAAACAAAAAATACCAAACGATTTTGACAAAGATTTCACTATAATTAATTAAAAGTGCTTTTGTTCTACAGTACTACTTTTATTGTGTTAACAAGGTTTCGTCTTACAAGGCCATCTTCAGATATTTACTCACACTGCTATTGTAGCCAAAGAAGTTATAGTGTTTTTAAACTACATTGGAATAGAAGTGACATATCTAGACTGAGGCAGTAAATAACATTTTTGACAGTGTCGTGGTAATGCAATGCAAAAAGTAAAACGTTGAACAGTAAATAAATATAGAGACAGTAAACAGAAAAAACCTTAACAAAAACTGGTACAACAAGCTACATAACAGTTTATATTAACAAATAAAATAAAATAAAATAAAATAAATCAATTACTAATCTTTTATATTTCATTTTTTGTTAATTAATATAAACTGTTATGTGGTTTGCTGTTCCATTTTTGTGTTTTATTCCTGCATTTATTTACTGCTCATCGCTTTACTTCTTACATTGCATAACCAACACACTGTCAAAGATGTTGTTTACTGTACGTTTCTGCTTCAATGTAGATCTGTCACTTCCTTTCCAATGTCGTTTAGAAACATTGTAATTTCTTCGAGGCAATAGTCAGTGTGAATAAATGACTGAAGATTGCCTTGTAAGCCGAAAACCGGTGAACACAGAAAAAGTAATACTGTAGAACTAAAGCAAGATACTGCGTTTCATTTACTATAATGTTGTTTTACCAAGAATCGACGGAAGATTCAGTTAAGATAAAAAAATTCACTGATTTAGATGCATTTACTTTGACACACCGATCACAGAATTCGAAAACTGATTTAATTGTTTTCATTATGCCTGATTCAGAGACAAACTGGAAGACGGCAACAGTAGCATCTGTGGTTCATTCTGTTACGTCTAGTGAAAACAATTAGTCAGTAAGTCCATGGGTGATGTCGCGGCTGAAGTGAGTAGGTATATTTGTCGGCGAGATAGGCGAAATCTTTCGTTTTAACTGATTTTTATTTCGTGTTGAAAGAAACGAAGTTCAGGAATGATTCCGAACACGTGTACTTGCCGAAAGGATTACTGCACTGCAAAATTAAGTACCGTATGAGGTATGTGGATGATGTGCTGTGTTTACTGACTGGTACTACTAGACAATTAGATACATTCCTACAACATCTGAACTCCCAACTTAAACAGCTAAGAAATCCTCCTATCGGAGCACAGAAAAGGCGAACATGTTCCTCTTTAAAACACTCTGAAAGAATAGTCGGGAACCAGCAGCCTCAATCCTCACTTCGCCTTCCTCAACAAAAATTTTGGCACGCGAAAATATTCGCGCTCTTTTAACACAGAACTCTCTAATTCCTTTTTCCCAGTCTATCTATGTAGCGATGCCTTCGTACGCTTCATCTCCCTCTCACTGCCTATGTCAATCTAAGTCTCTGTGTCACTGTCTTTTATTCCTTCTAATGGCACTTGCTCCTGTCTCTCCCAACGTCACTCTCTTCCTCTCTTTCTCTTGTTCTTTCTTACCACTCTCGCCTTCTCTGCATTTTCACTATTTCTCTGTCCCACTTCCAATGTCTTCGTCCCTTTAATTTTCACTCCCAGTGGCACTGTCTCTTTCTTTCGCGTTTACAATCTGCTGTCATTCTCTTCAACCACCATTGTCTCCTAACCACATATGTTCTTGGGGGTGGTTCGACTTCTAGACCAGGACTCTCTAACACGTGGGTTTACAGGATGGGGGAAAGTGGACGTATTTTATCGTGTTAAAGTTGGCTTGTTCAGAGGGAAAGGGGAGGGGGGTTAAAACTGCCCCAAGTCTATGTATGCTCTGCACTCACCTCTCTTTCCACTTTACTGCCACTGTCTCTGACTGACCATGATTATTTCTTCTTTCTTTCGCTCCCACTGCTACTGTCTTCATCCATCTCTCTTTGTCTTTCACTGCCACTTTCTCTCTCCCAACATCACTGTCCCTTCTCCTCACTTTTTCTCTCCCACAGACACAGTCTCCTCTCTCTTCCTCCATCACTGTCTCTCTGTAACTCTGTTTCAGAGCAAAAAATCGTGATTGTGTTCGTAAGCCAGATTATTTTAAAGAGAATCATATTTGTCTTTTTGTGTTCCGACAGGGGCATTTTTAAGCTGGTTCCCTTCTTTTCCCTCTTACAACAGGATGTGCTGCCAATATAAAACAAATTCTGCAGGTCAATAAAATTTTGACAGTTTATTTATATACTTCGATGCATTTTCACATGTAGACTGTAACCTCCTCCTCACTTATCGACCTTAATGACAGTGAAAAATTAAACCGCGTGTACCTAAAGGGAATTTGGGAAAAGCAATCGTCACCAAAGTTAATCTGTCGGTAAAGAGGGAGGAAAGGGTTACATCTAAATGAAAGGAAAAATGCAAATGAAATTGGTGGAAACTAATTTTGAGAAAAGGGTAAAATTAATAAAGACAGTAAATGTGCGATCGTCACGTTAACAATTAATTGGCGTTAATTAGATATTTGAGATTTGGGGAAAATTACGGTCGCCACTCCTATGGATAACTACTATAATAACTGAAAAAGAAAGGTTATTGCACATATAATTAGCACTAAAAGCGTGGCAACTGAAGGTTGACACGTGTAATGTGAAAACTGAAAGTTTGTCAGAAGTAATAAATGTCGCTACACTCTGACAATTTAGCAAAAGAATTAATAAAACCGGAAAACTGAAAGTAAATTTAGTGACTGAAATTAATAGTGAGATTTGTTTCTGAAGCACTACGAAATTCAGTAAAATAAGATTAGTCTTGAGCTACCTCAACAATCATTTCAAAATCTACTTGAATGTACGCAATTTAGAAATAAGAGATTTAACTTTGAGCTTGAATTAAATGATTCTGGACAATTAACAATAGTAACATTTAGTACGTACCAAGCTGAGCTGCAGTCACAGGAAAGCTAAAATATGCTAACAAAACTCGCACTCTTAATTTGTGCTTGTGTAATCTAAATATTGTAGCCAGCTATAAATACCTTAACTTAACTTTGAAATTAAAGTAGTGAAATGGAATTATATTACTTTAATGCTGTCGTCTGAATTTCAACGACACTCGGGTTCATTTCGGAAAGGGAAGGGACCCTGCTTGGTAATGCAATTGGGACAATGAGCAACAAAGGTTCATGGTAAGTTGCTGTAATTTTGTGATGCAACAATTTTAAAAGCTGAGGTCTGCCATACAGTTCTAAAACTTTACGTGCTTCCAGTCTTCCTTGTTGGTTGATTGAAGGTTTGAAGCCGTCGATCGAGGAGGTGGCGACAGTCACTCATTGTCGGCCGTCGCTGTTGCAGAAGCTGGACGTTGGCGCGCCTTCTTCTCGACACGGTCACCAGGCGAAACGGGCTCTTGATGTGCGCCAGCTAATGCTTCCCGTCCGCGACACCGTGTCAGAAACTATCATAGCAAGTCGAGCGCAATTACATGCTGCCAAACCCCGAAAGCGCGGCAACTCGCAGGAGCGTCACACAACACACCTGCTCCACTGCACTACTCCAGCCAGACTCCCTCTGCCCGCGCTCCGTGCGACAGAGTTAACACTACCAAAGATCTTAAACACTTTAGTTCTCTATACGACCTATCGGTGTAATCGTTCGATAGCATAGTTTTCCCTAGGCCAGACCCAGCGTAAAAATACAAATAATCTTTAGAAAACAAACCAATTATACATCGACATAAATGCATATATATACAAATAGTAAAACAATTACAATATACAAAGACACAGAAACGTCATATCTTCAGGTAACAAAATAAGGAAAAAAATTTATAGTACAATAGATGGAAATAGGAGGATATGCATTTCCGTCGTTACAAGACAACAAATACGTTCCCGTTATATAGGGTTAAGACATACCTTCTCCCATTCAAAACAGTCCACTTTACCCTACTTTATATAAAAATGCACGTTTTTATGCTACACCTAGAGTATACTAAAAAAATGTGATGTTTGGTTTACATGTACAAAAAATTTCGTTTGTCAAAATAATTTCCTATGAGGTGCTTATGTCGCCAACTGGACCATCGAATAATTTTTAGCCTCTGGATCTCCGGTAATCGATAATGATATCTCTGAGCATATCATCTTAGGAAATATGACAAAAAATTCGATTATTTGTCATGAATGGAAATTATTGAAATGAGCATCCTTATAATTAGTAATTCTGATACCCAAGACTTATGGTCTTTTCCGGGTTTTCCCAAGAGCCGCCCATGAATAAATGGCGCTTCTACAAGCCGCCCTAAGGCGCTGCAGTCATGGAATGTGCGGCTGGTCCCGGCGGAGGTTCGAGTCCACCCTCGGGCATAGGTGTGTGTGTTCGTCGCTACGATAATATAGGTTAAGTAGTGTGTGAGTTTAGGGATTGATGACCTTAGCAGTTAAGTCTCATAAGATTTCACACACATTTGAACTTTTTTTTAATTTTTTTTTTTTTTTTACAAGCCGCTTAACGTCCACACTAATGCAAAAGAAACAACCGATTTGATCAATTAGCCGGGCGTGGTGGGTGGGGTGGGGGGGGGGGGGGAGGAAGTGTGTAATGTTTATATTTTCAACATTTTGTAGGATAGCTACAGTATTCCCATGCTTCCGGTAGGTATACAAATGGTCGGTAGGCCAAGAGCTGACCAAAAACATTTGACCGCTTATTTCGGCCATCAACAGAATCAGAGATACGATTGCTTGTGAATCTCATTTCCGCGCGCGTGTTTTTCGAACACACTGGTACTGTGTACCGTCGTGCAGGACGGACTCGAGCTACAATGGATCTTAATACAGACCTCAATACAAAGATACACTTAGTTAGCGATTGCAAATAAAACTACAGCTACATTTCCTCATTTAAGTTTCGTTATTTGAATTTGTATTTCAAACCGAATTGCATATTACCAGACTTGTTGCTTTTAGTACCTCTGACATGTTTAATAATATTTTATGTCAATGGGAGCTTACTTAAAAGTGCGCATCGTCTGCACGCTGGTCAACAAGAACCAGCCAGTAGTTTTAAAAACTGCTGCACTAACCTGTATGTTGGCAAAATTTCGCATAACCTTGAAAAAAAGTTCAAGACTCTCATCTACATATCTGTGTTTTCCGATAACAACGATATATCTGCATTATTATTCAATAGTAAATACCAAATTAAACCTTTAGCACGGATTCTTTAAAGAAGCGAAGTCCCATGTATAGAACAGCTTCAAACGTCTGATTACAAATGAGTTAATTGTTAAGCATTTGACGTTAAGCATGTAAGCGACGAAAAATTCGGGACAGATTTGAAATTATGTTTAAAGTTTGCTGGTAATAACTAAGAGATCACATTATAAACCGCTGGATGACTACATTATGGGCAATTTGTTCTCTGTTTTAAATGAAAAGTAGTTTTTCAGGCGTCTAAACAAAAGACAATTTTTCACGCATCTCAGTGTTTATGACGTCATATCTCCTAAACTATGTGTCGTACAATGGTATTATTTTACACATACATTCAGTGGTATATGTTGTTACGCAAAATGTGTTGCGAATAGAGCGAGTAGTAAAGAAATAATAAAGTAAAACGTCATGTCTGCTGCATGAACAGCGAAAACGCCGAAAGCGATTCTTGCCTTTCATTATGTGGGCTGGGGGTCAGGAGAAAAAGTTTCGCAAAGGTTTCGATAAAGTTAGTTTGAAGTGGGTAAAAACTCTCATTCTCAAATACTGGGTGTATATAGTTTGGCTAATCTGGACAAGATATTTAAAGCTACATAGTTTCTATTTGTAATATTTCTCTTATTGTGTTAAACCATTAACCTCAGATTAAACCCCTTAATGGGTAGATCAGGACAGCATTTTAAAGCTTTAAATTTAATAATATTTGAAATAAAATTTTTGCTGTTCCTGAAAGTCTTCAGATAGGCAACCTGCAACTGGGTCAATGCACCGTTTATCGGGTCAGTAGTTTAGTAATATACTAGGCCCGTTTCTTTCTTTCTTTTTTTTTAACCTCTGATCACTTAGTATAGAAGCTACACGAGCGGCATGAAGTGGACATATGCTGTAGGCTACTGCGCAACTCTCGCACTACACACTCCGCCATTGCTGACCTCGAGGCATCAGTCTGCGTTGCACTACAGCCTCGTAAACATGGCTGCCGTCATTGCTGCTCCCGCCATATGTCAATTACGAAGTGTAATTCGGTTTCTTCAAGCAGAAGGGGATAGTGCAGCATAAGTTCATCGCAGAATGAGCTAAATGTACTGTGATAACATCATGACTAATGGTGCCGAAAGTTTAAAGATGGCCGAAATGACGCGCATGATGAAGAGGGTCAAGGACGCAAGTCTGTCGTTACAGCCGACCTTGTTCAACGGGTTGACAGCGACTTTCACCTTTTCCCTGAACTGAAGACGTGGGGGCAGCACCTTCAAATCAACGAAGATCTTCAAAACAACGTCAATCCCTATTTGCAATCGTTGTCGGCAACATTTTTTGAAGAGGGTATGCATGCTTTCCACACGTGCGATAAATGTCTCAATCTTCTCGGTGATTATGTTGAAAAGTAATCATAAGTGTACAAAACTTTTGGTAATAAAATAAATGTTTTCTATGAACTTGTCTTTTATTTATAGCCTATCGGAGGTTGAAAAGGAAAACGGCCTTCATTGATGACCAAGTTAAATTTACTCTTTCCACTCTTTACAATTAATTTACAATTATACAGATGTTATACGCTGAAGCGCCAAAGAAACGGGTATAGTCATGCGTATTCAAATACAGAGATATGCAAAATGGCAGAATACAGTTCTGCAGTCAGCAACCCTGTATCAGACAGCAAGTGTCTGGCGCAGCGTTAGATCGGTTACTACTGCTACAGTGGCAGGTTGTCAAGATTTAAGTGAGTTAAGTAAGTCTGTGCATGACTTATGGGACACAGTATCTTTGAGGTAGGGATGAAGTAGGGATTTCCCCTACGACCATTTCACGAGTGCATCGTGAATATCAGGAATCTGGTAAAACATCAAATCACTGACATTGCTGCGGCCGGAAAAAGATCCTGCAAGAACGGCACCAACAACAACTGAAGAGAATAGTTCAACGTGACAGAAGTGCAACCATTTTGCAAATTTCTGCAGATTTCAATTCTGGGCTGTCAAAAAGTGTCAGTGTGTGAACCATTGAACGAAACCTCACCAATATGAGCTTTCAGAGCCAAAGGCCCACTTGAGTACCCTTGATGGCTGCACGACACGGAGCTTTATGCCTCGTCTGGGCCCATCAACACCAACATTGGAATATTGATGACTGGAAACATTTTGCGTTGTCGGACGAGTCTCATTTCAAATTGTATCGAGCGGATGAACGTGTATGGGTATGGAGACAACCTCTTGAATCCGAGGACCCTGCATGTTGGCAGGGGTCTTTTCAAGCAGGTGGAGGCGCTGTAATGGTGTGAAGTGCGGACAATTGGAGCGATATTGGACCCCTGACATGTCTAGATATGACTGTCACAAGTGACGTGTACGTAAGCATCCTGTCTGATCACCTGCATCCATTCACTTCCACTGTGCATTCCTACCAACGGGTAATTCCAACAGGGCAACGTGACACCCTGCACATCCAGAATTGCTATAGACTGGCTCCAGAAACACTCTTCTGGGTTTAAACATTTCTGCTGGCCACCAAACTCCCCAGACATGACCATTATTGAGCATATCTCTAGTGTGTTGCAACGTGCTGTTCAGAAGAGATCTCCATCCCCTCATACTCTTACGGATTTATGGACAGCCCTGCAGGATTCATGGTGTCAATTCCCTCCATCACAACTTCAGACATTAGTCGAATCCATGCCACGTGATGTTACGGTACATCGGCATGCTAGCGGAGGCCCTACGGGATATTAGCCAGGAGTACCAGTTTCTTTGGCTCTTCGGTGTATTACAGTTTATTGTGAATTCAGCTTTATTTTTAAGCTATCTTTAAATATAGCAAACTCAAAATAAAACTTTAATTACGTTTCTGTTTATATATAATTAACTATGTGTGACATAAAACTGTAATACACTCCTGTGTAAACAATCGATAATCCATTATTTTATGCATCTTCTGCTTCTCAGTTTATGTACGAATATTTGTGGCTCTATCACAGTTTCTTCTATGGCTGCGATCTTCATTTAAACCTGATGATGGCCCTCTTGCTGAAAGGAGGCTCGTGACCAAATAAACATTATTCAACAGAACAGCAAGAAAGCGTTTCCTATTTAATGTTGTTGTCATTTTCTGTCAAGCACCGACCGAGAAATTAGTTGATGAAAAGAATTGGCCTGGTGTGAGCAGGACTCATGCGTTGACGGTTCCATACAGACTTAATTTCGTATATAGATGGAATCAAGGGTTTCGACTATTTTTGCTTGCTATCGACAGTGATACTAGCAAGATATCGGTCGCAGGGATCCCAAAACTTTCGAGATTGTTTTAATTTCACATTTGAGGTCGGATAAGAAATGACAAAAGAAATATTTTTCGTGTGATAGAACTATAAATTAACAACTGTCTGATTTCATTTCCATTACTTGTACTGCAAAACCTTTCTTCTTACCAAATTTCATGATTCTACATGGAGGGTTCAGCTGCCAGAGACTGTGTGTGAGTTGCGCTCACTTTAGTGTATGTATGTGTGTGTGTGTGTGTGTGTGTGTGTGTGTGTGTGTGTGTGGATGGATGTATATTCTCTTTTTTACGACGAAGATCTTGTTGGCCAAAAGCTCACTAGCTGACAGTTTTTTTTTGTACTTACCTGCAAGACATCATCTTCGCTATACGGCGAGTAGCAAAGTTCCTGAGAAAAAGGATTTCGAAAACACACACACACACACACACACACACACAGATAACAAAGTTAACCCTACTGACTGAAGTACGGAACCCTAATAGTATGACTGACATAACTTTATGTTTTGAGTGGGCAACGATATTTAGTGTCATTATGTTAGACGTAAAGTGTTTTTGCTCTGCAAGCTTTTCGCTGTAGTAGTGAGAAATTCCCTCTGGCACGTGGTTGTGACACGTTGTGGCGGTCGCTGCGCAGGGACGCGGAGCGCGGCGCCGCTGCCGCCGCCGTCGCAGCACGTGGCCATGCAGCCGGGCCACCCGCGCTGCCGCTGCGAGATGCTGGCGCCAGCGCCTCTGCGGTCGGCGTCGCGCGAGAGCGTGCGCCAGCCGCCCTCCGTGCTGCTCAGCGCCTCGCCCTGCCACGGCGCCGCGCGCGTCGTGCGCCAGAGCTCGCAGCCCGAGCCCGCCGCGCCGTGCAGCGGCCACTGCGCGCACCACAGCGCCGGCAGCGCCTCTCTGCGCCAGCTGCGCGAACCGGCAGACGGGATTGCCGGCATCGCCGCCGACTCGCTGCGCATCAACGGCGCCATTCGGCAGTTCAAGCAGGTACTGCGCATGCGTCGTAACGGCCGCCCTAGGCACTTAATTGTTGGATTTGTTCCATTAGAAATAGCTGGTGAGAGCTTGCGACCGTAGAAACAGTGGATTTGTTTATCAAATACCTTGTCTGCTACCAGTCACGATCTTTATATTTTTTGCACAACGCCTTTGCGAAATAATTTCTATTTTCAAGTGCGTTTTCCGTGTGCTACGCCGCTTATTCAACAAGTTTTCAGTGTTTCAGTTGTTGTATTTTTCTGTTCTCTTTGCTGTAATATATATACATAAAGATGCGCAATTTTTAATTAATTGTTGTTCTTTGTATAGAGTTAGTGGCGAAATTTACCAAGAAATTCTATCCACTGTTTTCTTGTGGTCAATTTGTGCAGAAACTCCCACATATTAAACATCACCCGCACTTCTCTGTGCACAGTACCCAATAAAAATAGCGAACGTACAATAACAAAGACGTCTTTACATGTAGTCAACAGAGATGAACTTAAGTCGCCGCAAAGCATATATATTTTTGTGCACTACATTTTATGTTAGTAATGTAGATCACTATTTGTTTATGTACATCATTATTTCTATCTCTCACTATTTTTATTTAAGTATGTTGTCGAATCATCCGAAGAAATTCACTGATTCACTCTCCAGTTTTTCATTTTGTATTTTATCCTCATATATATTTTTTCTATAAGTATCTAGAGTTGTTCCATCAATTGACCTTTATTTAGTCGGTGGAGTACTTTGATATTTTGGCTCTTATTTTCCGAATGGGTGTGCTGTATTGTGTAAGTGTGCGGCTATTTCGGATGTGTGTCTGTTGGCTTTAACGTGCTCTGTATACCTAATGTTCCAGTCTTGAGCTATTTTTCCTAGGTAGAACATGGAGCATTTCTGGCGTGCCGTTTTGTATATTCAACTGTCTGAATATTGGTCAATTACATTTTACATTATATATTCTATTACTATGAGAAAGACCCTCTATATGGATGTTTATATTCTCTGTGGACGATCTATAGTGTTATCTCTGTTGACTACATATAAAAACATCTTTGTAATATTTTATATGTGCTTTTTCTGTTCTCATTGTGCAATATGTGTAGAAAATTGTGTATCTGCGTAAGTGCAACACAAGAAAATCGTAAGTATCTCTTTCCAAATTTCGTCAATAACTCTATATAATGATAGATTACAAAAAAGAAAAAAAATCCTCGTGTTTTTGTGTATTACCGTAAAGACAACAGAACAATGGAGCATGTCACACATCGAAAACATAACGAATAAATGTCGTAGCACACAGGAAACGTACTTGGAAACAGGAATCATTTTCCAAACCGCGTTGGGCAAAATGTAAACAAAAAGCCAATCTCGACTGATAGCCGAAAAATTATTTCATAAACAGACCAAACAGTAAGTAGATTTCTCGCAGTGTACCTAGATCTAATTTCTCGACAGTAATCGTTGGGAAAAAGGCAGAGAAAAGTTTTAAAATAAAGTAGCGCTGATATAAGCTCGGATAACTAGTAGCAAGCAGTGTTTTTCGCAGTGAGCGGCTTACATTTTCGCCGAGGAGATGCGCATGCTCTGTGCCGAAAGAAAAAAAATATCAAAAACGTATGCAAGTAATTGAGAGCTTTGCACTACTTTTGAAGACAAACCGTTTTCGCCAGTAGCAACGTAATAGGTTTTTGCCAGTGAGTAGTATAGTAGATCGGAGCAGAGCAGATGTGTAGTACACATTCCAAACGTTTCTGAACGTAATAGACTGAGGTAAGCTTAACAGGCCAAAGAAAAGGGGAACACTGGAACACAATAGGTGACTTAATAGAACAAATAAAATTTTTTGCTACGTGCAGTGAAGAAAAACAGCTGCTGATGGTATGTTCTAGACCGTTAATATACGAGACGAAAGTTACGAAAGATTTTTTACGTATAAAAATGAAAAATATTCTCCATTTTTTAAAAATTATGCTAGGGCGTAGTAGTATAATCAAAATCTTTTCCTTGTGAGCGATAGACGAGATTCTGAGGAAGAAGATACGATGGCCATATCCGAGAGTCGTTATGAGAGGGAAATTATTTTGAAAGAACTTTTAACAGTAAACAAAACTAGGAAAAATTTGCTCTAATTCCGAAGATGAACCGAATAACACGTAGCATGAGGACACGTTTTTCACTGTGAGGTTACATAGATGATGATACTAGACTAGATGAGTAGCATGTCTTCTGTAGAAGAATGCCTATGCGAAATTTAGGCGCAGAAACTTGAGAAACAGAAAAAGTAAATACAGCAAAGAAAATTCTAGTGAAAGAAACGAAGAGAGGAGGAAACAAAGTCAGACAGATTTTTCATTGTACGTATTGTGTAATATTGTGATGGAGTACATACGTTGAATATGTTTCAAGAGTGACAAGTAGCTGGTAAGAAATTGCCATGATACGAGGCAATTTGCTGTGTGGGGATGATGAGATCCAAGGAAATTGCTGATTTGGGGCGAGGGGGTGGGGTGGATGGATGGGGGGAGAGGAGGATGATAGAAACATTCTGGGGAACTGGACGTGATGTGGGCAAAGATTATCAGATGGAAGGCACCAAATTTTTCTCATTTTCCCAGGAGGTTTCGTGGAAGTTGAGTTTACTTTGCTAAATGGACACACAGGAAAGAAAATAAGCCACAAAAAATTCTGAGTACCAACAGTAAAAGACACTTTTTGGATCCTATGTATTTACGTAGATCGAAGCATTTGAGTTGAGACATCAAAGTACCTCGGGAACTATATGTATCATACAAGAAAACAGTAAATACCAAATTCGCGTGAATGATGCTGCGCTATTCAGAATACGCAGTACGGCTCTGCTGTTGATGAACCAGAGGGGCAACTTTTTTACACAAGATTTTTTTAAAAAAAGGTGGTAACCTATGTGTTATAACTACAAGTATTATACTGGAAAAAAATTAAATACGCTCTTACCAAAGTACTTATATGTTTCTAATTAATTCTCTTAACTCACGTATTACAAGACATGAAATGGCTGTCCAAGATAGAATTACTCCAGTATGTGTTCGAAGCGATAACCTTCAATCTCAATGCAGTTACGTACCCTTCTTACAAAATATTTCTGATAGCGTAGTACCTTTTTCTGCTTTTTCTCTGCAAGCGTTTGTAATATGTTCAGTCATATTTGTACCAGTTACTGGCCTTTGTTGATGTGTTATCACTGTTAAGAAAGCCAAGAGCAAGAAACCACAACATTTAACTATGCCAGCATTGTTAAGTGCCCAAATACCGTGCCCCACACATCCATCTGTAGCGTGCATGAAATTGATGAGATCGAAGGGTAAAATAATTACTTTACTATCAGCAGATAAAACTACGTTACCAGCAGATCGTCTGTCCACTAGCTGGCAGCATTAGAGGCCGAAACTACAGCAGATGTTGGTGCCAGAAAAAGTTCTATAATAAGGGCAGGAGGGAGGCCACAAACGTACGTCAGACAAGCAGTAAATTAATGGAATACTTGTATACTGACCATTTAAAAATACGTTTGAGTGCGAAGTAGCCTTTTCACAGCATGGGACAACATCAGTCACGATTCTGCGTAACACTCCAGATAGGCAGTGTTCGGCTGGAATTAAAAGTAACAAGAGATAAACAATCTGCCCTGAAAAGCAGCGATTAAAATTAGTTGATAGTTGACACTTCATGCTCTGTAGGAGGTGTCATCCAATCAGAGCGTTCAGCATAATACTCTAACTGTTCGCCGTTGGCAAGCTGTCACGGAAGTTAGTACACTTCCAATTCCTTGTCCAAGTTTCTTTCTTGGTGTGTCCGCCAATTCTTTGCCCAGGTTTCTTTCATGATGTATTCGCATCCTAAATCTTGGGTCTGGCCCTTATATTTCGTATTTCAGCATATATGATAACCACACACACACACACACACACACACACACACACACACACACACACACACAAACACACACACACAAACGACGATGCTAACGAAACACAGTTCATACACCGCGCTAACCAGACACTACTGGATCCTTCCGCTCAATACACATATTCAGTGTCACAGATACAGTTATTAAAATCAAAGAGATTGGCTAATATTAGATAAACCTTGCATGATATTGCATGAGACCAAACTTTTGAAGGCTACAGTTAATAACTTTGCAACTGGCTGCAGTCAATAAATACAACAATTTTCTGCACTGTGATGGTGTAGCGTAGCGGTTAGTGCATAAACCTGACGCATGAATGTTCGTTAAGTTCGAATCACGTCAATCGCAGCAATTTTTTTTATTTTTCTAAATCTAATCAGAAGACTTTATCATTTGCACTCATTTAATCGGTCTAAATGATTTTTTTTAATTTATAATACTTTGCCTCAGCATTTCGTCATCGTATTGACTGTTTTATTGGCTCTTATTTTTGTTTCCATAATTCCTTTTTCGTTTGGAATCAATTTGTGACACCTACAGCTTGCTCATCAGTTGGTAACGTGGCATCCTTGTAGCCAGTGTGAAGATAGTTTCAGGTAACCAATGACAGCGAAATGTTAGGGTTTGCTTTTACTGATGAAGCTGAAATTTTGCTACGAAAGATGGCTACGTAAACAAACATAATATGAAAGTTCTCTGTCTTGATTTTGCTCGTAGCGGTTAGCCTTAAACGCCATGAACAAGGCGATCGTGATATCAGTTGTCGATCACCGTTTTTCGGGTACAATGCACCATCATGAGATTGTGGTTAGGTTGGGACAGGAGTTGAAATTCAAGCCTACAAAACTTGTCGTCTGTCGCAGTTCACTCTTTGGTCACTTAAAATCAGTAGTCGACAGAGCATCTCCCATACCAGATGGCGGCAGCTACCAACCGTGTTACATGTTAATGAATTTGTGAAGGGACCTGCCGTGTTTGTGTGTCGCCCATAGCCCAGCGTTAGCCGGCAGCGGATGTTGTAACACTGTAGCGGCAAGTGAGAGACGTCAACCATCAAGTAATTTAAATAGGCTATAGTGACACATGGGAAACAATGTTAAGAAACGTACAGGACATATTCTTGCTGACTGTGAGAAACGAAAGATTTGAATACGAAGAACGCGAAGCATGGCAATAGCAACTCCTACCCCCTCAGCATCGGTGAGTGGTGTGTAGGCAGATCGCAAAGCAAGTTGCGAGAGTGCTAAATTACGGCCTTCGAGGTAAACGTGTGCAGACTGTACCAGTCTCATTTTACACACGACTGCTTCCAAAGTAATGGAAGGCAGTTCGTGTTAGTTACAGCCGATGGCGGCATCCACACTAACGATTTAACAACACTGTCTCGAACCTGCACCTAATGGGCTCCGTCTGAAATCTCTTTGCACACCAGGCCTTTACAGTTTTGTTGCCTTGGAGGAAACTCTGTGGTGTACGTACATTCCCTTGCCAGCCTTACTGAGACAGCTATCCTGACCATTCCAGCGGCGTTTGACCGCTGGCGCTTATGTTGGTCATTCTGCGTTGCCGGCAAGAGGGTGATTTGCGCGAAAAAACCGTGTCCTTATCCACTGGCGTGTATGCGTCACCAGTTTCAGAGCAACGCCTCGGTTCTTTACTTATTTACCACATAATGTGACTTTCTCAAACTATTTACTCGGTTAGTATTGAAATAGATTCGCTCCTACCATCCAGTGGCCCTGCATCTAGGCAACACGTCGGTGGGTTCACAAGGTCGAAAAAGATTGATAATGTAATTGAGATTTACCTATTTAGTTTCCTGATTTGCTAAATGTTCACGCAGTCAGCCTGTGATAACTGTTACTGGATTTTTTAACTTGCCTCATGTGTGAATCCTTCCTTTGTAAGCGAGTGGGCGTCACAGGCACTGAGTGTGATACATCACAGAAAATGTTCAAATGTGTGTGAAATCTTATGGGACTTAACTGCTAAGGTCATCAGTCCCTAAGCTTACACAATACTTAACCTAAATTATCCTAAGGACAAACACACACACCCATGCCCGAGGGAGGACCATGAATGCAGTGCCTAGACCGCTCGGCTAATCCCGTGCGGCATCACAGAAAAGTCTCACGTTTACACATCTTCTGATAGATCATGGGACAACATCTGTTGTCTTTTTAAAGCATCGATGAAACCTTCAGCTCCGTTTATACGTGTCATTTTTGCTGCAGTCGGTTTTGGTGTTCCATCACACCTTCTTCAGGCCCCTATATGATTCCAAGCAGTCTTGTAGATAACTGGTAAGAGACATGATACATCTGATCATCATTAGATCCAGTTTTAGCATCCTTGCCCCCTTCCAAATTCAAGTAGAATGCAGCTGACATTTCCATCTCTTCTTAGGACGTTCAAGACTCCTTTTCCCTTGAGATGTATACTTGTATATTACCTTAGCATTCTTCCATCATCATATGAATGTCTTCATGCCATTTCTTCCTGTACGGCGTCTCTATTTGCTGAAGCATGCTTTTGGCACCATGTGTATTCCTTATTTCACTGTTTTTCATCCGATTATGAGTTGCTAAGCAACTGAATGTCTTAGGAGTCACAGATACGGCCATCCCATTATAAAATTTCCTTCCTAGATTTTTTAGTAGAGTGTGATTTATAGTACCTACCAACTTCTGGAGTATTCCCAGTTTCTTTTCTTGATCATTGTGTGTGAGCTATGAGACCTCACATCACAGGTATTTTAGAATATTTATTTGTCTAGCGGTTTATCATCAATTATTATTTTTTCTTAAATGCTCCTTACCATGGAATGACATTAACTTAGTTTTACCTTTACTTATTCTCGCATTATAACCATTCTTATCTTCTGAGTCCGTGAACTTTATTTGATCATCTGCAAACAGGAGTATATTTATAGCTTTGTTATTAAGCTTATAACGGTGCGCTGCTTTATTCTGGTGTGTCTTTGTGACATCGTGTACCTATATATTAGATAACGTATGTGGCAATTGACACCTTCGTCTCACTCCTTAACAGAAGTTTCTCGCAAACAGACTTTCTTTTTGTACTTTGCTCTTGTTGTGTATATACATACTTTGAATTATACTTATTAGATGCCGGGATATAGCCCGCATCTCGTGGTCGTGCGGTAGCGTTCTCGCTTCCCACGCCCGGGTTCCCGGGTTCGATTCTCGGCGGGGTCAGGGATTTTTTCTGCCTCGTGATGGCTGGGTGTTGTGTGCTGTCCTTAGGTTAGTTAGGTTTAAGTAGTTCTAAGTTCTAGGGGACTGATGACCTTAGATGTTAAGTCCCATAGTGCTCAGAGCCATTTGAACCATTTTTTGCTGGGATATACCATTATTTTCTAAAATTTCCGATAGTTTAACTCTGTCATTGTGTCAAAAGCTTTCTCATAGTCAATAAAACCTATGTATGTGGGCTGATTGTATTCTCAGTGTTTTTCAATAATGTGGCAAAATGGAAAAACAGTCTTGTCTAAGCAAGATCATCCCAACCAAAACCCTTTCTGGTCTTAAGTAAAAACATTTCCGAAAGTGACTTTACTCTGTTTGCTATTAGTTCTGCATATATCTTGTATTTAGATTTCAGAAGACTAATGCCTCCATGATTGTCACATTTTCTGCGACATCCTTTCTTAAATAATGGATAACAACTGCTGTTTGTCAAACTTCTGGTACGTTTCTGTATTTATAACAACTGTTTACAACATTCAGCACTGTTACTAGAAATAATTCCGAAGAATATTTAAATAATTCAACGTTCAGGTCGTCTTCCCCTGGGGATTGCTTGTTTTTAGATGTTTTTAACACAACCTTTAGTTCTTCCGTTGATATAAAATCAACGTGTTCGTCATTAACTGCAGTTTTTCCTCATCACCTGTCCATAGATATTGGAAGTAATCCAACCATTTATTTTCTGGAATGGGGTTAATTTGGACCATATCTCGTACATCTTGATTAAATTGTTTCAGAACCCTATAGGCTTTACTTTGTTTCCCATATATATCATTTTCCATTTCAATCAGGAAATGTTACCAGCTTTGTTGCTTTATTTTTGTTGTCTCTTTCTTGATGATGATGATGATGTTTGGCTTGTGGGGTGCTCAACTGCGCGGTTATCAGCGCGCGTACAAATTCCCAACCTCTGCTCAGTCCAATCTCGGCACTTCCATGAATGATGATCAAATGACGAGGACAACACAAACACCCAGTTATCTCGAGGCAGGTGAAAATCCCTGGCCCCGCCGGGAATCGAACCCGAGACCCCGTGCTCTGGGTCTATTTTGACCACTATCTTGTGTCGCTTATACTCGATATAATCTTCTCATTTCTTTGATTGTAGATATTTCAGGTAGGCCTGTTTCTTATATTTTATGATGTCTTATGGAGTGTGCAGTAGTTCGATGTCCGCTGTGCTGTACCTTCTTTGCTGCTTATGGCGTGAACAACTGCAGCACATGAACTAGACATGCACGAAATGTGCTTCCTGTGTCAACTGGCAGTGAAGATGATTAAAAACATTCTCCGCCGCCCGTGGTGGCCGAGCGGTTCTAGGCGCTACAGTGTGGAACCGCGCGACCGCTACGGTCGCAGGTTTGAATCCTGCCTCGGGCATGGATGTTTGTGATGTCCTTAGGTTAGTTAGGTTCAAGTAGTTCTACGTTCTGGGGGACTGGTGACCTTAGAAGTTAAGTCTCATAGTGCTCAGAGCCATTTGAACCATTTGAACCAAAAACATTCTACTCGCAAATACATAATATCGTTATACTATCCGAGAAAACGTAACTGCCTAATATTGCCATTCATCAACTTCTGTCTCTCGTGGACTCATGCAAACCTAGTGTCTACCGCGATCCTAGCTGTTAAGTGATACCGACTGGACAAAAACTGGTGCTGAGTATTGTATTTTTACTACCAGTCCGACTGGTTTTTACATTGCGTGAAGAGACAGCTTTATCCAACGGAAAGTAGAAAATATGACAGGGCCTCTAATGTACCTACCAAAGTTTTCGGTGTTTTCGTGTTTCTTACGGCATCATATCGCAGTGTGAGCGCGACATTTTGGAAAGGTTACTCTCTTTTTACATTTTCTGGTGAAATACAGGTGTCGAGCGGAGCGGTGATGTGAAGAGTTCAAGAGTCATTTTGTCAAAGGACCGGGAGAGCAGGGTCTCATTGCTTATGTATGACTGCAAGGTAATGGTCCCCCAACATTTCTTAGACCAATACCCGTGAGAGCAATCAGACATTAGCTAGCATCCCCGCCGCTCTTCCTTCTGTGCGTAGCCTTCCCCCCCCCCCCCCCCCCCCCTGCCCTCCCCCACATCATTACCAACTCAAGCCCATAAGTATGATGTAGAATGAAAGACTTTCCTTGGAACACTTTTATTTCTAAAATGACTATATTTAGTGTGTGTGTGTGTGTGTGTGTGTGTGTGTGTGTGTGTTAGAATGAATGAAGAAGGAATTCATGTTGCATCGCAAGTGCTACTCACAACTTCTTCTCAGAACGTAAAGCTAAGTATCTGCAGTGAGGGTACACACTTGTTACAAAATATGCTACCCTGAATTACTCCTCTACGTTGTAACACTTGCTTGAGAGATATTTAGCATTTGTTACGTGTATGTCTCAATTTTATTATCAGCGATGTGCGGAACAAAGCACAACATTTGTTTGTAGCGGGTGGACTATGTGAGGAACCTGTAACCCCTATCGCATTAACAATACTAATTGAGAAAAAGTGCCGGCTGTAGTGGCCGAGCGAACAGGCGCTACAGTCTGGAGCTGCGCGGCCGCTACGGTGGCAGGTTCTAATCCCGCCTCGGGCATGGATGTGTGTGATGTCCTTAGGTTAGTTAGGTTTAAGTAGTTCTAAGTTCTAGGGGACTGATGACCTCAGATTTAAGTCTCATAGTGCTCAGAGCCATTTGAACCATTTGAGAAAAAGTAATTATTGATAACTTATATAATCAGTATTAGAGTCTCACAAAATTTTGATAATAGAAATGGTATTTTGAAAATAATTTAGTGTCATGACTGAATCAGAATCGAATTGTTTAGTTTTTACCCCTCAGAAAATTTCATTCTACTCCGCAAGGGGTAATTATCCCCAGGCTGGTAACCACTGTTCTAAGAGTTAGACAACGACGATGTCTGGACAATGGAGGAAAGGTGGAAAATTAGATGTCTTACTGACGGTCCAGGATCGGTCTGGGGAATTTGTGTCAAGGATCGGATGCGATTTGACCTATTTGTTGAATGCTGACATAGGGGGAAGACTGAGCTTCCTGGTAGAGATTTTGGGCTTGTTGTTGAAGAATGACATCGGTTCCGTGACTTGGAAATCTGTCCGAATGACTGGGTTCGGTAGATAACTGGGTGAATCAGTTGCAGTTCGGAGAAATTCGTTTTGAATATTTTGTACATTCATGAAGGTTGTGTTTACTGCAAAGGAGAGGATTTTGGAGCGTAGGCGATCGTAGAGAGAAGAAAGACTTTGTAGACTCTGTGGCGGTCTTTCTAGCCATGTGGCCCTTACCATGCTTCGGTGGCAAATATCTGAGCGACCAACTGACGCCCGCATCTCGTGGTCGTGCGGTAGCGTTCTCGCTTCCCACGCACGGGTTCCCGGGTTCGATTCCCGGCGGGGTCAGGGATTTTCTCTGCCTCGTGATGGCTGGGTGTTGTGTGATGTCCTTAGGTTAGTTAGGTTTAAGTAGTTCTAAGTTCTAGGGGACTGATGACCGTAGATGTTAAGTCCCATAGTGCTCAGGGCCATTTGAACCATTTTTGACCAACTGACACCACCGGAACCTGGGCGTACCGTGTGCGAGTTCTCAATCTAGGGAGGTGCCACACAGTAAAGGGGCCTTGACAAATCGCCTGTTTACTTTCAGCCTAATAACAGAAATTTAAGCACTGAATTAATTTTGAACTATTGTAATTTATAAATCTGACTACATCCTATAGCCTATGGCTGTTAACTAGCCTCCTTTCTCGCTCTGTTGGCTTCAGTTATTGAGTAAGCTGCAAACATTTGCAAATGGAGGCGTTTACTAGCAATGGGATCATTTGGGTGATTATAGGAAGTGAGAAAGTGACGGTTAAAGCAATATAAGTCACTTAACTTTTGTTCTCGTTGATGCGGAATTCTTCTTTGGCAGGTGGTCTAGTTCGATGATCTCGCTTCCTAAGAGACGGTTGGGTTGCTGACTTGATATGTGTACTACGAAATGATTGTATGAGGCGGAATTCCGTTTTCACTCTAGATCTTTAATGATCGTCGATTCTTTCCCTTTCTAACATCACTCTACTTTATATATAATTCGATGAAAACATTTGCAGAAACTAATGCTTAGCACAGCTCATCATGACTGTTTTCATCTCAACGCCAACACGCAGCTGCTGCTGACTCACGACTCCGTGCCTTGTTCTAAACACAAATTAACAAGTGCAGCGGTACCTGAAGTCGCAGTTCATAGATATCCCAATACATCGATCTTTCATGTTGAAAAGACATGTGTACAGTATCGATGTAGTCGAAATCACTTCCAAAAGGATGCAAATTTATTTAACATTTCATCATCAGTAATCCTTTTGAGTGATTATAGAAAATAATAATTGTTATATAAACGATGTATGAAGAAAGTAAATACTTAAGCATTGATGTATCGTAATCTACAATACGACGCAAGAAAGACGGAGAGAGAGAGAGAGAGAGAGAGAGAGAGAGAGAGAGAGAGAGAGAGAGAGAGAGAGAATGAATGAGGTGTGTCTTCTGTTACCACAACGGACTGGTCAACAGGTGCCTGGATAGAAGCTATCGACCCGCTTACCGATTTTAAGTAGGAACACAATTTTCTCGTGTTCTCGGCGAGATCTCTTACCTAAGGGCCGGCCGTTGTGGCGTAGCGGTTCTAGGCGCTTCCGTCCGGAACCACGCTGCTGCTACGGTCGCAGGTTCGAATACTGCCTCGGACATGGACGTATGTGATGTCCTCAGGTTAGTTAGGTTTAAGTAGTTTTGTCTAGAGGACTGATGACCTCAGATGTTAAGTCCCATAGTGCCTAGAGGACCAACCTTTACCTAAAGTGTAACGGTGCGTTTGACCGTCGTATAGACCCCGCATGAGCACAGAGTAATAGGTATCCCTCGCGCAGAGAAACAACTGAAAGAGTTGAAAAAATAAGTCGCCAGGTGCGGATGGAATCCCAGTCCAGTTTTTCGGCATTGGTCCCTTACGCAGGTAGCTCGTGTTATAAGCAGGCTAAAAAAGCGGCCTCACAGAGTTACACTGGTTAACTACAGAATTTTTGAACGTATACTCAGTTCGAAAATAATAAATTTTCTTTAGACGGAAAAGCTCTGTCCACAGATTAGCACGGATTTAGAAAGCATCGTTCATGTGAAAATCAGCTTGCCCTTTTCTCACACAACGTCCCGTGAGCCAAGGGCAACAGACAAATTCCATATTAGTACGACACCAAATGCTTCACCAATACAGCCGATGACCAATGATAGTATGTTAACAGAAGGAATCAACATATTATTATATGAACAGGAGCCGTCTATGCACACAACGAGCTACAATTCTTGTAAAATTAATAATCAACCACAGAGGGCTTATTCTTCAATTATTGTTTATTTACACTGCAGGTTTTATCAACTGAAACTTGGGAGCAGCAAGAGTACAGGCTAGAGGGCCATGTAACTTTCATATCCCCTCCACCTGCACTGGTGTGCAAAACTTAAGCAGTAGCAAGATGAACATATTATCTTGTGTTGGAAATGAGGGAAAGTGTGACAGCACGTTGCCAGAGGTCTACCAGTCGAGTACAGAAAGTTGGAGGTCACACGGAGTGAGATCAGCGTGGCTATAGCGCCAAAAAGGGCTGGCCCCGCAACAGACGTAGTTGAAGTAACGAAAAGGACAGTACGTGTCAAGCAGCGAGAAGTGCTGTGGGGCTATTCTTCATTACAGCATGGCCAGGAGACAACATCTGGATGACTACAAACAGGGTAGAAACATCGGAAAACTGGAAGAAGGACGAAATGTGGCAAGTGTAACCCAGTAGCTTGGTGTGTTGACAGCGTTGCATCATGAGCATAGGGAGCTTTCTGAACCAAAGGCACCGCTGTCAGAAGCAGAGGGGGTGGTCGATCACGGTCAACTACAGAAGCAGGTGACCGCTACAACGTGCAGCAGACAAGAAGGGGCCAATGATAAACAGTGGGTGTAATTGCAACCACATTGAACAGTATTGCAAGGCACGCAATCTCACGCTCCCTAGTGGTACAGCGACTGTATGGGGAGGGGGTGGGCGTCTGTACTCCTTCTATATATGTGTTTTTTGAAGGATGCAGTCGGCTCTGATTTCATTTTTAAGGGAAGATAGTGCGCGACCGCATCAAACAGCGAACGTAGAGGTGCTCTTAGGACGAAAAGATGTTAGGCGAATGAACCGGCCTGCCTGTTCCCCCGACTTAAATCCCATCGATGAAATATGGGATGCGTTGGGGAGACGTTCTGCAGCACATTCACATGCACCAATGTTCACCCAGATGGTGCAGGAGTGGAAAGCCCTACCACACCAACGCCTTACCAGGCTTGTAACGAGCATGGGATCACGTTGTAGAGCATGCATTGGTCTTTTGCTTACTTTCTACATCTTAGTGTCTGGCTGAAATCCTCAGTCGGAGAAAAACGGCAAAAATAATGTCGGAAGTTCCTTGCGGCTTTTCGCGGATGATGCTGTAGTTTAGAGAAGTTGCAGCATTAGAAAATTGCAGCGAAATGCAGGAAGATCTGCAGCGGATAGGCAGTTGGTGCAGAGAGTGGCAACTGTCCCTTAACATAGACAAATCTAATGTATTGCGAATACATAGAAAGAAGGATCCTTTATTGTATGATTATATGATAGCGGAACAAACGGTGGTAGCAACTACTTCTGTAAAATATCTGGGAGTACGCGAACGGATCGATTTGAAGTGGAATGATCATATAAAATTAATTGTTGGTAAGGAGCGTGTCAGGTTGAGATTCATTAGGAGAACCCTTAGAAAATGTAGTCCATCCACAAAGGAGGTGGCTTACAAAACACTCATTCGACATATACTTGAGTGTTGCTCAACAGTGTGGGATCCGTACCAGGTCGGGTTGACAGAGGAGATAGAGAAGATCCAAAGAAGAGCGGCGCGTTTCGTCACAGGGTTATTTGGTGAGCGTAATAGCGACACGAAGATGTTTAGCAAACTCAAGTGGCAGACTCTGCAGGAGAGGCGCTCTGCATCGCGGTGTAGCTTGCTGTCCAGGTTTCGAGAGGGTGCGTTTCTGGATGAGGTTTGGAATATATTGCTTCCCCCTACTTATACCTGCCGAGGAGATCGCGAATGTATAATTAGAGAGATTCGATCGCGCACGGAGGCTTTCCGGCAGTTGTTCTTGCCGCGAACCATAAGCGACTGGAACAGGAAAGGGAGGTAATGGCAGAGGCACGTAAAGTGCCTTCCGCCACACACCGTTGGGTGGCTTGCGGAGTATAAATGTAGAATGTAGATGTAGATGTAAATTTGAAGAGTTCTTTCAGTATAGCACATTCGCGTCTTGTACAGGACGAAATAACGCTCGCAGGTTCAGTGGTGGATTCCTATCTTGACTTCTGGAGAGTCCGAGATGATACTACAACTACTAAAATATCACATTATTTTTAACTGAGGTGACATAATTCTTGCGATACCTCCTAATACCGTGTCGGACCTGCTTTCGCCAGCCATAGTGCAGTAATTCGACGTAGCAGGGACTCAACAAGTCGTTGGAAGCCGCCAGCTGAAATACAGAGCCATGTTCCCTCTATAGTCGCCCATAATTGCGAAAGCATTGGCGGTGCAGGATTTTGTGCACGAACTAACCTCTTGATTATGCCCCATAAATGTTCGATGGGATTCATGTCGGGCGATCTGGATGGCCAAATAATTCACTCAAATTGTCCGGAATGTTCTTCAAACCAATCGTGAACGACTGTTGCCCAGTGACATGGCGCATTATCGTCCATAAAAACTCCATCGTTGTTTGGGAACATGTAACCCACGAATGGCTGAAAATCGTGTCCAAGTAGCCGGACATAACCATTTACAGTCAATGATCGATTCAGTAGGACCAGAGGACCCAGTCATTCCACGTAAACATAGCACATACCATTTTGCGGCAACCACCATTTTGCAAATTGGAAATTTGTGGTATGGACTATGGGACCAAACTGCTGAGGTCATCGGTCCCTAGGCTTACGCACTACTTAATCTAACTTAAACTAACTTTCGCTAAGGACAAAACACACACCCTTGCTCGAGGGAGGACTCGAACCTCCGACGGAGGGAGCCGCGCGTACCGCGAGAATACGCCTGAGATCGCACGGCTAGCCCACGTGGCAGCGTGCACAGTGTCCTGTCAGCAAGATGGGTCCATGGCTTCGTGGGGTCTGCGCCACACTTGAACCCTACCATCAGCTCTTTTGCTAAATGACATCGGGACTCAGCTGACCAGGCCACGGTATTCCGGTAGTTTAGGTGGGGCACTGCAGGCGGTGTCGTGCTGTTCTCAAAGACACTCGCATCGGTCGTCTGCTGCCATAGCCCATTAACGCCAAATTTCTCCGCACTGTCCTAAGGGATACGTTCGTCGTACGTCCCGCATTGATTCCATCGTTACTTCATGGAGTATAACTTGTCTGTTAGCAATGACAACTCTATGCACACGCTGCTGTTCTGGGTTGTCAAGTGAAGCCCTTTAGGTCCGATGTTATCCTTGGTCAGAAGTAATGCCTGAAATTTGGGAGTCTCGGCACACTATTGACACTGTGGATCTCGGAATATTGAATTTCCTAACGGTGTTCGAAATGGAATGTCCAATGTTTCTAATTCCAACTATCATTCCGCGTGCAATGTCTGTTAATTACTATCCTACCGGCATAAACACGTCAGAAACCTTTTCACATGAATCACCTGCATACAAATGACAGCTTCGCCAATGCACTGTCCTTTTCTATGTTGTGCACGCCATACTATCGCCATCTCTATATGTGCATATCTCTGTCCCATGACATGTCGCTTCAGGGTATTACCACTTGGACAAGACCCAATTCTAAACGTTACAATCCATGCCCACAGGAATACCCTGAGTAATTATTACTGTCACTTTACAGTAGTTTATCATTTGAAAGAGACAAGGTACTAGTCCCTTCTCAGAGAGTACAATTGACGACGAACATTTATGCAGTGTTCTGTCTAATGTAGTTGTCGCTTTGCTGGCTCTGTAGCGAGACGATGCTTTCATTTTCGAAAATAACTGCTAATTGGCCTGAGCAGCATTACGCTCAGCCCGCATCTCGTGGTCGTGCGGTAGCGTTCTCGCTTCCCACGCCCGGGTTCCCGGGTACGATTCCCGGCGGGGTCAGTGATTTTCTCTGCCTCGTGATGGCTGGGTGTTGTGTGATGTCCTTAGGTTAGTTAGGTTTAAGTAGTTCTAGGGGACTGATGACCATAGATGTTAAGTCCCATAGTGCTCAGAGCCATTTGATTTTTAGCATTACGCTCAGACGTAAGTAAGCGTGTCGGGGCGGTGACTTACAGAAACTCATCTAGGTGTGTCTACGCCACTGTCTCTCATTCGTCGTTGCTTCCGGCAGCGACTATATTTACTTGCGGTTCCGTCGCGCGGTACCATCCTTGCCTTGCCACCTCGCTCTTCGGACGACACCACGGTTTCAGCATCTTCTGGCCGACCTTTGAGAACCTGCAGCACGGCACCGACGTAGCAGCGAGAATTTCACTGTTGAGGATGAGAGACGCTTGTAGGCTGCTCCAGCAGCGTGACCTAAGCGCGCTGCTGCCACTGAAACCTTGTTAGCGGCAGATCTCTGTCCGGTGGTTGTCGTTCCCTTAAGTAGTTACGTGGACGCAGTGATTCTGTGTCCACAACTCCCGGTTACAGGCGTGGGTACGAGAATTCACTTACCCCTCTCACTACGTGAAGCGTCCTTCTGTCTTGATTTTCGGATCAAGTTTCTCGCTCTTGGGGGAGAACATCTCGCTACGTTCTCGTCCCTGCCTAAACGGAAATCCGGGGCAGAACGGGATACTTCATAGTCAACTTCTTTTTTGTAAAATAAAGGAGCACAACAAAACACTCTTCAAGGTATAGAAACTCACTTTGTAGTATAACCTAACTTACATTACTTGAAAATCCCTTAAAACTATTTTTAAGTATTTTCTACTCTTTTCATTTTCAAGGAAATGCTTTCATATTTACCGTTCTCTCCCCCCAAAGGGGCAGAATGGCATAAAGCAGTTTTTTGTGTAATTGATGCCACGTTGCAGTTATAAGGAACCTTATTTCAAAACTGAGATATACGGATGTTTAATAAACAATCTTCAAAAGTAGTTAACAACAAGGATATATATTAGCATCATTTTGGAAAATGCACATTCAGTCCCACTGTTCGTGCACCAGATACATTTTCTTCTGACTTGGCAAAAGACAACATAGGACGCCCAGTAATAAAGTGTATAACCTAGTCCTGACCAGCAAGGAAAGTTTCTTTGTCAAATTGTGTAGTTAGCCATTTCTTTCTGCATCATGATAGCTAATATCTGACAGTGAGAAGTTACATCGTTGGACCAATTAGTCTGCTCTCCATATACTTCACGTGGGCTACCAGCTTGTTCCTTTGTTCCTCAGTGAACACATTTTTAAATTTCCCTAATGTTTTGTCAGCTATGTAGTTGGAATTATTCTTAGCTTTACGAATTAATATTTCGAACGTTGATTTGGCTACGTTAGACTCATTAGATGCTTTTTAAAATCCCATTTCAGAGGTTAAAAAGACTGAAACTGCCATATACATTGAATTAATATCCAGTTTCTGTCTTATCAGGCACATCATCTGGAAAACGAAGGGGGGAAAATAGATAGTTTTTAATTGCAACATAAAATGATGCTCTTCTGTTTCAAGAGCTTATTTCAGGTTCGAAACTTATCTGGAGCATGATAGCTTACGGATTTCTATGTATTATGTAACTAACGTAGAGAGAATGACATGTACTTGAAGATAAAATATCGTTTGAGGGTGTACAAATAAAATTTAGTTACTTATCTTGCATTCAAATTCACAAAAAGATGCAAACACAACTGAAAACGTGAAGGACAACCGTTCACACATTAGTCGCACTCCAGACAAAGTTAAAATGGCTGTTGTATACTCCCTTCCATTCAGAGACATAGTTACTTGTCACCACTGTATGTTGTATCAGTTTCTAGTCTGCGAAACTGCACCGTCCCGTTGCGCCCCGCCCTTCCGTTCTGCCCCAAATTCCCATAAAGGTACCCAGAAGGGTTCTCGCTAGATGAGATTAATCGTGGTACCAAACTCCGGATGGTTAGCGAATGTTACGCCTCCTCAGTGGCGTCATATTGGTGACGCTATCTCATCGGGCTATACCGGGTTACATAATCGGGCCACACCTCTAGACCCGTAACGATGTAAAATAGGCAACCCGGCAATCACCTTCAACAAAGCCGCCGCTGACGGAATCAAAGGATGGTACGTTACCTGGCAACTGTTCATTCCGGGACTCACTGGTTATGTGTGCACATGACCCTTTCTTGTGGTCATCTGATGATCCGGACTAAGGCATCCAGTACTCATTACTAGAGCAGAAGGAACGTCCGTACCTGGCTAAAGCTACACTCACCGCATGAAGCCTCATTGAGAATCAATTATGAATGGTTTTGAAGTGGGGTTGCAAC
This sequence comes from Schistocerca piceifrons, assembly GCF_021461385.2. NCBI lineage: Eukaryota > Metazoa > Arthropoda > Insecta > Orthoptera > Acrididae > Schistocerca > Schistocerca piceifrons. The sequence goes on from NC_060144.1 coordinate 509,402,831, forward strand.
ATCTTCTAAAGGTAAGCCGTAACTAATCTTAAGGTAACACGTCGTTTTATACTTCTGCGTTCGATAAAATAAATTTTTGTCGCAATGATGCTTCGCGACTGGTGGAAAACTGTGTGCTGGAACGCATGTGTTTCTCACTTCCGGTTCAATAGGAATATGCGGTATTACCGGTTGGCTATGATCATCACGTAATGGCAATGGCTGGCTTGACAGCACTTCATGGTGCCTATTTTGATGCGTGTAGCTATATAGCGTTGTTCGTTTCCATATTCTATTTGGTTTCGATACGAATTTTTCTTTAAATCTCTGCTCTGTATAAAGAAATACGCTATTTTTTATTTTTTATTTTATTTTTTTATTTTTTATTTTTTTTCGGCGCTACCTCAAAGACTTTCTCGGTTTACAAGTCATTATTATTCCGAAATACGGAGGCTCGTTTCCCTGTACCGCGCCCGATCCCGCTTATAATTTATTGTAAGGCACCGGGGGTGTGTCGGTCGTGAAATTTCAGGAACAGTGACTCCATACTGTTTTCCCACTTTTGGCGGGAAACATTTCTTTGAAGAAACTTTTGAGATAACGGAGACTTTGGGGAAATTTTTCAGGAAGAAGATTTCGATACCGGGGACATTGCCTGTATTTTCTCTGCCTAGTGTTACTACTAGTGCCATCTCTGTTATTTTAGTTCAAACAACACGTACTAAGTTTTGTAGATATTCACTAGATGTCACTCTCTCTTCAAAATTTGTCTTGTAGAGCGGTTCTTGGCGCTTCAGTCCGGAACCGCGCTGCTGCTATGGTTGCAGGTTCGAATCCTGCCTCGGGCATGAATGTGTGTGCGGTCCTTAGGTTAGTTAGGTTTAAGTAGTTCTACCTTTAGGGGACTGATGACCTCGGATGTAAAGTCCCATAGTGCTTAGAGCCATTTGAACCATTTTCAAAATTTCTCGATACACCTTTCCTTTTGTGGGAGACGTTAGACTCAGTGCGGTGATACCTCTTCGTTACCACACTGTGATGTGTACATACACAGTTACGAACGTTTGGGATGTCTGTCGACTTTCGTGGTTGTATCGCCTTGTTAGGAGACGCCGTATTGGATTACGTCGTTTTATTTACGCCTGTATTTGATGTATTTTATATTACAATGTGTGTCCTATGAACACATGCTGTTTCAAAAACTGAGCAGCTGTTGAAAATCTGTCGGTCCTGATATGATTTGTTATAATTAAATGTAAAGTAACGACAGATAGGAGGCTAAGAGTTTCAGGAGGCATAAGTAAAAAACACAGGCACTGATTTTTTATGCCCAGAGAAGCGTAGGGGGTAGAGGTGTCAAGTTGCAAAGTGATTGGTTCAAATGGCTCTGAGCACTATGGGACTCAACTTCTGTGGTTATCAGTCCCCTAGAACTTAGAACTACTTAAACCTAACTAACCTAAGGACATCACACACATCCATGTCCGAGGCAGGATTCGAACCTGCGACCGTAGCAGTCGCGCGGTTCCGGACTGAGCGCCTTAACCGCGAGACCACCGCGGCCGGCGTTGCAAAGTGAGATATAGGTCGTGCGCTAACAGTAAATCAATAGAACAATGAAAAAATCATGAAGAAAGCAACTGTGGCCTTCCTAGAGATTTTTTTAAATTTTTCTGTCAAGGTAATATTTTTATTTACAAATTAAAAATTTTATATATTATAATTTTTTGATATATGCATTAGTATGCGGCCTTGAACTCAAAATTCCTCCTCTCAGGCTACCAATACTGATAATAAATAATAGTTTAAGGGAATGGGTAGGTTTGTTGAATTTGGGACAGTTGCGGAAATGGTACGATTTTGGGAGTTTTTTTCGCTGTAATGGCGGAATTTGGTAACAATCTGGAGACGCTGTTCAGTAGTGCGTTTTAATATTCTAAATTTCATTTTATCAATAAGAAATTGTCGGTGAAAGCCTGCGGCTGTAAAAATAATAGTTTTTCTTTGTTATGTAATAATATTTGCTGTATTCGGTCACTGTTTTCCTTTATTTCCTGCACAACGCGTTTCGCGAACTAATTCCCGTTGTTGTCGAGTTTGTTGTCGTCTGCAGTCCGAAGATTTGTTAGATGCAGAAGTTTCCTTTTTTTAGCTGTCGAATCTACCGTACCCGTTTAAAAGATCTAACGTTCCACGCTCCGAGCTGCAGAACACAGCAGGAAATTTTGGCTCATACCGACTAGGTCAGTCAGTCTTCCAGACCGTTTCCCTTGCAACTACAGTCCCTCTTCAGGAACCACACGTTTGTCTGCCTCTCCACAGATGCCCCTCCGATGTGGTTGCACCTGTACTGTAGAGGCAGACAGGGCAACACACCTCAGCAAAGTCCAAGATGTGTTGTCTTAACAGAATTTGATAAAACAGTAACATGTGCAGCTTCGTATAAAGAAAATAAATTCTTAAAATAATATCGATCTCAGATGGGTTTTCCGTGTAGTGTCTCATTTTTAGACGTGATGTTTGCAATGTGTAAGGTATTGCATTATTCTGCTGGATTTAAATCAATGTGTAAACGCGCCCAATATTGCAATTAATTATGCATATTTTCCTGCAGATAACGATAGATTTTGAATTAATTTTTACTTCAATATTATTTTTACCCTCTTCTGCAGTAAGTCACACATATTATACATCACTTACATAAACGACTGTCCATACTACACGTTAAAGACTAAAAGACACAATAACAAAAAGTTGCAAAGATATTTTATGTATTGTCGGGAATAATATGCTGCTAGAAATAGTCCGTAGAGTATGGGCACTACTCGTTAATGTAGAGGGACCTTGTCATGTGTTATCTAAATCGTTATTTGTTTACTTAATGTCAGTCTCGAACAGCCGCTTGGTGAAAAAACTACGAGCGTACGGAATACCAGACAAGCTTTGTCAACAGATTAAAGAGCTCTGTCGAATAGAACAATGCACGTCGTTCTTAACGGACAGAAATTAGCATAATGAGAGTCACCTGGGGCTCACGCCAAGGAACTGTTATAACACGATTACTATTCTCAACACTGAGCTATTAGATAGCGTACCAAAATGCAGTATGAACTGCACAGGATCGACGCACTGGAGAGGAATTGGCGGTGACTCCTAACACAAAATATGTGAGGTTCTTCACATAAAAAGGGGAAAAGTCCCATTATTGCACGACTGCCGAATTCAACTCTGCCATCACTGACATCTTTTAAACATGTGGTAGTATGCGCACAGAGCTAATTAAAGTGGAACAACCACGTAAAATTAATCGTACGAAAGGCAGATGCCAGACCGGAAAACGTTGTCGACCCACGAAGCAGGATGTAGCTCACAAAACCCAAGGTCGATCGACACTTTAGTACTGTTCGTTAATCTGGGAGCCACATCAGGAACGGATTAAGAGTGGAAACAGAGAAGAACCAAAGATGGTTCAAATGGCTCTAAGTACTATGTGACTTAACATCTGAGGTTATCAATCGCCTAGACTTAGAACCACTTAAACCTAACTAACCTAAGGACATTACACACATCCATGCCCGAGGCGCCGGCCGCGGTGGTCTCGCGGTTCTAGGCGCGCAGTCCAGAACTGTGTGACTGCTACGGACGCAGGTTCGAATCCTGCCTCGGGCATGGATGTGTGTGATGTCCTTAGGTTAGTTAGGTTTAAGTAGTTCTAAGTTCTAGGGGACTGATGACCACAGCTGTTAAGTCCCATAGTGCTCAGAGCCATTTTGAACCATGTCTGAGGCAGGATTCGAACCTGCGACAGTAGCAGCAGCGCGGTTCCAGACTGAAGCGCCTAGAACCGCTCGGCCACAGCAGCCGGCGCAACCAAAGATGAACAGCGCGTTTCGCCACAGGTTTGTTTAGCAATCGCGAAATCGTCACAGTATGCTCAGCGGTGGCAGGCACTATATGAGAGGCATTGTGCATCACGCTGAAGTTTACTGTTGAAATTCCGAGAGGGTGCGTTCCTAGAAGAGTCAATCAAAAGAACATGAAGGTAGAATTTGATTCGAGCTCATACGGAGGCTTACCCACAATCGTTCTGCCCGTGGAACATCCTCGGTTGGAATAGGAAAGCGGTGAAGTAACAGCACCACACAGAGTACCTTCCACCACATACCGTTAGGTGGATTTGAATGTGTAGATGTAGAAGTAGACGCAAGAAATCAGTCTCGGCATTTTTCCTTTTGTTATCTGTTTACTACTTGAGGACCTTGTAATGGTATCCTTTTCATTGACGACTGACAAATGACGAATTTTGGGAAATGTATCAGCTCGGACTTTTATCCTTGTTTTGGCGATAAGAATCCAACCTAAAGTGTGTAACGTATGTGGTAGAAAAGAAATACTCGCAGTCCAACATAAAAAAGTATTCTCAAAGTTACTATCAAACTGTCTTATTACGCTGAGAACATTGTCGTTACTATGAAGGATCGAAGTTTTACAGAACCTCTGCAATGGATATGACATGAAGTAAACTTTAAAACTCTATTGCGGCTCAGATCTTTCTATTCCAACTGTCATTTGTTCCAGCGAAAATTTGATCTGTTGATATGATTCAAATAAACAAAAAAGTGAAAAATAAAAGGTGTCCAGATATTTCTCATTTTGCAGAGATATTATCCCTAAGGGACCAGTGCGTCAATATTAACAATAGATCGTTTAAACCAGGTTGTGAATTCGAAATTTCATGGTCACCTAATACAAGCGTTTGCCGATCGTTTTACAAGAAAGGAGTTGTTTACCAGACGCTGTTGCACTCTAGCGGTAGCACGCAAAACTTTCAGTCTCCCGTTTACTGGCAACAGATGTCGTTGCCGTCGCTGTCCGGAACACGCACCTCGTCGCGACATCAACTACAAATACATTACGAAATCGATTTCCTTGCGTCCGCTGTAACTGGCGTTGACACAGTGACCGGAGCGATGTGGGACGTACGCGCACGGCAGGAAAATGCGGGAAGGCGGCACATTAGCCGGGCATTAGCCGCCGGCTGTACGGCGGCATCCTTTGCTAGTGACTTCTAAAATTATTCTTCAGAATAGTTGTTTGTTATTTTTTTCCATTTTGTACATCACTGGTGCATGATGTGATCCTTAGTTCGAACTGATTTGATTTTGTAACTAATTTATCCTATTTTCAATGTCAAGGCTTTGATATTCAGACGTTTTTACTCAAGACAATGAAATGAAACTAGTTTCACAATGTGTTTTATAGTCTTTGGTATTTTTCTACATAGTCATCGTTCAGCTTTAAACATTTGTCCTATGACTTCTGTATACTCCTTTGTCGCCAAGTTGTCGAATCAGGCATGGAAGTCCCTCTTAACTTCGTTGTGATTGCTTTCCGCTAAGAAATTCTCAAATTTGGGGAACAGATGGTGTCACTCAGCCAACAATAGTGAAACGACTATCCTGCTGAATTTTCCCCTCAGCTTTTGATTACAGTTCGCCAGTCCCATCTCAAGGTCGACTTGATCGTACTACGTCCGCGGTTAAACATGATACACCATTTCCGAGCTGAAGCTTCATTCATTACATTTCCGTAAACTTAGGTTATCTGTCTGTAAGACTCGATACGGTAGAACTTTCTTGCATTGCATCTTATAACCTCAAAGTAAGTGGGCTCGTTCGTGATGTCACGAATTTTGAAATTGCACTAATAATAGTAAACGAATGTTCCTCAAGATCTAGTTAAAATAATAGTCTTAGAAAGAAGTGGCTCACTAGTAACGCAGTTAAATATTGTATTTCCGTCCAGCTATCAACCATTAAATCGCTTTAAGCAATACTGGGATGGTTCCTTTAAAAAGACTGTGGTTGAATTTCCGACCCGATGCTTGGCTAAACTGAGTTGCTGTTCCATCGACAATGATCTAGTTGCCGACAATACTTACATAATGCAATCTTCCTTTAATTACTACACTGGAGGTACTCATTGAATGACATGCGGAATATTTGGAAACAACATTGTAGATACTTTAAACACTTTTGAAGTAAATAAACGAGAATTACAGAGTTGGTGGCAAAGAAAATCCCCTTCGAAATGATGTTCGTAGCACAATGGGAGGATTAAAGAATAAACTCAAAAGTATAATTGTTTTAAAGTTCTTTTAAAGGCCTGTTGTAACTTCATAATGCTGTATTGGTGTTGAAAACACTTTTTTGGGGAAAGAACAGTTATTCTCTATGTTAAATGAGAAATTCGAAACAAAGGAACCTCTTTATGATTAATATACGGGTTCAAAATAACGAAATTATATTCTGTAAAGGAAAGACTTCGTGAAGGATCGAATATGTTATCGTGTATTGATAGCAGACAATCATAATCATTCCTTTACCTAAATACTGAATCAGGTGTCTTATTCTGTGGAACAGGCCTTTTTTTAGATTGGAATTTGCTATATCTGGAAAGACTTCGTGAAGGATCGAATATGTTATCGTGTATTGATAGCAGACAATCATAATCATTCCTTTACCTAAATACTGAATCAGGTGTCTTATTCTGTGGAACAGGCCTTTTTTTAGATTGGAATTTGCTATATCTTAGCAGAAGGAATACAGTAATACACTCTCACGAAAGAAAAAGACTACGCACTGAATGAATTATCAGAATAGGACCGAAATCTTCAAATGTGATGTACATGTACAGACAAACAAATGATTAAAATTTCAGAAAAAATGGATGATTTGTACAAGAGAAAGAGCGTCACAAATTGAGCAAGTGAATAACGCGTCGGTCCACTTCTGCCCCTCACGCAAACAGTTGTTCTGGTTGGCACTGACTGATAGAATTGTTGGATGTCCTCCTGATGGATATAGAGCCAAATTTTCTCCAATTGGCGTGTTAGATCATCAAAATCCGGAGATAATTGGGGGGCCCCTGAGCATAATTCTCCAAACGTTCTCAATTGGGGAGAGACGTGGCGATCTTGGTAGACAAGGTAGGCTATGATAAATCACTAAGACAAGCAGTAGCACCTCTCGCCGTGTACTGGCTTGCACTATATTGCTGAAATGTAAGCCCAGGATGGCTTGTCGCAAAGAGTAACAATACGAGACGTAGACTATTGTCGACGTACCGCTGTGCTGCAATGTGCCGCGGATGACAACCGAAGAGTCCCGCTACGGTAAGAAATGTCGCCCCAGATCATCACTCCGGGTTGTCGGACCATATGGCAGACGACAGTCAGGTTGGTATCTCCTTGCTGTCTGGACATCTTCAGACACATATTCACTGGTCATCGGGGTCCAGTTCGAAGCGGGACTCACACTGAAGACAATTCTACTCCAGTCAGAGTCCAGGCTGGAACCGTGTCTGTAGACGCCCAGACAGCAGTGGAATACCAACTTAACAGTCGCCCATCGCACGGACCGTCAACCAGAACTGATAGTCTAGGGTGCTATTTCTTTTCATAACAGCACTCCTTTGGTTGTCATTCACGGCACTCTTCCACCACACCTGTACGTCGACGATATTCTACACTCCGTTTTGTTGCTCTTCATGGAAAGCCATTCTGGGCTTATATTTCAGCAAGACAATACCCGCCCGTATACGGCGAGAGTTTGTACTGCGTTTCTTCGTGGTTGCCAGATTCTACCATGGTCAGCAATATCGGCGGATCTCTCCGCAGATTAGAATGTTGGAGTATTATGGGCAGGGCCCTTCAACCATCTCGAGGTTTTGACGATGTGACACGCCAGGTGGACAGAATTTGGCTCCGTATTCCTCAGGAGGACAGACAACAACTGTCAATCGATGTGAAGGTGAAGAACTGCTTGCGTAAGGTCAGAGGTGGCCCGACGTGTTATTGCCTTGCTCAGTTCGTGAAGCCCTTTATTCTTGGATAAAAAATCAAATTTTTATGAAATTGTATTTAATTATTTTTCTGAACGTGTACACCACCATTGCCAATTTCCTTCCTATTTCGATAATTCCTTCGTGGTACGTTGTTTCTTTTTATTTTGGAATCAGTTGTGGCACAGAAATGTCTCGGAAAATAGATCGTAAACGTGAAAAATACGGGGTCCAAAGCAAAATTTTGGCCCTATTACTTTTGTAACTATACGTCGCAAAGTGCCCTATGGTATGTGACGGAGGGTACTTTGTATACCGCTGTTACTTCCCCCATTTCCTGCTCCAGTGGCGAACTGAGCGCGGGAACAACAGAGGTGGATAAGAACCCGTGTGCGCTACAATCTCTCTAACATCACCTTCATGATCTTTTCGTGAGATACAGTATATTGCTTAACTCTTCTAGAAAATCACGCCCTGATTCGCAATGACTTTATTGTAACGCCTCCTACCAGTACTGTTTGAGGTTCTCCAATCGCTTTCATCCTTACGAAACGCAGCAGTGACGAAACGCTCTGCTGTTCTTAGGATATTCTTCACTTCGTCTATCAATACCACCTGCCAAGTATCCCAGACTGACGAACGATATTTAAGTAACTGTCGTTGAAGGCTTTTGTAAAGTACCCACTCCGTGGGTGAATTACACTTACTGAAGTTTCTTTCAATCTGGCATCATCATTGTACGCAAATTGTTTTATCTGCCGTTCCACTTTAAACTGCTCTGTACATCTACAGTATGTGATCAAAAGTATGCAGACAATTCACCATGATATTGAGCAACATCTGTGGGGCAATAGTTCACGGAGAATGACATTCCTGGAATGGACTCGTCTACCCAGCGTCCCGACGGGAACCCAATAGAACCCCCTTTCGAATGAGCTAGAATGTCGACTTCGCTCAGTGGACATTAGTATGGGTGTGTGTCCCCTTCGACTTTATGACGGCTTGAACTCTCCTGACCTTTCAATGGTGAAGGAATGGCAGGTAGTTCTTCCTCAAGAGCCGAAACTGGAGAAGGGAGTAATGTTGGACGCTGATGTCTGCAGGGAAGTCGACGTTCTAACTCATTCCAGAGGGGCTCCATTGGATTCATGACGGGAATGTAGATAGACCAGTCCAATTCAGAAATGTTTTGGGCACGACTACTGCTCCACAGGTGTTGCCCTATAGCAGGGTGCATTATCGTGCTGATACAGTCGTCCTCTATACTACGCAGTACGTCGTAAGACGTGTTCACAGCCTTCTGTATTTAGTATTTCCTTAAATTTAATAAGGGTATCACACGCTAAAGACGAAAAATACACCCATACCGTAACAGCACCTCCTCCACACCGGTATTTCACTGCTTCCTCTACATCTACATCATACTCCGCAAGCGACCTAATGGTGTGTGGCGGAGGGTACTTTCAGTATCACTATCTGATCCCTCCAACCCTGTTCCACTCGCGAATAGTGCGTGGGATGACTGATTGTCGGTAAGCCTGTGTATTGTCTCTAATTTCTCGAATTTTCTTCTCGTGGTCAATACACGAGATGTATGTGGGGGGAAGTAATATATTTTCTGACTCCTCCTGAAAAGTGCTGTCCCGAAATTTCAGTAGTAAATCTCTGCGCGATGCACAACGCCTCTCTTATAACGTCTACCAGTGGAGTTCGTTTAGCATCGCCGTAACGCTTTCTCGCCAGCTAAACGATCCCTTGACGAAACGCGCCGCTCCTCGTTGGATCTTCTCTATCTCCTCTGTCAGTCCTACCTGATAGGGATCCCGGATGGATGAACAATACTCAAGAATCTGGCGAACAAGCGCCGTATATGCCACTTCTTTCGTGGATGAGTTACATTTCCTTAAGATTCCTCCGATGAATCTGAGTCTTTTGTATGCTTTTCCCAATATCTGTTTTATATGGTCATACCAGTTAAGGTCGCTCTGGATAGTTAGGCCTAGACATTTTACGGCAGACGCTGTCTCCAGCTGTTTGTCCTCAATAGTGTAGCTGTACAGCAGTGGATTTCTTATCCTATTTATGCGCAGTATGTTACATTTATTTACGTTCAGGGGCAACTGACAGAGTCTGCACTATTCGTGAATTCTCTGCAGGTCGTTCTGCAGAGTCTTACTATACTTTGGTATAAACAACAGCATCATCTGTGAATAGCCTTAAAGAGAGTTCGACGCTTTCTTCTATTCTAGATCATATATATACAGGGTGAGTCACCTAACGTTACCGCTGGATATATTTCGTAAACCACATCAAATACTGACGAATCGATTCCACAGTGCGAACGTGAGGAGGGGGGCTAATGTAATTGGTTAATACAAACCATAAAAAATGCACGGAAGTATGTTTTTTAACACAAACCTACGTTTTTTTAAATGGAACCCCGTTAGTTTTGTTAGCACATCTGAACATATAAACAAATACGTAATCAGTGCCGTTTGTTGCATTGCAAAATGTTAATTACATCCGGAGATATTGTAACCTAAAGTTGACGCTTGAGTACCACTCCTCCGCTGTTCGATCGTGTGTATCGGAGAGCACCGAATTACGTAGGGATCCAAAGGGAACGGTGGTGGACCTTAGGTACAGAAGAGACTGGAACAGCACATTACGTCCACATGCTAACACCTTTTTATTGGTCTTTTTCACTGACGCACATGTACATTACCATGAGGGGTGAGGTACACATACACACGTGGTTTCCGTTTTCAATTACGGCGTGGAATAAAGTGTGTCCCGACATGTCAGGCCAATAGATGTTCAATGTGGTGGCCATCATTTGCTGCACACAATTGCAATCTCTGGCGTAATGAATGTCGTACACGCCGCAGTGCATGTGGTGTAATGTCGCCGCAGGCTGCCACAATACGTTTTTTCATATCCTCTGGGGTTGTAGGCACATCACGGTACACGTTATCCTATAACGTACCCCACAGAAAGAAGTCCAGAGGTGTAAGATCAAGAGAACGGGCTGGCCAATTTATGCGTCCTCCACGTCCTATGAAACTCCCGTCGAACATCCTGTCAAGGGTCAGCCTAGTGTTAATTGCGGAATGTGCAGGTGCACCATCATGCTGAAACCACATATGTCGACGCGTTTCCAGTGGGATATTTTCGAGCAACGTTGGCAGATCATTCTGTAGAAACGCGATGTATGTTGCAGCTGTTTGGGCCCCTGCAATGAAGTGAGGACCAATGTGGTGGTCGCCAGTGATTCCGCACCATACATTTACAGTCCACGTCGCTGTCGCTCTACCTGTCTGAGCCAGCGAGGATTGTCCACGACCAGTAATGCATGTTCCGTAGATTCACTGCCCCGTGGTTTGTGTAACCCGCTTCATCGATAAACAGGTAGACCTGCAACGCATTCTCTGTTAATGCCCATTGACAGAATTGCACTCGATGATTAAAGTCATCACCATGTAATTGCTGATGTAGCGACACATGAAACGGGTGAAAGCGGTGACGATGCAGTATGCGCATCACACTACTTTGACTCAGTACACCGGCTCTCGCAATGTCCCGTGTACACACGTGTAGGTTCATGGCAACAGCAGCTAACACATCAACTGCACCCGCTTCTCCTGTGACGGGCCTGTTAAGGACCCGTTTGCGTGCTACCACCATACCTGTTGCATACAGTTGGCGGTAGATGCTTTGCAATGTGCGGCACGTTGGATGCTCCCTGTCCGGGTACCGTTCTGCATACACCCTGCAGGCTTCAGCTGCATTTCGTCGACACTCGCCATAGATGAGTATCATCTCCGCCTTTACAGGGTTCGAATACACCATGGTCACAGTTCCTACAACACTACACTATCACAGACGTCTGGTAACACGGTGTACTACAGTTGGTCTGCGTGCGGAGACGAATGCAGAATAACAATAGCAGCAAGTGTTACATGCGGACACTGCGACAGCTAGACCAAACCACAACAGTGCACTACAGCCACACTGGTAAACACGGTCGTCATCGTAAACATGTCCCTGCAGATGCTGCTCACCGACCGTGGCCCTTGTTTGTTACAACACGCAACTGAACGTCGGAGGTTTCAAGCGTCAACTTTAGGTTACAATACCTCCGGATGTAATTAACATTTTACAATGCATCAAACGGCACTGATTACGTATTTGTTTATATGTTCAGTTGTGCTAACGAAACTAACGTGGTTCCACTTAAAAAAAAAACGTAGGTTTGTGTTAAAAAACATACTTCCGTGCATTTTTGTATGGTTTGTATTAACCAGTTACACTAGCCCCTCTCCTCACGTTCGGTCTGTGGAATCGATTCGTCAGTATTTGATGTGGTTTACAAAATATATCCAGCGGTAACGTTAGGTGACTCACCCTGTATATACAGGGTGTTACAAAAAGGTACGGCCAAACTTTCACGAAACATTCCTTACACACAAAGAAAGAAAATATGTTATGTGGACATGTGTCCGGAAACGCTTACTTTCCATGTTAGAGCTCATTTTATTACTTCTCTTCAAATCACATTAATCATTGAATGGAAACACACAGCAACAGAACGTACCAGCGTGACTTCAAACACTTTGCTACAGGAAATGTTCAAAATGTCCTCCGTTAGCGAGGATACATGCATCCACCCTCCGTCGCATGGAATCCCTGATGCGCTGATGCAGCCCTGGAGAATGGCGTATTGTATCACAGCCGTCCACAATACGAGCACGAAGAGTCTCTACATTTGGTACCGGGGTTGCGTAGACAATAGCTTTCAAATGCCCCCATAAATGAAAGTCAAGAGGGTTGAGGTCAGGAGAGCTTGGAGGCCAAGGAATTGGTCCGCCTCTACCAATCCATCGGTCACCGAATCTGTTGTTGAGAAGCGTACGAACACTTCGACTGAAATGTGCAGGAACTCCATCGTGCATGAACCACATGTTGTGTCGTACTTGTAAAGGCACATGTTCTAGCAGCACAGGTAGAGTATCCCGTATGAAATCATGATAACGTGCTCCATTGAGCGTAGGTGGAAGAACATGGGGCCCAATCAAGAAATCACCAACAATGCCTGCCCAAACGTTCACAGAAAATCTGTGTTGTTGACTTCATTCCACAATTGCGTGCGGATCCTCGTCAGCCCACACATGTTGATTGTGGAAATGTACAATTTGATCGCGTTGGAGTACATACTGACGAAACTAAAATGAGCTCTAACATGGAAATTAAGCGTTCCGGACACATGTCCACATAACATCTTTTCTTTATTTGTGTGTGAGGAATGTTTCATGAAAGTTTGGCCGTACCTTTCTATAACACCATATATATATATATATATATATATATATATATATATATATATATATATATATATATATATATATTGTGAACAGCACCCATGTGGTACTCCGGATATTATCTTTACCTTCTTTACCCCTGTCGATTTAATTTCGTTAAGAGCGACGTGTTGAGTTCTATCTGCAAGAAAGTCTTGAATACAATCGCAGGTCTGCTCCGATACTCCGTAAGCTCGTATTTTCTTCATTAAACGGCAATACGGGACGCCTTACTAGTCGTGATTGCAGCTAACGATCGTCAACATCACCAAGCCGAAACCGTTCTGTCAGATCGTCACAGGGTGTAGCATGATTTCTCACTCCCAGTCGCTCGTTTCCAGTCATCCACTGACCCGTGGCGTCGGGCGTTGCTCTTTACACCAGATCAAGAGTCGTTTAGCATTGCCTGAGAAAATGTCCGGCTTGCGAGGAGCTGTTCGACCATTCTACCCTAGTCTTTTCACCTCCAGCCACTGGCGTAGCTGGACTGCTGGTAGCACTCTGGAACTCACGAGTGGTTCCTTCAGCTGATTCCACGCGATTTTAACGACGACCGTCGGCGGTAGCTGTACGTCAGTACATGAGGTCTAGCTGATCTTGCCTTAGCTGCGGTTGTTCCTTCGCGTTACCACGTCATAGTCACATCAGCAGATGTTGACTTCGGCAGCTTTAGAGGGCTTGAAATGTATTTTTTACTCAGGTGACCTCCAAAGAGTAGTTCTACGTTGGATGTAGCTGCGCTCTCCTACTGACCCATTCCGCTGTCACTCCTGCTCCACTGACAACAAAATACTTTCCGCTTCCTCTTATACTGTCCTGTCCACCACTCGTGACTCTCAGTGGGAAATTAAGCGCTATACGGTGGTATCCGGCTACTTCTGATCTGTTAGAGTAGGTAAGATATCAAAAGTGATTTTCCGTAAACTTCACATGTTAGAGAGTACGATCCCGCCGAAGGAGGAAACTATGTGTCAGGACACAATGTTGTATTTCGAACGTTGTAAGTATCGCTTCCTTCCATCAGTGTGGTTGACACGAGGCTCACCACGCTAGGGTGGACGATTGTTGATCACATTTTGTTCTTTGCAACCTCCGACCACTGGTCTTCCCGCTGACTCACAATCCATCTGTACGACAATGAGACGGCAGCTTGGAGAGGGACAAAACCCTGAATCACATCACGTCCTGTATGCGCTTCGTCAGCTGCATCATTTTCCTATAGCCAGACGTGCTCCAGTACAATGCGCATTATCACCTCCTCGCTTTCGTTTTTGGATCTGCTGAAAGTCATCTTGTACAGTCTTGTTTTTCTACTGCGGACATTTTGTTTTACACTTTGGAGGTCAATGAGAGACTCATAGCAGGTGAGAAACTTTCTACTGCGTTTGCTTCTAATCTGCCCCATTGACTTTAGGAGTCCGTAAACATGTTTGTTGTTCTCAGAGGCGAACTCTGAAGACACTCCAAGCGAACATAGCTGAGGAACCGAGAGTTTTCCTCTTCTTAAATACTTCCATACAATATATCGAAACATAGGTTTCCGGTAAATGACAGTGGAGGACAAGTAATTTCGTTGCGTGTTTAATCCTCTCAACTCTTGAAGGAACCGATATTTTGAGGCAAGTATGAGTTTTTAAAAATTAAATGATGTACTTTTATCAGCGGCATTAAAAAGCTTATGAAAAGACAAGTACAGTGATAAAATGCTTGTTAATATTTACGTTGAAAGTTTTCACTAAGGTATTAAAACAATATGCTAAAGTTGAAAAGCAAGGCGGCAGGAATCCGTTACTGTGGTGTAAATACAGATAAGTGAATCTCTTATGTCAGGCTTCGTTGTTGTATGAAGCCCTTCGTCTGTTTACTTTTTTCCACAAGTGCTATTTACTGGAACGTGACTACGTACTCACATCTGAAATAATTTCCTGAGTCACTTCCGATGTGCTTGTAGTTAGCATATAGTTCGATTTGCAACAGTCGTTTCTGATCCTCTATCTGTGACGTAATCATAAACTACAACCAAGATGAACTCCGTGTTATTTCAGTAGCGTGGGCCAATTTTCAGGTTCCACACAGAGACGGCTTGAGAGTTCCAACTGAATATCCGATTCCGGAAGACTTGTCTTCCACCACATTTCTAGGAATTTTGCTTTTGTGGGGATCCAGTGTCCCTATGCTTAATAAATGTAAACATGGTCCGTATTAGGCAGAAATGCGATGTTTATTTAATCGTGCAGTTAGCTAATGTCGACTAAGCGTCATTGTCAAGCACATTGGTAACATCTGTATTTCATGTCAGTTTCAAATCACTCTTAATTACAAGTAAAATGTAGCCATATTCCGTCATTTTACGAAAGGATCCACACTATAGTGGCATCATGCTCTATGTACAACATTATGGTAGCTTTTTACGAAAGGATCCACACTATAGTGGCACCTTTCAAGATGGTATTCTGAACTTTGCTCTCTGTACAACAGCTCTTACGAAAAGTCTCAACGTGAACATTAATAAGCGTCTTGTCACTGTACTAGCCTTT
The DNA here is from genome assembly GCF_021461385.2 of Schistocerca piceifrons. Lineage (NCBI taxonomy): Eukaryota > Metazoa > Arthropoda > Insecta > Orthoptera > Acrididae > Schistocerca > Schistocerca piceifrons. The sequence goes on from NC_060144.1 coordinate 509,418,546, forward strand.
TCTTCGCTGCTTCGCCGGCATACGTGTGTATTACATACAGGGTGAACAGTGATAAAACCGACGAACTGGAGCGACGGATTCCTCCCTGGAAATGGAGGAAAAAAGGTGCTATGAACACGTGTCCGGAAATGCATCGTTGCCACGGTAGGTAGCGTTGACGAATGACAATTCCTCTGAGCATGTGCCGTGTGTTCCTTGTGTACTGCTGCCTGTGTGATTGACGCAGCGTACTGTAAGCAACAAAATGGTCCGGTATTCATGTCGGAGCAAGCAGAGATGGTGTTTGTGTACAGCCAAACAGAGGGAAACTGTCGAGAGGCAGCACCGATATACCAACCGGAATACAGATACCAACCACAATACACAAAATTTCGAGCCCTTTGTGGTGCTTTGTGTGATCATGGGTCTTTTTAGACAGACGAACGTGCAGGGAGACGCCAGACTGTACGTACACCAGATTTGTAGCTTGTACTAGGGATGTCTAAATTTGGTGTAAGCTTAGTCCACCACCTCCGTGCACGTTCGTCAGTCTGAAAGAACCCATCATCACACAACGCCAAAAAAAAGGCTTGAAATGTTGGGTGATGTGGTCGGTGTCTGTTAGGGTACTTGTTTTATCATAGCCATGCTGCCTCTTGTCCGTTTCCATCTCCTTGGGCGTACGCCGACACCATCTCGGCTTGTTCCTGACATGAATGCCGGACCGTTCTGCTGCTTACAATACGCTGTGTCGATCACACAGCCTGCAAGACAAGGCATGTAGTCAGAGGCACTGTCATTTATCGTTGCTGTCTACTGTGGCAACGATGCATTCCGGATACATGTTCATAGGGTCTTTTCTCCTCCATTTCCAGTTAGGAACCGGTGCCTGCACTTTCTTTGTTTAATTAATGTTCACCCTGTAGAATGCACACATCTCAGTCTCCCTCTTCTCTTGGTCCACCTCCTCCTCTCCCATCTCTGTCCATCTCCGCCTCCCCCGCCCCCCCCTCTCTGTCCAGCTCAGCCTTCCGCCTCTCGGCCCATCTCCTCTTCTCTCCCCTCTTTCTGTTCATCTCTCCTCCCCTTCTTTCTGTCAATATCCTCCTCCTCCAACCCCTTCTCTCTCCCCTTTCCCTCCTTCCCCCTCTTTCTATGTCCAATTTGTACTCACACTCTTTCTATTTCGATCTCCTCCATCCCCCATCTCTTTCTGTCCATCGCCTCCTCCGTACTTCTCTCTGCCCATTCCCTCATCTTCTAGTCTCTCTGTCCATCCCCTCCTGCCACCCCCCTCTACCTATCACCCCCCTTCCTGCTCCCTCTCTTTGCCCATCCTCTTCTCTATCCATGTCAACCTTCGCACAGCAGTGCCCCTCCAGACACGTATCCGCTGAAAAACATCATTAAAGCCCATGCTATACAAACACAACACGCTTATCGTGTGAGGCAGCTTACACGTCGGGTGATGGAATTTCATTTCTTACCATTGACGAGTGGGCTGCCCTGCAGAACAGACCGATACTATTCCCACACAACATGCCTATTGTGTGGGCAACCTACGTGAAAGGTTCTTAAAAAACAGGTGTGTCTGTTCCGTTTCGGAGCTAGGAGGTTATTAACCCTACAGTGTTGATTCTCAAGAAATTTGCTGTTTGTGTAGCAAATTTGGTAAAAAAGATCCAGGGATTTGGGAAGAGATGTTGGACATACCTAGTCTTTTCAAGAGGTTTTGAAAACCATTAATAAAATTATACCATTGCATGGTCCTGTTGTTGAATGGGTAGCGTGACTTACAGTATTGCAGATTACCCAGTTTTCTTGGTGGGAGGAGTGTAATGGGGTCCTCTCATCCTTGTGATGTCAACTGTGCAGCTACCTGACCGAGTAGTAGTGGCTCTTTCATGGTATGGAAAGCCGATGGCAGCCAGGAGAGCGGTGTCCCGCCCAAGGCCCCTCCACCACTCCGTCTACAGGCCACAAGTGGCCCATCGGGACCGTCCGACCGCCGTGTCATCCTCGGAGGAGGATGCCGATAGGAGGGGCGTGGAGTCAGCACACTGCTCTCCCGGTCGTTATGATGGTATTCTTGACCGAAGCCGCCACTATTCGGTCGAGTAGCTCCTCAATTGGCATCACAAGGCCGAGTGCCCCCCGAAAAATGGCAACAGCGCACGGCGGCCCGGATGGTCACCCATCCAAGTGCCGACCAAGCCCGACAGCGCTTAACTTCGATGATCTCACGGGAACCGGTGCAGCCACTGCGGCAAGGCCGTTGCCCAAGGCCCCTCCACACCATATTTGAATGATGAAATTCGAAGGAGAAAGACACGGCAGGCGCTCGGCGTGCACGCTCCTCTGCCCCTTTACTGTTCCATGAAAATAAATATCTTAGTTGATACAGGAATTAACATTATTAACCACAGAACAACATTCTGCGCCCCTCTACATGTACAAGGATTGCCCAGAAAGTAATGCACCCATTTCTTTCTTGAACGATTTTTTGTTGAACATCATGGGAATTACACACACACGAAAGAATGGTGTTTTATCTACACACCCTATTTCTAAAACGTAACCTCTATCCTATTCTATGGCTTTCCTCCAGCGCGAAACAAGGGCGTGTATGCCCTGTCGGTACGAATTCTTGTCCTGGTGGCGGAGCCACTCCTTCGCTGTGTGTATCACCTCCTAATCGTCCTCAAAATGTCTTTCACGATTGGCCCAAACAAGTGGAAGTCTGAGGGGGCTAGGTCAGGTGATAGCCGTGGATTGTCTCCCCGACCGCTGCAAATCGTGGAGCTCCGCCGCACTGCCTTCTGATGACCTCACGCTCTGTGCCCAGCGACTAAATGTTTCTGTCGACAGCAGATGCACCATACGCTGCACAAGCGTTTGTGAATATTCCTCACAGTTTCTTTCTCTGCAGTGAGAAATTCAATGACGGCACGTTGCTTGTAACGTACATCAGCTACAGACGCCATTTTGAAACTGTCCTGCTGCTACGCTATCTGTCGGGAGTGACAGAAACTTGTCACTGAGGAGGCTTCAGATAATATACACGTAAAGTTTTGCATTCTTAGCATTGTTTTCGGCTGAGAAAAAAAAAAATGCGGTGCATTACTTTCTGGGCACCGTCGTACAATCATTCACAAGAAACCTATTTTTCGATATCGTGTACTGTACCCCATAAAATGTGTGTTGTCTTAAGCGTCTGACCCTGCATTACGATAGAATCTCGATACAGTCTTCAGATTTGAAGAAAACCAACTTTTAAGGAATGTGGCTTGGAGATCGAGATTTCTTGCGCTATCTGGAAACTTTAAAACTTTCTTCGGTGTCTTATGACGCCAAGGCAGCAGTTTGTACCGTTTCTGTTTATTTATCTTGAGGCAAGGACACACAGTTTATCTGTCTAGGACAACACAACGGGAGCCGTCAAAACTGACGTCTGACAGCTGACCACCATCAAACGTGACGCACGGAGAGAGCAGGGACCTGCTCCAAAGCGATGGCGGTGAGGACCGCGATCCGTAGCTGCATCGCCCTGGGGACACTTGTCATACCTCCGTTGTTCGAAAGGCTGCATCCGTTTGGAGCACCACTGCACTTGCGTGCGTCATCGATTGATATACCCACTGTCTCTGACAGAATTCCAGTCGTGCTGCTATACGACTGTGTGACCACCAGCATGAAATTATGAACATTATGTGACTTTCTGTAAATGATATATACAGCCAATCGGTTGCTCAAAGTTTATTGTAATAAGCCGTGGCCAGGTTTCAATAGCACTAGAGGTATCTTCTTCAGGAGGAATAAATTCACAGAACTTACAGTAAGCTATATCTGTGGAGCAATTCTTACAGTCTTTCATGGAGGACTTAATCTATGATTTCTGCTATTTGACTTGAGCATTTTAGTTGATAATGTATGTATATCAACTGATGAGACAAAACATTGTGACCACGTGGTTAATAGCTTGGTTGTCTGTCTTTGGAACGAGGTGCATCACTGATTCTGCGTATCAGGGATTCGACAGTTTGTTGGTAGGTTTGTGGAGGTATGTGGCATTGGATGTCTACCCACAGGTCATGTAATTCGCGTAAGTAATGGGCCATTCCTTTACGAACGCGGAGATAGCGCCCGATAGCGACCCAGATGATTCCGTAGGAATTACATCAGGCGAATTAGATCGCTGAGACATGAACGTGAGTTTACCGTAATGCTTTTCAAATCACTGTAGCACAGTTTTGGCTCCGAGTCACGGATAATTACACTGCTGAAAGATGAAATCGTCGTCGGGTAAGACATCAAATGTTCAAATGTGAGAAATCTTATGGGACGTGACTGCTAAGGTCATCAGTCCCTAAGCTTACACACTACTTAACCTAAATTATCCTAAGGACAAACACACACACACCCATGCCCGATGGAGAACTCGAACGTCCGCCGGGACCAGCCGCACAGTCCATGACTGCACCGCCTTAGACCGCTCGGCTAATCCCACGCGGCGGTAGGACATCAAACAAGATGGAACAAGATGGTTCGCAGCAGTCAGTGTCCCTTCGATTATTGCCACAGAGCCCACGAAGAGCAGGAGAATGTCTCTCATAGCATAATACTACTCCCGCCAACCTGAGTCCGTGGCGCGCCGCACATTCGGAGCCACGTTTCACCTAGATGACGGTGTCTCTGGAGAGGACCAGCGACCTAATGTAGCAAACATGTGATTCATCCGAAAAGCCGGCACCTTTCCATTGGCCGATGGTCGAATCCAGATGATTCCGAGCCCACTGAAGCCGTAATTGACGATGTCGTTGAGTCATTATGTGAACGCATATGGGTGGTCTGCTTCGGAGCTCCATGTTCAACAATATACAATGAACGGTGTGATCTGAAGCACTAGTGCGTGCACCAGCATCGTGCTCTTTCTGCGGAGATGCCACATATCACGATCTATCCTACTTTACAGAGCACACAAGCCTCCGAAGACCACGTTCTGTGAAGAGTTGTAGACGTTCAACCATTTAGCGCCTAGTGTTAGTTTCACAGTCCTTCTACCTCTTTCCGTAGAGGCTCACAACAGTAGCACGTGAACATTCGAACATCTTCGCCGGTTTCGAGATATTCGTTCACAGGCCTTACTTAATAATAATCTCCCCTTTGTCAAAGTAGCTTATCTCAAGGGTTTCCCCATTTGCAGCCCATGTTTTCGCTAGGATGATCCCCCGTCCTTGACTACTCCGGTTACATACATTTGTTATCGCGTCACGTGCCCGCAACGCCACCAGGCTGCATCCAGCGTCGCTCTGAGTGGTGGTCAAATGTTCCGGCCCATCAGTGTAATTTGAACTTTATGGAAGTTATGTGACTTTATTCCTGCTGAAGAAGTTACTCTTAATGGTACTGAAACCTGGTCAAATCTTAATAAAATAAACTTTGTGAAACTGACCGACTGCATACATTATTTAGTGAAAGTTTTTTTACGGTTGCTGCTGTCAGATATGTTTAGAATTGTAACTCTGTGTGACTTCAGCATGAGAAGTAGCAGTCCAGATGAAGATCTAAAGGCAGATGTGATCTGCATCCTGACGACTTTTCTGAATTTGTAGACCCTCAGAATACAAATTGATGCTGAATCACAGTAAGACTCAGTTTTAATACTTTCTAACACACAATTCTACTACACAATTATACAAGACGGGCCTATGACTGGTGAGTGTGAACAGTCCAAGATCCTAGGTGTTCAGATAGATGGTAAGCTATCATGGACAACCCATGTTCAGGATTTTGTTCAAAAACGAATACTGCTGTAGTAACCATCAGAACAATATCTGCAATAAGTGATAGTCCAACACGAAAATTGGTCTCCTTTTGTTTATTTTCATTCGCTTATGACATTCGTCTTTTTTTCTCGAGTAGCGCTACCCATTAAAAAAGGGTATGTTTGGCTCAGAAACGGGCTGTAAGCGATATGTGCTGTAAGTTCACGAACCTTTTGTCGGCCCCTGTTCAGAAGTCTAGGAATTCTGACATTAGCCTCTCAATATACAGGGTGAGTCACTAAATATTACCGAGCGAGGTGGCGCAGTGGTTAGCACACTGGACTCGCATTCGGGAGGACGACGGTTCAATCCCGTCTCCGGTCATCCTGATTTAGGTTTTCCGTGATTTCCCTAAATCGCTTCAGGCAAATGCCGGGATGGTTCCTTTGAAAGGGCACGGCCGATTTCCTTCCCCATCCTTCCCTCACCCGAGCTTGCGCTCCGTCTCTAATGACCTCGTTGTCGACAGGACGTTAAACACTAATCTCCTCCTCCTCCTCCTCACTAAATATTGCCGCCTAGAATAACTCCGAAAGTAAGATAGTAACAGAAAAGTTTGTGGGACACGTTGCATGGGACAACGAGGGCTCCTGTAGGTAAAATTTTTTTTTTGAATGTGATGCTGTAGCCGGCTAGGGTGGCCGAGCGGTTCTAGGCGCTACAGTCTGGAACCGCGCGACCGCTACGGTCGCAGGTTCGAATCCTGCTTCGGGCATGGATGTGTGTGATGTCCTTAGGTTAGTTAGGTTTAAGTAGTTCTAAGTTCTAGGGGACTGATGACCTTAGAAGTTAAGTCCCATAGTACTCAGAGACATTTTTTTGTGATGCTATAGTTTGGTACTTATTTTCTGATAGCGGCTATCGAGTCGAATCCAATGATCTGTCACAGTAAGGTCTTTGAAGGTCAACGAAGGTCAAAAAGGTGGCGTGAACATCCATTTACAGAAGGTGTTCGAAGTGGTGATCATTGGTATCAGGGCAGTGCCTTAATCTTCTTATCACGGATTGAGTGGTATTATTTATCACTTCGGTACTTGTCGAAGCACATGCCCTGACAATTCTCTCTCGTATTTCATGAAAATAGTAAATATTCGCCGAATACGGCGTATCCATCTAACGTGCCATTGACATGCAAACGCTCTTGTAGGTAAAGTTTTTTTTTTTTTTTTTTTAATGTGATGCTATAGCCGGCCAGGGTGGCCGTGCGGTTCTAGGGGCTACAGTCCGGAACCGCGGGACTGCTACGGTCGCAGGTTCGAATCCTGCCTCGGGCATGGATGTTTGTGATGTCCTTAGGTTAGTTAGGTTTAAGTAGTTCTAAGTTCTAGGGGACTGATGACCTAAAATGTTAAGTCCCATAGTGCTCAGAGCCATTTGAACCATTTTTGACATGCAAACACCATTCGACGGTTTCGCTATACAACACTAATAGGAACGGTAGGACTAGTATCGTCGAATCAAGCAAATGTGAATGATGTATTCCTTCGAAGAACAAGTCGATATGCTTCTCATTTACGGATAATGCCAAAGAAATTCAGTGAGAGCTAGATATCCTCTGAGTACTCACCCTACACGTCGTACATTTAAATATGTGACATATCCGGCAAAGGAAAGTTAATAACGAGGAAACGGAAATTGATACTCTTTCCACTGTTGTTCGAGAGCTTTGTGTTAGTTCGCGTCAAATCGCAAGGGAATCTGGCATCAGCCAGAGTAGTGTTGTTCGTGTTCTGCATCGCCATAAATATCATTCTTATCATATCAGTCTCCACCAACAATTAACTGATACGGATTGTATGCATCGCATTGAATTCTGGCGATGGTCTCAACTTCGATTCAGAGGGATGACATATTTATTAATTTTATTTTATTTACTGACATGGCTACATTCATGAACCATGGAAATGTTAATTTGCATAACGTGCGTTGTTGGGCAACTGAAAAATCCATGTTGGCTGCGTTAAGTTGCACACCAAAAACCGTGGTCGGTGAATGCATAGTGTGGGATTCTGGAGCACAGAATTATAGGCCCCTATTTCATCGAAGGTAATCTTAATGGTAGAAAGTACACCACATTCCTGCAAGAAAAATTAGGTCTGTTACTGGAAGAAATACCTATAGGAACAAGGAACAGAGTGAGGTATCAAGACAATGGGTGTACCGCACATTTTTCGCTGATGGCTAGAAATGAGTTGCAGAGACAATTCCGGAACCGTCGGATTGGACGCGGGGGAGATGTGTCGTGGCCGATTCGTTCGCCAGACTTGACGCCTCTGGATTTTTTCTTGTGGGCATTCATAAAAGACATTTTTTATAAAGGCGTTTCCACTACACCTGAAGATATGCGAGAGAGAATTGTCAGGGCATGTGCTCCGATAAGTGCCGTTGTGGTAAGGAATACCACTCAATCCATGATAAGAAGAATTGCAGCACTGCATTGATACCAATGGTCATCACTTCGAACACCTTCTGTAAATGAACGTTCATTCCACCTTTGTGACCTTTGTTGACCTTCAAAGACCTTACTATTAAACATCGTTGGATGCCTCTCGATAGTCGATATCAGAATATAAGTACCAAACTACAGCATCCCGTTTAAAAAAACGTAGTTAACCTTCATATCTCTGAAGCGACCCCACCTAGCAACAAAATCCAACGTGTAACCTCCCCACCGTAATTTTAAAGGGAAAAAGACAATACTTAATACAAATGAGAGCCGAGTGTAACCTCCCCACCGAAATTTTAAAGTAATGACAATATTATTTAGGAATGCTAATGGACATTGCGCTAAGTGTAACTTTCCCACAATGAAATGTACTGACAATGGCAACAAAAATGTGAAATTCGCAATCTGACTCAAATATAAATTCTTCACCAAAATTAAAGTCCATTCAATGATAAGAAAATTCAATTAAACCGAAATATCGGTCTTTGGCCCTGTGCAAAACAATCAGAATTAAAGTCTTACCTCAGAATAACTGGATGTCAAATTTCTGCTCTTATCTTTGCGCACGGCTTGGAGGAACTGCATTGCAAATAATAATATTCCTTTTTTCTGTAATTTTACTGAAAATTTTCTTTAAAAGAAGTGGAATGAAATGGGAAGTGCAACGAAATCTTTAGTTCAATAGAAAATAAAATTTTTTTGGAAAAATGCTTTTAAAATAAAAATTATTATTGGGGCATTTGTTGGAAATTAATTACAATAAATAAATTTTTACATTATCTAATGATTATATTAATTAACAGTATACCTCATTCAGCATCTTGAACAGTGTTGCCGACCGCCTACATCACACAACCGCACTCGACTGCTATTACCGACATACTGCGCGCAACTAAACTGAGCTACAGACTGAGAACCGCTCGCAACACTCGCGCGGTCAAGCGCAGACCCTCTGGTCAGAGACGCTGCAATGCCTCGCCATCGCTGCTGCGTTACATACGTGTTTCATAACCCTCCACTGGGGGGGCAAAAATTTGGCAGCGATGGTGAGTCATTTGGACTTGCCAATCGCAGCAAAATTTTTTTCTAATTAATAAACTTCTACAATTTACAGAATATTTAGATGTAGTACATGAATTAGATGTTGTGCACACGCACTAAGTACAAAATATATAAGACAAAGACAAAATGTGAGTACACAACATAGTAGCAAATCAGAAAAATGTGTATACAAATTATTTGATAGATAACAAAGTGCACAGGCACTGAAAAAATTCTTTAGCATATTCAGAATGAATAAACAGAATGGCAAAAATATTATGTTGACAAGTGGCATGAGTGCACATGCACTGCAGTTGAGAACATATCAGTAAATGATGAAATGTATATACAATTAGTAACAAATGACATAAGTGCATACGCATTGAAGTATTGAATAGTACAAATCATATTGAAAAATGAGAAAGTGCACAGGCACTGAAGTTCAGTAGAAAACATATTAACACCTAACATAAGTGCACATGCACTATAGTTCAGAACATATCATTAAAATAAAAATGTATATACAATATAAAAGACAAGAGTGTACATATACTGTACTTCAGAACAAATCGAAAAAAATGTCTTTAGCATTTTCGCAATAAATAAACATAATGGCAAAAAATCATGTCCAAAGTGCACACGCACTGAAAAATGTCTTTAGCATTTTCACAACAAATAAACATAATGGCAAAACATCATGTCGACCAGTGACATAAGTGTACTCGCACTGGAGTTCATCGAATCGAAAAAAAAATGTATAACCCACGAACATAAATGATGTTACCAAAAAATGATTTTCATTATGTGACAAAAATTAGGATAGCAAAGGGAAGGATTGCATCATGGTTGTAGCACTTTAGATTGCACACAGCTGTTCTGAAAGTCCATATCTTTCCACAGAAGTACAACACCAAGTGACACAACTTGAAGTTCTTTTCCCATCAGAATTTATCAGCGTAGCCAAGACACTGAATTGTCGTAGTAATATTTCATGTTTTCATTTTGGCAGTACATTAGGTACGCCAAACAGTGCGACCATAATGACGTCTTCATCGCTCACGGTGGTGGACAGCATGTCGTGTCAACACCACGCTCTTACAAGGCACACCAACGTAGAATTAGTGCAAAACCAAAGATAGTGCTCCATGATCACTGGGATAAACAGGACAAAATGGACATTGCAGTAATTCAGGGTAGTTAGCTCATGAGGTGAAGGACATCAAGTCACATAATATTGACAATTACAGACTTAATTAGTAGTTTGTGGCATTCATAGCCCAGTTATTGAACATTTCTGTACCAAGTATGTAGTATTACAGAAAAATGTTCATTAATTGTTTTACATAGAATCAGTAGCCTTCTTTTCCTAGTTACAAAGCATTATGAAATAATCGCATTCTTTTCCAGTTACAAAATATAGCATAGTTAATTAATTATGTGTCAGTTAATTAATCATTTGTCATTTAAATAGTATTAATCATTAGCCTTTTCCTATTTACAAATCATTATTAAACAATCGCATTCTTTTCCAGTTACAAAATATGGCATAGTTAATTAATTATTTGTCAGTTAATTAATCATTTGTCATTTGAATATAGTAATAACCATTAGCCTTTTCCTAATTACAGTTAATTAATCATTTGTCATTCCTATATAGTAAGAATCATTAGCCTTCTACTAATTACAAAGCATTATTAAACAGTCACATTCATTTCCAATGACAAAGTATGAACATTGAAAACAAGAGCTAATTAATGGCATAATTAATAACAATTCATGGAGTGACATTAATTATTGGCACTCAGTGGCCAGCAAGTATTGAATAGATTAAAACATAGTTCATCATTCAGTATTATTCAGATCATTACGAAGTCATTATTAAAAATCAGTTAATTACAGTCACAGCATTAATAATCATGGGCATTATAAGTACTCATTACAATAAACAGTGTTCCTCATTCAGTAGTATTCATATCATTACAAAGTCATTATTAAAATCAGTTAATTACAGTCATAGCATTAATAATCACGGGCATTATAAGTGGTCTCATCACAATAAACAGTGGCAGTTATTAGCTAGTGACAAAGCATTATTTTAAATATATACTTTTTTTGTCTCATTAAGAAGTCATTACTGAAGTGACATACTATTCAGAGCTAATCAGTATTACTCAGAACTTTCTCAAACTGGTATCCTTTCTCAAACTGGTATCACTATTTTTTTTTGTTAGCAATGCATTGCGTTGGGATCGATAATTAATTGCTGAGGTATAACAGTATTTGTTTTTGACCTATTGCTGCAAATGAGGATAGGTAACGTCATTCGTCATGAGTCAGCTGTAGCAAGGTTATGTAACAAGGCAGTATATGTGATCACATTTATAAATGATAGACACAAATGGGTAAAAAATAAAATGCAAGTACTAGAACAGGTATAATAAGTAACAAGTTTAGTAAGTATCATGAAAAGCTTCTCCTGAAAAAAAATACAAAATGAATTATTGACCTGAAAGAAGAAACTCACACTATGCTGAAAAGTAGTGAACTTCGAATTAACAGGTAGTGAAAGTGTATAAAAATGTGTTCCATAGCTGTCCTTTCCAAAACTCTCCGTCATCCTACTATGCAATATAACACCTGCTGTCAAAACAAACTGCAACAAATACTTAAATAACTACATAGCATAAATACATAACTTCAACATTATCCTCATCTGTAAAGAAAAAACTTCATTATCAATAATACCATATCCTTCATCATTATTCATCAGTATTCATTATCATCTGCAAAAAATCACTTCATTACTCATTATACAACTATTCCTTATCTCTAGCATATTTCATCACTAAAACTAAGATGTGTAGTTCTCTCTGACAGCCTGCATCAATCACCTTGTATTCTGAAAGAAAAAATTAGTTAAGACTGCTATTCTACGATGAGTATAGTATATTCTTGTTAATCCTGATCCATTTACTCTTCCTTATAAAGTTATTGCATCTCCTTTCGTTTATTCCGTAGGTGAAATTCCCATTTCTGTTGAATTTATTTCTTACATGCATCATTTCTTTCTGAAATTCATGAACAAAGATTAATGTCTTGCATTTAAATCCTATACCCACTAAATAATGACTGGTTTATGGTGACATAATTAACCATACAGCATAACATGACAGAAAACGTAATATGTCAAAGACATTGACAGTGTTCAGATGCGAAAATGTACACAGAATAATACAATGCAGCAGCAAAAAATGTAAAACAGTCACGATGTTGAGATGTCGTAAGGCAAAAATGTCAAAGTCGACTGGTGTGTGTTATATCTTAACTATTGCACAGTGCATACAAACAAAACTGGAATACAATCATATACACAAAAAATGGAAAATGTGCACGGTCTGATGTGTAACGACAAGAAAAGCGACCTGCTAACATTACCTTGTCGGGCACTTGCCAAGAAAAAATACGATAATCATCAGTAATTAGTCAGGTGAAATAATTGCATTAGTAAATGGCATCATAGTGTGTTGAATCATACAGTGGTTTCACTCAATAAACGGTTTAATGTTTGAGATATGGTGATTGCCTTTCGATTTTCTGGTTCTCAAAGTTTCGACGTGTACAACATTGGGGTGAGGGATGCTGCGAATCCGATATGGACCTGCGTATAGAAGTTCAAATTTACTGCACTTACCTTTTAATTTGCTGGATAAATAGTGTGTACGTACTAGTATCTTCTGTCCAACGTGAAAGTCGCGGCGTGTACAAACCTGTTTTTGCTGTCTTCTCCGGCGCTCTGCGGCACGTTTGATGTTGTTCAGCGCAATGTCAGTTATTTCGTGGTGTCGTAGGCGACGACTTTTGGGGAATTCTACTAATTCTTTAATTTTGTTTGGTGGTTCAACGTTTTTCAGTATAACAGACGGAGATAGCATAGTGGATTCATTTGGAATGGAATTAATTACGTCTTGGAATGAGAGTATGTGTGTATCCCAATCAATATGTCTTTTGTGGCAGTATATTCGGCACAGCTTACCAATTTCTTTCATTAATCTTTCACAGGGGTTCGAAGAAGCGTGGTACTTGGATATATAGATCGGAGAAATGTTTCTGGCTCGTAACATGCGTGTCCATACGCTACTACGAAATTGAGATCCATTGTCAGAAATTACTTTCATTACATGCCCTACATGAGATAGAAAATGTTTTACAAATGCTTTCGAAACAGTTTTAGCAGTAGCTTTGCGTAACGGAGTGAAAGTAACAAATTTTGAAGTGAGCTCAACACCGACAAAAATGTAGCAAAAACCTCTGTTAGTTCTCGGAATCGGACCAAAAATGTCTACTGCAGCCATATGTCTTAATTTAACAGGTATAATGGGATGTAATGGAGGAATATGTGAAGTGGTGTCTGATTTAGCTTTCTGGCAAATTTTACAAGACGCTAAAACTCGTCGTATACGTTTCTCCATGTTGGTAAAATAACAGTTCTGTCTCAGTATAAGAAAACATTTTCGTGCTCCGTAATGTGCGTAGCTTAAATGAGTGTACCAAATTAATTTGTTGACCAGTTCGTCAGGAATGCATAATAACCAATTGTTGCTGTCAGGATGAGAGCGGCGAAACAGAATGTCATTGCGTACAGTGTAATGGTTCCTAATCGTAACATTTTTCCTATCTTGCCAAAGGTGTTTAATTTCTTTCCACACATTGTCTTTATTTTGCTCTTGTGCTATGTCCTGTAATGACTATGAGATAAAGTTTTCAAATGCAACTTGCTGAATGTACATGACACTGAAATTTGTTTTGCAGAAGTTGGTTGCTACGTCTTGCTGATTGTTGCTGAGAGAACGCGATAGTGCGTCTGCTATAACATTTTGTGTGCCGGGAATGTGAACTATTGTAAAATTAAATTCTTGTAAATAAAGTTTCCATCTACTTAATCTGTCGTGAGTGAACTTAGCCGAAAGTAAAAACTGTATCGCTCTGTGGTCTGTGTAAACGGTGGTATGTCTGCCATAAAGAAAGTGCCTAAATCTCGTGAAAGCCCATACAACACATAATGTTTCCAGTTCTGTAACGGAATAATTTCGTTCAGCAGGTGACAGAATGCGGCTTGCAAACGCGATGTTTTTAATTACTGTAGAACCATCTTCTTCAATTTCCTGGAAAATGTGTACGCCTAAAGCGGTGTTGGAACTGTCAGTGGCAATGGAAAAATTTCTGGTAAGATCTGGGTGCGATAAAAGTGGAGCATTCAACAAAGCATGTTTCAGGTTCACAAATTCAGAATGTGCTTGCTTATCCCAAGACCAAATACTGTTTTTACCTGTTAATTGACATAATCTGGGTGTGTCTAAAGCAGAATGATGAATAAATTTACGAAAAAAGTTAATTAAGCCCAAAAAACTGCGTAATTGCTTCTTTGTCGTAGGAACAGTAATGTCACGTAGAGCTTGAAGTTTTTCCGGATCTGGTGCAATGCCTTCTGCTGAAATCACGTGTCCAAGAAATTTTATGGAAGTTTTGCCAAAGTGCGATTTACTAAGATTAACTGTAAGTCCTTGTGCATGGAAAGTTTGTAACAGTTGTTCAAGAATCATATTGTGTTCCGACCAGTTAGCTTCTGCGATAAGAATGTCGTCTACATACGTCGTGATTCTGTCCTTAAGTTCTGTCGGAAGTACAGTGTTCAAACCGCGAATAAAAGCTGTAGAAGAAATAGTTAAGCCGAACGGTAATTTGCAAAATTGATAACAGTCGCCGAAACAGAGAAAAGCTGTGTATTATCTGCAATTCGGATGAAGTTGAATTTGCCAAAATCCCGATTTCAAATCTAGTGTAGAATAAATAGCTGTACCGTGAAATTTCTGTAGAAGTTCCTCTAATGTCTGTGGTCGATCTGTTTCATTAATAATAATGTCATTAATGTGACGTGAATCAAGTACAAGGCGAAGTCAGCCATCTTTTTTCTTAACAATATGCAGCGGGTTTATGTACGGACTAACTGCTGGTTCTATAATTCCTTGGTCAAGCATATCCTGCAATTCCTTTTTAACTTGTTCTCTGTGAATATATGGAATGGGATCATGCTTTGCTTTAAATGTATCGTGCTGTTTGACTTGAAATTCATACATAAAACCGGACATAGTACCAGGAATGTTGTCAAAAACTGGAGCTTGCTGTAAAAGAATTTTGTGTAATTGCGTTCGTTCGTCGTCTGTAGTTGCACTGCTATCTTTAACCTTATCAGAAATCAATTGCATTACGTCGAAGTCAGCTTCGTCTGGAGTATTATAGTTGTGTACGTACGTATCCGTGAACAATGTGGGATTACAGTCTATGTTACGTGTTGCGGAAATGACCTCTGTGCGGTTAATTGTTTGTTCTTCCGCAGATAAAGAGTGCTGAAATTCTAAAGCCAATTGTACATTTTCATCCTTTAACATTAAATAAGAATTCTGAAAATCAATGACTGCGTCGTGTTGTACCAGAAAATTCGTACCTAAAATTACGTCTGTCGTCAATAAAGGAACAATCCAAAAATTTGAGTGGAAAGTATGACCTCCAATACAAAATGATAAATGCGTCTGTAATTTAACGTCTACTCCTTTACTCGATACTGCTCCTTTCACTTTTGTTTTGCCTAAAGGTAATGTCGGATAGGTATTCTCTTTGTTACACTCGTTAAAAGTCTCCTCATTTATTACTGATATCGGTGAGCCGGAATCAATTACTGCTGAGAATTTCGATGAACCAATTTTGATTTCGATAACAGGATGTGAAATAGATTTCTGAATAACTGGTCTTTCCTGTAAAAGAGTGTCTCTGATGTCGTCAAAAGTAATTACCTTTTCGTGAACAACATTTTGCGTGTCTAAAGTAGTGCTTGTATTATTG
The DNA here is from genome assembly GCF_021461385.2 of Schistocerca piceifrons. Taxonomy (NCBI): domain Eukaryota; kingdom Metazoa; phylum Arthropoda; class Insecta; order Orthoptera; family Acrididae; genus Schistocerca; species Schistocerca piceifrons. The sequence continues at coordinate 509,434,734 of NC_060144.1, forward strand.
GAAGATGCGTCCTGTGCAGTATCTAGTCAGATTCTATCTGACGTGTTATTATTATTAGGAGGGTTCTGGGGCATTTCTACAATTTGAACTGTCCTATTACTTCTTCCAGACGTGTTACGCTCTGGATGGTACCTACTGTCTGGTTCATTCATGAGAATATGTTCTTGCGTATCATTTTGCTGTTGGTGAGACCGACTGTTATTATATGTACGCTGGTAATTGTGCTCATCGTTTTTACGTCTGTCGTAATAGTCATTCCTATACGGTGTATTGCGATGGGAATTGAAATACTGTCTTCTTTGTACAATGTTGTTTCTCTGCTCCCGTGCGTTACTATTTGTTGGACCAGGGACTATACGTCCACGCGGCGAAACATTAAAGCCTGGTTGACCTTGTGTATTCCATTGTTGGTTAGGTTTGCTAACCGGCTGGTTTTGATGTTGTTGTTGTGAAACACCTCTATTGTTACTAAAGTGTTGTTCCTGTTGCTGAAAATTTTGACGGTATTGATAATTAGAATTTTGCCTGTTATTAAAGTTTTGGTAGTTGTCGTTCCTAAAGCGTCTGTTATCTTTCCGATTGAAATTACGTCCCTGATCATAATTGCAGTACTGTTGTTGACCTTGGTTGTTACTCGAAAAGTTTTTGTTTACAAAAGAATAATCGGATTGCTGTACTTCCAAGAGCTGTAAAAGATCTCTGAATGCTGAAATGTTTTCTTTTTGCTGGCCCGTTAGAAGTGACACTCGTAATGACCGTGGTAATTTAGAGATGCATAGTTGTATAAGTGCGGATTCATTGTACGGTTCACTTAGGTACTGGTTTTGTTGTACCATGTGCTCAAAAAATTGCGTTACACTGGGAAAATTTGAGTTTTCATAGTTTGGCAAACTAATTAGTTGGTCTTTAATTCCGCGCTGTGTCGTCTTCGACCAGTACGCTGACAGAAAAGCATTCTGAAATTCCTCTACTGAATAGCATTGCCTCGCGATCGGTCTCATACGAGTTGCCGGTTCGCCTTCCAAAAAACTGCAAATAAATTCAAGTTTGTGTGTTACAGGCCAATTCGGTGGAAGAGCAAAGCTAAATTGTTGAATCCAATCCAGTGGGTGAATCTGCGTTCTATCGTTTTTAAAAACTTTAAACTTTCTCACTGACAGAAAATGTTTGTAGTCGAAACTATCATCTCTGTGTGATGGAACATGTTCAGGATCGTAAGAGAATCTATTGAACTGTGGTTGATCGCAATCTAAGTCCCGTACTCTCTGTAGATTACCCAAATTAAACGCGCTGCGTGTATCTGACAAATGTTCATAAAGTGGTGTCTGTTGTATGTTATTAACTGAAGTGTTTTTCATTTCTGTTACTTCTTGTTGTAAACTTGACAACTTCCTACGTAACGTGTTGTTAGATGAATCGATCTCATTAATTGTCTGTTGTAAGTTTTGAAATTCAGGTGTTTGGTTAAATGAAATCGGTGCAGTATCGTCTGATTTATTATCATTAGCACTTTCGATAGCATCAATACGACTGGCCAATTCATCATATTTTTCAGTCAGTATTTTTGCCTGATCGTCAGTTTTAGTGTCAGTAGCATTAATCTGTTTTTGCAATTTACGCGTAGTTTCATTCAGTTTTTTAACGTCAGATTTGACGACATCGGAATCCTGTGCTAGTTCTAATTGTTCTAGTCTGTCGGTCACTGTTTGAAAATCGGTTGTGTATGTGTCTGTATTCGACTTAAGATTGGAAATTTCGTCACGTAATTCTGTGTTCGACTGTTTGATGGAATTAATTTCGTCGGACACTGTAGCAATATTATTGTCTACATACGTTTTTGCCTTCGCAAACATTTTACGTTTGTCTTCTTGTCTCTGAGCCGTGATTGTTTCCATGACTTGTCGTTTTACTTTGTTTTGATCCTGAATAAATTTGCGGAAGCGCGTATCACTGTTCTGTATGTGCTGATTAAAGCGCTCGTTTATCTGAGTGTTCTGCTGTTCGAATTTCGCGTCAATCTTTTCATCCATTGTGCGCGAAAGTTCTGTTGTCATTGCTTTAAACTCGTCCCGTAATTGTGTAGCTTTTTCAGAGCATTGTTTAGCGACTCCGCTAATTTCGTCTCTGAGTGTTTCTGTTGCGGCTGTCTGCATTTCCCTTAATTCTTGCGCAACAGACTTAATTTCTTCGCTATTTTTTCGTGAACAAGCCTCAATTTCCGTGCGCAACTGTCCCTTAGTGTCATGACACTGCGCGGCAACGGCTCTTATTTGTTCACTAAGCTGTCTGGAATTGTCGTCTAATTTTTCATTTAAGTATTGTTTGAGTTTTTCGTTATCTTGTTTGTTATCTTCCCTAAGTTGTTTGAGATCTTCGGCATTATTGTCAAGTTTTTCGTTCTGTTGTTTGACCTGTTCACTGAGTTGTCTGAGATTTTCGTCATTTTTATTAAATTTTTCATTAAACTGTTTGAAATTTTGCCGCAAAAATGCCATAATTGGATCCGATTCAAAATTAGCATTTCTATTCTCTGTGATATTCAATGGTCGATCTGGAATTGTCCTGTTTTGCGTAACCATTTGGTCATTCTGTAATTTACAAAAAGGTTTGCCAGTTAAACATACACTGTCATACCCTATTTCGGAATTAAATAAATCCGTCCTACTTTCAGTACACTGTTCATTTTCACTAGACAAATTTGTCTGTACGTTACCTGAATTTTCCAAATTGGGTGTGTTAAGCTCGGCAGCGCTCATTACAATAGAGCGTTCTGCGTCATCAATTGTCGTCCAATTAACAGACGAGACAATTGAATTCGTTTGTTCATTATCAGGGTAAAAGTCATCACTAGTGGTTGGAATGCACTGATTGTTAGTGAACGCAGGATTGTCATCATTACACTGCGTGTCACATGTCCTATCGGTAAAATTGTTTGAGTCGGTAATTTCATTCATAATACCTCGCGATACACTATTCACAGTCTTTCGCGGCATTTTTACAGTAGTCACAAATATTCACAAAACAATAAGCACAATGCAAAAACAACACACAAATACAACAGAGCAACGAATTGCCGTTGACCTGTAGAAAGAACGTCACAAAATTAGTAAAAGCGTAGCGCCAAATCCTAATTATATCTAAGCAAATAAGAGCAGATATCTGACTGTTGTTCAAAAGACTGTCAACGAAATACGATCCTGGACTGGGTGTCGCCAAGTGTAACCTCCCCACCGTAATTTTAAAGGGAAAAAGACAATACTTAATACAAATGAGAGCCGAGTGTAACCTCCCCACCGAAATTTTAAAGTAATGACAATATTATTTAGGAATGCTAATGGACATTGCGCTAAGTGTAACTTTCCCACAATGAAATGTACTGACAATGGCAACAAAAATGTGAAATTCGCAATCTGACTCAAATATAAATTCTTCACCAAAATTAAAGTCCATTCAATGATAAGAAAATTCAATTAAACCGAAATATCGGTCTTTGGCCCTGTGCAAAACAATCAGAATTAAAGTCTTACCTCAGAATAACTGGATGTCAAATTTCTGCTCTTATCTTTGCGCACGGCTTGGAGGAACTGCATTGCAAATAATAATATTCCTTTTTTCTGTAATTTTACTGAAAATTTTCTTTAAAAGAAGTGGAATGAAATGGGAAGTGCAACGAAATCTTTAGTTCAATAAAAAATAAAATTTTTTTGGAAAAATGCTTTTAAAATAAAAATTATTATTGGGGCATTTGTTGGAAATTAATTACAATAAATAAATTTTTACATTATCTAATGATTATATTAATTAACAGTATACCTCATTCAGCATCTTGAACAGTGTTGCCGACCGCCTACATCACACAACCGCACTCGACTGCTATTACCGACATACTGCGCGCAACTAAACTGAGCTACAGACTGAGAACCGCTCGCAACACTCGCGCGGTCAAGCGCAGACCCTCTGGTCAGAGACGCTGCAATGCCTCGCCATCGCTGCTGCGTTACATACGTGTTTCATACGTCATATTATGGCCCCCGTTGTCCCTTGCAACTTTTGTCCCACAAACTTTTCGGCTCCTATCATGCATTTGGAGTTATTCTAGGGGGCAACAGTTAGTGACTCACCCTGTATATTTTCTTTAATGTCCTTTAATGTTTAATGTCCTTATTGTTAAAAAACACAAGCTTGTACACAGAAATTCGCAGCTTTCACTCATGCTTTCATTAGGTAAAAATCAAATCTTCATTTTAATCCCAGCTCCTTGACTTTTGTGCAGATAGGAATACAGTATTCCGCTGCGTACATTTTCAATGAGCTACCACAATAATTAAAAATCGTAGCAGTAATCCTAGTACTTTGAAATCAGAATTGAAGAAATTCCTTGTGACTCACCCCTTTTATTCTGTCGGTCAGATTCTGGGAGAAGTTTAAGCAAATTCCTGTGGTATATCGTTGGTTATGCTAATACACGGGGTGGAAACAACAAGTGTTCACAACGTACACAGCAGGGTAGGGAAAGTCGAGACGAACAATTCGACATAAATTATGCTCTACCAAGTCTGCAGACTACCACAAACTGGCGTATAAAGGCCACCTAAGCTGCAGCACATACACGTCGTACCATATTTTTTTATTCAAATGGCTCTGAGCACTATGCGACTTATCTTCTAGAACTTAGAACTACTTAAACCTAACTAACCTAAGGACATCACACACATCCATGCCCGAGGCAGGATTCGAACCTGCGACCGTAGCGGTCGCTCGGCTCCAGACTGTGGCGCCTAGAACCGCACGGCCACTCCGGCTGGCTATTTTTGTATTGTCTCGTACTCTGCACATCCGCTCTGGATCGATAAGGAAAAAGAATTGCAAGTATTTTTATACGAAATGTAATGATGTTCAAATTTTAAATGGGATTCGTTTTCGCTAGGGGCTGCGGTCTTCGGAATATTCAAGAAAAAGTTACAGAAGTGGCCTTGAAACCCACCACCGCTCCACTCCCCCAACCCAAGTTCACCCCCACCCTGACCAGTAGTTAGGATTTTTAGTATTTTATTCCATCACTACCTCCCACCACTGTTCAAGAATTTGCGACTATACAAATTATTTCCCATTCGACCGTGTTTGGACTTCATGTTCTGGGATGTTATTATAGCGCGGGTTTAGTCATGCACTTACAAATTGTAAAATTGACGTGTGTGTAAATTTCACAGTTTTGTGAATTTTAACAGCGTAAAATTAAAAGTCAAATTATTTTGTTTGTCTGGACTTCTTACTACAGAGCTACTATTCTTGTAGGGGTTAAGTTGACATCGAATTAAAAGCTTACTTCATTTATGCATAACCTTTCGGAAAGTCTTCTTTCCTTTAAATAAAAGGTTTAGATTAACAGTGTGTGTGAAATAACCAACTAAGCTCGTGGCCATAAAAGTCCAGTCAATGAAGACCATAGAAGGTCGAATATGGAAAATATTTCGTGCAGTTCCAAATTTTTTGTACAGTTGTAGAAGGGAGTGCCATGAAGAATATACTAAAACTCCTGACTGGTGGGGATTTGAGTGGGAGGATTGAGGTGGGTGTGCATTTGAAGACCACTTTTGTACGTTTTTCTTGAATAATTTGAGACATGAGGCCTCTAGCGAAGACATATCGTAGAGCAAAATTAAACTACATTAAATTTCTATGAAGAAGTTCCTACTATTTTTTTCTCTAGGACCAATAGTTTGCACACAGAGGGCGAGAGAATACTGAAAATCTCGTACACTGAGGATGCGTTGTAGCTTTGTTGGTTTTATAGGCCAATTTATGGTATTTATGTGAAACAGCATGGGGAAAGAAATGGAAGGGATGGACAGGAATTCATGACTTCCAACTGCACAGGACACTGAGGTAATGCAATGGCGAGAGTTGAAAATTTGTGCCAGGCAGAGAACGAAACTCGGATATACAGTTTCTGATGAGCAGTTGCATTAACTGCTTCAGTCATCCAGACACAGTCCGAGTGCAACTCAAATCTTCATGCATCAACCCTCATTAATTAACCCCTTACTAGCACATTATTGATTCCTGTAGGAGATCAGACGGTATTAGTGCATCTGCACTGAAACAAACATCCAGGATCTGTCGCGCTCTTGGAGAAATGTATATATTTGACTGATGTCTGTTCTGTCAGACATGTCCAGCAGGACAGACACTGGTCAGATATATACAATTTGTGGCAGTTTCAAGATCTGATGGAGCACAAGTGTCCTGTATAAAACTGTTTGTCTTGACTTCCTCTCCACCACTGTGGCATGTTGTAAAGAGTTGTCGTTTGCTGAGTGTATGTGTACTTGTCTGGAGTCTCCTCCCAAACCCCTGAATCGATTTCAGCCAAATGTAACTCAAAAAGAGCAGGCCTCTGGGAGCAAGACTGTGGGGTTTGTAAGCTCGTATCTCCAGCAGAAGTGGAGATACAGGGAGAAACATGTTTTCTCCAGCCCCTGATCTATAGGTTGTCCCACATGATAGGTATGTTATTTGGGAATGGTATCGGCCTGCCAAAGCAACCTGTTTTGCAAGACAACCTTCGTGTCAGGGTGAAGAAAAAGTTTTCTGAGCCCATACATGTTGGTTGTACTGCGTGACAGCTGTGTTTTGTTGAAGTAGTACCGCCCTGCGTGACAGGTGTGTTTTGTTGAAGTAGTATCGCCCTGCTTTGTTAACCTGTTTTGCATGGTGGCCTGCGCATCAGTGCCAAATAAATGATTTTCCAATTCCTCAACTCCTCATGTAGCCTGATGTGTATAATAAGTGTGTTGTGAAAGTAATGTTGGCCTGTTTTATCGAACTGTATTGCAGGTTACACATGGCGATGTGCATGGCTGGGGACAAGTTGAGATGGACAGAGAGATGGATGGACAGAGCAAGGGGGAGGAGGAAATGGACAGAGACATTGGATGATGAGAGACGCTTCTAGCAGGTGGAACGTGTGGAAAGATAGTGGGGAAAAGGCTGGTATATAAATAAAATAATTTAGCCAACATGGTGACCAGGTGGAGGTTCAAATGGCTCTGAGCACTATGGGACTTAACATCTGAGGTCATCAGTCCCCTAGAACTTAGAACTACTTAAACCTAACTAACCTAACGACATCACATACATCCATGCCCGAGGCAGGATTCTAACCTGCGACCGCAGTGGTCACGCGGTTCCAGACTGTAGCGCCTAGAACCGCTCGGCTACCCCCCCCCCCCCCCCCCCCAGGTGGAAGCCCATTGTAGATAGTCTCCTACTTGGATTAGTCAGAGAAATATCTGTTGACGGATACAAACGAGATGTCCAGAGAGTGAATACTGTTGCTGCACCCTGAAACAGGTGATTTCCGGGATATAGATGTAGTTGTCACAGGCGGGCGAAACGCCCAAGAAACGACCGAAAAGATCTGAGCTCGGTATTATTGGAACTGTACCAGACCGATATTTTTTTCCGAAACAATAGTCGTCCCAACATCTACAGTATACTAGCCACGACGAGAAACGTGTCCCCGCGAGAGTGCTTGGCCTGGGTCGTAATCAACCTCCAGGAGGAGGATATGGAGTGTCCGCCAGAGGTCTGGAATTCTTAAGGCGGTGCGAGTATTAAGACCCAGTTGGCACCCCTTGAGCAGTAACAATAATTGCCGCAAAGTTTAATTGGTTTTCCTGTGCCGTCGCGGACTGCATTCGAAAGTAATCTGCGGGAGGGGTGGTGGTGGAGGGATGAGGGTGGAAGTTGGCAACGACCTCGAGGCCGCGAGGAATTCGCGCCGGAGTTTGTCTCGCGGGCCTTTCCGGCCCAGCCCGGACCGAAATGAGGTCTGCGTCCCGCGAGTTTGCGTGGTCCTGTCTCGCCGTCTCGCCTCTGCTACTCCGCTTCGTCCCCCCCCCCCCCCCCCCTCCCCCGTCTCTCTCTCTCTCTCTCTCTCTCTCTCTCTCTCTCTCTCTCTCTCTCTCTCTCCCTGTCTTTCAGTCCCTGTCCGGCACCACACCAAGAGAGCCTGCGTTTCGTTTATAATGCAGACAGACTGCGCCATGTTGTTTGCGCGTTATTTGATATCACGTGCTTCCAAATGACGAGGTACAATAATTAGCAAGAAATGACTAGACTTCAAAGCGCTGTCTAGTCACACAGTCTATTCCCAGAATATTACGAAGGCTATTTATAAATTAATGCCAGATTGGTTATTGAGACAACTGGCCAGGTACCAGTATGAGTTGCAGACTGAGCGTTCCGTACCAACATAATTACGTATATAGACAGCTCATCCGTTCCGGAAACCGAGGCTCTCGACGATTTTTGCCTGTTATCGACATTGATACTGACAAGATATCGGTTCCAGGGATTCCAAGGCTTTCCAGACTGTTTTAATTTCGTCTCTACATGTCCATCTTTTCAGGACTCGGCTGTTCGTTACAGGATGTCAAATTAAACACCTTTCAGGCGTCTACTTTCCAAACTTGTTTTATTTGGCTACCAGTTTCGCCGATTTACCACGTCATCTTCAGGCCGCTGACCGACGTATAGGAAGATTCCACCTCGGTTCTGAACAAAAGCGGCATCTTCCTACACGTCGGTCAGGGGCCTGAAGATGACGTGGTAAATTTCGAAACTGGTAGCCATATAAAATGAATTTGGAAACTAGACGGCTGGAAGGTGTTAAATTTGACATCCTGTTTTAATTTCAAGTTTGAAGTCGGATAACAAGTGACTGAAACGAATATTTTTTCTTGTGATGTAATTACAAATTTACAGGTTCCTAATTTTTGCTCTACTTGTTCCGTGAAAGCTTTATTCTTGCCAAATTTCATAATTCTACTTCAAGGGGAAGAGCGCTTTAGGTTCTAATGAGTATAAAAATATATGATGTAAAAGGCCGTATCTTCTGGTTGCACTAACTTAAAAAGTTAAATTTACTACACTGCCAAGTGACTATAGACCTTAGTGTGTGATATAAATTTCATCTTGATATGTCTGCCTGCTCTTAAGAAAAAGGGGTCTTAGCAGACGTACGAACACTCAGTCACATGAGAAATGCCAAAATTTTTCTTGCCATGTAATTACCAATTTACAGTTTTCAGATTTTTCCTTTGGTTTTTCTGTAGAATCCTCCGTTTTGCCAAATTTTATGATTCCAGGCCAACGGGAAGCATCAATACCTAGATGAGTGTGTTTGGGAATATCAAAAAGTGTAACATAAATGGCCATATTTTTTTATGTATTGATGTAGAAACTTCAGTTTTATACACCGCCAACCGACCATAGACCTCAGTATGTGGGATAAATTTAAACTTGGGAATTGGGAGTTTGTGTAAGGTCTTATGGGACCAAACTGCTGAGGTCATCGGTCCCTAAGTTTATACAGTTCTTAATCTAACTTAAACTAACTTACGCTAAGGACGACACACACACACCCATGCCCGAGGGAGGACTCGAACCTCAAGCGGGGCGTTCATTCGTTCCTGAGAGAAATGGGTGTCAACAGTCGGACGGAAAGACAGTCTAATAACAAACGAAAGAAAACTTTTTTCGTCTGACATAGTTAGAAAATAATAATTTTATGATTTTTCCTTTGGCTTTGCTGTGAAACCTTGCTTCCTGCCAAACTTCATGATTCTAGGTCAACGGGAAGTATCCTGTAGCTATAGATGAATGGTTCAAAAATGGCTCTGAGCACTACGGGACTTAACATCTGAGGTCATCCGTCCCCTAGAAATTAGAACTACTTAAACCTAACTAACCTAAGGACATCACACACATCCATACTCGAGGCAGGATTCGAACCTGCGACCGTAGCGGTCGCGTGGCTCCAGACTGAAGCGCCTAGAACCGCTCGGCCACATTGATGAATCTGTTTGCAAGTATCACAAATGTGATTTAAATGAACGAATGTTTTAGTTGAATTGACTTGGAAGTTTCACGTTTTTACATCGCCAAGGGACCGTGGACCTTCATATGCGACATAAATTTCAAATTGATACGTCTACCCATTCCTGAGAAATATTCTGTTGAACATTCTGACAGACAGACGCAGGCGGACAGACGAACGAACGGACACAAAGCGGTTCTATAAGGACTCCGCTTTTACAGACTGAGGCACGGAAAACTAAAAAAGGAAAAGAAGGGCTATTACTTTGGACAATCTGAACTTACACTTTGACATTATTTCTGCACGTATTCGTCGCTCAAATTCAAACATTTGTCGTAGCGTGGCACCCACTTCTTTATCCCTTCATGAAGTAATGGTGCCACCCGGTGTTGTGACAGCATCATTGAGCACATCGTGGATCTGACTGACCACCCAGGCCTTCATGTTAGGGAAACATGAAAGCCACTTGCGGCAAGTATACATCTACATCCATACTCCGCAAGCCACCTGACAGTGTGTGGCGTTGGGTACCCTGAGTACCTCTATCGGTTCTCCCTTCTAGTCCAGTCTCGTATTGTTCGTGGAAAGAAAGATTGTCGGTATGCCTCTGTGTGGGCTCTAATCTCTCTGATTTTATCCTCATGATCTCTTCGCGAGATATACGTAGGAGGAAGCAATATACTGCATGACTCCTCGGTGAAGGTATGTTCTCGAAACTTCAACAAAAGCCCGTACAGAGCTACTGAGCGTCTCTCTTGCAGAGTCTTCCACTGGAGGTTATCTATCATCTCCGTAACGCTTTCGCGATTACTAAATGATCCTGTAACGAAGCGCGCAGCTCTCCGTTGGATCTTTTCTCTCTCTCTACTATCAACCCTATCTGGTAGGGATCCCACACTGGTGAGTAGTATTCAAGCAGTGGGTGAGCAAGTGTACTGTAACCTACTTCCTTTGTTTTTGGTTTACATTTCCTTAGGATTCTTCCAATGAATCTCAGTCGGGCATCTGATTTACTGACGATTAATTTTATATGATCATTCCATTTTAAATCACTCGTAATGCCTAGTCCCAGATAATTTATGGAATTAACTGCTTCCAGTTGCTGACCTGCTGTATTGTAGCTAAATGATAAAGGATCTTTCGTTCTGTGTATTCGCAGCACATTACACTTGTCTACATCGAGATTCAATTGCCATTCCTTGCACCATGCGTCAATTCGTTGCAGATCCTCCTGCATTTTAGTACTATTTTCCATTGTTACAACCTCTCGATATACTACAGCATCATTCGCAAAAAGCCTCAGTGAACTTCCAATGTTATCCACAAGGTCATTTATATATATTGTGAATAGCCACGGTCCTACGACACTCCCCTGCGGTACGCCTGAAATCACTCTTACTTCAGAAGACTTCTCTCCATTGAGAATGACATGCTGCGTTCTGTTATCTAGGAACTCTTCAATCCAATCACACAATTGGTCTGATAGTCCATATGCTCTTACTTTGTTCATTAAACGACTGTGAGGAACTGTATCAAACGCCTTGCGGAAGTCAAGAAACACGGCATCTACTTGGAAACCCGTGTCTATGGCCCTCTGACTCTTGTGGACGAATAGCACGAGCTGGGTTTCGCACGATCGTCTTTTTCGAAACCCATGCTGATTCCTACAGAGTAGATTTCTAGTCTGCAGAAAAATCATTATACTCGAACATAATACGTGTTCTAAAATTCTACAACTGATCGACGTTAGAGGTATTGGTCAATAGTTCTGCACATGTGTTCGACATCCCTTCTTGAAAACGGGGATGACCTGTGCCTTTTTCCACTCTTTTGGAACTCTACGCTCTTCTGGAGACCTACGGTACACCGCTGCAAGAAGGCGGCAAGTTCCTTCGCGTACTCTGTGTAAAATCGAACTGGTATTCAATCAGGTCCAGTGGCCTTTCCTGTTTTGAGCGATTTTAATTGATTTTCTATTCCTCTGTCATCTATTTCCATATCTACCATTTTGTCATCTGTGCGACAATCTAGAGAAGGAACTACAGTGCGGTCTTTCTCTGTGAAACAGCTATGGAAAAAGACATTTAGTATATCGGCCTTTAGTCTGTCATCCTGTTGTTTCAGTACCATTGTGGTCACGGAGTGTGTGGACATTTTGTTTTGATCCACCCACCGCTTTGATATAAGACCAAAATTTCTTAGGATTTTCTGCCAAGTCAGTACATAGAACTTTACTTTCGAATTTATTGAACACCTCTCGCATAGCCCTCCTCACACTACATTTCGCTTCGTGTAATTTTTGTCCTGGCCTTAGGGAGGATGTTGAAAAATCTCCCAGCCACAAAGTGTTCAGTGGATAAATTCTTATAATATTTCGAAGATTGAGTATGTCTCCGTACTAAATACTTAATTTTCAAAGGGAACGTTAACGTAATCTGAGATCATGAATCGCTCACAAAACAATTTTCCTGAAAACAGAATATTATCTTTTAATGTTTTCTATAGTTTTATACGTCCCCTAGAATTTTTTCTCACTGAATGCCACAAAATAAATTTTCTCAGATATTCATAAGTGTGAAGGTAACAGAAAAACAAAAAAATACAAATTATAGCTTTGCTTGACAGTAGTTTACTCAAACATGGCTCTCAAAAGAAGAAAATCGTCTTACGAAATGTTTACTATTAAATACTACTTTCTACGGAGGTTATTTGTCGTGTGCAAATCTATTAGCATTGGTTTTTGGTCGGTAGGGCCTGCAGCATGAACTACGTCAAAATACGACGTCAATTCCAGCAGCGGCAGTTATTTGCTTGTATCTGGACATTTCTGCACAACAAGCTTCCCTGTTTCGGGTTCGAAAGCCATTTTCAATTGCACCTACAGTTGTTGTGAATACTGAATCTTGTTTACGCCTTACTAATGGTCAAGAACGTATTTTTACACATTTCATTTCTGCTTACGTCTATAATGGCAGTATTAATTCTCTTTGACTTAATGTCGTGCGGCAGTTATTTGTTTGAGAACACTACCTGACACCTGGTGAGTTTTTCCAAGTGCCATGAGAATTTGCCGCTATCAGCTCCTCTTACTTCGTCATCACATAGAAGTGAAAATGAAGGGAAGATACATATGTGGTAGGGTTTCTCCCCATGTGCCTATCCACTACATTTCGAGGTGTTTTACCTACCAACAACAATAATAATAACAATTTTTTTACGATCGATCAGCACTGGAATTAAACTCAATTTGAAGCCACAATCAACAAAAGCGCGAGCAAGGCATACGAAGAAACCGATACCATTCTCTAAAATTAAATGTAGTCATACAAAACTTTGGAGTATGATAATTCAATTCATTGCACTTACGACAGTTGGGTGCTGCTTATTTGGGTAACATTCTAATCTGTCATTCCTTTGCTCTGGAAATATATACTGCCCATACAGGAGAGGATACGCTCTAATATCCTGTTCGTGTTCCGGCGAAGTTGTTATCGTTGTGAATAATGGGTTCTGTTATTCCCTTCCGGCTGCCTTGCAGCTCAGAATTTCCCGTTTGTTCCGTCGAGCTGGGAGTAAAAACCTTCTAGGTGTGGCTGATTAGACCGCGCCGAGAGGTGATAGCGCTGCGGCCGCGGCCGGTACCGGGCCCTTTCCTCGCCAGGATGGAAGGCGGGGGGCGGCCGGCGAGGAAGACGTATGGCCTGTGATGCGCCCTTATCTCTGAGGGCGAGGGTGGGCCATCCATTCTGCGAGACTTTCCTTCTCGCGAGCGCAGCGAGCCTCACAACGTCTAGAAGGAAGCGAGGAAGGAACGAAGGGTGGCCGCCGCGGAAGGCGTCTGCCTCCCTTGCAGCTGCGCAGGCTCAGGGATGCTACCTCCTTATTAGTTGACAACATCATGTCGAAACTTCTTTTCTGAAATTGCGTAAAAGAGCTGTATGATTAAATGATGATGGCGTCCTCTTGGGTAAAATATTCCGGAGGTAAAATAGTCCCCCATTCGGATCTCCGGGCGGGGACTACTCAGGAGGACGTCGTTATCAGGAGAAAGAAAACTGGCGTTCTACGGATCGGAGCGTGGAATGCCAGATCCCTTAATCGAGCAGGTAGGTTAGAAAATTTAAAAAGAGAAATGGATAAGTTTAAGTTAGATATAGTAGGAATTAGTGAAGTTCGCTGGCAGGAGGAACAAGAATTTTGGTCAGGCGAATACAGGGTTATAAATACAAAATCAAATAGGGGTAATGCAGGAGTACGTTTAATAATGAATAAAAAAATAGGAGTACGGGTAAGCTAATACAAACAGCATAGTGAACGCATTATTGTGGCCAAGATAGACACGAAGCCCACGCCTACTACGGTAGTACAAGCCTTTACGCCAACTAGCTCTGCAGATGATGAAAAAATTTATGAAATGTATGATGAGATAAAATAAATTATTGAGGTAGAGAAGGGAGACGAAAATTTAGTAGTTATTGGGGACTGGGATTCGATAGTAGGAAAACGAAGAGAAGGAAACGTAGTAGGTGAATATGGATTGGGACTAAGTTATGAAATAGGAAGCCGCCTGGTAGAATTATGCACAGGGCACAACCTAATCATATCCAACGGTCCAAGAATCATGAAATAAGGTTGTGTACATGGAAGAACCCTGGAGATACAGATGTGAAAATTACCGAACTATCAGTTTAATAAGTCACTGCTGCAAAATACTAACGCAAATTCTTTACAGACGAATGGAAAAACTGGTAGAAGCCGACCTCGGGGGAGATCAGTTTGGATTGCGTAGAATTGTTGGAACACGTGAGGCAATACTGACCCTACGACTTGTCTTAGAAGAAAGATTAAGGAAAGGCAAACCTACGTTCCAGCATTTGTAGGCTTAGAGAAAGCTTTTGACAGTGCTGACTGGAATACTCTCTTTCAAATTCTGAGGGTGGCAGGGGTAAAATGGTGGGAGCGAAAGGTTATTTACAATTTGTACAGAAAGCAGATGGCAGTTATAAGAGTCGAGGGACATGAAAGGAAAGCAGTGGTTGGGAAGGGAGTGAGACAGTGTTGTAGCCTGTTCCCGATGCGACTGAATCTGTATATTGAGCTAGCAGTAATGAAAACAAAAGAAAAGTTCGGAGTAGTTATTAAAATCCACGGAGAAGAAATAAAAACTTTGAGGTTCGCCGATGACGTTGTAATTCTGTCAGAGACAGCAAAGGACTTGGAAGAGCAGTTGAACGGAATGGACAGTGTCTTGAAACGAGGGTATAAGATGAACATCAACAAAAGCAAAACGAGGATGATGGAATGTAGTCGAATTAAGTCGGGTGATGCTGAGGGAATTAGTTTAGGAAATGAGACACTTAAAATAGTAAAGTAGTTTTGCTGTTTGGGAGAAAAATAACTCATCATGATCGAAGTGGAGAGGATATAAAATGTAGACTGACAAATGCAAGGAAAGCGTTTCTGAAGAAGAGAAATTTGTTAACATCGATTATATATTTGTGACGAAGTCGTTTCTGAAAGTATTTGTATGGAGTGTAGCCATGTATGGAAGTGAAACGTGGACGATAAATAGTTCGGGCAAGAAGAGAATAGAAGCTTTCGAAATGTGGTGCTACAGAAGAATGCTGAGGATTAGATGGGTAGATCACATAACTAATGAGGAGGTATTGAATAGAATTGGGGAGAAGAGGAGTTTGTGGCACAACTTGACTCGAAGAAGGGATCGGTTGGTAGGACATGTTCTGAGGCATCAAGGAATCACCAATTTAGTACTGGAGGGCTGTGTGGGGAGTAAAAATCGTAGATGGAGACCAAGGGATGAATACACTAAGCAGATTCAGAAGGATGTAGACTGCCGTAGGTACTGGGAGATGGAGAAGCTTGCATAGGATAGAGTAGCATGGAGAGCTGCATCAAACCAGTCTCAGGACTGAAGACCACCACACACACACACACACACACACACACACACACACAGTTGAAGTGTAATAGTGTGCCCTATTTAAACTTGCTGTAAGGGACAGTCAAATGAAAGCAGAACATCCACCACAACGGGACCATGGAATGGGTCCATTCAAAAGTAATCACCATTCGAACTGAGACATTTATCCCACACTGGAAGATGAGGCGATAAATTCCTGCTTCACAGAACGCGGTCAGCTGTCGACGGATCCACAACCGCACCAACACTTGCACTTCCTCGTCCAACTGAAACCGACGTCCATGAATGTCCCTGAAAATCACAGGGTTAAAGATCCAGACTGACAGAGGATGCTGCAGTGTTTCCCAGCCAAATCACTGAGGCCTAGTTTTCGTCCTATTGGCAGTGTGGGGACGAGTAATATCGGGCAACAGGATGGTTTCACTGGGCGTTTTGGGGCTTCGCAGTTCCTGCAAAGTGTCTTCACAGCGCTACGTATTTTTGTGGTTCTATGCTTGGAGAATTCTACGAACGGGAGGCCCCTGCAGTCGAAGAAGAGGTCATCATGAACTTACCGGAACTTGTGTGAACAGCATAGGGATGTTTCCACTGTTGGAATTGCCGTTTGCCCTCGGGTAGTCGGAATGCTGGCGGACGGATTAATGCCGACCCCACACTGCCAACCGGGTGAAGGCTACTGCTACCCCGAAATTCACACTCCCACACTTGTTAGTTACAGGTTCCGTAGATCATTTGACTGACTTTTGCTATCGAAATGATGTGGAATGAGTCGACTTGCAGGATACGCATACATAATAACTGCAGTGGACGGCTATGTGCTGACCATTTCCAAGTTCCTAAATAGCACAGTGCTTTTGTTGCGTATTGAACCCTTATGAGCCACTACTGCTAAGAATAACGAGCAACAGAGGCGTTTATCCTTCTAGTGATGTCTCTCTATCGTTCTACTGCCGAATTACATGTGGGAAAGTGAAAACCTGGATCTTGCAGTGCGAGCTTCGATTTCTCCTACGTTACTGCGATGGTGATTTCTTCCTAAGTAGGCGGGAATCAACAAAATATTTTGGCATTTAGAAGAGAGAGTTGATGATTCTAAGTTTGTGACAGATCTCGCCACGACGAGGAACGCCTCTGTTTTAATGATTGACGCCGTAGCTCGCGTATCATATCTGTGACACTCTCCTTTATTTCGCGATAATACAAAACGAGCTCTTTGAAGGTTTTCGATGTGCTACGTCAGTCCCATGTGGTTAGGATCCCACATTGCGGCAGCAGTACTCTAGAAGAAGACCGACAAGCATAGTGTGGGCAGTCTCTTTAGCGGATTTGTTGTAGAGTCTAAGTGTTCTAGGCAAGAAAAGGCAGTCTTTGGTTCGACTTCCCCACATTTTGCTTGTGATGAGGTCAGTTTAAGTTGTCTGTACTTGTAATGCCAAGGTATCTACGCTGCTGGAAAGAAATCAGTGCACCTAAAAAGAGGACGTCAATTTTGACCCGATAATTCCCTATGCCATCTGGGGGGGAGATGTACTGATAATGGTTTCAACGTAGCCCGCAACAGACGCCGTAATGACGTATGTACCAGCGCGTTATCTGTGTCTATCCTTATAATAGGAAATGCTCACAGCCAGAAGGCTCAGTGTGGTGCAGTCGTGTGAAGCAAGCAGACGACCACGTCACGGCGACGAGCTCGTGCTTCCTACAACCAACTGAGCGAATTTGAAGAGGGTAAAATTGTGGCCGTCCGAGAGGTGGGATGGTACTTTCGGAGAATGGCCACACAAGTTTGACGTGTTGCGTCAGTTGTGCAGTTATGATGGTAGCAGTGGTTACGTGAACATTCTCACTCCCAAGGACGAGGATCTGGACGTATATGCAGCAAAGATTCCCACCAGGATCTTTTTTTAGGTTAGTGTTGTTTTAACGTCCCGTCGACAACGAGGTCATTAGAGACGGAGCGCAAGCTCGGGTTAGTGAACGATGGGGAAGGAAATCGGCCATGCCCTTTCAAAGGAACCATCCCGGCATTTGCCTGAAACGATTTAGGGAAATCACGGAAAACCTAAATCAGGATGGCTGGAGACGGGATTGAACCGTCGTCCTCCCGAATGCGAGTCCAGTGTGCTAACCACTGCGCCACCTCGCTCGGTCCCCCCCCCCCCCCCCACCAGGATCGTCGTATTGCAGGGGCAGCAGTATCAAATCGTACTGCTACCACGGCAGAGACAATAGGGTTTATGAGCCCAGACGTGCCAACAGGAACTACTGCAAATCAATTATCAGAGTCCGTGCAGACTAACGTGGCCAGTACACGTACAGTCGGCAGGGCGCGCATGGGGAGAGCGTAAGGGGTGTGGTGGTGTGGTGGGGGCTATGGTCAGGGGTTGTAGGGGAAATGCCGAGCTCTGCAGGGGAAGTGCCACTCTTAACTGAAGGCTACACTCACATTTTTGTAGGCATTTAGTCAAGCCCACACTTGCACAGTGACTGTTCGAAAAGATCTGTCTGTTTTGGTTAGCATCTAAAAATAATTCCACTGAAAATGAAATAAAAGCAGTGATTTATTCTCGTCTGGCTTGCTGACAATTAGTAACTTTCAGAGAACCGTTATGAGTGGTGAAGTTTGAGTGAAACTTACACATTTTTCTTGCTGTCATTTTAAAATCTGCTTCTTTTGCCAAAGCACAGCGGATTTTCCACAGCTTCGCCTCACTAACATGTTGTGCAGACGCATTTGCGAAAGAAACCTGAAACAGTGGTTTCTTGAGTGAGGAACTCAGAAAAGTAAGGTCATTAGCTTATGAAAAAGCACATCCTCAGTACAGAAATAAACGTGTAATATTCTTCCAAAACTCATAGCATTTCTCGTTTCAATATCTATTGACAGTCCTTAAAAAATTACATTGTTTCATCGAAAATGTCTGCACTTATTGTAATAAAACGGTAGATGAAGAAGTTTTACATAGTAGTTATATGACAAAATACTCTCCTCTTTGCGTACTACCATTTTCCAAAGACTCATTTTGATACTCAATCCGTTTATGAAATATGAGGATGCTGTGGATGTTTCACTCTGATTTTACCGCTGGCGCTTGCGATCGCAAATGAGTTTCCCACATCAGATAAATTTTCTCGGGTTTGCTGGCACCGCCCATGCACATTCCCAATCTGTGCAAAGTCCAGTCTAGCCACTTTCATGAATGATGATGGAATGATGAGAACAACACAAACACGCAGTCCCCGGGCAGAGAAAATCCCCAACCCGGCCGGGAATCGAACCCGGGACCCCGTCATCCAGAAGTAGCAACGCTAGCCACTAGACCACGAGCTGCGGACATAACCGCACTAGAGACACTATTTGACAATTGTTCGCAGCATTTTTCGAACGTTAGACCATGGGATATTCTGCTGTCGTGACATAGCTCGTACACTGCTTGAAGCCCGCACACTGCATACCGCCATGGCGACAGTAACTTTTTCAGCAATATGTGGCGCAATTGGCCGTCGACCTCTCCCAGCAGCAATTCCCAAATCGCCAGTTCATTCGGATTTCCTAATTGCGTTTTTCAAACCCGGTGCGGAAAGAGGACCGCTCCGTACTCCTTTGATGCGTCGATACTGGCGGAGAGCAGCAGAGCTATTGCTGTTGTTTCGATAAAAGAGCTTTACGAGTAAAGCCCTGCTCATCTTGTCCAGACCCATGTTGACTGTCTGCAAATTTAATGGACACTTATGCTTGTGTTTCAACACTACGTCGCCTGTCCCTAACGGAAACTCATGACACTATCACTAGTAACAACGCAAATCCTGCAGCTCACAGTCTGAACGTGATATCCATGAAGTTGAGTACCCGTACGGTATGTAGTTTTCCGTCTACACCTGCTCAGTTAGCGAAAGCTTAATTGTAACCTCCCTGTGTTAGTTTAGATAAACAGCAGTCGACTACGACATTGCGGAGGCATTGTTCGCGTTATTATACTCCAGAAGGGCGACCGCCGGCAGCTCGGCACGTCTGGATTTTGGGGGCCAGTGTCAAGATAATATCGGGCTGTACATAATGGCACAGGTTAGCTGACGACACAGGGGCTAATAGAGGCCGACGTTAACCCGCGCTACATTACGCTGCCCTTGGGGCGATCCATCTCTTGTCACTTTAACTACTCTAGTCCGGTCTTCATCTACATCTACGTCTACATACATACTCAGCAATCCACCACACGGTGCGTGGCGGAGGGTACCTCGTACCACAACTAGTATCTTCTCTCCCTGTTCCACTCCCAAACAGAACGAGGGAAAAATGACTGCCTATAAGCCTCTGTACGAGCCCTAATATCTCTTATCTTTGTGATCTTTCCGTGAAATGTAAGTTGGCGGCAGTAAAATTGTACTGCAGTCAGCCTCAAATGCTGGTTCTCTAAATTTCCTCATTAGCGATTCACGAAAAGAACGCCTCCTTTCCTCTAGAGACTCCCATCCGAGTTCCTGAAGCATTTCCGTAACACTCGCGTGATGATCAAATCTACCAGTAACAAATCTAGCAGCCCGCCTCTGAATTGCTTCTATGTCCTCCCTCAATCCGACCTGATAGGGATCCCAAACCCTTGAGCAGTACTGAAGAATAGGTCGTATTAGCTTTTTATAAGCGGTCTCCTTCACAGATGAACCAAATCTTCCCAAAATTCTACCAATGAACCGAAGACGACTATCCACCTTTCCCACAACTGCCATTACATGCTTGTCCCACTTCATATCGCTCTGAAATATTACGCCCAAATATTTAATCGAGGTGACTGTGTCAAACGCTGCACTACTAATGGAGTATTCAAACATTACGGGATTCTTTTTCCTATTCATCTGCATTAATTTACATTGATCTATATTTAGAGTTGGCTGCCATTCTTTACACCAATCACAAATCCTTTCCAAGTCATCTTGTATCCTCCTACAGTTACTCAACGACGACACCTTCCCTTACACCACAGCATCATCAGCAAACAGCCGCACGTTACTATCCACCCTATCCAAAAGATCATTTATGTAGATAGAAAAAAACAGCGGACCTACTACACTTCACTGCGGCACTCCAGATGACACCCTCACCTTCGATGAACACTCATTATCTTGGAGATGCATTTCCGTTTCCATTTCTTCTCTACCATTCCAATTTTTGTATCCCGCCTGGAAGGCGGCGCGTGGGTCTGCTCCTGAAAACTGAAAGGTTGGCCGAATGAAGGAAGCGAGTAGAAGCAGGTGAGGTAATACACGTCGGTACTGGAAGTAAGTAAAAGTGGTTTACTGGTGCATGATTATATACAGAGGCATACATAACTTTGTACGTAGGTTCGAAGCCTTAGACCCGTCGTAAGTAGTGCAAAGCCTCTATATGAAGCTAAGTGTCCCGGCCGTCTGCTCTTGATGAAATGGGGTGAATCTGGAGCGGAGCTCGTAGATCTGGACAGCGCCGGCTAGAGGGCGCTGTCGCAGTGGCAACCTAAGAACTTGCACCTACGCCATAGCATCGTAGCTATCGATACCACACGAATATAACCGTGAAATTCCGGGAAGTACGCTATCTGATCAAAAGTATGACGATACCTGTTACGGGACATTGATATGTCGCGTGCCCACTCTTCAACTATATGACGACTCGAAAAATCTGTTGGGAATACTTTCAGCGAGGTGTCTAAATGTCTGTGGAATAATGGCAGCATATTCATTCTCAAGAGCTGGAACCAGCGAAG
This sequence comes from Schistocerca piceifrons, assembly GCF_021461385.2. Taxonomy (NCBI): domain Eukaryota; kingdom Metazoa; phylum Arthropoda; class Insecta; order Orthoptera; family Acrididae; genus Schistocerca; species Schistocerca piceifrons. The sequence goes on from NC_060144.1 coordinate 509,456,299, forward strand.
GTATGGATGTCGGTCGAAGCTGACCCACTAACTCATCGCAGTTGTGTTCCATTGGGTTCAGGTAGGAACTCTGGGTAGGCTAGCGCATTTCACGAATGCTATTGTCTACAAAACAATGCTCTACAGGAGCTTCTTTGTGACAGGGCGCATTGTCATGCTGATGCCAACAACCATCGTGTCCTCACTATTCCTCTACTGTACGCAGTACACAGTGCTATAAAATGTGTTCAAAGCGTTTTTCTAAGTGCCATAACGGGACCATGCTATAACAACGAATAGCAGCCGCATGCTGTAACACTACATCCTTCGTACTTCATTGTTGGCAGTACACATGATGGTACGTAACGTTCTCCGGGCATTTACCAAACCAAAGCGTTCCGTCGAATGTCCACAGGGTATAATGTGGCTGATCAGTCAAAATCAGTCGTATGTAGTCATCCACTTTCCAGTGGTCAAGCGTCAAGCGTCGGTTAACATAGACTACGTAAATGTGTGGCTGCTCAGCCATTGTACCGCATTATTTTTAACTCCATGCACACAGTAACTGTGCTAGGTGGTTTGATGTTAGCACTATTCAACTCGTCTACACCTACATTTTCATCATATTCCGTAAGCCACTTAATGGTGTGTGGCGGAGGGTACTTTTGGTTCCACTAAATTATCCCTCCAACCCTGTTCACACTAACTGTGCTAGCTGGTTTGCTGTTAGCACTTTTCAACTCATCTACACCTACATTTTCATCATACTCCGTAAGCTACTTAATGGTGTGTGGCGAAGGGTACTTTTGATTCCTCTAAATGATCCCTCCTACCGTGTTCCACCTGCGAATGGCGCGCGGGAAGAATGACTGTCGGTAGGTATCTGCATTGGCTCTAATTTTTGGAATTTTCTCCCGATGGTGGCTTTTTTCTCCTATGTGTTCAAATGGTTCAAATAGCTCTGAGCACTATGGGACTTAACATCTGTGGTCATCAGTCCCCTAGAACTTAAAACTACTTAAACCTAACTAACCTAAGGACATCACACACATCCATGCCCGAGGCAGGATTCGAACCTGCGACCGTAGCGGTCACGCGGTTCCAGGCTGAAGTGCCTAGAACCGCTCAGCCACAAGGACCGGCCTGTTGTCTATAGCGCTGTGTATTTCATGGAGGAGCAGGGCGAGATTTTATAAGTTTCACAGGATCCCTGCTTGCGGAATCCATGTCGATTTTCATAGAGGAGATTTTCGTTCTCCAGACACTCATAATTCTTGAACACAACACATGTTGCACAATTCTACAACAGACTGGCGTCAACGATGTATGCCTATAATTATGTGCATGTGTCCTATGACCCTTCTTGAAAATGGGAATTGCCTGCGCTTTCCTTTTCCAGTCGCTGGGTACCTTTCGTTGCTCCAGCTATCTACGATAAATTGCCCCTGGAAGTGGAGCAAAATTATTTCGCATAATCTTTGTAGAATCTAGTAGGTATCCTATCTAGTTCTGATGCCTTTCCAGTCTTAAGCGATTGTAGTTGCTCTCTATGCACGAGTGGCTCCTTCCGCTGATTTCGTGCAGTTTTCTACGACCACCCAACTAAATGCTCGGCGTTCCCTTCTATCAGTACATGAAGTATGCGTGGTCTTTGTTCAGCTGTGATTCTTCCTTACTTCACAATCACATCACCAGCTGTCCACTTTGACAGCTTTAGAAGGGCTGAAATGTTCCTTATGCATAGTCAGGTGACATCCAATGACTAGGCCATCTTCGAACTGACTGAGCTCTCCTCACCGACTCATGCTGCCGTTATTGCTTCTCTACTGACAACATAATACCTCCTTCATCTGTGGAACTCGAATTTACAAAAGATGTCAGAATGAACGACTAATTTTTTGTGGACGAGGGAGCACAGATGTATAAGGAGCAGTCTACATTAGATACAGTACGACGCAAAAGGGAAGCACTGTAATTGTAAAGGACGCTGTCTTATTTACACAAATCTTGGATTCATACATACTACGCCGGTGATAAATGCTGCAAAGTGACTGCGTACGACGAGTATTGTCAACCGACAGTGCCAGGCAATGTTTCGTTGTTGTCAGTGCACAGTTTCGCTTCTTCTTCACTTCCCGGGTGAATCTATAACAAGAAAGCGTTGGACTATCGTTTAGAAATGTACAGAAAAATATTAAAAATACGTAGAGAGAAGGAAATTCAAACGTTTGGCATTAGTTAATGATGATAGATCTTCTCCCCTTACGAACATTTTACAAGAAAGTGCTGCTCTTCTTGTGCCGCCATACCATGCAGATCTAAATTGTATGGAACTAATCTCGAATCTTGCAAAGAGTAAGACCCATACAAGTAATACGTCAAATATATAATTCGTTAATCCAAAAAAATAACTGCTGATGCTATTGCTGCAGATCTTCGAAACCAATTGCAAACTGATTTAGACAAGATATCTATATGGCACGAAAAGTGTCTCTGAGCAAGGAGACGTGTGAAGTCGTCTACATGACTAGTAAAACGAATCGGCTAAATTTCTGTTGTACGATAAATCTCACCAATCTAAAGGCTGTGAATTCAACTAATTACTTAGGGATTACGATTACGTATAACTTAAATTGCAACGATCACATAGACAATGCTACCGAGCGAGGTGGGGCAGCGGTTAGCACAGTGGGCTCGCATTGGGGAGGACGACGGTTTAAACCCGCGTCCGGCCATCCTGATTCAGGTTTTCCGAGATTTGCCTGAAGAGATTTATGTAAATCTCGGAAAACCTGAATCAGGATGGCCGGACGCGGGTTTAAACCGTCGTCCTCCCCAATGCGAGCCCACTGTGCTAACCGCTGCCCCACCTCGCTCGGTAGCATTGTCTATGTAATCGTTGCAATTTAAGTTATACGTAATCGTAATCCCTAAGTAATTAGTTGAATTCACAGCCTTTAGATTGGTGAGATTTATCGTACAACAGAAATTTAGCCGATTCGTTTTACTAGTCATGTAGACGACTTCACACGTCTCCTTACTCCGAGACACTTTTCGTGCCATATAAATATCTTGTCTAAATCAGTTTGCAATTGGTTTCGATCATCTGATGCGTTTACAAGACAGTAAATGACAGAATCATCTGGAAACAGTCTAAAACGGCTGCTCGGATTGTCTCCTAAATCGTTTATGTTGAGCAGAAATAGAAGAGGACCTGTAACAGTTCCTTGGGGAACGCCACATATTACTTCTGTTTTACTCGATGGCTTCCCGCCAGTTACTACGAAGTGTGACCTTCCTGACAGGAAGTCAAGTCACCCAATTGAAACGATACTCCATAGGCACGCAATTTGATAAGAAGTTACTTGTGAGGTACGGTGCCAATAGCCTCCCAGAAATCTAAAAATATGGAGTCAGTTTATCCCCAGTCGATAGCAAGAAGTAATGAGTGTCGATAGCATTCTTTACTCCGTGCAAATAAAAAGCCAGTTGTTTTTCAGATGAACGATCTTTTCTGAATCCGTGCTGACTATTCGTTACTAAACCTTTTCTTCGACGTAATTGATAATCTTGTGAATCAACGTTAGTGATATTGGTTAATAATTCAGTGGTCTACTTCTGTTTCCTTTCTTGGGTTTTGGTGTGACCCATGCAACTTTACAGTCTTTAGGTACGGATCTGTCGATGAGCGAAAGGTTATATATGCTTGCTAAGTGTGGACAGATTTTAGCAGCATACTCTGAAAGGACCCTAACTGGTATACAATCTGAACTGGAGGCATTGCCTTTATTAAGTGACTTACGCTACTTCGCTACACCGTGGGTGTCTATGTGTAAGTTCCTCGTGTTGGCAGTTGTTCTTGATTCGAATTCTCGGATATTTGCTTCGTTTTCTCTCATGAAGAAATTTAGGAAAACCGTGTTTAGTAATTCTGCTTTTGTAGCACTGTCATCAATGAGGTTACCACGGCTCTCGGAAAGTGAAGGTATTGATTAAGTCTTTTCGCTGGTGTAATTTACATATGACCAGAATCTCTTTGGGGTTTTTGCCAAATAAGATATTTTTTTGTAATTTTAGTACGAATGAAGCTCTGATATACTTAAGTTTGTTTGCTAATCACTGCCCCAAATGTTTAAACTGTATCGTAGTATAAAATCTCACGGGGCGAGTGTTTTCGCTGTGCCTGTCAGTCGTGCCCATTTGGACGTGTCGTTCGTATATGTGCATCGGAGTGTAGAAATTTCTGTGCGCGGAGATTGGGTCCGCGGTTAGATATTTCCTCAAAACTCCCGGATAAAATCGTAAGTGTTTCAATCACTTTAATACAGTGTCTCCGCAGAGTAATACTATGGATACAGGATGGATAATTGACAAATTTGGACTGGTTGCAGCCGTTGTGTGCCCATTGGGCCAGCTATGTAATCGCTTTGCAGCATTTTTTCTTTCCCCATCCGACACTGCTGTAGCTTCCGCAATCGCAAGCTTTGTGGATTTATTTCGACCCGAACTTTCCTCTGGCATGCGTTTTCTATTGTTTTCAACATATTTACGTATCATATGAGATCACATGTTTCATTATATTGTTATCTTGAATGCAATACCGATTTTCACTTATATTCTGGAAAATGATTTTATTGTCTCGCCTTGGATCCTACTAGTTCTCCGCAATCTCTTCACAGTGACACCGTAATCAATGTCCTAGGTAAACGCGTTTCCGCTACATCATTTTATAGCTTTACACAAAGCTAATTCGTAACACTCACGCCCATGCATTTTTATTAGAACGATGGCGTCACAGGCAGAACATACACTACGCGATATAGACGTTACAGACGTGATTTATCCGTTGTGGGCTCTACCTCTGTTGTATTATTACTAGTCTCGTAGTTATTAGATTCATATCTGACGGTATTTTGTCGCACAAGAAAGTTTGACCGACTAATGAATAGACGTTCTCACCTCGAAAAAATGCACAGTGGTAATTTCACACGTAGCGGCAGAGGCGGGTGGTGAGGACGCAGTTTCGGCGGTTGTGCCATGGGCGCAGGATCACCTCGGTCGGCTGTGCAATGAGCACAGTATTCATGAATGAAGAAGTGCTGATAAAACTACCAGAAATGAAGAACTGCTACTTACAAGTAAGTGCAAGAAGCAACGATGGAAAGCCACGACGACTTGACATCCAAATTTGCGCAGTACTGTATCATCTTAATAGGTTTTGCGCAGGTACTACTCACAGATGTGTGCAAGGCTACCCACAGCGCTACCTTGTGAACACTATACCACTGTACCTGAGGTAGTGGCCAGCTCTTCATTACACAGGGCACCGCAGGTTATTCCGACAACCGTGGCTCTGTTAGGGGGGCGGGGGTAGTGGAAGAAGGGGGTAGGGGGAAGCGGCCGAGATCGTAAAGGGAACTCGCAACCCCACCAGCAGCTCAGTTACTGCTCCTCGGAGTGTCTTGGCCGGGGCACGTACCTCACTTCTGCGCCAGAGTCTCCCAAGTTCCTGTCTGGCAGCCAACTTCATTCGTCGAGTAATTTACTGGGCTGCCGCTCCTTCCCGCCCATCAACTCCAGCAACTGACCGACGTTCCTGAGACCGAAGCTGGGTAGCACTGTTTCATACAGACAGCTCTGCCTCTCGCTGCTAACTGCTGTTGCAAGTAGTACCGGGTGCTTGCAATTAAAGCGCGTCTACTCCAGTGTGGGCTGTAGTTATCGTATGGTAGCGAAACTTGGTAGATATTGTAATGCGTTAAAGCGAAACCGATTGATGCTGAAAAAAAAGGAAATAGTTCTAAATTTGGCCAGCAGGCGCATTCTGGGGCTGTGAATGCAAAGAAGACCTATAGAAATGTTTCCATTTGTAATGAATTAGATACGGGACGTGAGCAGAAAACTTCAAACAAGTGACAAAGTTATAGGCCCTAATGTTGATTTTGTTATTAACCGCCGTTTACACAGTCTGTTCAATATGAGTGCCGGAGACGTAGACGAGATGTTGCATCCGTAAAGCGACGTGATCAACAAATGTAAACTAATGCACATGAATAGGAAAAAGAATCCTGTAATGTTTGAATACTCCATTAGTAGTGTAGCGCTTGACACAGTCACGTCGATTAGATATTTGGGCGAAACATTTCAGAGCGATATGAAGTGGGACAAGCATGTAATGGCAGTTGTGGGGAAGGCGGATAGTCGTCTTCGGTTCATTGGTAGAATTTTGGGAAGATGTGGCTCATTTGTAAAGGAGACCGCTTATGAAACACTAATACGACCTATTCTTGAGTACTGCTCGAGCGTTTGGGATCCTATCAGGTCGGATTGAGGGAGGACATAGAAGCAATTCAGAGGCGGGCTGCTAGATTTGTTACTGGTAGGTTTGATCATCATCATGCGAGTGTTACGGAAATGCTTCAGGAACTCGGGTGGGAGTCTCTAGAGGAAAGGAGGCGTTCTTTCCGTGAATCGCTAATGAGGAAATTTAGAGAACCAGCATTTGAGGCTGACTGCAGTACAATTTTACTGCCGCCAACTTACATTTCGCGGAAGACCACAAAGATAAGATAAGAGAGATTAGGGCTTGTACAGAGGCATATATGCAGTCATTTTTCCCTCGTTCTGTTTGGGAGTGGAACAGGGAGAGAAGATGCTAGTCGTGGTACGAGGTACCCTCCACCACGCACCGTATGGTGGATTGCGAAGTATGTATGTAACTGTAGCTGTAGAACAGTTGCTCGCGGTAGCTCCGGTGGACTCTGAACAACGTGTTCCTGTATACTGCCCTTCAGATCAGGTAGGACCGAATGTGTCCCTGGTAAACGCATTTTTTTAGACATCCTCAGAGCCAAAAGTCGCATGGATTCAGATCAAGTGGCCTTTCAGGCCATGCATCTCGAAAACCTCCGGAGATAACACGGTCGTGGAAGGTTACATTACACAGATCTTTCAATGGGCGAGCAACCCAATGCATTGCCCCATCTTGCACGAGAACAGTGTAGCATTTCCCTGGAAATGCTACATTTAAATACACTACTGGCCATTAAAATTTCTACAAGACGAAGATGACGTACTACAGACGCGAAATTTATCCGACAGGAAGAAGATGCTGTGATATTCAAATGATTAGCTTTTCACAGCATTCACACAAGGTTGGCGCCGGTGGCGACACCTACAACGTGCTGACATGAGGAAAGTTTCCAACCGATTTCTCATACACAAACAGCAGTTGACCGGCGTTGACTGGTGAAACGTTGTTGTGATGCACCGTGTAAGGCGGCGAAATGCGTACCATCACGTTTCCGGCTTTGATAAAGGTCGGATCGTAGCGTATCGCGATTGCGGTTTATCGTATCGTCACATAGCTGCTCGCGTTTGTCGAGATCCAATGACTGTTAGCAGAATATGGAATCGGTGGGTTCAGGAGGGTAATACGGAACGCCGTGCAGGATCCCAACGGCCTCGTATCACTAGCAGTCGAAATGACAGGCATCTTATCCGCATGGCTGTAAAGGATCGTGCAGCCACGTCTCGATCCCTGAGTCAACAGATGGGGACGTTTGCACGAACAGTTCGACGACGTTTGCAGCAGCATGGACTATCAGCTCGGAGACCATGGCTGCGGTAACCCTTGACGCTGCATCACAGACAGGAGCGCCTGCGATGGTGTACTCAACGACAAACCTGGGTGCACGAATGGCAAAACGTCATTTTTTTGGATGAATCCAGGTTCTGTTTACAGCATCATGATGGTCGCATCCGTGTTTGGCGACATCGCGGTGAACGCACATTGGAAGCGTGTATTCGTCATCGCCATACTCACGTATCACACGTCTCGGTCACCTCTTGTTCGCATTGACGGCACTTTGAACAGTGGAATTTACTTTTCAGATGTGTTACAACCCGTGGCTCTACCCTTCATTCGATCACTGCTTAACCCTACATTTCAGCAGGATAACGCACAACCGCATGTTGCAGGTCCTGTACGGGCCTTTCTGGATACAGAAAATGTTCGACTGCTGCCATGGCCAGCACATTCTCCAGATCTCTCACCAACTGAAAACGTCTGGTCAATGGTGGCCGAGCAATTGGCTCGTCACAATACGCCAGTCACTACTCTTGATGAACTGTGGTATCGTGTTGAAGCTGCATGGGCAGGTGTACCTGTACACGCCATTCAAGCCGCTATTCAAGCTCTGTTTGACTCAATGCCCAGGCGTATCAATGCTGTTAGTACGGCCAGAGATGGTTGTTCTGGGTACTGATTTCTCATTATCTATGCACCCAAATTGCGTGAAAATGTAATCACATGTCAGTTCTAGTATAAGATATTTGTCCAATGAATACCCGTTTATCATCTGCATTTCTTCTTGGTGTAACAATTTCAATGGGCAGTAGTGTAGTTACGCACATTAATTCCAAAGTGTGGCTGTGCACCGTCAAAACCATACTTATCGCCGAACACCAGGTGGAACTTTTTCTAATGCGTCAGACAAAATATTGTCAAGACACGTGTGATATAGGGACGCAAAGTCCAGAAGTAGGTGAGGTCGCAAAAGCATTCTTCCTGCGATTCTGTCCCACACGTTTATGCCAAAGCGTGCCTAAAAGCCACGGGTGACATGTGGATTGTGTTCCCACCAATAATTGGTGTTGCGGACGTTGAAAATACCTTCACGAGTAATGTTAGATTCGTCAGTCCATATCACGTTCGTTATAAAATGTTCTTTATCTTCCATTTCGTGCAAAAGCTATTCACAGTACTGTACCCGTCGACTGTAGTCTTCTGGCCGCTGGTGTTGAGTCCATGTGTAATGATATGGAAGTAGTTCTTCATCTTGCAATACTTCAGCAATAAGTCGATCAGTCTTTGAGATATCTGCAACTGCCTTGCAATATCACGAGCGGTTCACGACACGAAGTGCTTCACGAGGCGATTGGTGAACGGTTCAAGAATTGCGTCCCCTGTTTGTAGAGTACGTCTACTCCTAAGATGACCCCTTTCCGTTACTTGTGGACAAAGACGGCCGGTTTCGCGAAGGCTTTGCTCCGGGCAGGGAGCAGGGGTAGCAGCAGCAGCAGCAGCATGATTATCGGAAGAACGCAGCGTCAGAAGCATAGTGACTTATTCATCATTTATGTACGCTATCGGGAAGCAGCCCTATATGGACCTGGCAGTACCAGTTATCGGTGTACATTGTACATTTAGTGAGACATATGCATGCAGTTCAATGGAGCACACTGTCATGTGATGGGTTATTGCCATGTGACTAAATGACGTCCTGTTTACGAACGACAAGACTAGGTAACGGACCTCTAAATAAAAGTAAAAAAGGAACCTAACGAGGGTTCGAACCATAGCTCCGTAGTGGCTGTGGGTTTGAAGTTCCAACAGTTTACTCACGTCAGGGAGGCTATGACGGCTGTTGCGGAGCGCGGTGTGATAATGTACCTCTGTACATTCCAATGCGCTGCACTATGTGACAGTCGCGAGATCCTCGTTTTCATACGTGTGTTTTCAAAATGCACCCGATCTAATTTTGCTAGATAGGCCTAAACTTTTGTTTTCGATCTGGATGATGAATGGCAATCTGACCTCCAAGTGTGGCATTTTTTTCTTCACTCTTTATATTATGAAGAGTAGGGGAGTACTCCAGAAATTACATTTACATCAGTCGTTTTGGTTCCATTAAGTATAACGTATTGTGTTATACCTGCAAGGAAGACCTGATTCGAGTGACAAATCTATTCCGTTACTCACTATGCTCGTATTTTGTTCACTTAATGACGCTACGGAAGAAATCACATCATAATGCGTGAACATAAAATATGTTCCACTATTCTACAACAGATTGACACCTGTGATACATGCCTATAATTATGATATTGTATCTGACGTCGCTTTCTGCGTACGGAAACCTCCTGCGCTGTTTTCCGTGCGCTGTGCAATCTTTATAAACATAATTTGTGAGTTTCTTCTGGAAGCTGGAAATATCCACGGCGTTTGGGAGCTGTTTCACTGCTACTAGCTGCCACTCGTTGCGTGGGCTGCGAGCAGAATGGCAAATGAGTTTGTATTTTTGCGAGTCTTGGGAGCTGTTCGGTATTCGGTGCTCTGCCCGGGCAAAACGCCTGTAGGCTCTGTCGGTGTCGGGTTGGCTTTGGGTTTGGGTTGGGGTTGGGGCGTCTTGGATTAGTATGCGCTGGCGGCAGCCGCTATCTCCGCCGTGACGGCAAGAGCGGCGCAAGAGCCGGCCGAGATAAGCCTTATTTAATATCGGCGCGCGCAGAGCACTCTAGGCAGGCAGCCCCCTCCAACACACGCCACCAGAGGCGGGATCTTCTGCCGCAGGCAACTTCCGCCCTGTCATCCGGCGCTACGCTGCTATCCTCGATCACATCTGCCTAAACTGCTCACGACATCCATGCTTTGTGTTTTCCTGATCGGAAACCTCTTTCTCAACATTCTTAGAAGCATAGCACCTGCTACCATCTGCACCACAGATTGTAGGCCTGTACTGTTGGCGACAAACTTCTCCTCCTCTTCCTCCTTCTTCTCCTTACTCTTCTTCTTTAACTTCTGTGAATCCTCTCCTAAACATGCGCCTATTCCAAAGATTACCATGTCCATCGTTTCTCAGTGGCCTGCACGTCTTTGGATGTCGTCTTTCTATCTCGCCAGAGGGCGGCTGACACTTCTCTTTGACTAACTCTATAAGTACTATGGACTCCACGAAAAACAATGCTCTGGGATTAGTAAATGAATACATTTATCCGAGACATAAAATCCAAATCAGAAAAAATAACCAGACAGTAGAGATCACACGCCGAAGTGGACTCAGTGCATCAATGTTTTCGTCCATTTGAAGTACTTCCTAGCCATGTGTCCTGTCACTTCAGTCTCGCTATCCCCTCAACAACTTCAAAGACCCCCATTCCTCTACTTATCTCTGCGATCTTGTTCCTCTCCTTTAGATTCTCTCCAAGCGTATCCCTGTCTATTGTCCTATGACAACCTGGGAGACGATTTGTGCTGTTTATTGTAAGAGGCATTGATTGAGCACGTATTTTGTTACTGTCATGTGTCATAAACTTTCCTTTACAAATTTATAGGGTAGTCGGTTTCGGAAAATGCAAACTAGTTTCTAGAATGACCTCCAGGTGAATCCAGTTCGCCAGGTGATCTCTGCTGTTTAGTTATTTTTACCAAATTGGGTTTTATCTCCCAGATATACTCATTTACTAGTACCAGATCATGGTTTTCGATGGAGACCAAGTACTAACAGGGCTCACGGCTTTGATTTTTTGAAGGATGATTTTGAGGCTTACAGTTTGAGACAATAATACAGCTGACGAAATTAGTTTGTGGGATTATAGAACATGTTTGATACTTACTCATTATGTTATCTTTTAGAGAACGAAAATCTCATCTGTAAAAATGAAACAACAAACAGAAATCGTGCAAAACTCAGCTTGCTCTGTTCCTCCACGAGAGCCACAGATCCGTAGACAACGGCACTAAGGTCGTTGCCGTCTTCCTTGACTTCAGGAAGGCATCCGATACAGTGACTCATTGCCATTTAGTGAACTGAATAAGACTTCACCGAGTATTGAGCCAGATTTGTGAACTGATTCAGGAATTATTTGTGAATAGAACTTAACATGTCGATCTTAACAGGACGCAATTGGCGGATGTAAAGGTAATTTTAAGACTAATCCGAGGAAGTGTTACAGCGAGGCTACGTTTTACAATGTTTGTAAACTAGCGACTTGGTCAGGCTTCGCATGAGTGTACAGCCAGATGACTTGTTTATAATATGTACTGATATACATAAATCTTACTCGTGAAGCAGTATGTGTATTAGTGCAAAACGTAACAGAATTTTGACTAGCCATAACATAAAGACAGCAAAACGCTGTAGGGAACTTTTATTTACAACTTTTTCCCTGCAGCTTTGCTCTCTTAGGCGCTCAGCACATATATTGTACACATCTCCTCTTCTGCTTCTCTGTGTCCACCTCTTCCTTCCTTTGTATGTCCACCTCAACTGTTCACCTCCATCACTCTGTCTCCTCCTCGCCACTCTCCTCTATCAATCTGCTCCTCCCTACTCTCTCTGTCTCTTTATCACCTCCTCCCTCTACCTTAGTCCTTTTATGCCCCCCACTCCTGCCATATCATTCCCTCCTCTCTCTCTCTCTCTCTCTCTCTCTCTCTCTCTCTCTCTCTCTCTCTCTCTCTCTCTGTCTTCATATCTTCCTTTTCCATTACCCCTGCCCATTACCCATCTCCACCTTCCACCTGCCTCATGCATGTCACCTTCTTCCACTCTCTTTGTCCATTTTCTCCTCCTCTTCACACTTCCCATCCCCTCCTCTAACTGTCTCAACCATCCCCAACCATGCTCATCAGCACGTGTAGCCCCTGCAAAACAATTCAGATCTATACTACTCCCACAACAGACCTATCATGCAGGGCAGACTACTCATCACGAGCTTGAAAATCGTTTATTTGCCCCTGATGAACAGGCTTCCATACAAAGCAGGTGGATAAAGCAGGCTGACACTACTCCAACATATCTGTCATGGAGGGAAGCCTACATGTTGCGGTGCAGAAATCTGTTTCTTGCCCATTTCAGGTAGGCTGCCCTGCAGAGGAGGTTGATTTGGCAGGTCAGTACTGTTTTGATTTGGCAGGTCAGTACTGTTCCCACACAACGTTCCTGTCATGCAGGGCAGCCTATATGCCAGAGTGTCGAAAAAAAAAGTTTTGGCCTTGTCTCCACTCCTGTTACAGTTAGGAGATTATAAACCCACAGTGGTGATGCTCGTGAAACCTACTGCTTCTGTACTACATTTGGTTGAAATTGACCCTGGGGCTTGGGGGGGGGGGGGGGGTCCCAGACATACACACATACACTCTAGTTGATAATGTGAGAACTGTATGACACTGTTCACAGATCATCCCTAAGAAGACTTTAACACCAGAAGACTGTGCAAAATGCAGGAAAATCTACAGAGAATTGACAGTTGATGTAGTGACTGGCTGTTGACCCTGAATGTAAATAAAAGCAATGTATTGCTCATACATAGGCCGAGAGATCCACTATTTCGATTGCAGTATTACTGGTGAAACCCTGCAAACAGTAACAGCCATAAAATATGTAAGAAAGTGTAACTGCCCAAAGAGACCTAAAGTAACTGTAGAATAACCATATAACACTAATACTAGGAAAAGTGAATGGCAGTTTGAGAGTCATGGGAGAAATATGAAGGATATGTACTTAAAATATGAAGGAATTGACTCGCTCTATCGATTTCTGAGTAATACTCATCAATTTGGGAACAGTGTCAGGTAGGATTAATAGAGGAAGTACAGAAGGTGCGACCAAGAGCGACACATTCCGTTACGGGATCTTTTGGCAAGCAAGAGAATGTTATAGAAATGGTCAACAAATTCTAGTTGCAGACTTTACAAGAGAGACATTGTGCATCAGGCAGAGGTTTGCAATGGAAATGCTGAGGGCTTGCGTTCCATGAAGATTCAGGCAAATTATTAGTTGATCCAAAATATGTGCTCCAAAGTGACAACAGTAAGAGGAAATCAGAGGAATTAGGACTCGTATGGAGGTTTGTGGCTCTGTGGACGCACCCTTTGCAAATGGAAAGGGGGAGGGAAAGGATTGTGGTACCAGAAGTACCGTACGACAAAAATCGTTAAGTATCTTGGGGAGTACAGATTTAAAAAGTGCTGCTGACCTTTCTTTTATTGTATTTGCAAAAAATTTGTGTTGCCTTTATGTTTTCGTGTAGCACATCCTTTGTTACTTTCGCTGTTGTTGAACATTCACTGTCTAGCATTCGCTGTCTAGATTAACGTACAGGGCTCTGCTGGCCAAGAATTGTTCGAGCGAATCAGTACGGTCTTATGTCGGTTATCAGAGGAAGGTGTGGTACAATGGCCAACCCTTTTCGCGAATCTAGAAAGGCGTAATCTCATTGTTCAGATGGAGCAACTGCTGTATTTGCATGATTTCATATGACGTATGCGGAAACAGGGTACTGTGATTGGGTTCAAATGGTTCAAATGGCTCTGAGCACTATGGGACTCAACTGCTGAGGTCATTAGTCCCCTAGAACTTAGAACTAGTTACACCTAACTAACCTAAGGACATCACAAACATCCATGCCCGAGGCAGGATTCGAACCTGCGACCGTAGCGGTCTTGCGGTTCCAGACTGCAGCGCCTTTAACCGCACGGCCACTTCGGCCGGCACTGTGATTGGGCAAACGATTTTTCCTGAAATGATGAATCTATTTGTTCCCCATTAACGACCTTTTGTTCCAGCTTAGAGTATACTCTTGCCTACAGTGACAGAGGGATCTCACGGCCCTCTGTTCCTGGTTTAAAGACGTTAGCGTCCGCTCCCTGTTCAACGTAGTCAGTGGTCACTGTGTAACGATGTCGGCCTGACGTTAAAGTGTGATGTTTGTCTCTCCCTCTGTTCTCACGTAAGACACGCTCCAGTAATATTTTGATAAGGTTTAAAAATTGCGCAAACATTGGAATGTTGCTGTAAATTTTCAGAGATGAAAACTGTGCACCTCGCAAAACAAAAACAAAATGCCCTGTGATTACAACAGCAGTGAGTGACAGTTGGAATCAATAAACTTACACAAATACCTGTGAGTAACGGCGTGCCTACGTATGAAATGAAAGAATCACAGGAATCTCAGTGGTAGGTGTACTTGGTAGCACGTTTCGATTCATTGGCAGGATAATGGAAAAATACAACCAAGCTAAAAACTAGGTATTTTACAAAATACTCATGCACCTCATCCTTTAATATTCTCAAGTACGTGGGACCCATACTAAATAGGATGGACATAACATATTGAACAGATGCAGAGGAGGGCAGCAGGAATGGTCATAAATTTGTTTGAGCCATGGGAGATTCTGAGAAAATTCAACTGGCAGAGGCTTATTGCTGGACGACATCTGTCCGGCAAAAGGCTACTTACAGTGTTTCCAGAACGAATACTACATCAGGAATAGTGGAATACGCAACTCATCCCCTGCGTATCGCTACGATATGGGCTACTCTATACTGATTTCTGGAAGTGATTTTTTTACAACCTCGAATATACGAGGGACATTTCATAAATAATACACCGTTTGGTGTTCTGTGGATTCTTTGATGCAACAACAATGAACATTACGTCGATGGAGTTGGGAGCTTGAGGTAGATGCACGTGTTCTCGTTTTTTCGCTGTGTACTCTAACATAAAATTGGCGAGAGGTAGAAATGCACCGTTCAAGGGCTTAAGGTACTGCGATTGTTGAACACCAGACTTCGTACATTAGGATGGAAAATTCAGGCGGCAAAAATCCGACAGAAATCCAAAGTTCCTTAAGTGAAGTTTTTGGTGAGTTTACAGTGAATTGTAATACAACTTCACGTTGGGTTAATCGTTTTCGTGATGATCGTATTAGCATAGAAAATAATGTAAGACGCAGAATGCCAAAAACATCAACAGATGAGCGAAGTGTGAAACTTGTGGCAGATGCTCTTAAAGAGGATCGCAGTGCGACTTGTGAGCAATCTCCGAAGCCACAGGAAGTATCCCAACGTCAGTATTTTGTATTCTGACGAATGATTTGAAGAAGAGAAAAATTTCTGCGAGATGAGTCCCACATTATTTGACTGCTGAAGAGAAGCAGTAATGCCTGGATATTGTATCCTTGCTCAAACAACGATTTGACCATGATGGTCAAGGTTTCTTGTGTCGAATTGTCACTATTGATGAAACTTGGATTAGAAACTTCGAACCGGGACTGAAATCACAGTCCAACGAGTGGAGAGCTTCAGATTCTCCGCGTCCAAACACATTTCGTCACGCTCAGTCAAAGCTGAAGCGAATGATGATTTTTGTTTATGTTCACCAAGGAATGGTAGGGTCCCATGTGGAACAAGAGTCACAGCTTGTATTATGGTGACTTAATGCAAAACCTGCGCAGAAAAAAGTGACCAAACCCGACCTCAGTCGCTAGAAAATGGGCCACTCATTCTCAACGGCAATGTTCGCCCGCATATCGGCAATGTTGTAGACCAAAAACTGTGCGAATATGGGTGGGAAGTGTTGCTGCGTCGTCCCTACAGCCCGGACGTGAGTCCACCAAACTTCCCCAACTTGAAAGAACTTATGGGTGGACGTCTTTATCTTTCTCTGTCAGAGCTACGCGATCTATTTGACAGATGAACAGAAATGGTGTCCTGGATGGGTAATAGAGCTTCCTAGACATTGGGATTCAGTGATAGAGAAGCAGGGAGACTATAATAAAAGACTGTGACGAGATATTGAAAATATGTGTAACTAAGAAAAGTTAATACGCAATATTTTTGAAATGTCCCTCGTATTTGAAAAAAAAAAATCAATAGCTGTACGTCGCTTCGTTAAACATACGAGATTTCGGCCAAACAGCTGACCATTCGCAGGCATAATTACAGAGCATGTGGCCAACAATGATCGTTCGCATCTGGCCTCTTGCCTCGTTCTGTTGACGTGTTCATCTACGACAGTGGTGTACAGATTTGCATGCCGTGAGACAAGGTGTTATTCTGAACTGAGATCCGCTTGCCCCTATGCCTGATAGGCCGATCTCAAAAGAACTAAGCTCTACAAGGCCAGGCTCTCTCCTTTTTCGGAGGGAATAAAATATAAGGTTAACAGAAATTACAAGAGCGAACGGTGAGGAGCTGCCCGCCGTTAGATCGTTTTTGATCTACATCTACATCTGTACATTGCATACCTCTGTGAAGTGTGTGGCAAATAGTACGTCCCATTATGCCAGTTATTGGGAATTCTTTCCATTCCTATGATATGAGCTTATCGAGTATCGGAACACATTTACTACTGGATTCAAGACATCCTAGCTGACGGAACTCAGTACTTCGCTCGTAACGGAACAAAATCGACAGACGTAAAGATAATTTCCGGACTACCCCAAGGAAGTGTTATAGGAC
Organism: Schistocerca piceifrons; assembly: GCF_021461385.2. Lineage (NCBI taxonomy): Eukaryota > Metazoa > Arthropoda > Insecta > Orthoptera > Acrididae > Schistocerca > Schistocerca piceifrons. Next base: position 509,473,305 of record NC_060144.1, read on the forward strand.
CGTTAATGTTTACAACATACATAACTGATCTAGTAGAAACGTCGGATGCTTTCTAAGGCTGTTCGCAGATGATTCGGTTGTCTATAAGAAAGCAGCAATTGCAGATGACAGTAACGAATGAGCTTCAGAGAACTGATGAATGGCGCAAACTCTGGCAGTTGACCCTGAACATAAATAAATGTGACATAGTGCGCATAGATAGGAAAAGAAATCTACTACTGTACAACTACACTGTTGATGACAAATCGCTGGAAAAAGTATCTGCCATAAAATATTTAGGAGTAACTAGGCCTTAAGTCAAATGGTGGGAAAAGCGGATATCAGGCTCAGAGTCATAGGAGTAATCTTGAGGAAGTGTAACTCATCCACGGAGAAAGTGTCTTTTAATGCGCTTGTTCGACCGATTCTTGAGTATTGTTCATCTGTCTGGGATCCCTACCAGAGAGGACTGAAGAAGAGATGGAGAAGATCCAACGAAGAGCGGCACTTTTCGTCACGGGATAGTTCAGTCGGCACGAGAGCGTTACAGAGGTGCTCAACAAACTCCGTTAGCAGACGTTACAAGAGAGGTATTGTGCATCACTAAGAGGTTTTCTATTGAAATTTAGAGAGAGTACTTTCCGAGAACAGTCGGGCAACACAATACTTCCTCCCCCTATGTATTGCGTAATAACCACGAGGAGAAAATTCGAGAAATTAGAGCCAATACAGAGGCTAATCGAGAGTGTAACAGGGTTGGAGGGCTCAATTAGTTGTATAAAAATAACGTTCCACCGCACACCATTAGGTGGTTTGCGGAGTACGATATAGATGTAGATGTATGGAGTGCAGCAAGAATGACTCAGTGTCAGCTGTAATTCTGTCTTGCCCTAGCGAATCATAGGCGAGCGATAAGATGGAAGTTGCAGTATATTCCTAGATTCATGACTTAAACTTGTTTCTTGAAACTTTGTAAGTAAGCTTCCACGGGTAATTTGCATCTATGTTCAAATCAGTTTATCTCCAGTAAAACTCAATATTTAGGTATGCACGGACATCTAACGTCAGAACGCTAGCGCATTGTGTTATAAGGAAGTTGGAAATATTCCATCTTCAGGCAGCAGTGCCGCCGCCGCCACATATTCGTCCAATAACTGCGATAACGGACTACTGTTAATCTCCGTATACAAAAGGAAATGTCTTGACTGACTGACTCAACATCGCCTAGCTCAAACCGCTAAGGATAAAAATTTAAAATTTGGAGAGGGTGTTGAACTTATACTGTAGGCGTCGTTTAAAGAGGAACTTTGCGAAATTCCGCCCCAAAGGCGGTGAAATAGGGGATGAAAGAATTTTTGAAAATATGTCGGTTTTAAGACAATTTTGAAGCTAGAACTACGAAAATTAGTACTTGGTTTTTCGATCAGAAAAAAGAAAGATATATTCTTCGACATTTCTGGAAATTCAACCACTAATGGAGTAAAATAGTGGGTGAAAATTTATATTGATATTAAATCATAATTAAATATCTATGCAAGTATGTTTAACGATACATTTATAAAAATTTGTATTTGACTTATTAGGTTAGAAATAAAAAATACATGTTTTAGTGTTTTTTTGGAAATTCAACCAAAAGAGGGTTAAATATGGGACGGAAATTTTATTGCAAATACTTCGTTATATTTAAACGCATTTAACGTTAAATTTACGAAATCTAATATTTGACTTCTAAAGAAATATGTGTTATTGTATGAAAGTTTTTATGGAAGAACTCAAAGTGTAGGATTAACAAAGACTTCTCTTTTTGATCAGAAATATATTTAGCAAAGACCAGGCTTCTACTGCCTTAATTAGAGTGAAAAGTTTCGAAGATATTGCAATTTCGAACAAAATAAAATTTGATTAAAGAAAAACAAAAATATCTGTGCAGACCAAGCAGTCCACGCAAGAGAAGCAGCGGGCACTAATCCAGTGTACCGTAAATAAAGAGGGGCCCAACAATATGAGGGCCTCAATTCCATAAAAAACAGCCACTCGATGCGTTGGAGCTTTCTACTGAGGGTTGACATCTGAGCAATAACTGCGATTCTGTTTAACTACCTCTCCGTTGACACGGAAATTAGCTTCATCCATAAACAATACGTCACAGGGAAGACGACACTTTTCGTCAGGCTTGGATGTTACCCATTCAGTCAACTGAAGCCGGCGACATCGAACGGCCTCGGTCACATGTAAGATTTACATTTTGTAAGGCTGCCATTTATGTACGACGAAAATTCTCATTACTTATGAACGAATGGCCTGTGAGATGCCGCGTGTACCACTCTGTGGACCAGTACCGAGCGATGCCAGAACAGCGGACGATGTCGCTTCACCTGTAGCCGTCTTCGAGAGCCCAGCTTTCTGTTTTTCCTGGGACAGAGCCAGTTTTACGGAATTTCGCGAGAAGTTTCACCGCCACAAAGTGGGTCAAAACATGATAACAGGGTGGTGGTTAGTGTTTAGCGTCCCGTCGACAACGAGGTCATTAGAGACGGAGCGCAAGCTCGGGTTAGGGAAGGATTGGGAAGGAAATCGGCCGTGCCCTTTCAAAGGAACCATCTCGGCATTCGCCTGAAACGATTTAGGGAAATCACGGAAAACCTAAATCAGGATGGTCGGAGACGGGATTGAACCGTCGTCCTCCCGAATGCGAGTCCAGTGTGCTAACCACTGCGCCACCTCGCTCGGTTGATAACAGGGGTCCTTTTCTCTCCCGACACCAGGAGTGTGTTGATCTCAGCAGCTTTCACGTCGCCTGAAAGGAAGAAACGTCAGTTGTAACCTGTGTATCAGTATAGCTATATTCAAATCAAAGGCACTATTGTGTTCCTCGTGTCCTTCTGTTCTTGTATCAATGTCACATGACCCGTTTCCCATTCGAAAATTACAATTTGCGCCCATGACGGCAGATTCCAAAATGGCCGCCGCACTGGTAATAACGGCCTCGCAGTTTTACACCCTGTCCCTTCTGATTTAAATCTATGTTTATCAAACTGTTTTTGTTTTAGAAGGCTGGTTCCACTGCTATCGACCCAGTGTAGGTCTAGAACACGAAGAACCCGAGGTCACACGGTTTGAGACCTGCTTTTGGGTCCGTGGCGGCGCCGCCGGGGCCTTCACCGTGTTCCGCGTCACGTGGGGCCCTGTATAGCGGTGGCGGCCAGCCAGCACACGTGGCCACGGCGTCCAGCCCAGGCGGCTCGCCTCCTCAAGAGCGCGCCCGGTTTCATTTCGAGCTTCCCGGGCTCTAGCTGGCGGCCCTCCCAGGGGGAGGTGAGAAGGGGGAGGCATTGTGGCTACAGACACCTCACGGATACTGTCAGACTACTACATCTTATTGTAATGACACAGCTACCTCTACGCCGCCACTACATCTACGTCTCCATACGTACGCCGCAAGCCACAATACGGTCCATGGCGAAGAGTGTCTTGCACTACTCTTAGTCATACCCTTTCCCTGTTCCAATCGCGAATGGGAAGAATGACTATCGTTAAGCTCTTGTATGGGCTAATTGCACGAAATTTCTCGTCGTGATCACCTTGCGAGATGTATGTCGGAAGAAGTAATACGTTGCCTTGATTCTTCGCGGAAAGTACTCTCTCTAAATTTCAACACTAAACCTCTCCGTACTGCAGGACGCCTCTTTTGGAACGTCTCGCAGTGGAGTTTGTTCAGCATATCTGTAATGGTCCCAAAAAAACGACCTCGTAACGAAACGCGGTGGTCTTCGTTGGGTGTTCTCTATTTCTTCTATCACAGTACTCAAGAATTGGTCGAAGAAGCGCCTTGTATGCCACCTAATTCTTGGATGAGTTACATTTCCTTAAGATCCTTACTTTAAATCTCACTCTGGCATCTGTTTTATGTGGTCATTCAACCTGAGGTCGCCCTGGATAGTTACTCCTAGATATTTTGCGGTAGACAATATTTCCAGATGTTTGTCACCAATAGCATAGTTGCGCGGTAGTGTATTTCTTCTCCTATGTATGCGCAATGTGTTATAGTGCATGGTGAACTTCCAGAGCCAACACCATTCATCAATCCTCTGCAGGTCGTTCTTCTACTCGATATTGTCTTCTAGGGTTACTACTTTATTATACACAACCGCATCATCTGCGAAGAGACTTGAAAAGCTCGCGACACTTTCTACTAGATCATTTATATACACCGAAGCAGAGATATGTAAACGGGCAGAACATGGCGCTGCGGTCGGCAACGCCTGTATAAGACGAGAAGTGTCTGGCACAGTTGTTAGATCGGTTAATGCTACTACAATGGCAGGTTATCAAGATTTAAGTGGGTCTGAACATTGTGTTACAGTCGGCCCACGGGCAATGAGACACAGTATCTCCGAGGTAGCGATGAAATGGGGTTTTTCTAGTACGACCATTTCACGAGTGTACCGGGAATGTCAGGAATCTGGTAAAACGTCAAATCTCCGTCATCGCTGCGGCCGGAAAAAGATCCTGCAAGAACGGACCAACGACGACTGAAGAAAATCTGTCAACGTGACAGAAGATGAACCCTTCCTCAAATTGCTGCAGATTACAATGCTGCACCATCAACAGCGTTTGAACCATTCAACAATACATCATCGATATCGGCTTCCGGAGCCGACGACCCACTCGTGTACCCTTGATAACTGCACGACACGAACCTTTATGCCCCGCCTGGGCCGGTCAGTACCGACGTTTGACTCTTGATGTCTGGAAACATGTTGCCTGGTCGGACGAGTCTCGTTTCAAATTCTATCGAGCGGATGGACGTGTATGCGTATGGAGACAAGCTCATGAATCCATGCACCCCCCATGTCAGCAGGGGCCTGTTCAAGCTGATGGAAGCTCTGTAATGGTGTGAGGCATGTGCAGTTCATGTGTAAAGTTACCCTTTTTGTAAGGTATTGTCTTTCTTATTTGAAGAGTTGTTATATTTTCTTGGGTATTGACAGCCAACTGATGGGCTTCATGTACGTATGTTCTCACTTTAAGTTTATGAGAATTTTATTTCTGTTAATTGACTTTAACAAATATTGTGAACAATTAGTGATGTGAAACCCCTGATACATTTAGAGAAAACTCTGACAGGTGACACGTACGTAAGCATTCTGTCTGATCACCTGCATCCATTCATCCATTGTGCATTCCGACGGATTTGGGCAATTACAGCAGTACAGTTTGACACGTCCAGAACTGCTACAGAGTGGCTCCAGGAACACTCTTCTGAGTTTAAACAGTTCCACTGGCCACCAGACTCCTCAAACATGAACATTATTGAGCCCATCTGGGATGCCTCGCAACGTGCTGTTCTGAAGAGGTCTCCACCCCCTCGTGGTCTTACAGCCCTGCGGGATTAATGGTGTTAATTCCCTCCAGCACTACTTCAGACATTATTCGAGTTCATGCCACGTCGTGTTGTGGCACTTCTGTGTGTTCGCGTGGGCCCTACGTGACATTAGGGAGGTGTACCAGTTTCTTTGGCTCTCCAGTGTACATTGTAAACAGTGGCGGTCCTGTCACACTTTCTTGGAGTACTCTGGAAATTAACTTTCCCTGTGTATGTTTTGTTTCTTTAAGAGCTACGTGTTTTGTATCTCCAGGGCTGTCTTGAATCCAGTCGTAAATCGGGTTCGATACTCGATAAGGTCGTGTAATTGGGTCCGATACTCGGTAAGCTTGTACTTTTTCACTAAAGAGCACATCGGGACAGTCTCTTTCTGAAATCAGGGAACACGGCATCAACATGAGCGCCGTTGTGTACGGCGCAGAGCATTTCATGGACGAACAGAGCGGGCTCAGTTCAGCAAGATCTCTGTTTGCGCAATTCATGTTGATTTTCAAAGAGGAGATATTCATTCTCCAAAAACATCATAATATTTTTGCACAAAATATATTCCATAATTCTACTGCGGGGTGGCGTCAAAAATGTGAGGCTATAATTATGTGCAACTGACTTACGAGCCCTCTTGGAAACGAGAATGACTTGCCGTGTTTTCCAGTCGTTAGGTACTGTTTGTTACTTCAGCGATCCTCAATAAACTGCTGCCAGAAGGGCAGCAAGTTCTTTTGCATTATCTTTGTACGATCGTACAGGTATCTCATCTGGTCCTGATACCGTTCCACTAGAAAGCGATTGTAGTTGCTTTTCTGTTCTGTTACTGGGTAGCCCAGTATGTGACATTTGGGCGTTACGATCTTCCGCTGTGAAACAATTTCGGAATTCAGTATTTCGACCTTCTCTACGTCTTCGGTTTAGGTGCCAGTATGGTCGCTGAGTGAATGAATAGAATATTTCGAACCGCTTACAGATTTTACGTAAGACCAAGACATCTTCGGATTTCTACTCAGCCTGGTTTCCAAAATTCTACTTTCACTACTTTCTAAATTTTCTCAAGAGTGCTTCGCAAAGAGAATGTCTTATTCCCTCCAGGGATCCCCGCTTCAGTTCACAGAAGATTTCTGTAATACCAGGCGTGTTGATCAAAACTGCCGGTATAGAATCTACCACTTTGCAACGTTACGCCTAGGTATTTAACCGACGTGATTGTGTTAAGCACAACACTTCTAATACCGTATTCGAACATTACAGGATTGTTTTTCGTACTCATCTATGTTAATTTACAGGGAAAGCTGCCATACATCACACCAAATTTATTTGTTTATTTAATCTGATGTGAGTAGTGCCATCAGACCATCTCTTACATCGGATCAATATTTCACAGATACAGTACCTTTTTTATATCATAGTTACCTAAGAAATAACGGATTTATAATGTAAATAGTTTTAAAATGTTTTGAGTGTTTGGTTTACTCATGACGGTGAGAGTAAATAATTCTGACTGACTGTGAACTAATAAAGTTAATACTGGCAGCAGTTCTACGACTACTGCTGCTGCTGGACTAGTAATGACACTAGTAATAATAATAGTAATGACAATTATAACAATAATAATAGTAGGAGATACAAAAAGACACACAATCACTGAATGACGACACTTTCCCGTGCACTGCAGGGTCATCGGCAAGCGGTCGTAGATTTCTGCTCACCCTTTCTGTCAGATCCTTCATGTTTATGATGAAGAAGAGCGGTCTGATCACATTTACCTGCGGCACTCCTAGCGATACCCCTGCTTCTGATAAAAGGTCGACGTGCAGGCAGTGTACTGGGTTATGTTACTTAAAAAGACGTCGAGCAAATGAAGTGCCTCAAAACATATTCGGTATGCACGGTGCAGTGTGGCATTGTGTCAAACGCTTTCCGGAAGTTTATGAACGTACGTAGAAACTGCCTGAGTTTCATATGAGCGATGTTTTCTCAACGCGTGTTGATTTGTGGACAATAGCTTTTCTCTGCGATTAAATTTATTATACTCGATCTTAGAATACGCTCAAGAATATGTGACAACAAACGTTATTGCTCGTCTAGATGTCTTTCATATATAAAATAACCAGATAGCTTTCATACTTAAAAGGCCAGTTTCGGTTCTACATGAACCACCTTGAGGTGTCCACATAAAATAACTAACGAACATATATTCTGCAGTATAAAAAGTTGATAAAATATCATATCTAAAATCAAATTGTACCATAATGTACCTGACTGTGTGGGTTATATCAGTACCACGTCGCATTAATTGTAAAAATTTATATACTACGGGACAGGATAATATGGTGATTTCGTAGCTTCCAGCAAGTGTCACCACATATGAATGAAAAATACATTTTCAAACCACATTAATACTTATTTGAGGTTACTTTTCTTAGAAAGGCTTAATTAAGACATGTTGTTTAGCCGGGGTGAAAACATCACGAAAACAATAATTTGAACTCCAGGACGTGTCCGTATCAATTTGCCTTCCACGTCAAGGGGTGCTCCATCGGGTACCCGCTCCTTCGGTCTAGTGACGTTTAAAAAGGTGTTATATTAATCCGAAAATGAATTTTTCATTTATATATGACAATTTTACCAGACGCCACTTGTTGGCACTTGCCATGAGGGCTGTATTAATCACGTTTATTTCACAAAATTAGTTTATTATCACTCGAAGTAACATGTGAATTTTACTGTTAATCCGTCCACGTTACTCTTGTTAACAATGCTGTCAAGTGCGTTCTGTTACATTTAATATTATGAATTGTATCACACGAGCTTTGTTTGTCACACGGTTATGTTTGTAGGTTATTTTTTTTTTTTTTTTACCGATCAGCAGCCGCTTTATGTGGAAACGAGGCTGGTAATTTTAAAAATGAAAGCAATCAAGAAGCCAGTAAAATCTGTTGCACAACAAGTGATTGCGGATTTTGTCCGAAAACAGTGTATCTGTTTTAGCAATGTCTGTGGTAGTTGCGATGTCCATTAGAAGTTCGATATTGTCGAGCCATACCGATTTTTAGGTGGCACAGTTAAAGCAGTGAGAAACTTTTGTTACTATCCCTGTTTCAACAATGTAATAAAGCCAGCTGCATTCCATTACCCTTGGATTTACTTTTGCTAGAAGCTTTTGAAAAGCGGCGACGCTGAAGGATGCTGAATATTAGAAGAGTGGATCGGACAACTATCGAAGAGATGTTAAATCGAACGGGAGAGAAAACACGTTTATGACAAAACTTTGGTAATAGAAGCCTCGAGCAGAGAAGAGACTTCCTCAGGCGTCAAAGAATATTTAATTTGGTAATGGAGAGCAGTGTTAGGGTAAAAATAACAGAGAGAGACTAGGGTTTCCCTACAGGATGCAGGTTCGGATGGGTACAGTTTTCAGTAGTTAATACAGAGGTGAAGAGACTTGCGCATGGAAAAACAGCGTGGAGAGCCGTATCAAACCAATCTTCGTACTAAGGAAAACAAGAAACGCCGGCCGAAGTGGCCGTGCGGTTAAAGGCGCTGCAGTCTGGAACCGCAAGACCGCTACGGTCGCAGGTTCGAATCCTGCCTCGGGCATGGATGTTTGTGATGTCCTTAGTTTAGTTAGGTTTAACTAGTTCTAAGTTCTAGGGGACTAATGACCTCAGCAGTTGAGTCCCATAGTGCTCAGAGCCATTTGAACCATTTGAAAACAAGAAACGTCGTCATTGGATCATTTCGTATTCTTTGTTGATTACCTCTTTCTATGGAGGACGCGCAACAGTGGATAAATTTTCAGCTGATCGTATTGATTTCGATGAAATTCCTATAGTCTCCCCTATATGCGCTGTTCTAGGTTTAACTAATAAACCATCCTCTTCCGCTGCGTTTATCATGAAATAGCGCTTGCTGTCCAGCGCCTCATTCAGCAATCTGCTTGCTTGGCGACCAGGGCCGCATTTAGACACTGGTTATCCACACTTCTAGGGACCGGTAATACATAAGTCGCGCACCACGACATTCTAAAACACAGAAGTATTGGTGTTAATACTATGGTGCGGAACCCTGATAATAATAAAGGAGATTGTGATTCCTAGACTTTCCTGGAGTAACAAGTCTTGAAAGTCTCTTCGTGTTTGCTGCCGGTTCCTAAAATCAACACGATTCAATGTGTCGCCAATCTAACTCATCGCCATCTTCAGGAGAACGCTGCTGCTGCTACTGCTGCTGAGTCCCGCTGAGAATAGGTAAATGGCATTGAAACAATACAGCAATAAAGGACATGGCTGTAATATCTATAAAAAGAGAGAGGTATTTGAAAGCAGAAGTGTCAAAACAGATATTTTCATTCTTATTTTTCACGTCATTAATTTATTAACTCTTTCATTCGTATTTTTCACGTCGTTAATTTATTAACTCATAAATTGTACACCAAGACGTGTTCGTATAGCGTAACGCGCAGCATACTAGCTTGCGAGAGAGGCAGGTGGCCGAAACAGGACCGAAAGTTTCGCAGCGAAATAACGACTGTGGCCTGGTACACAGTCCAGCCTAACTGTGGTTATTGGGCAGTTTCCCGGTTAGGCAAATCGTGGGCTGGTTCCCAAATTTCGCTTCAGAAAATACCACATACGCACAGTTAAATAATAATCACACGCAAATGGTGAACACGGCGTCCTTCTGTAGGTTACCGGGACGACTCTGGGATGAGGAAGCAGCCAGCCGCAAACTTAAATAATAAAATAAAATTTGCCCCTTTCAGAAACAGTGGACCCCGTACTAGATAGAATAACGCTATGTTAAAGACGTAGAAAGAAATACAATGAAGACCAAATAAACTGGTACACTTATCTAATATCGTGTAGGGATCCTGCGAGCACGCAACAGTGCCGCAACACGACGTGCCATAGACTCCACTAATGTCTGAAGTAGTGCTGGAGGAAATTGACCCCATGAATCCTACAGTGCTGTCCATAAATCCGTAAGCGTACGAGGGGGTGGAGATCTCTTCTGAACAGCACGTTCCAACGCATCCCAGATATGCTCAATAATGTTCATGTCTGGAAAGTTTGGTGGCCAGAGCAAGTGTTTAAACTCTGAAGAGTGTTCCTGAAGCCACTCTGTAGCAACTCTGGACGTGTGGGGGTGTCGCTAATGTGAAACTACGTCTGAGCAGTGAAGAAGAGCCGATCCAGTTCTGTGATTCCATGAACGTCAAGAAATGATTCAAACTATGTAAAGCACGGTAAATGCTTTTCTTTATCTGGTGCGTTTAATGTCTTCTAATGACATCCACGAGATTTAACTTTTGTCTCGAGTTTGTGACGACTACTATACGAAATCTGAGCTTCGGCATATAGTCTCCTCAAACCTTTCGAAGTCAAATGCAGCATCACAACTCTCATCTCAACCTGTTTAGCGTTCGTCAGAATATCCGGTCTCCTGGTTCTTTTCACGTCTGCAGATGATCCACATCCACAGAAACGGGCGATTAATCTGCTTAATGCTGAATTGTTCGGCACTGCAGTATATCGACATTTCGCACGGAATGCGTCTGCAACAAGTGCATACAAACATAGCTGCAACACGAGCATATGAACAACTGAACAATTCAGAGTCGTTGTTCTTGAGAAAAATGAACTCCACAATAGTGTAGATGTCATGTGACCTCCACCCGTTCAGAACCTCATGCACAGTCAAAGAATTTCTCAAACTTTACGAGATTTGACAAATATTTGACCAAGTACGTCGCTGTTTGTCATGTTTGGCAAACATTGGATTTGACGAAATGGCGGATGTTTCTCGTGTCGATGTTTCGCTGCGCATGTTTAGTGAAAAACATCGTGAATTTCCATAACTATGGGAACGGCGATCAAGAGTAAAGACAGAATAGCACTGTAATTTGCCAGAACTGTAGAGGAGTTGCGTATTTTCCAGGAATATACAAATGCTATGCATGGAGTGATTAAGAAGAAAAATTAATATTCTGTGCACCACATACAAACGAGGCCACAATAAAATAAAATACAAAAATTCGACGCTCTCCAGTTCTTCTACGAACGATGTATATGTTGTGGTATTTTAATTAACTGTAATTGAAAGGCCAAGCAGAAGAGAATAAATTTTCCGATAGTTGTGTCTTCTTTTCAATGTGAGGCCAAGGAACTCAGTTCTCCATTCGGAGAAAGTTGATGTAATCGCCAAGTTTCTGAGTGTAGTATCTCCTTTAGTAGCTTTTCGGGTCTATTTGTTTCGATTTCAACCATTCCCCGGATCAGCGTCTCGTTTTCTTTTTCTTCTTTATATGAAGTGCTAAAGTCACTGCAAGAAATGCTTTGTGTGCATTGGTATCCATTGCCACTAGTACCAAAGTACTTCACGACACGAACATCGTCTGCTTCAAAAGGGAGGTTACATTGCAAACTCTTTTGGTACGTGTATGGATTTGTTTGACAAATATGTGGATAAGAAAAAGCGAATTCGTCAACAAGTTTGACAGTTTAAGGTCTGCCTTACATTTCTGTCTTCGTCCGTTGTCGAGAGTACCTGTTGCACTGTTTTGTGGTGACTGACTGAACGACTGCCGTTCAGCTCCTGCTCAGTTGACATTCGTGGAGTTCGCTACATTCACCGACAACGCCTACCATCGTGCTATGAGGGTCTGGAGATGGTCAAAAACTGACCGAAACTGGTTATCGCAAAATAAATGTTTTTTGATCGAGACTGTCTGTGTTCGTTTTTAAATGTAACTTTTTGAACTTTTCTTGAAACAGAAAACTGATTGGTAAATCGGACAGCACACACTGGCATGTGATAATAGAAAAGCTAACCATGAGCAACACAGGCCAATGCTTAAATGTGTTAGAAAGAAAATGTTTGGTAGTGACGTATACTGTCTACATTAAATTGCGAAGGAAAATTCTCACTGGAAAGTATAACTCAGTGAGGAGATGAATATATTAATTGGACGTGAGATGTCTCAATATTTCACTGTTGAAAGACAATAATTCTGGAATAAATATCAAACTGGTCTTTTCAATAACATGAAGACACTTTGTTTTCGTGGGAAACAAATAAGTCTTTGTGTTATACAGAACATAAGTGAATCATGGGGACCCTGCATATGTTATAGTTTTAGTAAGTTGTTGCGACTCGGAAACACTTGGAATATTTCAGCGCTAGAAAGAGGAACCTATCCAGGTATATGACTGAAGATAAATCAGTGTTCACGGCACAATGTTAAGAATGACACAGTTATTATTTAATGTTAAGCAAATTACTGGTCCAGGTTAATAAGTACGATACTGAATTTCATCTATCCTGAAACTGGTGACGGTGATGAACATCACTGGCAAAGGAATATAGTCGTCATGCATGACCATGGCCATTGACGTAAAATGCTCTGTAAAATATCTCATTGGTGTCGAAAATGCATGGTTCGGAGCAAATCAATAAATGCCATGATCTAGAAGCCAATATAAATTCACATCCGAGGCATCATTAACCCACTCTTGCTACAATTTTTGCCTCATTAAGCCCTGAGGTTGTTAATTATCTTGTTATTCGCTGGCCACAGATTGTATCTTTGCTACAAAAACATCTCGCACTACTTCGCGACCAGTCTTTTAACACTCCCACCTAAAGCTTTTCGTTTCGGTGGGACTTCCCTTTAGGTTTTATACTTCGTGCAGCCCCACAGTCCCTCAGCATGAACTAGTCTTATAAAGGGTGATTCAGTTGTCCCTACCGATGTCATTTTAAGCAACCCGCAATGTTTTCCCTGGCCTTTATAAACCACGCGCGAAATTTTCATTATCTTGCGCGCTTCGCGCAAACCTTTAGTCCTGCAGAAAAATTGGAGGAAATTTAATGTGATTAAATTTTGTTCTGGGACGCATTTTCCCTCAGAGGCCATCGTTTTCGAGTTATTCAAGAAAAATGTTCAACAGTGACCTTCAGACGCACCCGCAGTGACCACACTCATCCCCAACGATGAGGATTTCTAGTGTGTTGTTCATAGCACTCCCTCCAACTACCGAACGGGAATTTGCGACTTCACGAAGTATTTCATTAACCTTTTTCGTCTTCACTGACTGGTCTTTTTACGCTACTGGCTCAGCCGAGCACTTAAAACTTGTAAAATTGACGTTTGTGTAAATTATACACAAAAAATTTTGTGCATTGTAACAGCGTACAATAAACAATTATATCGTTGTTTTGGTCAGGCCTTCTGATAACGGAACTATTGCGCTTCGAACTGTCAGGGCAATTAAATTTAGCGCATTGTGTAAAAGATGTCGTCTTTCTTTCACTACACTCACGGGCACCTATAAATTAACAATGGTAACAAAATATTCGACTATGCTGGTGGCGTAACAGCTCAATCAATAGATACAGAAAAAGGTCGATTATCTGTAGTAGTTACTGTGCTCGAAAATTTCTGCGTAGTGGTAGGAGGTAGTGCCACGAACATCATACTAGAAATCCTGATTAGTTGGAGATGAGTGTGGGAGTAGAGGTGCTTTTGAAAGTCACTATCGTACATTTTTCTTGAATTACTCAAAAACAGTGGCCTCCAGTGAAGACGTCTCCTGGCACAGAGTTTAACTACATTTAATTTCCTACAAAAATGTCCTGTTCATTTTTTCTGTAGGACTGATAGTTCGCGTGTAGCGAGCGAGAAAATGAGAAAATCTAGTGCGTAGTTTTTGAAGGTCGGATATGACATTGCGGGTTGTATAAAACGATATCGGTAGTGGCAGACGAATCACACTGTACGATACTTTAATACGTTTATAGTAAAAATGAAAATAGCTGTAAAAATACTTTGCAAATGGATTCTGGTTACATAATTTTACAAAATTAAGAACGATCATTTTCCTAAGTGTCAGCTCAAAGCACATTTTAACACAGATATTACAATATTCGCCGGCCGGTGTGGCCGTGCGGTCTAGGCGCTTCAGTCTGTAACCGCGTGACCGCTCCGGTCGCAGGTTCGAATCCTGCCTCGGGCGTGGATGTGTGTGATGTCCTTAGGTTAGTTAGGTTTAAGTAGTTCTAAGTTCTAGGGGACTGATGACCACAGCAGTTGAGTCCCATAGTGCTCAGAGCCATTTGAACCATTTGCAATATTCGTAGGAAACTGTTGGGATAAGTTCACAGATATGAGAATGGCTCGAAGATTTCTTAAGTAACAGAACCCGGTATGTTGTCCTCGACGGCGAGTGTTAAAGGAGGCAAAGCTGTCGCAAGGATTGTCCAACAAAGTGTGCGAAGACAGCTGTCGTTCTCCATATACACAAATGATTTGGCCGAGAGGGTCTGCGGTTGTTTATTGATGATGCCATGGTGTATGGTAAAGAGTCGAAGTTGAGTGGCTAGGAAGATGCAAGACGACTCAGACAAAATTTCCAGGTGGTGTGATGAGTGGCAGATAGCCCTAATTGTGGAAAAATGCAAGTTAATCCGGATGAGTAGAAAGATCAAACTTGTAATGTTCAGATACAGTATTACTGGTGTCCTCCTTACCCAGTCAAGTCGTTTAAATATCTGGGCATAACGTTGCAAAGCGATATGAGGGAACGAGGATGTGAGAACTGTGGTAGGGACGGTTAATGGTCGACTTCCGTTTATTGGGAGAGTTTTAGGGAAGTGTGGTTCATCTGTAAAGGCTCTGAGCACTATGGGACTTAACATCTGAGGTCATCAGCCCCCTATAACTTAGAACTACTTAAACCTAACTAACCTAAGGATATCACACACATCCATGCCCGAGGCAGGTTCCGAACCTGCGATTGTAGCAGTCGCGTGGTTCCAGACTGAAGCGCCTAGAACCGCTCGGTCACACCGGCCGGCCATCTCTAAAGGAGACCGCATATAGGACGCTGGGGCGACATATTCTCGAGTACTGCTCGCGTGTTTGCGATCCGTACCAGGTCGGATTGAAGGAAGACATCGAAGCAATTCAGAGGCGGGCTGCTGGATTTGTCACCGAACAACACGGAAGTGTTTCGAAGATGCATTGGGAACTCAGATAGGAATCGCTGGAGGGAAGGCGACGTTCTTTTCGAGAAACACTGTTTATAAAATTTATAGAAGCGACACTTGAAGCTGACTGCCGAACGATTCTTCTGCCACCAACATGCATTGCGCTTGAGGACCACGAAGATAAGATATGAGAAGTTATGGCTCATACGGAGGCAGACAGTCGTTTTCCCCTCGCTCTATTTGCGAGTGGAACTAGAAAGGAAATGACAAGTAGTGGTACAGGGTACCCTCCGACACGCACCGTAGAGTGGCTTGCGAATTGTCTGCGTAAATGTAAATGTAGATAAACCATCTACATCTACTTCTGCACTCATACTGCGCAATCCACCTGACGGTGTGTGTCGGAGGGTACTTTGAGTACCTCTGTCGGTTCCCCCTTCTATTCCAGTCTCGTATTGTTCGTGGAAAGAAAGATTGTCGGTATGCCTCTGTATGGGCTCTAATTTCTCTGATTTTATCCTCATGGTCTCTTCGCGAGATATACGTAGGAGGGAGCAATATACAGATGATGGCTCTGAGCACTATGGGACTTAACTTCTGAGGTCATCAGTCCCCTAGAACTTAGAACTACTTAAACCTAACTAAACTAAGGACATCACACACATCCATGCCCGAGCCAGGATTCGAACCTGTGACCGTAGCGGTTGCGCAGTTCCAGACTGTAGCGCCTAGAACCGCTCGGCCACCCCGGCCGGCGAGCAATATACAGCTTGACTCCTCGGTGAAGGTATGTTCTCGAAACTTCAACAAAAGCACGTACCGAGCTACTTAGCGTCTCCCCTGCAAAGTCTTCCACTGGAGTTTATCTATCATCTCCCTGACGCTTTCGCGATTAATAAATGATCCTGTAACGAAGCGCGCTGCTCTCCGTTGGATCTTCTCTATCTCTTCTATCAACCCTATCTGTTGCGGATCCCACACTGGTGAGCAATATTCAAGCAGTGGGCGAACAAGTGTACTGTAACCTACTTCCTTTGTCGTCGGATTGCATTTACTTAGGATTCTTCCAATGAATCTCAGTCTGACATCTATTTACCGACGATCAACTTTATATGATCATTCAATTTTAAATCACTCCTAATGGTTATTTCCAGATAATTTATGGAATTAACTGCTTCCAGTTACTGACCTGCTATATTGTAGCTAAATGATAAGGGATCTTTCTTTCTATGTATTCGCAGCACATTACACTTGTCTACATTGAGATTCAGTTGCCATTACCTGCATCACGCGTCAATTCATTGCAGATCCTCCTGAGTTCCAGTGCAATTTTCCATTGTTACAACCTCTCGATGTACCACAGCATCATCCGCAAAAACCCTCAGTGAACTTCCAATGCCGGCCGTGGTAGTCTAGCGGTTCTAGGCGCTCAGTCCGGAACCGCGGGGCTGCTACGGCCGCAGGTTCGAATCCTGCCTCGGGCATGGATGTGTGTGATGTCCTTAGGTTAGTTAGGTTTAAGTAGTTCTAAGTCTAGGGGACTGATGACCTCAGATGTTCAGTCCCATAGTGCTCAGAGCCGTTTGAACCATTTTTTAACTTCCGATGTTATCCACAAGGTCATTTATGTATATTGTGTATAGCAACGGTCCTACGACGCTCCCCTGCGGCACACCTGAAATCACTCTTACTTCGGAAGACTTCTCGCCATTGAGAATGACATGCTGCGTTCTGTTATCTAGGAACTCTTCAATCCAACACACAATTGGTCTGATAGTCCATATGCTCTTACCTTGTTCATTAAACGACTGTGGGGAACCATCTTACTTACGTAAAAGAGGTACAGTCGATGTCTGACATAACTGTCACAAGATTTGCGATTTTGTCTTACGTCTGCGTTTAGATCAGCCGTCGTGGTTGGCAGTGTCGAGGTGTCGTAACTGGAAGACGATGCACTCCGTCTGAGAATTCCGCTACAGAGCCACGCGACCAACCAGCGTCGTGGACTGCTCCGGCGGCGACGCGGCGCCTGTCCAGAATTAAGGCGCCGCCTCAGCACGGGAGGCGACAGGGCCATTACGTGGCGGGGACCCGCCCCCGCGTATCGCGTCGCGCGACCGCCGTTAGTTCGCCTCTGGGGCGGCGCTGAGTGGCCGCCTCCCACCCCGTGACACGCGACACTCCTCTCTACCCCTGAGCGACTGTCATTTGTCTTCGGCCACAGCGCTCGTTCCTCCCCGAGGCAATCGAGAACTTTACACCGCGTCTCAGCCTCAAATTTACCGTACCTCACGAGCGTGTAACGTTAGCCAGAAGTGATCTCTGGCCGCACGAGTAAGACATCCGACACGAGTTATTTAATGGCAGGTCGTTGGCGACGGCTGTAATCAACATAAAGTTAATGCGAAGCTCAGCTGTCGTCGCCACCCTGCCGCAAACGACTCGTTTCAGCATCTAGATATCTAGACCGCTACGCACATTACGGTGGGACACGCAGGGTACTGCTCGTACCGCAGCTATTTCTCTGCTTTTGTGTTCTAATAGCGAATGGCGCGTGGGAAGAATGGCTGTTGGTAAGATACCGTATGATCTTTAATTTCTCTGGTTTTATTCTGGTACTCATTTCGCGAAATCTGCGCAATCTGATCAAAAGTAACCGGCTCCCCTACGGGACTGACCACTAGATGTCACATGAGGAGAAACTAGTACAATAAAAGGAGGTCTCTCTTACTGTTTTGTCGGCAGAGAAGCAGTGACAGCAGAGTGGGTCTTTCAACAGAGCTCAGTGACTTCGAAAATGGACTTTGCAGTTCAAAATGGCTCTGAGCACTATGGGACTTAACAGCGGAGGTCATCAGTCCCCAGAAACTTAGAACTACTTAAATCTAACCAACCTAAGGACATCACACACATCCATGCCCAAGGCAGGATTCGAACCTGCGACCGTAGCAGTCGCGCTGTTCTAGACTGAAGCGCCTAGAACCGCTCGGCCACCCCGGCCGGCTTTGCAGTTCATCTGAGCGGTAGATCTACCAGAGAAATTTCTATCATTTTAAAACCCGCCCAAATCGACTATTCATGATGTGACTGTGAAGTGGAAACGCGAAGAAACAGCCACAGATAAACCAGGCAGATCTCATGTACTAACGGAACCACTCGTGTGTTCGAAAGTGCTACCATCAGTCCAGGTAGTACAACGACTGTGTCTAGTGAGTTAAAAACAATGACATACAATGGTGGAGCAGCCCCTCTTACGCCATGCAGTTCTGTAGTTACTGCTAAACAGTGCTTGAGGTCGGCTGTAGGGCGACGTCACTAGACAGTGCACGACTGGAAGCCGGCCGGTGTGGCCGAGCGGTTCTAGGCGCTTCAGTCTGGAACCGCGCGACCGCTGCGGTCGCAGGTTCGAATCCTGCCTCGGGCATGGATTTGTGTGATGTCCTTAGGTTAGTTAGGTTAGAGTAGTTCGAAGTTCTAGGGGACTGATGACCTCAGATGTTAAGTCCAGCAGTGCTCAGAGCCATTTGAACCATGATTGGAACCGTGTGATGTGGAGCGTCGAATCACGCTATATCCTGTGGAGATCCGATGAAAGGTCTGCGTTTGGAGAATTCCTGGACAACATCACCTTCCACCGTGTGTAGTGCTTACAGCTAAATACAGAGTAGATGGTGTTACGGTAAGGGGGTGTTTTTGATGGTTTGAGTGTGATCCCCTTATTCCTCTTAAGGAAATGCTGATACGAAAGAATATGAGCCACGTTTGTAGCGATGTGTAGTGCATACATTAGAAGATCAGTTCGTGGTCGATGATTACATCAACATAACAATGCAGCCTGGCATAAAGCAGAATCCGTGAGGCAATGGTTTATGGACAGTAACATTCTTGAAATGGACTGGCTTCCCCAGTGTAAACCGAATGGAACACCTCTTGGATGTAAGAAACACCTACAGCCGCCCTTAAGATGTCATTTATTGAGTCTACCAGTTTTGGGGCTTCAGTGCACCATCGTCAGGCGTAAGTGGATGCCGAAAGGGTTATCACTTTCCATATACACGATGCATCAATGACAAATATGAGTGGTATACGCAGAATACCTGGAACTGTGAGGTCGTCTCTCCAACCATCGACTGTCAACAGTCAACAGTTAACAGCTGATAATTGAAGAGACGACCTCACAGTTACACTATTCTGTTATGTTGGCCGTTGATGTATCGTATATATGGATCGTGATAACCCCTTCGGCATCCACTTAGGCCTGGTAAATGGTGTACTGAAGTGTCGAAACTGGTAGCTACACAATAAATGACATGTTAAGGACGGCTGTAGTTGTTTCATTTAATTGCAGTAGTGAACGGCAGTAGACCCCAGACCTCCAGCATCCAGAAAACTTTGGGATGAATTATAGCCTTGACTTCGCTCCAGATCCAAGTCTTCAACATTTCTGCCTTCTCTGGGTTCCGTTCTTAAGGAAGAATGAACTCATTCAGACACATCAATCATAAAGTCCGCAGCATACTTGAAGCCGTTATAAAGGCGAAGGGTAGACAAATTAATAAGTGACCAGGTACTTTCGATCAAATAGTGTATCTGGACTCTCGCATAAAAGGCTGGAAGTAAACTCCTGAAATATGAGGAATTTGTTCTGAGACAGATTTTTGGACGAGTGGAGGATGGAGACGACTGGATAAAACGGATGAACCTCGAATTGGAGTAGTTGTACAAATCACTGGACGTTGTGGCTGTGATTAAAAACAAGAGACTGAGCTGGTATGGGCACGCAATGCGTCGAGAATGCAAGATCACCATTCAAGTGGTAGAAGAAGGCACTGGAGGTGACAATGCAACAGGAAGACCTTGGCTGAGATGGGTCGACGGCGTCAGAGGAGATGTGACTAGCTGGAGAAGACGACATGGGCCGGGGAAGACTAAGGAGGCTAATCGGTGAGGCCAAAGATCGACTACGGTTTGTGTGGCCGCCCTAATAAGCAGTAAGTAAGTGTATCTGGGTGGAAGTAATATGTTACCTATTCGTTCTTGGAACGGAATATCACGGAATTTTAATATTAAACTTACTGCGGTTAGACCACGCCATACTTAGCAATGTTCTTGGATATGTAGCACGAATGCTTCGTAAGCAGTGTAATTTTGGGCTGGCAACACTTTTCCAGTATTTTACCAACGAACCGAAGTATGCTGTAACTATGACCGAGTCTACATCATTTTTCAGCTTCAAATTCCCAAAAGTAATTACACCCAGATGCTTGTATGCGTTGTGTGATTCCAGTTGTGACTCATTGATGTTATAGTTGCATGATACTATTTTTCTGCCTTTTGCGAAGTGCCTAATTTTGTATTTCTGATTCTTCACAGCAAGTTGTTACTCTGTGTACGATTTAGAAATGTTATCAACATCTAACAGAATATTTCTACAGCACTTCTCAGAAGTTGCTTCTTGTAGATAACAGAATCAATTGCCAATCTTGCCACTTGCCCGCGAAAGGGAAAGGTCCCGAGTTCGAGTCTCGGTCGGGCACACAGTTTTAATCTGCCAGGAAGTTTCATATCAGCGCACACTCCGCTGCAGAGTGAAAATCTCATTCTGAAACATCCCCCAGGCTGTGGCTAAGCCATGTCTCCGCAATATCCTTTCTTTCAGGAGTGCTAGTTCTGCAAGGTTCGCAGAAGATCTTCTGTAAAGTTTGGAAGGTAGGAGACGAGATACTGGCAGAAGTAAAGCTGTGGGGACCGAGTGTGAGTCGTGCTTCGGTAGCTCAGATGGTAGAGCACTTGCCCGCGAAAGGCAAAGACCCGAGTTCGAGTCTCGGTCGGGCATACAGTTTTAATCTGCCAGGAAGTTTCATATCAACGCACACTCCGCTGCTGAGTGAAAATCTCATTCTGGACCCATCAGACTGATCGGGTGTTAATTTAGCATCGTACACGTGCACACCTTAGGCGAGTATGTAAAGAATTAGAGTTAAGTCCTGTGCGACTGGCAAAGTGGACATCAGAGTGAGTGTTGTTATCAAACCTGGTGAGGTATAGAAGGTATGTGAACAATGTCAGATGTCGAGTGATTGCATTCGAGAACGCGGAGACGCTGCGTACTCGCGTGAGACAGCGTTATCGGTGCCTGACAGATTTTGAAAGTGGCCTCATTGTCGATCGCCATTTGGCTGGCTGGTCGAATCGTGCAACATGCAGATTTGTCGGGCAACAGCATCTGACTGTGACTCGGTGTTGAACTGCGTGGGGACGTGAGGGCAGACATACTCGAAGTCACTGAACCGGTCCACGACGACTCTCCGTCGCAATGGAGGGTCACCGCACTGTGCACAAAGCAAATCGTACCTCCCTTACATCTGCGCCTGCCGTCCAAGAACAAGTGACGGACTCCGTGCAGTGTTCCGCGTCACCCCGCTTCACTGGTTGGAGACCGACAGTAGCTAGACTAGGGAACTACCTTCCAGTGTGTAGGCCGCCATCAACACCACAAAACAGAAGCCTGCCTTTGTAGTGGTGCCATTACCGAGAAGCATGGACTCGTGATGCATGGAGTCGCACGTTTCTGCTCTGCCACAGACGACGATCGTCAGTCAGTTTGGTGGCGACCTCGGAAGAGGTCCCAGTTCCAATGTATTGGTGGCGTGCAGTGGTGTTACTTGTGGCTTTGTGGTGTGTGTAGCCATTGGGTATAGCTTCAGCCATGGTTGGTGGAAACTCGGGCAATTGTGACGATAGAACCATACGTCACGGACTGTTTGTTTTCTCATGTCTTACCTCTCATGCAACGGTATGTTGGTGACATTTTCGAACAGGGCGATACTCGTCCGCACATGGCACGTGTCTCTGTGAACTATGTGACCATTTAGAGATGGGGCCCCCCCACGCCCGCAACAAAGTGGTGACCAAACCTCAAGTTCTACTGTCACCTCCGTAAACATGTTAGTTATCTAGTAAGTGGATCACAGGATGCTGGGCTGTGATGTTATCCGTGCGTCTGGGCACGACTACGCATTAACACGGTCCATCAGGTGATAGATAGTGGACGAAACGCGAGTGAGGGTAGCGATTTGAAGAGCAGAGGGAAAAGAAGTGCAAAGGCTCGTGCCTTGGGAAGAAAACCTCTGCGACAATGGGCTGGGTAGTAAGAGCAGTAGTGGCTTACTAGCTGCGATAGTTCATGCAAAGTTGGATTTGTTAGTATGGGTATCATGCATCATTACCGTGGCAAGCGATGGCGATGTATCCCAGTTGCTGCAGCAGCTACATTCCTGGAACAATCAAGATCGTTATATGGTAGTGGGAGATCGGCCATAGATCATCTCACTGTGTGGGGGATGTGTGGAGCTTGTCTGCATGCAGTGTACGGTACGGCTTCCCTGCGTGGTGCCATTTATTCGGCAGTGTATTCCAGCTGGATATCCAGTAATGGCGTCTGAGTAACAGGGGCTCGCCTGTACCGTTGTGTTTGCGTGTGCTTGGCCATAGATGTTAGGTCCTTACAAGGATGTCTTTTGGTCTTTTATGTTTCCATCTATGGTTGTGGTCGTAGTTCCCCAGATTCAGAATGAACGGGTTCTACGGATGTCTGGAGTTTCTGTATAGTCTTGTGGTGAGGTTGAGAATTACCTCCGTGAGAGTCTCAAGTCGGTATTCTCGGTGAAGGTCCGCGATGCGTGTGTATCGTGGAGCATTGCTTATGATTTTGAGTACTTTGTTTTGTATGAGCTGCAGACGGCGCAGGCATGTAGGCGCAGCGTATCCCCATACAGGAGCTGCGTACGTCATCATGGGTCGAATAAGTGTCATGTACATGGACCTCGACACCCTTCTGTTCAGTGTGCTACGCCTGTTGAGCCTAGGGTAGAGCTGTTGGAGCTTCGCGCTAGCTCGGTTGGTCATGTGTTGTATGTGGTCCCCCCAGAGTAATTTCCGGTCCAGCCAGACACCGAGGTATTTGACTTTCTCACGGAAACGTATTGGGCGTGCATGTAGAGTTACTGGTCTGCAGTATCGGTGTTTGTGCAGTTGCTTCGGTCTTCTGGTGAACAGAACGGCTTCGCACTTGTCGACGTTTACTCTCACACCCAATTCTCCAACCAAGGCTCAGCGACTTGTAAGGTGTAAGGCAAATCCAACACCTTCCATGAAAACCCTGACATGATAAGCAAATCCGGTAGTATGTCACATAGCTCCGAATAAATCGTGACATTAAATTAACCAAAGTAATACGAGTAACGAGTGAGCAAATGGAATACCACAGACTAACACAAGAATGCCTAAATGCATGTCATACCTTCTCACCGTGAGAAAGACGCAGTTCCGAGGGGAGAAACGAGAACAGAAGCCGAGAGCAGAACCGTGTTAAGCTGGAAGGCCCTACGATAAGGGACGGACACCCATGTTGCCAGCTAACCGCTAGGACCAAACCCCAGCCGTAAGTTTTAGCGTGATGTCCTTAGGTTAGTTAGGTTTAAGTAGTTCTTAGTTCTAGGGGACTGATGACCGTAGATGTTAAGTCCCATAGTGCTCAGAGCCATTTGAACCTACTCAACTATATCATTGTATGACACAGAGATCAATAGATATGACGTCATAAACACCGCGATACGTAAGAAACTGCCGCATCTCGCTTGACGTTTAAATTTATTACTCGGCTGCTACTAACCCTCTGCGCAACATATTTCGCAGACAGTATCCACAATGTGCACGCACGACTAGAAGCGTTACCACCATGGAATTCATATTTCTGTTGAGCAAGCAGTGTCACGTCTTTCGGAAGAACGGGAGGAAGAGATCAGACAGGAGATTTCTCACCTTCAACATGTGGCTCGACCTCCAGAGACTAACATTTCCTCTGCTGGACGTGGAGCTATTCGGTCTATAAGAGAGGACCATGAATTACTAATTTTACCAGCAGACAAAGGCAACGCTACCGTTTTAATCTCCAAGGCGGATTATATGAATAAGAGGTAGGATTTACTTAAGGATCCGTCGTATCGTATATTACAGAAGGATCCCACGGATCGCATAAAACGGATAACGACTTCACCTCTGAAGAAGAGCTCATTATCTGAGGACACTATCAAAAAACGTCGTTCTGATGCGGCCGTTCCACCTAGATTATACGGATTGCCGAAGGTCCATAAAGATGGGGTCCCGTTACGCCGGGTTGTTAGTAATTTGGTTGCGCCGACTAACAACTTGGCGAAATACTTAGCGTTGGTTCTCAGCTCTCATGTGGATAAATTTGAACACCATGTTTCCAATTCCATGGATTTTATTCAGCGTATAAAAACGGTTCAAATGGCTCTGAGCACTATGGGACTTAACATCTGAGGTCATCAATCCCCTAGAACGTAGAAGTACTTAAATCTAACTAACCTAAGGACATCACATACGTCCATGCCCGAGGCAGGATTCGAACCTGCGACCGAAGCAGCAGCGCGGTTCCGGACTGAAGCGCCTAGATCCGCTCGGCCACACCGGCCGGCTTTCAGCGTTTAAGGTCACTTCGACTTGGTCCCTCTCATTTACTAGTCAGTCTCGATGTGGTGCCTCTTTTTACTCAGTTCCCTCTTGAAGTGTAATTGATTTTAATTAATGAAAAACTAGACATGGAAATGACTAAGCTCTGCCGTCATGTACTGACGCCCGCCTATTTTTATTCATGAGAAATGTTTTGAACAGAGTGACTGTGCGGCTATGGGGAGTCGTTTATCCTCCATATTCACTAATCGTTTTATGGATAACTTTAAGGATATGGCCCTGAGAACATACTCTCTTTAGCCTACTTGTTTTTTGAGGCCGGCCAGTGTGGCCGTGCGGTTCTAGGCGCTTCAGTCTGGAACCGCGTGACCGCTACGGTCGCAGGTTCGAATCCTGCCCCGGGCATAGATGTGTGTGATGTCCTTAGGTTAGTTAGGTTTAAGTAGTTCTAAGTTCTAGGGGACTGATGACCACAGATGTTAAGTCCCATAGTGCTCAGAGCCATTTGAACCATTTTTTTGTTTTTTGAGTTTTGTTGATGATCTGTTTCTTGTTTGGCCACATAGAATAGATTCTTTGCATCATTTTAATTGTAACATTTTAATTATCTTCATTCTAAAATCGAATTCAGGATGGAAGATGAAAAGGAGGGGAACTTATCCTTTTTTGATGTACTGGTTTGTTAAAAAAATGACGGAACTCTTGGACACAGAGTTTATAACAAACCGACTCATACTGATAGGTATATACATGTCACCAGCTATCATCCACTGTTCAACATACAAGAGTCCTACGGACCTTGGTCAAAAGACTATTGCTATATCGGAAGCTGAGAATTTACCACAAGAGCTACAACATTTTAAGGACGTGTTTAATTATAACGGCTATACGGACACAGAGATTACTCGTGCTTTTCAGTCTGGACCCCTACCTAAACCAGCTGAAGACACTTTGTGGCTTTCCTTCCATGTGCTGAGAACGTGTCTGCCAAGATAAGTAGGGTTTTGAAGAAATATGAAATCTGACGTGTTTTCAGCTAAGGTTAGAGCACTTCTTGGCTATGTAAAGGACAATTTAGGTTCGAGGATGCTTGGCGTCAACAGAATACCGTTTCAGTGCGGTAAAATATACATTGGCCGCACTATTCGTACCATAGATGACAGATGTGTTAAACAAGATCGTCATGCGCGATCATTACAACTTGACAAATCGGCTTTGGCAGAGCACAGCCTTACGGCGGGACATAGGATGCTGTACAATGAGCACGGCGGCGTTCCGAGCACGTGAAACGATAACAAACGCATGTAAGCGAAGCGGACACAGACGGGGATCATCGTAGAGTATATATGAGCTGCAAATTGGGAAATACATTGAGATAAGCGACTTTGGCAGAGGGCAGATTATTATTACGCAGAGCCTGTGAACGAATATATCAAAAACGGCGGAGCTAGTAGACTGCTCATGCGCTACTGTCGTGAGCAAATACTGAGAGAGGTAGGACAGTGAAACTACCACTTGGCGCCAAATGGCTGGACGTCCACGACTCTTCACAGAACGTGGGGTTCGGAGACTTATCTGCTACCGAGCGAGGTGGCGCAGTGGTTAGACACTGGACTCGCATTCGGGAGGACGACGGTTCAATCCCGCGTCCGGCCATCCTGATTTAGGTTTTCCGTGATTTCCCTAAATCACTCCAAGCAAATGCCGGGATGGTTCCTCTGAAAGGGCACGGCCGACTTCCTTCCCCATCCTTCCCTAATTCGATGAGACCGATGACCACGCTGTCTGGTCTCCTTCCCCAAAACAACCAACCAACCAACCAACTTATCTGCTCTGTAAAGTAGGATAGATGGCAATCTGTGGCATCTGTGCCGAAAGAGCACAATGCTGGTGCACGCACAAGTGTTTCATAGCACACCGTTCATCGCACATTGTTGAACGTTGTTGGGCTCCGCGGCCGACACCCCCACGTGTTCGCATATTGACCCAACGAAATCGGCAATTACGATTGCAGTGGGTGCGGGACCATCGAGATTCAACCGTCGATCAATGGAAACGTGTCATCTCATCGGGTGAATCACGTTTTTGCAACAACACGTCGATTGTCGCTCTAGAAGCACCTCATCGAGGTGAACGGCAGCTCGAAAAGTGCAGCGCGCCACGGGCGCAGGCTGATGGCAGGAGTATTATGCTATGGGAGACATTCTGCCACGCTTGAATGGGATATGTTGTCGTAATCGAAGACACACTGACAGCTGCAAACAGCCGGCCGTTGTGCCCGAGCAGTTCTAGGCGTTCTAGTTGTAACCGCGCTGCTGTTACGGTCACAGGCTCGAATCCTGCCTCGGGCATGGATGTTGTGTGATGTCCTTAGGTTAGTTGGGTTTAAGTAGTTCTAAGTCTATGGGACTGATGACCTCAGATGTTAAGTCCCATAGTGCTGCGAGCCATTTGAGCAGCTGCGAACAACCTGCATCCATTCAGGCTTGTTGTCTTCCCCGACGGCGATGTCATCTTTTAGCATGGTAATTGTCCGTGTCTCGGAGGAGAAATGCGACATAGTGGTTTGAGGAGCATTATCGTGAACTCACGTTCACGTCTCGGCGACCAAATTCACCTGATGTGAATCCTATGGAACACACCTGGGTCGCTATCGCGCGCCATTACCGCTTACGCAAATTAGCGGCCCGTTATTTACGCAAATTACACGCCCTGTGCGTAGACGTCTAATGCCACATACACTGTGTGATCAAACGTATCCGGACACCTGGCTGAAAATGACTTATAAGTTCCTGGCGCCATCCATAGGTAATGCTGGAGTTCAATATGGTGTTGGCCCACCCTTAGCCTGCATGACAGGTTCCACTCTTGTAGGCATACGTTCAGTCAAGTCCTGGATGGTTTGTTGGGGAACGGCAGCCCATTCTTCACGGAGTGCTGCACTGAGGAGAGATATCGATGTCGGTCGGTGCGGCCTGGCACGAAGTCGGCGTTGAAAAACATCCCAAAGTCGTCCTATAGGATTCAGGTCAGGATTCTGTGCATGTCAGTTCAATAGAGGGATGTTATTGTCGTGTAACCACTCGACCACAGGTCGTGCATTATGACCAGGTGCTCTATCGTGTTGAAAGATGCAATCGCCATCCACGAATTGCTCTTCAACAGTGGGAAGCAAGAAGGTGCTTAAATCATCAATTTAGGCATGTGCTGTGATAGTGCCACTCAAAGCAAGGGGTGCAAACCCCATCCATGAAAAACACGACCACTCCATAACACCACCGCCTCCGAATTTTACTTTTGGTACTACACACGCTGGCAGATGTCATTCACCGGGCATTCGCCACACCCACACCCTCACATCGGATGGCCACATTGTGTACCGTGATTCGTCACTCCACACATCGTTTTTCCACAGTTCAATCGTCCAACGTTTACGCTCCTTACACCAAGCGAGGCCTCGTTTGGCATTTACCGGCGTGGTGGGTGGCTTATGAGAAGCCGCTCGACCATGAAATCCAAGTTTTCTCACCTCCTGCCTACCTGTCATAGTACTTGCAGTGCATCGTGATGCAGTTTGGAATTCCCTGTGATGGTCTGGATGGATGTCTGCCTATTACACATTACGACCTTCTTCAACTGTCGGCTGTCTCTGTCAGTCAACAGATAAGATGGACCTGTACGCTTTTGTTCTATACGTGTCCCTTCATGTTTCCACTTCACTATCACATTGGAAACAGTGAACAAAGGGATTTTCAGGTGTGTGGAAATCTCGCTTACAGTCTTATGACACAAGTGACATCCAACCCCCTGACCGCGTTCGAAGTCCGTAAGTTCCGCGCAGCGCCCCATTCTGCTTTCTCACAGTTTCCAATGACTACTGATGTCGCTGATATGGAGTATCTGGCAGTAGTCGGCAGCACAATGAACCTAATATGAAAAACGTATGTGTTTGGGGATGTCCGGATACATTTGATCACGTAGTGTACCTTTACAAACTTACCAATAAACTTTCGGATTCCTGGTACCCAGAATCAGTGATTTCTTTCGTTCCAAAGACGTACAAGCAAACTATTAAGCAAGTGGTCTCTTTGGCTCACGAGTGTATATGCTAATTGTATGAGAGAACCTCCGTAGAACGAACCATCTGATGGTAAAATCGCACTCTTAAAAATAACGAAGGGAAGCGATTAGCGCCGAGCGGCGCCGGTTATTTGCGATATCGGCCGCGGCGGCCGCGATCGCCGCCGTCGCTTCGCGGAGCCATAACGATTTTCGTGTCGTTCCTCGGGCCTCGCAATTACGGCAGACGCACGACGCGCCGGTCCGTCCACCAGGCGCTTCCTTAATGAGCGCCATCTGCCATCTGCCAACCGTGTTGCGGGTCACGCAGAACCGGACTTAACGGGGAAACCGCTGCGACTTCCCAGGAGCTCAGAGACAGCCATCACCAGACAATCGTTGATGAGTGGACAGTAGGAGGGGCACTGCAAAACCAGCGCCGTATTTTTACTTTTATGAAAATTACAATACAGTGATCAAAATAGCACAGTTACATAGACCGAGATTTCAGCTACACATTTTGCTTTTTCCCCACAGTCTGCCATTCCTTTTGAATTTTAGCCATCGACGAACAAGAGCCTGCACGTACCGGACCTATTAGGTTGGTTCATAAGTTCCAAGCATCGATCCATACGTTCAATAAACACATCAAATAAACGTAACAGAGAATTTACTCATCAATAATATATTCTCCTTTACTGTTTACAAGGTCTGCAAATACTGGGGTAACTTTTCGATTCCGCGACTGTAGAAATCACGAGGTTCTGAGGCGAGGAACCCGTCGAGCCATGTTCAGAGCGAATTTCCAGCCGCAAAAGAAGTTTCTTGAAGTTTATTCGATAGAGGACGGGAAAGGCGAAAATCTGAGCTTGAAAGATCAGGTGAATAAGGTGGGTGCCGAGTGACTTCTCAACCAGCTATACTACTCGCCATTAAAACTGCTGCACCAAGAAGACATGCAGATGATAAACGGGTATTCATTGGACAAATATACTAGAACTGACATGTGATTACATTTTCACGCAATTTGGGTGCATAGATCCTGAGAAATCAGTACCCAGAACAACCACCTCTGGCCATAATAACGGCCTTGATACGCCTGGCCATTGAGTCCAACAGAGCTTGGATGTCCTGTACAGGTACAGCTGCCCATGCAGCTTCAACACGATACCACAGTTCATCAAGAGTAGTGACTGGCGTATTGTGATGAGCCAGTTGCTCGGCCACCAGTGACCAGACGTTTTCAATTGGTGAGAGAGCTGGAGAATGTGCTGGCCAGGGCAGCAGCCGAACATTTTCTGTATCCAGAAAGGCCCGTACAGGACCTGCAACATGCGGTCGTGCATTATAGTGCTGAAATGTAGTGTTTCGCAGGGATAGAATGAAGGGTATAGCCACGAGTCGTAACACATCCGAAATGTAGTGTCCACTGTTCAAAGTGCCGTCAATGCGAACAAGAGGTGACCGAGACGTGTAACCAATGGCACCCCATACCATTACGTCGGGTGATACGCTTCCAATGTGCGTTCATCGCGATGTCGCCAAACACGGATGCGACCATCATGATGCTCTAAACAGAACCTGGATTCATCCGAAAAAATGACGTTTTGCCATTCGTGCTCCCAGGTTCGTCGTTGAGTACACCATCGCAGGCGCTTCTGTCCGTGATGCAGCGTCAAGGGTAACCGCAGGCATGGTCTCCGAGCTGATAGTCCATGCTGCTGCAAACGTTGTCGAACTGTTCGTGCTGATGGTTGTAGTCTTGCAAACGTCTCCATCTGTTGACTCAGGGGTCGAGACGTGGCTGCAGGAACCGTTACAGCCGTGTGGATAAGATGCCTGTCATCTCGACTGTTAGTGATAGGATGCCGTCGGGATCCAACACGGCGTTCCGTATTACCCTCCTGAACCCACCGATTCCATATTCTGGTAACAGTCGTTGGATGTCGACTAACGCGAGCAGCAATGTCGCGATACGATAAACCGCAATCGCGATAGGCTACAATCCGACCATTATCAAAGTCGGAAATGTGATGGTACGCATTTCTCCTCCTAACACGAGGCATCACAACAACGTTTCACCAGCCAACGCCGGTCAACTGCTGTTTGTGTACGAGAATTCGGTAGGAAACTTTCCTCATGTCAGCACGTTGTTGGTGACGCCACCGGCGCCAACATTGTATGAATTCTTTGAAAGACTAATCATTTGCATATCACAGCATCTTCTTCCTGTTGGCTAAATTTTGCGTCTGTAGGACATCATCTTCGTGGTGTAGCAATTTTAATAGCCAGTAGTGTATACAGTGTTTCTTGTCAGTCTAGCAGAATGCGGGCAGGCGTTATTGTGGAGTGGCATCACTTCACGCAGACTTCCTCGTCGTTGTTCTTGAATTTCGTCTGCAAGACGCTTCAGTTGTTGACAGTAAATGTCAGCCGTGCTGGTTACACCTCAGGGAACCAGTTTGTAGTACACTATAACGTCACTGTTCCACCAAATGCGTAACATTATCCCATTATCTTCTGTCAACGTGCGCAAGTCTTTGTCGTGGAGCTTTCTGCTTTGTTTAGGATCAACCATTCCTTTCTTTCCCTTATGATAACCTAAGTACACCATTTCACCTCACCAGTGGAGACTAACTTCCACAAAATCGGCCTGTTAGCAAAGAGGCGAAAGTATGCGCATCACACGGGACTTTTAGGTTTTACTAACATTGGTTATATACAGCTAGTGTCTACCGGATCTTACAATATATCCCACGGGGTGTTATCTGGCCTGGCTTATTTTCAACAGTTACGCTTTATACATTTCGACGAGCATCTTTTTGGTGTACTCAATTTTATTATGACAACGCGTCATTGTGGTTTGCCTCTTAACGTGGATAAGTTCCCGAAAACTGGGAGTCCATAAATCTCCATCTACATTACGGAAATATAAACATTATAAACCTGAAGATGCGTCCATACTGACGTGAAACCTGTAGGTGCGAAGAAAGCACCTCCATACAGCTATGTCACGTTTGGGAACGCCTCAGCATTCTTGATTATTAATTGTTGCAGTTTTATGATAATTTGAATGGTTATTGACTGTTATTGTTATTTACAATGAATCTGAGCTGTGGTTGGCCTCCTCATAAAACTGTTTGATACAGGCTAGGAATAGTCCGTACTGTTCACGAACAACCAAGCAGACACCCATGTACGGCTACTTGCTGATTTTTGTGATTTTGGCTTAGGGTATGTGATGCAACCGGTTTTTGAAAATTCCCCATTGCATACAATTGTAGCACAATGGTGAAATGATCGCAGTTCACAACATTTGCCTGTTCGAACCCGAAGATCTTCCGAAACATGAAGAATCACTAATGTCAAAACGATCATACCTAAAACGAGAAAATCATTTTCAAACGGTTCAAATGGCTCTGAGCAGTATGCGACTTAACATCTGAGGTCATCAGTCCCTTAGACATAGAACTACTTAGACCTAACAAACCTAACGACATCACACACATCCATGCCCGAGACAGGATTCGAACCTGTGACCGTAGCAGCCGCGTGGTTCCGGACTCAAGTGCCTAGAACCGCTTGACCACAGCCGCCGACAAAGCATTTTCATGCCGTGCTGTACCCAGCAGCATTATCCCCATGCACGACACAAATGTTTCTGACTGCCTTCTTCTGTCAATCTTCTACTGAAGTTGAACAGCAGAATATGTCGAATATATTTCGATTACTCCACTTGGCACTCCACTTTCTGGCTGCCGCAGCTTCACTCACTACCTCCAAATTACAAAATGACGATATGTTAACTCAAATAACAACAGTGAACTAGGAACAAAAAAATTACAGTCGAGAAATAAACCCATAGCAACCGGAATACCAACATGCAAAACAAAACCTAAAGGAACTTATGCATCAGCCTAATAAAATCCTGAACCAGATGTGATTTCTTACAGTTTTGTCGAGAAAGTGTGAGTCTGGTAGATGTTGACCGCTGTAATGCAACAGAATGCAAAAGAAAAGGGGGCAACAAGTTTAATGTTAGATGCTGCAGTTATGCGCAAAAATTGCGTGAGTGCTGGTGCAGGAGTGCAAAGTACCTGGCACGTAGTTACAAGCCGGCAGAAGTTTCGGAGAGGCCGAACAGCTGCCTGTACGTGTCTGGCTTGCTGGAATGCTGCCCGCTCGGAGGCAGGCGATGGCTGGAGAAGTGTAATATGAAAGATTAGAGTTCAAGTCCCGCCTGGAGACGTTTAAAACCATTAACCGCCCTATACATCGTATTTATTAAAAGAATCTTTCCTAAATTCAAGACAAATAGTGAAAGAGAGTCGCTGTCCTACCACGTCACCTTGATAGGTACAATTATTTTTAACAGCCGTAAATATTGTAAATCATACTAAAAGCGAAAGTAATCAGGAGGGAGGTACAAGCCCCTTATGGACTGGCACAAACATTCAATGCGCAAGCTGGTCAGGAGACGAGACTGGTCACGAACGACACTTCTTTTTCGTGCGTGCCTGGTGAACGCTGAAAACCTATTCATCAGCAGGATGTTGGTAGCGATGACCTTACTCCATCGGCATTGGTTTTCTCAATTAAGGAACAGTTAATTATTTAGATATAGTGAGATAAGCAATAGTACACTACTGGCCATAAAAATTGCTACATCAACAAGAAATGCAGATGATAAACGGGTATTCACTGGACAAATATATTATACTAGAACTGACATGTGATTACATTTTCACGCAATTTGGGTGCATAAATCCTAAGAAATCAGTACTCAGACCAACCATCTCTGGCCATAATAACGGCCTTGATACGCCTGGGCATTGAGTCAAACAGAGCTTGGATGGCGTGTACATGTACAGCTGCCCATGCAGCTTCAACACGATACCACAGTTCACCAAGAGTAGTTCGCGTATTGTGACGAGCCAGTTGTTCGGTCACCTTTGACCAGACGTTTTCAATTGGTGAGAGATCTGGAGAATGTGCTGGCCAGGGCAGCAGTCGAACATTCTCTGTATCCAGAAAGGCCCATAAAGGACCTGCAACATGCAGTCGTGCATTATAGTGCTGAAATGTAGAGTTTCGCAGGGATCGAATGAAGGGTAGAGCCACGGGTCGTAACACATTTGAAATGTAACGTCCACTTTTCAAAGTGCCGTCAATGCGAACAAGAGGTGACCGAAACGTATAACCAATGGCACCCCATACCATCACGCCGGGTGATACGCCAGTATGGCGATGACGAATACACGCTTCCAATGTGCGTTCATCGCGATGTCGCCAAACACGGATGCGACCATCATGATGCTGTAAACAGAACCTGGATTCATCCGAAAAAATGACGTTTTGCCATTCGTGCTCCCAGGTTCGTCGTTGAGTACACCATCGCAGGCGCTCCTGTCTGTGATGCAGCGTCAAGGGTAACCGCAGCCATGGTCTCCGAGCTGATAGTCCATGCTGCTGCAGACGTCGTCGAACTGTTCGTGCAGATGGTTGTTGTCTTGAGAACGTCCCCATCTGTTGACTCAGGGATCGAGACGTTGCTGCACGATCCGTTACAGCCATGCGGATAAGATGCCTGTCATCTCGACTGCTAGTGATAGGACGCCGTTGGGATCCAGCACGGCGTTCCGTATTACCCTCCTGAATCCACCGATTCCATATTCTGGTAACAATCGTTGGATGTCGACCAACGCGAGCAGCAGTGTCGCGATATGATAAACCGCAATCGCGATTGGCTACAATCCGGCCTTTATCAAAGTCGGAAATGTGATGGTACGCATTTCTCCTCCTTACACGAGGCATCACAACAACGTTTCACCAGCCAACGCCGGTCAACTGCTGTTTGTGTACGACGATTCGGTAGGAAACTTTCCTCATGTCAGCACGTTGTTGGTGTCGCCACCGGCGCCAACATTGTATGAATACTTTGAAAAGCTAATCATTTGCATATCACAGCATCTTCTTCCTGTCGGTTAAATTTCGTAGGACATCATCTTCGTGGTGTAGCAATTTTAATGGCCAGTATTGTATATTATGACAGGAATAGCCTTTCAGGAAAGTTAACAGAGTAAGTGTATTACAGATCAGTGTTTCCTTCATTTTGTGTTGTTTACTCCGCGTTGGGAACCCTGTGGCAGTCTTGGCGTTATTATATCCTGCTGGTATTATTTCATCTGCTGTATGTGGTGTAGTGGTTGCGTCCGATGTGTGCAGGGCACGGAGGTGAGTGTGTGCTATAGATGGCAGGCGAGCGCGTTTTAACAACAGAAAAATACAATACGGTCCACTGGTATCTGCATATCATGGAATCCAAGTTCAAGCACAATACGACCTACTACACACAAATTTCATACCATCGCACCATGTAGTCCATCCTCCATAGGCCAGAAGGAAAGGAATGTGCTAAATCAGGACTGTACACGGTAAGTAGTTGGACAGTCCACTCGGAATTGACAACCAGTTCCTCTGTATCGAAACTGTTGTGGAGCCTGCGCTATCGTGTGGCAAGTGGAAGTTTCTCTTCTTCTCTGGCCTGACCCCGCAAATAAAAGCTTTCCGCCTAGTCGGCGTCGTGTTTCAAAGTTCAGAATTAGCAGTTGCTTAAGGCTGTAATACATCTAAAAGAACCACACCCTATCTATCCAGAAGGCTGCACGATATCACATTGCCTGCAGATGCAGGTGTCTCAGCACTTCGTTTTCGAAGAATTCACGTGTCACCACTCCAGGGACTGCCTTTTTAGTTCCAACACATAGCGACCACACAACGACTGGTCTTCGATGATGGTGGTGTTCAAAATTGTTACCTTCAGCGTCGTATTGGTCCAGCAGATTCCGGCAAGTTTTTAGAGAATGATTTTTTATTTTTTATTTTTTATTTCCGATAACCGAGATTGCGAAGCATCTAGACCAAGACATTGCAGGCGACATTCAGCTGTGCACTCGATTACTTTGTCCAATTTGCCGCTCATCGCGGCTGAGTTGATTAAGACGCTGTTCATTATTCATTGCAGGCAGTAGACCCGCTCTGCAGTCTGCCGCAAATGATGGCTCTCCAAACTTCCCAACTAGCGTTTCCCAAAAGCATCCTCTTCATCCGTCCAAATATTACCTCTTAAGCTCACGGATCATATCCGCAACACTTCCGCAGTGGTCGCTTGCAAGACTAGGAGCGAGCCGCTGGATTGCCCCTATGCGTTCCTTTAATCCGAACTGGTAAGGATCCAAGGCTTTTGAGCAGCACTAAACAATAGCTCGCGCAGGAATTATCTACACGTCTCCTTCAACGTGCACTATACTGCAACAGAATTCTCTGAACAGACTGTAGTCGACCACTCGCGTTTTTCACAACTGACTTTATGTTCTCGTTGAGTTTTATGCCGTTTCGTAGTATTCCCTTGCATATTTAACCTATCTGACTAAGTCAAACAGCATACATTTATCAACGTATTTCCTCATTACTGTAATGATTCTCCTGTTCATCTGCACCAATTTACATCTGTCCACATCTTAAGCAGTGTGCTGTGCGACGCACAAAATAGAAACTCAGCCCAGGCCTTCCTGAATCCTACGGTCACTCAAAGACGACGCTCTGCGGCACACAGTAGCGCCTACATCTACATCTGTACTCAGAAAGCCACCTCAATGTGCTTGGCGGAGAGTATTTTTGCCTCCGTTGTCCCTTTCCCCGTTTCCTATTCCATTCGTGAACGGTCTTGGAAAGAACAGCTCCGTAACAGCTCTAATTTCTCGGATTGTCTCGTCGCGTTCATTTTGCGAGACGTAAGCAAAATACTGCTCGACTCTTTTTTTTGGAACGTACGCGACAGGTGTTTCAACAGTAACGCTCTCCTTGATGAGCAACGCCTCTCTTGCGGCGTCTGCCATTGGAGCGTCCTGAGCATTTCCGTAAACGCTCTGGCGTCGACTTAACTATCTCGTCACCAAAAGCTCTGCTCTTCGCGGGCTGTTCTGTATCACTTCTATTAGTGACTTTTGACAACATTTCTCGTGTAGAAACAGTGGTCTGGCTATCTCCATTTTTACGGTACTTCTATTAATCCAATTTAGCAAGGACCTGAGTCTGACGAGCAGAATTCAAGAATCAGTCCCACCAGTGTTTTGTAAGCCTCGTCTTTCGTGGATGATTTACATTTCCTGAACTCTCCCACAACGAATCTCAGCCTTGCCGCCTTGCCTCTGATTTGCATGCCGCCAGCTTTTTGTAATCGTTCCATTTCAGATCGCTCTGGATGGTTACTTTAGCCATTTTACGGTACTTAAGACTTTTTGATACATTTTACCTTATTTCTATTGGAAAGTCAGCGGTTATAACGAATGTTATATTTTTTATGTAATAAAGCATTTCCAACCGCATGATGATGTTTATTTATTTACTATTATTTACTGGTGATCCGTTTCGACCACTGTTCTGGTCATCATCAGACCGCTTACTCCATGGGAGTCTGCTGAAGCTAGCGAGGAGCAGACGCCATTCTAGGAGGCATATAACCATTACTCATGTAACCACTGCTCTATAACCACGGCAGCAGTGGTCATATGCCTCTGACTATAAGCAAAACAATGTTCGAAGCCGGTCACCAGTAAGTAACCAATAAATAAATAAACTTCTTTATGCGGTAGAGACAGCTTTTTTTTTTCTTTAAGAAAGCTCTAATATTTTACGTTACTTACTTGTTCCAGTGGTTTCTCACTAACACTGTAATCAAACGCTAATAGACTTCTTCGACTATTAGAATATTTAGTTTCGTGCACACTCTATTCGACAGGTGACTTATCTACAGGGAGAATAGGAGGGGTCCTATTGCATTTCCCTGGGTACTCCTGACATCTTTGTTCCTGATGAACACTTGCCGTCCAGGGCAATGTCCCGTTACTTTATAAATCTTCTCAATTCGTTTAGATTTAATGTCTGCAACAATCTACATCTACACGATCTGTTTCCAACTCACATGTAAGCGTTGGGTAGGGAGTTCATAGACCACTTTCAAACTATTTCTCTGTCGATGCGCTCCCGAGTAGTAAGCGAGAAAACTGAACATAAAAATCCTTCAACGCGAGCTCTTATTTCCGCCATTGTTGTTTTGTATGTCAAAGTCTACAACATATTTCAGCATTCGGCAAAAAGATGGTGATTGTAATTTTGTGAAATGAGGTCGTAGCAACGGTAAATGCCTTTGTTTAAATGATCCCCCTCCCCTCCCCTCCTCCCACCATCTCGCTTATCATATCCATTATACTCTGTCTTATTTTTTGATAATAAAAAACTAGGTGCCAGTTTTTGAACTGTTCCGACTTCCTCAGGCAATCCTGTTTGCCAAGAATTCCATAGAGCGTAGCAGCACTCCAGAAGATGATGGACAAGCGTAATGTAGGCAGTCTCTTTAGTGGATTTATTGTATCCTTTAAGTGTTCTGTCATTAAATTTCTATCTTCGGTTCGCCTTCCTGTTTGTTAATTCCAATATAAGTTGCTCGTAATTGTAATTCACAGGCATTTAGCTACATTAACATCCTTTAAATTTGTGTGATTCATCGTGTAACAGAAATCTGGCGGAATTTGTTTGATAATCACTTGGAGAAACTCTCTCTTTTAATTATTTGTGACACTTTTCATACCATACAGATATCTTGTTTAGATCACATTGCAATTCATTTTTATCTACTAACAACTAAACTGCATGCTTCAGTCACGTTAATGTGACCATCTCTCAGGCGCCTGAATAAACAAATGATGCAGCGTGGAGTTGCAGGAAGAGGGTCAGTGAGGTTCTGGAAGGTACCGGCAGGGATGTGGGGACATTGCGAGAACTGGCTACAGCGCACTCTCAGGTGCTTGCAGATGAAGTTTCAACATAAGCTTTCAACATAAGCAACTCATACAAGTACCTCCGTGTAGCAGCTTGTAGCAACGGTGGTAACATTAAGAGTGCAACGGGAATTACACTGTTAAATGCAGAGGAGAGAGCAGATAGGAGGAAAGAATACATTGAAAGCCTCTATGAGGGTGAAGATTTGTCTGATGTGATAGAAGAAGAAACAGGAGTCGATTTAGAAGAGATAGGGGATCCAGTATTAGAATCGGAATTTAAAAGAGCTTTGGAGGACTTACGGTCAAATAAGGCTGAAGGGATAGATAACATTCCATCAGAATTTCTAAAATCGTTGGGGGAAGTGACAACAAAACGACTATTCACGTTGGTACGTAGAATATATGAGTCTGGCGACATACCATCTGACTTTTGGAAAAGCATCATCCACACAATTCCGAAGACGGCAAGAGCTGACAAGTGCGAGAATTATCGCACAATCAGCTTAACAGCTCATGCATCGAAGCTGCTTACAAGAATAATATACAGAAGAATGGAAAAGAAAATTGAGAATGCGCTAGGTGACGATCAGTTTGGCTTTAGGAAAAGTAAAGGGACGAGAGAGGCAATTCTGACGTTACGGCTAATAATGGAAGCAAGGCTAAAGAAAAATCAAGACACTTTCATAGGATTTGTCGACCTGGAAAAAGCGTTCGACAATATGGTGCAAGCTGTTCGAGATTCTGAAAAAAGTAGGGTAAGCTATAGGGAGAGACGGGTCATATACAATACGTACAACAACCAAGAGGGAATAATAAGAGTGGACGATCAAGAACGAAGTGCTCGTATTAATAAGGGTGTAAGACAAGGCTGCAGCCTTTCGCCCCTACTCTTCAATCTGCACATCGAGGAAGCAATGATGGAAATAAAAGAAAGGTTCAGGAGTGGAATTAAAATACAAGGTGAAAGGATATCAATGATACGATTCGCTGATGACATTGCTATCCTGAGTGAAATGAAGAAGAATTAAATGATCTGCTGAACGGAATGAACAGTCTAATGAGTACACAGTATGGTTTGAGAGTAAATCGGAGAAAGACGAAGGTAATGAGAAGTAGAAATGAGAACAGCGAGAAACTTAACATCAGGATTGATGGTCACGAAGTCAATGAAGTTAAGGAATTCTGCTACCTAGGCAGTAAAATAACCAATGACGGACGGAGCAAGGAGGACATCAAAAGCAGACTCGCTATGGCAAAAAAGGCATTTCTGGCCAAGAGAAGTCTACTAATATCAAATACCGGCCTTAATTTGAGGAAGAAATTTCTGAGGATGTACGTCTGGAGTACAGCATTGTATGGTAGTGAAACATGGACAGTGGGAAAACCGGAACAGAAGAGAATCGAAGTATTTGAGATGTGGTGCTATAGACGAATGTTGAAAATTAGGTGGACTGATAAGGTAAGGAATGAGGAGGTTCTATGCAGAATCGGAGAGGAAAGGACTATGTGGAAAACACTGATAAGGAGAAGGGACAGGATGATAGGACATCTGCTAAGACATGAGGGAATGACTTCCATGGTACTAGAGGGAGCTGTAGAGGGCAAAAACTGTAGAGGAAGACAGAGATTGGAATACGTCAAGCAAATAATTGAGGACGTAGGTTGCAAGTGCTATTCTGAGATGAAGAGGTTAGCACAGGAAAGGAATTCGTGGCGGGCCGCATCAAACCAGTCAGTAGACTGATGAAAAAAAAAAAGGCACATGAAATGAAGCGATTGCTTAGGCTCCGTCCTGGAGAATAAAGATAGTGTCAGACTTCGGTTCATTGGTAAAATACTAGGAACATGGAATGATAATACAAAGGAGATTACTTAAAAACACATGCTCAAGTGTGTGGGAGCTGTGGCAGATAGGACAAACAGCGGATATTAAATGGATATAAAGAAGAGCAACACGAATGGTGAACGGATTGTTCGATTCGTGGGAGAGTGTCACGGATATGCTGAAAGAACTGAGTTAGTGGATAGTCGAATATGGTCGCAGACTTTCCCGTGGAACGCTACATAGATAGTTGTAGAACCAACTTTAAATGATCGATGTAGGAGCGTATTACAGCCTCCTACGTATCATTCGAGCAGGGATCTCAACGACATGATTAGACTAAATTACAACGGGCACAGAGGAGTTTAAACAGTCATTGTTCCC
Organism: Schistocerca piceifrons; assembly: GCF_021461385.2. NCBI lineage: Eukaryota > Metazoa > Arthropoda > Insecta > Orthoptera > Acrididae > Schistocerca > Schistocerca piceifrons. Next base: position 509,514,253 of record NC_060144.1, read on the forward strand.
GCATTCCATACATGAGTGGGACGGAAGGAATTCCCGATAACTGGTACAATGGGGAATATCCTCTGCCATGAATTTCACAGTAGTTTGTAGAGTATGGGTGTAGATGTACATGCAGATTGCACCGCCTCCCTGGAGACTCCTTTCGACATGGTCCGTTGTGTTGGGCCGGCCGCGTCATTTCGCACTCTGGGAGCCGTTGGGTGGGAGGCCTCCCAAGCGCCCAACACGCCGCCCCGCCTCTTGCGAGTGTAGGCAGCGGCAGCGGCAGCGGCAGCGGCAGCGGCACATCAAACAGGATTACGAAGCCACACCTGCTGCGCCCGCGCCACACTTTCGGCTGTGCTGGGTCCCTCCGCTTCTCTTCTCTGGTCCTCAGGTGTCGGCCGACGCGCGGTGCAGAGCACATGCACCTTTCGTATGCGGAGCTTCCGTGTCTCTGGGACAGTTCACGGCGTACCGCACGTCCTTCCTGGCACTCTGAACGTAACGAGACATCGCTAGATTGGCTGCCAAGTTTCCGTAATTCTTTTTCCTTATTTTTTATTCGTGACACCGTACCACGGCAACACATACGCGTCCGAAAATTTTGTTTGTGGCAAACTGTTGTTGTTGTGGTCTTCAGTCCTGAGACTGGTTGATGCAGCTCTCCATGCTACTCTATCCTGTGCAAGCTTCTTCATCTCCCAGTACCTGCTGCAACCTACATCCTTCTGAATCTGCTTAGTGTATTCATCTCTTGGCCTCCCTCTACGATGATTACCCTCCACGCTGCCCTCCAGTACTAAACTGGTGATCCCTTGATGCCTAAGAACATGTCGTACCAACCGATCCCTTCTTCTAGTCAAGTTATGCCACAAACTCCTCTTCTCCCCAATTCTATTCAATGCCTCCTCATTAGTTATGTGATCTACTCATCTAATTTTCAGCATTCTTCTGTAGCACCACATTTCGAAAGCTTCTATTCTCTTCTTGTCCAAACTATTTATCGTCCATGTTTCACTTCCATACAGTGCTACACTCCACACAAATATTATCCTCGTTTTGCTTTAGTTGATGTTCATCTTATATCCTCCTTTCATTGCACTGTCCATTCATTTCAGCTGTTCTTCCAAGTCCTTTGCTGTCTCTGACAGAATTACAATGTCATCGGCGAACCTCAAAGTTTTTATTTCTTCTCCATGGATTTTAATATCTACTCCAAATTTTTCTTTTATTTCCTTTACTGTTTGCTCATTATACTGATTGAATAACATTGGGGAGACGCTACAACCGTGCCTCACTCCCTTCCCAACCACTGCTTCTCTTTCATGTCCCTCGACTCTTACAACTGGCAGCTGGTTTCTATACAAATTGTAAATAGCCTTTCGCCCCCTGTATTTTACCTCTACCACCTTCAGAATTTGAAAGAGAGTATTCCAGTCAACATTGTCAAAAGCTTTCTCTAAGTCTACAAATGTTAGAAACGTAGGTTTGCATTTCCTTAATGGTTCTTCTGAGATAAGTTGTAGGGTCAGTATTGCCTCACGTGTTCCAATATTTCTACGGAATCCAAACTGATCTTCCCCGAAGTCGGCTTCTACCAGTGTTTCCATTCGTCTGTAAAGAATTCGCATTATTTTTTTGCAGCTGTTATTAAAGTGATAGTTTGGTATTTTTCACATCTGTCGACATCTGCTTTCTTTGGGACTGGAATTATTACATTCTTCTTGAACTCTGTGTGGCAAACTTACTGAAATGGAAAGCGCTGCACCATAGAAATCCTGACCGAATGCTACCAAACGCACAATGGAGAACTTCCATGCTTGCAGGATACGTCCATATACTTGGCGGACATTAATAAAAGCGACAAACTGCAGGGACGGCTTCCAGACTGGAAATCGAGGAAAAGAGGTCCTCGGAAGACGTATCCGGAAATGGATGGGGTGCGTGCAACGATAAGAGATCATCACGGAAAACAGTACAGAGCTGCATCGCATACACGTCACAGCGGAAGTTCAAAGGTGGCCTCCATGGGATTCAATGTATGCGTTCACACGCCGCATCATGGACTGCCGCACTATTTTGCACGTTCCTTCCCCTCTCCGAATAGCGTCGCAGACGTCGTGAACACGCTATTAAAGAGTCTGCACATGAGGAACTGGTTCAGCATACACAACGATCTTCAGGTAAAATTCCAGGGAGTTTAAGTGCGGTGATCTAGCAGGCTGTAATGCGGAAGTGGGGTAGTACCCCGTCATGCTGCCGTGTCACCAAAGGCACGTTGTCAAACGGCCCCGTCAGAATATTCTGCAGGAGACGTTCCTCTGTCTAGGGGTTGTGAAATAACGACCGGGTCAAGTATGTGGTCGCCAGGAGTACTTGCCTACACGTTGATGCCGAACCGATGCCGATGAGGCTCCTCTACAATTCCCCAAGGATTGTCTGTATCCTACAGATGACTATTATGTAGATTGATGTGCCCAGTTCTGGCAAAGGTTGCTTCATCTTAAAGAGGACTGATAACAGAAAACCCGTAATTTTGATGGTCTGGTACAAAACCATCAACAAAATGTTTCCCCCAGAGGGAAATTCGCTGCTGAAAATCCTTGCACTCGATGCAGGTGATAGGAGTAGTAGCGTATGTCATGCGGGATACACATAATCGTATTTTGGGTTACACCGTGCTGGTGCGCCGCTTTCCAGCAGCTTGTACTAGGGTTCGTCTCAATAGCCTGTGGAACTCGGTCATGCAAATCTGAATATACACAGCCCGCCACCTCCCTGCACGTTCGTATGTCTGAAAGGCCCCAAGATCAAATAAACGCCGAAAAAGGGCTTGAAATGTTGCGTCATGTGGTTGGTGTCTGTGGGGGTACTTGTTTTGGTACAGCCGTGCTGACTCTCGGCCGTTTCCATCTGCTTGGCCGTACACAATCACCATCTCAGCTTGTTTCCGACATGAATACCGGACCATTCTGCTGTTTACAGTACGCTGCGGCAATCACATAGGCTGAAACACACAAGGAACCCACGCCACGTGGCTAGAGTAACTGTATTCGCCAGCGAATTTCCGGAAACATTTTCATAGCAATTTTTTTTTTCTCCACTTCCACTCAGGAATCCGTACCTGCAGTTTGTCGGTTTTAGTAATGTTCACTCTGTGTACTGCCTCACAAAAGAAGCGAAGGGCCCAGAAGACATGATCTTTTGTCAGTGTAACTTGGTACATCTACATAAGATATGCGGATATGTAATCATTAGATTTACAAATCTCTGTAAGTGGCAGGACGGCCTCCAATGTGCATTAGTGCTGTTCGTGTTTAGTGTTGTAACCAGGCCCTGTTGGTATATAAGGAGCTTGAACAGCGCCATATGTTGAGTTATCACGGTGAAATATGCGGAAATGCTATGTACACGTGTGAGACAACGTTATCAGCACGTGACACAGTTTCAAAGGGGCCTCAGTGCGGCTCTCAATTTCGCCGACTGGTCGATTGATAAATATCCAGATCTGATCGGCATTCCTTTGTCACAGTGGCCCAGTGTTGGACTGCATGGGAACATGAGGGCAGACATACTCGTCGTCAAGCTTTTGGTCGACCATATTTAAGCATCAAAAGGAAGAACCGCCCACATTTTGCATTTAACACACCGTAATCCTCACATCTGAGCCTTCCATTCGCGACCAAGTAATGGACTTCCTACAACATTCTGTGTCAACCTGCTTCGCTGGTAGAAGAGCAGCAGTTGGTGGACTAGGGAATTAAAGCCCACTCGTAGACTACCTTTGACAGCACAACGTAAACGGCTGCGTTTGGAGGAGCCGTGCCATGACGGGCAAGCGTGGGCTGCTGCCGGATGACGTCGCTTTGTGTTGAGCGACGAACTGCGTTCCTGCGCTTCTCCGGAAGACCATCGCTGGAAAGTATGACGCAGATCTGGGGACAGGTTGTGTCCTACCATTGTTTTCGAGAGGCACAGCTGCATTACTCCTGCCGCCATGGTGTATGGAGCCGTCAGGTATGACTTCGAGTCATAGTTGATAGTGATTGAGGGAACTTTGACAGCATATCATTGTGTCACGGATATTCTGCGTTGTCATATGTTACCTCGCAGGCGACAGTATCACTGGCCAGTTTTCAGTATGACAATTCTCGTCCTCACATGCATTCGTCCGTGTGAACTGTCTGCGTGACGAGTTCCTTCCGTGGCCAGTAACATTCCCACATCTGTTCCCGAAAGAACGCGGGAGAGCGCACCGGGTCGTCAACTCCGTCCCAATGCCGATATCCGGGCTATCAAGGAACAGTTACAACAATTCTGTATAGGTTGTGTCAGTAGAGGATATAACACGATCATGACACCCTTCCTTACGAATCAGTGCATGCATCCGGGCCACTGGGGATGCAACGCCATGCAATTAAGTGTGGTCACACTGCCAACTTCTTTAACTGTTTGAATCGATTTTATAATCACTTAAGTAACACCACATGCCATCTCCAACTGCGTAGTTTCATTTTGTTCATTCCTCCATTTCTGCATGTTTCACTCTTTTTCCAGTCAACGAAATTTATATGATCTTTATTGGCACATGTCGCAATACTGACGTTACGACGTATCTTGGTAGGTAAGTTACACAAAGGCAAACCTACGCTGATAGCATTTGTAGATTTAGAGTTAGTTTTTGACCATGGTGATTAGAATACACTCTTTGAAATTCTGAGGGTAACAGGGCCAAAATACAAGCACCGTAAGGTTATCCACAGCTTCTACAGATAGCATACTGTGGTTATAAGAGTCGAAGGACATGGAAAATACCACTCCGTCTTCAGGCCACAAGTGGCCCATCGGGACCATCCGACCTCCACATGAGGATGCGGATAGGAGGGGCGTGTGGTCAGCACGTCGCTCTCCCGGTCGTTATGATGGTTGTCTTTGACAGGAGCAGCTACCATTCGGTCGAGTATCTCCTCGATTGGCATCACGAGGCTGAGTGCACCCCGAAAAACGGCAACAACGCATGGCGGCCCGAATGGTCACCCATCCAAGTGCGGGCCACGCCCGACAGCGCTTAATTTCTGTAATCTGACGGGAACCGGTGTATCCACTGCTGCAAGGCCGTTGCCGAAGGACGTGAAAGGGAAGCAGTAATTGAGAAGGTAGTGAGACAGGTTTGTAACCTATCCCCAATGTTATTCAATTTGTACGCGTTACAAAGGAAACCGAGGAGCAATTTTTTAAACGTAACTAAAATTTAAGGAGAAGATATAATGATTCGGAGGTTTGCCGAGAACGTTCTAGTTTTATGAAAGATGGCAATGATCTTGGAAGTGCAGATGAACAAAAAGGATACTGTCTTGAAAAGAGGTTATCATATGAACATCGACGAATGTAAAATAAGCGTAATGGAATGTAATCGAATAAAACAGAAGACACTCAGGCAGTTAACTTAGGAAAAGTAAATGAGTAAGATGTTGCTTACCATATCCAGAAAACTTAAATCAATGTAAAAAGACCCGGAACTCAAGAAACGGACACTCGGTACGTCAAAGATTCCATTTATCTTGATCCTGTTTAACAAATACAAAGAAGAAAAAGTGAAACAATGAACAAAAACGGGTAACAAATATTAATCTTGAAATTCACGATTGAAATTTTGCTTCAAAGAACAGTTACAATACAGATTTAGAATACATAGGCCACTTAAAGAAAGCTGGTGGACTGGATAGCGAAAACGTTGGAATGAAGATAACCATACTGAAAAGAAAATGAATTAAGAATGCTAGAGTCGATGATACTTGTCATTAAACTGACTGGAAATAAATACCTTTTGCGTGAGACTTCTGATGTCTATGGGACAAAATCAACAAAACGATCGTAATAAAGATGTTGCAAGGAGAAAAAATAAATAGGTAGTCTACTGTTGTAGAAACTTGGAGATGAATCACACTTGCTGTTTCCGAAGCTCTATAACCGTATATAAATACACCACTGCTTAAGTGTGAAATGATAACACTCCGATAAGTATAAATGGGCCAACAAAAGGCAACTAAAGCGTAGCAATAGAAGAGAATGATATAAATAAAGTTGAAGGATGAACAAGGAAATTGCACTGTGTTGGTGAGAATTTAATGAACCTATGGGAAACTAGCACAAGAAAAAGTTTTCGCTACGTACTGCGGTACATTGAAGAGTTTCGACACGGGGGAAGCGATGTGAATGATTCTGCGAGCTTCCGGAAGTGAGAGTGTGGGTTATCTGGTCTGCGGATCGTTAGTGCGTAATTCGATGATTTAAGAAAATTAAACTAAAAAAATGAAGTTGGAAGTACAATGTTATGTTACGCCTAGATATTTATTCGATGTGATTGTGTGAGGCATACTGTATACGAAATTTAGAGGATTGTTTTCCCTGCTGCTCATCTGCATTAACTTATCTTTTTCACATTTAGAATAAACTGATACTCATTAAACAAAATAGGGATTCTGTCTAAGTCATCCTCTATCCTCCTACAGTCACACAAAGACGACACTTCCCGTACATCACAGTATCATTAGCAAACAACCGTACACTGCTGTCCACCCTGTTCGCCAGGTCATTTATGTATACAGAAAAGAACAGCGCTCTTATCACATTTCCCCGGGGCCACACCTGATGATACCCTTGTCTCTGATGAATACTCAAAAAAAAAAATGGTTCAAATGGCTCTGAGCACTATGGGACTTAACTTCTGTGGTCATCAGTCCCCTAGAACTTAGAACTACTTAAACCTAACTAACCTAAGGACATCGCACACATCCATGCCCGAGGCAGGATTCGAACCTGCGACCGTAGCAGTCGCGCGGTTCCGGACTGAGCGTCTTAACCGCGAGACCACCGCGTCTGGCGATGAATACTCACCATCGAGGACAACGCACTGGGTTCTATTACGTAAGAAGTGTTCAAGCCACTCACATATCTTGGAACTTATTCCACATGCTCGTATATTCGTTAACAGTCTGCAGTGGGGCACCGTACCAAATGCTTTTCGTAAATTTAGAAATATTGATTCTGCCTGTTGCCCTTCATTCATAACTCGCAGTATATCATGTGAGAAAACGGCAAGCTGAGTTTTGCGCGAGCAACGATTCCTAAAATTGTGCTGGCTCGTGGACATAAGCTTTTCGGTATCAAGGAAATTTATTATCTTCGAACTCATAATATGTTCAAGAATTGTGCAGCAAACTGCAGTTAAGCGCACTCATCTTTAATTTTGTGCGTCCGTTCTTTCACTCTTCTTCCGTACACGAGTCACCTGCACATTCTTACAGTCGCTTGTTACTTTGTATTGGGCAAGACACTCTCGAAACACGCAAGCTAAGTAAGGGGCCAGTGCCGAGGAGTATTCCCTGTAAAACATTATTGAGATTCCATCCGAAGATGGTGAGTAATATGATATCTAATGCAGTGGGCTTTCAATTGTGAGTGTATAGCATGTTTTGTAAATGACGTTTTTACCAGTATTTGGAAATGAACTCGTGTATTTTGACTTACTCGCGTTTTCGGTTATCCGCGCAGAAACCGGGATAATCCTGTGCTCGCTAAACAGTGACTAGCATTGGTACAAGGTAGCCTCCGCCATCCACCGTGTGGTGGCTTTCGGAATATGTATGTAGGTGTAGATATTTGTAGTACTAGAAACATGCAGAGAAAAGAAGATGGCTGCAGCATAGAACGGAATGGAAGACACTGTTGGCTCATCCACAACACTGCTGAGTGACAACGCAGTGCCCGGCTGTGTTTTATGGCAAACAGACATGGGCGGGTGCTTTTAGTTTTACGGCCAGGCTCTGCCTTGGATCTAGTAAGAGGATACACTGTATCACCAGCTCTGGCGGAACGGGGTACTGATTTGAGTTTCGGAATTTAATTTCGTCCTCCGCAGGCGAGCGTGCGTCAAAACGACTTCAGTGAGAGATTACAAGTGTGTCTAGAACCACTCTCGCGTGAATATCCGCGTTTTGCTTTCTTTCTGCAGCAAGCTGTGTACTTGCGAAATCACGCTATCATTCTTGTGTTAAGCCAAACCAGACTTTTCGCAGATAATGCGGTTATCTATAAGGACGTACTGTCTGAAAAACGCTGCACAAAGATACAGCCTAAACTTGATAAGATTTCAAACTCGTGCAAAGATTTGTAACACGATGTAAATGTACAGAAATGTTAAATTGCAGATTTTAAAAAGTGTAGAAATGTTGTACCCTGTAACTATAACAACTAACGTCTCAAAAAGGTTACAGTTCTTAGTAACTGACGGAAAGTCATCAAATAAAACAGGAGTATTTGGCGTTCCCCAAGGAAGAGATGTAGACCCTCTGCTGTTCCTGCTCTACCTAAACGAGTAGGAGAAAATCTGAGCAGTCCTTTTGGATTCTTTGCAGATGATGCTGTCATTTACCGTTATATAGTGACAACATATGATCAAAACAAATTGCAAAACGATTTAGACAAGATATCTGTATGGTGTAAAAAGCGGCAGTTGACTCTAAATAATGAAAAGTGTTAAGTCATCCACATGGGTATCAAAAGAAATCTGCTAAATTTCGATTTCAGGATAAAGTACACAAATCTGAAGGTTGTAAACTCAACTAAATACGTTGGGATTACAATTGCGAATAACTTAAATTGGAACGATCACATAGATTATGTTGTGGGGAAACAAACCAAAGACTGCGATTCATTGGCAGAACACTTAAAAAATGTAACGAGTCTACTAGAGAGACTGCTTACACTATGCTTGTCCACCCTTTCCTGGATAGCTACTGTGCACTGTGCCACCCGCATCAGGTATAACTGACGGAGGACATCGAAAAAATTCAAAGAAGGGCAGCTCTTTTCGTATTATTGCGAAATAGGGGAGGGAGTGCCACGGATATGATACACAATTTGGGGAGAGGGGAGTGGGGGCAATTATTAAAGCAAAGGCGTTTTTCGTTGTGGCAGCATCTTCTCAGGAAATTTCAATCAGAAATTTTGTCCCCGTAGTGCGCAAGTATTTTGTTGGCACCAACCTGATAGAGAGTAATGATCAATGTAATAAAATATTAGAAATCAGAGCTCACACGGAAAGACTGAAGTGTTCGTTTTTCCCGTGCGCTGTTCGAGATTCGAACAGTAGAGAAATAACTTGAAGGTGTTTCGATAAACCCTCTGCCAGGCACTTAATTGTGTAGCAGAGTAATCATGTGGACATAGATGTAGAAGTAAAAGATCAACGAGTAACAACTAGGAGCAGTCAACTCAGGCAAATAACGAAGTATAACAATTTGTAGTGATATGAAATGTTAGGCAAAGCAGGCGCCAGACCTCGGTTCATGGGTAGAATATGGGATCGATATAGTTAAGTCTACAAAGGACATTGCTTACAAAACACTCCTGCGAGACATGACAGTGCTACCTTCCTTTGTTGTTTATCGTAATCTATGGTGATTTCATCACTCTGGCGTTCACACCGGGGGCCGCCTTTCTCTATCCGAGTAATAGTTTCAATGTAAAGAAGAAGTTTTGTCCAAAAGACAGACTAGAATCTCGTTAGACAAGTATGAGAGTGAGTTATGAGGTTGACCACAAAACTGTAGGCAACAAGTTTCTTGTGTAATAATAAGTTTAATCAGTGTAAATGTTGGTAACTCAACCAATGAGTTGTAAAACATTTATGTATTTACATAAACTAGTTTACGAGGCTTTTTAGACAAGTCATCTGTAGTTATATTCAGTTAATTTGTAGTTACGGTTTTCTGCTACAGGGCCAGTCACAGCATGCCATACGGCTCGTGAGCCGCGTGTGCCGGCAATTTGCAGGCCTTTTAAGCGACTTCAATCCCCAATCACGGTTTCGTTTCTAGTAACAATGGATAAGGCTGAAGGTCACAGGGGGGGGGGGCGGTGGGGAGAAGAGATGGACAGACAGGGGTGAGGAAATGGGCACAGAGAGGGGAAGAGTGAATAGGATAGAGAGAGAGGTACTGGAGATGGAGATAGAGGTGGTGGAGGAATATATACTGCTGTTCACATATTTGTCAAAAACAAAGCTACAACGAAGGCAATCATGCTGATTGATGCCCCCCTGACTGCTAAAGAACATTTGCTTCAAACATTTTGTAATTTGCATCTGGACAAACAGTTATTTAGGGTGGTCAAACTAAATGGGACACCCTATGTCCATCTGAATGTTTGTTAGAGTAAAATGTAAGAATTTCAAGTAAATCGGCGAAGAATTTATCGAGATTTTTAGGAACAACTTTAACCGATGTCTTGTCTATAAGTAGAAGTATGGATTGAAACTACATGGTGTCGAGTTACTGTTCGTTTAGAGTTACACATTGACGCCAGCTGTCCTCCAGATTATGCTTTAACTTTCTCACATTGTTTTGAAACGAGCTTCTTCCAGCATTTTCGGGTTTGGCATCAATAAAAGCCACAGCAATCACGCATGCATCTTATGCACATTATTTAGGAGTGCTAGACAGTGCTTGCCCGACCCACCAAATACGCAGCAAATGTCAAGGAAGACATCAACTTACCCCTGCATACAGACAAAAACACACACGCACTCACTCACACACACACACACACACACACACACACACACACACACACACACGCACTCACACTCACACACTAGGCTTTCAATTTTTTTCCTTTTTTTTTACCCGGGACATACCAGCACAGAAGTAAATTAAAAGTAGTCCCGTCCCCAGTGATCGACTGAGGATTTTGGGAGGTTTCGTATGGTTGCAACAGAAATTCCCTAGCAAAATCTTCCCATTTGGGACTCCCTTTGTCCCACTACCACGCGTGGTATTTGATAATAAGGTTTCGCCAAACTTTCATGAGGCACTCCTCACACGAAGTGGAAGAAAGTATGTCATATGGACATGGGTCCGGAAATGCTTTATTTCCATGTTAGAGTTTATCTTCGTCTTCTTTTCATAATCATATTAATAATGAAAAGACACAGTAAAGGTACTTCACAACACAATATGAAATATTTTCCTAGCTGAAATGCTAGACATGCCCTCCGTCAGCAACCCGCTTTTTCATTGAATCCCATGCTTCCTACCACTACGATCAATTACTTCAGTCGTGGCATCGTCGTTCTAGAAATCTCTCCTGATACAAATTTTGAGCGCTACAGCCATTACTATCCACTAATCCGTATAGGAAAAACCGTATCCGTCAACTCCATGGTTGAGTACACGTTTAATTCCACTGTACCGGAAACGCAGTCCGTGATGAACACTAAACTGTTCTTGATGCCGGTAGAGCAGAGACGTTAGTCGTTTGTTAACATAAGCAATGAAGTGAGTTACGTATCAGCATTACCTTGGTTCGATTGGAAGAATAAACACTGTTGGTGAACCTAAGAGTTAGAATGTACTGCACACTCTAATCAAACATAAGCAAGAGGGTATGAACATTTATTGTACCAAAATGTTTCATGTGACGCTCGTACGTTCTGTTAATGTGTGTTTTCTGTGGTTGATGTGATTATGAGGTGAAGTCGAAAATGAGATCTAACAAGGAAATGGAACGCCTCCAGACCCACGTCCATATAACTCATGTCACTCATGCTCTTATCAGTTTCATATTCAGCTGTGAATAACACACAAGCTTTGTGTGTTGTTTCATTTAAATCTTGCTTGGTTCCTTTAAATACAACTGTCGTCAACAGATAATTTTTAAAAACTGTAATTTTTGACATATTTTTCTAAAAGCACGTATTTTTGTAATGTATTTTGAAAGCTATTTTATTTTTTACAGATGTAATTGTATGGTTTGGAAGCTGATATGTACAGATATGACATTTCTATACACACGCCCATACAAGATGAGAGTAAAATATAAATTACGTTTTATGTAGTTGCAGATTGTCTTTGGACTGACTATACCAGGGACGTTACAAGTACTGTTGTACAATCAAGTTCACCTTTCGCACTATCAATGTCATCATTTACTACTGTAGATTAAACCTACTTTAAACGTAAGTTTAAGTACTGCAGTACATACAGTTTAATCTTTAGAGTCGTCAGTCTACTTTAAACAAAAGTCACCATACTGAAAATAGAATATGTACTTTATGTAACGTGAAAGTAAGTTTTCCGTATTATCTGAATTTGCATATTTTCAGTATATATTGTAATGATGTTCTTCTTCATTTGAAGAGCGAAACTGGTAAATACAAAAACACAAAGTGTGCTAATGGCCCTTTTGGAATCCGTAACATAAAAAAGGCTATCGAAGTAAGAGAAAAATCTCGATATACATCGACGCACATTCAATACTTTATTACAGAAGTTTTCCTTTCCTATTAGAATGGGATTTTTGGTTGTTGGGACGTTGGGATACGAATCCTGCGTTTGATAATGAGTTGAGCAAATAATTAACGAAGCAGTGAGATTAAAGTTTTCGGATGGAGTAAATACGACATAGACAGATCCTTTACGGTTCTAATTTTCTGAGATGTTACAGTCTTCCTAGAGGTGACGCTGCTGGCGTGACGCAATAGTTCGGTGGCAACAGTTATTCTTCCAGTAATATGCTTTGTCCACACAATACTCTTGCCTTAATAATTCTCTTGTAGTTCCTTCTCGATTGACATTGTATGTGGTCCACAAACTGCATGCTCATCACCCCCACAGAGCCTCGTTAGATGCGTGAAACCACGCCAGCAACAGATACTTATTTGTGCGCCCGTAGTTTTTTCGTAGCGATATAGCGCCCACCATCGTTTACAGCGAACTTCTGACAATCTACTAGTTCTCTTGTACACTGCACGTGCTGTTGTCTCTGAGGCTATATCACTGACTCTATAGTAGGTTGGTTCATAAGTTCGTAGTGTTTTTGATTTGCGTGTAACATTCCGGTTGCTATGGGTTTATTTATCAATTGTCATTTTTATTCGTAGTTCACTGTTGCTGTTCGAGATTACATTTGGAGACAGCGAGTGAAGCTAAGGATGGTAGAAAATGGTTTTCTCGTTTTAAGGAGGATCGTTTTGACATTGCTGACTCTCCACGTTCAGGAAGACTTTCGAAGACTGGTGAAGGTTGTTTAAACACTTTCATTCACAATGATCCACACCATGGTGCACGAAAACTGGAGAATGTGATGTACTGTGACCATTACACCATCTTGCAACATTTGCATGCAATGGAGAAGGTTCAAAAATCGGGTGTATGGGTACCGCATGTTCCAACCAAAATCACAAAAATCAGTGGATGGCATTTGTGCACCTCTTCTTGCTCGTCTTCAATTGGTTCTTGAACAACACAGACCGTTCCTGCCCTGTGCGCAGTGGTTAGACACTGGACTCGCATTCGGGAGGACGACGGTTCAATCCTGCGTCCGGCCATCCTGATTTAGGTTTTCCGTGATTTCCCTAAATCGCTCCAGGCAAATGCCGGGATGGTTCCTTTGAAAGGGCACGGCCGACTTCCTTCCCCATCCTTCCCTAATCCGATGAGACCGATGACCTCGCTGTCTGGTCTCCTTCCCCAAACAACCCAACCCAACTCTGTCCTGTGCCGTTGCTGGTGACAAAAAATGATTCTTTATGCTAACATAATGAAAAGAAAGGAATGGTTGAGCCTAAACAAAGCAGCTAGTCCCTCTACAAAGCCGGCCAATGTGGCCGAGCGGTTCTAGGCGCTTCAGTCTGGAATCGCGCGACCGCTACGTTCGGAGGTTCTAATCCTGCCTCGGGCATAGATGTGTGTGATGTCCTTAGGTTAGTTAGGTTTAAGTAGTTCTAAGTTCTAGGGGACTGATGACCTCAGATGTTAAGTCCCATAGTGCTCAGAGCCATTTGAAAAATTTTTGAACGCTCTACAAAAACGTGATCGCAGCCATAAGAGATAATGCTATGCAGCTGGTGGAACAGCGCCGGTGTGGTGTTCTACGAACTGCTCCCCCGAGGTGTAACTATCACTCCTGACTTTTATTCTCAATCCAAGAACACCGACCAGGAAGACTGCACGAAGTGATGCTATTCCACGATAATGGCCGCCCGATCTCTGGCTCAAATGGCTCTGAGAACTATGGGACTTAACTTCTGAGGCCATCAGTCCCCTAGAACTTAGACCAACTTAAACATAACTAAGGACACCACACACGTCCATGCCCGAAGCAGGAACCGAACCTGCGACCGTAGCGGTTGCGCGGTTCCAGGCTGAAGCGCCTAGAACCGCTCGGCCACACCGGCCGGCTCCCGATTCCTGCTAGACTGCCAAAAAATACTATACAGGAGTTGGGTTGGGGAGTCATTCCGCATCCATCATATTCACCTGGTTTTGCGCCCTCCGATTTTCACCTTGTCCGTTTCCTGTCGAACAGCCTTCAAGGAATTTACTTCTCGCATGAAAATGCGTTTCGAACACGGCTCAATGAGCTCCCCGCCTCAAAACCACTTGGTTTCTACAGTCACAGAACGGAAAAGTTAAGCCAACATTGGCAGACCGTTGCAGATAGTGAAGGAGAATGTACTGTTGGTGACCGAAGTCGCTGTTATATGTGTCTGTGTGTATATTAATCTTACGGAAAAACGATACGAACTTACGCACCGATCTATACGATGCCAGATTCCTGACACTGCTAGCATGACTAATTACGACATTTATAAAATTGTTTTCAGTAATTTCATAATGATACAATTATTGATCATTTACAAAGAAAGAAATGGAGGTGCTTACACTTGTGGGAACTTCGCTTCAGTGCGACGGCGTATTGTGTGTAATTACATTTGTTTGACGTTTTCTTTGGTTTGAATTGTACCTTTAGATTGCAGCTTGAGTGAGTTAGTTCCTCTTCGAGTGTGTCAACGTATTGTGTATGTGCTCAATAATACCACGAATAACATATCGTGAGTCTTATTCGGCATTCGGCGCGACATTCCTGGTACCTGTCTACATGGAATTCCTATACATTCATGATTAAAGAGTAACATCGAAAAATATCAAAGAGATATTGTATCAAAGTGTGATATACAGCCCTTTGGCGTTACACTTTGTTTACGTTCTAAGTATGAGAGTTTCGTACTAAACCTTAAATAAAGATGCTACGAGATATCTGATACCCCAGCTACTTGTTATCTTGTTAGAACTTCCAGGGTTTTCTAAGCCGCTGCACTGGACCGGCTGGAAAATCTGCACTTCCTCTTGTCCGACTTATTTGAAAACTCCCGTGGACAGCTGTCTGTATAAGATACACTTGCTACTTCCTTTAATTTCGAATCTCGAGTGATCAGGTGCTTCGTGTCCCACGCAGCACACCTGAGGTTTTACTAATGGTCCCCTACCACATTAATGGGTGAAGCACATGGACTACTATCGTATTGCCTTATGTGTTAGGTGAAAGCTTTCCTGCGTGCTGTGGTTTTGATACAGTTAGTCTTTAACATTGTTGTAGAAAGAAGTTGTCACGATTTGACACACGTCGTATCACCGATGTCACTTTATACATGATGGCGGACTGCTCTCTCACAGACATGACTTGCTTACAGTACAGTAAAAATACAACTGCTGTGCAAATCACATTTAGTCAATTAATTTAACTGACATCTTTTGAAACAGTTAGGTGTCTGGTACGTGCCAAATTTATAATAATGACCATAAGATCATATTAACTTTATTTTTTACGCTGCAAACTGTGTTGGGTGTTCATATGTATACTTCCCTTGACTATAGTAGCACATGGGCTGAAATTTACCAAACAGAAAATATTCTTGCCCTCAACAGCAAGCGTATTTACTCAGTTCAACGAAATATATTACACTGACAACTTAAAATAGACTGGAACAGAAGGCAGCAGTTGTATTTGTTAGAAATTTTAAGAAAACAATTGAAGCTATCTGCAAACGATAAAAGACTGCTATTTCGAGGAAAATAACCAGTTTAAAATCCATCCTGTTGGTAAGGGTGACACGGATGAACAGTGAATGTATTGGGTCATAGCTACGACATTAAGGTTACTTCGTGACATTATTGTGTAAATGAAATACACCTATCTGCATAAATGTGGTTTTGACACCAGCAGAAACACAGCTACCCAGGACAAAATACTATGCATGAAAGCAGATTTTCCTGCAAAAGTATATGAGGCAGGGGCGACCAAGATTTCGTCAGGTCATGTGTCGTGCCTGGGCCCGAGTGCCAAAGCCCACAGCCTCACTTCACATTTCCCCCACCACCATGCCATGCTGCCTAAGCGCGAGGAGAGGGGGCAGGGGAAAACTGCGAACGCACCCCATGTAAATGGCAATGCCGCCGCACTGCATACCACTTGATTTTGTATTCCACATTTCTCGACAACACAGATCACAAACAAAACGAATTTTCAATATTATTTAATTACTTCTAGCGCGCTAAAGACATAATATAATTCTTATGTAGTACAAACTGCCGGCAAAACGTCACAGAACTCCGCAGTTAGGTTTCCACGTAATCGTGGGTTATTTAGTTTCATAATCGAAAGAAGTCTTTCACACAAATATGTCGATCGAAATGGCGTGGCACTTTTGCAACCTCGTTACGGAGACTTGGAAACGCTACCTGAGGAAAGTAATGTAGGCATCGTGATCAGTTGTAACGCATAAAGATTTATCATTAATGAGGGGATTACCTAGTAGTTTAATTAGTTAAATCCGCACGTGCGCAAGGTCGCTTTCAATCGGCAAACTGTCTCGAAACAGCTGTAAGGTTGACAGTGTCCTCAAAACATCTGGGAAACTGTCCTTATAATTCTGACAAGGCCACTGTGAATTTCTGAAACTTTGAGTTTTATTTAATGGCAGTGAGCTTACGGAACTGGACTGTCTTTGCCACAATGGTACCCTTCGATTTCCTTTTTAAATGCATCCGCATCAAATGAGAAAGAAGTTACCTTGAAATGTCTTACTGTGGGCAGTGTGCGTTCAAGTCCATTTAAAATGAGAAATCTGCACTACATTCCGGACGTTTTAATTTTCGTTCTTGCACTCCTTTTTCCTTCATAAATTCAACAGCAGCGAGTTTTAAATCGAAAAATTGTTGCAGGCCTTCCCTTGACCTAACCTACGTACTCTGCAGTAACATATGACGCCTCCATTCTCTTCGTTCACGTCCACTGAAAGGTGTTGCAACTAACAATGGAATAATGCCTGGGAGTTCAGAAATTTTGCAGTTCGTACCACCAACTTCTTCACGTACTCCACCCTGCAAATTTAGCACAAAGTACTTTTTGGTATACAGAACAAAGAATCCCGTCTATCGATTGTTGTAACTTTTTCCTTTTTCAGTGTCAGCTAAATCCTTAAATTATTCACGAATGTTATTATAACGTCGTTTCGAAGCAAATATGCAGTACCTGTCAGTTAAGTGAAGTGAGAATTCTCATCCCTCTCTTCTGCCTTTCCTGTTCTTTTTAAAGGATTGTGACTATGGATCACTAGACTGCCTCTTTTCATGCAAACAGTCTTTGAACCTGTCAACGTCCTTTATATACCGAATAAATAGCTAATGTTAAACAGCGCTGACAGCCCGATTCTGCCGAAATGAAGAGAGTTTTGCCGAGCAAAAAACGCCTCACCGCAGTGCTTAATGAAATATCATTCTGTTGCGGGTACTTCCGAGAAAGGCCGAGCAAAGCCGAGTGGCATGTCGGGCCTTGGTCTGCCCGTGGCCCGCACACACTGCGCGCGTGATGTTTGGCTCACTGGCCAAAAAGTTGACACATATTTTACCTTTCAATATTTACATCTTTAACCTCACTATACCTCACAAAATTTGAAAAATTAACGAGTGGCTTACACAGAAAGCGTATGACAAGGAAAGAACTATGAGAGAGAGAGAGAGAGAGAGAGAGAGAGACATATAGGTGCAATATAAGAACATTTTGTATTAAAGGAAGTATTATACACTTACATATCACAAGATGGTTCGTAGGCTAAGGGGACTATACAGACTGGAAGAACAAAGGTATGAGATAGCTACCAAACTGCTGGAGAATGGCAGGTTCTACATGGATACACACAGAGAAGGAAATAAATGTTTAGGTAGAAGAAATAAAAACTTAAGGTTTCCAGATGGCTTTTTATTTTGTTAGAAACATCAAAGTACTCGGGAAAACTATTCTACAGAATGGGTACTGACTGTAAAAGAGGTCATAAAGTGCATGTAAACCAAATAAAGAGGGGTAATCGAGAGCTGTCAAAATCAGTCAGGTGGTGCTGAGGGTAACAGATTACGAAATGAGACACTGAAACTAGTAGACGAACTTTGCTATTTGTAGAGCAAATTTAACCGACAGTGATAGTGGTAGGGATGATATAAAATGCAGACATGCTATATCAAGAGGAATTAATTTAAGCGCTAGGAAGCGTTTTCTGAATACTTTTGTCTGGAGTGTAGCCTTGTATGCAAGTGAAAGGTGGACGACAAACAGGTCAGACAAAAAGAGAATAGTAGATTTTGAGATGTGTTGCTACAGAAGAATGTTGAAGATTAGATGTGCAGATTTTATGACTAAACAACTGGTACTGAACGGAATCAAGGACAATAATTCCTGACATAACTTGAGTAAAAGAAGGGGTCGGTTGATAGGACACATTCTAAGGGGACAATGAATGGTTCATTCAGCAGTACAGCCTAGTGTTTGAAGATGAAATTTGTAGAGGTCAACGAAGGCTTGGCTGCAATAAGCAGGTTCAAGATGTAGTAGTTGTTCGGAGATGAAGAGGCTTGCCCCTCACAGCTTAGCTTAGTGAGATGCAATAAACCAGTCTTCGGACTAACGATAACAACAAGGGCAACAGCAACAATACGTTTTCTAAATTGCGTTTTGAAATGGTTACTCATCACAAAACAGAGCAACAGTCTGCGATTAGCTATTCTACTGAATATACTGTTCTCCGTCACTTTGCATGAGCAGCTTTATATTGTAGATTTGCTAGATCTTGTAAATCTATTTCTTTCTCCTGCCTTCACAAACTTTTCATACTAATTTGAAACTTGTAGATATTAAAATTCTGTTTCAACTTAACTATATGACCTTCTCTAGTTTTACTTGTGCAATAATTTTTAAAATGTATAATTGATTCTTGTGTTTTAATAGTTGTGCTTTCTAAACTTAATTTTATACTTCATGTTTCTAATCTTAGATCTGTTTTCCTGCTTGTGTGATGTCGTTTGCAGTTTCTCTTTCTTTACCCAGCATTGAAGAATTTTGCAAGTTGACATGTTTGAAGTAAATGATAAGTATTACATTCATAAGAAATTAATTTATATTTTGGGGCAATAAATAACGGTGAAACAACTTGCAGGATTCACTTGTGTGTCTCTTAGCATTAATTGTGTCTGTGTCAGTGTCTTGCGTCTTCTAATGTACTGTGTTTCTCCTTCAGCGTCTCTCCTAAATTTCTTCTAAATACACCCACAACCTTTTATAAAACTCCTCATTAACTGCTGCTAGTCTCTTATGAATGCTATTTTTCCCACTGCTTACTGATCTACCTTCTAAATCACACCTCCTTAAGCCCTTTTCCTTGTAGCACTGAATTTAAATATCCTCTTAAATATGGTTGTCGTTTCCGGTTTTTCTGAACATCCGTTCTGAATAACGAGTGGATATTACGATGATTTCCGTTTCCAAGAAATAACGGTATCAAAATCAAACTATGCGCTAAGGGACAATGCATTAAGATAACATGAAGGTCTGCGGGATTCTATTTCGCATTAATCCAGCCCATCATCTAAAGTAATATGAACCCCTTACATTTGACGGGTAAGGAGGGGTGTCGTTTGTAGTGATCGGTTATGTCCCTGCCATTGTTTGGTATCTAGAAGCGTAACTGCCATTTCAATGTATCAAATGCATACAGACTCCGTTTCACACTCAGACATGTAGATGACAGAATGGATGTTTTCAGTTCTCAAAGTAGATGCTTATTTCAGCGCTATGTTTACGTAATTGAAATCACGACTTTTGGGCTTGAACTCTGTGGGAAGTTAGAGAATGCACTATACATTTTTGGGCTACTCAACGTCGTCAACGGATGCATATGAAAATTAAGTACAGTCTTGAGGAAAAGCGTTGAGAGGATTATGGTTGGTAGGAGGAAGAAGTTTATATATTTATTAGAAGAATGAAGAGATTTTCGCGTGATTTATAGAGTGGGGAATCACTGCAGCAGTGTAACCACCCAACTGGTGATACCAGCTACACTGATAATTAGCAGCCTACAGCAACAATGCGTTTTGCGTTAGGGATAACTGTGAGCATAGTAATGCTATGGCAATCAGACGTCCGTAAATTAAGCTGCAAGTCATTGCATTCATAGCTTAATGGAGGCAGATTCAAATCCCAGGCACGCCAGAGCTATAATTTTTCGTTGAAAATTCGCCATGGAATAAGATTTGTGGGAAATCTTCACTTTATTCTTTCAGTTGATATTCGGAAGGAGCGTGGCTGAACTCACCATGTACTCATCCTAACGTGCATTTGTCGCGGCTTCCCTAAGTCAGTCGAGACGAATGCTGCGACGCTTCCCCAGACAGTGTCACATTCTGTTCCTTTCTGCATTCATACCCAACAGAGCTCGGGCACCATCTTTGGATGTCGACAGAGTGTTGAAACCTGATCTACCTCCCTCCACATTGTTTCTTTAACTCTGATTTTTCGTCCATGCTGCTTACTCCATTGCCGCTTACCAAGCCTAATTAGTTCGAAAATGTGTAGATATCAGATTCTTCCATTCTTTGGGTATTTAGTGTACATAGTACGGAGCTTTTCTCTCCTCCCCTCCTCCGTCCCATCCATGTGGCTAAGAAGCATCTAGCAGCTTTGACTTTTAGAACGTGTTTGTGTCATTGTTCCGGATTGTTCATATCCTTCATTTATAGATCTTACTGATAACAAAATACACCAGCTCTAATTCGCATCCCTGCTAGTGACATAATGAACCACGGTGGTCCCGTTAGCTCGTAA
This sequence comes from Schistocerca piceifrons, assembly GCF_021461385.2. Lineage (NCBI taxonomy): Eukaryota > Metazoa > Arthropoda > Insecta > Orthoptera > Acrididae > Schistocerca > Schistocerca piceifrons. The sequence continues at coordinate 509,535,229 of NC_060144.1, forward strand.
TCTGGTACTCGTAGCAAATCTTTGCAATTCTGTAGTCCCAAAGAGCACCTCAAGGACTGCTAAACATTCAGACCTCCCTCTCCATTGTCACCTTTGTACTTCATTAATTTAACGGCTGATACCGCTTCCAGTCCATTGCATGTAAAAAATAGTGCACGCTTAGACAGACAGTATATCAGTAACTGGCCATTGGACGTGGTAGCGAAAAGAAGTATAGTTGGCAACTTTACTCACATTTCTTCTAGACAACTTATGAATTTACGTATTTTTCATTAGCAGCACAATTATTACGTTTCTGCAAAACACAGGCCAACGCTTCATTGTGTTCCATCAACTTATTACAGCAGGTGTTATGTTTCAGTGGCATCATTTAACCAAGGACAACAACTGCTATTATTTTCGTACGGTTTATGTGCCCCTAGGAAGATTTCGGTTTTGTCAACTTTAACATGGATCTTTCATTTATTATCCTCTCACTCCTGACCGCTATGGCCATGGTATTATGTATATTGTTGCACAGTTCTATATCATTCTTTCTCCCAACATCTGCCCAAAAACCTATGTACCATATGGATTCAAGTGTAATATTTAAAAATATGATGGTGACGGAGAATAAACGTAGTGTGCGAAATGTAAATTGTAGCATCTGTAGTAAGCCCCAAGAGAAAAATAAATAAATATTTCAGGGGGAGACGGAAATAGTCGTTTGAAGCAATCAAGTTCAAATGTACATATACTCCATACCGTATGGTTTTCAGTACAACGGTGTGAAATATTTACTGTCGTCTTGAAATGGTTTTATACTGTTTTCTGTATGTACGTGAGCCCATCAATCGGTATTTTCTTTCGCTCCTCTGGTAAAAACCCTAATCGTCTGCTGGGTACCCATTCAATCATGAAACAATGATAGTTCTTCAGCTTTCTTACTAAGCAGTCCCTGTCATTTATTTTATCTTCAGCAACGCCCATCTTTCGAACAACACTCTCACACTCTTGGAAGCATCTTAACATTCGGTTTAAGCAAATATCAACCTTTCTTCCTGAGACCGTCGTTATCCTCAAGAAAGATGTGCCCGTTGAAGAGTAATCCCCTTTTTTTAATTGTTATTTTCATCGGTCCCTCCTTGCTGCCTGCTTCTTTTTGTGGTCTGAATCGGACCTGTCCTTCAATTCATTTACTGCCTGAGATCTTTCGAGTCTCCTGTTTTATCTTTTAAGTGATTTGTGGACTCGTCTATTTCGATTAATGCACAGGGTCCATGAAGCCTACATACCTTCTACTACAACTGTGGTATGATGTCTTAATTGGGTTGCTGTACTCATAGTCTTCTTCTTATAGATGTTTTCAGTCAGTTTTACGTGTTAATTATTACAAAATTACAAATTTGCCGCAGGGCGTGATACGTTTTGAACAGTACATAATGAAGTTTGTATAGTCCACCAAAAAATTTCAAAGATGTCCACGTCAACTCTATTGCTCTTTTCCACTGTTCGCGTTGGCGCACCTCGACGTTCCTAATAGACGTCAGGAGTGCCTGTACTGCATTTCTGCAGTCTGTCTCGCGTAGCCACGAATGTGGAAAAGTGCGGCTGAGGCGTGGGACAGTGTCACGCTGAAAGTACATTGCTTTGTGACCAACGACATTTCTTCTGTTTGCTAATGTATTGTATTGTCCAAACAAGAGAACATGCAAACAGTTGTACAAAATGGGCCGAAAGCCAGTTGGGAGAAATAATGCCCATACAAAGATTTTGACCCTTTCTGATACCTGTTGGAATACTGACCTCTCCACAGGAGGAATAAGCTTGCTGGTTGTAACGGTTGTACATTCAGTCTGGTGATGCACATTCAGCACTCGGCGGATGAGACACAGCTCGCGTGTGGGGCCAGAGGGGCTCAAATACCCGTCCTGACATCCAGATTCAAGTTTTCCGAAGTTTCCCTAAATCAACAGAGGTAGCTGCTTTGAAAAAGGTGCGATCGGTTTGCTTCCTCATACTCGTACAATCCTAGCTTGCGCCCCATCTCTAATGATCTGGCTGACGGCGGATTGTTGACCCCTGAAACTTCTTCCTTGGTTCTGAAGTTTGAATCTTAAGTCGTTTCAGATCATGGTACTCGCGTTTGATAACATAACAGCCAAGAAATGCGCCTGATGTCGCTAATAATTTAATGTAATAATGTTACTGTTGGCCACAGCCAAATGATAAGCTTTGAGGGGTTATGACTGGGATGACAGTTACCTCGCTCGTGCCCTTTTCGTCAATGTTTGAGCGAATTTAATCGAATCAAGTCATTAGTACGACACCAGTCTGGTAAAACACCATGTCCTGCTGTGTGGCGAAGTCCGTAACTGCCTGCTGAACGTACTTGGCCGATACGAATCGTCGACCTTTCAAGGCCTCTTTTTAAGGAACCCAAGGTGTGATAACGACATGAGGACGGATCAGGACTATAGGGGGAATGCTCAGGTGCCTTCCACTTGAGCTGACGTAACTTCTGCGTTACGATATTTGAGGTATGAGGACGCGCGTTATCATGAGGAAGCAGCATCCCTTGCCGCAGTCGCCTTCGTTACACGCTTTTGTACCCGCATCGGTGTCGCACTGAGTTGCATATACGCTGCAGCAACGGCCTCTAATGGTAACTTTTTCATCGTCGCTTATAAAAAGTGTTGCGGATACGTTGTGTCCATTAAGGAGAGCAACTTGGAAAAATAAGCTACATCTATAAACCTTTCTTCTAAGCATCTTTCGGCTACATCACTTTTTGCCCCTCCTCTAAAATTCTAGAACTACTCATCCATTTTCGAAAATCAATCCTTGTGGCAGTGGTATGCCAAGTCTCCGACTCCTCACCAGCGTCGTTCCACATACTCCCCACATGCCTGGTCGTTGACGTCCACGAATGTAGAATCTTGCGCCAACTCGATGCACTAGAACCTCGTGCGGATATCCGCAGCGGAAGAGGGTTATACATCTACGATTTCTGCTGTCTTTAGTGGCTCTGTATTGAGCCTCCTATGCCTCTTCTATATGTAAGCGGTTGTTCCCTGTCTGATATGCAAAGCGAACCGACTGTCGGTCGTTCGATGTCACCATCCTCATACAGCTGCCCTTCCAGTCATGACGTCACAGGTTCCTAGCACATGCTTTCGTTTTGCGTCCGCTTTTGCCTTTCGACTGCTGGACACCATTTTGTAATCAAATGCAGAGCAGAGTGTTCGCTGAGCAGCTTTTCCACCTATTACTTTTCCAGAAGCTAACTTTTCTAACGGAATCTCAGAAACCTTCCGTATGATGGTAGGAGTGCTATAGTATGAAACGACGCTTTGCTTCGGTCAAATACGCGTTATTGTACGTCAGTCTGTTATACAATTACGGGAGACGGTCTATGCGAACACATTATGACGTTTGCGGAGAATGAAAATCTCCTATGTAAAAGTCAATATGAACTTCGCAAAGAAAGACCTTGCGAAACTCAGCTCACGATATTCATTCGTGAGACCCAGAGCGTGACAGACAAAGGCAGCCTAGTTAATGTGTTGTATGACTTCTGGGATGCATTCGGCATGGTACCGTAATATCGTTTACAGAACAAAGTACGAACGTGACCGAGTATCGGATCAATTTGAAGCTAGGTTTAAGACTTCTTTGCAGACAGTACTCAACATGTCGTTGCTGCCTAAAGATAAACAACAGATGTAAATGTAATTTCGGAAGTGCCCCAAGGGATTGTTATATGACAGCAACTGTTTTCAATTTACATGAATGATTTACTGAATAACTTTGAAAATGACTGGTGTGAGAACTTGCAGTTCACTCTGAACATACAAAAATGCAAGGTATTGCGCTTATATAGACGAAGACATTCATTACTAATTACGTTACTGTGACCGATGACTGGAAATAATAACTACGTGAAATACTTACGCGTATTTTTGATAACTCAGGATTATTAGAAGAAATAGAGACGCTCCAACGAAGAGCGGCGCGTTTCGGCACGGTATTCTTTACTTAGCACGAGAGCCATACGGAGAAGCTCAATAGATTTCAGTGATGGATGCCACAAAACAGGCGTTTTGTATCATGGCAAGATTTACTGTTCGAATTTAGAAAGTGTACTTTCCGAGAAGAATCGCTCAACATTTTATTTCCTTCCACATACGTCTCGCGCAATGACCACGGCTAGAAACTGAGAACTCTTACGAGTTTCACTGATAATCATTCTTCCTACGCGTCATTTGTGAATGGAACGGGAAGGGGCAGAAGATTGTGGTATCAGCATTACACTCGGCCGAGCATCGTAACGTGGCTTCGGAGTACAGATGTAGATACAGACGGGCAATTACTTGGAATAGCATTGATTCATAAAAGAAATTGATTCGTATTAGATTGGCAGACTACGGCGTGAAGCCATGGACAGAGGTATAGGGCGATGTCGGAAACACAAGTGACGTCATTACCGGCAGCGAAGGTGGCTCACACTACAGGGACATATCTATTTCTTCTTCTTCGTTCCTTCTCTCGTATGTACACGGTCTCGGCCTGTTGAATCTAGATTTGGCATGTAAGTGATATAGGTTGCTCAGATGCCTTTGCTGTCGTCAAACATGTACACCTCTTAATATCTATCCCATAACTGGAATAAGACCTTAAAACAACAGTTTCTGCAGCTGATTAACTAAGCAAAATTCGCAACCCCTACCTACAAAAGTGCAGATGCACTTCTTCGTAAAAATAACTGGGGTACGTGTAAAGTGACAGACTACCATTTGCACAGTATGATTTTAGCCCTGTTGCGCCACGTATTAAAGACAACGCTTACAAAGTTACGTTTCTCCAACCTCATAAATAATGCGTTTCAAATTTCAAAATGTAACTGATTAACTTTTAAGATATATAACTTTTACAGTACGACATTGCTCTTTTAACGAGTTGTAAGAACGTCAGTGATGTATATCGTTTCATCATCAACAACAAAAGTTATTGATATGTCTCCCAGCATAACATTTGGATTGTTAATTACGTACGATATAATAGCCACTATGATTTTTATTATTAGCCGAAAACCTTGGTCGGATATTCGGAAACGTTCATGTAAATATAGCGCTGTTCGTGTTATGTGGGTCGCCTTGTTTATGAAAGTCGCCATCACCTGGAACACGGCAATATGGGCTGGGAGCAATCAGCAAGAAAATGATTGCGTTTCAACCACCTGTCGAAGCAAAAATGCCAAGAAAAAATTCTTAACGTGTGATTTTCACTGAAATTGTTCTTTGTAACCTTACCCTTGTTCTAATGACTACCAACCGATCCCTTCTGTAGCCATTGACAGCAACCAGAGCACACATACCGCCCTTTTCGGCAGGGCACCAGCAGCAACTGTTGTGTTGTTTTCCAAACTTCTCAGAATCATTGCTCCTGACTGAGCAGCAGTGGAATAAACTCCCTCCAAAATTTGGTTCCATTCTGCAAAAAGTGCAAACAGGTACTGTTGTTTTGTTTATAGACACAATTCAACATGAATGCATCACCACGCACCCAATCGCAAAATTCGTGGCTGTATGCCACCACAATAAATTCCCTTTACTCTTCTGATCCTTAATTTTTTTGGTGTTAACAAAGATTAATTTTTCTCCTCTTTAAATGAATAACAACAGAAGAACTTCCGTTTGACGTGCACGCCATCCTCCTCAGGATGACTACAGTTGCTGCTGTTCCATTTCCGCAAACTCTCTTTAAATTCTTAGCCAAGTGGCAACTGAATGATCTCCAATTTGCTCGGAACTGTCTTCAACAACGTCTATTAATGATTAATAAATTTTCATTCCCAAACTTCCCAATATCACACATTCCCATTTTGTGGATTAAAGACAGCAGAATTAGCTCTCATATGAGGAATATTACTTTTACGAATCCAGAGAAATAGGGTTTCCTGTTCCACCTCCCAAACGTCTGAATTGCGAGTTCATTCCAAACATCCACATCCTCAGTTCATTTCCGAGTGCCATAAAAATGAGCCCCATTTTGAGTTTTGTATTTATTTTCAACCGGCTACCATTAGTAACTACAGCTACCTCTCCCAAACTTCCCAGCCACTCCTGCCTGATATCCTGAACAGTGTCCACTTCCTAAATGACGAACAAAAGGCCACTCCCCAGTGGCGTACCTCCTCATCATCAGAGCTTATCCGGACTCAGACATTCCCAGTTCCTAGTTAAGTGACTGCAGAATTGACTCTCACATGACGAATATTCCTTTAACCGAATCATGCCAGTAAGGATTCATATTCCGCTGGAAAAAAGTCCTTACAAAAATCTCATTCCAGACACCCCAATTCCAAATCGTAGTTGAATGATACTAAAATGAATTATAGTTTCAGTTGTGCTTTCTTCTCCACAAGCTACCATCAGTGACTGCAGCCCCATTTCCGAAACTTCACAAGACAATGCTTCACCATACTGACGCAGTCTCTCGAGCAGTGGCAATCTTTCAGTTGAGGGACGCTAGTAAGGCTTGTTCCCCACTCCCTAATGTCACATATCCTCAACACCAGAGCCCACTCAGGAACATTCCATTTATGAAATCACAGCAGCAAGTGTTCCTGTTCCATTTGTGGAAACTCCCAACACACATTCCCAGCTCACTGCTGAATGCCACCAAAGTGAGCCCCTGTTTGAGTTATACCTTCTTCTCTACAAGCTACCAGCAGCGAACCCAGGCCCATTTCCCAAACTTCCCAACATAACCCATCCAAATTCCCGAGCAGCGGCAGCCTCCCAGCTGAAGGATGCCTGCTCCCCAGAGTCCCCACCACGTGAACCCCCGCCCCCCCTCCCCCGTGTTGTGACGTGGTCGTGCCTGTGTGTTGTTGCAGCGTAGCGTTGTTGTTGGTGTTACGCAGGGCGTGCTCCTCTGCCCGCAGACTCTGGCGCAGGCGCGGAGGGCCCGGCTCAGGCGGGCTTTCACCGACGCCACCAACGACTCCGTGGCCATCGCTAGAACGGTGCGGAGCGCTCCGCGGCCAGCGAGGCTCGCCTGCCTCCTCTAGCCACTCCGCCGGCACTGCTACTTGCATCTGCCTGTCGCTTAGCGCGTACCCCTCGACACCCCCTCGCACCAGGCGGTAGACGGCGGCTGGTCCTTCGCCTAAAGACGACCCTCAGCTTAGCTTGTAGATGGGCGGCGCTTCTCGTGCATGTCGCCGACGGCCACTGACTCCGTTGCAAAGTGTCGGGCCGAGCGCTATTCAGCCAAGCCTGTTCACATTTCAGTAATATGCTTTGGGGCGTGTAGCTGCGTAATAATGGAAAACTACGTTTCGACCACTGTTGCAGGTAGGCATTACAAAGGTCCATTATAATTCCAAATTGTCAAAATTCGAGGAAAAAGTTAAAAATTCGTATTTCAATAACCGATTATGTTTTGAAAGAAATACTTAGGAATATAACAGACTTTTTTTCAGAGACCGCTACCCGTCACAAAATGAGTTGACTTGTTAAATTCTTTGATGATACAACATGTTTCGAGGTATAAACCTCATCTTCAGCCTACAATGGCAATAAAAAAAATATTGAGAAAAGTACACGTAAATATCGGAACTATTCTCTACAGCCTTGGACTGTTTAGTGGTCATAGTGTGGAGAATGAAAAAAGATAACGTATATGTATTCACGTGGTATGTTGGTCCGCTGTTCACATAAATGGATTAATAATCAATCACTTTGTTCATGTGAAATGGCAGTCTTTTTGTGAGAATAACAGACTAACATTCAAAGTAAATATTCCCTGATGCTAGGTTATCCTGCTCTTTTTTTGCAGGATGACAGCTGATACCAACACTGAATAGAACAACTTCAGAATCTATGTATACTTTTCCAAATGTAACTGTATTGTCATTTTAGAATGAGTGTGCGGTTTATACCCTGAAACATGTTGCTTCATTAAGAAATTTGAGTAAGTCAACAAACTGTGTGACTGGTAGCGGTCTCCGAAAAACCTTTTTATATTTTTAACAGTCACGGTTGATTAACAGTCAATATGGCTTTAAATAACCGATTTTCTTTTAAAAAAACATTACTGTCATCCAAGAAGTAACGACCATTTTGTTTTAATAAATTCAAGAAATTTCTTAAAAAGGAACACGATAGTGAAGGTAATATCTTCTGGGCGGTTCGACCGCGTTTGTTCCTCTTCAGACTACTTCTTCAGTAATAGGTGGTTCAACCGCACTGCTACGGAGGAGCCTTCCTCAGGATGCTTAAGGTGTCTCCAGTTGGCCGAATATTGAGTACAGAAGCAGTTTGAAGTACAGGCCGTTGCATAATCGCTCAGAAAAGGTTTTCTTCGGTGATATCGAAGAAATAGTTAGAGTTATATATATAAAAAAAAAACTTGTCAAGTGATTGAAAGTTACTACTTTTCCCTGCATAATTACCTCTGTTATTTAAGCACTTGTTCCAAGCGTCCAAATTTGGAATACGCGTACGGTTCTTCGTTGTCAGCAGCCCATTATGCATCTTTTCACTGTGTTCTTCAACTTTGCATCACTTCACAACTTTTCCCGTGCAGATACTTTTTGGGCTTCGTGAACAGGATTTCGTTTCTAACTTGTTTCTTCAAACTTACGAAGGGAGAGCTCGAGACCGATCATGGAAATCGGTTCGTCCATTGTCGAACATTTCACATCTCTTACATTTCGTTTGTCAATTCCTGTATCATTATTAGCTTTCTTTTGTCGACTGTAAATTCCTGCAAATTTCAGTTTCTGAGCATTCAAAAATCTGGTAAGACCTCTCAGAAAAGGAACAAACGCGGTCTAAGCGCCCACCAGACACTACCTTCAATGTCGTGTACCTATTTAATAAAATATATTTCTTGAATTTATTAAAACAAAATGGTCGTTACTTCCTGGATGACGGTAGCATTTTTTTAAAGAAAATCGGTTATTTAAAGTCAAATTGACTGTTAATTGACCGTGACTGTTCAAAAATATGAAATGTTTTTTCAGAGACCACCACCGGTCACAATCCGCGGGACTCCGTATTATACAGGCCATATTAAGCAGTTGCACAGTGCAGAATAACGACTTGTTTCAATTTACAAAAACACTAGGCTGAATAAAATCTAGGAAACTTATTGACGTCGAATAGAAGCCCAATACCAGTCTACACGCTGGCGTTGCGCTGCACATCATTGCTTCTCGGATTCCTTATGTACTTTGGCAGACTAGTTTCTTTCCTCATCAACAGGTAGCTTCACAGTGATCTTGCTACGAACAGTCTAAACTGTACCCGTCTTAAGAGTGCATTACGCTGCACTTACAGGAGGAAACATCAATTCTACTTTGCAGCAGACAGTGTTTGCTCCTACTTTGACATTCATATTGGCTGTAATGCCTTTAAACGCGGCCAGAGCTCTCCTGGAACCTCTGGTTAGACACTCGACGATCCTCATTTGCCCAGGTACTCTTTCTTTAAATAATTGTTTCCAGGTCCTCCAAAACACACAGTTTTTGGCGTTTTATTACATATTATTTCAATGTACAGATTTTTCTTTCTCTGTCGGTCATTTCGTTTCGCCCTCATAGGGAGGACTGTCTGGGTCGATCAACACTTTTTAGCCTACACGTTCTTTCTTTAAAAGTAATGGACTAAGGTATACAGCATGCGATGGAGGTGAGTATGACGCTTCTACAATGTAGTGGAGGTGGAGTACGATGATGAAGTATAAAATCCTCCTAGTAAAAGTTACCGGCTGAATGGATAGTTGTATAGGACATAAAGAGGATAATCCCTACGTATAAACAAATGGAATACAGAAACTGGCGTATCAAAGTTGAGAAGCAGGGATTGCTGTCGATCACACAGATGGATGATATGCCCACTACGATCACAGACTCCCGTCAATCACTAGTATCGTATGTGATAGTTGAAACATAACGCATGTGATGGGCTCTCCACAAATAACGGATGAAAATGTCGTAACGGTTTTGTACAGCTGCTCGTCAAGTACAACTACACTGGCGATGAAAACTTAAGGACGAAAGTAGCATAGCTCTCTGACATGTAACATAGCTCTATGAAACTTGGATCATACACAGAAAGAATTGCAACAAGTTATTATAGAAGCCAAATGACAGAAATACGTAATGAGACGAACACAAATGACTCTTTTGTTCAAAGAAGATAATTATACTGATGTCGCCGAGATTTATGATGGTCCCATGGTCCTTAATAGGGTATGTGATCAACATGGACCATAACGTCTGCTCTGCAACCTAATCCACTGCCTAACTCAAGGTCGGTAAGGAGTTCTCGTGGTAGGGCATTCCATTATTCCACCAGTGCTGTTGATGGCTGCTGGGTGATTGGTGCAAGTGGAGCTGCTGCAACATGTCTCACAACGCGTATCCCGTCTGCTCGAGGGGATTTAATTCGGGTCCAAGGACAGACCAGCCCATTCGCCGAATATCGTCTCGTTCGAAAAGCTTCCCCACCTGCGCTATTCGGTGCGAAGTCATCCATAAAAATGAACTCGGGAACGAATGAACGTGAGGAAAGGAGTACAGTGTCACAATAACATTGACCGGCGTATAGTTTTCATAGAAAGGGTGTCCCATTTATCTAGACCACCCAAAATAACTGTTGGTCCAGATGCAAATTACAAAATGTTCAATCAAATGTTCTCTAGCCGTCAGGGAGACATCAATCAGCGTGATTGTCTTCGTTGTAGCTTTCGTTTTTACAAAGAAATGAACAGCGGTATGACTTTTTTTTAATGGAATCCTATATTTTTTATTCGATAGTTCATTTCCTCTCCTAAAGACATATTCAAAAAAGTATCACAGTGTACCATTCAATGAAACACAACGTTATTAATTACATAACATAACAATGACTTTGAGCCCGGGATCACAAACTTGTCCACTTGCTGGAGTTGTCAGAAAACAAATGAAAACCAAGTAAAAGCATAACACAAAATTGACTTTGACTATCCTGTACCGTTGTCCAGGAGTAGAACATTCAAAGGTGCTCGAAGTGGTGGCCCTGGACACCGATACGCTGGTGCAGTCGTTGAATGAAAGAATCATTTACTGCTTCCAGTGTCGCCTGCTGAAGAGAATTACAAGCAAGGATGATACGTTCCTGCATGTACTCTCGAGGTGCTGGAATATCGCTATTGACAACGTCTTTAATGCATCCCCAAAGAAAAAAAGTCCAGAGGATTTAAATCAGGAGACGTAGCAGACCAAGTAATTGTTCCTCCTCGACCAATCCATCTGGCAGGATACCTTCGGTTCAGAACACGTGGTGCACGCAAGGCATTATGTGCTGGACACCTATCGTGTTGATACCACATAAGCATTCTAGTTCTTAGGGGTACTTCATCCAGAAGAGGAGGAAGAATTTGTCTGAGGAAGTTGGCATACACTGTGCCGTTTAGACTTCCATTGATGAAATATGGGTCAATAATTGTAGCACCAACTATCCCACACCCCACGTTAATTCTCCATTGATGCTGATGTTCCAACTGTCTAAGCGATTGTGGGTTGTAGCTGGACCAATAATGCATGTTACTTGTATTCACCTGTCCTTTGTTTGAGAAGGAAAATTCATCGGTAAATAGAACATTGGAGAAGAAGTTCGAGTTGGCGAGGATTTGCTGCTGTGCCCACTGACAGAACTGTACACGATTCTGGAAATCATTGCCATGCAATTCTTAATGTAGGTATACATGGTAAGGATGGAATCGGTGACGTGTAAGCATACGATGTACACTGGTTTTAGGAATGCCAATCTCTTGTTCAAGCTGTCGTGTGCTCACATGTGGGTTCATATCAAAGGAAGCGAGAACAGTAACTTCGACAGCTTCGTATGTGCGAGTGCTACGACGATTGCTTTATCTTCGGTTGAAACTTCCCGTTTCCTGAAGCGTAGCAACAAGACGAGAAAACATTCGTCGGGAAGGTGGGTTCTGGTCAGGATATCGCTCTCTGTACAGTTCCTCTGCCTGCGTAGAATTTCGCCTACTTTCAACACCAGCAAAAAAAGATACGTTATGTCGATGCAGTTTGTAGGAAGGACAGCCTTTACTGTATGCCTGCTCTACACAACAGTATTCAAAAGGACTAAACTACTGTACTAAATGTGACCGTACATAAGAAAACAGTAATGCAATTACTGTTGTGCTAACTTACATTCCCGATAGATGAATAGCACTTCTACCTTCTCTTCGTTGGTGTACATTCTACTCACACAACTCTTCAACTGATGTTGGTTGACGGAATGATGGGTGTGCATTCTACTTATGTTTACATTTGTCCTCTGTCAACGTCAGCACGTGGGTGTGGTCCATTACCCCGGGTACCTGCACTAAGCGCTGGAAGTTTCAACGTCAATGTTGTGTTATGTAATTAAAAACGTTGTGTTTCAGACAATGGTACACTGTGATACATTTTTGAATAGGTCTTTAGGAGAGAAAATGCATCACCGAATAAAAAATACAGGATGCCATTTTAAAAAGTCATACCACTGTTTCTATCTTTGTAAAAAAACAATGTTACAACGAAGGCAATCATGCTGATAGATGTCCCCCTGACGGCTAAAGAACAATTGCTTGAAACATTTTGTAATTTGCATTTGGACAAACAGCTATTTGGGGTGGTCAAGATAAATGGGACACCCTGTATTTAGAGGTCAGTACGCCAACGCAACGTTATGCCTCCCCACACCATAACATCTGGACCACGAAAACGAGCATTTTACCCAATGTTCTTGAGTGCATTACATCTTTCACCTCTCGCCATATGAGGATACGCCCAGCATTGCCTAACATGATCGTTTTGAGAGTGAGATTTTCACTCTGCAGCGGAGTGTGTGCTGATATGAAACTTCCTGACAGATTAAAACTGTGTGCCGGATAGAGACTCGAACTCGGGAGCTTTGCCTGTCGCGGGCAGTTGCTCTATCAGCTGAGCTACCCAAGCACGACTCACGCCCCGTCCTCACAGTTTTACTGGTAGAAGTAATGCTGTGAGGACCGGGCGTGAGTAGTGCTTTACTGGCAGAAGTTAAGCTGTGAGGAGGGGAGGTGAGTCTTGCATGAGTAGCTCAGATGGTAGATACTTACCCACGAAAGGCAAACGTCTCGAGTTCGAGTCTCGCTCCGGCACACAGTTTTAATCTGTCAGAAATTTCCATAATAGTTTTGGTGCTCTAGGTATTACGGTGTGAGGAGGCACAGTGTTACAAGGACATCCTGACCTCCAAATCTTTGGACATGGTGGACACATAGGTCAATGTTATTGTGATACTGTACTCTTTCCACATGTGCGTCTTTGCTATGTTGCATTGAGCCCTGACTTCATATGCAAAGATGACAATGCACAACTGCATCGAACTGCGAAGGTGGAGCTCATGGAACAGGAGGATATTCGGCGAGTGGACTTGCCGGCCAGTGCACCCCCGCCCCCCCCCCCCCCCCCCCCCGTGAAGGATGCTTGGGGTGTCGTATTGAGCCACGTCCACACGCATCAAAGGCCATCCAGCAGTTGTCAAGAGAGAATGGAGGGCTGGAACGGCCCACCACAAGAGCTCCTTACCAATCCTTGTGACCAGGAAAGCAGCACGTTGCAGCACATGCTCTGCCGTCCGTGGTGATCATACAAGCTGTTAAGAACTCTGTCCTGCTTTTTCTAATTTCCAGGAGACCATGATAACTCTCGGTGACCTCAGTGTAACCATTGCCTTCGCATAAAATGCGTAAGATAATGAACACATTTTACGACATTCTGTACTACGTACAGTAGAGAAACTGTTCGGAGACGCATGAAATTGCACCATGTCATAAGGTAGCATCCGTGATACACTGGTGTATGGAACGTAACATTCCTGAAATGGACTAGCTTGCTGAGAATCGCTACCTGGACCTGGACCTGAAGCTGTGAAACAACGCGCTCAGGTGACGTGCTGATTTTCCAGGTTGGAATTATAGACAGGTGCTAACAGAACTTTGGCCAGTGATACAACTGACCAATGACCATGGATCCAACTGTGACAGGTAAAATGTTCAGAGGTGTGTTCTAAAAAAAAAAACAAAAAAAAAAAAAAACGGACGGATAAACTGAAATTTAAATTGTATTGTTATGAGAGGAGGCAGGGGAATACCTGCTAATCTATTCTGTCAAAATGGCACTCTTCCGGAAGTCACCATCTTGGATGAAACTCGTAACTTTCAAACGGAAAGTGGATCAAACCTGACAGAGAATTGTTCGCGGAAAACAATGATGTCTTTCATTTGAGTATAGCTTATAGGTGATGTGACAGCTGATGGCATTAACACAATACGAATGAATTGAGATAAATGCCTTATTTTACGGAAGACCAGTACCGCAGTGGTACGAAACACAACGGAGTCTGCTGCACGGATTTAGTGGAAGTAGTCCAGAGGAAATCTTCGTAGCGCTTTAGGATCGATATCCGCAACCTTTAAAACCAGAACTAGCTGTGGTTAATGGGAGCGTATGTGACCTTTCACCTTGTGAGCTCGTAATTATAGCTGTTAACTGCAATACACGCTACTGGGTTTGCACGCAATGGCTGTTACAGCCCGGGCGTCATTCGAAATGAAATCTCCGTACAGGAGGCTATAACGAGACTTTGCGTATCATCTCGTCTAGTCGGTATCTAGACATCGCGATTCAGCTGCGTAGTCTTATCCGTAATGCATGTTATGAGACATTCTACACTTATCATGTCTTCCGCTATTCTACACCACATAGTTTGCATAACGTGGACGCTGGCGACGTCTTCCACGAAGCCAATGACGGTTGTTTGTCATCGAAATCAGATACGATGCTGGCAGTGGTTATAATAGGGAACTTGAAGTGTGTAATGTTGCTTATCTAATATATTATCTGCCCTAGAAATTGCTGAGTCTGTTAAAGGCAAAATCAGTAGCTATGAGGCTGTTACAACCTATCACCGGTATTACGTGTAACGGTACGAAAATATTTCTACTTAGCAAGTTCGACAGGAAACGTTGTCTGTAAAGTGAGAAGTCAATATGAAACGCTCATTTGTGGGGACGAAAATGTGGAGTAGCAACAGATGAAATTAAACGTGCTAGAGATGGATGTTAAGAGATGGAAGAGCTGAGGAACGTTGTGAAGGTTTGAAAAGATCCACTGCGGTTCAATAACAAACTTAGTAAGTTCCTATTGAATTAAAGAGAGCTACGTCACAGATTTAAGTGAAGTCAGAGACTTGTTCATAGATGGTTAATGAAGCGTAATTGAAAGGAAGAAGGGCAAATGGCGTAGTATTCAATGAATATAGAAGTAAAATTTTGTCTACTGGCCTATTTAAAGTCCTAAGAAGAATTGCCCCCACGTTGAGCAAGGAAACGGATCAAACTCACCTACCCCGTTATTCTCCTATCATAATAGCACCGAAACGGAAATTGACAGAGAGTATGCCGAAGTACTGAATTTTTTTCAGTGTGAAATGTGGTAAGATGTTTCCCGTTTTCAAATTACAGGTACTTAAATAAGTGATCACGGAAGAGAAAATGCAAGGTATGAAAATAACACAGAGAAACGTGTGCGCTTTCAAGCACCAGTTTAACGTAGGTCCTTGGAGCAGCAGAAGGTACCAAGCGATTCGAGAAAAGCTCAGGTCTTTGCTTTTCTCAAGAAGGGGTATTGCTTAGGTGCTAATAATTTTAAGCCTACAATCTGTTGTACAGGGTATAGGTAAAGTTATGCCCTTGCTTATTATGAGGTTTTTAGGTCTTGAAAGTTTCCTCAGTAGAAATCAATGAGGAATGCTTATGCCAACAGATCGCCTAGTTTGCGGAATATCCAGAGAGAGAGAATGTGTGTGAAGTGTAATCAAGCCATGAAGCTGGTGGCAAACCATTCAAGGAAAGTTAACTGGCCGTATGTATCAAACTTCAAATAAAGTGAGATAGTCGACGGAGATTCGTACCTGACTGATGCTGTTGATTCCCTGCGGAATTTTCAGCGCAAATATTACTTTAGCTCGCCGATAAAACAGTTTTCTAGTGTCAATGTGAGGCTCCTTTTTTGTGATAAGCGTGTGGTACGTTTTGTTGTTTTGAGGTTTTCCCTGGACAGGGTAAGAGCGAAAGGACCAGCCGCCTGACAAACGAGAACTGCACACAGCACGACCCTGACACCAACCTCCAGTAGCCGACCACACCACACCACACCAAACCTGTGTCACGACGCCGGGACCCTGTAGCAAGCACCACCCTTTCGCACCGCCGCCAGAACGTCTAATAGTCTCTAGAGTTGTGAACCTTCACCGCTACAAGTATTACTATTCGTTACGGCTCATTCACTCAGTTAATAAATGTGCAAATAAACCCTTGTAGCACGACACTGCGAATGATGGTAACTCCTGCCACTATATTGTCCGCATGACCAAGGATGCTCAAAATCTTGTCGATATGTTTTCTGGGATTTACGAAATAAGTACTGTACTAAGACTACACAGTGTTGCATCGATTTCTCATAAAGCGATGCATCAAATAAGTGTGATGGGCACCGTTACCAGAAAGTATGAAATGCGTCGACGAGTGAGGTGTTATGCAGCCTGACGAGTTGCTATAGTTGACGAGCCCCTTCGGGGTACTTGTTCCCTAATGTTCGACGATAAAACTTTTTATGTAAATTAAAATGTTTGTAAGTCTTCTCTTAAAGGTATTTGTCTACAAAAATAGAGTTGAAGTGAAGTGAAATGTGGACGATAAATAGTTCAGACAAATGAAGAGGATAGAAAGTTGTGAGATGTGGTGCTACAGTTGAACGCTAAAGATTAATGAGTAAATCGATTAACTACTGAAGAGGTCGAATTGTCGAATTGGGGAGAAAAGGAATTTACTGCATCACTTGAGTAAGAGATCGGAACGGTAGGTGAAACAACACTTCCTGAGGCGTCACCGAACAGTCAGTTTGGTATTGGTAGGTATGTAGAGTGCGCGGTAGAGGGGGGGGGGGGGGGGGAGGGATGGAGTGTAATAATTGCAGAGGGAGACCACGGCTTGACTAGGACACAGGATCCGTTCCGGACCAGGTGGAAGCATAAGAACCCCCGAAATTTGGTCAATTTTACTTACAGCTATCATGCCCGCAACCTAATAGTTTCCGAGAAATCTAAGAATTTGTGGTTTAGGCAAGCTGGAGAAATACTTGAAGTGAGAAATCCTTGGTAACTGGGAGGGTGTCAAACTGTTCTTTGGCGAGCGTTCAGGTCACAGTGAACTGACGTGCGCACTTGTTCGATTTGCAGTACTTTGTACATTACAATCCACAGCTTTGTACATAACCTGTTGTCAGATCGCTACGTATTCACACGATGTTGTCGTGCGCTTGGTACGCGCTGAAATTAACCTCCAAGGAACGTGTCGTCATAAACTAAACCACGTTTTCTTTTCACCGCACACAGCATGGAATATAACTCCCTGCAGGAAAATGGATTTCAATCCTACAGATTGGACATCTGTCAGATGAGTGCGTTTTAACTACGGTATGTTCCATCGGGAGTACAGTCTGATGTCACGCAGCAGACATGTGTATCTGGAGAATTTTGACCACACAGTGTACATTGGTGTACAGCCGCAGCGAATTCAAAAGTAAATGAGGTCAACGGGGAAAGGCCTAAGCTACAAAAACGTTCAAAATGATTTCTATACCTTTTTACTTATTTTATACAGCGTTGCATGTTCTTAAACGCATGTCTCCTTACGTTTACTAAACTAATATATCAAGTAGCACAGGTCATGTGAATTTCCCACGGTGAGTAGGTAGAGCTGAACGAGGCAACAATCACTCAGACATCCAAGAATGCTGTCAGAAAATACAGATAACATCAAAATAGAAAGCATCGTGGCAGACACGAGAGCTGACGCTTGGACGTATGTTAACGGGTCAGACTACGTATTAGGGGCTTCAGGCTCCATGAACGCGTCTTTGGGCGATCACAAACATTACTTTTTTCCGCATACATGTCTGAGAGGTGTAATTACTTGTAGAGTGTTTCCTAACTTAACCATGTTTAGCTATCATCAGGGAAACATATTATTGTATTTTGTGTGACATCATTCTTGTTTCACCATCCACAACCTTTGAGTACAACAATGTCATGCTTCAGCCAGTAACAAAGGAGGGATAGTTGCAATGCCTTTGAATGTGTTTCTCCCAGAGTCTCAATATCTAGTGTGAGAGTTTCGCCAACCATATCCTGTGAATACAATAATGTTATGCATTAGCCAGTAACAAAGGAGGGATCTTGGCAATGCCTTTGAATGTCGTTTCTCCCAGAGTTTCAATATCCAGTGTAAGAGTTCTGCCACAACCGTTAACGCAGCTTCACAGGAAAAAATAATTGTTACTAATGAGGCTATGCAAAGACAGAGCGGAGAATTCCAACCAATCACCATTCACCCAAACGACGCTTTGTACGGCACTGTCGATAGTATCATTTAGCCAACAATCAAGCAACTAAGAAACCTCAAACAACTGGAATGTATCAGGGTAAACTGGACATTTCGGTATGACTTTCGCCATGAAAAGTGTTCCATCAAAGTATCATGCAAAATCTAGGAACAGATAATCACCGTAGGATCGCCTGTCTTTGAAATCTCATCCGCAAAAGAGAGCTGCTGAACGCCAAATGTACACGTTCTACTGATTCTGTACACACGTGATACAAAAGGTCGTCACATGAGTCGAAGCAACCGATAACCACATGTTTTCAGTGGGTAGCCGTACATTCCGAATGTATGTAGGTCAGGACAAGAAAAGATGGTCAATATGCGCTCTTGCGTTGTGTTGTTGAAAAATAACGCCAGGAAGACCTCGAAGATAGAACGCAACCACTGACCTCAAAAAGTGAAAAGTACCACAGATCCGGTCCAAATACGAGTATAGCAAAACCAGAGCTGATCGTGTTATTTGCCAGAGCGAAAGGGACGAATGCAGTATAGGGGAGGTCGTTCTCGACATAGCCTCTAGACATGGATACCTCCATCTTGATGTTGCATGCGGAACTGGTACTCGTCCAAATACGCGATGTGGTGTCACTCATATGTTCAGAGCGCTTGTTGGGCACATCCCTGTCTGTGTGTCTCTTCTTGCTGCTGAACCAAGGAAAATTGCTGCAATGGTTGTCTTGCTGATAGTCCATGCTGATGCAGACGTCATCGCACTGTCCTTGTAGATAATTCCCTTGGAGTGTAAAAGTGCATTCCCTGACTCAGGGTACGTGACTTCACTGTACGAAGCTATGGCTGACCTCTCACGCGCTAGTCGCGTGGGGCCATTGAGATCCTACATAGTGTTGATTATGGCCCTCCTGAACCCTTGAGTTCCGTATTCTGAAAACAGTCTATGGTCTCTGGCCAGCACGAAAAGCTATGTCGCGGAACGATAAACTGCGGTTGATAGACCAAGACCCTATAGCCGTCGAATTTCGGCGTGCGCTGATAGGCGTTTCTCATCCAAATGTGAAGAGTAATACCACCTAATTATAAACAAACAACGTTTAAAAGTAATTTCTAAATGAGAAATCTGATGGATAATCATTGTGACATTCAGAATGATAATCTGATGGATAATCATTCTGTCATTCAAAATGTGGATGGTATTACTCGTTCTTATTTTATGCGGTTCCGTACAAATAGATACCGAAGCATGTATTTGCCAGTTCTACATTTCTTGTATGTCGCCGTTATGGTGCTGCAATTTTGATAGTTATTTTGGTCGTTTCTTATACAGGGTGTTTTAAAGTCTCAGCTTCAATCGTCTAGGGTGATAGATCACGCCATGGGAAACAACTTTAGTGAGAGACAAAATTCCCACCGGTGCTGCATGGTGACGTTTGACTTCCTGTAGTGTACGCTGACTCTATGATGACGATAATACACACAATAATCTGGGGTTACTGACCATGTATGCTTCATACAACGTAACCCAGCAAAGTGACAGACAGACTAATTGTCAAAACAAAACAAAACAAAAAAAAAAAAAAAAAATGTGTGTCTTAAACGAAGAAGGGTACTTTAGAAGCTAATCAAGCACTTTAATTGTGCTCGGTCCACTCCTTTTACACTTTTGACTGGATTATAGGCGACACACGTCGAATATGCACGCAGCAGATGGCCTACGTCCTGCCGTGTTTCAGAGGCGTAGCCAATATTAACAAGATGCTTAGCGTCGCCGCGTAGTTATATGCCCTATCACATTCAATCAAATGGAGCTAATGGTTCGATAGAGCTTATCAAGGTTCAAACATCTATAATGTACGTATGGTGACTGAAACGACTAACGAAAGTTCTTACCGAAGCCGGGCTCCGCAGATGCGCTAACCAACTACGCCACCCTGACACAGTGGCTTTGCACAACTGCACGGACTACCCTAGCCACCTCCCTCCTCGCTCCAAATTCTCAGTCACCCCTCAGTCCAGTAGTATTCTCCTTAAACTCGAACAACATTGCAGAGTCCCTCCAACGTTATTGGAATAGCACCTCAACATCGAGCGAAACGGGGGATCCTACCTGAAACCCAGACATGGGTGCTTTTAATCAAATGAATGTATATGGTTCCAGAGACCTTTTCAAGTCTCAGGCAGAATCCCCCGTTCGTACGATGCTGAGGTGCTGTTTCAATACGGTTGGAAAGCATGTGGAATGCTGTTCGTGCTT
The DNA here is from genome assembly GCF_021461385.2 of Schistocerca piceifrons. NCBI lineage: Eukaryota > Metazoa > Arthropoda > Insecta > Orthoptera > Acrididae > Schistocerca > Schistocerca piceifrons. The sequence continues at coordinate 509,555,960 of NC_060144.1, forward strand.
GAAAGGGGGGGGGGGAGGGGGGATACTAGCGGGCTGAGGCATGAATAGGAATTTGGACTGAGGAAAGAGACGTGCTAGGGTAGTCCGTGCAGTTGTGCAAACCCACTGTGCCATGGTTGCGTAGTGGTTAGCGCGTCTGCCTAGTGAGCAGGAGATCCGGCTTCGATTCCCGTTCTTGGTGCAAATTTTGATTGAGCGTTTCAGTCTGCATATACATCCTAGACATGTGATGCAAACACATTGAAGCATCTTGATTATTTGCAGAGGCTAGCTTTAGTTGCCCACCACGTATAGCCATTGAATTATTTTCGACGAATTTTTGGGATATCGTTTAATCTCCGTTATCTCCAACAATTTACTCCTGATCACTCAGTCGAATGACTTTCCTAAAATCTCTGGACGACAAAAATGTTGGCAGGTTTTTTCCGTTCCCTTTGGAACCACCTACTATAGCATAAATATGAATTCGGAGCGGAAACGACCTCTTGTGCTGATTCGATGGCCCTCCCTCCTGGAGGGCGAGCAGTAATGAAATGGCGGGGGCGCAGCGACGAGGGCAGACCGGCACTGCCTGCAGCGGGCCGTAAACCGGCGACGGAGGACCGTAAAGCGCTCAGGACGCGGCTCCGCGGGCAATCCTTCCGTCCCCAGAGCGCTCTCGTGTTAAGGACATATCATCCACGCTCAGCGCACGGCGGTATACTGCGAGCTCGCGGGGGCGACCTCTATTTATCGCCCCCTCTGTGCTGGCACAGCCGACACCCGGGCGCCCTTCTGCCCCGTGGTTTGACTTCAACGTGAAAGACAAGTATTGTTCAGTGACGACTCTTAAGGGTATTTAAACCTGTCTCTAAACGACTAAAAACGCATTTTTGTGTCACTGTACAAGTTTCATTGTGTTAAGACATCGATAGCGGTAACGTTTCTCTTTTTCTGAATTCAGCTTTTGTTTCTATGTATTGTGTGGTTGCATATATGACAGATGTTCCCAATTTAATGCTGGTTTGCAGCATAATTCGTTTCCTGACGTGAAATACTACGAATTACAGCCCCAGTAGCGTCTCTTTACGCAGACTGTGATGCCGATGAACATAAACAATCTGCTTCTTCTTCTTCGTGCTCAGTGTTCAAACCCCATATTGGTTTGTAGCAGTACACCATTCCAGTCTTCTGTACCGCCTTCCTGTTCATTTCGTCATACGCAACGCACGACCTCTCTCCCAGTCTGTACATACCTTGAAAGGCCCAGCGGTACGACCGACCGCCGTGTCATACTCGGGCCAAAGGCGCCATTGGTAGAGCTGTAAAACAATTTTAGGCTACCGTAGATTATCATAAAAGTAAGCATAGACTACCGCAGTTTTCCTAGTAGTCTTGGTCAGTCAAGGTAGTACCCGCGTTACCTGCATGTTAGGTGTATAACATACCTGTCAGAAGTTACCTTATTTCGATTTCTGTTTGCGTAGGCGATCCGTGTCTTATTAGATTTTCCTAGGAACCAGAAGCAGTGAACCGTCTAGAAACTGAGTGAGGATATATAAAGGGCCACTTAACCTTCAGAACATTTTTGTCCTGCATAGTTATCTTCCTGTCAGTTATTTAAGTTTAAACACTACTTATAGCAACACTGAAATTGTCGGTGTTTAATTCAGCTTCTATTCGAAAATTATTGATTCGATACTTGAAACAGAAGGATATTGTAGTAAAAACAGAAAAATGATACAGATTGATCAAACAGCCCTAGAAAACACAATTTGCTAAGAAAAAGTACAATTTAAAAAAATCACAAAACGAAAATATGTCAAACACCGCTTCAATAACTCGTCGAGCTTACACAACCCATATTTCTGTTATTTATAAACAACTTTCGCACTTACCAATGATAAGAATAATCTCTTGCTTTTGCTCATGTTTGAAGTACGTTCTACTGAGTACAAAATAACAACAATAATTAAGTAGATTTTTATATGTTTGTGCATGTAAACTGTACTTGGATCAGAAACTATTGCTTTGGTTACATGAAACAGCAGAAGGTACGCGATCAGCTAATTTTTACTGCTTATAAAAAGCAGCTTATGTTTTGTAAGGACATAAAATACACTATGGACTAACACTGAACGATCCGAGGTTACAGCTATGTGCAAAACAAACAAACAAAAAACGGAGAAGTAATCGGCTCCCAGTTTACCTTACATACTCATTTGTGTTCCTTTCCCTACAGATGCTACCAGTACTGTCCATGGTCCTACCATTTACTGCGTCATTTATGTAGTGTACCAAAATCACAGAACCGTAGTTTTGGGAGAGCGCCCCACTAGTCATCGGATGTGGATGTGGAGGGGCATCTGGTCTGCACGCCACTCTTCCTGCCGTTGTCAGTTTTCCCTTCTCGGTCAAGTAGCCCCTCAATTGAACTCATCAGGGCTGAGTGCACCCCGCTTGCCAACAGCGCAAGACAGACCCGCATGGTGACTCATCCAAATACTATAATGTTATTATGTCTTAAAATGTGTCCAGTGAGTTTGTCTCTTCTTGTTCGGATGTGCATTTGGAGAGATCTGATTTCCCGTATTCTTCTCAGTGCCTCTTTATTGGAAACTCTATGGCTCCAGCTGATCTTGAGCATTCTTCAGTTGCACCAGATCACCAGGGCATCTAGCCGTCTTCTCTATTGTTCTGCTGTTGTCCAGCTTTCACACTCGTGTAGACCGAACTCCAAGCAAATGTTTTACGATCCGTTTACTTACTCGTATTTTCGGATTTATGTTGTTGCTGATGAGTAAGTCGTTTCGCAAATTACATGCAATAATTTTGGTTTCTTGTAGTCTGCTCACAAACGCTACTGGCGCTATATTTCGTAGAAAATTACAGTTTCTCGATCGTCGCATACCTTCGTCACAGCGTGCAAGTTAACGTAACAAAACACTAGTGGTACCGTATTTCGTTGTTTTCACGTCAAAATATGCGCTGTGCTGCAAACCAATGTGAAGTCGTGTGACACTAAAAGTGAAGCTCCAAGAAGCGAACGAGGAAAGGAAATGAAACTTCACATGATGAAGGGTAATGTGATGTCACTGTAGTGATTATAATGTCGATTTAGATTTAGAAATAACTTTTGGCTGTAGAGCCCACTCACCAGTATGCCGTTGCATCCGCTGTGACCTGCTTGAATGCACTGATTCCGTCTGGAAGGCTGTCGAATTCGATGTTTCCTCTCCTGAGGGAAGCGGGCCCACAGCTGTTGCGACTGGTTCTTGGTGTCCCGGCACTGGCGCGGAGTTGACGTCCGAGCTGGTCTGACACATCTTCAATCAGGGACAGATCTTGTGATCTCCTTGCTTACAGAAATACCTCAGCGTCACGCAGTCAGTTCATAGAGACATGTTCCATATGATGAGGAGCATTGTCCTGTTGGAAAATGGCACCACGATTCTGCCGCATGAGAGGCAACATACGAGGACGCAGGACGTCCACGACGTACCGTCGATAAACAGTTGGGAACTAATTTTATGGTGGGACTATAGTCTAGTTTATTCCTTTGGATGAGGCACACATAATGCGACTGCTTTACAATAGCGTAATACATAAAACTTTCCGCAGATAGAGTTTAAACTTCACTCTCGTTGTTTTGTAATAGTATCACAATTAAAATAAGACCTTTTCATACGAACAACTGTTGGCCAACCGCTGGAAAGCAGACATAGTCGTATTAAACCATTTATACACGTGTTTGACATTGAATTTGTAACGTATTTAACCAAATTTTCCTGGGAAGTTCGTTGCACAGGATAGTCTAACCATTATCCTTTAACCGCAGCGGTTAGCTGTGGGAAAGCTGGGATTACTTGTCTGATCCACAATCCTGCATTGTGCGCAACTGGATGTTGTGCACTTTAGAAAGCGAGAGAGGTGTCTCAGTCAGTCGTAGGCACTATACTCGTATGTTGCGGAGATTTGTATTTTCTGTGACTGCCATAAATCGTTCAAGTGGAACACACCGACGCTTCATTTGAAAGGGCATGGACTGGTTTGTACCCGATCCCTTCCTATTCTGAGTTTGTGCTTCGTCGCTAATTACTCCGTCGTCGACGGGGCGTAAAACACCAAACTTACCTCCTTTTAAAAACGATTTAGACGCCCACGTAAACTTCTTGCACTGAGTGCAGCGGATCGCATCATACTCTGCCAAGCACATTATGAGGATGATACTTACTTCACTGCGTGTGCTATTTCACTGAGCCATAAGCCTGATAGGCGGAACTGCACATATGAGGTGATGTTTGTCCTTGTGCTAGAATTGCGAGTAATCGTCAAGCCACGTGACCTGGCTTGGCCCGCTATTGTTTAATGGACCTCCATCTTCCCATGTTCCATTTAACTGAAGCAGTGGGCACACGTTCCCCACGCCACTAGAGGCGGTGTCGTTGCCTGTGCATCCACTGTGGTGAGACCCCGGCAAAACAGCGAATGACGTTCGTTAATCCCTTAATTATACTTTCAGAAAGAGAGACTAGGTCGAAGGACCTCTGCTTTTAGATACTTTATTCCCTTAATTTGATACAGCGGGATATTAGTACACAGCGATGGAAAAACCTGGTTTTTATTCCCTACCGAATTCAATAATTTGGAAATTAGTATCACCGATGAATTTCTTTGTTTCTACATTTTTTGAAATTTATCGCGTTTTGTGAGCCAAATTCTAATAGTTTCATTGTACGTAAACTGCGTGCCATATGCATGAGTTCCACTGCTCTGTACTGAGCTGCCGGCCGCAGTGGCCGTGCGGTTCTGGGCGCCACAGTCTGGAACCGAGCGACCGCTACGGTCGCAGGTTCGAATCCTGCCTCGGGCATGGATGTGTGTGATGTCCTTAGGTTAGTTAGGTTTAATTAGTTCTAAGTTCTAGGCGACTGATGACCTCAGAAGTTAAGTCGCATAGTGCTCAGAGCCATTTTTTTTGTACTGAGCTACTATTTGTACAAGGTGTATCTCAAGTAGTGGACCTACTTAGGGATCGCATTGCTCATGTACAGGTGAGAAGAAAATTCATTATCAGCTTGGCTCAAGAAATACTTAGTCTCCAATTGATCGAACTGCCACCTAGTTCATTAGTTCATGAACTTTTAAACAGCGATTGAAACATGTCCGCAGTAGAGACAGTATCTCCATTTGACGGAGCTATTTTGACATAAACATTTCAAAGATGGGTATGCATCACACGGAAAGGAACAGTGAGATTAACGAAACTACGAGGAGACGTCAAAAACTGGTTATACATTAATTCGGAAGGTCATGTAACTTTTATTGAATGCTGCACTACAAGTCGAAGTGACAGAGATACATGACAGTGTTTTTCAACACAATCACCAAACCTCTGTGAACAACGGACAGAACATACTGCCAGTCGTTCAGTTACTCAATGATAGAACTCCGCTCCTTGGTTACGAAGCCATTCGAGAACAGGTGCATGAATGTCTTCACCGTTCGAAAATTTCTTTCCCTCTCAGAAGTTCTTTGAGCTTGCCGACAAGATGGAAACCGCATGGTGCAAGATCTGAACTCCCGATCAACATCACCCACGTCTGTGCGTACATTGCCCAATTTTGCCTCCATTTTACTTCAAGTGGACGCGTCACTGCATGTGGTCCATGTTGTTGTTGTGGTCTTCAGTCCTGAGACTGGTTTGATGCAGCCCTCCATGCTACTCTATCCTGTGCAAGCTTCTCCATCTCCCAGTACTTACTGCAACCTACATCCTTCTGAATCTGCTTAGTGTATTCATCTCTTGGTCTCCCTCTACGATTTTTACCCTCCACGCTGCCCTCCAATACTAGGGTGATCCCTTGATGCCCCAGAACATGTCCTACCAACCGATCCCTTCTTCTAGTCAAGTTGTGCCACAAACTTCTCTTCTCCCTAATTCTATTCAGTACTTCCTCATTAGTTATGTGATCTATCTATCTAATCTTAAGCATTCTTCTGTAGCACCACATTTCGAAAGCTTCTATTCTCTTCGTGTCCAAACTATTTATCGTCCATGCTTCACTTCCATACACGGCTACACTCCATACAAATACTTTCAGAAACGACTTCCTGACACTTAAATTTATACTCGATGTTAACAAATTTCTCTTCTTCAGAAATACTTTCCTTGCCATTGCCAGTCTACATTTTATATCCTCTCTACTTCGACCATCATCAGTTACTTTGCTCCCCAAATAGCAAAACTCCTTTACTACTTTAAGTGTCTCATTTCCTAATCTAATTCCCTCAGCATCACCAGACTTAATTCGACTACATTCCATTATCCTTGTTTTGCTTTTGTTGATGTTCATCTTATACTCCTCTTTCAAGACACTGTCCATTCCGTTCAACTGTTCTTCCAAGTCCTTTGCTGTCTCTGACAGAATTACAATGTCATCGGCGAACCTCAAAGTTTTTATTTCTTCTTCATGGATTTTAATACCTACTCCGAATTTTTCTTTTGTTTCCTTCACTGATTGCTCAATATAGAGATTGAATAACATCGGGGAGAGATTACAACCCTACGACTTATCTTAGAAGCTAGATTAAGGAAAGGCAAAGCTACGTTTCTAGCAGTTGTGACTGTAAGTATTTCACGGTGAATCAGTGTGCAATTTAGACATTCTGCCCACAGGAATAGTACTGTCCTTCGTACTTAAACTTTGGAATAAGTTTCCAGCTGCGAGCACTGTGATGCTCCTGTTAGCCATTTCGTAGGAGAACTGTGCTGTGGGAAATGCAGAACATACGTTTTCTGTACCACTCTGAGTGGGTTGATCACAGTTTATGATCACTCGCACTGGCGGTAGGAGAAGGACCGGTGGAATAAACAGGCGGTTTCTGACGTCGACGGTGGTGGAGTTCACGAAGTGTACAGCAAGCCAAAAGCAGAGTCCGGAGAGCAACTAAATAGTCATAAGCGTGTCCAGAAAGCAAAGCGAGTGGAAAATGTCAAACGGGCAAGGTCGATCACAATTAATGGAGCATAGTGAAGGCTTCATCGAATAACGAGAACTAACAAGTGCGGAGCCACAGTGGTTACAGGCTCCCTCGTGTCAGTGGACGCGCCCATGTGGCATGCCTTCAGCGGCGTAATACCCCGGAGCAAGCAGTTGCCCAGTGTGAAGCCCAACTCTCTATAAACTTTCGTCCGTTTCGATGCTCAGGCTGGGGGAGGGGATCGTAACCATTGTCAAATACTAAAATGAGTTCTTTTATACCAGTGAACCACTCTTGTTGTGCAAGGGTCTTAGTGTGGGACGACATGCCTAGCTTACTTTCTGAACTCCATGTGTACTATATTACTTTTGCCGTGAAATAAAAACAAAATAATTACAGTAGTAAAGCCCATCTCTTCGAAAATACAAATCTTTGCACGTTTGTGAAATCCAAATTTGCAGCTGGTAACATTCAATACGTTGCTGCTCCGCCCCTCACATTGTAACATTTTTAAATTTTATTTTGATGGCGTCCGCACCTTCAGTGTGTAATTAGAATGAAAACATTGCCCAAGTAGGCGCTATCCTTTTTATTTTCCGTGAATTTTTCGAACCGTGGGTCATCGTTAAGATATTTACTTGAAAATGACCCGCAGCTGAAACTGGCCAATTAAGTACAGTTTTTATTCTCAAAACACTGCAAATATTTGGATCCTCTTGGTGCGCTATCCACAATGTGGTCGAACGCTGCTGCTCAGACTCCTCCAACACTTTGACGGTGATCCTCTTGGCGTCATCCAGTGTATGAGGAGAGTTGTAGCAAAGGCGCATTGCAAGTTTCAACTGACCTCAAACATGCCCAGTTGGGTTCATGTCATCAGATACCATGGACCATGGCATTTGATTGGGTTTTGACCCCTGGAAGAAGGGGTTCACAAAGTGGATGCGGCGGACTCGTGCGTTCTCATCCTGAAAGGCGAACCCATCACCGAATAGTTGACTATTGGAATGGACAGTAGATTGGAGGACACTGTCTCGATAATGCACCGCCCTCAGATTACCCTGAAATCGCAACGAGAGATGTCCGACATCCTCACGTGATATCTGCCCAAAACGTGACTGACTCGCCTCCTTGCCGAACCCGTGGGTCTGAGACGTCTGAGACGTCCATTGGTAGCTGGTTGCCCCCGCACTACCAGGATCGCCCCTACTAAGAGCGTCAACTGTGACGTAACTCCAGCACTCGTCTGTGAAGAGAGTTCGAGGCCATTGAACTAGGTGCCAATCCAGGTGTTCTCTCATCCATCTTCTTTCTGCGAAGATACTGAGAGGTTTCCAGTGCTGGATGTACTGTATGACTAGAAGCCAAGTTAATCGAGTGGAGATGGCTGTGTAGTTTCTGGATCGACACAGACCTCCTAGGTGCGCAAAGGCCTGTCGATTCTCCTAGTGTTCCCTACGAGCTGTACCTTGTAGGCAGCTGCCATCTGTAGGCTTTGTTGACCGCGGTAGACCACTGTGAGACAGATGTTTGTGTCTCAGAACACGAGTATAAGCTGAATGTGCAGATGATTTCGACGTGGTGTACGCCAAAACCGCGGGCATGTTCTCTTGCTGACAACCCGTCCTAAAGTGGGAATACGGTTTGAGCTTGAAATGAGCCTTCGAAGCACGTTGAGAAAGTGAGGAGTCTGCACTAACCGCATTGTCCCTTTGTCACACAGCGCCCTCTACTGACTACAGTTCATTATTGTAGTTGCTGTACATAGCGATTTTCTGTGGTTGAAACAGTGTTGGGAAAGAGGTTTCCGAACAAAAAATTTATATGTGCGCAGTTCCGGTCTACACCGTAGATGCTTCGTGAAAACGTCATGATAAAATTATAACAGATGTTTGGTATTAATATGTAACTTACCAATCTCCTTAGCACTCTGGTTGCACAGAGCGGTATAATAGTTACAGAATAGATGTATTCCAAGTTTATCGAGTGTGACAAGTGTCTATGGGCTCATCAAGTCGAACAAGTGTATCGAGGGATGTTTAACAGAGAGCATAGTTGTGGTGTCTTTCATAAAGTAGACGACGCCTAAAGCAGGTCACGGGTGTACGTGATACCAACTTCAGTGTGACCGATACGTACAGGGTGACTCAGATGCCCCTATTTTTGGGTTTTATGCAACGCACAGTGCCATGAGAAACCACGTGCAAGATATTCATATTCTTTCACTCGCTACATGCAAACTGTTAACCCTACAGAAGAAATGGAGAGAACCTTTTTATAGGAAATTTAATGTAGTTACATTTTTTACTGGAATATATTTTCACAGGAGGCCACAGATTTCGAGTTATTAAAAGACACTCGTTTGAAGGTCACTTTTGTACGACTTTCTTGAATAATTCGAAAACTACAGCCTGTAGCTAAAATATATCCCAACAAACAGTTCAAGCACATTAAATTCCCTACGAAAAGTTCCTGTCTGTTTTTTTTTCTCTAGGAGTAATAGTTTGCACGTAGCGAGCGAGAGAATACGAAAGACTTGCAAGTGGTATTTCAAGGCGTTGCGCCGCTTTTTGGCTTCCTTTATGACACTGCCATAGCTCTCGTGTTCGTTGGGCACTGGACGTTTTAGACTTTTTGGATTCCTTTAAATGCGAACTTTCCTCTGACTTACGTTTTCTGTAATTCGGAGCATTTTTGCGAGTTGTATGAGACGATACCTTCCTTTGTTCGGTAGTTTTCAATTTTTTCCGTCTCCTTTTCGACGCTACCAAAACTCTCGTATTCGCTCGGAACTGTACTCTTTAAGCTTTTTGGATTCATTCGATGCGAGAATTCCTTTGGCTTCGGATTTCTCTCCGTCGAGCATGTTTATGACTCATCTTTCATTATTTTGTAATTTTTAATTTAATACCAACTTTCACTTATATTTCGGCGAATATTTTCATTGTTTCGCATGGAGTCTTACTATTATTCGGAAAGTTTTTAGCCACGACACCCAATTCCAAATAGCGTAGTTGCTGTACGCTCAGCCATTGTTTACTCATTATTAGTCTCGTAGTTTTAGCGATCTAAACTTGAATGTTTTTTGCACACAAGGAAGTTCTACTGACGAGCGAACAGACTTGTTCGCTTCAATAACATGAACTGTGCATATCATGAATTGGTGAAAAACTATTTTAATGACTTATATGAAAAACAGTTATCATTCACAAATGGCCTGCAAACGAAAGTGTACAGTTGGGTGCAAGTAGAGGAAAAATTTCCAGTGGAGGCAGTCGAAGCAATAGGGGTCATCCTAGCCAACGACTGATTCCGCGCTTTTCGTTTGATTAGTTAACAAATAGAATAGTCAATAAATAGAATTTGCTGCACTAATTTGCTTGTATTTTGACGTAAGATATTACGCGCAGATATAGGGGACCACGTGGAGGGGTTTTCCCCTAACATCAAGAAGCTTTTGTTACTCGATTCTCCTCTATCGTACAGGAAGCCTAAGAGTATAAGCTTCACAGATACATAAAAATTCTATTTATGGTTTGTTTTTGAGTCTCAGCACGTTTTCCAGTACCACAAGTTTCGATCTTTTTGGATCATCTTCAGATGCATGTAGCTGCGTAAGTAGCATGTCGTGTCCATATCGGAACTACAGACACGATGGGTTCCTACACAACTACACTGATGTGGAGCTGACCCAGGGCGATCGAAACCGGTGATATTGTAAGGCTGAATACTAAAAGACATGAAAAATAGTTTTTAAATATCAAATTATTTGCTGCATTTCCTCGCGTCGGCTGTGTCGGCTATAAATCAAAGATTTCGTTAATTGCAGATTCCGTCACCCGCCAATATGAGATCTGTCACTACGCATTCGTCGTACCTTGTGCAATATTTAAAACACCGCAGAACTTATTTTAATCAATAGTGTGCCGTTGATGCGATGTGAAAATTTTATGGAGCGTACATTTATACTCTGCAAATTACTAGAAAGGTCGTGACAGCAGGAACACTCTATTTTCCAGCAGCTTTCACGGATGAAGAGGGGCAAGTGTGATTGATCAGTGTGCGAGCTGGTATTAGTTCAGTTTTATGTCGTCCCTTTTTTATGGTAGTAATTTGTAGGATGTGGTAGTGTGTTATTAGATCCTGCCCCAACAAAAGTATTGTTTGAATCATGTAGGTATGTCTTCGAGAATCAATAGGCGTCCTTGAGCTTTCATTTAGGGTGGATATCGCATCGTAGACTGAACAGCGGTAAGTAAGAAGCTGCGGTGAAACTGACAGACCGTTGCGGCATTTCGTACAGAGCCCCAGTTGCATTGCCACTTCTGCCTGATCGCTTCCACAGTTTGCTAACTCCAGATTGGCTGGGCTTCAAACTGCTGGCAGCTCTGTAGTGCAAGGATAGGTAAGGAGGCCACTGGTTGTGGGCGAAAGCCGCCGCCTCAAAACTGCTTGCGATTCAATAGTCAGGCAGGTGGGACATGCTCACCTTCACGGATGCTTGCTTCGGAATAGATGGAGACATTCCTGTTGAGAAATAATTAGTGTGTAGTCTGCTTTGTGCGTAGAATAACGCTTCGGAAGCACCGATACACCGACGCTGTCGACAATGGAAGAACGTAAGTACTCTGCACTGTGTGGAAACTCACCCCACGATGTTCAGACTTAGTATAGTCGTAAGGCACCAGCGGGATTTATTCCGCTAGCGTGCTGGCACTGGTCACACGTTTAGCCGTAGCTCACTCACTTGTGTCCGTTCTCACATAAATGTTCAGTTTACGGTTTAGATGGTCGCTGTAGATGTTACTGTAACAGACGTTTAATACATTTTTGGAACTCATTTGTGCAGGTGATCTGAGAATCAGCTCTCGACTGTACTCGCGTGTAACTTGAAACGTCACCTATCTTTATCGCTTATATTTATAGGCGGAACGCTCACCTGGCGAACAATATAGAAAGCGCCACATTTTTCGTAGAGCAAAATATCGGTAGCAGTTAGTATTCCGAATAAAATACTGAGAGTGGGCGAGAATAATGATGTCGTCGTCGCCTTTTAAGGCGTTTTTTCGAGACATAAAATCGCTACACTTGGCCCACGACGCAGGGAAATGACTTGGGAAACTTCATTGAATGAAATGAGGTCGCTTTCGGTTTAGGAGTGATCTTCATGTCTAAATAAACTGGACGACTTGTAGTTATTTCAACAGATAGCCGGTTTCTACTTAACTGCCGTCGTTAAACCTATAAGATTAAAATTAAAGGTATTTCATGATGTGTGTATCGTGAACTTCACGCTATTATTTGCACACTGAAAGTATGTAAGCTACTTATGTTATTAAATAAACTGATGAACACTAAAGGTATTCGTGATACTTAAATACTCGTTAAAAGTTTCAAATATTGACAATAGTGGCGGTCGTTGAAAGGCCGGTGACAGATTTTTAGTAAGCAATAGTCAGTAAGACTTAATGTCAAAAAGTGTTGTCAAAAGAGAGGTTAATACATCTGTCAGTTACATAAAATAATCATTTTAGGAAACTAATGTAATAAAATATTGTATTACGGTTAAGTTCATTGCGTTATCACGGAAGTCTTCTCTTTAGCCTTGAATTTAAATCATTTTCCTAGAGCCTTAAAGAAAAGATAATGTTCTTTGAAGATTCTTCACTCTTTTTTTTTTTTTTGCAACTTAAGCTTTTACGACAGTATGATGCTAAAAATAACATTAAGGTATTAACAGTTTTGCTGTCAGAAACAATCAACTTGAGATTTCGACTATTGATATGTTTCCACCATCACTGAAGAATTTTCGGTTTGTTTACCAAAGTCTCAAGCGAGTGAAGTGTTCTTTGCTGCTCCATCGCTAATGTATACATAATTTATTTCTTAACCACACCAAGAAGTTAATAATTTTATTTGCAGAAACAGTCACTTTCACGTTTTCATAACTGATCAATTCGACAATCAGTAGTCGGCTTCAGAACTGACGGACCGAGAACGTAATATTGCAATAGAGTTTTGTCAAATTTACGAAATCTGGATATACTGTATAATGCGAAGCCGTATCCTCGTTTATTAACAAGTGTGAAGCCACATCTTACATAGGCCTATACTCACGTCCTGCATTGTCGCAATCGATCAGGTTGGTGGCTTGTATTTCTCTTTTAGCATACACAGGATGAGTCAGATAACCGCATCCGACATACAGCTTTTTCAAAATCACGGTCGTCAGGCGCATGTCCTTCTTCACCAGTACTAACATTCGAACACAACCGTAGCGACATTAGGCTACTTAGTCTTGTCTTTACTGACCATACATCATTTTATTTTATCAATTTTGGTTGGAGAACATCGCAGCTGTTTTCGTAAATTACGCTGTAGGAAATACTGCAAGCAGCGACAAGTTTTCTTGGGCTGATTGTATTATACCATAACTAGTTTCGGGCCTGAGCCAATGCCAATGTAAACAAATGTATTCAACTTCTTGTACTTATCTGATTTCATGAGACAGTATGAAGTATAAAAGAAAACCAAACCTCTGGCTAAAAAATGTGTGATTAGGGCCTCCCGTCGGGTAGACCGTTCGCCGGGTGCAAGTCTTTTCATTTGACGCCACTTCGGCGAATTGCGCGTCGGTGGGGATGAAATGATGATCAGGGCAACACAACATCCAGTCCGACCCAGCCGGAAATTGAACCCGGGCCCTTAGGATTGACATTCTGTTGCGCTGACCACTTTTTTCCTTGATCTCATTTTGTTCTATATAGTTCGTTGAATTTGTTCGTGGCGGACGTCCGATGGCGATCGGTCAGATTGTTCGTTGATCCGTTCACTCAGTTTTTTATTACAGAGGGTAGCTAAACCTCTGACCGAACACGCTGAGCTACCGTGCCCGCGGCCACTCAGCTACCGGGGGCGGACAACCTCTGGCTTATAATATGTGAAGGAGGGCGTTTCAAAAAGTAAGTACAATGAATAGACAATATAGACGTGTAACACTATTTAATCACAAAAACTTTAGGAAACAATTGTAAAATGAAAAATCTTTTGTAACATACATTGTAATTTTTTTTTAAATTTTAAGACACAAATGCAAAACTTGCAAGAAGTCATCGCTAACGTCTGATGATGGGCTCAGGCCTGAAACTAGTAACGGTATAATAAAATCATTTCAAGAAAACTTAATTTTTTTGAAACCACATTTTTTTCCCACGTATGCATTGACTTAGCGGATCCACTACTTCCAGCAGCGTATTCACAACTGCCTTGTACATCAGTTGGACATATGCTGCGCCAATTACGAACGTTTCGACAGAAACAACAGCCAAGATATTCCTTACTAATGGAACTTCTCGCTCATGTTTGTCATTTTCGCCATCTCGGATCGAGTTTCATGGAACAGTGCAACTTAATTGGTTTTGTAAATTCAACATTAGGCCGTCACAGAATGCCTAGACTGTATTGGGGGACACATTCACTCGAGCTTCCATTGGCCCTGTGCTGGTAGTCGACGACTCCACGATAGTTGTGGATAGCGTGAAAATTATTGCAGACAGCCTGCATCCCTTCATGCTTGATGTGTTCCACCACTGTGATCGCATCTCCCAGCAAGACAACTGTCTGTGTCGCAAGTTTGGTTCATTTGGAGAGTGAAAGGACTAAACTACAGGGTCATCAGTCCCTTGGGTCTGCAAGGCAAGAATCGCGCTACAGTGGTTTGCGATGTGAATTTAGAGTGACGCGTTCCACATTATTACGATTTATGGTGCAGAATGATCAATGAAGTATGAAACTAACTGAGGATCTTCATAGTGAACGCACTTTGAGGTCTTGTTCAAAAAATTCGACCGTCCTCAACCCGATGGGACACATGTGAGACGCATTCGGGAGTCAGGCACATGCCCACAAACCACTGGGGCCTAATTTACGGGGATTGCCTGGCCTGGGCCTAGACATGTTGTCCTGCCCGGAAAAATGTCGACGACCTGCGGAGCTCACGCCTCGCATTGAGGGACACTGTACCGTGTTTATAATGTGGAGCAACGTGCTTTCGAGCCGTTCGTCATCTTGTTTTGCTTCATTACCGCAAATTTCTTTGAATACCGCCACTGATTAATTTTCTAGTAACTGGTGGACGAATGACCAATTATAGGTGGCTGCCTCTGTTCAGGGAAGACTTTGAGAAGGAACTGTGTGAAATACTGATTTGCAGAGAACGTCGCAGTAATCAGATCTGGAATCACTGTAGTTCTTCCAGACCAGAAGACAAGGTTCTTACTGTTGCATCACCAATCTTGCCTTCATTGTGTGATAAACGACCTTTCTGTACTTTAGGATTCAACTGCATGCCAATGACGTAAACCGAGTGAGACGACGAAGTGTTAAAGGGCTGGAACCGCTTTCAGGAAGACGACGGGTCAAACACTTTTCCAGCCATTCAGATTTAGGTCTTCAGTGCTTTATATAAATTGCTTAAGGCTAAGATATGCCGTCTAATATACGACAAGTAGACTTAATTCGTTTTGCAGATGACACTAGTATTGTAATCAGTCCAAGAGGACATACAGAAACAAAATAAATGGTAAACAAGGTTCTCACCCTCAGTTTTAAAAAGACACAGCATATTCAGTTCTGCACATCTAAGGGTACTACACCAATTATAAGTGTAACAAATGCCTAGAAAATATTAAATAGGTTGGAAAGTGCAAAATTCTTAGGTATTCATACTGATTAGAATCTGAAGTGTGAAAAGTACATTTTGAAACTCCTAAACCAACTTAGTTTAGCTATAATTTCGCTTAGAATCATTTCAGATCTTGAAAAGAGACAAATCGGTAAGTTGATATTTTTAATATTTCCATTCAATAACGTCATATGGAATCACATTCTTTCTTAAGAAAGAAAGTCTCCAGTGTTCAAAAACGCGCTTTAGGGGTAACATGTATTGCTCACTCGCTATCATCTTGTAGATATCTCTTTACAGAGTTGGTTCTTCTCACTACAGCTTCACAGTATATATATTCCATAAAATTCCTTATAAATAATCCACTGCAGTTCAGAAGGAAGAATGATGTACACAGTTACAATACTACAAAAAGTTCATTCATTACTCAGCATTAAGTTTGTCTTTACCACAAAAGGGGCACACAATGCCGCAACTAGAATTTTTGTTAACCTATCGAGTGACGTAAAATGTCTGGCAGACAGCAAAGCAAAATTTGAAAACAAACTGAAGAAGTTTGTCCTTAACAACTACTTCAACTGAGCAGAGGAATTTCTGTTGTTGTGATGTTAGAAAGCTGATGGGTAGAATTTACTACCTCAAATCTCTACCTTTACTAATAACAGTAAAACTTATAAAGGTTCAGCAGGTATCATATTTATAAATTAATTTGCGACCTGAATGTAAAATGACTCGTTCCACATCATTACGACTTATCGTGCACATGATCCATTGGACATGAAACTAACTAGTTAACTTGCTTTGAAAGTGCACGGCCGATTTGCAGTGCGTTCCAGTTCTTCCCCATTTCTTCTTCTGCTCCGTCTTAAATGACCTCATCATCGACGGGTCGGAAAAAATGTTGTTGTAAGATATGTAAAATACTATTATAGCAGACGTACAATATTTAAGAGGCCTATTATTATAAGGATGACGGCTGATTCACTTTTAGATTAAGGCAAGGACTTCGTGTTTGAGAGTAAGAAGAGATCATCTTTTCGCGGTTACAAAATATCTTGCCTTTCAATTTCCACGCGAGAGTGTTAACTACCGTTGGAACTTCCCTGGCGCACGACCAACCCAGTGCATGTAACAAACTGCAAGAGCGACCGTTTTTGCGAGTTCTGTCTCCCCTCGTCATTGAAAATTGTCGCTTTCTTGAACGATACCCTAATGTTATGTAGACTAGAGGCAAACCATGGAGTAGCTCCTTAGCACTTCATTGCTGCACATACCAGCCAGTTGTGTCACAGCCACCGTGAACGAATGCTCGCACTGTAGGAATGTCAACCTCACCCAATTTTCAAACAATTACCCAATGTCCTTCTGCATGTCCATAGGTGTTACTGGTTAATGCAAACTACACTTCAAATCGGAATTAGAAGATATTGAAGTTACTTGTTCATCTTGTTCTGTGTAGCATGGAGGAAAAGAGTTTTATTATAATTTGTTTTAAAAAGTCGTTGAGGAGCGTATACTTTGAATGGTACTGCATGAACAATTAAATAATAATAATGTCTAAATAGTTTCCTGAACTTTAATTGTACTGTGAAGTACTGGTTCAAGTAACTGTCTTCATCAACTGTGTACGCTGTTCTGAGAGTGTGCTTTATATTTGTCTGATGTGACATAACTTATTTATTTATTTTAACAATATGTTCCATTACAGCATATGAAACATTACAGGTAGTGGTTTAATTTCTATGCAAGATACATAATGAACCAGACTAAATATAACGAATCACGATTGTGCGCGTGAAAGCGTAAAATAAATTATATACGTAAATTTATATTTATGTATGCATGATACTCTTTTATAGTGACGTTTCTCAATAATACCGAAAAATCTCAAAATGATTGAATATGTGTGCATCACGTAAGGTTTCAAGTAAAACAACATATTAACTTCGACATGTAATATAATTACTTATACAGGGTGTCCAATTTATCTTGATCACCCTAAATAACTGTTTGTCCAGATGCAAATTACAAAATGTTTCAAGCAAGTGTTCTTTAGCCGTCAGGGGGACATTAATCAACATGATTGCCTTCGTTGCAGCTTGGTTCTTTCCAAAGATATGAACAGCGGTATGGCTTTTTTAAATGGCACCCAACATTTTTTATTCGGTAACTCATTTCTACTCCTAAATACCTATTCGTGGGGAAAGGAGTGCAGTGTCACAATATTCTTTAGCCGTCAGGGGTACATCAATCAGCATGATTGCCTTAGTTGTAACCTTTTTTTTTTTTTACAAAGAAATGAACAGCGGTATGACTTTTTTAAATGGCACCCTGTGTATTTTATTCGGTAATTCATTTCCTCTCGTAAAGACATATTCAAAAATGTGTCACAGTGTAATAATCACTGAAATACAACGTTATTAATTACATAACACTGCCTTTTAGCCCGGGGTCATGAACTCGTCCACTTGCTGCAGTTGTAGGAAAACAAATGAAAACCAAGTAAAGACATACACAAAATTGATTTTGACACTCCTTTAACATTGCCCAGCAGTAGAAAATTCAAAGGTGCTCAAAGTGGTGACCCTGGACACCGATACGCTGGTGCACTCGATGAATGAAAGAATTATTAACTGCTTCCAATGTTGCCAGCTGTAGAGAATTACAAGCAAGCACGATACGTTCCTGCATGTCCTCTAGAGTTGTTGGAATATCGCGATAGAGGACGTCTTTAATGCATCCCTAAAGAAAGAAGTCTAGAGGATTTAAACCGGGAGACCTAGCAGGCCAAGTAACTGTTCCTCCTCGACCAATCCATCTGGCAGGATACCTCCGGCTCAGAACACGACGTGCACGCAAGCAACGCATTATGTGCTGGGCACCCATCGTGCTGATACCACATAAGCATTCTGGTTCTTAGCGGCACTCATCCAGAAAAGGGAGAAGAATTCGTCTGAGGAAGATGGCATACGCTGTGCCGTTTAGACTTACATTGATGAAATAAGGGTCAATAATTGTAGTACCAACTATCCCACACCCCACGTTAACTCTCCATTGACGCTGATGTTCCACCTGTCTAAGCTATTGTAGGTTGTCGCTGGACCAATAATGCATGTTACTTGTATTTACCTGTCCTTTGTTTGAGAAGGAACATTCATCGGTAAATAGAACATTGGAGAAGAAGTTCTGGTTGGCGAGGATTTCCTGCTGTGCCCACTGACAGAACTGTACACGATTCTGGAAATCATTCCAGTGCAATTCTTGATGTAGGTATACATGGTAAGGATGGAATCGGTGACGTGTAAGAATACGATGTACACTGGTTATAGGAGTGCCAATCTCGTGTTCAAGCTGTCGTGTGCTCACATTTTGGTTCATAGCAACGGAAGCGAGAACAGTAACTTCGACAGCTTCGTCTGTGCGAGTGCTACGACAGTTGCGTTGTCTTGGCTTGAAACTTCGCGTTTCCTGAAGCGTCTCGACAAGACGAGAAAACATTCGTCGAGATGGTGGGATCTATTCAGGATATCGCTCTCTGTACAGTTCCACTGCCTGCGTAGAATTTCGCCTACTTTCAACAACATCAATAAAAGAAACGTTATGTCGATGCAGTTTGTAGGAAGTCAGCCTTTACTCTATGCCTACTCTACACAACAGTATTTAAAAGGAGTATACTACTGGACTAAATGTAATCATACATATGAAAACAGTATTACAATTACTGTTCTGCTGACTTACATTCCCCATAGATGAGTAGCATTTCTGCCTTATCTTCCTTTCGTGTACATTCTACTCACACAACTCTTCAACTGATGATGGTTGACGGAATGACGGGTGTGGATTCTACTTACGTTTACATTTATCCGCTGTCAATGTCAGCACGTGCATATGGTCCATTACCCCGGGTACCTGCACTAAGCAGTGGGAGCGTCAACGTCAGTGTTGTGTTATGTAATTAATAACGCTGTGTTTCAGTGAATGGTACACTGCGATACATTTTTGAATAGGTCTTTAGGAGATGAAATGAAATACCAAATAAAAAAATAAGGCAATCATGCTCACTGTAGGCCCGCTGACGGCTAAAGAACAGTTGGTTGAAACGTTTTGTAATTTGCATCTTGGCAAACAGTTATTTGGGGTGGTCAAGATAAATGAGACACCTTGTATATTGGGAACGTTTATGCCATTATAAAATTCATGAAAGTTGTGTGGGCATAGTTTACTGAAACTGATTTTAGATTGGCCAAATGCCTCTGTCTCCTGTTACAGTCTTGCTTAACATCTCTTTCGTTTTTACACTCACGTCACATCCATAAAATATTTTCTGTTAACAGTACACCATGGCCTCAGTCTATTTAAAGAACTGAATCAAAGAATTAATGAATGTTTATTCACGGTTAACCAGTTCTGGTCGAGCGACCTTCTTCCAATAAGTTAAATATTAATAAAAATGAGTAAGAGACATTTCATGCCAAAGTAATTGTGCTGGAGCCTTGTCTACAGCAGCTATTCACTGATTAAAATTCCATCAATCTAAAGGAAAACTTCTTTGCGTCTTCACTTGCAACATCTCAGTGAAACAGTTAATAATACAATATTTCTTTTAATGTTGCAACTGAAACCAATTCTGTCTTCGAGCTTCCATTAAACTCATGTCATCTGAATCCACGAGTATCTGCTATTTACAATGGTGCACCATAATTATTTTGCCATTTAAGTTCCCTGCACATTTTTGTTAATTTGTAGGTGACTTTAAGACGGCCGCTTGACCAAAATTGGGTTTTCCCGAATAAACACACATTACAGTACCTTTTGATGGTTCAGCGACCCCGTTGTTAAAATACGTCTATTAAGGCATGCATTGTTGGAGCATCGCCCTTCACATATGCAAGCACTATTGTGAGGTACTTCAACCAAGTGGGAGTAAGACATTAATTTTCAGTGCGTAGTTAACAGCTGATTGTGTTCAAAATTATTTTTTATTACCACTTCCACATTTTTGTCCAGTTCTATTTCGCTTGTAATTTTATCCGTTGGACTGCATTGTATAGCGCAGTTGAAAACTGTGTTAGCGTAATAACTAGGTCACCAGCAGCGGGAGTGAAGAGGTCGCCCTCTTCTTCATCAGAAAGATTTTGAGTTTTCAGTCGTCCAGGTGGGTCTGCTGTTGGTGCTACGGCAAGGTAAGTGTCAGCTACTTGTTCTATTACTGTAGTGTACACCTAAATCTATATGAATTTCAGTACACGTTTGTAACAGTCGGCTCTACACGACTTTCCTGTGTTGCCTGCTTTGTGTTATGATGGATCTGTTATCTCAGATTAAGTAATGTTTGGGCATTAATTACTAAACTAATAGTGATATGGTTAATAATCAAACGTAAATATTAGTTCTGCGTCCGAATCTCGTCTTATCTGTCCAAAGTGAAGGTTCTGCAGATTGTATGCATCAGACCGAACGGTAGAATGTAGTAGCTACAAACGAAAACCGAGAAAGGCAATACGCAATGGCGCGTTATTTTCTGTTTAATCCTTTTCTACACCTAATACGTTTTTGACGTATTTCACTCTGGTGTCTTTATTTTTGCTCTGTTTGTGTGCACTGTATTAGCGATTTCTGAGATGTATAATTCTATCTTCAGACATACTTAAAACTGTCCAAACCCCTGTGGAACGCAACGAGCAAGTGAGAGAGCGTACACGTAGAAAATGGAAAAAGCCCATTTTATAAGTACATAACTAAAGAAGAAACTACCATCAAATGTACCGACGGCAAGATACATATGCTTGTGGAAAGAGGCATGCTTTTGTATCTCTACATCACTATATCTGTTGGTAATGCCTTCCTTACTTACAAGGGCGTAAAGTGGCCCTGTGTGATATATCTGCTATGTACCCGCCCTTCGACTTGCTCGCTCGCTGTATTGCACAGTCGACTGACTGGACAGTCATTTGGATGTCTGAAGCTGGAGCTGAACTAAAGTGAAACAGAAAAAAATAGAGCGAGCTGATTAAAATACGTCAAACATAGTTAATAAAAGGATCTGCACGACACTGAATTCAACTCGAAGAAATGAATCACACAAGAAATTCTCGCTGTTGTACTTTTCAGTTCGTCTGATAAGCTCCTCTGGATGTTATCCGAAGTGCCAAAGTGATTTTTCAGCCATACAAAATAACAGGGACTGTTACCCACCAAATAGGGGGGTGCTGAAGAACGAGAGGCGTGCCTTTGTTGCCAAAAATAGGTTGATGGAGACACCCGTAGGTTACTTGGTGCTTTCATTCTTTGTCTCAATCGTGGTAACGATTTTCCGAAGAAGTCATATCTGCAACTATGGAAGGCGAAGAAGTGAATCTCAGCAAGAAGAGAGAGCGGAAGAAGGAAACAATAAAGTGCTTCCCACAGAGAGAGGCAGAAATGAAATTGTTTACGGATGACACGTGTTTGTTTCACGGTATACGCTTTAGAAAGTGCCCCTCAGGCTGTATGTGGCAGCGAATTGAAATTTAGCCTAGAGAAACTGTGAGATCAGTATTTACGTTAGGCCGCGGTATTGGCCCATGTGATGAAGTATGGGAGCGCTGATTCAACAAGGAAAGATGGGGAGGGAACAATCGGCAGACGAAACTGGGGAAAGTCTTTACAGAGAGACATAAATGAATTTATTTATGTACAGATCATATGTGGTAAGTCCTAGGAGCACTCTTTGAAAAGATTCTTCACGTGCTTTACATGCCAGAGAATTATTGTTTAGTTTAAGGAGGCTGTGAAGGCTGTATTTATGTTAGGTCCCGGCATCCGCCCTTGGGGTAAAGTACTGGAGTGATGACTCAACAAGTTGAGGTTGGAAGGGGACAACGCTATAAGACGAGAAGAAACTGTTTTTACGGAGATGCAGAGAAAATAATTATTGTGTTTGGTGCACGGACCATCCCTCACAAAGAGTTGCTAAGACAGTGCATGGCAGCCAATTATGTTTAGTTCAAGGAGAGCGCGAGATCTGTATTTATATTAGTTCCCTACATCGGCCCATGGGGTAACGTATAGGAGTTGCGACGACATCTGTTGCCTACACAACAATATTCAGTCACCTTTCGGTGATGTTTTACGGCACATACCTTCCCTGAGGAGACGAGACATTTTTTTTCGACTAGGAAATTTTTTATAGAAACTAGTCGCCGTATACGAATCTACAGGGAGCACGGTGTTTTCAGTTTCGAGTCTGGCTAGGTACCAAAAGAGAGAAATTTGTAGAGTTACAACCCTGGTATATTGTCGTTTTTAAGTACAGTTTGGCAACACGAAGTCCATAGTAGTTATAGTTCGAAATGCAACTTTTACACTTACGACACAATTGTTCTTAGTAGCTAGCTTATGATGTTCACCTTGGCCTGATCACGAAAAAATATATACGCATTTTCTGTGGTTGGAATGCTCACTCAGTGCATCGGAAAATTCACTTAGACTATCAGTCAGACTTAACACATAAAAAAAAAAAAAACGAAATTTGCAGTCATGATTTACGTTCGTTACGTACCACTTTCTGATACTTCTCAATGTCACGATTGCTCAAAGTAAAACTTTTTTGTGGAGCTCTGTGCAAACGCACATGGCGTCACGACAGCTGGCACTGAGTGCTTCAGACTGCCGATGAAATTCACTTTCGTCGTATAAAAGAGTGCGAATCTGCTATCTCTTGATTGCGTGCACCAGAATGTAGCAAATCAGCTTTCGAGTTTGATCTATAACATATCCTGTTCACTGTTGTGAACCAATCACTTTATCAAAGTACTACAGACCAGAAACTGCCTGGCAGATTAAAACTGTGTGCTGGGCCGAGACTCGAACTTGGACCTTTGCCTTTCGCGGGCAAGTGCTCCACCAACTGAGCTACCCAAGCACGACTCACGCCCCGTCCTCACAGCTGTACATCTGCCAGTACCATCGCCTCCTACCTTCCAAACTTAACTACTACAGACCAATTGATTTATTTAATAAATATTATGTTTCAGGCCGGCCGAAGTGGCCGAGCGGTTCTAGGCGCTACAGTCTGGAACCGCGCGAACGCTACGGTCGCTGGTTCGAATCCTGCCTCGGGCATGGATGTGTGTGATGCCCTTAGATTAGTTAGGTTTAAGTAGTTCTAAGTTCTAGGGGACTGATGACCACAGCAGTTAAGTCCCATAGTGCTCAGAGCCATTTGAACCATTTGAAGATCCACGTTCCAATGCTTTCATGAACTCAGTTACTTTCAACTCCAAATATTCACATGTCACATCCTTTCATTCACTCAAGTAATGGAACAAATGAAATCGGAATTATATAAAACAGAACTTATTGTAAATGAAAACGAAAATTATCGTGTAAAAATAAATTTTTTCTTGTTACTGAAACGGTAGAAATTCATCAAACTTCTCCATTTACCATTAGCTAACTCTCACGAATTTGTACGTGGCAGTTCTAAACTCAGTCTTTCGTGTGATCAACACAATAGCTACCCGTTGACACAACAAATTGTTGTAACAACCTGTATTCCGTTTGCGGTATGGCAAAGGTGAAATATATTTCACAATAAACCATCTAATATTTCGTCGTCTGTAAGGTGGTGACACCTCTCGACTTAAGATGCAGGAAGGCTGCTGTGGCCGAGCGGTTCTAGGCGCTTCAGTCCGGAACCGCACTGCTGCTACGGTCGCAGGTTCGAATCCTGCCTCGGGCATGGGTGTGTGTGGGATATCCTTAGGTTAGTTAGGTTTAAGTAGTTCTAAGTCTATGGGACTGATGACCTCAGATGTTAAGTCCTACAGCGCATTTTCAAGATGCAGACTCGTTCGTGCGGGTAATGTCACAGTGACGCTTCGATTCATTGCATGTGTGCAGTTTGCAAGATTCTTAGTGGGTGGTGTGCACAGCCATGTCACAGAGTGATTTCTTAACAAGGAGAGACATAAGGAGCTCACATAAAAATGGGAGAGAAAAAAATTATTTATGGATCACGTGCGTTTGGTCCACGGAAAATCCCTGAGAAAGACTCCATAAGGCAGTACGTGACACCGAATCAATGTTTAGTTTAAGGAGAGCGTGAGATCTATATTTACGTTAGGTCGCGGTATCTGCCCCTGCGGTAACGTACGCGGAGGAAGAGCCAGGGAAGGCGAGAGATAAGCGACGCTCGCTAGACGGCCAGGCCACGCAGCGAAGCAGCTCGCAGCAGACGCCTCAGCGTCCCGGCGCCGTCGTCCGAGCGTCGGCGCGCGCGCGTGCGCAGTAGGGCCGAGTGAGGGGTGGGGGCAGCGCCGGCGGTGGCGACGGCGGCGGCGGTGGCCGGGGGCGGCAGTCAGGCTCCGCCGGCCCCATGGCGCGCTCGCCTGCCGCCGCCGCAGCCGCCTCCGCAGCCGCAGCCGCCCCCGAGCACCTGTCCGCTCCGGCCTCCGCGCCGCCGCCGCCGCCGACGCCGCCTCCGACGCCCCCGCCGGCCTCGCTCCGCCCCGCGAACGCCGGCCCATGATAGTGCTCTTCCTCGCCCCGGACTCTGCTCGCAAGGTACGCCGCCTCCGCCGCCTCCAAATACATACACGCACACACATGCAAACATACAGGGAACACAGTTACTCTCAGCACTGCCCGTCTCACAAGGCGACACCCTGATTTCCCAGAACAACAGTTAATAGGATCCGAACAGCGCTGTCTTCACACGCTGCAACGTATCGAACCATTGCCGCATCGTTGTGTTATCGTCATAGTAATCATTGCTCTTAATACCCTTCAACGTATGTTTGCCTTACTGACTATAATTACCCGACAAAAGAGTTATGTCATTAGAATATTAGTACGCCTACGTACATGTTTTATATTACTGACTGAGAATTTTGTACCTGTCCAGTTTTTGTTTTAATTTTCAAGTTGCCGCATATATTTTTACGTGAATGCAATTGGGTATTTATGTTTATTTGTGTTACAATGTAGAAACAGTTTTGTTACCTTCAACCGTTCACGAAAACGTGGTACATTCGCGTTAATCAGAGTTTCCGTAGATTCAAATTTGTAATATCCTAAATCCAGGTAAATGTCAGATGCTTTTAACCTGTTCAGACCTCAGTTGCGTGTCAGTAATTTGCGGTGTCACCTCCACCATCACCTGCGCGATTTAAAAATGAGTTTTTTTTATTTCATCTGCGTTACGCTTTTATATATAAGAACGTTACTTGTGAACTGTAATTAAATCAAACTTATAATCGTCTGTTTGTGGTTATTTTACGTAATTTATTTCGTTCGTTTCCCATCTTTTTCGAGGTTACGTACTGGCATTGACCTATAATGCTAGCAAATAATTGCAACAGATCACGTAAAATAACCGCATTTCGATATTTACGGGTAAAAGTTAATTTTAATGTTAGTCCACGATGATGCTTTCCGAAATAATGATCGAAGAAATGGCGTAAATACATATCGCATTCTTCAGTAGAACAAGTAACGATACCTAACGTTTATTTCTATGTTGTTCGTGGTGTGTGTATATGTAAGCATTTACCGCCAACAAACCATTTTCTCTTATATATTAGTGAAATGGTCAAACGGAGGTAAGGCAAGACTCACTGTACATTACGCAGTGCAATTTTGACCGAATTTTCGCAGCCGGAAAAGAGTGAGAAATGGCCAAGCAGGGTATCAAATTGACCAGCGTGAAGTCTAGTTTTGCAAATAAAATACTTAATTTCTTGAAAATAATCAGAGGAATCAAGAAAAACTTTATTAGTAATTTGAGTGGAAATTGGAATTTTTCACGAACAGTTGCTGCTAGCTGTGGTAATTAAGTGGCAAAAAGTTCATCTCTTCAAAGGCTTGCGTTTCAGCACGTGCAAGTTGTATTGGTGTGATATTTAATTGTCAGAATGGTTTCGTACCATGTACAGCAAATTAGGTAGTTAGTCAGATGTCTCTCTAATGTATTGTATTTCTTACTTTTAGACTAACCATTTCACAACACATTATACCGATTTTTTAAAAACTTTTTATTTTATTTTATGACTTTCTTACACTAGTTATACAGTTAGTCTGCGTATTCGTTAGGCAACCAACACATCTTTATGTTCTGAAAGAAACTGTATGTTCCGAGACAGTGGCTTCCTACTAACCGTTAATACACGATTCTG
This sequence comes from Schistocerca piceifrons, assembly GCF_021461385.2. Classification (NCBI taxonomy): domain Eukaryota; kingdom Metazoa; phylum Arthropoda; class Insecta; order Orthoptera; family Acrididae; genus Schistocerca; species Schistocerca piceifrons. The sequence continues at coordinate 509,582,762 of NC_060144.1, forward strand.
AAATCACGTAATAACGTACATGATATTGTGAGATAATTAAGGATATTTACAATATATGACAAATTCTCAACTCATCTTTGAAGGAGATTTTTTCGTATGATATATGCAGCCTACTTATTTTTCATTTTTGGCCGGCCGGTGTGGCCGTGCGGTTCTAAGCGCGTCAGTTTGGAACCGCGTGACCGCTACGGTCGCAGGTTCGAATCCTGCCTCGGGCATGGATGTGTGTGATGTCCTTAGGTTAGTTAGGTTTAAGTAGTTCTAAGTTCTAGGGGACTGATGACCTCAGTAGTTAAGTCCCATAGTGCTCAGAGCCATTTGAACCATTTTTTTCATTTTTAGAAAAAGTGATCATAAAAAATTTCTATGATAATTTCGTACTAAAGTTTACTGTAAATGGAGCACACAGATTTAATTATAGTTTGCAAAATATATTTTATCATATACTATCGTCTATTCGTCGTAGGGAGCCTAAAAGCCGTTTTTTAAAATATCACACAAGCGTGACGTAGCAGCAAGACATGTTTTACATAATTAAATAGTCATTGACAAGTTTCGCGGACCTCTGACAAAACGAGAAAATGTATGTTTCCTCAGACCTTTTTGTGTGTGATATGGGTAGCATGATCTGTATCTTTTTTTTTTATTTTGGACACAAAACCACGGTAGTTTGCCACTGAAATATTTGAATGTGTCTCAACATGAACATGCCTGCAACTTCACTTTCAACAGGTAAACGTTAAAAAGGTTTTCGGCAAGGTACTGATTAGAAGGAGTAACTATGTATACTCGTTGTACCGGCTTCCACTATTAGAGGGTGTGTCTAATTCTTCTTCTTCAGCCTGCACTCTATGAGGACTGCTATACTCCTCCGTTAGTGACTGAATCCCCAGAAATCAATTATTCTGGATGGCTCACTGTCTTCTTCTTCTTGTTCGCAGCTCGTGGTGTCGCGGTCGCGTTCTCGCTTCCCGTTCACGGGGTCCCGGGTTCGATTTCCGGCGGGGTCGGGGATTTTCACCTGCCTCGAGATGACTGGGTCTTTGTCTTGTCCTCATCATTTCATCATCATTCATGAGATTGGCGAGTTTGGACTGAGCAAAGATTGGGAAATTGTACGGGCGCTGATAACCGTGCAATTGAGCGCCCCCACAAAGCAAACGTCATCATCATCTTCTTCTTCTTCTTCCAGTTTGTGTCCAGACAATGTGAAATTTTGGAGATCTTTCTTCTTGCATCCTTTTTATATGCCCATCCCATTCTATTGTGTATGTTGATTAGAGCTCTAACTGAATTTTGAACATTCACTCTGTCTCACATTATTTCGTTCCTTAAATTTCTTTTCCTTCGTGTTATTGCTGAATATCTCCAGAAATAAATCTCTGAATATAATATTTTTAATGTACGTACCATTTAGTTGTTCAACATTCTGAACGCAATAATGATCGTAGCTGTTACCTAAAACGTGCTTGTTTTAGTATGAGTTCTTAAGTATTTTTCCCAGCGAATACTATTTAATAAAGATGTAATCCCCTTTACGCAGTTTATTATTAACGTAATTTATTTGTGTTGTTTCACATCATTTCAGGTCGGTTCTGATGTTCTCGTTCCATTTTCCTATAATAAGTCTTTATTTATTCCACCAGTTAACATCTCTTTCGGTTTACTGCTGTTTGCATTTAGATATCACTTTTGATATCCTTGTGTCAATGTTCTTGTGGCCATACTCTTGGACTAAAATCAGTTGGTAATCTGTCCGCTGTAACGAGAAAATTGAATTATGATTTATAACGATCAGCATATTTTTACATATTTTTTTCCTTCCAAAGCTGTAGAGTTTCTTCTTTGTATATTTCATATAAAGTGGATAAAGGCACACACACACACACACACACACACACACACACACACACACACACACACACCTTTAGCAAATCTGTGAAATACTCTAAAATCAGAGGGAATAAATCGAAAAATAACTATATTAATTAAAATATTGTTGAAGAATTGTATGTAGAAAATGCAAAAAGCTTTTGAGATCGACTCGACGCTACGATATATTCTTCAGTATTTTTATCTACATCTAAAACAGTATTCCGCACGCCACATGATGTTATTTGGCGGAGGGTACTTCTTATTAGCTCTAATTTCTCGAATATTTCATCGTGGCTATTACGGGAGGAGTATGTCGGAAGAAGTAAAATGTTGTCCGACTCTTCCTGGAAAGTACTCCCTCGAAGTTTCAATAGTAAATCTCTCCGCGATGCACAGCGCCTCTCTTGTAACGTCTGCCACTGCCACTGGAGTTTGTTGAGCGCGTCCGTAAAGCTCCCGCGCCGACTAAGCGATCCCGAGACGAAACGCGCCGCTCGCCGCTGGATCTGCTGTATCGCTTCCATCAGACTTTTCTGGCAAGGGTCCCACATTTATGAACAATATTCAAGAATCGGTCAAATAAGCTCCTTCTAAGCCACTTCTTTCATGGATGAGTTACATTTCCTTAAGGTTCTTCCTGTGAATCTCAGTCTGACATCTGCTTTTCCTACTAGCTGTTTTATGTGATCATTCCACTTAAGGTCACTCTGGATGGTTACGTCTAAATATTTTACTGTACAACTGTTTCCAGAAATTTGTCATTAGTAGCGTAGTTGTGCGGTAGTTGACTTCTTCTCCTGCGTATGCGCAATATATTACATTTATTTATGTTCAGAGTGAAGTGCCAAAGACTCCACCATTCACCAATCTTCCGTAGGTTATTTTGCAAATCGGTACGGTCTTCAGGGGGGGGCTCCTACTTTCATTTAGACAGCCGCATCATCTGCGAACAGTCTTAAAGAGCTCCCGACGCGTTCCACTAAACCATTTATATACAGGGTGGTCCATTGATCGTGACCGGGCCAAATGTCTCACGAAATCAGCGTCAAACGAAAAAAACTACAAAAAACGAAACTTGTCTAGCTTGAAGGGGAAAATCAGATGGCGCTATGGTTGGCCAGCTAGATGGCCCTGCCATAGGTCGAACGGATATCAACTGCGTTTTTTTAAAAAATAGGAACCCCCATTTTTTATTACATATTCGTGTAGTACGTAAAGAAATATGAATGTTTTAGTTGGAACACATTTTTCGCTTTGTGATAGATGGCGCTGTAATAGTCACAAACATATGGCTCACAATTTTAGATGGACAGTTGGTAACAGGTAGGTTTTTTAAATTAAAATACAGAACTAGGTACGTTTGAACATTTTATTTCGGTTGCTTCGATGTGATACATATACCTTTGTAAACTTATCATTTCTGAGAACGCATACTGTTACAGCGTGATTACCTGTGAATATCACATTAATGCAATAAATACTCAAAATGATGTCCGTTAACCTCAATGCATTTGACAATACGTGTAACGACATTCCTCTCAACAGCGAATAGTTCGCCTTCCGTAATGTTCGCACATGCATTGACAATGCGCTGATGCATATTGTCAGGCGTTGTCGGTGGATCACGATAGCAAATATCCTTTAACTTTCCCCACAGAAAGAAATCCGGGGACGTCAGATCTGGTGAACGTGCGGACCGTGGTATGGTGCTTCGACGACCAATCCACCTGTCATGAAATATGCTATTCAATACCGCTTCAACCGCACCGATGGAAGTACATCGCCGTTCTGTCATGCAGTGAAACATCTTGAAGTAGAACATTACGTAGGAAATCAGCATACATTGCACCATTTAGATTGCCATCGATAAAATGGGGGCCAATTATCCTTCCTCCCATAATGCCGCACCATACATTAATCCATCAAGGTCGCTGAGGCTCCACTTTTCACAGCCATCGTAGATTTTCCGGTGCCCAATAGTGCATATTATCCAGTTTACGTTACCGCTGTTGGTGAATGACGCTTCGTCGCTAAATAGAACGCGTACAAAAAATCTGTCATCGTCCCGTAATTTCTCTTGCGCCCAGTGGCAGAACTGTAAACGACGTTCGAAGTCGTCGCCATGCAATTCCTGGTGCATAGAAATATGGTACGGGTGCAAACGATGTTGATGTGGCATTCTCAACACGAACGTTTTTGAGATTCCCGATTCTCGTGCAATTTGCCTGCTACTGATGTACTTGGGCATCATCATTTTTTGTCGGTTGTGGTTGACGTTTCACATGTGGCTGAACACTTCCTGTTTCCTTAAATAACGTAACTATCCGGCGAACGGTCCGGACACTTGGATGACGTCTTCCAGGATTCCGAGCGGCATACATAGCACAAGCCCGTTGTGCATTTTGATTAGAACAACCATACATCAACACGATATCGACTTTTTCCGCAATTGGTAAACGGTCCATTTTAACACGGGTAATGTATTCCGAAGCAAATACTATCCGAACTGGCGGAATGTTACGTGATTCCACGTACTTACACGTTTGTGACTGTTACAGCGCCATCTATCACAAAGCGAAAAAAGTGGTTCAATTAAAACATTCATATTTCTTTACGTACTACACGAATGTGTAGTAAAAAATTGGGGTTCCAATTTTAAAAAACGCAATTGATATCCGTTTGACCTATGACAGCGCCATCTAGCGAGCCAACTATAGCGCCATCTGGTTTCCCCCTTCAAGCTAGACGAGTTTCGTTGTTTGTAGTTTTTTCGTTTGATGCTTATTTCGTGAGATATTTGGCCCAGTCACTATCAATGGACCACCCTGTATACTGTAAACCGTAACGTTGCTATCACACTTCTTTGGGATAGTCCAGAAATTACCTTTACACCTGTAGCTTTTTTTCCGTTAAGAGCGATCTGCAAAGAAGTCCTAAATTCAGTAAAAAACCTGGTCCGATACTCGGTAAACTCGGATCTTTCACGGAACGCTGTCAAAGACCTTCCTGAAGTCAAGGAACACGGTATCAACCCGAGCGTCGTTGTCTGCAGCGCTATGGATCTCACGTAGGATGAGAGAGCGAGCTGAATTTCGCAAGATCCGCGGAATCAATACTGATTTTTATTTAGGAGATTATCGTTCTCCAAAAAGTCATAATTCTTGAGCGTAAAACACGTCCCATAATCCTACAACAGATTGACGTCAACAATGTAGGCATATAATTACGTGCAGCTATCCTATGTCTCTTCTTTATAAACTGGACTACCGTGTACAGAATTAATCGATTTGGTTATTCAGTGATGTGATCGTAAATGTGTGAGGCCGACCTGAAGACTGTAGAGGAACAGAGAAACAGTGCTCGTGTATGCATTTGTCACTTAGGTCGCTGAACTACTTCAGTAGCCTTGTATACGGACGATTTAGAAGGCAACAGATGACTGAAGGAAGATGCCGTAAGAGTCTACGATTTACTGTCTTACATTATTCTTACTCAGTAAATCCGAGGATAATCAGTAAATTCCACGCTATACAGGGAGAGTAAGAAACTGCACACGTATCAATAACGACTGTAGTGACTGTATACAGAAATGTGTGCAACCGTCTCCAGGTTATCTATGCTACAATAAGTTTCAGTTACCCAGGGAATTGTACTAAGTGTGATCAAATTAATGGAAAATGTCTCGGAACTGAATTCCTCATGCGTGAGAAGATAACACGGTTCCAGTAATTCTTAGTTAGCGACTGATGAGTCACTCGGCTTGGCCACTGTTCCAGCTCATCTCAACGTGACGTAAAGCTGGTCAGTGGACGTCCTGGACAGAATAGATTAATCTCTTGACCTCCTCCATCTCCTGCCTTCAGCCATTTGGGAGCCTTTCTGATGAGTAGTGTCCTCTGTCAACGCAACACCTATCAACGACAGGAAAAGCGCTCCTGGCGAGAGTTGCTAGAGCACGCGAAGCACTGTGTACATGCGGTACTACGCCAGGGATATAGAAGCACTTTGTGAGTCGCAGTCAGAAGCCTCCTTTTAAGCAATAGTCGGCCAATTTGAATACATTTTTTTCTGTGTGGTATTAATCTTAAACTGCCAAAAATCGCAAGTACTGTGACCTTTTGTATCAACTCACATGCAAGGCGTGATACTCTTCAGACCGAAACAAAATTAAATATTTGCGGCACCATGGTGGCGTAAGCGTTTGTACTTATTTTCACCCGACGGCTCTGAGCACTATGGGACTTAGCTTCTGAGGTCATTAGTCCCCTAGAACTTAGAACTACTTAAACCTAACTAACCTACGGACATCACACACATCCATGCCCGAGGCAGGATTCGAACCTGCGACCGTAGCGGTCACGCGGTTCCAGACTGTAGCGCCTAGAACCGCTCGGCCACTCTGGCCGGCTTTCACGCGACGAATCCGCTCTCTTAGCATTGACGACTATTTTTGATACACGCTGTGTAGATGCTTTAGGTGCACTTGAAGCATTCCTCGTAGCTCGTCATCACTTTTTGCTGTCTTCTGCACCGTTGATAATGATATCATTACTACAGTTCGTTTATTTTCTGCAAACTGGAACTGAAGCTTCCCTACAACAACAAAAATAACTATAAAAGTGACTCCTTGAGCAATCTACAAGCTATCGACCAGTGCTACCATACAGGAGTCCATATATGCCCTCCCCCCTCGGGTCCATGGGTTGGAATAGGCCTGAGGTATTCCTGCCTGTCATAAGAGGCGGCTAAAAGGAGTATCTCACGTTTCAGTCTTTATGTAATGGGTCCCTGTAGGGTTTGACGTGAATTTTTCAAAATTTTCCCGAAGAGCGAGCAATGAGGGAAGACCGCCTTACATGGTGCATCGTGTCTATTTTGCATTGAGATCCATAGCCCACTTTCTCGTCGTCTCATTGCAGTCCGCTCATTCTCTATCCCTCGGGCGAGGACACCTCCCTGGGTGCGTTTTCCAGTATGCAGTGTCGCTTTCTGCGCCGACGATGACCATGGACTTCTTTGCACCTCATATCCAGCACGGTAGATAGTCCGTTGTGGTGGGGCCGCCATGTACCTTGTTGATAGTAGCCCCCTGACAACACAGGGATCGCTCTGCTGATGCCTGCGCCGTTAACTCCCCCACGTATGCCAAGGAGTAGATGCCCGTCGCCCTGGGTCATCAGGGCTCCCGGCAATGGCGATCCTGCCAGCTGGCCTTTGCTGCGGCTGGATGGCCCCCGTGGGGAGGCCCCCTGATCGGAGTGGGTGGTTCAAAATGGTTGAAATGGCTCTGAGCACTATGGGACTTAACTGCTGTGCTCATCAGTCCCTAGAACTTAGAACAACTTACTCCTAACTAACCTAAGGACATCACACACATCCATGCCCGAGGCAGGATTCGAACCTGCGACCGTAGCGGTCACGCGGCTCCAGACTGTAGCGCCTAGAACCGCACGGCCACTCCGGCCGGTGGAGTGGGTGGCATCAGGGCAGATGACACGCCATGAAGCGTAATACGTCATCTTTTGCTGTTGGTCCGCCGCCAGCAATCTCTAAGCGGGCAAAGTCTAACTTCATTGCTAAGAAATATGACCCCAAGGCGTTCCCCTCCCTGACCACGCAATGTGAAGAACGCCAGGCTAAGGATGGCAGTAAAGCTTATCGTATTACATGAACGTCAAAAATGACCTAACGGCAGTGGGTACAGAATCAAAAGACACGCGAAACCGAAACATCTTCGGAACAGCTGCATAGACGTTCGAAACTTTCGGAGAGAGACGAAGAGTTGCTGCCATATGATCAGATGATCGCCTTGCTAGACGCAGTGCATTGAAGAGAACCGTCTGTATTAAACAAAATCCTAGAGCAACGTCACAATGATTTTAAGCTTATCGTCCTCCTCACCGTAGTGCTAACCAGATAAATAAGTAATAGATACTAAATGTTTGATTTTTCTGTGTATAGACAAGTTGGTGATTTGCTCTGCGTCTTAAACATCCTCATACGCTGAAATCAACACTTGCGCTCACTTAGGCTCGTTGTTTCAGTCATTGCTTTTTGCCCTACAGACCTCGTATGTATGATGACAGAAAGCTGCCCTTGCCATGTATCACACTCTGAAAAATTAAGAACGCATTATAATCTGTTTGCTGTTATACACACCTATATGTCAGCCATCTCTCTCATGTCTCACAATTAAACAGAAATCACTCACGTTTTCAGGTTGGACAGTTAAATTTAAGTGACATACGACTCGGACACCAGGCGGCCAACGGAGTCTGTAGGACTTGCAAAGAAAATCTAAATTCCACATAGCGTAGCCCTGTGTGCAAACTAGACGTAGTGAAGGGAAATGTGATACGCTTTTTCATGGTCATGTGAAGCGAATAATGAAAAATGAAAAGCCGGCCGGTGTGGCCGTGCGGTTAAAGGCGCTTCAGTCTGGAACCGCGTGACCGCTACGGTCGCAGGTTCAAATCCTGCCTCGGGCATGGATGTGTGTGATGTCCTCAGGTTAGTTAGGTTTAATTAGTTCTAAGTTCTAGGCGAATGATGACCTCAGAAGTTAAGTCGCATAGTGCTCAGAGCCATTTCAACCATTTGAAAAATGAAAAATAAATTGCATCAGGATGCTGCGAGAACAGCTTCTGTTCATTGCTTACAGTAGTTTTAAGTTCCTCTATCAAGGTCCCATTTGAGTGTATAAGTAATCGTTATGCGTTATTCATGACTTTAATTCACGAATAACGTAAACTACTATCTTATTTTGTGTATTTCGCGGCAAGCCCACTGTTGCGTATAACCATTGTTTCTTTCCGAGGTTCAGCGCGTTTAATGCGTGGTAAATAATTTACAAATAATTTGTACAGCATAAAAAATAAAAGATGGAAAAATGGAAAAACGTTTCGCAGTCAAATGGCCGCAGCAGCTACAGTACTCTACTGTCCCGATCCCACTGACTCTGCAGTCACTCTTATTTCCGTGACCAGAGCAGCTGTACTGTCCATGTAAGGCGAGTTTTATAGGAGGCAGATAGTAGCCTCAGATTTTCGGGAAGGATTCTGGGAAACTACAGTGCATTTATAAAAGAAATTACATACAATACGCTAAAAAGACGAATTCCAGTGTATTTTACGAGTGTCTGGAGTCCTTATCCAGTAGACATAACAGCAGCATTGAAATGCGTTGTTAAGATCGTATCAGATCAGTGTAGTGGATCTATATAGCCCAAATGCAGGTGTAAAAGAAATGCTCGAGCAAAACTTGGAAGTATGACGCCTCCCCCCCCCCCCTCTCTCTCCCTCTAAACCTTGTTGCTAAATTAGAGATCCTGTTTTCCAGAAAGACTGTACGACTATCCATCCCTCTACACCCATCGTCTGTCTCATGTAGGCATCATAAGAATAATAAAAGGGAGATTATGGTGCATATAGAGACAGTATGTGCGAAAGAAGTAACGCAGGAAATCTCCAGTATTGGTACGAAGTCCTACCACCGGCAGCTTGGGATGTTTCATCTCAGCACTTTGGGCGACTGTTAGCAAACGGTATCGTATTGCAAATAATACAAGTGAGAATTGGCCATGAGTTACACGATATTTTTGCTCAAGATGTGCCTTACGTCTGCCATACTTACCCAAGTGTTTCCAGTATTTCCTTCTGTGATTAGCAGTGTAGTCATACACGTTTTGGATGTCTCTTATGTTTACCTCTTTTGTAATACTTAATCTTTGGCAAATGATTCAGAAATGTTGCCTTGTAAAATATGTTTGACCGTCGGAAACAACGAAATGAACAGGAGATATCAAAATGGAAAGTGCGGAAGAAACAACTTTCCAGTAGATAACCCAATGATAAGAATTAACATACAGGGTAATTCAGGTGCCCCTACCAATGTCGTTTTGTGGAACCTGAATATGACAGAAGCATGTTGAGGGCCAATTCGTTTGGGAGATGGGAAGCACATTGTCAAAATGTCGCAGAATAACTGGTAAACTGTACGAAGACATCTTTGACCTACTGCACAGATATTGTTTACTAAATTACTTCAGCACATTATCGCGGCGAGTCATACATTAATCTTTTCGCTGGGTTATATATCAGAAAGTTGTTACTTCCATGCATACTATTTTGATATCTCCTGTTAATTTCGTTATTTCCGATACTGAAGAACACTTAATAAGGCAATGTTTCTGAGTCATTTACAAAAGATTAAGTACTATAAACGGAGTAAACTAACAGAGACATTCAAAACTTGAGCGACCACACCGCTAATTACATAATGAAAGGCTGGAGACACTTCGCTAAGTATGGTAGAAGTAAGATATATCTGTGTCCAAAAACGCCATGTAACTCGTGGCCAGTCCTCGCTTGTTCGTTTTTGCAGTATTATTCCGTTTGATAACAGTCGTTCAAAGCTCTGATCAAGTTGCTGTCACCTGTTTGGATACAGATGCGACTCACAAGAAGTGCGGGTTGCTTAAAACAGATTGGTAGGAGTAACTGAGACACCCTTCATATGTAGAAGTAAATTTCGAGCTCAATTGATGATTTCTCTAGTCTTCTGTTCAAAGTAAACGTTGTATAAAGATCTTCGCCCAAATGTTCAGGAGATGAAACACTACTATGCCCTATTCGGCATTTTTTGAACGTATTTTTTATGTTACGATGGCAAACTTTCCAAAATCAAATAAAGTTCCTGATGAGATGTTTAAAAAAAATAGCTGTTCTATAAATTAATTTGAAACCTGTATAAAGTACATTCTTTTTATAACTAATGTAGAACTGCAAATACAGATCATCTTGAATTTGAAATGTATTCCTTATTCGTAGCTCATTATTGTATATAAGCAGCTAATAACTGTTTTTATTCGCGTACATCTGTGAGTGTAGTGATTGGAACAAATATGATAATCACCATTCTGCCAGCTACCAGTTATGTTCTGCTTAACCGTAATTTCCTAGTTCCTGAACAAGAAAATAAAAAGTTATAGTAGTGCTAAACCAATGCTTCTTTCTGAATTTCGTCTTAAAGTGTATCATGTAATAAGTTGGGAATTGTGAACCTGAGTCCAAAGCATAACAGAGGAGAAAGTGTAATAATAATAGTAATAATAATAATAATAATAATACTTTATATTTCTATTCAGGAGTATACCTGCACGTACATAAATTTTCCGGAAGCCGCCGTAAGGTATATGGCAGGGGGTACCTTGTAGTACTACTAGTATTTTCCTTTCTTCTCCACTTGCAAACAGAGGGAGGGAAAAAGACTGTCTATATGCCTTTGCAAGAGCCCTAATTTCTCTTATTCCTGGTCCTAACGAGAAATTTACATTGCCGGAGTAGGATCGTTCTCAAGTCAACTTCAAGTGCCGATTCTCGGTTCTCTATATTTTCTCAGTAATGTTCCGCGAAAAGAACTTCTCTTTCCTTCCAGGGATTCCGATTTGAGTTAACCGAGCATCTCTGTAATACTCTCGACTTGATCGAACCTGCTGGTAACAAATCTAGCAACGTTCCTCTAAAATGCTCCAAAGTCCTACAATACCACCTGGGAGGGGGGGAGGGGGGGGGGGTGTATACCAAACACTCGAGAAACACTCAAGAATTAATAAATAAGATTGAGTTGGAGCATTTTAACTGCTGTCGTTACCAAATACTTCGTCTCGCCTGTGTAGTCATGCCCCATGATTAGTCAAATGGCTCCGAGCACTATGCGACTTAGCTTCTGAGGTCATCAGTCGCCGAGAACTTAGAACTAATTAAACCTAACTAACCTAAGTACATCACACACATCCACGCCCGAGGCCCGGTTCCAGACTGTAGCGCCTAGAACCGCACGGCCACTCCGACTGGCTCCATGATTATTCTTCTAAAATATGTAACAGCTGTTGCCAGTCGCAAACAATACATTTTTAATTAAACGCTTTGCAGTTACAATTCTTTTTTGGCCTAATAGGAAAAGGAATTTACATTAAGCAATTTTATAGTAGTTGTTATACTGTCACTGTCTAAATAATACGACAAATACGCTGGCATCTGTTGGCTATCAGCAGCATATCGACTGCTCATTCTGCGCAGGGAATTAAGTTATATTTAGTTACGATCGACGCGAAAAAACAATGAATTGCTTCTACCCATTTCTCGTTCACGTAATGGACAACAGAAAACAAAATCGAGATTCCCTTTCTTTCCTGTTGACTAATGAAAAACATAATTTGAAACAAAGGCATGCAATATCGTTAACCTTCGTTAAAATTCTATGTTTAGCGGTAGCTTACTGTAACATGAGAAAACTACCTTTCAGTTGGGATATTGTAAAACAGTATCAAACGAATTCGCTCCTCACAGTCCACGATAGCGAAAAATATTTTTTATCTGTAGTTGTTATTCATTATTCGAATAAAATGTGACTAACTCTTCCCAGCAGTTGCCAACTCTCTGGCCACCAGCTTCCTTTAAGTACTACGTCCGGGACATTCCGGCTCTTTGCGAATACTTTCTACTGGAGCTCACAGTATGGGCAGTAACTCTATTAGGTTGCAATATCCCGCCACTGGTCCCCCAGAAATGTTTTTCAGCTGAAATATGGGCGATGAAATTTCGGAAACGGTTGCATTGTATATTACTGTGGTACACTGACACAGAAACTCTTGTGCAGCCATTCCTCCAGGAAATTTTAATTTTAAGTCTACGGAGCTTTCGGAAATTTTATCAGTCTGCCAATAAAATTAATGTAGAAGGAGGCTCTACAAAGGCGTGCGACAGTAAGTTATTACAACGTTTCGTCAAGTATGTGGAGTAAACGCAGCTGAAATATGTAATATGATATGTTTATATTGCTTCGTTAAGCCTTGGGCGGGTAGCAAAAAATCCACTGCATGACATATAATGATATCACAGTTTTTTGCCCTAATTTTCCTTTTTCCAGCAGAACTAACAGTTTTAGAAGGTACAATAAGGAGTCATAGTCACAGTAATTTTCAAATACAACTACCATTTTCATCTACTCTTAAAACTAAATACTGATCACCATCATATTTACTTTACAGTACCTTTCATCGTTTTTAGGGTTCTGTGACTCAGTCGGTCTGTCCAACTATAAAAAATCCTTTTTTCTGAGGAACGGGTAGAAGTATGAAGTATAAATTTAAGTCATGTGCTGAGGTATATGCTCCCTTCGCGGTGTAAAACACTGAAGCTTCTAAGTCAATGCAACCAACAGATACAGCCATTTGTATTACATATTTTGACACTCGCTAACACACTCATCAAAACGTATAGGCTACTTCCCGTTGGCCTCGTATCATGAAATTTGACAAAAAGTCAACAGTACAACCAAAGCAAAAATTTCGAAAACTTTAGATCTGTAATTATATCACATGATTTTTTTTTCATTTCTTATCTGACTCTCTGTATATTCGTCCCTCTGTTAAAACCTCCTTTCCTCGGGAATGTGCGAACGTATCGAGTTGAAGTTCATGTCACATACTGAGATCTGTAGGTCCTTGGCGGTGTAAAACATTGGAGCTTCTCAGTCAGTACAGCCAAAAGATACGGCCATTTATGCCATATATTTTGATACTCGCAAACGAATTCATCAAAACCTATAGGGTATTTTCCGCTGGCCTACAATCACGAAATTTGCCAAGCACAGTTTCGTACTATAATCCGAAAAGTGTAAATTTATAACTAGACCATTTTTTATGAGACTGCTGTGTGTCAGTCCGTCTGTTTAGACTCCTTTTTCTCAGAGACGTGTAGATGTATCAAGTTGAAAACTATGTCACATACTAGTGTGTGTGGTCCCTAGGCGATATAATAAACACATGACGTGTTTCGGAATTCATCCCTCATCAGATATCCAGGAGTGATTACTGCACGTAGATATAGCTTTCAGGTTGTCTGCGAATGTTTATTTCACATACAACTTGAAGCGAAATATCTACGTGTAGTAAGCGATCCTGGATATCTGACGGAGAATAAATTCCGAAACGCGTCTTAAGAGCAGTTAAGTCATTCCTTGCCTGATGTCTGACTTTTAGCATTGCGACCCAGTCAGCCTAAATGGTGAATTGCTGATTATTTTAACAGTGGTCGCCTTCCTTCTACACGACATTTTATTGGCATTAAAACATTCTTGAAAATTTTGGTATCCCTAGGACCAATATCTTGCCAGTATCAATGTCAATAACAGCCAAAATGATCGAGATTCTCGATCCGCGGAAAGAAAGAATTGCTTATGTACATAATTATGTTTGTACGGAACCTTGAGTGCACGAGTCCTACTGGCAGCTGGTCGTATTTCTTCTCTTTACTTACTACATCCACAACTTATTACTGTCTTGCTACTAACGAAAAGAATGCTAACAAATCGGTGGAAGTACAGCAGTCAAAACAAAATATATTTGTCATTAGTTTACGAAGATACTAGGTAATCGAATTTCGGTTGCGCTGGAGCTTCTTTTACTTGCGGTTATACATTCCAACTATCAACAATACACATAGAATAACCACAAGGGCATTTTGTCATCGAAACATTCGTAACTTCAGCGAAGAACTTACGATCAGATTGATACAAACGGCTCACATGTTAAAAATTGCGGACACATGTAAAGATTAGCCAGTCACATTACGATAAATTTGTTTAATATCCTTTTCTGTGTACACAGATACGTCAAGAAAATTGGATACGCGATTTCTATCACGCTCATCTCATTTCAGAAGTAAATGTACATAATCTTCAGGTAACTAAAGTTGGCAAGAAATACATATAGTTTCAAATACCATGGATAGTTTATTTACGTCATGTAATATACTGTATAGTCTTAAAATAAACTCAATTTTGCAAAACCGTATTTGTTTTTCATCAGCGTAGTAACTGAATACGGTGTTATTGTTAGGAGTGACCAGCACTGTAATATCGTCAAAATCCGTAGCAGAAAAAAATATATAAGTCCATGCGAAATTTGGGCCTTTGAAACGAATCAGTAATGTTGTATTGTTGGACGTAAATGAGAGGAAAGTGACAACATACATCTAAATTGAAAATACAGATTAATAGTCCTGTGAAACGCGTAATAGGAAAACCAATAAATATGTCTAGTAACATTCATAACGGACATGGTTACACGAACCAATAGATCAGCATTTCGGGGCATGTTTATGCTGGCAACCATCGCATCGGGTTAGCTCTGACTACGTAAAACATGGTAATACAGACAGTAAGTCTGCAAGGCGTTGTGCGGGAATGCTGGTCGCGCAAAAGTGTGCAGGTATAGCTTCTGAATACGTCTGAATAGTAAAGTAATATCGCCTGTTAAGTACTTATTACACAAAGTTTACGAGTACATTAACACTGAGAATTACCCTTCTTACATTTCTTTGATACGGTTCACATCTGTGAAGATACTTAAATGCGCGACCACAAAATAGTTACGCACAGAAGACATACGAACGTCTGTGTTATCTCATTTTCTGGGGCCATGAAGCGATACGCAATAAAATGCAGGAGCGGTAGTAATATCTAAAAGAAGTTAAAAGGAATTAGGTTAATGGCTCAGGACAGGTCGGCGTCCAACAGGCGGACAAGTACGAATTTTGAGCAAATATTTAGCCAGTTATAATGCAGAAATTTAAAAGCATCTAGTGTCAGGATATCTGTTCACATTCCTGCTGCCATACCAATTACGATTAAGAAAATTCTGTAAATACACATTTTAATTTCGAGTTCGTCTTGACATAAAGTTTAAAGTTTCAGGAATCAGTGATTCTTTATATTAATGGTTATTTATTACTTCACTGCTTTTGAAGTAGGAAATGAAATTTAATTCGAAGAATGACTAATTTCATATCATTTAAGACGTATGGCTATTGTTTACCATAGCTTATATTGTTACTGTGACATTGTAACTCTGTCACAGACGACAAAAGACTGGGAGATCTGTTGAATGGAATTGTCAGTGCCTTGAAAAGTAGCTACAAGATGAATATTAGCAAAAGTAAATCAAGGGAGTAATGGGATGATGCCAAATTAAATCAGATGATAGTGAATTAACTACTTTGGGAAATGAGACGCTAGAATTAAATGATGGGTTTTGATATTTGAGCAGCAAAATAACTGACGATGGACGCCCTAAAAAGGATACAAAATTCAGACTGGCAATGGCAAGACGAGCTTTTCTGAAAATTAAAAACATAACAACATTGATTATAAATTTAAGTGTTAGGAAGTCTTTTCTGAACAACGTTGTGTCCTTGCTGCCTCTGTGTGTGTTTTGCCAATTGATCCGTTTGCAACAAATTTCTGTTCTCCCCTACAAGAGTTAGATTAGTTAGCCAGTTTCTCCATGTACCCTTCAGCATTTTTTTGTAACACCACATCTGAGAAGCTCTTATTCTATTCCGATTTGTATTGTTTATCGTCATCGTTTGACTTCCATATCAAGCTACATTGCAGAATAATAGTTTCAGAATAGACTTCCAAACATTTAATTTGATGTTTGATGTTGACAAGTTATTCTTTTTCTGAAAAGGTTGCCATTGTGTCCTCTATACTTCGTCACAGTCAGTAGTTTTGCTGTGCAAACAATAAAACCTGTCCACCTCGCTTAGTCGTCTCCTATTCAATGCAATTCCTTTAGCATAATATTTTTCACTACGAGTTCACTCCATTATTGTGCTTTCACTTCTGCGGACATTCTTCTTACAAATTGGTTTCAACACTGTATTCCTTCCGTCAAACTAAATTGCCAGGTACTTTGCTGCCTGCCGTCGTCATTGGAATAGTTTGAGACTACATGAGCTTGCATTCATTCGTTCTGCAGCTAAAAACAGATTTCGAGTGTTGTTTTCTGTTAGGCTACGGACGAGTTACGACATGTTTTGACCTTTACCATAAACATACTTAACAAATATTTACATATCCGCACTCTACGCTGCATTGATTGCGTGCACACTAGGCTGAAACTATCCATGTGTAACCAGCAGCCCTACCGGGAACCCGGATGTGTCACATTAGCAGGCGATCCATCTTAACCTTTCGATGTGCTACGAATTTCCGGAGATTTTTCCGCCTCTCTCGTATTCCCGTATGTATAAGCAGCAGTGCACACGTAGCCAACAGCGATACTCTTTGCCTTCAGCCACACGTTACGAGATTATCCGCTTGTCTACGGAAGACGACAGAAAACCATTTCCTTCCGGGAAAACTTTCAGGACGTAGGTGCGGTTTCGCCGTATCTGAGAGACAGTTAAGTAGCTGTCCTTCACTTGCGGTTATTTATGGCGTCATGTGAGCGACGACACAGCAGAGGAAAATGTCACTGCACTGTGCGTCTGTCACCTAGTAAATAAAACAATGGAGAAGGATAACTTTTTGCAGTCACTACATTGTCCGACACGACAGCTGTATCACATTTCACAGAAGTGTCATCCCATTGGGGAAGTAGCTATTAGCTACAGCGGGTGATGTCTGAGGGACGGTGCAGCTTCGGAGCGGAAGTGAGCGGTTGTCAGGAAGAGTGGTTCAAAAATTATTCAAATGGCTCTGAGTACTATGGGACTCAACTTCTGAGGTCATCAGTCGCCTAGAACTTACAAGGGGAGGCCGCCAATTGTGAAATTCAGATTCGATTCATACTGCGCATAATAAAAGCTCATGGCCAGAGGTGTAATGTGGCAAAGCACCAAGATGCACTTCTCAGCCGTTGTCGAGAAAATCGACAGTTAAAAGAAACCGTTGCGGTGAAATACTCTCTACGATTAATGATTATCTACAGCGTCATAGCGCAGCGGTAAGCGCTGGGGTTCGTAATGCATGTTGGTGAAAGCGGATCGCTCTCCAATTGTACCGCCTCCATTTTTCCATTTGTTTAACATGGTGTACCAAAGCTGTCCCGTCCACACTGATTTTCGACGATGTTATAAGTTGCGCTAGGGACCGCATCTACCTTCTTTCGAAGTTAGCAGGCAACTACGCTGTTATGGGGCGGCTCGTTTCGGCCCATTCAACATCTGTCCTTCAAGTGTAACGAGTGAGTAACGAAGTTTATATTTCATACCTGCCACAGCAAGTTTGTGTTCGTGGGGTCTCTATTCTAATTCGAACGTTTGACTTACGCTATACGTATTCGTTTCTACGTCTTCCGTTAACTATACGTGGTTAACATTATGAAGACAATTAATAACATTTGTGAAATACAACTATGTTTGCGGAAAACATAATGATGTTCAAAGTCGCCAGTTTTTCCACGACAAACGACTTTCAACAACTTATTATATGCATAATTGTTGCAACTGATTGCCGGGAATTATATATATATATATGAATTACAAAAAACAAATACTAAAAAAAAAAGTTGCATGGAGCGAGATTCGATGCGGCGACCTTCGGTTTACGAACCCGAGCGCTTACCGCCGCACCACCACGCTGTAGAAAATTACTAATCGTAGAGAGTATTTCACCGCAACGATTTCTTTTAACTGTCGATTTTCTCGACAACGGCTGAGAAGTGCATCTTGGTGCTTTGCCACATTACACCTCCGGCCATGAGCTTTTATTATGCGCAGTATGAATCGAATCTGAATTTCACAATTGGCGGCCTCCCCTTGTTAGAACTAATTAAGATCAGACATGTAGCAGCCTTCAAAAATGGTTCAAATGGCTCTGAGCACTATGGGACTCAACTGCTGTGGTCATCAGTCCCCTAGAACTTAGAACTAGTTAAACCTAACTAACCTAAGGACATCACACACATCCATGCTCGACGCAGAATTCGAACCTGCGACCGTAGCGGTCTCGCGGTTCCAGACTGTAGCGCCTAGAACCGCACTGCAACTCCAGCAGGCTCAGGAAGAGTGCTTTCTGCGGCCAAGCGGACGCGCAGAGCCGCCGGTCGGAATATATCATCTGATCAAAAGTATCCTATTGGTGGCAATTAATGTGGGATGTGTCAACCCTTTGACGTCGTGACGGCTGTAACTCTGCCATCGACACTTCCACTGACGTGTCTCAATGCCTTTAGAGGAATGGTAGACCGTTCTTCCCGAAGAACCGAAACCGGACGAGCTGGTGCTGTCGCAGGCTGGGGCCTCGTACGAAGTCGACGGTCTAACTCGCCCCCAAGGTGTTCCATTGGGCTCAGATCAGGACTCTGGACAGGCCAGTCCATATCAGGAATGCTACTGTCCGCAAACCGTTGGTTCACAAATGCCGCTTTATTACAGAGCGGATAGTCAAGCAGATATACCTACTCATCGTCTCCAAAGCGTTCTTCTGTAAAATGCGTTCATACCCCTCCACATTTAGCGTTATCTTAACCGCAGTAGGGGGATCACGCCGTAACCACAAAAAACACTCCCATACCGTAACACCACCTCCGCGGTACATTGCTGTTGGCAGTACACATAATGGCAGCCAAAGTTCTTCCCCCATTCGCCAAATCAAAATCGTTCCATCGGACTGTCACAGGGCAAAGTGTGATTCGCCACTCCAAATCACTATGTTCCACACATCCACTATCCAGTGGCATTGCTCTTTGCACCACGTACAACGTGGTTTAGGACTGAATGGAGAAATGTGAGGCGTATTGTTCTTCGTTCTGCTTAACTCCCTACGCTCGATCGTTGTTCTACTCGGACTGCTAGTAGCAGTTTGGGACTCACGAGTGGTGCCTTCCACTGATTTCATGCGATTTTTTAGAGCTAGCCTCTACGGTACTGTACGGTCCCTGCGAGTCAGTCTGACTAAACTTGATTTAGCTGTGGTTGTCCCTTCACGTGTCCAATACACAATCACGTCACCAGTAGTCGACGTGGAAAGCATTAAATGGGCTGAAATGTTCACGATGTATCTGTTACACAGGTGAGATCCAATGGCTAATCCAAGTCCGAAGTCACTCAGCTCTCCTAAGTGAGCCATTATGCCGCCATTCCTACTCTACTGGCAACGCGGTAGTCCCCGACTCCTCTCATCCTTGCGGGTCCGCCTCTCCTGACATCTAGGGGCCACTTCGGCACTACATACAAGTATTCGGATACTTTTCATCGGACATTGCACACGCGAGTAGCATACAAAGCGGATGCAGGACGCTCTTCTTTGCCGTGCTCCAGTTTTAAATCAGAACTAAAGAAGTCATCCTCAGAAAACCACATAAAATTAACCGACAAATATAAAACACATAACTAATAATATTTGATTATAACAGACTAAACTTTACATTTTAGTGCGCGAGTGCTGAGGTATCTTGCCCGCTCTTGCAGTATGAGGTGTCTAGAATGCTACTTTCTCTGATACCTAAGTAACATTTCCAGCATATCACATTAATTGTCTGTATTGCAATAAAGTAGATTGACAATACTTTACTTGGCGTCGTTACAAAGATTGGTCACAAGCAATTGGCGACATGCAAATAATCAATGTCCTTCGATGTCTACAATTTCCATGCAAGTAAATCAGACAAGTTCATAAGTCACTGCTATCGTTAATATCACTGTGGCTATTCTAGCGCCGGTCTTCTATTTTCTAGTCCTCTGTTCTAGTCGGCCGCGGCTAGGCGGCGCGTCGCTTTTATTCTCTTCGTGTAGATGGCGCTCCAGTCGTGGGATCCTCCTAGTCAGCGTGCTATTGGCTGACGTCGTCTCACAGTCATGTGTGCTGTATCGCTCTTGATCTTCGTGCCGACGCTTGTCGTTACGCCTGAACAAATACGAAAATAATCATAAAGACGGGAACTGTTCTCTAGTATTCAATTTTTACAGCTACTTTCCGTTTACATCTATATGATTTCTCTGCTATTCATCCTTAAGTGCTTGTCAGAGGGTTCATAGATCCACCTTCATACTCTTCCTTTGTCTTTCCACTCTCGAATAGCACTTGGGATAAAACTAAATCTTTGTGTTTGAGCAGTGATTTCTCCTGTTTTATCACGATGGAAATTTCTCTCTATGTAAGTGGCAGTAAAACAATTATTTTGGCACACGGAAGAAGGTGCTGGTGATTGAAATTTCGTGGAAAAGTCTTACCGTATCGGTAAACGCCATTGTTTTGATGACTGCCACCGCAAATCATATCCGAAAGACTCTCTCCCTTGTTTCGCGACAGTACGTAATAAGCTGCCCATTTTTGACGTTATTCACTGTCTTCCGTCAAACCTGTGTTGAGGATCCCAACCCCAGATGCTGGCGGATGAGCGTAGTGAAGGCAGCCTCTGTAGTATATTTATTGCACACTCTAAGCGTTCGGCTAACAAAGCGGTCTTTACTTCACTTTCCCTACACATTTTCAACGCTATGGCTCCACTTTATCTCTTGAGAGCGCTCAAAAGCACAATGATGCGTTTGTATCTGTACAAGGAACGCCACTCTAGGCGCAATGACTTTGTCTGCCGTCTGTATCCTCTTGTTGGAATAATCCCTGGTAAGTGTCTGGCAGGAATCAGCGAACATCAGTCCACTTCAATTTCGATAGGGACCTGGTTTGTTTGGAAATTTCTCTGTGGAGGCATCATGTTTGTAACATACAGCAGAACATTACAACAGGTATCTACCAATCTAAACCTGAAAAGTATCTGGGAAACTCTATGCAATGCCGAATTGAACACTAGACGCCACGAGAAGCGAACACGCAGGCGTGGAGTGTTGTGTTGGCAGTAGTGAAGCAGTAACAGGAAAATGTGTCGGTTAGGAGAGCGTGGTCTCTTTCTTTGATGTCGCTTGAGTAACAGGTCCATCAAGGACATTTCAGTCCATCTAAAAATGCTCAAATCGAATTTGGCTGTGTTAACTTGATGTGCAAACGCTAATGAACAACCGCAGCTACGCCAAGACAAGGCAAATCTCGTTCACTGACAGGCAGGGACCACCTAGCACACTGACTGGGTTTGGGAAGGTGAAAAGAAAGGGTACAGTGGTCGAGCACCTCCTCATAAGTCTAATAAACCACCCATACCTGTAGTCAGTGTAAAGCGACACATGAGGTGGTGTGAAGACGGACGCCTGTGGAGAGTGGATGGCTCGAAATGAGATATTTGCAATAATAAACCAAGCTGTACCTTGTGGCAATCCAATGAAAGGTTTTGGATTTCGAAAATGCATGGAGAACGTTACCTGCCATCATGTGTAGTGCCACATGTGAAGGACGAGGACATTAGTGTTGGACGTCCCGTCGACATCGAGGTCATTACAGACGGACCACCAGATTAGGGAACCATTGGGAAGGAAAATGGCCGTGCCCTTTCAAAGGAACCATCCCTACATTTGGTTGAAGCGATTTCGGAAATCACGGGAAATCTAAATCAGGAGGACTAGGCAAAGGTTTGAATTACAGTCCCCCGAATGCTAGTCCACTGTGCTAGCCATCACGCCACCTCTCTCGGTGCCATATCTGAAGTAAGGAGCAAGTTGTGTTACGGTATGGGGGAGGGTTTTTCGTGGTCCTCTTATTGTGCTTAATAAACGTTAAATGCGGAAGGATATCAATATATTCTACATATTTTGTAACGCATACAGTAGAGGAACAATTCGGAGACGATGATAGTTTGTATCAGCATGAGAGATTACCTTCTCAAAAGGTAGCATCTGTGAGGCAATCATTTGGCCGAGTGGTTCTAGGCTCTACATTCTGGAACCGCGCTACCACTACGGTCGCAGATTCGAGTCCTGCTTCGGGCATCGATGTGTGTGATGTCCTTAGGTTAGTTAGGTTTAAGTAGTTCAAGTTCTAGGGGACTGATGACCAAAGAAGCTAAGTCCCATAGTACTCAGAGCCATTTGAACCATTTTGAGGCAATCATTAATGACATCCCTATAATGGACTCACCTGCCTAGATTTCCGACCTGAAGCCAATAAGGCACCTTTGTAATGAATCAATAAGAATTTCGACTTCACGCCTGACCCCCATCTTTTAATATCACTATGTTCTCAGGTTTCGGGTCTTGAGGAAGAATGGGCTGCCATTTCTCCACAAACATTCAGAAACCTCACTGAAAATGCCCCCAGCAGATCCCAAGCCGGCATAAAAGCGAAGGGTGCACACACTCCAAATTAATGTCCATTTATACGAATTATGGAATTAAATTAGGAAATGAGACACTTAAGGTAGTAGATGAGTTTTGCTATTTGGGCAGCAAAATAACTGATGATGGTCGAAGTAGAGAAAATATAATATGTAAACTAGCGATGGCAAGAAAAGCATGTCTGAAGAAGAGAAATTTTTAACACCGAGTGTAGATTTAAGTGTGAGGAAGTCTTTTCTGAAAGTATTTTTATGAAGTGTAGCCATGTATGGAAGTGAAACATGGACGATAAAATGTTTCGACAAAAAGAGAATAGAAGTTTTTGAAATGTGCTACAGAAGAATGCCGAAGTTTAGGTGGGTAGATCAGGTAACTAACGAGGAGGTACTGAGCAGATTTGGGGAGAAGAGGAATTTGTCGCACAACTTGACAAGAAGGAGGGATCGGTTGATAAGGGCACGTTTTGAGGCAACAAGGAATCACCATTTCAGTATTGGACGGAAGCGTGGAGGGTAAAAATCGTAGAGGGAGACAAGAGATGAATACACTAAGCAGATTCAGAATGATGTAGGTTCCAGTAGTTACTCGGAGATGGAGAGGCTTGCACATGATGGAGTAGCATGGAGAGCTGCATGAACCCAGTCTTTGGACTGAAGACTACAACAACAACAACAACAACAATAGGTGTCCGGATGCTTTTCATAAAATAGCGTACATCACTTGCGGCAAGGTGGGCTACAGTCCTCCTGCAGCTCCGTCAATCCAGTGATTCTGCCTCCACATACCATGCTGGAAAATCTCTGCCAATAGCGCTCGGATATCGCAAGTGGATACTTCAGTGACGATGAAAGTTTGAGTCAGTCCTAGCGGTGTCCTCAGGTAGCGCAATGATTATGGCGTCTGCTCACAAAAAGGAGGACACCCGGATTTTGTTCCGAGAAATACACACATTTTCAGCTGTCATTAACGGTATGTTCTGTGTCACGTCCGCCGGCCGCGGTGGTCTAGCGGTTCTGGCGCTGCAGTCCGGAACCGCGGGACTGCTACGGTCGCAGGTTCGAATCCTGCCTCGGGCATGGGTGTGTGTGATGTCCTTAGGTTAGTTAGGTTTAAGTAGTTCTATGTTCTAGGGGACTTATGACCTAAGATGTTGAGTCCCATAGTGCTCAGAGCCTTTTGAACCATTTTTTTTGTGTCACGTCCAAACGTGTTACTCAGATTTTATTCTTGTCAAATGAACCACTCTTGATGTCGCGTTTCTCATAGATATTAATTGAGCTTATTTACGTATTCCGATAGCCACTGTAAGGCCTGCTATCTTCGAGGTAGGCGTCTCTGAAGGTGGCCTTCGTTGTGGAGCGTGGCCACCGCTCTGCTGCGCGGACTTGCCGCTAGAGGCGCCGCGCTCGCGGCCAGGTTTCTGCTGGCGCGGCTGCCCAGCTGAGTTCAGTTCCTTATCAGCACGGGCGCTTCCTGCGCCGCGGCGTGCGTCAGCAGTCAGCACAACAAACCGGGGCCGATGCAGCCGCAGAGGCTGCCGGGCAGACAAAACGCGCCACTTATAAGTCTGACTCACTCGCCATGCGCACGTCCATCTTCTGCCGAGCTACCAGGCGCGCCTGGCATAGCCAAGTTTGGCAACCCGCCTGGACGTAGTAGAAAAACGAGAGGAATGAAATGATAATTAAATAAAGACCCTAAGCTGTCGACAGGCGTCGATATACAACGGGGATACTTGAAAATGTGTGCCTCGACCGGGACTCGAACCGTGGAGCTCCTGCTTACATGGAAAACGCTCTATCCATCTGAGCCACCGATGGCACAGAGGATAGTGCGACTGTAGGAATTTACCCCTTGCACGCTCCCTATGAGGCCCACATTTCCAACTTAATGTCCACACACTACATTCTTTGTGCCCCTGCCCGTTACACTCATTACTCGCGGCAGACAATCTTACCGAGTCCCGTAAGAGTTCGGGCAAAGCGTGTGCATCCAGCACAGAAGGTCAGTGACCAGTTAGCCTTAACTATATGAAGACGGTATCTGTTCTTTCAGTCATGTTCGAAAGAACAGATACCATCTCCATAAAGGAAAGGAAGGTTAGGGCCGAACTTTCCCGCCGACGACGAAATTATCAGGAATCATATTCTGGGGTAATTTATCATTAAGGAAAACAGTATTCACTGCAGAAAAGCGTGTAATCACACTAATAGCTAGAGTCCAGTCAAGATCATCTTGCAGATATTTTATTAAGAAAGTAAGGATATTCACAGTAGCTTCAAAATATATATATATATATATATATATATATATATATATATATATATATATTCACATATGAAATTTGTTATTCATAGCCGCTCCCAATCCAAAAGCAACTATATTATGAGAAAGGTTGATCTTCACTAATCTTTGTTAAATCTAACTTTGGCACAGAAAGGGGCTAACAAAAATCTTTGGTCACTTACTGTATAAGATCAAAAATCTGTTAGATAGACAACCATCATTTAAATAAAATTAAAGGATTTCTAAATGACAACTCCTTCTACGAAATAGATGAATTTCTAGGTATGAATTAGTAACCTTAATACTTAAAACAGTTCCACACCAATATGAAGTTTTCGCATTGCTGATTTATGGAACAAGTATTAATCTAATCTAATCTACACGACCCACTGGCCTCTGTCCGTGGTGCGATGCATGTTTCGAGCAACAGATTGTCTGGATTCCGACTTGTACTGGCACAGCCTTCGACCTTGTGTAATAAGAAACGTGATTTATCCGTCCAGGTGATATGTTCCCGTAGATACACTGACCATTTTCGGTGATCTCATGCCTACTACAACGTTAATTGACGATTGTCTTGGACCAACATGTGAAAACGTCTGCTGTCATGTTCCGTGTCGAACAATATGTGACGCTTGTGCACGTACGAGCACTGTGCTCTGTCGTCAGATCTGCCACAGTTCGCTGCTTATAGTGCTCTACACAGTGGGAAACCCTCCGGCCTCCACATTGTCTCATTAGCTGCGGCCGCCCAGTACCCTGCTGTCCACTCGTGGTTTCACTGCCCATCAACCACTTTCCATGATGCTCACGGCAGTAACACGCCAACAGCAGACCATCTTCACCGTTTCTGAGATTCTCATTCCCCGGTGTGCGGCCATAACAGTCTGCTCTTTGTCAGAGTCGGTTATGTCTGTGACTTTCCCCATTTGCGGCTTGTATCGTCACTAGAATTATTCCCCGTTCGTCGGCGCTCTGCTCGTATACTTTCCGTGTCAGGAACGCGAGCAGATTGCACCCAGTCTCGCTGTGGACAGTGGATATAATGTTTAGCGTGGTCAGGTTCCCAGTACCATGCCAGGTGGAAGTATGAAGAGCAGTGCGCCGCATTATAAATACCTGACACAGTCGTTTCGAAAGTAAGAGCATACTCGTTCAGGTGTCAAAACCATCAGTGTTGTAAAACTAGCGTAGACTATCGTCAGTAAGCAGAGACTACGGTTGTTTTCCTAGCAGCCTTGGTCAGTTAAGATCGTAACAGCGTTAGCTGCACAATAAATGTGTTGCGTACCTATTGGACGCTGCCTCACGTCGATCGCTTTCTTTGTATATGCCACAAGTGTCTTAATAGATTCCCTTAGAAACCAGGAGGGGTGTACCGTCTAAAACCTGAGTGAGGATATATAAAGGGTCGCGCAAAATACAGAACGTTTCTGTTCTACACAGTTACCCTCCCGTTTACTACGTAACAGTAAAGAGTTGTCGTAACGAAATTTAAATTGTCGATATTAAATTGCTGCCGGCCAAGGTGGCCGAGCGGTTGTAGGCGCTACAGTCTGGAACTGCGCGACCGCTACGGTCGCAGGTCCGAATCCTGTCTCGGACATGGATGAGTGTGATGTCCTTAGGTTAGTTAGGTTTAAGTAGTTCTAAGTTCTAGGGGACTGATGACCTCAGAAGTTAAGTCCCATGGTGCTCAGAGCCATTTATGAAATTACTGTCAAATGGGAGGGGTGGAAAAAAATGTTTAGCCCACGACGCGCAAACACCAATATTTTGAGAATGAGAGCACTTTTCGATTTGCAGAAAACTTTAGACATAATATCAAACGTTTATGAACTTTTTCCCGCTGAAACCCCCACAAAACGATGAAAGGAAAAATGTGTATCGCTTACTAGATTCTCGCTGTTCATACAGTAAAACTGCCTCTTCATGCGTGACGTTTTAATTTATTATTTTCTTACCACTATATTCGCGACACATCTCGCAGACAGCATGCACATAAATCGCTGAGTATACCTCGAAAAACATATGATTGTACGACAGATAGTTCAGGTTCAAATGGTTCAAATGGCTCTGAGAACTATGGGACTTAACATCTGTGGTCATCAGTCCCCTAGAACTTAGAACTACTTAAACCTAACTAACCTAAGGACATCACACTCATCCATGTCCGAGGCAGGATTCGGACCTACGACCGTAGCAGTCGCGTGGTTCCGGACTGAGCGCCTAGAGATAGTTCAGGAGACAGGACGACACTGAGCTACGTTGATATTAAACTGGAGAGTGAAATTCGCTAGAAGTATAGGTGAAAATATGTACAAATACGTGTGAAATACATTTTACATGCGCATACATAGGCCATTTCATGGGTAAGGAGTTCATCCTAAACCACTGGAACGATAAAAACCTAATATGGTAACACATTAGTTACGATGTGGAAAGATGATTATGTTTGGTTTGTGGAGAGCACAATTGCGCGCTCGTCAGCGCCCGTACAATGTCCCAATTTTTCCATAATTCAATTTTTACACAATCCAAATGTAACCACTGCCACGAATGATGATGATATTATGAGGACACAAACACCCAGGACAGGGGTAGAGAAAGTCCCCAACCCGGCCGGGAATCGAGCCTGGGACCCCGTGATTCAGAGGTAACACCGCTAGCCACTAGACCACGAACTGCGGACAATATGGAAGGAAATACTATGGACGTAAGAACCATCAGTCTGCTATTGTGATGCGTGTGATAACGTGGAGAGAGAAAGAGGGAGGAAGGGTGGTGAAGGATGAGAGGGACTAGTAAAGGATTGGATACCCAGGTATTTTTTTGTAAGTAACTTTTTAACTGACGGTAACACCGCGGTGCGGAGTTTAGTCAAAAAATTCACGGCTGTAATACCCCATGTGGAGAAAATGATCGTTCTATAGGCCACTGACAAATCGGTCCACATCAAGTCAGTCAATTACATGAAAGGGTACATGTCGAGCCCAGCTTTGTTCCATGACATGACGTTTAGTGAGAGCACATGATCGGCCTCGACACTACAGTCAGAACTCAGATTCAGCTACCGTGCACAGTATTGGCCTCGTAATCATTTGTGTAATCCGTGCTGTAAGGTACATTTTCGGCGCACGTGTCGTTGTAGGAGTTGCAAGTTTGCACCGGCCGCTGTACGGCGTGGCGACGCCTGCTGGACGTTAATAGTGCCATCAATTTGCACAGACTGTCGCGCCGAGGTAAATGGAGCGAGCGGCGGACTACAGTAATTCCGGTGGCCCTAAACTGCGATCGTAACGCGCGCTCAGTTCTCTTCTAATTAGCGCGGGACCCTGTGTTGTTCCAATTAAATCCGGACCAGCGCCGCGGCTCGCCGCAGGCAGTAATAAATTTTCCGTTCAACATTCAAAATGAGCGCTGGATGCCTGCACGCTTGGCGACTAAATATTCCGCCGGCTGCACTTGATGTTACTCAGCGGGCGAACGCGGAAAACGTTGCTGGGCGCAAATACTCCGGGAAATAAATCTTGGCCCGAACGACGTCCTGGTCAAAGAGTGGTTAAAATGGCTCTAAGCACTATGGGACTTAACATCTGAGGCCACAAGTCCCCTGTCGTAGAACTACTTAAACCTAACTAAGGACATCACACAAATCCATGCCCGACGCAGGATTCGAACTTGCGACCGTAGCAGCTGCGCGGTTCCGGACTGAAGCGCCTAGGATCGCTCGGTCACAACGGCCGGCGCGTCCTGGTCAGTTTCGGTGTTATCTTGCTCTTTACAAAGGTTCCGCTGAAGCAGTCCTTAGAGCACATCGGGTCACTTTTCCCAGAGTATGTAACCATGCAGTCCAGTACTGTTCTCGCCTATGGACCTTCCAATATTACATACTAGCCCTTTCTCTGTGTCTTCCCCCACGTATGCCTTCGACACATATATTTTACACACGCCGTGTCCCCCTCTCTGTGTGCACATACTCCGTATATGTCTGCCTCATCCTCTCGTCTCCGTCTGTCTCCTCCCCCCCCCCCTTTCTTTCTGTCTCTTCATCTCCTCTTTCTTCTCTATTTGTCCATTTCCTCCATACCCTCTCTCTCACCATATATTGTTTCCACTCCCTCTGGTCACATCCTCCTTCCCTCTTTCTATCTGCACCTCCCCCTTGTCCTTTTCCACCTGTCCACTAACCCTCTAAACAATCCACTTGCCTAATGCATTTCCCATCCTCTCCTCTCTCTGTCCACTTCCTCCTCCCTCTCGCTATGTCCATTCCTCCTCTATAGACCACAACCAGTCTGCAGCTCCTCTTGTCAGCACAGGCAGCCGCTGCAATACAGTCCAGTAAAGCAGGCCTATTCCACTGCCACAATGTGCATGTCATGCAGGGCAGGCTACGCACAGGGGCTTGAAAAGCATTTACGTGCCCCTGACGTACAGGCCACCTGCAAAGCAGGTTAAAACTACTCTGACACAATACACCTCTCACGCTGGGCGGCCTGCATTTCAGAGTCCAGAAAAACGTTTCCCATAAGATGTTGACTGCCCTACAAAGCAGGTTGATTTGACAGGCCTATACTGTTCCCACTCAACATGCCTGACGTGCTGGGCAACTTATACACCAGAGGGTGGCGAAACTTTTTCCTGCACCTCCGCTCCTATCGGAGGAGAGGTTATAAATCCCACAGTACTAATAGTCGTGAAGCCTACTGTTTCTGTGCCAGATTTTGTTGACATCGATCCAGGAGTTTGGGGGAAGATTCCAGATATACACACATACACTCTACGTTATATATGTAACAGATATTTTGATGCACCACAAAATTGTGAAAACTGCCCACTGAGAGAATGACACCTGGTGGTCTTCCAGGCATGTGATGCTGTAAGGAAAGTACATAAGCGGAGCAGAGGCGAATGGAGAATCATTCTAGTGATGATGCCGGCTGCAAATTCGGAAGTACACCGACAAAAACGACTTGCAGAAAGGTCCAACTCTTATGGAGCATCTCCTGGGAAAGAGCGTCTCGGAAGTAATGAAGCCAGTCGGCTGATCACATGTCATGAGCGTCTATGGAAGTGCCTGGACCACAGTGAGACCATGAATAGGCGATGTGTTGGACGTCCATGCCCCATCAAAGAATATGGAGGTTTCTCCACTCTGTGAGGCACGACAGGCGGCAAACTGTGGCAGATATGATGACAGAGTACAGTGCTGGTGCAGCCACAACGAGTGTGGGGCACATTGGTTAGCGTGTAATAAAGACGTGGGCCTACGCAGCACAATCTCTTGTGCGTGCCCATGTTGAGATGGAAGCGGAACTATCGACACTGAACTAGGAATAAATGAATATGTGTTATCTGGTCGGATGAATCACGTTTCTTGTTACACATCATCAACAGTCATGTTTGGATATGTAGTCATTCAAGCGACAAGCGAGACATGGATTTAGACCGGTAGGGGCAGTCTTACTTTTTGTTCTCAGGTTAATGATTAAAGAAATATTCGCATCTTCTCAGTGCTATGAGTACTGTTCAGTCGATGTGTATTAATTGCATTCCTGGACACGACTCTCGTCTGAGTAGTGTGTGTGAGAAGTTCTCCTCTTGTCGTGTAATTTCAAATGTGGTTCAGCGGAAACACTAGGCACAAATTTACTCTGCCAGCACGAAATGAAACGTGATGCTTTGATACCACGGACATGACGTAAGTTTTCACCTTATATTCCCATTTTTATCAGACGTTAGTCAAGGCCAGGAGACACTATAGATGCAGTCCTATCACGAAAGCCACTTATACATTTCCACTGAGAACGACGTAATGGGTTTTGTTTGGCTGTCCGATATGTGTAAATATTTACTGTTCTCACTTGGCGATATTAACTAACTGTATCGGTGGCACTATGGAAGAATACAAATTTAGGATCAATCTGAACTCTTCCGCTAGCTGCCACGTGGAGCTTGTCAAAGGAAGGATCCATCTGAGATGCCGCACTTACGGAAACAACATTATTGTCCTTGGGAGGGATTTTTCGGTCTCCCCGAAATGTAGATACTGGAGCGATTTTTTCGACAAGAAAATGGCCGCATCATATCCACGTACAGGCACTAAGGATATCCATGTTGAGCACATTAAACCCAAAGCCGACGTATCCCACCGACGTCCCTTTCATTCTGTGCAAGCACTCAGTCTGTGACGACCTGGATGTAGACGGAACGTTAAACTCTCATCTGCCTTCTCTCCGTTCGTAATAAATGTGCGGTGTCTGCTATAGCTCTGTTTACGACTGATAGCGGTCTTATAAAAGTATATAACACGGCAAGGAGACGTTCCGCCGCCGTTATCTTTGTAACTTGCACGATACGCGGTGCAAAACTTTTGAGGGTTCTTGTGTCGGGGGGAGGGCGGGAGGGAGGCGATACTGTAGTTCTGCTTGCATGAAAACCTCTAGCTTAAAGTTGGAATGAGTTCTGTGCTGTTTCACTACCTCTGCACGTTTCAACTAGGAGAGACGTACTTTATTAACAATGCCAATATCACTCCTACTGTCTCACAAACTTCTTGTTACTCAGATCTCATTGTCTTGCGGGCGAAACAGATCTAAAAATATTGATCCTTTTTTTTTTTTTTGCCTTCATTCCGAAAACGGTTTTGATGTAGCTGGCTCAAATGGCTCTGAGCACTATGGGCCTTAACACCTGAGGTCATCAGTCCCCTAGAACTTACAACTACTTAAACCTAACTAACCTAAGGACATCACACACATCCATGCCCGAGGCAGGATTCGAACCTGTGATCGTAGCAGCAGCGCGGTTCCGGACTGAAGCGCCTAGAACCGCTCGGCAACATCGGCCGGTTTGATGCAGCTGTCCGCGTAGTTTATCTTGCGCAGCCCTCTTCATCTCTGAATAAATACTACACCCTACATCCATGCCCTAGTATACCTTTACAATAATTTATGCTCTACACTTTCCTCCATTACAACTGTTTTATTAAAGTTTTACCACAAATTTCTTTTTTGTACAGTTAAATTCAGTACCACCACATTAGTTACTCGATCTACCCATCTAATCTTCACTATTCTTCCCTAACATCGCATTGTAAAAACTTCTATGCTTTTCTTGTCTGAACTCCTTAACATCAACATTTCACTTCCACATAAAGCTAGACTCGAGACAAGTTCCTTCAGAAAAAACATCCCAAAATTTATATTTGTGTTAGACTAGTGCACCGAGCAGTGCTTTTCAGTTGCTAATCGCGTACGTGAACAATAAACTGATCAGCCAGAACATTGTGACCACCTACAGTATAGCCGGCATGTCCACCTTTGCCAAGGATAACAGCGGAGACGCTTCGTGGTGTGGAAGCAATGACGCCTAGGTAGGTCGCTGAAGGGAGTTGGCATCATGCAAGTAACTCATACAAGTAACGTAATTCCCGTACAGTCCTGGGAGGGAAGCGATGATTTCTGACGACAGGTACAACTGCATCCATGATGTGTTCTGCCGAGTTCAGATCTGGGGAGTTCGGGGCAGCACATCAATTGGAGCTCTAATAACTCCATTGCACTCCTGGACTTGTGACGAGGTGCATTATCTTGTTGAAAGTACCACGCCTCCGAGAAATAAACTACTGGCCATTGAAATTGCTACACTAAGAAGAAATGCAGATGATAAATGGGTATTTATTGGACAAATATATTATACTAGAACTGACATGTGATTACATTTTCACGCAATTTGAGTGCATAGAGCCTCAGAAATCAGTACGCGGAACAACCACCTCTGGCCGTAATAACGGCCTTCATACGCCTGGGCATTGAGTCAAACAGAGCTTGGATGGCGTGTACAGTTGCCCATCCAGCTTCAACACGATACCACAGTTCATCAAGAGTAGTGACTGGCGTATTGTGACGATCCAGTTGCTGGGCCACCATTGACCAGACGTTTTCAATTGGGGAGAGATCTGGAGAATGTGCTGGCCAGGGCAGCAGTCGAACATTTTCTGTATCCAGAAAGGCCCGTACAGGACCTGTATCCCTTCGCAGGGATCGAATGAAGGGTAGAGCCACGAGTAGTAACACATCTGAAATGTAACGTCCACTGTTCAAAGTGCCGTCAATGCGAATAAGAAGTGACCGAGACGTGTAACTAATGGCACCCCATACCATCACGCAGGGTGATACGCCAGTATGGCGATGAGGATTACATGCTTCCAATGTGCGTTCACCGCGATGTCGCCAAACACGGATGCGACCATCATGATGGTGTAAACATAACCTGGATTCATCCGAGAAAATGACGTTTTGCCATTCGTGAACCCAGGTTCGTCGTTGAGTACACCACCGCACGCGCTCCTGTCTGTGATGCAGCGTCAAGAAAAACCGCAGCCATGGTCTCCGAGCTGATAGTCCATGCTGCTGAAATCGTCGTCGAACTGTTCGTGCAGATGGTTGTTGTCTTGCAAACGTCCCCATCTGTTGACTCGGGGATCGAGACGTGGCTGCACGATCCTTTACAGCCATGCGGATAAGATGCCTGTCATCTCGACTGCTAGTGATACCAGGCCGTTGGGATCCAGCACGGTGTTCCGTATTACCGTCCTGAACCCACAGATTCCATATTCTGCTAACAGTCATTGGATCTCGACCAACGCGAGCAGCAATGTCGCGATACGATAAACCGCAATCGCGATAGGCTACAATCCGACCTTTATCAAAGTCGGAAACGTGATGGTACGAGTTTCTCCTCCTTACGCAAGGCATCACAACAACGTTTCGCCGGCCGGTGTGGCCGAGCGGTTCTAGGCGCTTCAGTCTGGAACTGCGCTGCTGCAACGGTCGCAGGTTCGAATCCTGCCTCGGGCATGGTTGTGTGTGATGTCCTTAGGTTAGGTAGGTTTAAGTAGTTCTGAGTCTAGAGGACTGATGACCTCAGATGTTAAGACCCATAGCTCTCAGAGCCATTTTTTGAACATTTCCCTAGGCAACGCCGGTCATCTGCTGTTTGTGTATGAGAAATCGGTTGGAAACTTTCCTCATGTCAGCACGTTGGAGGTTTCGCCACCGGCGCCAACCTTGTGTGAATGCTCTGTAAACGTAATCATTTGCATATCACAGCATCTTCTTCCTGTCTGTTAAATTTCGCGTATGTAGCACGTCATCTTCGTGGTGTAGCAAGTGTAATGACCAGTAGTGTATGATCCTCATAAACGGGTGTATGTGGTCTGAAACCGGTGTATGACACTCCTTTGCCATCGTGGTGGCTTATACGAGCTCTGCTGGACCCATGGATGCCCACTTGAATATTCTCCAGAGCATACTGGAGCCGCCGCCAGCTTGTCTCCGTCGTACAGTTCATGTGTCAGCAACCTGTTCCACTGGACGACGATGGATTGGCGCCCTGCTATCGATATGATGAAGAAAGTATCGGGTTTCATCAGACCATGCAACGCACTGCCACTGCTCCAACGTCCAGAGCCGATGGTCAAGTGCTCATTTCAGTCATAGTTGCCGGTATCTGGGTATTAACATTGGCACGTGCAACAATCGTCGGTTGCAGGGGCCCATCGTTAGAGTGTTCGGTGCGTTGTGTGTTCAGACGCATCTGTACTTTGCCCAGGATTTAAATCTGATGTTTCTTCCGCCACAGTTCGACGTCTGTCGTGCTCTACCAGTCTTCCCAGCCAACGACGACCGAATCTGTAATGAGGTGTGGCCGCTCAACCGCACGACGTGCGGACGTGGTTTCACCTTGGTTTCGCCGCATGTTGGAGATACTCACCACAGCATTCGTCGCACATCCAACAAGCCTTACAGTTTTTGAATTGCTTACTCTCCCAGCCGTTACAGTCTGGCCTCGGTATAACTGAGATAGATCCCGCGCGTTCCTCATTCTACGCACTGCAAGCAGTTGCACTGATACGACATGCACTGTGCGTGTGTCTGACTGTGAGTCATTCCTCGCCAGGTGACGCTGTTATCATCTGGACGGGTTTATATCGATAGTAGGTCCGTGGTCATTGTTGATCGGTGTGCATACGTCCTAATCTCTTTTCTCTCCTCTCTCTGTCCATCTTCTCCTCAAACCTCTCTTTGTCTATCTCCTCTACCCCTTTCGATGTCCGTCTCCTCTTTCCCTTCCTCCATATTCATTTCTCCCCACTCTTTTCCACCTATGCCCATCTATTCCCCTCCACCAATCTCTGATTCTGAGCCTTGGGTATTGTCATTGCCAAAGAACGTTGATGGAAATTGCAGTCGGTTAAAATGAATAGGTAAATCGGTTCGGATCACTGGTATAAGCTGTACGAGGGACCAGTCCTACTGTTGGATCATTTAAGATAGTAGCTTCAGTGACAGTTTTTGCATAGTTTCCACCTGCAGACGGGTTGAATTACGAAGCTTCGAACAATTCAGATTCCGTAGTAGTATGCTAAACATGAATCGAGAAGTCATGTGTATCACTTTCCTGTTTTCTGTTAAAACCAAATGCGAGGAAGAAAACAAAACGGCACATAGTTGTGTATAGAATTTTTGTTTTGAATTATATATAAGGACAAAGAATATACATGAGACTGTGGTTGTAGGAAAGGTTTACGAGGCTGAATCTAGAAAGCTCCAATAATTTATTTGGCTGTCCGTGTTTCTTGTTCCTCTCACAACCCTGTGACTCTTCTGGAGGCCCGACCGCGGCAAGCATCAGACTCATCACGCCAGCTGAGTTTTAGTCATTAACTGGTAAAGAAAGACACAACAGGGGGAAACCACAGACCTAGGGAATAAATAGACAAACCTCGTATGATGTTGCATATATTGCGTCAAGGCTATAAGTTAAATTAGAGGCAGCCTGTTACACATGAATAGCGGTTACTGCTCACTAATCAAGTTAAGAAACTGGCAAGATTCGTCTTGCTGCAAGTCAAGACACAATAATAATCAAATAGTACAAATTATGCACATAATATTTACTGTCCAACGCCTGAATTAACAGGGTGATAGTTGTAATACTAATAATCATAAGAACTGACAAGACCAGACCAGGCAGGGACGATTGAGATTGCTTCTACAGAAACTTGATACGATTCCCGCACCAAGCGTTCCGTGTACACGTTATCGCGTCGCGCCGGAATGGCTGCCGGTTAGTACGCGGAAACTGATTACTGACCATGCTGTATTGTGTCGCGCTATCAATGGCCGCTGCCGATGTAACCATCATGCACATGTGTGCGTAATGGCTGCAACTTACTCGCGACCGATGGTCACCCACGAACAACCGTCTCCGACTTGGGTGTAGAGAGCGCCTTCCGTCGCTTTTGTGTCCCATGACCCGACAGGAAGAGAAGCTCCGTGACCAACTTAACACGTGCGCCTCTCGCGAATTCGTCCCTGCCCGTGGAGGCAGTGTCGGCGCCCTCGCCAGTGGGACGCCTGGAATGGCGGGTCTTCCGCAAAAACGGCGGGCAGGGAGTGTGTCCCTCCGCCGCCGGCGAAGGAGATCTGGAATTCGAACTAACGGCTACTTTAGCCTTCTAGCCATACCCCATATTGTACCAGTTCTATAGTAGCTAAACCAGGCGTCAGAAAATTATAATCTCTTCAAGGAGAGAAAGTTACGGTTTTAGGCAAGTCTACGATGCTCCCTATTTGCCGTGGAAAATTAATTTGGTAGGATTTAATCCCCAGTTAATTAACTCGACTTGAAAACTATTGCACCGATGAGCCCACGACTTATATTAATGGACTCGTAATCTAAAAACAGAGCTAAATCTGTTATCAAAAGTATAGATTAAATTTTATTAGGGGCACTCTCCTTTTGTCAGAGGGCTGAACTGGTTGCCTCCACGTGTTCTGTGGCTGGCTAGCACAATATATCACTGCTGCAGCAGAAACAGTTTATCTAATGGTTGAAATGCCCTGCTATCGTAATTGAAACTGACTGTGAGAAACAAAAGGAAACCTTCACAGTATAGCTTAGCACAGAAGTCCCTTCTCGCGCTGGGATATAACGCCACTATGTCAGTCTCAATGTTTATTAGAACACTGTGTAAAAATTATGAAATAAATGGATCAAGGGACATTTTTGCAACAATGTTTCTCCTTCACGTAGAATATATATATATATGGTGTTACAAAAAGGTACGGCCAAACTTTCAGCAAACACGCTCAATGGAGCACGTTATCATGATTTCATACGGAATACTCTACCTGTGGTGCTAGAACATGTGCCTTTACAAGTACGACACAACATGTGGTTCATGCGCGATGGAGCTCCTGCTGCACATTTCAGTCGAAGTGTTCGTACGCTTCTCAATAACAGATTCGGTGACCGATGGATTGGTAGAGGCGGACCAATTCCATGGCCTCCGCACTCTCCTGACCTCAACCCTCTTGACTTTCATTTACGGGGGCATTTGAAAGCTCTTGTCTACTCAACCCCGGTACCAAATGGAGAGACTCTTCGTGCTCGTATTGTGGACGGCTGTGATACAATACGTCATTCTCCAGGGCTGCATCAACGCATCAGGGATTCCACGCGACGGAGGGTGGATGCATGTATACTCGCTAACGGAGGACATTTTGAACATTTCCTGTAACAAAGTGTTTGGAGCCACGCTGTTACGTTCTGTTGCTGTGTGTTTCCATTCCAAGATTAATGTGATTTGAAGAGAAGTATTAAAAAGAGCTCTAACATGGAAAGTAAGCGTTTCCGGGCACATGTCCACATAAAATATTTTCTTTCTTTGTGTGTGAGGAATGTTTCCTGAAAGTTTGGCAGTACCTTTTTGTAACACCCTATATATATAATGAAAAAATATTTAGCCTACGTCCGTCTGAACATTTACTAGAGTATCGTGTAAAATTTGAAGTAAATCGGTGAAAAATTTTTGGACACTTTTGGTAACAACGCTAACACTGACATGTTTTCATATAATGGTATACGAGTAGATAGTTGTTTAAATATCCAGTTTTTTCACAGACGCTTTTCTTGCTATGCCAGTCTGCATTTCATATTCCTCTACTTCTGCCATCATCTATTACTCTGCTGCCCAAATAGCTTAACTTGTCTACTGATTTTAGTGCGTCATTTCCTAAGCTAATTCTCTCGGCGTCACAAAATTTTATCAGACTGCATTCCATTGCCTTTGTTTTACTTTTGTTGATCTTCAAATTACGACCTCGTATCAAAATACAATCCGTTGCGTTCAGCTGCTCTTCCGAGTCCTTTGCTACCTTTTATAGTACTTCAAAGCTTTTATTTTCTCTCTCTCTGAACTTTAATTCCGTTCCATAATTTTTCTTTGCTTTTCTTTCGTGCTTGCACCATAAAGCTCTCAAAGCCATAACCAGCGTTTCAATTGGGTTTTTTGTTTGGGAGGCGGAGTCAGTCTCAAGCCTGGCCGGCATGTTACAGATTGTGTGCATCAAAACAGAATGACGAATGCCTCGAAGGTGACCGTTTCTGTTCACACGCAAATCATTCTTACAGTATGTGTAAAGGTTAGCTGGGAGATCTAACGCACCGCTTTCCGGGCGGGAAGGCGTCGCGGCCACCAGCACGAATCCTCCCGGCGGATTAGTGTCAAGGTCCGGTGTGCCGTCAAGTCTGTGACAGTTGTTAATGCGGTTTTTCATCTGCCTCGGCGAATGCGGGCTGGTTCCCCTTATTTCGCCTGTTACACTATGTCGGCGATTGCTGCACAAACACTATCTCCACGTACGTGTACACCATAATTACTCTACCACGCAAACATTGGGGTTACACTCGTCTGGTGTGAGACCTTCCCGAGAGGGTCCACTGGGGCCCGAACCACACAATAACCCTGGGTTCGGTGCGGGGCGGCGGTGGGGTGAGTGGACTGCAGTAGCCTGTTGTGGGGTTGTGAACCACTGAGGACTACGGCGGGGACGAAGACTCTCCGTCGTTTCTAGGTCCCCAATTCCATACAATACAATACAGTACAATGTTGACTGAATCGGGTTGGTGTGAGGGCAGTAGGGCCAAAGCATGCAAATTAAATTTCGTGACTAAGAATGACAAAAGTCAAACAGAATTTTGTTGGTAAGAGGTGTACCCATTAAATTTTAACTATCGCTTCGAAGAAAAAGGATTCCTTTTTTTTAAAAAAAAATAAGAAAAAGAAGAAAGGAAAAGAAAGTAATTAAGAAAGCTACACGTTTGCAGTCCAGGTATTCATTTAAATCCTCGAGCCGCAAAACGTCGTCCGCCGCTAGAGGACTCAAAACGGCAGCGCTCATCACCACTCTGTCCACCCCTGGTAGCTGAGTAGTCAGTACGACGGAATGTGATACATAACGGCTCGGGTTCGATTCCCGGCTGGTCGGAGATTTTCTCCGCTCATGGACATGGGTGTTGTGTTATCCTTATCATCATCATTTCTTCCCCATCGACATGCAGGTCGCAGAAGTGACGTT
This sequence comes from Schistocerca piceifrons, assembly GCF_021461385.2. NCBI lineage: Eukaryota > Metazoa > Arthropoda > Insecta > Orthoptera > Acrididae > Schistocerca > Schistocerca piceifrons. Next base: position 509,622,369 of record NC_060144.1, read on the forward strand.
AACTCGAAAGACTTCCACCAGGCGAACGTTCTACTCGACGGGAGGCCCTAGCCACACGGCATTTCCATTTCCATCATCACTCTGCCAGTGGAATTGTGCGCCACTTTGTCTTTACCGTGCAAGCGTCGTGCTACACTTTACCCGCAAACAAACAAAAAAATTATGTATGCAACTTTGTGCTCTCGTGGCGCTAAATAAAACTGTATGGATATACAGGGCGAGTCAGCTGCCCCTACCGATGTCGTTTTATGCAACACGCAGTGTTATATTTGGCTTTCACAAACGATAAAACGATGTGCGAGTTTTCCAATCCCTCGCTCGCTAGGCAAAAACTATTTAGTCCTACAGAGAAACGAACAGCACCTTTTTTGTGGAAAATTTAATGTCGTTAAAATTTTATACTGGGATACGTTTTCACTGAAGGCCACAGCTTTCGAGTTATTCACAAAAGTGACCTTCAAACACACCTTCACCCCTATACTCTTTCCTCACCAGTCAGGACTTGTAATATGTTGTTCGTGACACTCCCACCAATCACTAAACAAAAATTTTCGATTACGCGAAGTATCCCCAATATTCGACCATTTTTGGTCTCTATTGATTGGGCTATTACGACAGCAGCATAGTCGGCTATTATCAATTTAAATTATTAATTTAGACTCGCCTATAAGTGTAATGGACAACGACGTTTTCAAACGTTACGCTAAAAGTAAATATGTTGACAGTTCGATCTAAACTTGACACTTACAAGCACAGTAGTTTTATAGTGAGAAATCCTGATGAATAGAACGCTGTAAGTGTTTATTTTATACTGTTAAAACTGACAAAATTGTGAGTTAAAACTTACACAAACGTCTGTTTTACAATTTGTAACTGCTCTGCTGTGCTGGTGGCGTAATAAGTGCACTCAACGAAGAAAAGAAGAGGTCGAGTGTGGGGGAAATTATTCGTGCAGTTGCAAGTTCTTGTACACTGGTGTGAGGGAGTGCCATGATCAACGTACTAGAAAACCTGACAGTTGGGGGCTGAATGTGGGAGTGGAGATGCGTTTGAGACCATCAAATTTTTTACAAAAAGGTCTTGTTGGGCCTAATCGTTTACGTGAAGCGAGAGAGACAATATGAAAATCTCGCGCGTGGTGTTTGAAGGCCACATGAAACATTGTGGGTTGTATAAAACGACATCGGTTGGACAGCTGAGTCACCATGTATATCAAATGATTGCAGTAGAAAACATGAATAGCGCGCTGTGAGCTGAAAGCGAGGTTTTAAATAAAATTACAAGTATGAGAAGAAACGGAGAATTTGTAGCTAGAAGTACGTATTATGATACGTCAGAAAGAACTTTTACTATCTGAAAATTTTAGTTATGGTGACCAAAGAGCAGCAGTCAACGTTAAATTGCTAAGAAGGACGTAAACTTCAACAGGAGTTTGTCACACTTCGCAAGAAACGATGAACCACCTGCCACACTACACAGCCTGAGCAACGTGTTGTCGTTGCATGCGGTTGTGCGATCCTGCCCACGGAGCAACCAATAAAGTCTAGCAAGGTGCGTCTAATTTTCCGACGTGATGAATGTTTTGCTGCTAGACGTATTTCAGCCGCTCGGTTCGCACCGTAGCTGGTCTGACCTAGAGCGCTGTTGGGACAACTTCGTGGTAGACCTCGTCTAATCGTAAAGGGGTCGTAAAACTGAGCGAGCGCGTCGCGGGCGAGTACGCGAAGCGCCATTAAGCACACGGAATAGGCTACTGGGTGCTCTGCAAACGAGACCTAATGCGGCGCTGTGCCGTGTTGACCCGGTCGGGTAAGCTCTCGCAGCGGAACTTGGGTTGGACTTCTGCCCACAAGCTCAAACTACCATACAGCAAGGTCCGTCCATGTTCGCGGCTGTCTACCTGTCAAGAGCACTTGCGCGGTAATATTTCACAGCAACGAGTTGACGGTTAGGTGTGATAGACTGCCTGCTTATTCTCATATCGTTTTAGTAAGGACGTTAGGAACACTCTTCAAGAAATCCAGAGATGTTTTATCAGTTTATCTCATACGTTATCGAAGCTGAACTTTCGACTGTCGTGAAAATAGCTGGTATTCCTTATTGATACTATGTGGTCATTATAAAACGTTGTTTTTTTTTCTTTAAAAAAAAAAAACGATTCAAATGGCTCTGAGCACTATGGGACTTAACTTCTGAGGTCATCAGTCCCGTAGAACTTAGAACTACTTAAACCTAACTAACCTAAGGGCATCACACACATCCATGCCCGAGGCAGGATTCGAACCTGCGACCGTAGCGTACCTGGAACCGCTCGGCCACTCCGGCCGGCTCTTTTTTTTTTTTTTTTTAAAAAAAAGACTTTACACTTCCGTTAAGCACCTTAAGAACCATTGCAGGTTCTTAATAACTTGCTAGCTATTTACGGGCACTTTATGTTTTATACCAAGCGCAGCTAGTGGAATGTTTATTGATTCTGCCGCCTTATAAACTCAAATATGGCTTGTTGTGTCGTTTTGTTACTAACACATTATTCAAATCTGGATGTTGCAAAATATCACCTCACGTATTCAAATTCGATAAAAAACCCCGAAGCGACTTAGATGATACTGAGACAAGTAATTAAGTATAGGACACAGGGGGTTGCAAATGTTGGGAAGTACCGCAAAAATAGACGAGACATACCGCGCTGCACCTGCTGCCGTTGTCTGGTGCCTGAGCGGTGTAATACTTGCGTTCGAGCAAACGGTGCAAATTTCGACCACGTTTAGTAAATGTGGTCCGTTGTAAACGTGTAAGTTACAAAATTTTCCTCGCTGTAACTAGGTAAAAACTGTTCTTATTTTGTGATTCATTCTTTTGGCCCTTCTTTTTTGTTTACAGATATTATTTAGTAAAGAAAACGCTGGTCATTTACTGCTAACGACGCAGTTCCAACTCTTATACTCATTTGTGTGTGACGCAATACGTTGGGTTTTTGTTAAACTGCACTTTGGAGTAAACCAGCGGTCACCGTGACACCGTTAAATTAAGCAATAAATCTCACCTCAATGTAAGCACGCAACTGTACAATATAATGAAAAAGAATACTGCCTGCCATACGCAACGCGCAAACCCTGAGCTCCTTGTGCTAAAGTCGGCCACGTAGGCGTCCAGCCACACCGACGTGGATGCTTCACTTAAATTAAGATAATCAAGTGCGACAGACCGACAGACTCCAGATATATACAGAAGGTACAAATATATCGAAGTGTGGTGTTCGGAAAGTTACAGCTGCCGATTTGGCGAATTTCATGACGTTCGCAAGTAATTTTTATCGTTTATAGTCGCCGAATTATGACCCCGACTTTGGTTTTCCTGAGCGAACTACTTATTTTTTTCTGTAGTATTTCGAAGAAGGTTCTAAGGGAACTTCAACGAGATAACATGTATGTAACTTGATCAAATAGTGTCCAGGTAACAGAGCCGCAAACCAGTGGCCCGCCCCCAGGAGAAGAGGTTCGACAAATGTCTGCCCATTATACCGAATGTAAGCAAACCCATAACTCAGGCTCGGTTTGTTTGTTTATTACCATGAATTTCATACCAAGTATTCGAAATGTTGACCTTGCGCGTTGCTATACGCTACAAAATGATTCTGGAGGAGCAGTACGGCACGTTGAATTTCATCTGGAGTTAGCAACAACACATATCGCGCTGCAAGGCATTTCATGCCATCGGGAGTCATCGGTGTTTCATAAGAGGCTCCTGCTTTAATTTTTGGCACCGATAAAACTATAGAAGTGTTAAGTGCTCTCAAAATGTTCTCTTAAGAGGGTCTGCGGAATCGGAGGCACATCCGTCATCTTGGTGCCGCTCGACTGCCTTTTGTCCAGTTGGATGTCTTCCAAAAATAACTGCGACAACAGAATATCTTAGGAACTCGAGGTACTTGAATGTCTTTAGATTCCCAGCAAAAAAACAGGAACCAATAATGGGGTTCTTGAATCACAGCACCAAACGTTGATAGACCAAGAGCGTTGTTTTTATCCCCTACTTTGATTCAGCATGGATTTTCAACTAACGATGAATGCATACTGCGAAGTTTGACATAACCATGGTTTGTAAACAGTTCTTCTTCCTGAAACAAAATTTTGGACAGATACGTCGCATCACTTTGCACTTTTCATAGATAATATACGGGGAACTGAAACAAATATTGGAAGTCGTTCCCATGAAGCTGTAGATGCAGAGAAATATGAAGCGAATGAAGTGCGACGGAATGTAATGTTCGCAGAACACTTGTTTAGTCGATCTCTCTCGTAGTTCTGAGATGCATCTTAGTGGTATTTGTGACGTGTTTTACTGTTGCTAAAATGTGATTCATTTTTTTTATCAATTAATCTTCTTTTTCAATGCCGTATTTTATTCTCCACCCTTCCAGTTTCTAGACCTTTTTTTAATGATCGTTGCAGGGGCATTTTCTCTGGGGTTTCAGCAGATACGGGTGATCTCGTTTTTGCAGGCTGCAGCTAGAGTCAGCCGAAACGAATAATCTTATCCCATATTTCATGCGCCGCCCATTGTGAATTGAAAGCGTCGATTTGTTCCCAGTTACAAACAGAACTGTTTTTAAAGCGGTGTTTGTTAATGTCTGACATCAGTTATGTCTACCATGATGATTGCATAGTTAAAATGATTGCTGATTACTTCTATACTCTAAACATAATTATGGTAATTAAATTCTTTGTATCTATGATCTAACGGTCCGTTGATTTATTGTTATATATAGGGTGGTCCATTGATCGTGACCGACCGGGCCGAATATCTTACGAAATAAGCATCAAACGAAAAAACTACAAAGAACGAAACTTGTCTATCTTGAAGGGGGAAACCAGATGGCGCTATGGTTGGCCCGCTCGATGGCGCTGTCATAGGTTCAAAAAATGATTCAAATGGCTCTGAGCACTATGGGACTTAACATCTATGGTCATCAGTCCCCTAGAACTTAGAACTACTTAAACCTAACTAACCTAAGGACATCACACAACACCCAGACATCACGAGGCAGAGAAAATCCCTGACCCCGCCGGGAATCGAACCTGGGAACCCGGGCGCGGGAAGCGAGAACGCTACTGCACGACCACGAGCTGCGGACGCTGTCATAGGTCAAACGGATATCAACTGAGTTTTTTTAAAATAGGAACCCCCATATTTTATTACATATTCGTGTAGTACGTAAAGAAATACGAATATGTTGGCTGGACCACTTTTTTTTTTTTTTTTGCTTTGTCATAGATGGCGCTGTAATAGTCACATACATATGGCTCACAATTTTAGACGAAGAGTTGGTAACCAGTAGGTTTTTTAAATTAAAATACAGGACGTAAGTATGTTTGAACATTTTATTTCGGTTGTTCCATTGTGATACATGTACCTTTGTGAACTTATCATTTCTGAGAACGCATGCTGTTACAGCGTGTTTACCTGTAAATACCACATTAATGCAATAAATGCTCAAAATGATATCCGTCAACCTCAATGCATTTGGCAATACATGTAACGACATTCCTCTCAACAGCGAGTAGTTCGCCTTCCGTAAGGTTCGCACATGCATTGGCAATGCGCTGACGCCTGTTGTCAGGCGTCGTCGGTGGATCACGATAGCAAATATCCTTCAACTTTCCCCACAGAAAGATATCCGGGGACGTCAGATCTGGTGAACGTGCGGGCCATGGTATGGTGCTTCGACGACGAATTCCACTGTCATAAAATATGCTATTCAATACCGCTTCAACCGCACGCGAGCTATGTGCCGGACATCCGTCGCGTTGGAAGTACATCGCTATTCTGTCATGCAGTGAAAATCTTGTAGTAACATCGGTAGAACATTTAGTAGGAAATCAGCATACAGTGCACCATTCAGATTGCCATCGATAAAATGGGGGCCAATTATCCTTCCTCCCATAATGCCGCACCACACACTAACCCGACAAGGTCGCTGTGTTCCACTTGTCACAGCCATCGTGGATTTTCCGTTGCCCAATAGTGCACATTATGCCGGTTTACGTTACCGCTGTTGGTGAATGACGCTTCGTCGCTAAACAGAACACGTGAAAAAATCTGTCATCGTCCCGTAATTTCTCTTGTGCCTAGTGGCAGAACTGTACACGACGTTCAAAGTCGTCGCCATGCAATTCCTGGTGCATAGAAATATGGTACGGGTGCAGTCGATGTTGATGTAGCATTCTCAACACCGAAGTTTTTGAGATTCCCGATTCTCGCGCAATTTGTCTGCTACTGATGTGCGGATTAGCCGCGACAGCAGCTAAAACACCTACTTGGGCATCATCATTTTTTGCACGTCGTGGTTGACGTTTCACATGTGGCTGAACACTTCCTGTTTCCTTAAATAACGTAACTATCCGGCGAACGGTCCAGACACTTGGATGATGTCGTCCAGGATACCCAGCAGCATACATAGCACACGCCCGTTGGGCATTTTGGACACAATAGCTGTACATCAACACGATATCGACCTTTTCGCAATTGGTAAACGGTCCATTTTAATACGGGTAATGTATCACGAAGCAAATACCGTCCGCACTGGCGGAATGCTACGTGATACCATGTACTTATACGTTTGTGACTATTACAGGGCCACCTATCGGAAAGCGGAAAACGTGGCCCAATTGAAACATTCATGTTTACTTTCGTATTACACGAATATGTAATAAAAAATGGGGGTTCCTATTTAAACAAACACAGTTAATATCCGCTTGGCTTATGGCAGCGCCATCTAGCGGGCCAACCATAGCGCCATCTTCAAGCTAGACAAGTTTTGTTCTTTGTAGTTGTTTCGTTTGATGCTTATTTCGTAAGATATTCGGCCCAGTCACGATCAATGTATTACCTTATATATATTTGCGGTGATGGTGGCGTAACTATACTCATAACTTTTTAATAACTTGCTCTAAGATGTCCAAAAACGTGATTAGCACAAACTGTTGTATGTCATAATTTGGCACTCCAAGTATTTAAGTTGAATGTTCGCATATACGTTGTTATGCCAAGTGCATCTAAACGTTTTTTCCCACATTGTTGTGTAAAGGATCATTTGAAGTTTTGAACGTGATCAGTTTGGCTTCCAGAGAAGTATAGGAACACGTGGTGCAATTCGACCCTGCGCTGACCCTGCGGCTTACATTAGAAGATAGGTTGAGGAAATGAAAAAATGGCTCTGAGCACTATGCGACTTAACTGCTGAGGTCATCAGTCGCCTAGAACTTAGAACTACTTAAACCTAACTAACCTAAGGACATCACACACATCCATGCCCGAGGCCGGATTCGAACCTGCGACCGTAGCGGTCGCTCGGCTCCGGACTGTAGCGCCCAGAACCACACGGCCACTTCGGCCGGCGAGGAAATGAAAACCTACATTTGTATATTTAGGGAAAGCTTTTGAATACGTTGACTGGGATACACTCTTTGAAGTTTTAAAGGCAGCCGGAACTATTCATAACCTGCAATGAAAATTATTCATAACCTGCAGGGAAACCAGATTGCTTTTATGTGAGTCGAAATACGTGGAAGGGAAGTAGTAGTTGACAGCAAATGGGGAAAATGTTGTATCCTGTCCGCGATGTTATTCAATCTGTACAATGAACAAGCAGTAAAAGAAACCAAGGAAAAGTTTGTAAAAGAAACTAAAATTCAGGGAGAAGAAATAAATCTTTGAGCAGTGCCGATGACATTTTAACTATCGCAAAGATAGCAAAGGACTTGGAACAGCTGTTCAGTGGAATGTACAGTCTTTTAAAAAGAGGTTATAAGATGAGAGCAGCAATAAAAGTAAGAGAAGGGCAATGGAATGTAGTCGACTTACATCAGGTGAGTCAGATTAGTAGTTGGTGAGGTGTGCTACTTGGCTAGAAAAATAACTGATGACGGCGGAAGTTGAAAGGATGTGAAATGCAGACTGACAACACTGAGAATAATGTTTCTCAAAAAGATAAGTTTACTGACATCGATAGGAACATCGGAAGGTTTCAGATTGATTAAATAATGGTAAGGCAGAGAATTAGGAACCAGATTTTAAGCTGTAAGACATTTCCAGAGACAGATGCGCACTCTGACCACAATTTATTGGTTGCGAACTGTACATTAAACCTGAAGAAATTTCAAAAAGGTAGGAAATTAAAGAAATGGGACCTGTAGAATTTGAGAGAACCGGATATTGTTAAGAATTTCAGAGGGAGTATTTGGCAATCTTTGATAAGAGAAGGTGAAAGAAATACAGTAGAAGATAAATGGGTAGCTTTGAGAGATTAAGGCAACAGAGGATCAAATAGGTAAAAAGACAAGGCCAAGTATACATCCTCTGATAACACAGGAGATATTGAATTTGTTTGATGAAAGGAGACAATATAAAAACGCGATAAATGATGCGGGTGAAAGAGTATACAAACGTCTAAAACATCTGATTCACAAGAAGTGCGAAATGGCTAAGCAGGAACAAATGTAAGCCTTTAGAATCATGTATCACGAGGGGAAAGATAGATATCGCCTACAGGAAAATTAGAAAGGCCTTCTTAGAGAACAGGAGCAGCGGGGGGGCGCAATCCGTGACATGGCGCCTCTAACCACGCGCGACCATTCCGTGCGGCTTGTCGGTGGAAGGAGTTATATAGGGGGTCTATACAGGAGATGAACTTGCAGGCAATATTATAGAAACAGAGGAGGACGTAGATGGAGATGAGATGGGAGACATGATACTGCGAAAAAAATTTGACAGAGCATTGAAAAGGATATTTTTGAAACAAGGCCCCGGGAGTATGCAACATTCTGTCGGAACTACTGATAGCCTTGGGACAACCAGCAATGACAAAACACTTCCATCTGGTGTGCAAAATGTATGAGACGCGTGAAATACCTTTCATTTCAAGAAGACTGCAGTAATTCCTATTCCAAAGCAAGTAGGTGCTGACTGGTGTGAATATTATCAAACTTCTGTTTAATACGTCATGGTTGCAAAATACTAATACGAATTATTTAGAGAAAAGAATCCGACTGCGGGGAAGATTAGTTTGAGTTTCAGAGAAATATAGGAACATTCATGGCGATACTGACCCTACGACTTCCCTTAGGAGATAGGTTAAGGAAAGGAAAACCCATTTTTATGGCGCTTGTAGACTTAGAAAAAGCTTTCGAGAATGTTGACTGGAATACTACTTACTACTTGTGCAGTAACCAGACGGCAGTTAAGAGTCGAGGGGAATGAAAGGGAAGCAGTGGTTGAGAAGGAAGTGAGACTGGGTTGTAACCAATTCCCAGTGTTATTCAATTTGCACACTGAGTGAGCAGTAATGGAACCCAATGAAAAATTTGGAATAGGTGTTAAAGTCCAGAAGTAGGAAATAAAAACTTTTGCTGATGACATTGTAATTCTCTCAGAGACAGCAAAGCGCTTGGAAGAAAAGTTGAATGGAATGGACAGTATCTTGAAAGAGAGATACAAGTGGACATCAACAAGAGTAAAACAAGGATAATGGAATTTAGTCTAATTAAATCAGGTGGTCTTGAGGGAATTTGGTTAGGAAAAGAGACACTTTAGTAGATGAGATTTGCTGATTGGGCAGCAAAATAACTAATGATGCTCCAAGAAGAGAGGATACAAAGTGTAGACTGACAATGGCGAGAAAAGCGTTTCTGAAGAAGAGAAATTCGTTAAAATCGAATATATATTTTCAGGACGTCTTTTCCGAAAGATTTTGTATCGAGTATAGCCATGTATTGAAATGAAACATGGACGATAAACAGTTTAGACAAAAAGAGACTCGAAGCTTTTGAATTTCGGTGCTACAGAAGAATGCTGAAGATTACAAGGGTAGATTACGCAGCTTACGAGGAGGCACTGAATAGAATTGGGGAGAAAAGAAATTTGTGGCACAACCTGTCTAGGAGAAGTGATAGGTTGATAGGACACATTCTGAGGGAGACCGAGAGATGAATACAATAAACAGATACAGAGAGATGTACGTCATAGTAGTTAGTCGGAGATGAACAGGCTTGCACAGGATAGCGTAGCATGGGGAGCTGCATCAAATCAGTCTTCGGACTGAAGACCACCTCAAGAACAACATCAATAAGTTGTAGCTTACGTCACTGAATCACTGAGATTTACTTTATTTCACGATAACTCACGTCTATTGGAAATAATACAGGAAACACAAAAATACAACATTTATTTCGGTAGTTTAGCAGAAAAATAGTTCAAAAAAAACATTATCCTTAGGACGCATGCCATTGCTTTCTGTCTGCTAGTGTCGCTAAAAATGGTTCAAATGGCTCTAAGTACTCTGAGACCTAACATCTGCGGTCATCAGTCCCCTAGACCTAGAACTACTTAAACCTAACTAACCTAAGGACATCTCACACATCCATGCTAGAGGCAGGATTCGAACCTGTGACCGTAGCGGACTGAAGCGTCTAGAACCGCTCGGCTACAGCGGCCGGCTAGTGTCGCTCCACCTGCCAAACAGTAACGACTTTTGCACCAGAGAGTTTCGTGATCATAGAGTGTAAATATTTACGGAGTGTTGATTCGGATGCAAAAAATGATGCTTGTGTGCGCAACATCTCCCGCAGCTCACGTCAGGTGTTTATAGGACGGCGCATTATAGCCCATATAGCACTTAGTGTATCTTGAGATCACCTTCAGAAGTACCACGTAAATTTGTATCCACGTTTTACAGACGTATTAACAGTTTAGTACCACAAACTGAAATTGGCTTAAAGATGTGAGGAGCAGTGGTATTGTGCTTTTCAGCGCAATATCGTAGCTTAAATTCCACTTTATTTACGATTTTGGTAACGGGATAAGCAGTGACAGCTAACAAGACTTTTTGCGTTTCCTATTGCACTTATTCATATTGACGAGTTGCCTGCTCTAACTGATTACGTTACAATGACCCTGTAGACAGCGCTGAAGTGTCAGAAAAAAAAAAAACAACACACTTCGAACCATCGAGTTGGTACAGCAAATACGATAAGCGATTTGCAGCACCTGTTTGTTCATTATCAGTTTCAATTTTTCTTTATTTACCATTCTGCTTTTTATACATAAGTAAAATATCTATGTCATTTTTCAGCATCTCATCAGGAAACTAAAACAATACACTTCGCACAAAAAAATAAAAATACAAGATCAATGCTTGAATTTTGGAGTAATGCAAGAAGTGACAGCCAATAATATTTTTTTAGCTTTTCTATTGCACTCATTCATACTGTCGATTATGTTCTAGTTAATTATTTCACAATGACACTGTATAGGAAACTTTCTCCTGCAAAAATATTTAGATACCCACGAAGTTCAAATGGTTCAAATGGCTCTTAGCACTATGGGACTTAACATCTGAGGTCATCAGTCCCCTACAACTTAGAACTACTTAAACCTAACTAACCTAAGGACATCACACACACCCATGCCCGAGGCAGGATTCGAACTTGCGACCGTAGCAGGAGCGTGGTTCCGGACTGAAGCGCCTAGAACCGCTCGGTTACAGAGGTCGGTTACCCACAAGTGTTTGGGAACCTGTGTAAATTGGAGGAAATTAATCAGACTGTCATATATAAATTTTGTATGCATATGAGCAATTCTCCAATACTTAGACGCCGACTGGAATTTTGCTCAAACAGACTTGTGAATTTATCTAGCACTTGTCTCGTAAATAGATGGCCATAAAACCGCATAAATTATCTCTACGGATTAAGACTTTATAATACCGTGGCCCGATATTTTTCAACACTTATAAAGAGCCACATATCAATATGACATTTACAATTGTACATTTGTTGTACATATCTATGAGAAGTAACTGCTCCTTCTTTCATATACTTTTCTTTACATCCGGAGCAACAACAGAACTGCACCATAACTGTTACTAAAACTCAATCATGGAGAAACGTATATGAAACATGTAATATTAAACTTTCGCTATTACTGCAAATTTAAGCAATCAGCGTCGTCCCAGAATCACGTGACTCCACCAGTCTGATGTTCAGAACATGTGTAGACTATGCTCACTCCATAGATGTACGTATTCTATAGTCGTGACTGTATGTGTTAGACTCTGATAGAGTCGCGTGCAGAGCTATACGAAACCATCCTTTGAATTGGACACGACAACATCTCTGTACCTTTGCCGAGTGGGCGAACATTTAATTTCGACTGCTACGGCACCTGCGCCGCATTTACACCTGTCGCGATTGGGGTAAGTACCTAGGTGTGGGGGGAGAGGGGAGGGGGGGCGGGGTTGCTTCGGCAGCGCAGGGCTCGCGTGGTGGTGGGCGTGGCAGCGCGCCATGGGCCAACAGGTGCCAGCTGAGCGCTGCTCGGCTCGATAAGACGCGGTCCTGCACGCGCGCGGCCGCCGGCGTCGCCATGGCAACGGGAGGCGGCGGAGCGGACCTGACCTGACCTGACCCCGCGCGCCAAAGGTCACGGGTCAGGCGGCCGGGCGCGGGGTTCGAACGGCATCTCCTGATGGCACCCGAGGGCCAGCAGCCCCAGGAAGTACCACTACTGTGAAAGGAAAAGCCGCTCACACGCGATGCGTACACGAACATCTTGCTGGCACTTGTTTGAGGCATTGGGAATAGTAACCACGGCTTGGCAGTAGTCTTATTCACTAGTGAAACTTATTGTCAACAAATCATTGCAGTTTGACAAGCCAAATATTAGGAAGAAAAATCATCTGCACTCCCCTCTGATGGATCTTTCTTTTGCACAGACATGAGTGCAATAATCAGTTATGAAACTCGTTCATGAATTGTTCGTTGAAATAAAATACCTGACAGACACCGGAAGTGTTTCGAAATGTAGACTGGAGTTGTTTCTCCTTAACGATTCTTTCTGTACCACAGACGCATACTGGAATGGAAGTGGTCATTTACAAACGTGTAATTGGGCACCATATACCGATATAAATGTATGAATATTCAAACACTGAAGGGCCAAAGAAACTGTTATAGGCATGAGTATTCAAATACAAAGATACGTAAACAGGCAAAATTTGGCACTGCGGTCGGCAACGTCTATGTAAGACAAAAGTGTCTAGCGCAGTTGTTAGATCGGTTACTGCTGCTACAGTGGCAGGTTATCAAGATTTAAATGAGTTTGAACGTGATGTTACAGTCAGTGCACAAGCGATGGTACACAGCATATCCCAGGTACCGATGAAGTGGGGATCTTCCTGTGATACCATTTCACGAGTGTACTGTGAATATCAGGAACCCGGTAAAACATCAAATCTCCAGCATCGCGACCGGAAAAAGATCCTGCAAGGACGGGACCAACGACGACTGAAGAGAATCGTTCAACCTGAAAGAAGTGCAACCCTTCCACAGATTGCTACAGACTTCACTGCTGGGCCATCAACAAGTGTCAGCGTGCGAACCATTCAACGAAAAATCATCGATATGGGCTTTCGGGCCCGAAGACCCACTCGTGTACTCTTTATAAGAGCACGACACAAAGCTTTACGCCTTGCCTGGGCCCGTCAACACCGACATTGGACTGTTGATGAAGTGTACTACGGGCATGGAGACAACCTCATGATTGCATGGACCCTGCATGTCAGTAGGGGACTCTTCAATATGATGGAGGCTGTGTACTGATGTGGGGCGTGTGTCGGTGGAGTGGTATGGGACCCCTGATAAGTCTAGATAGGACTCTGACAGATGACACGTACGCTAGCATCCTGTCCGATCATCTGCACCCATTCATATCCATTGTGCATTCCGACGGACTTGGACAATTCCAGCAGAACAATGCCACACCCCAGACGTCCAGAACCGCTCCATGAACACGCTATTGAGTTGAAACACTTCCACTGGCCACCAAACTCCCCACACATGAGTATTATTGAGCATATCCGGGATGCCTTGCAACGTGTCGTTCAGAAGAGACCTCCACCCTCTCGTGCTCTTACGGATTTATGGACAGTTCAGCAGGATTCATGGTGTCAGTTCCCTCCAGCACTACTTCAGACATTAATCGAGTCATGCCACGTCATGTTGGGTCACTTCTGCGTACGATAGTAGAGAGGAGTACCAATTTCTTTGCCTCTTCAGTGTAAATTTCTTATTGTATTTGCAAGCTTTAGTTCAGCTGAGACGTTCCACAGTATAATGTTTAGCCTGCATATGATCTATGAAGCATCGGTGGACCTAATGAGCATCCGTCGTCCTAGAAAATCCCTTCCGTAACATGAAGTTGTGCTAGATGATTGAAACCCTAAGAAAAATTTGTATGAGCCATAGGGAACTGCTAGTAGTACGGAATATGCTCAAAAATGGAAAGGAAACTATAATAATGGAGGACAGAGAGAAGTGCTCAGATTAAGATGGACGTTAAGGAACTGCTGAGTGATTTGGTAACTCAGTGAAAAGAAAAATTACACTGAAGGTGTGTGACTGCCAGATTGCTACCCTTGATGTCCCATGTTCGATCCCCAGTCGATGCAAGGATTGTTCTGTATTGTTACTTGTCCCTTCTTTGACGCCTGTCACTGATTTACGAAGGAGAAAAATTTTAAGGTAAAAATTTGGTTAAACTGTAAGTGTCCTTATAACGGACTCGGTAAGGCGTTCAGAGGCCGGAGGAATGCAACAATGCCCCAATCCACCAAAAGTATCTGGACACCTATAGGTGGATATTGAAATGGGATGTTTCTACATTTCGTCTTTATGATGACTTGAACTGTGCTAAATAAACTATCAATAATATGTCGGGATGTCTGTGAGGGATGGAAGTTCAGTCTTTCTCAAGAATCACGACCAGAGAAGAGCGTGATGTTGGACGCTAGGTTCTGGAACAAAGTCGACGTTCTAACTCATACCAGTGACGTTGCACCGGGTTCAGATCCTTCAGCGTTTCCTTGAGCGGGATAAGAGGACCACTCATTAATCACAAAAACCCTCCCATACCATTCCTCCATACTTCACCATTGTCACTACACGTGATGCCAAGTAACTTTCTCTGGGCATTCACCAAACCCAAACGTACCATCGGATTGCCAGAGGGTGCAGCGTGATTCATCACTCCAAATTACTCGTTTCCATTCATCCGCTGTCGAGAGACGTCGCCCTTTACACCGCCTCAGCAAACGCCTAGCGATGTCTACAGCGGCGTCTGGGTTCTGGGGAGCTGCTTGACCATTGTATCGCGTTCTTCTTAACTCCCGACATAGAGACATTGTGCTAGCTGGACTGCTAGCAGCACGTTAGAACTCACTAGTGATTCCTTCCGCTTATTTCGTGCTATTTTCTACGACCTCGCTTCACAGTGTCTGGCAGACCCTGCCGTCAGTGCATCAGGTCTATCTAGTCCTGGCTATGAAGTGGTTGCTCCTCCGCGTTTCAGCTTCACAGTCGCATCACCGATAGTCAATGATGATGACGATGATGTTTACTTTGTGGAGCGCTCAAATGCGCGGCCATCAGCGCCCGTACAAAATCCCAGTTTTTACACAGTCCAATCTAGCCACTGTCACGACGATGATGAAATGATGAGAACAACACAAACAACTATCCCCCACCCAGAGAAAATCCCCAACCCGGCCTGGAATCGAACCCGGGAGCCCGTGATCCAGAGGCAGCTACGCCAGCCACTAAGCCACGAGCTGCGGACACCGACAGTCGACTTGGGCAGCTGAGGTATTTTTAATTCAAGTGGCACTCAATGACTAGCCCAAGTTTGAAGTCGGTGAGTTCTCCTGACGGACCCAGTCTGCTACTACCGCTACTCTACTGACAGCACAACACTCCCGGCCTTCTTGTGTACTGGCGGATGCGCCTCTCGTGACATCGAGTGTTTCAGTTCTGCATGATACACTGATGTCCAGATACTTACGATCACATTGTGTATGCCTTCACCAACAGGACCGTCACTAGTCACGCCCTGTGGTGTTCGAACCAACCTCTATGTTTTAATGGCAAATACACAGTCTTTTTCCTTTACTCTTCAGCGTAAACATTCAAGAAGCAATGATGCAAAAAACAGATCGGTATACGACATGTGGAAGTATAACAGAAACCCTTTAAAAACCTTAAAACTAATCTTAGGAACCAAGGCTATGATTTCATTGCTTATTCCTGTTATATAAATTTAGAAAACCAGTATCAAGATAGGACTGTGTGACAGTTCTGGTACAACCGTCGTATACGTCGCATGGAGGCCATGAGAGTAAGATAAGGGAGTTTATTACTTCGCGTGCAAATGGATTTTCCTGTGGTACGTTGAAATTTGAACTGCAGAGAAATTTGTTAATTTTGGTATAAATTACTCTCCACCACGCACTGCACAACGGTTTTGAGTGGTATATATGTCGATAAAGAAGTTCGTGAGAGGAACTGTGATCTGCATAGATGTGGGCTATGACCATCAGTAATAAAGGTAATTTTTGTTCCATGAGTTATGGAACAGTTACGGTCATAAAAAGGAAAACAAAAAAAACTTTTAATAAAAAACGGCAAAGCATTTTATTTTAAAATGAAATGTTTCGAAAGCAAAATGAAGCTTACGCGAAACCACAAGTTCACTTTTTGAGTTTCCCAACACCGTCAAAAATAAGCCAAGCACAAACACTGAAATGTACTGACACACTCATAAACGACTTTGTTGGTTTTTATGAAGCAGATATGATCTTTGTGGTACTGTATCAGGATGTGTCGCATTCGCTATAATGTGCGTTTTGTCACCGTAAATAACGTTGTCAGAGCATTTTCTTTTTAGACTTGCAAACAGCTCACCGACAGTACATTACAACGACAGCACATTGGTTTATCTCTTCAAACGCTTCATCGCAGGGAATGTTACTGCCCCGTGTCTTACGTGCTCAGATGCTATCAACCAAAGCCACGCGAGTAAGCCGCCACAGTTCTGAAATTGTATACCTAACTTCAGACCTGAAGGGTCGATATGGACAGCGACGATGGTCCCCAACAAAGTGCAGTTAATTTAACTATTCCAAAGGTACATTCAAATGGGCGGCTGCCATTAAATGGGAATGAAGATCAAGCCTTCAGTCAACATAATGTGAGGTTCGGTCGTATTGCTGATTACTGCACGACACCGATTATGTTGTCACTATCGGAAAATTTACTCTCCTAAAGAGTAGCCAAATGACGATAAATTATGTCCACTCGGGTGAAGCATACCGCAGGAACGGCGACTGAAGCAGAAAAGTAAAAATCAGGCTACTACTAGGAGCAGAATTTTTCACTCTGTAACACTGTTGTGGCTTGTCATATTTTGTCAAAATAATTATCTTCATGAAGTTCGAAACACCTGTTGCTATTTTCCTTGCTGTGGAATTGGGATTTAGTGCCTGATAAACTCTACCTCGTGCACAACATTCTTCTTTTTTTTCATTTTCTTATTATCAATTCCACACATGTGTCATCGCGAGGGTCTTGTTAACAAAATCAACAAAACAAAAAGACAGAAACTTTTAATAAAAAACGGAAAAGCATTTTATTTTAAAATGAAATGTTTCGAAAGCAAAATGAAGCTTACACGAAACCACAAGTTGCCGTTTTGATTTTCTAACGCTGTCAAAACTTTTTTATAATACTTCACGCAAATAAAAACTATATCATCAGACTTGACATATAGCTGTTCGAACATGTGTGGGTAAATAACAGAAAACAGAGAAATAACTGTTTTGGAGGAGGCTGTCCCAATCTTCTGGAACTCACGTTTCGTTATGTTGTTCAGCTCCTTCAGTGATCTCATCAGTGGTGGCAAAATGAAGTCCTTTCGTGGTTTTCTTCTGCCTTGGGAGTAGAGAGAAGTCGCAGAGGTGCATGTCTGGCGCATAGGATGGCTTTAAAAAAATCACGAACAAACATTGAAGAGTCAGCGAGAGCATTATCGTGATGCAACGTCCATGATCGGTTTTCTCATAATTCTGGTCTTCTCCTTTGGATTGCTTCAAGCAAACGGTGCATAACGTCTAGGTAGTATTCTTTCATTCCTTTCTAACCGTATCCCATTGTAATCGAAGAAAACGGCGAGAAAAACCTTTACATGAGATCGAACCCGTCGAATTTCTTCTTTAGAAGTTCTGGATTGTTGTTGAGTTCATTCAGCAATTCCCAAGGGATGCTTACGCGACGTCGTTTTTGGTCTAAATTCAACAATTTCGGAAGAAAACCTTCATGTCCAAAACATTGAAAAAAAAATTGCTTGGCATGAGCTAAAGGGTATGCCGACTTCATCAGCAGCCTCTCAAATGGTAATTTGGCGATTTTCCAGGTCCATTTTTCTTTACTTCTCCCACACTGTCGTCAGTAACTGATGCGCTAGGGCGTCCAGGGCCATCGCCTTCTTTGACGTCTTCGCAACTCTCTCTGAATGGTTTGTACCATTCATAAGCTGTTATCTTACTCATACCAGATCCGCCAACAGCCACTGTCAACATTTAGAATGCAGTACTGCATTTTATTCGATTTTTAAGCAAAAATACGTGCTAATTGTTTGATTCACCTTTTACGAATGTAAAAATTCGCCGAGCACTCGAAAACAATATAATAGTATCGACTGTCAACAATAAACAAAACATTCAAAACAGCTAAAAATGCAAACATACATCAGGAACGTGTGTAACAACAAGAAAAAAAAATTGCAAATTTGATGTATAAAGCCTGTGAAATTGAAAAATTCCTGTTACTTATTGATCGCATGTCGTACTTCCCTGTTCAGTTTTCACGTCTGGAGAGGAGAGATATTTCATTGTGTAGCTCTGTGGTGTGGGGACATCTTTCCTCAGCCATGATGCAAATGCTGCTGTTTCGAAGACACTAGTAAAGGGGCCTCCATACATCTGCACTTTTGAGTTTATTTAACTCGCAAAATGTTGCACGCCGTTCTTTCAGACATCTGTAATAAATTACACAAACGATGTCCCTTACAAAACCCTGATCCGACTGATTCTTGTGTGTAGTGATTCAGTGGTAAGACGTTGAACTCGCACACAGGAGCGCAGCGGTTCGAATCCCCATCTGACCCTCTAGAACTAGATTTACCGTAATCTACTTAATTGCTTAAAGGAATTCTGGCACGGTTCCCTTGATACAGGTCTGCCTCCGTAGCTGAGTGGTCCACTCAGCCTCCTGATGCCAATGATGAAGCTGACTGCAGAAAAAAAATGTATGGTCTACGTTTTAATAAGAGACAAAGAAGACATTGCTTCATGCAACAAAAAATTTCTCTTAATGACGATGAGGGTGAGATTTACAAATTCGGACTTATACCGTGGGGTAAGGATGGATTAAGTGGTGACCACAATACTACGTGTCATTTTGTTCAGTGTGAAGGTAGCTACACAATCTGATCGAAAGTATCCCCTATGCAGTGCGGAACTGACCAATAGCGGTCACGAGAAGTGGACCCACTAGTGTAAAAGCAGGTGGGGAGTACTGTGTTGTCGGAAGAGAAGTAGTAACAGCAGAGCAGGTCTGTCCAGAAAGCTCAGTGACTTCGAACATGGACTATTCACATGATGTCATCTGCGTAACAGATCCATCAGGGACATTTCAACCCCTCTAAAACTGCCCAAGCCTATTGAAGGTGATGTGATTGTGAAACGGAAACGTGAAAGAACAACAACAAATAAACCAACGCTAGGCAGACCTCATGTACAGATGGACAGGGACACCAGGCATTGTGGAGGGAGGTTGTAAGCAGTTGCATGAAATAAACAGATCACTACTCGTGAGATTCTAAATGCTACCACAGTCCAGTTAGCACAATGACTGTGTGCATGGAGTTAAAAGGAATAGGGCGCAACACGCCAATCCTGCAGGGTAGCCGAGATGTCAGGCGTCACTAAACTTCTTCACCCTACTCCCAATGCTACCAAACAGACTGACAGGAAAACGATTTAATATTGCATTGTCATCCAGTCATGAGCTACGTTTAATATTTCAAGTCTCTCGCTCATCGGGAGTTAGTTTAAAATCAATACTGCTCAGACAGACAGAGAAGAAAGCGACCTAATATAATAAAGAGCGAGACACACCTACCGGTCGCGGAAACCTGTGTTGGTACGATCATTCATAGTTGTCTGCAACGAATGAGAAGTGCCACGTTGGCGAACCACGCGAGAGAACCACGAGGCAGTGCCCAGCGGCCAGAGAATCGCTTTCCGGAGCGCTAATGGCTGCCACTGGAAAACAACTCGTGCTCCCTAGGGCTTGTAGGCAAGTTTTGGCCATTGCCGAGATAGTGACTTCCTTGTGATTAAATCGTGAATATAAGAGCATGCTTGTAAGACAAAGCCTAACATGAATACAAATAGACGTTATCTAAATGGATTGAGCTTTAAGTCTCTCGTTCTCAAATACTGGATAAATACAACGAGGTGACAAAATCATTGGGATAACGATGTCTACATAGATGGGGTTAGTATCGCGGACACAAGGTAAAATAGTGCAGTGCACTGGGGGAGTCACTGAAGTGATTCACGAGAAAAGGTTTTTGATGTGATTGTGGCCACACAACTGGAATTAACTGACTGAGCGCCGAATAATAGTTGAAGCTAGACGCATGGGACATTCCATTTCGGAAATCGTTAGGGAATTCAATCTTCCGAGATCCACAGTGTCAAGAGTGTGCCTATAATACCTCATTTCAGGCAATACCTCTCACCACGGACAACGCAATGGTGAATGGTCTTCACTTAACGACCGAGAGCAGCGGTGTTTTCGTAGAACTGTCAGTGCTAACAGACAAGCAACACTGCGCGAAATAATCGCAGGAATCAATGTGGGACATACGACGAATGCACCCATTGGGACAGTGCGGCGAAATGTGCCTTTTTATGGGCTATGGGAGCAGACGACCGACGTGAGTGCCTTTGCTAACAGTACGGCGTCGCCTGCAGCGCCTTTCCTGGACTCGATACCGTATCGGTTGGACCACAGACAACAGGACAATCGTGGGCTGGTGAGATGAGTTCCGATTTCAGTTGGTAAGAGTTCATGCTAGGGTTCGAGTGTGGCGTAGACCCCTCGACGTCATAGTTGTCAACAAGGCACTGTACGAGCTGGTGGTGGTACCATAATGATGTGGGCTGTGTTTACATGGAATAGAATGGGTCCTCTGGAAATGGTAATTTTTGGGTACCTAGAGACCATTTGCAGCAATTCATGTTCCCAAACAACGATGAACCTTGTCATCAGGCCACAACTGTCCGTCATTCGTTGCGATAACATTCTGGACACTTCCGAGTGTATGATTTGGCCACCCACATCAACCGACATCAATCCCATCGAACATTTACGGTACGTAATCGAGAGAGCAGTTCGTACACATAATCCTGCAGCGGCAACACCTCCATAATAATACACAGCTATAGAGGCAGCATGGCTGAATATTTCTGCAGAGGGCTTGTTCAGTTCAAGCTACGTCAAGTTACTGCACTAAACTGGGCCAAAGGAGGTCCGCCACGATATTAGGAGGTATCCCATGACTTTTGTCACCTAATGTATGTACTCTAGCTTTGCTATGAATTTTCTGAGTGAGCGTTATAATCTGAAACCGAGACCTTTTCCTTTAGGTTTGTTACCGGTATTTTCTATCAACATATGTGTGTTACGGACTTGCTTCGTGAACTCTAACTGGAATCCCTGGAGGACAGATGACGTTATTTTTGGGAACGCTGTCGAGAAATTTTAGAGAATTTGAAGCTTACTACAGAACGATTCTACCGCCGCCAACCTACATTTCGCGTAAGGGCCATGGAGACGAGGTAAGAGAAGCAGTGCTCGTACGGGGGCGTATAACGATTCTTTTTAACTCGCTCCATTTGCGTGTGGAACGGAACCGGGAATGAATGGGAAGTGTTCATCAGAGACAAAGGAATCTTCAGGAGCGCCCCAGGTAAGTGTAATAGGACCACTCTTACTCTCTCTATCCGTAAGTGACCTGACGGACAGGGTGAGCAGCAATTTACGGCTATTTGCTGATGACGCTGTGGTGTAGGGGTAGGTGTCGTTGTAAGTGAGTGCAGGAGTACACAAGATCAGTTAGACAGAATTTCTGGTTGGTGAGACGAACAGCAGCTTGCCCTAAATGTAGAAAGATGTAAGTTAATGCGGACGAGTAGGAAAACAACCCTGCGACGTACGAATACAGTATTAGTAGGGCGCTGCATGACAGTCACATCGATTAAATACCTAGGCGTAACTTTGCAGAGCGATATGGAATGGACCAGGCATGTAAGGATTGTAGTGGACAAAGAGAATGGTCGAATTCGGTATATTGGAAGAATTTTGGGGAAGTGTAGCTCATCTATGGAGGAGACGACGTATAGAATGCTAGTGCGACTCTTTATTGATTACTGTTCGAGTGAATGGGATCCCCACCAGGTCGAATTAAAGGAAGACATTGAAGCAATCCAGAGGCGTACTGCTACATTTCTTAACGGCAGGTTCGATCAGCACGCAAGTATTACGGAGAAGCTTCGTGAACTCAAATGGGAATCCCTGGAGGGAAGACAACGCTCTTTTAGCGAGGCACTTGAGGCCGACTGCAGAACTGTTCTACGGCCGCCTACTTACATTTCGCTTAAGTACCGCGAGGATAAGATGCTAGAAATTATGGCTCGTACGGATGCCCTTAGACAGTCCCTTTCTTCCTCGCTCAGTTTGCGAGTGGAACAGCGAAGAAATTAAATTATAATGGTACGGGGTTCTTCCGCTGTGCACCGTGCGGAGTATATATGTATCTGCAGATGTATTGTATAAAATGTATTGTATTCAGGAAAATAAGTGTATTGCAAAACATGAAGGGTAGCAGCAAGCGAAATCCCTTCCCCAGGAAGAACTTGCTGTAGAACGTAGCTAATTTGGCAACACTTAGTTTAGTCTCAGAGTGATATTAATCTGGGCACAGATAACATGAGCGACACAATGATAAACAATTAAATACATTTGTTAAGATAATTTACTTTGAGTGATTTATGATACGTGGATATGAAGCTGAAAGCTTGGGCACTGATGTAACCTCACACGGTGAAAGAGAACAATACGGGTGGTCAAAAATATGGAAACACCACAAACACAACACATCACCGTGCCTAATACGGGGTAGGGAATACGTTGGCACCCAAAATCGCTTCTGGTCGTCTCGGCATGAATAAATACAGGTGCCCTCTGGTTTTCGAGGGAATCTTATAGCCTTCTTACTGGAAAGTAGTGGCAAGTTGAGATACCGGTGGAAAGCGATCGTGCATCCCTCTTTCCAAAGCATACCACAGAGGCTCCATAATAATGAGGTATGATAATTGTGGTGGCCTGAGAAGACGCGACAATTCAACCTCGTGTTCAGAAAACCAGTCCTGGACGATGCGAACTTTCTGAACGCGGACGCTGTCGAATTGGAACACAACATCAACACTGGGGAACAAACGTTGTGCCTTGGGTTGGAGCTGCGCTGCCAGAACGGTCACATAATCCATGGCAGTAGAGCGTCTTTGCTGAGTAACCATGGGACCCATGAAATACCACGATATGGTTGCCTAAATCATAACTGAACTCCCGTCATGCTTCACTCTTGGGGCATAAACTCGACTAGAAGTTGCCAACAGTGTCAAACAAGACTCATGCGACCAAATCACTTTCTTCCATATCTCAATAGTCCAGGTCTTATGGCTCAGCACCAAGTTTTCCTGTTAGTTCCATTTGCATCACTGATGAGTGGTTTTGGAATTTCAGAGCACTCTGCAGTTCCCTGCTTATAAAGCATTTTTCGTCGCAATTCAGCTTCTATAACCATCCATCAAGATCACCCAGCACACACTTTCGTCCGGGTTTTGACTTAGCCGATGATGTTTTTCCCGCTTTTTCTGTATGCTGTATGAATTTTCGAATCTGTGCCACCTGGAACACTAAACACTTCGGTTCCCTTGGTTACGAAACCATCCACCGTACGAGGACCAACAGTTTTCAACGTTCGAATTCACTTAGCTCCGACATAATGCAATAACAAGTACACAGGGCACCGTTCTACCTACGGCTGACTCTTGCAACGTATCGGCAGAGTTGCCCCTCGTGGGCGTATACAACAGGGCACCCTGCAGGTTTGGCTACCATCTGCATTTATATTTAAGCATGCACTTCTAGCGGCGTTTCCGTGTTCTTGTCCACCCAGTGTACCTAACCTGTAGACCAGCCTGGGCCACTGTAACTAACAACTAGCTGTGCAAATTCTGAATACTGGATAACATGTTGAAGCGCGACGTTTACTGTCATACGATCACTCATTGATAGCGGCTGGGTAATGACGACAGTAACTGGAACTGTTCGGTGACAGATGAATAACTGCGAGTGCTGCTGGCGCTGAGCCGGTCGAGTATGGCTGTGCGTCAGCACTTATCCGCAAAGTGTGCAAGGCTGTCTATCTGGGATCTACCCTGGTGTCCAATATTAAAGCAACAAACCGCTATTTCCCCATCCTGTGTGGTGTAATTCACGATATAATCACACAAACTGTCAACAGATGTCCGTACGATCGTCTTCTGCACGGAAGATGGAATTCTAGTGAAATGTCAACCACGCCATCTATGACGTCAGGGCACCTGTCAAACGGGATAGTGCTTGCCGGATAGTCCCACATCCATAAGCGCTGTGTACACAGCGACAGACGGTGCAGTATGGCACACAGAGGACGCCTACGGACTCTCTGCATTGGAGGGCCATAGGAAGAGTGGAATCAGGACAGTCGCAAACTCATGTGCCCCGATGGCTTCATGTGAATCGTTCTGCTGTTTCTCGAATGAGGCGAAAGTTTACAGAGACCGCAACTGTATCCCAAAGACCAGGACAGGACCGAGCACGTGTGAAATCAGAAAGACACGGCCCTTATTTGGCTGTAAGGACACGACAATACTGCCTTATCATTCCACGGCAACTGGCATCTCACCTTGCAGCATCGACTGGTCGTGTTGTATCGAGGCAAACGGCATACAGAAGGCTGCAGCAGACTGGCCTTTATTGTCGGAGAAAAATGGTTCAAATAGCTCTGAGCACTATGGGACTTAACATCTGTGGTCATCAGTCCCCTAGAACTTAGAACTACTTAAACCTAACTAACCTAAGGACATCACACACATCCATGCCCGAGGCAGGATTCGAACCTGCGACCGTAGCAGTCCCGCAGTTCCGGACTGAGCGCCTGAACCGCTAGACCACCTATTGTCAGAGACCTCCTGTATGTGTCGCTCTGACGCGTCTTCACAGAAGGTAACGCGGAGAGTGGAGTTATCAACACGCCACCTGAAACGTCGAATAGTGGGCCAATTTCTTTTCACAGATGAGTTCCGATTGATCTGGAGAGTGATTCTCGACGGATTCACATCTGGAGGGGAACGTGGAACACGATTCTGGTATCCAAACATTGTGGAAAGAAAGTGATATCGAGGATGATCCCTAATGGTGTGGGCAGGGATTATATTGAACAGACGAACGCATCTTCATGAAATTGTGCGGGTGAATCGATAAGGTTTAACTGCTGATAGGTATCGTGGCGAGATCTTGGGACCTCATATGGGGTTGTTGCTAGGTGCTTTGGGCCGAGACTTCGTACTGATGGACGATAATGCTCGACCTCATACAGCACGGCTGGTTGATGTTTTCTTGGAAACGGAAGATACTGCACGAATGGCGTTACCTCCGGCATCTCCCGTTTTGAATCCAATACATAGCGTCTGGAATGCAATAGGGAGACGGGTTGCATCACGTCAGCATCCACCAACCACTCTACAAGACTTGCTAGCACCTCTGCAGGAAGAATGGGAGTTATTGCTTCAAAATGAGATTGATGATATCTTTCAGGCCTGTATTGCTGAACACATTAGCAGTTGTCGGAATGTGTGTGCAAATCCATTAATTTGGAAGAAACATAGAACTTTTGTCTACCGCTAGGCATGTTGCAGTTGTTTCTACGTTACTGTCACCTGTTTACACTGTTTTGTGGCAGAAGAAACGCTCCCTTACAACATTCCGTGGATTGCTTTAATTTTGGACACCAGTGTATTTTGTAGAGGAAGGAAGTACTTCCTGTTCTCAGCGCCGTGTAGGCTGTTGGCGGTACTCTGACGTATGGAGCGAATCTTTCTAGGTCCTGTGGAGAAAGCAGAAATAGGTTTACTGTTATCAGTGCCATCTATGTGGACACTGATCCTAACTATGTTGTGCCACTCTGGAGAACAGCTAGCGTGTAACACCATATGTGATTACAGCTGTGTCCGTGTGTGGTGCAGTGCACAGCATGACATGTCAATTGCAGTTACAAGGCTCACTGAGAAAACACATCGAGAGAAAGTATAAAATAGAAAGAAAGAACACGAGGAATAAGGGTGCCCATGCGGGCCTGATCACGAACTGAATCACCCTTCACCCGAAGATTAAAGAGCAGGACTCAAGAACGCCAATTAATTGCAACGCCTCATCTGTAACATGACCAAATTGTGGCTTTAGTTTTTATTGACACTGAACACAAAAACAGGAAGAGTTAAGAAAGATACTGAACTCACGAGACCTTTTGTCCTTCAGCCATGTAGTACCACGCGCTTGCCGTGAAGCGACTTGAATTTGCCTGGTGTCCGCGCGTTCGCATCGCAAGATAATGCATTATTTATATCTTCCTTTTAAAAGAGAGTAGGCTTAAGGCCTCTCGAAATATACGTAATGCATAATGCAAGTTTCCGCTACCTGCTCCACGGCTCGTAGCGCAGAGTGTGTCACGAACTAGGGACAGCTGTTCTCTCTACCTCGCCCGCTAAAAGAATGAGTGGCTCTCCATACGAAGCGTTCACCTGCGTCTCGCACATCGCAAGCTGACGTCACGTTCTCTGACCAACGTCGCACAATTAAACCAGAAGCTGAATATCTGGCGCCAAAGACAGTCCTGCTTCAGGTGTATACCTAGTGAACAACACCCCTGTGGTTTGGCACAGTACGCCTGCTGAAATAGCAAGAGGAGAGTGATTAAATTTTGTCATATGGACAGTCACCTTTCAGCTGTACGGGGCAGTCGGATTGAATGCGAAAAGAAACTAGATATTCATCTATACCCGTTGTGATCATTCCGCGGTAGACGTTTGGGAGAAAGTGAGAGAGTCATCTTCGAAAGCAAGTCCACGCAGTTACAGCAATATACCTCTCCGTGGTACACAACGCCTGTGTTGTGTCGTCTGCTGCTGGAGTTTGTTGCGCATCCCCTTAATGCTCTCGCGCAGGATAAACGATACCGTGCTGAAAGGCGCCGCCGTTCTTTGGAACTTGTCTGGCGTTTCAATTAATCCTACTCTCTAACGGTCCCGGACTGAAGAACAGTACTCAAGAATTCGGCCAAGAAGTTTTTCGCACGTCACTTCTTTCGTGGATCAATTACAGTTTCGAAGGATTCCTCTAGTGAATCTCAGTTTGTAGTCTGTATTTCCCACGGTTAGTGTATGTTGTTATTCCATTTTAGATCGCTCCGAAAAGTTACTCATATACATTTTACCGTTTCGTATTTTACAGTGATTTATCGTTAAGATTGTAATCGAACAATAGTGTGTCTCCAACTTCCTGGCAGATTAAAACTGTGTGCCAGAACGGATTCGAATGTGGACCGTTGTCTTCCGCAAGTGCTCTACTGACTGAGTAATTCAAGCGCAGCACACGCCTTCATTGCTTTACTTCCACCAGTACGTTGTTCGTACCTTCCAAAAGTCGCGGAAGTTTTCTTGCGCACCTATCCGGAACAGGACTCCTGGAAGATAGGATATTGCAGAGACACTGCGTGGCAATGTCACTAATTCCTGTACGCATCATGAAGCTCTCTATTTGCTCAGTGTTTTCGGACGATGTTTTATTCTTGACATCGACTTAAAAACATGTATTTTTGACAACATATTGGCGGCAGATTGAAGTCACCATCAACTATAACTACATGAGCCTGGCACCTATCCGAATTGACGTATAAATGTTTTCTTCAATCTTTCAGCTGCTGTATCATATGGGGAGCGTCAGTAAAGGAACCAGTTACTAATTTATTCTAGCTGACGAATATATACTACATCGATATTAGAATGACAGTGAATGCCAGTTGAGTGTGGAAGGGGGAGAATGTTGTCGGCTCGCCGTTACGCAAAAGAGTAGTATGGTTCCGGTAACAGCAATTGTGCAGATCCATGCTGAATACGTTCATATGTTCCCTGTAAACGAGCAATAATGTGTTCGCTTTGCAGGATCATACTACTCTTCTCACTTCTCTAAGAACAATTTTGAATTTAGATTCACACATATCGTAAAAGAAACATACTGCACAGAGAAGTAAAGCATGTAAGTACGCATCGCACATCGCAACTGTCACCCACAGCTGACTGGTAAACAGCAGCTGAAGTAGCAGAGCGAACTCGTGCTCTGGCTGGTTGTTGCTGTGGTAGCTGTCGTGTAAAGAACTACCTGTCAGACACATTGATATCGTGATTTAAGTATACCTCGCAGCAACTCTACACTTCATTGTCACTAAAAGCTAAATTAATTCCAATAACAACTAACACGTTATCACCGACTGAATTTAATCTGTCGTTTAACAACACCATTAGGCCCTTGGTAACATTTGACGGGATTTAGCCAGCTCTGAGCAGCTTGTAACACACCAAATGTGGGTGGGGGACCCTTAAACTATTTGTCGTTTCCTAACCGTGCGCCCTGTCCACACCACGTACCTGATAATCCTGCGGCGGTCGTACTGTTCTGCCGGCCGTGGTGGCCGAGCGGTTCTAGGCGCTACAGTCCGGAACCGCGCGACCGCTGCGGTCGCAGGTTCGAATCCTGCCTCGGGCATGGATGTGTGTGATGTCCTTAGGTTAGTTAGGTTTAAGTAGTTCTAAGTTCTAGGGGACTGATGACCTCAGAAGTTAAGTCCCATAGTGCTCAGAGACATTTGAATTTCGTACTCTTCTGCTCCACACTACTGCTGGCTTGCCTGAAATTATCTATAGAATTACGTAAGCGTGGGGAGCCACTCAACGTTAAAACACAACACTGTTCGACGTCTGGTATGAACAACTATATTCTGAGGCGATTAAAGGAAAATCGCAGGTTGCACTGTTTAAATTCTAATTCAGAAGTGTTATCCCAATTAATGGATGATTAACACGCCACAAAATCATTCGGACGAGCGTACGCGTAACCGACACGAGGCGGGTGATTGTTGATGATGCGGTAGCCGAATGATCGCACGAAAGTTCTTACGCTCGTCACGCATACACAGGTATTTGGTACCAGTCCTCCTTGACACTAGTAATGATATTTCAACACTGTTCACAAAGTTAAATTTTACAGTTCACAGTTCTCAGTTGTACGAGCATGCACGTAACCTTCGCGGCGCGGCTGATTGTTGATAATGCGGAAACGCGATGATCGAACGCACGTCCTCACGCTCGCTACAAGACACTGGTACTTGACTGCACTCTTTTATGGTAACTAATTTCTACTGATTCACGTCAGTTCATTCTGGGAGACCGAACACGATGCGGATGATTGATACTGTACGGTACGACACGCAACGGGAGGATACACAAATACGTTATCAGCAGCACTGCTCATTTTTAAATTACTTCTTGACGCACTTTCCTCTGAATCACTTCCATATTTCATCGCTTTACTGTAATAACACTTGTAGCAACACTTCAACCTGAATACTAACAATGATTCTTACATGCAGAGCTACACACTACACAACATAACAGTTTCGTGTCCCGTGCTCGACTCTATAGACGCGGCTGCCCGCAAAGATACTCCACAATTAAACCAGCGATATGACACTACGCTTACAAGCTCTGAAGATTTCTGCTTCATTGCGCGCCTGTTACTCTTAGTTCTTTCCCAATACAGCCACGAGAATTTACAAGGTACAGTCAGTGCTGCTTGCCTCGCCTTAGAGAGAGGATGTGGATGATAATAAATAAGTCGCGGAAGATATTTCACTCTATTAACCCCAGACTTCTGTGAAGTGGTCTAAGGGAATGGAAGATCTTTCACTCTGCAAACCACAGGCGTCTGGCAGGTGATCCAAGAGAACGGCAGCGCAGAGTTCTTGTAGCTGGGCGAACGTTCTGCTGCCACTGTGGAGCCCGCTCTACGCTCGCGCCTGGGTGCGGACAGTGGCAGCGGAGTGGATGGGTCTCGCGGGCGGCGGAATGAGTCGCGGCCGGCCGGGCAAACAGCGGAGCGCGTTATTGGCTTCCGGAGCTCCGCTGGCCGCTCGCCGCTGCTCTGTGCCGGCGGGAACAGAGAAGCACCTGCGGAAGTCACGTACAATGGGAGGGCATTCCTTCCCGGTGTCGCTCTGGAACTGCCCTCACTGCTGCTGTTGCGTCCATTACTGTACAAAGCGTACAGAAACCTGATGCGGGTACTAGTGCCGGACGATATGGAACAGAAGCAGTAACTGAGGAGATGGTGAGACAGGGTTCCGCGTATCCACCCACGTTATTCCATCTGCAAGTAGAGCAAGCAGTAAATGAAACCAAAGAGAATTATCGGAACCAAAGTAAAATTTCACCGAGAACAAATTAGAGCTTTAAGGTCTGACGATGACGCTGTAGGTCTGTAAGGAATTGAAGGTCATTTTATCGAAACGGATAGTTTCCTGAAAATAAATTGCGAGATGAACATCAGAAAAAGTAAAAGAAGGACAATGGAGTATGATCTAATCAAATAAGTTAATACCGAGGCAAATGAAGAAAAGTTTTCCTATGTGGGCAGCAAAATAACTAATGGCGGCAGAAACGAAGAGGTTATAAAGCTCCAAAACTTGCTTTAGTAAGGTAATATATTTAATATTTTACAAGGCAGGCCTCTGTCACCTCAACTGTCGTTATCAAGTGACCTGTGAAAATAACATTGGCGGATTTATCTATAAATAAATCGTGGCTGTTTTATGTTTACATTTGCGTTGGTACTTACCTCTAATTGGAAGTGATGACCGTACTGCATCTAGTCTAAATTTCTTCGTCAAATCGTGGTAAGTATAACATTCTTTGTAATTTGAAAATCTAAATAATAACTTTTTGATAGGTATTTTGACAGTTCTTTACTATGATGCTATATTTTTACAACGTATATGCAGCTTGCCAGTTATGTCATATTTCTTTGTTTTATTTTCCTTTGAATTTTGGCTACGGTCTGTGTATGTTTTATTTTTCATGTGACTATCTCTTTCTCCATCCTATACCGTAAATAAAGTTATCGAGATCATATTTATATTTAAAATCTCGCTGTTATTATCATTACACAGAATATCGAAAGGACTTACTATTAACATTCTCGAAGAACTCAGAATATGTGTTCATATAACAAAAATCTACACACAGACCTAAAACGTATCTCGTAAACTTCATTGACAGAATGGAATACAGAAATGGAAAACATATATGGAGTGCAGATAAACTTTAAAAGAAAATAAAAGCAGCGAAATGTTACATCATATCTGGGAAGCCGTTTACACTTTGTAAGCATGTAGCGTAGTAGCAATAAATTGTCAAAATACTGAACTGTTAAAATATCTCTCAGAAACTTATTTTTTTACGTTTTCTAGCTAGAAATAATGTTATATTTATCACTAGTTGACATGAAAAAATTCCGATAGATGAAATATGGTCGTCACTACCAACTGCCGGCCGGTGTGGCCATGCGGTTCTAGGCGCTTCAGTCCGGAACCGCGTGACCGCTACGGTCGCAGATTCGAATCCTGCCTCGGGCATGGATGTGTGTGATGTCCTTAGGTTAGTTAGGTTTAAGTGGTTCTAAGTTCTAGGGGACTGATGACCACAAATGTTAAGTCCCATAGTGCTCAGAGCCATTTGAACTGTTTTTAGAACTACCAACTAGACGTAAGTACCTATGTAAATGTAAACATAAAACAGCCACGATTTACTTATAGATAATCTTACCGATGTTATTTTCTCAAGTCACTTGATAAAACCAATTGAGCTGAAACAAGTCTGCCGTGTAAAACATTGAATATATCAGATTATTGCAGTTGTTTTTGGAGCTTTTATGTTCATTAGATTATAAAGGGGTGACTTGCAAAAGCCAGGAAAGCTTTCCTGAAAACGAAAAATTTGCTACCATTTAATGCAAATGAGTTGTGAAGTCTTTGATAAAAGCATTTGTTTGGAGTGTGATGTTGGTTTGGAGAGGAATGTCGACTATAAACTGTTTAGACAGAGAGAAAATATGAGTTGTTTGAAATATGGTGTTTGAGAATAATGTTGAAGCTTAGATGAGCAGATCTAGTAAATTAAAGAAAATGTAAATTTTTGGCTGGAATATCCCACGGGTGGGTACAGGCTCCTGTCAGAAAGGGTGTTCTCCCTCCGCTCACATTAGCCTCTTTCCCTGCAGATGAGTTGAGTGTTATGTCGTATGTGTATTTGGGTAGAGTCTACTGTCGTGTTCATGTTAAAGATGATGAGGAAATGTAGAGGGCGAAGCCTGGTGTCGGCTCGTAGCCAACTCTTCTCGAATGACACCAAGGTCTGCCGCCAAGATTAACGTCCCCATCCGACAGACGGATAGCAATCAAGAGTGTCACATGCCTTCACTTCATGGAACATTGCGGAGAGGTTTGGAATTTAATCAGCGACATTGGCACAAAGACTGGTGACCAAGAACATTAAGCCATCACCACTCCTCCAGTCGCTGGCCAGTACCGGCAGCGAAAATGCCCCCTACCGGGATTCGAACCAGCTTACCTCCGAGTCGAGCTCCACCGCACAGGCAGGTTCCTATTTATTAATGAAGAGATACTCAGCCCAGTTGGGAATAAAACGAACTGTACGTGAAGTAATATTAGGTAAATGTTGTAAGGACACACTCTGAAGTGTCAAAAATACCCAATTAGGTAGTAGACAGAAGTGTAAGGTGTTTTTAATTGTAGAGGGAGAACAAGGTATGAGTACAGTAGGCACGTTTCAGTGCTTGTGGGTTGTGTCTGTAAAGCAGAGATGATGAATCTTGCATAGATAGATAGTGCGAAGCGCTACATTAAACCAGTGTTTCGGTCGAGGCCCACAGCAACAACATTATGGTAGGGGTATAGTGCTTGAATACAATGATAAACAATGTAGGAATTATTGAAAACTAAAACCACTATACTTTCACTTTTGTCAACTTCCCTTGAACTTCCATACCGCAATTTTCGATGAGAAACCACGGCGTTCTGTATCAGTTCTGCGAGTTGAGGGAGGAGGGAAAATTAGGGTTCAGTGTCATGTCGACGATGATTAGCGAAGAGCACGAATTCAGAGTTCAAGAACCTGATATCCCTGCATTTGTTTTAAGCGATTTAGGAAAATATAGTAAAGTATGTAACTGAATGACGTAAGGGACATTGTATCCCAAATTCCTCGGTATAGGTGTCCAGTGTCTCAATCACTGGGCCACAGTTTTCAATGTTTTTTTACGTAAAAAATGAAAAAGAGCAACGTAAATAGGAACTGGGAGGCTGAATGCCTGCCCATGAAAATTCTGAACGCAAAATATTTTATGTCTGTGGTTTTTTTGTGATTCTTCTCCCTTTTTGATTTTCGTTTTCCACCATTACTCGACCTTTATTTTAGCTCTGTGTCTCCACCCTCTCTTTCTAGAGTTTCTGTATCTCGTCAAAACCACTTTCAAGACACAATGGAAAGGAGACATTAGCTGAGTTGAAAATTCGTGCT
Organism: Schistocerca piceifrons; assembly: GCF_021461385.2. Lineage (NCBI taxonomy): Eukaryota > Metazoa > Arthropoda > Insecta > Orthoptera > Acrididae > Schistocerca > Schistocerca piceifrons. The sequence goes on from NC_060144.1 coordinate 509,656,135, forward strand.
GGCTCAAATGGCTCTGAGCGCTATGGGACTTAACAGCTGAGGTCATCAGTCCCCTAGAACTTAGAACTACTTAAACCTAACTAACCTAAGGACAACACACATATCCATGCCCGAAGCAGGATTCGAATCTGCGACCGTAGCGGTCTCGCGGTTCCGGACTGAAGCGCCATGAACCGCTCGTCTACCGCGGCCGGCTAAATTCGTGCCGGGCCGGGATTCGAATCTATGTCTTTTGCTTAGTAGGCAGATGCGCTGATCACTACGCCATCCGGACACAATACAGCCGCACGGATTACCCTAGCACGCCTCCTGTCGGACCCAAATTCTCAACTTATTCCACTCACTACTGATGCAGTGCCCCTGCTCATTAGCTTACTGTTCGCAGCATCTCGCCGATTCCCGCAAGAGTTCGAGCTTAGTGTGTATCTGCACTAAAGTGATTATTAGCCCCCATCGCTTGAATTATATGTATGTGGTGCCTGTTATTTCTGAGAAGCGATGTTGGCCAGTGATCCCTTCAGTGCTTATGAGAATCGGAGAGGTGCCGCGAGTAGTGAGGCTAATGACCAGGGGCACTACATTAGTAGTGTGTGGATAAACTGAGAATTTAGGTCTGATGGGAGGCGTGCTATGGCAGACGGTGCAGCTGTGGTCAACGCACGTGCCTACCAAACAGAAGACCCCGTTCAAATCCCAGTCTGGCACAAATTTTAAACTTGCCCCATTGATATTAGTCAGGGCCCACTGGCAGCTAATATCTATCATTCCTTTGTATCTTGATTTACAGTGGGAACAAAGAACAAACGGCACATATTTATAAAAACGCTTTCGTCGGTGTTAGTGCGAGGGAAAACAAATTGCCTTCTGAAGGTGATTCGCTTAATACAACGTATTCATTAAAACTAAACTGTTCTTCAAATAAAAGTCGTCTTGGAAACCAAAAGTATCAAAAGTATCAAAATTCTCTGGACAGCTATGTAGAAAGCCTGCAAATTTCGCTATTTCAGATAGCCACTAGCAATTATTTTATATTCTCTTTAGTTCGATCATTATCAGTTATTTTTCTGCACAAGTAGCAACAATCATCAACTACTTTTAATATCGCATTCCCTAACCTAATTCTCTCAGCACTGCCTCATTTGATGCGACAAAGTTCCATCACCCTTCTTTATTTTTGTTTATGTTCATTTTATGACCTCTTTTTCAAGACGCCATCCACTCCGCTCAATTCCTTGTCCAATGCATTTGCCAAGCCTCAAAGTCTTCTTGATGAGAACATACTCCCGAATAATCTCCTCACGGAGACCCACCAGTGTGCGTGTGGGAGGGGGGGCTATTTTACCTCCGGAACATGTTTTACTCATCCATCATCACTGAGCTACACAACAGATCTGAAACTATACTCTTCCGAACAGGCCTCGTAAGACCCAACGGTACTGACAAGCTGCCGTGTCATCCTCAGATGTTAAGGGTCACTGGATGCGGATATGGAGGGGCATGTGGTCAACACGCCACACTCCCAGCCATTGCCAGTTTTACGAAACCGAAGCCGCAGCTTCTCAGTCAAGTAGCTCCTCAGCTGACCTCGCAAGGGTGAGTGCACCTAGCTTGCCTACAGCAGATCCAGACGGACACCCATCCAAGTTCCAGCCAAGCCCGATAGCACTTAACTTCGGTGACCTGACTGGAACCGGTCTTACCACTGCGGCAAGGCCGTACAGTAGACATGAATACGATCTGGAAAAACAAAGCCTCTAGTTTTCCTATTGCATTGTTTGTACTGTATGTTAACCGGGGACCTAGAAACGACGGAGAGGCTCCGTCCCCGCCGCAGCTGAAGTGGTCCACAACCCCACGACGACCACCGCAGTCCACTTCACCCCTCCGCCGCCCCACACCGAACCCAGGGTTATTGTGAGGTTCGGCCCCCGGTGGACCCCCCAGAGAACGTCTCACACCAAACGAGTGTAAACCCTATGTTTGCGTGGTAGAGTAATGGTGGTGTATGCGACCGTGGAGAACTTGTTTGCGCAGCAATCGCCGACATAGGGGAACTGAGGCGGAATAAGGGGAACCAGCTCGCATTCGCCGAGACAGATGGAAAACCGCCTAAAAACCATCCACAGACTGGCCGGTTCACCGGACCTCGACACAAATCCGCCGGGCAGATTCGTGCCGGGGACCAGGCGCTCCTTCCCGCCCGGAAAGCCGTGCGTTAGACCGCACGGGCAACCGGGAGGGCTAGTTTTCCTATAGTTTGAAAAGATCGGAGCACCAACATAACAAAACCATGTAGGCTAGTATTACAAAGGTTGATGACTCAAACATCCTGGCTGTAGCCCCTGGACCTCCCGAATAGGCTGATGCAGCTTTTCAGAAACTACAGGTTGGCCTCGACTCTCCTTAGGTATCCTTCCTCAGTGGTTGCACTACGGTACGGGTATCTGTATCGCTGAAACACGAAAGCCACCCGAAATTGACAAAATCCAGTGGTCCATGGAAGTAAGGCATTTGTATCTCGAAAGCTTTATTTACGTTACTGGGTCTATTTACTAGATTATCACTAGCTTGTTGTCCATTTATGAGGGTCTTGATTAGGTCCGGGTCTTACGCCTCCTTACATAGCACTCAGTTTGCACCAAACTTTATGTTTAAAAAGTAATGTCAGGTATAACTAATATCTATCTCGGTTACCAACATTTACCCATAAGAGATTATAACTAACAAAACGCCTCTTTTGATCCAAATAATCTTATTTTATTGCCCGAAGCATCTCTGTTAAACTTTCGTATGAACTGTAGAACATATCATGATCGTAGTAGCGCTTATTGTGGTTAGCGTTGTTATCATGTTAGTTGGCAGTAAATATTATAACTGGCAGAATTTTAATACACTACTCTCGCTCTTTCACCCACCAGACACCGGGTAATGGAATGCAGTGTTTCACATAATTTGTTACGGTGTATCATAAACATTGCGTTTAAGGCGCACGTCGCTGTTCAAATCATTATATTTTGTACGTCCTCTGCCCGTACTAGCTGCCTGTGAGGGAAATTTAGTAACGCCCTGTATGTCGGACGGATAGTGTTTTTTTAAAAAACAGCGCAACATTATTGCTGACAGCAATAACCAGATTCCAGAATTTAGCGGATATTTGTGGCATCGGGTTATTTCTGAAATCCGTCGCATCACCGGATAAATTGTCAGCCACATGCCGACGACTCCTCCGATATTGAGTCTGACAGCGCGTGGCTGCCACAGTGACGTAAAATCGGCGTGACAGACAGACCGAGGCACGACGCTGTCAGTTGACGATGCGTGTCATACTTGTTGCCATAAAAACCAAAGAAGTACGAACAGATGGCTCCGTCTGTATTTTTACTACAATCAAAAACATTTTAATTATTGAGAATTATTTAGAATTTAGTCCGGAGACCTCGAATGCTATAAGGACGGTACAGCCTCGCCGAAAAATTACAAAACTTACGAAAAGTGTTCCGAATAACTGAGTACTCGAATCGACAAATTCAGTGGGCGTTGTAGTCAAAATCAACAACATGTGGCGAACAGGATGAGACTGAGAATGAAACCAATAATCTCTTATTCTCCGCAAGCTGGATCATTTTCCAGAAATCTTGGTAGGCTCCTATGCAAACAAAATATCCAATGTCTTCTCTCCCGTCAAACAAGATAGAAAGCCCTCTGCGTAATGTTAAAGGGTATCTAGGTATCGTCAAAAAGTCCGTCAGAATGCACAATGGACATGAATGGATGCAGGTGACCAGACAGGATGCCTACGTAAGTGACACCTGACAAAGTCGTATCTAAACGTATCAGGGGTCCCATATCACTCCAACTTCACACGCCTAACACCATTACAGAGCCTCCACCAGCTTGAACAGTTCCCTACTGACATGCAGGGTCCATGGATTCACTAAGTTTCGTCCACGCCTGTACACGTCCATCCACTCGATACAATTTGAAACGAGACTCGTCCGACCAGGCAACCTGTTTCTAATCATCAACAGTCCAATGTCGTTGTTGACGGTCCCAGGTGAAGTGTGATGATTGTGTCGTGCAGTCATCTAGTGTACATGAGTGGGCCTTCAGCTCCAAAAGTCCATATCGACTATGTTTCTTTGAATGGTTCGCACACTGACACTTGTTGATGGCCCAGAATAAGTCTGCAGTAGTTTTCGGAAGGGTTGCACTTCTGTCAAGTTGAATGATTCTCTTCAGTCGTCGATGGTCCCGTTCTTGCACGATCTTTTTCCGGCCGCAGCCATGTCGGAGATTTGATGTTTTACCTGATTCCTGATATTCACGGTACACTCGTGAAATGGTCGTTCAGGAAAATCCCCACTTCATCTCTACTGTGTCTGAAGATATATACCCCTACGTGTGATGTTATGATGAATCGAAATATTATCTCTACACAGCGCACGATATCATTACTGATGTCTAATTGTTTCGACAAGTGTACTTCTGGCTTGGCAAAATGCAATGTTTAAACTAGCCAAGGTCCAACTGTTTTCTATTCTCGTGCAGCCGAGCTAAAAATTGTTCAAATGGCTCTGAGCACTATGGGACTTAACGTCTGAGGTCATCAGTCCCCTAGAACTTAGAACTACTAAACCTAACTAACCTAAGGACATCACACACAGCCATGCCCGAGGTAGGATTCGAACCTGCGACCGTAGCAGCAGCGCGGTTCCGGACTGAAGCGTCTAGAACCGCTCGGCCACAGCGGCCTGCCGCAACCGAGCCAGTTACAGTGAAATGTATGCTTCTGTGGGGGAGGGATTGGACACCCCCTGTCGAATAAATGCTTTGGCCACTGTAGCGTGCCTTGTTCTGTTAATCAAAACATCTTTTATCCAGTCACATCTCTGTCAAAGTACTCAATTGTTTATTAATCAAGAATGCGAAATAACGACCATCATATTTCGGAAATCCAGGAATTTGTTCTCTTGCGAACTATGTGTACAGGATTTTGCGCCTGAAAAACCGAACAGCACCTGACAGTGGGTAGACATGTGAGGAATTCGGTAAATGTTTGTCTAATCGAAGTTAGTACATTATAGTGAATGGGGAATGTTCAACTTGAACGAAAGTAACAGTAGGTAGTTCCTAGTTAGGCGTAAGAGGATCTTGTTGTGACGGTACTCACATAGCGCTATATAGCACGCCAAATAAATATTTCTCCAAAATGGCTACCTAACTACAAATGACAGTATTAATAAAAGTCACCACTTTCATTCAAGGCACAATATATACTATTTCACACAGAGTGCGCTGGACCAGTGGCTAGCACACTAGACTAATATTCGGGAGGACGATGGTTCAAACTCGCGTCTGGCCATCCAGATTTAGGTTTTCCGCGCTTTCGCTAACACGCTTCAGGCAAATGCGCGTATGGTTCCTTTGAAAGGGCATGGTCGATTTCCTTCCCCATCCATCCCTAATCCGAGTTTGTACTCCGTCTTTAATGACCTCGCTGTCAGCGGGACGTTAAACAATTATCTCCTCCTCCTGCTCCTCCAACAAGTTCGCTAAAGATCACTTGGAATCGAAGTCAAAACTGGATGAGTTATATGTTCCTGAATTAAAGTACAGTCCAGGATACCTGGCTTGCTTCATGTAGTCCAGTCTGTGAGTATTTGTAAACCAGAGTAGAAGCCTGGAAGTTCAATCGAAGGTTACTCGATGACCATTGGTAGCCAAGTCATGGATAACCTATTGTAGAAATCGGAGGTAGATGCTGAACACTTCACTTCATTGGAGTCACAATTCAGCTGGCTATCGTGGAGCTGTGGGGTCTCATAAATAGCAACCTGGCTGAAAGTTACATGTCCCGATCTATTTCCGAACACATGAGTGATGTAAGGAAATGGTACAGCAATGAAAGCGCCCACTTTCCGAGTGGCGACTTCCACAAGCCTGACCGCCTGGCCTAGGATACAAACTCACTGTCGGAACAGGCCTCGGAATGCCTCACGGTATCGACATCCCGCCGTGTCATGCTAAGCCGAGAGGCGTCACTGGATGTGGGTATGGAGGGGTGTGTGGTCAACATACCGCTCTCCCGACCGTTGTCAGTTTTAGTAACATGGAATCGCTACTTCTCTGTCACGTGGCTCCTCAGTTTTCCTCACAAAGGCTGAGTGCATCCTGCTTGCCTACAGCGCTCGGCAGTCTCGGACGTTCACCCATCCAAGTGCTAATCAAACCGTGACAACTCTTAACTTCGGTGATGTGTCAGGAATCGTTGGTAAGACTTAGGATACAGGAGAACTCAAAAAAACATGCATACCATTTATCAGATAGGCTCAGCAGCACTACAATATTATTGGCTGATGAACATGTGGTCTCCAAGAAAATAAGATACTTAGACGATCGTAAGAAACTTGAGAAAGACTTGGGCAAGATCTTCCGTTGCTGTAATAAATGGAAGATTTCATTAAATCTGATAAGAACATAAGCTACCGCCTAAACTAGGAGTAACAACTCGATATTATCTGATTACAACATTAATAGTGGTAAACATCGTGCATAAGTTCAAAATGGCTCTGAGCACTATGGGACTTAACATCTGTGGTCATCAGTCCCCTAGAACTTAGAACTACTTAAACCTACCTAACCTAAGGACATCACACACATCCATGCCCGAGGCAGGATTCGAACCTACGACCGTAGCGGTCACGCGGTTCCAGACTGAAGCGCCTTTAACCGCACGGCCACACCGGCCGGCTCGTGCATAAGTCACATAGCATAAAGCGAACAATACATGTTATGATTACCATCAATCACGATGCACATCAACAGAACCTGCCCTGTCCATCTGTCTTGACATCCCTAGAAGTAGCCTTTGAGACGTCTGTGACAATTTGAATGTAGTGCTCATATATAATATGTAACAATCACAAATCAAAATACTCTCATATTTAATATTTAAACCAAAAGGTGGGCTCCAGCTTTGCAAATGGAACAACGTCACAGCGGGAGAAACGAATTAGGAATGCACGCGTTGTATTTGTTTCTAGAGGGTCACCTAACCAGCGTATATTGTAGAACAATAGTTTTTTTCTGAGATTCAGAATTAAGTCTGAGTCAAAAAAGTCATTTATTTACTCTGATATATAGACTCATACCACACTAAAATCACAAAGAATAAGTATCCAATAAAATGAGCATAAACCTCCGTAATGTTGCCTGAGATACTAGTCAAACACAACGAGCACGAAGTCCTCTAAAATACTGAATGACCACCGAGGAAAAGAGATTTTCGGACTGGGACGCACGTCTGTCGAGTTTTCAGTTATTTTCGCATTTCGCATTAGCAGTATGCACATTGTGAGCTGGTCACAGTTTGCAGGACTTGCTACAGAACTTGAGTTGCCAAATTAATTATATAATATTGTGGAACGTGGAGTCGTTTACTGTGCATCTGCGAGACGCACAGATTACAAAAGCTTGTAGCTTTTCCCGGCCAATCTTCCACGTTTTTCGTTGCGGCGGAATCTTGTCACGAAATTTCAATCACCAACTTCCTCCTACGATTGCGAAATTATTTAGTTGGCGCCGACTTACATGGGGAGAAACGATCATCATAATAAAATAAGGGAAATCAAAACCCACACGGAAATATACAGATGTTCGTTTTTTCCGCGCGCAGTACGCGATTGGAATAATAGAGAATTATTGTGAAGGCGGTTCGATGAACCCACTGTCAGGCACTTAAATGTGATTTGCAGAGCATCCACGTAGATGTAGATGTAGATAGCTCCCCACAGTGTTAACGGGACATTCACGGTGAATCTGAGCTTCTAGGGATATTTGTGTTTCAATATTTTAGGTGACATTGTGCTCGTTGTGTTGGCACATTATGTTTATTTAGTTTGAAATTTATTCTCTGTCATTTCAGCATGATATGAGTCGAGACATCAGAGCAAATAATTGACTTATTAAACTCAGAAATAATTTTGAATCCCATAACCAAACTATTATCCTACAAAATTCTGGTTAAGTGACCCTCTAAAAACAAATACAAACCCTGATTTCCTAATTTGTCTCACTGTGACAGTATTCTATCGCTTGACAGGTGCAAACCTTTTACCAAATATTAAATATGAGAATATTTTGATCTGTGGTGATTTCTTACGATTTACAAGTATTCCACTGAGTTTGTCACAGGCTCGTTAATGGCTGGTCTAAGGGAGATGAAGAAAGGCAGGCAGCGCTGGTTCTGTTCATACGACCTTCATCCAGGATAATCATAATGAGTGATACTCAATACAGTACGCAGTCACATAAGCACGGCCACCTGTCAAAAGCCAGAATACACACATTTTGCAGCAAGGACTGCTGCGAGACGTGCGGGAAGATTGTCAGTGAGGTTCTGGAAGGTACGGACAGGAATGTGCAGCCATACCGACTCCAGTGCAGTCGCCAGCTGCGCTAGATTTCTCGGTTGAGGATCCATGGCGCGAAGAGCCTGACAGAGTTGGTCCCAGAGCTTCTCGACTGGATTTAAATCCTGGGAGTTTGGTGGCCAGGCGGGTACGATAAACCCACCCTGGTGCTCTTCGAACCAAGCACGTACACTGCGAGCTGTGGGGTACGTCGCATTGTCCTGTTGGCAGATGCCATCGTGCCGAGGAAAAACAAACTGCGTGTGGGGCTGGGACTGGTTCCCATTGATGGATCTATACTTATGTTGATCACTTGTGTCTTCCAAAATAACTGGATTACCCATGGAATGCCACGAAAACGTTCCCCAGAGTAAAGCGCTCCCACCTCCACCCTGGCACCTCCCGGTGATTATATTTGCTTCCTGACGTTTCAAACCCATGGAGCGTAAAACGTAATTTATCCGAGAAGACCATCTGTCGCAGCTCAATGGACGTACAGTTGCAGTATTGGATTGAAAATTCCAGCCTTCGCCGGCACTGAGAGGCAGTCAGCATGGATGCATGAACCAGGGTCCTGCTATGGCGGCCCTTACCCAGGAGACACTGTTGGTAGGCCCTTGGCTCATCTGGGCGGTCAATTGCTCAACAGTTGCATTTCTGTTCACCCGTACATACCTCTGCAGCCGTCGTCCACCCGTGTCATCTGTATGGCCAGTGGTGCAGAGCAGTGGCCTCGGCGACAGTTTTGGCTAGCGTATTTATGCTGTGCGCAGTAGACTTTAACCACGACGGCACGCGTAGTTTACAGACTTAGCCGTTTCGGAACTGCTTCCACGCTTGGCTCGAAAGCCAATGTTCATGATCTATTGGACGTCAGATAAATCGTTCCATTTCTGCATTACGACAAGTTCTACACAGTTTTCGCCCATCCCCCCCCCCTCCTTCTCACCCGACACGCTTTTTATACGGACAGTGCTGCCATCTGTCGTCTGTGAGCTGTTATTGCACATTGACGTGGGGCATAGGCGGTGGTCGCGTTAATGTGACTAGACCGTGTGCTAATAAGCGACATGAAATAGGTTCAAATGGCTGTGAGCACTATGGGACTAAACATGTAAGGTCGTCAGTCCCCTAGAACTTAGAACTACTTAAACCTAACTAACCTAAGGACATCACGCACATCCATGCCCGAGGCAGGATTCGAACCTGCGACCGTAGCGGTCACGCGGTTCCAGACTGAAGCGCTTAGAACCGCTCGGCCACATCGGCCGGGCCATGAAATAGGGCTATGATGTCAAAGTGCAATTCAGCTGTAAAGAAAATCATGTACGAGACGGTAGTGCGACAATTTATAGAGTACTGCTGCAGTGTTTGGATTCCTTACTAACTGGACGTCGCAACAGACGTCGAACCAATTAAGAGAAACGCTGCTAGAATCGTAACAGCTCGGTACAGCCCATACGAAAGTGTAACAGAGACGTTCAAGGAACGTACATGGGAACGTCTGGAAGAAAGACAACGTTGTCCCGGCGAAACTCAGTTGAGTACATTCAGGGAACCGGTATTCGAAGGAGACTGTGCGACCATTAGTCTGCTACCATGAGACCGCAAATATGAGAAACGAGAGAGATTAGCGTTCGTACACATGCATACAGACAGTCGTTTTCATCTCGCTCGGTACCGAATGGTGTAGGGCAGAAAATAGATAATATGGTACGAAGTACCCTCCGTCATGCCTGTACTTACGGAGTAGATCACAAAGATGGAGGGACAGCAGATTTGCGACTGGTGTACGCAGGGCCCTGTTCCCCTGATACGACAGAGACACGGTATCGGGGATTTACTGTTCCGGTCCCGCCTGAGCGAATTAGAGCGCGGTGCATTGTGGGAGAGTCAGACCGCGCCGCTGTCAGGGCCATGTCGACCTGCGCGAGCATCACACGGGTGAGATGGATGTTGGACGCGCTGTTAGCTGCGGGCTGAGCAATGGCCACCACGCCTCCCTCCCTCCCCCACCCCTAAATCATGGTGCCAGCCCGCGAGACAATAGGTGGGCTAGCACGGGCGTGTTGTACCAGCCGATCCCGACCCGTCTGACGACATTACCTGTGGAGCAATGTCCCAGGTTTAGGCCTTCATTTAACTTTAGACCGAGAACAGATATCCTATGTTTTGAAATGACGAACGATTAATAATATATGAATTAAACCCCCAAAGATTGGCGTAATATACAGTATTAATTCATTTAGTTAACCAGTCTTCAACTTATAAGACCACCACAAAGACAATAACTGGCCACCGTCACCAGAGCACAAGGGTGTTTTGATAGTAACTTGAGAACTTGTTACGCACGGAATGTGATGCAGGATCAGGGTAAAATGTATAACTGGCATTTCCGGTGCTCTCGCACTGCTGTGTTTGGAAAGTGACAACATATTCCTCATAGATGGTTGATCATTTATTTATTCAAAACCCGTTATTGTGCCTTTCCCAAATGTTAGCTCGTTATAAAGTGTGTCGACTCATAATCGATCCTTTTACGACGACACTACTCTTGTCCCAGCACTGTTTCATATGTGTAATGACACAGGAATCTTCGTCATATATACCTGGAGATTCAAAAGTGTAATGTATCAAAACAAGAGTAAAATGTTAAATAAAGTTTTGCCTGAAATTCGTTTATTTCAGAGTTATGGCGCTTATGTCATTTGTGGTAGGCATTACATCTTAAGTCATTACAGGCTTATGGCGTGTCTTGTTCGCCTGCATATCGACTAATGTTGCTTTGAACACCTCTCTACATTGCACGGTTAATTCTGGCAAGAAATGCCCTTGTTTACCTGGCTTCAGTGTGGTCCGTTGTAATCTGTGGCGCTATTGTAGTGTACCGGCACCACCCTTTCATTCTGCCGGTAACTCCTAGACTGCAGTCGCCGTGTATACGGTACCATGGGTTACTCGGAGGGTGAATATGCCAATATGCTCGTCCCTTACGGCGCAGCAGAAGGCAGTGCACGAGAACCAGGACTACGGTACATGGAAATGTCTCCTAACAGAAGACTACCGAATCAACAGGCTTTTAAAGAAGTAAGGCATTCGTAGTGCGTGCCGTTTAGGTCGGCCTCACGTGGATGGAGTGGGTGTTGACAACATTCTGTAAATTGCACGTGAAGATTCGACTATAAATACCCTCCATATAAGTGCCACTGTAGCGGTTCCTCAATCAAGTGTAAGGCGCCCGCTTTAGAGACAGTAATTTCACTCAGTTCACCTGCAGAAGATATGACAACTTACACCTGTAGACTACTCTAGACGTCAGAATTTCTGTCAGTGGTTACTCGAACGCATTTCTGTTTATCACTGTTCCATCGCCGCGTACTGTTTACGAATGAGAGCTTATTTACCTGTGAGGGTACTGTGAACGCTCATAACAAGCGCATGTTGGAGTATGAGAATCCTCATGTAACTACAGTACGAGGATGTCAACATCGTTTTATAGTAAATATTTGGTGTAGTTCAGTTCCTCGCACCACATGTTATTCCATGGCATCTGACTGGTGGAGCGTATCGACAGTTTTCTGAACATGAATTGCGTTGGTCTGCTTCATGATGTCCCACTCGCTACACCGACCAACTTATGGATTATGCACAGCGATGCCCCTGCATATATCAGCTGGGAGACAAGAGAGTATCTAAGGCTTAATTATGCTGATAAGAGATAGGTAGTCCAGGTGCGCTTAAAAGAGCGCACCAACCGTCGTAATACATGATACTGAAGTGCCAAATGGTCGTGTCGGATCAGCGCAGTCAGATGGATCGACATGGGGACGTGACGGAATGGATGAATAGAATGATCGCCTTTGGTCATTTCCAGGAGCATACTGTGAATGAAGTTGCCAGATCTGTGATGTAGTAACTCAGTGTGCCCAACTTTGTTTACAAGGAGTAGCGTACTAACCGCAGCCACGTAACGTGGCGCAAGAACGGTATTCATAGAAATATGCTAACCGACAGGAACTGGGGACGATTGCTTCGCCTTACCAACGACAAACGGTTTCAGAGCTGAAAAGAGGAGATTGTAGGACTACCTCAACAAGTTTCCGAGTGAACATTCGGAAGGCTAATATAAGGGGCGATCGTCCGTTTGAGGGCGTCACTGCAGCGTATATGCAACGCAGCGCGACTCCGATGCGGGTATATAAGCACCGACGTGTTGGCAAGGGGTTTGTATGGCATTCATCTCTTATCGACGTGCGAGCGATAAATGCGAAACCCGCCGTATGAGAAACACAAGAGGATGCAGCGTGTCTGTGACACACCGTTGTGTAGTTAGAGTTTCCTCAGTCACTTTCAGCCGTGACCTCAAGTCATACCCGATGGCCGTCCATGCTATGACGCCAGGTGTAACACCGTTGCGCCTCCCCTAAAAACAGTGGAAGTACGGGACCCCTCCCAAGGTCGCCACTGTACTCGCCACAGCGCAGCACCCCGATTCATCGTTGAGCACAGTGCGACGCCGTTTATCGGCGGTCCTGGCGCCACTCCAAACGCAACAGTTTCTGTTGCTGTGTTCGCGGCAGCATAAGAATGGGGCGGTAATTCACTAGCTCGGTTGGTGCAAGTCTTCGACCGACGGTACGGGATAACACAAAATGCTACAGCGAGCCTGTTACTGGTTCTCGGGTGGCAGGTACACAACTAAAGGGGGTTACTACGTGGTCAGTGCACACCACGACTATTCTAGCTTTTGGCGATCAGACGTGGTCGGCATGGGTTCTGTTATGGAGTGTGCTTGCTCTGACTTAGCACGGAACCAGTCATCTGGTTTCTGTCACCTCCGAATGCCCCAGAGATCTGGATACTGCAGGATTCGACCAGCTGGCCAAATGGAGACCGACAATGAGGCCCCTTCCAAACTGTGTCATTTGCTGATAACGCTGTCTCATACCGGCACACGACGGCTCCGTGTCCTTCACTGTCCTTCACAGATGTCGCTCTACATCTGACACTGTTCAACGCCACTTAACTAACCTACGACGCGTTCTACCAACACTAAACACGAATAACCGTAACGCAATCTGGTGGCCGCCCTAACTGTTACAGATAACTGCAGCTCTGTTCTTACACATACCCACCATTGGTGTGTACGTGTACAAAATTACTTTTTGAACCGACATTTGTTGCAGGTGCTTCCCTCTTTTGTGAGGCATTGTACTATAAATGCTCGTGAAAGACGCACAGCAAAGGATGTGATCGCCTAATCGCACAAAGCGTTCACAGTATATGTATCTTTTTAAGTTTATTAGAATTCATCAGATGACTACGACGAACAGGGAATGAGGACAGTCCTGAACGGATCAAGGCAGACTGAAATCTAAAACGAAGTTTTGATCTGCCAGGAGCTTTCACACAATCTTGCATCTGAAGCGCCCGTAAGGATTTCCACGTCTTGTCTATCCCGAGCCCTCCTAAGCGCTTAACAATTCGCTGCTGCGAGCGTGTACACATGTCCTGCTACGCCGCTCCCTGGGTGTTGTGGGCGCGTATACATGCGCCGGTTGGATTGTTTTACAGTGCCGCGGACGTCTGAATACGTCCTCAGCTACTGACCTCTCGCTGCTGCAAATGGTGCAAATGGCTCTCAGCACTATGGGACTTAACATCTGAGGTCATCAGTCCCCTAGACTTAAAACTACTTAAACATAACTAAGCTAAGGATATCACACACATCCATGTCTGAGGCAGGATTCGAACCTGTGACCGTAGCAGCAGCTCGGTTCTCTCGCTGCTACAGACGAGTTACTTCCATATCTCAGTGAATAAAAACGTTTCGAGTATTTATCATGCAGTTATATGTGTCTCATTGCGTGCTATGATTTGCGAAAAAATCTCGTGTCAGTATCTTGAATCGTTTATGAGATATGATGATTTTTTACGATCTCATGATTCGCGAAGCGAAAGGACGCGAATGGACACATCGCGCGCGAACGTTCTTTGGATATAAAACCCAATAACTTGAGAATAAAATGAGACATTCTTCTTCTCTCAATTTTAAATGAAATTTTGATGTATTATCTACATTTCATTTACTGCAATGCATAAGCTAAAATGAATCATACGCAAAGTTCACGCAGTGGGTTTTTACCTCTGCGAGCTCCTTAAAATTTCGGGCGTTTTTTACTTAATTTGGCGCAGCGCGGTATTGTGAGATGGATAACAAAAGGAATTCCGTTCTTTATCGAGTGAAGATATCGGACTGTAAGATGTGCAAAACTCCAATTTTTTAACTTGATAGTTTTCGAAAAATCGGATGATAATTATTTCATGGTGGCCGGAACGCCGTCTGTCAGCACAGATACCAGTATTTGGCGAGCAGTACATCCACAACAAAAGCCGCCTCATTTTTCATACCGACACCCATTAGGTTATTGGTAACCCTCCTGAAAGGCTCAGAGTAAAGTACATGATCCCCTAAATCGCGATTTATCTGTCCTTTTAAGCCAAACGGTTTTCGTCAGATGAATATCTCTAGGCACGATTCAATACTACGGACAGCGGACGTGGACAGAGTCGAATGTCTCGCGGCAGGTTACAGAGCTGCGCAATTCCGTCCGCGCCCGGAGATAGCGGCGGAATTTCTGGCCGCCGTAAAGCGGAGACCGCGATCCGGTCGTTTTTATCGCCCGGCGGCGCGGCGCGGCGCGGCGCGGCAGGAACTGGGGCGCTCGCTGAGGGCTGGCGGAGTCGTGCGGGTGGCGGGAGACGGCCGTCCCAGGAGCAGCTCCGCCATAAAACCGCGGGCGGGGGCAGCTGGCTCGGCCGCTGTCTGGCGCCAGAATGAATAGCAGCATGCGGAAAGGAAAGAACTTCAGAACGAATTGGCAAATTTATTGAAACACGCTGAAGGCAAAGAAAAATATGTTATAGGGTGGACCAAAGTGAGGAAACTCTTAGAACACAACCCACTACCACCCCTAACTAGCTGCAGGGAACCCATCGATATTCGAAACAGCTCCCAGTCTTCTCGGAACAGATAAATACAGCTCCTGTATGATTTAAAAGCGAATATTTTTTCTTGCAAAACAGTGAGCAGTTCAGTTAACAATGATGGAGGTGAATAGCGTTCAAGCACCCATCCCTCCAAAGTAGACTTCAAAGGCTCAATAATATGGATATCTGGTGACTAATGGCCAGGGGAGATTCGACAATACATTATCTTGCTCAGAAAACTAGTTTTGGACGATGTGGTCTCTGTGAAAAGGGGACCAGTGGTCCTCGAACACATCACTGTTGTGGAACAAACATTGTACCACAGTTGTTGTTGTTGTTGTTGTTGTGGTCCTCAGTTCTAAGACTGGTTTAATGCAGCTCTCCATGCCTTACAGTACAGCTGTATGTCCCCAGGAAAAATTCACCTTGCAGTCATCCAGATTGTTGCCCCTACAACTATTGAAAAAACTGCTGTCCCTCTTCAGGAACCACATGCTTATATGGCCTTTCAACAGATACCCCTCCATTGTGGTTGCACCTACGGTTATGGCTATTTGTAACGCTGAGGTACACAAGCCTCCCCTCCAATGGCAAATGGCAAGGTCCATGGTGGTTCATGGGGTACGGGTCCAAATGTTAAAATAATTTCTTCGTTCTAAGGTTGAACAACGATATGTGGTTACAACAGGCAGGGCAACGACACATACGACCCACCAGTCCATGAATGTCTTGCGGTTTCTTTTTCCTAATCGATTGCTTTCCAAACTTGGAGACATCGATTGCCCAGCACGGTCTCCCTATACAAATATCCATGATTTCCCCTTCTCCTGTGGATTCTTGAAGAGTCAACTGTATGCTGCAAGTCTACCCTTGGCTGAACTCAGCGTGAGGATACGTACAACTCGGGAGGCAACCCCACTGAATAGGCTGAATCCGGTGATGGCAACATTCGTTTGCCGGCTGGAGGAATGCATGGAACGTGATAGCGACCATGATGTGTAATGGCATGTACAGGGATTCGATAACCGCGAGAAGTGCGTGCCTGATCATAAATGGAGGTGGTAGCTAAACGTGCTGGTTGCGCTGTTGTATCTGACACGAACTACTACAGCCGTCCATTTACCATCGAAGAGCTAGAGTCCGCACTTAAATCTCTGAAACCTGGCAAAGCAGTAGGGCTAGACGACCTTAGGAATGAACAGATCCTTAAATTTGGCGAGTACACGAAAAACTGGCTGCTCCTACTCTTCAATACCTGTATCCGGCTAAACAACATCCCGAAAATCTGGAGAAAGGGCAAGGTCATAGCCATTCCAAAACCCGGCAAACCATTGGACGAGCCAAAAAATTTCAGACCGGTAACATTACTTTGCTTCTTGTACAAGGTGTTCGAGCGCATGCTGCTGAATCTACTAGTGCCTAATATTGATCATCAGATAATTCCGGAACAGGCGGGGTTTCGCCCTGGGAAAACGTGCACTGGACAGGTCTTGAATCTTACCCAGTTTACAGAGCATGGGTACGAGAACCGTCTAATTACTGGAGCCGTACTTGTCGACCTCTCATCCGCATTCGACACTGTAAATTACAAACTGCTGCTCACTAAAATATACGCTATGACTAACAATTCCGGGCTGATAAAAATTATATCAACTCTTCTCAGCAACAGACGGTTCATCGTAAACCTAGGAGGGAAGCGAAGCCGATGGCGTATCCAGAAAAATGGACTACCCCAAGGCAGTGTCCTCGCACCCACTCTTTTCAACATATATGTGAATGATCAACCTGTTGCACCAGGGACTAGGAGCTTTGCTTACGCGGATGATCTTGCAATAGTCGTGCAGGGTCGGAACTTTAACGACATAGAAATTAGCCTTACGGGTGTGCCCTCAACGGTCTAACGCCATACTACGAAGCCAACTGCCTACGCCCGAACGCAGCAAAAACATTATCCTGCCTATTCCATCTTCGAAACCGAGACGCCAAACATACCCTAAACATCACGTGGAACAACCAACGGATTGCGTTCAGCAGCACTCCTTGTTATTTAGGCGTCACCCTTCATCGCACACTTGCTTACAGACATCATGTAGACAAGGTCGGGGGCAAACTATCAACAAGAAACAACCTTCTGAGTAAGCTCATCTCCACAAAATGGGGTGCCGACCCACATACTTTACGTACGTCGGCACTTGCACTCTGCTACTCGGTTGGTGAATACGCTGCCCCAGTTTGCGAAAGATCAGCGCATGCAAAACGAGTGGATCCTCTGCTGAACGATGCCTGTCGCGTAATCACGGGATGCCTAAGACCCACCCCGGTTAGCCAACTTTATTCGCTTAGTGGCATAGCTCCACCCAACACCAGACGAGGTATAGCAAGCGAAGCAGAGCGCCTCAAGCAGCTGCGCGACCAGCGCCATCCTCTCTTCGGACAAAACCCTCCACACACACGTCTAAAATCAAGACGGAGTTTCCTCACCTCAGTTCAACCGATCGAAACCTCAAAACAAAAGGCCAGATTGTCAAAATGGAAAGCAACACTGCCTACGGGAGACCAGGCACCTCTAATCTCACCCAACGAACAATTGGCCTCTGGAAATGAACTAAAATGGCCATTATGGAGATCCCTCAACCGCCTACGCACTGGGGTGGGCAGATGCAACGTAAACATGTGTAAATGGGGATACCGAGACGGGACGAACACGTGCCAGTGCGGACAGACCCAAACAATGGACCACCTCCTGGAATGCAGCAACATGGGGGAAGTGTGCAGGAAAGAAGATCTGGCAAACGCTACTGCAGTGGCAGATAAATGCGCTGAATTTTGGCGGGACATGATATGATATATGTACTATGTTTGTCTTTATATTGTAATGTGACTCCCCATTTTGGGTTTGTTTTACTTATACATATGTGTATTGTATTTGTATTTGCGTGTATATGTAAAATGTGCGTTGTCTATGGCTTGGGCACGATTAAATAAATAAAATCTGACCGCGAATGGCACCTGTGGAATGTCTTCAATGCAAGCGCCAGTCGTGGTCAAAACAGCGTTCTGTGTAGGTGTGACTGCATTTGCAACAGCTACGTGAATTCCAACGTGGGCAGAGTATTGGTTCTCTTACGGTGGATGCTTCCGCAACCAAGGCGGACGAATTGTCTGGTGTTTCAAGAGGCACTATATCGAAGACTTCTACCGCACACGGGGAAAGCAGAAAATTGTCATCCGCTATGTCACTATGCGGATGAAAGTGCATGTTGAGTGATTGTGACAGATTGTCATTGAAGAAGAATTTGACGAAAGATAAGAGGACGATAGCTGCAAAAGTAAGTACAGAACTAAACGTAGCAATCGCAAACCCTGTCCGCACGCAACAAAAGGAAGGGACTTTGATGAGAAGGAAATTACAGCGAGAGCTGGAATTCGAAAACCAGTAATCAGTGATGGGGAATGCCCGCAAGAGAAAGACGTGATGCTGGGCCCATAATATCTGGAATATAGAGCAATGAAAGAAAGTCATTTGGTTGCTTCAGACTTGTTTCACACTGCTTTCGACTTCTAGACGAGTTTAGTTCCAAGAGAGAAACATGAAAGGGGTTTGGTGATGATCTGATCAGCCATATCATGGTATCTCGTGGGTTCCATGGCCACTCTAGAAAGTTGCGTTACTATCAAAGGTTATCTGACAATTTGGGCTAATCAGAACCAACTGCGGTACAACCCCCCCCCCCCCCCCCCCGCCCGCCCCATGAAGATTCTCAAAAAAGTATGGATAGGTGGTGTGAAATGAAGCCATGCCGCAGGAGTGACACTTTACCTTCTTCGAGGCAACGGCCTTGCCACAGTGGGTATACCGGTTCCCGTGAGAAGTTAAGCGCTGTCGGGCGTGTTCGGCACTTGGAAGGGTGACCATCCAGGCCACCATGCGCTGTTGCCATTTTCGGGGCGCACTCGTCCTCGTCATGCCAATTGAGGAGCTACTCGACCGAATAGTAGCGGCCTTGGTCAAGAATACCATCATAACGACCGGGAGAGCGGTGTGCTGACCCTACGCCCCTCCTATCCGCATCGTCCACTGAGGATGACACGGCGGTCGGATGGTCCCGGTAGACTCCTCGCGGCCTGAAGACGGGGTGAGTGTTACCTTCTTCGGATAGAGTCTGTGCGACCTGCAGTTGGTGTGGGTGGAAGCGCAGGCTATGACAGATGACGCGACGCAGGGAAGGATGTGACACTGTCAGCACCAAGGTGTGTCTGGCAGCATAACGGCACCGACGTCGGAAGCTCGTCGCGTCTCCTGCAGCCGCTCACCGCCCGCTGTCTCCTTCGTTGCTCTGGAATTTTCTTCCTGA
The DNA here is from genome assembly GCF_021461385.2 of Schistocerca piceifrons. Lineage (NCBI taxonomy): Eukaryota > Metazoa > Arthropoda > Insecta > Orthoptera > Acrididae > Schistocerca > Schistocerca piceifrons. The sequence goes on from NC_060144.1 coordinate 509,675,891, forward strand.
GCACACGATACAGTCAGTACCCCTCAATCGCAGTTTGGTCCCATTGGACTTCACACACATTTGAACTTTTTTTTTTCTTTTTTGATAATCCGGGTCTTCATCATGTCATTTCAGCTCCAAACGGGGCTGAAAGAGTCGCTGAAATGTGATAGGAGATTTATTATTTTTTAAATACACCTCGACGTTGAATGCTCGATGCTGTGAATTCCACAAGGCTATTATAATATAAATTCGTGAGCGCAAAAATTGAGTACTAGCTTTTAATATTAAAAATACAAGGAGTCCAATGATCCTTATTATTTCGAAAGGTATTTTGCCATAGATGTGCAGAAAGAAAAACTAATGGGTGCATGTAACCGTTAAGAGTTGTAAAACGAAGTAGAAACTTTCACATTCATAAAAATGTTGTTGCATTCTCTGTCACGCATTAAAATCTCCAATACCTGAACATCGAAAACTGAAGCGCTACCAACCTCTGCCACGAAAGTGACAATATTTCGTGAAATAGAATTCTAGGGCTTTCATGTTTAGATGGTTCGTTTGCAGTAAAACATGAAAACCCAGGCAGCTACAATGTGACAACTACTAGGTCAATGATGTTGACGACAGTGGAAAACGAAATGTGATGTTATGTATGCTCTGTCGGGCGCTCAACTGCACGGTCATCAGCGTCCGTGCAAAATCCCTATTTTTTTTCACAGTTCAATTCTTTACACAGTCCAATCGAGCCACTGTCATGAATGATGATGATGATGAGGATGAAATGATGAGGGCAACACAAACAGCCAGTACCCGGGCAGAGAAAGTCGCCAACGCGTCAGGGAATCGAACCCGGGACCCCTTGATCCAGAGGCAGCAACGCTAGCGACTAGACCACGAGCTGCGGACAAAACGAAATGTAGTCACAAGGTCGTCGGGGACAGCAAACATTGTTTATAAGCGTCGTTTTTTTCACTTACTTTGGCCAAAGAGTAAATGGAACTAACTCTGTGTTCCTTTTCCGCCGCCATAACAAAACTTAGTGCGTCCGTAATTTTCAGTATATTTATTCTGAGTAGCTACAGCGTCCCTTATTATAAGGAAACTATCCGTGTTTTAGGCTATGCCTCAAAGAAGAAAGACGAAGAGCTAGAGAGACACAATTTCTGTGTAGAGAAAGTAATAGGTATAATGCAGAAGTTAAAAACGATAATTCTATTGTCGTTTTGAAAGATACATTTAAAAGTGCACTGAACCAAATTCCAAATAATTCTGAGAACTGTAATACCAGTTTGATGAATTTACAGTGCAGATGTTGTAACGCAAATCGTTGGTCGCGTCTGAGATGACTTTACGTGATGAAACGGTATCCACACAGTGTTGTTTTAACGAAAAGGTGACTTTGCCGCCTTTAACACAACATTTATTTTTGAACCCTCCAAATGACCGAACCGAGCAAGTGAAAAGAAATCAAAGAATTATTTCAAGAATACACGTAGCTACAATGCAGCATCAGCCACAATTGAGTTCAGCGGCTAAAATTTCATACACTTAAAGATACATGAAATTTTGTATCACAGATCAGGTATACTGACACAACTGGTCGAATTTGGATCACAGGCGATACTATTAATTACAAATGGCGTCCTTCTTCAAAGCATGCCATTCTTCCTCGTATCGCGCATGCACAAAAGCGTCGCCATACTACTTGACTCAAATCTTAGTATTCGTCCTGATCGACCCTTTAGAAGCTGGCTTTCACAGCACCGGAAACATTTCAGAGCACTTCCTTTATGTCACCTACTTACTGTCGAATAAGATTGACAGAAAGCGTTTCGACAGCTATTGTGTACGCCAGGGCCAGATTTCCGGAATCCGCAGGAAGGAAGCTTTAGTCCTGGCTGGAGATAGTGGTCTGATATTCCCTTAATACTGCTCAGTTTTTGCAATGACAGGAAGCAACTGTTTGCTGCGTTGTGTTGGTAGGAACTGGAAATTACCATTGGAGATGTTTGGAATTCTCTTCCTGAGGCTGATTGGATGAAAGGCCTAAATGTTAAAACACACAGCATGGCAACTGCTAAGAAACAGAGATATTATTGGACAGGAATAATCAGATGCAATGATGAACGATATGAAAGACAGATGACACGTAACGAAGTTGATATGGTATATTTATAACGAAAAATGGTATACATTTCACCACATAGGAAAGCAGAATAACAAACATAAATAACGTTCACGTTTGAAACGTGTCAGACTCCCGACATGTCGATATCGGCGTCTCAGTAAGGAATATGCCTGTATCGGGCACTAATACACACTTTACAATTGTTTGCTGGATGCCAAACTATTGACGACTCCTTGGGAAACATTGTCCCGTTCCTCTCTCGAGGCAGTTTTCGGCACTTGTAAGATTTAGGGAAGGAGTCTTCATGGAGAAACACTTCTGCCAAGAACATTCCGGGCATGCTCTATAGGGTTTATGTCCCAGGAGTATGCAGGCAATTCAGTAAATTCAATACCTTCACATTCCACTGTGTCCAACAGCTCAGCGGTCCTGTGTGAGCGGCCATTGTCGTCCTGAAACAGAAGGTCGGGACCTACTGCGCATGATCCGGTTTAATCTCATTGAAATACCACTGTACTATAACGGTGGCTCGCGGTGCTAGGCCCTGCCCACATCATAACGCCTAGGCTATACCGATGACGTCCATGAATATTCTGTGGTATGTAACGTGTTCCCCTCTCTCTTTTCACACTAACTGGTGGCCAAAATTACTTATCACAGTGAAACAGGATTCGTCAGAGTACATCACTTTCGACCACTGTTGCTGATCCCAAGTAACATGCTGCCTACACCAACGAACTCTTTCTTGACGATGGCCGGCTGCTGTGGCCGAGTCGTTCTAGGCGCTTCAGTCCAGAACGGCGCTGCTGCTACGGTCGCAGGTTCGAATCCTGCCTCGGACATGGATGTGTGCGATGTCCTTAGGTTAGTTAGGTTTAAGTAGTTCTAAGTCTAGGGGACTGATGACCTCAGATGTTAAGTCCCATAGTGCTTAGAGCCATTTCGACCATTTTGAACCTCGACGATGGCGTGGCTGATGTGGGATGCATTTAAGAGGCTTCCGAGCGCAATAACCAGCCTGATTTAATCCCGGCGAAATCGTTCTGGCAGAGACACGTGTACCGGTAGCGTTTGCAAAGCCCACAGTGATCTGCCGAGGAATGAGATGTCTGTTCCTTCTCACCTCTGGGGCTACGTATCGATTCTCTTACGTGTGGTGGCCCGTCTGCGACCAGCGGCATGCTTTCACATAGCATTCCCATCTTCAGCGGCCGCTTTCAATCGCGAGATGACACTTCTGGGCACACGAATTACTGTGCCCACAGTAGTGACACTTCGAATGGCTTCGAGCCATCCAGCTGCTCTTCTATGATCTCAAGCTCTCAGATGATATCTAGCAAGAAATGTTATCGCACTAATCGGTTCCACAGCACCTTTAGTTATGGCAACGGAATGAGGTGGAGAGCTGCTCTCCAGACTATTTGAAGACACATTTTTCATCACATGCTATAAGCATTTTTACATTGATAAAATACACGGTCCAGTCACATTAATGTGACCGTCTGTCAGAAGCATGAATAACCACCTTTTGCAGCGCCGATGTGCGGGAAGAGAGTCAATGAGGTTCCGGAAGGTACCGACAATGATGTGAAGTCAAAAATGGTTCAAATGGCTCTGAGCACTATGGGACTTACCTTCTGAGGTCATCAGTCCCCTAGAACTTAGAACTAGTTAAACCTAACTAACCTAACGACATCACACACATCCATACCCGAGGCAGGATTCGAACCTGCGACAGTAGCGGTCGCGCGGTTCCAGACTGCAGCGCCTAGAACCGCTCGGCTACTCCGGCCGGCCGATGTGAAGTCATGCCGACTCCAGTGCCATGGCCAGCTGCGTAAGGTTTCTCGGCTGAGGATCCATGGTGCGGACATCCCAATTGAGGTGGTCGCACACGTTCTTGACTGGGTTTAATCCACGGGGTTTGGTGGTCAGTGGAGACCGGTAAACTCATTCTGCTGCTCTTCAAATCACGCTCCTACAGTGCGAGGTGTATGACACATTGCATTGTGCTGCTGATAGATGCTATTGTGCCGAGGAGAAAGAAACTGCGTGCAGAGGTTGACGTGGTCCCCATTGGTAGATGCATACTAATGTTGGCCTTTATGCCTTCCTGAATGACGAGATCACCCAGAGAGTGCCACATATATATTGATCAGACAGTAATGCATCCAGGTTAGGTTAGGTTAGATTAGTACTTGTTTCATAGATCATGAATACGACTCTTCGTAATGATGTGGAACGCGTCAGGTTAATAAAAGGTGCCTATACAAGATATTACATTACACAAAATACTACATGACACTTAATATTTTTAATTTTTTGTGGGGGTTGGGGAAATTACCCACTTACTATATCCAAAAATTCATGTAATGAGTAGAAGGAGTTGCCATTAAGAAATTCTTTTAATTTCCTTTTAAATGCTATGTGGCTATCTGTCTGACTTTTGATGCTATTTGGTGAGTGACCAAAGACTTTTGTGGCAGCATAATTTACCCCCTTCTGAGCCAAATTTAGATTTAACCTTGAGTATTGGAGATCATCCTTTCTCCTAGTGTTGTAGCCATGTACACTGATATTACTTTTGAATTCTTTCGGATTGTTAATAACAAATTTCATAAGTGAGTAAATAGGTTGTGAGGGTACAGTAAAGATCCCTAGCTCTTTAAATAAGTGTCTGCAGGATGATCTTGGATGAGCTCCAGCAATTATTCTGATTACACGCTTTTGTGCAACGAGCACTCTTTTACTCAATGATGAGTTACCCCAGAATATGATGCCATACGAAAGCAGAGAATGAAAATAGGCATGGTAAGCTAGTTTACCGAGATGTATATCGCCAAAATTTGCAATGAACCTAATAACATAAGAAGCTGAACTCAAACGTTTCAGCAGATCCTCAGTGTGTTTTTTCCAGTTCAACCCCTCATCAATGCATACACTAGAAATTTTGAATATTCTACCTCAGCTACCGATTTCTGATCGAAGCCTATATTTATTAATGATTTCATTCCATTTTCTGTGTGGAATGTATATGCTGTGGTTTGTCAAAGTTTAACGAGAGCCCATTTGCAGAGAACCACTTAATGATTTTCTGAAAAACATCGTTTACAATTTCACCAGTTAATTCTTGTGTGTTGTGTGTGCTAGCTATACTTGTATCGTCGGCAAAAAGTACCAGCTTTGCAAGTCATTAATATATATTAAGAACAGCAGAGGACCCAACACCGAACTCTGCGGCACCCCATTCTTGAATGTTCCCCGGTTTGAGAAATCACCAGTTTTTTGCATATTATGTGAACTGCTTATTTCAACTTTCTGCACTCTTCCAATTAGGTATGATTTAAACCATTTGAGCACTGTCTCATTCATATCACAGAACTTGAGCTTATCTAGAATTATTCCATAATTTACACGATCAAAAGCCTTTGATAGATCACAAAAAACCCCAACGGGTGACTTCCGGTTACTCAGAGCATTTAATATTTCATTAGTGAAAGTATATATAGCATTTTACGTTGAAAAACCTTCTGGAAGCCAAACTGACATTTTGTTAAAACTTTATTTTTACAAAGGTGTTGAAACACCCCTGTTTAATTTCTTTACTGGAATTTGAGTAATTTATCGAAGCCGCCAAACAGTTAATTCTTATGATTGTATGACCGTGTGCTTAATGGATGAAAGACTATCGGTTTTTCTGCTGTGGTTTCGGGGGTATTTCAACCGAGTGCGGCTGTTCTGAGACTGAATAGTGGAATGATTGAAAGTTTGTCTATTATTAATGACTATAAAGGTTGCGATGTACAAACTGATGTATATTTTCTACTAACACACAAATTCTGAGGCAGTTGCTACCTTCGCCTTACACGTCTAATTACGGTTATATCTTTTTATTGATTTCTGATTTTCAGTACTTCGTCACACGCAGTGCTGATGGTTAACATTCGCAACAATCCTCACTGCAATCCATGGTGGTTGCTGGCCGACGCGGTTGACTCGAAACACGTAATTCGGCACTTCTCACTTTCTGTTTCATATCACTCGCGAATCGGTATTAGTGAGGGTCAACCCCACGACGATCAGGGGGACGCGCTCACTCGTCATACTCCGGCGAATTTACTCGACCACCATTCTTGCCCGTCTCTCCAGCACTGCTCCTCACTCGACACTCCCCACTACTACTCCGCACTCGGCACTCGTCTCACTGCGTCCGGCAGCGCTTGACAATCGACTCCTGTCTACTATCGACCTGGGCGTCGGATACTAGCATCTATGCTCATGGGATCACGGATCCCTCACAGTGTGAAGCTGCTCTACAGTACCTTACCTTTTCAAGAATTTTGGATAAGGCAGCCAGAAGAGAAACTGGGCGGTAGTTGTTGGGATCAGACGTATCGCCTTTTTCATGCAGTGGTTTAAGAATGGCATATTCAGTGTATCTGGGGTGTTTGCTTTCAAACATTTCAAGCCGTACGTACCAACGACCATCTGTCAGATGAAGTACAATAGGTGATTCATCTGGAAAGTCCACCTGTCGCCACTCAGTGGACATCCAGTTGAGGTACTGGAGTGCAAATTCCAGCCTTCGTCGTCGATGAGCAGCAGTCGGCATGGGTGCACGGACCAGGCGCCTGCTGCAGCGGCCCAAAGGCAGCGACGCTTGCTGAACGGTCATTGAGGAGACGCTGTTGTTAGCTCCTCGGTTTATCTGGGCCTCCATTGTTCAACAGTTGCACATCGTTAACTTTACGCGTGCGATCTGTGGCTCGTGGTGCAACACAGTTGCCTTGGCGCCTATTTTGATTGTGCCATTCCGCCACGCACGGTAAACTTTAATGACGGTGGTACGCGAACAGTTTACAGCCCTAACCTTTTCGTAAATGCTTGCACCCTTTGCCCGAAAGGCAACGATAATACTCGTTTGGACATTAGATAAATCGCTCGTTTCAGCATCACGACAACAACTGCATTGTTCCATTAAGTTTCGGATGTGCAGCCGCAAGAAATCTCCTTCTTCTTCTAATATTTCGGCTGTATAACGTTCAGCCATCTTCCGAGTGAGCCGCAAGACTGCCGCTCCAGTGCTCGCTTCGTCCCTTTATACTGTTGTACCGCGCGACTGCGCATGCGGCCACAGATGCAAATGCGCCAGAGACGTTGGTCGGCGGCAGAGCCGTGCATAATGCGCGAGTTGTATCTATGACTCCGCAGTTGATCTGTGTTGGCATTTCGATATATCATTGTGAGCTGCACTGTGACGACGTCTTTGCGAGTTTATTACAGCAAGTGCCGGATTCCATGATTTATCAAGACTGAAACCACTATCTCTGTTAATTAAATTCGTCGTCAAGCGAATTTCAATTGTCTCCTTCACTATCGAGTCCCAAAAGGACGATGTAGTTGTCGAAATTTCGACGTTGTCATACAACATACTGTGACCATTATCAATAGAGTGCTCTGTCACTGCCGACTTGTTAGGTTGTAAAAGTCGTGTGTACCTCCGGTGTTCTGTACATCTTTCTTGGACAATACGAGTTGTTTGTCCGATGTAAGAAAGGCCACATTCAAATGGAATTTTGTAAACTCCAGATTTTTGCGGAGCAGCAAATCATCTTTGACGGAGCCCACGAGTGCAGCTGTCTTGGGCGGAGGACGAAATGTCACTTTTACTTTGTGTCTGCCGAGAATGCGTCCTATTTTTGATGAGAGGCTACCCACATATGGGAGGAAGGCCATCGATTTAAAGCTTTCTTCATCTTCTTCTGCTTTCTTTGTGGTCTCTTTAGGTTTCATTTTCAGTGCCCTCTGTATTTGTTGTTGAAGACAATGGGTACTCTCCACAACTCGCGCATTATACACGTCTCTGCTGCCGACCAACGTCTCTGGCGCATTTGCATCTGTGGCCGCATGCCCAGTCGCACGGTACACGAGTATAAGGGGACGAAGCGAGCACTGGAGCGGCAGTCATGCGGCTCACTCTGAAGATGGCTGAACGTTATACAGCCGAAATATTAGAAGAAGGAGATTTCTTGCGGCTGCACACCAGAAACTTAATGGAACAGTCTTTTCGCCGCCAAAACCTGAAGATTCACAACAACTGCACTGTTTATCGCTTCCCTGCGACTCGCTTTATATACTGCTAGTGCTGCCATCTTCCCCCTGTGAGTGGTTGCTGCACGTTGACGTCGAACATGGGCAGTGTTCACGTTAATGTCACTGGACCGTATATAATTTCAGTCACACATTTCAGTGAGTGTGAAGAGCGTGGTGGATGTGCCTTTCTCTCACACTGTCTTAATGGCCCAGTTCTAAAATGTCAGAAATTTCTCACGCATCGCTCCACCGTTTGATTCCGGTGCACTCACGTGGTCCAGAATCGTCTTTCTTGCGCATGAGTTCTAAATACGTCCACGGCAAGACTGGTCTAAATATACGAGCCGCTCTAATTCCCCGCCTTTAGAGTGCAAGCACGGCGCCAGAATTGATGATGCACGCATCGCGGCGCGACCCTGAGGCGACGTGGCGTGTCGCACGCCATGCAGACAGTCGCGGGGCGTCGCGTCGATGTAATTGGGCCACTGCCACGGGGCCACCAGGACAGCGCAGCGCGCTACTCTACTGAAGCGGGCGAGCGAGTTGTCGCTGGGCCGAGCCGCTAGGAAATTGCTAACGTCAGATTCCCTACCAGCACCATGGCAACGCCAGTCCCTACCAGCACCAATACCTAAAACTGCCTCGGCACCTAGCTAATGTCTGAACAAAAATTTCGATACCGACAGTATCGCATCTACGTCAGTACTCAGCAAGCCACTTTGTGGTATGTGGCGAAGGGCACTTCAGGTGCTAACATCGTTTCTCCCTTCCCAGGTCTGTTTTCAGATCATCTCATCGTTGTCATTTCGCGATATACCGGGGGATCAAAAAGTCAGTATAATTTTTAAAACTGAATAAATCACGGAATAATGTAGATAGAGAGGTACAAATTGACACACATGCTGGGAATGACATGAGGTTTTATTAGAACCAAAAAAATACAAATGTTCAAAAAATGTCCGACAGATGGCGCTGCATCTGATCAGAATAGCAATAATTAGCATAACAAAGTAAGACAAAGCAAAGATGATGTTCTTTACAGAAAATGCTCAATATGTCCACCATCATTCCTCTACAATAGCTGTAGTCGAGGAATAATGCTGTGAACACCACTGTAAAGCATGTCCGGAGTTACGATGAGGCATTGGCGTCGGATGTTGTCTTCCAGCATCCCTAGAGATGTCGGTCGATCACGATACACTTGTGACTTCAGGTAACCCCAAAGCCAATAATCGCACGGACTGAGGTCTGGGGACCTGGGAGGCCAAGCATGACGAAATTGGCGGCTGAGCACACGATCATCACCAAACGACACGCTCAAGAGATCTTTCAAGCGTCTAGCAATATTGGGTGCAGCGCCATCCTGCATAAACGTCGTACGTTCCAGCAGGTGTTTATCAGCCAGGCTGGGGATGATGCGATTCTGTAACATATCGGCGTACCTCTCACCCGTCACGGTAGCAGTTACAAAACCAGAATCACGCATTTACTCGAAGAATAAAGGCCCGATAACGGTAGATGTGGTAAACCCAACCCATACCGTGATTTTCTCGTCGTGCAATGGAGTTTCCACGACAGTTCTATGATTTTTGGTAGCCCAAAATCTGCAGTTGTGGGCGTTGACAGACCCTCGGAGCGTAAAATGAGCTTCGTCGGTCCACAACACGTTACCCAAGTAATCGTCATCTTCCGCCACCTTTTGAAACGGCCACACCGCAAATGCCCTCCGCCTCACTAAATCGCTAGTTAACAGTTCACGATGCCGATGGATTTTGTACGGATAGCATCGGAGGGTACGCCTAAGTGCCAACCAAACAGTAGTGTATGGAATGCCGGTGCGACGTGGGACTGCACGAGCGCTGGCTTCCCCGTGCATAGACGAACCCGCTACAGTCTCCATTTCTTCGTGAACTGTCTCAGCAGCATTACGCCTTGTGCTCGGTCGGTCACGTCGACCAGCAGAGCGGTACCAAGCACGCATGCAGGCGCTCCCAGTGAGGTGGTGTATGGCCATCGCATTTAAAGGAGATTTTCTAAGCAAAAGATTCGGGAATGATACGGTGTATCGGCGTCCTGAATGAAAGCAACCTGCTTTTACGAAAAAGTGTGTTGTATTAGTTATTGAACGCCTCTAGTAGACAGCACTTTACGCGTGTAAGAGTAAAACAAAGCAAGAGCAGAGTCGGCGAATCCACAGTACTTTCGAAGTATTTCGTGTATTATTATGGATGACACACGGGCGTGGTGTAATGCCTGGCAGTGGAGACCTTGAACAATATTTCGTTTGAGAACGCAGACGTGAAACGAGGGCTTTCTTTGATTCGTGTCCAGCTGGAAACCCTCGCCTCGATCGAGCAGGTTGTTGGCTAATTGTATTTCCACAGCTTCGTCGACCATTGAATTCAAAAAAGGATGAGGTTGTGACCAGTATGTTTAACTTTCCCGTAGTCCATGGAATGGCCAGTGCTGAATTGTTATGTTGGAATGCCGCCCACTCGTCTCTTATCGGGTGCCTAGGAAGCTGTTTCTCAGATAACTAGACAACATACAAACAAATCATATTAATGCGGTTTATTACAGTAATTGAATTGACAGTACTTAACTTTCGTTTCCACGGGATGGTTCGCAAGCAATTGGTGAAATGCAAATAATCACTGACCCTTGATAAATACAATTTCTATGCAAGCAAATCACTCGAGTTCATAAGTCACTGCTATCGTTAATATCACTGCGTCTCTTCTAGTGCGGGTCTGCTACTGTCCGGCCTCAGTTAGGCGGCTTGTCGCTTTCACTCTCTTCGTGTAGATGTCGCTCCCGTCGTGGTGACGTCCAGGTCAGCGTGCTATTGGCTGACGCCGTCTCACAGCCCTCTCTGCTGTATCCTTCTTGATCTTCGTGCCGCGGCTTGTCGTTACGCCGGAACTTGTTGGGCTACAGTAGGCGAGTATATCGCTAGTGTTCAATGCAACGTACTTTACAGTGTGTACTATTTGTCGATGTGCTTTTTGCCACGCTCACAAGGAATTTCGTAGATACTCGCCTTTCGTAAAAGCAAATCATCCTTCGCAAATCCCAGATGCTGTCATGGCTGGCTGTAGGTGGTTCGCATCTTCTTTATGCTTCTTCATTATTCTTGCAATATTTGAAAAAAATATTTCCCACATACCGTAGAAAGGCCGCAGACTTTACATAGTTTTATTGTTGTTCTTCTTTCGGTTGGATTGGCATTTTCTTTTGCACAGCTCTCCCAGTTGGGTGTTTTCTGTTTCCATTCTTACTAACAAGGGAACCTCCCCATCGCACCCCCCTCAGATTTAGTTATAAGTTGGCACAGTGAATAGGCCTTGAAAAACTGAACACAGATCAATCGAGAAAACAGGAAGAAGTTGTGTGGAACTATCAAAAAAACAAGCAAAATATACAAACTGAGTAGTCCATGTGCAAGATAGGCAACATCACGGACATTCCGAGATAAGGAGCGCCGTGGTCCCGTGGTTACCGTGAGCAGCTGCGGAACGAGAGGTCCTTGGTTCAAGTCTTCCCTCAAGCCAAAAATTTTTCTTTAGTTTAGCAAAGTTATGATCTATCCATTCGTTCATTAACGTCTCTGTTCACTGTAATAAGTTTAGTGTCTGTGTTTTGCGGTCACACCGCAAATCCGTGCGATTAGTAGACGAAAGGACGTGCCTCTTCAATGGGAACCGAAAACTTTTGATCGTAAGGTCATAGGTCAACCGATTCCTCCACAGGAAAACACGTCTGATATATACGACACTGGTGACGGCATGTGCGTCACATAACAGGAATATGTTGTCGACCCACCTAACTTGTACACTTGGCGAATGGGTAAAAAGATTCTTCTACGTTGCCCGATTTAGGTTTTCTTGTGGATGTGATAATTACTCCCAACAAAGTGATGAAAACATAAGAGTTTGTCACATAAACTGCAACAAATGAATCCAAAAGTCTCACACTCGCACACTTTTCCCTGTACTCTGTCAAAACATGTTTTTTACGTTTTCAAATTTTTCCGTGTGTAGACCGTCAAATCCTGCATATGTCCAAGCAAATCTGGTCCTGGAATTTTGGAGAGCGAAGTTGATTATGTGTGAGTGCCTGAACTTTGATAATTGTCTGAAAATAGAAAATCAAACTTTTTGCTCGAAGGAAGACTTGAACCAGCGGCCTCTCGCTCCGCAGCTGCTCACGCTAACCACGGGACCACGGCGCTCCTTATCTCGGAATGTCCGTGATGTTGCCTATCTTGCACATGGACTACTCAGTTTGTATATTTTGCTTGTTTTTTTGATAGTTCCACACAACTTCTTCCTGTTTTCTCGATTGATCTGTGTTCAGTTTTTCAAGGCCTATCCACTATGCCAACTTATAACTAAATCTGAGGGGGGTGCGGTGGGGAGGTTCCCTTGTAAGTGTTTCTTCCAGCTGTACCACTTCACTGTGTAGGCTGTCATCGTCGGACACTACATTAGCCCTGTTACTAACGTCTTACGTACAGTCGTAGTTTGCGAAGGATGGTGGTAGCTAGAGGCCTGTAAATAAACGGTCAGATCACCGAAATTAAGCGTTGTCGGGCTTGGCTAGCTATTGGATGGGTCACCATCCGGGTCTGCCGGCGACTGTTGGCAAGTGGGGTGCACCCAGCCGTTGTGAGGCCAGTTGAGGAGCTGCTTGATTGAAAGGTGGCGACACCGACTACGAAACAGACAATCGCAGGGAGTGTGGTGTGCTGACAACCTGCCCCTTCGTATGTGCATCCAGTGACGCCTGAGGTTTGAGAATGACACCAGGGCCGGTGGGTGCCATTAGGCCTTCAAGGTCTGTTCGGACGGTCTTTTTTAATCACAATTTTTCCTTTCGTGAACGGTGCCTATAAATGTGTGTAAGTGCTCCATTTTCTGTAATTTTTCTCGTCGACCTCATTTCGCAATGCGTATGTGGGATGAAGCACTTTGTTGCCCAGCTCTTCTTAGAAATCTCACTTTCGGACTTTTTTTTTTTAAATTTAGTATTGGTTAAAAACAGTCCTGGTTACAATTTTAGTTTTTTTTTAATTTTTTAGCTACGCGTTTCGCCTTATTTAGGCATCTTCAGGTTGATCTACATAGAAAACAGAGAACAAATACATGTATTTAAGAATCGCGATTGCGTTGTGCAGACTTGGATAACCTAAAAGCATGTATAAACAGATAAAATACTGAAAGAGCAAATACCTTAATTTGGTATTTCTTAGAACGATCCTTTAGACAGTGTAGCCAAAGGGCATCGTCGAATACATGAGGCCAACATCGCCTTCGTTTAACTCAGTAAAAACTAGAAATATAAAACAGTAATAACAGACAAGAAAATTCACCAGTGATGGAACAATCAGAAATGAAATAATATTGCCGAAGTCTTATGATAAGGCCTTACCTTTTCTAGATGGACGCGAGTGACTCCAATACCTGCATAACGCGTTCCTGTTTTTAACCAATACTGTTAAGCACTGGTTTGCGGTATGCCACATATGGTTTGGAAGAATTTTTTTACATTTATTAATGCCTTTTAGGCATCACCATATTGCCAGCCTTAGACAAAAACAAAGTTATCTGAGACATCCAATCAAACTGAACTTAAGTAAACGATCTAAGTACATTAACATATTTATTACATAAAAAATAAAGTAAAAGAATTCTGTCTTTCTATATTCTTATTTGACCCTTTGTATAAAACCGTATTGGAGCTTACAGACTTCTTTGTCTTCTGTAGCCGAAATCGTTTTAATGTTTGTAGCCAAGGCACTTCCAGAGGTCATCAGATGCTGTAGTAGTTTCGTGGTTTCTTGAAACTTTTTGTGGCACCCGTAGAAAACGTGATTAACATCTTCCTCACTGCGGCATTCACATCAAGAAGATGTGACCATTTTGAGGCAGTAGAGATGTAGCCCGAATCTCCCGTGATTGAAGCGAAATCATGCCATTGTCACTACAAAATTTCTGTTGTGTCTGCCTGAGTCTGATAAAATTACGATTGTTTCTTGTTCCACTTCTTTTGCGTATTTAAGTCCCTCTATCATCGCTATGAGATATGCAGTGAGTATGGACGTAACTTCCGGGAACTTGAATTTGCCTCCTCGATTAGTCTTGCTGTCATGCATGCATTTCCTGCCCCGTCTTTTTGTTTAGACCCATCTGTGTAGATCTGCCTTGACAATGGCCATGCTGCTATATTATCAGCAAAAATTTTCTCATTCAGTGAACCTTCGCTGAATAGAGGCATGTCTTGATATTCAGGTTCACTATGGTGTTAGCGCAGGGCGTGCCGAAGCAGCTTGTACACTCCTGGAAATTGAAATAAGAACACCGTGAATTCATTGTCCCAGGAAGGGGAAACTTTATTGACACATTCCTGGGGTCAGATACATCACATGATCACACTGACAGAACCACAGGCACATAGACACAGGCAACAGAGCATGCACAATGTCGGCACTAGTACAGTGTATATCCACCTTTCGCAGCAATGCAGGGTGCTATTCTCCCATGGAGACGATCGTAGAGATGCTGGGTGTAGTCCTGTGGAACGGCTTGCCATGCCATTTCCACCTGGCGCCTCAGTTGGACCAGCGTTCGTGCTGGACGTGCAGACCGCGTGAGACGACGCTTCATCCAGTCCCAAACATGCTCAATGGGGGACAGATCCGGAGATCTTGCTGGCCAGGGTAGTTGACTCACACCTTCTAGAGCACGTTGGGTGGCACGGGATACATGCGGACGTGCATTGTCCTGTTGGAACAGCAAGTTCCCTTGCCGGTCTAGGAATGGTAGAACGATGGGTTCGATGACGGTTTGGATGTACCGTGCACTATTCAGTGTCCCCTCGACGATCACCAGTGGTGTACGGCCAGTGTAGGAGATCGCTCCCCACACCATGATGCCGGCTGTTGGCCCTGTGTGCCTCGGTCGTATGCAGTCCTGATTGTGGCGCTCACGTGCACGGCGCCAAACACGCATACGACCATCATTGGCACCAAGGCAGAAGCGACTCTCATCGCTGAAGACGACACGTCTCCATTCGTCCCTCCATTCACGCCTGTCGCGACACCACTGGAGGTGGGCTGCACGATGTTGGGGCGTGAGCGGAAGACGGCCTAACGGTGTGCGGGACCGTAGCCCAGCTTCATGGAGACGGTTGCGAATGGTCCTCGCCGATACCCCAGGAGCAACAGTGTCTCTAATTTGCTGGGAAGTGGCGGTGCGGTCCCCTACGGCACTGCGTAGAATCCTACGGTCTTGGCGTGCATCCGTGCGTCGCTGCGGTCCGGTCCCAGGCCAACGGGCACGTGCACCTTCCGACGACCACTGGCGACAACATCGTAGTGCGCCTAATAGATGTTTGCCCATCATACTCATTACCCGTGGCAGATTAATCAACCAAGTCCCGTACGAGTTCGGGCATGGCGTGTGCGTTCGCACAAGAAGGTCAATGGCCGGGAAGCCATATTTTAACTATATATGACGGTAGTATCTGTTCCCGAAGGAACAGTTACCGTGGATGACCATGCAGCTTCGCTAGAAATGAAATGATAATTAAATGGACACCCTAGCTGCAAACAGGCGTTGATGTACGGCCATTGACCTTCTTGTGCGAACGCACACGCCATGCCCGAACTCGTACGGGACTTGGTAGATTAATCTGCCACGAGTAATGAGTATGATGGGCAAACATCTATTAGGCGCACTACGAATGTAGTGGTGTGGACATGTTGGGAATGTGGATCTCACGGGGAGCGTGCAAGGGATAAGTCCCTGCAGACGCACTATCCTCTGTGCCCACGGTGGCTTAGATGGATAGAGCGTCTGCCATGTATGCAGGAGATCCCGGGTTCGAGTTCCGGTCGGGGCACACACTTTCAACATGTCCCCAATGAAGTACATCAACGCCTGTTTGCAGCTAGGGTGTCCATTTAATTATCATTTCATTTCATACACATTTGTCATTTAAGAAGTGAAAATGTTCCAAGAGGAATTTTATATGATGTATTTCCTGCATAGTTCCCTCTGGTGTTTCATTTATGTCCACCGACAATCTCTCCTCGATGCACAACGCCACTACCGAGAGAGGTGGTACACTCGACTCGCACTCGGGAGGACGAGGGTTCAAACCCGCGTCCGGCCACCCTGATTTAGGTTTTTGGTGATTTCCCTAAAATCGCTTCAGAAAAATTCCGGGATTGTTCCTTTGAAAGGGCAAGGCCGGCTTCCTTCTCCATCCTTTGCTAATCTGATAGGACCGATGACCTCGCTGTTTGGCCGCCTTCCTAAATCAACAACGCCTCTCTTGTAGCGTCTGCCAATGGAGTTTGTTAAGCATATCTGTCAAGCTTTCGTGCCGATTAAACGATACCGTGAGGAAATCGCCGTTTCTTCAATTAATCCTACTTCACAAGGGTCCTAGACTGACGAACAATACTAAAGAATTGGGCGAATGAGTTTTTCAAAAGTGACTTTTTTCGTGGATGAGTTACATTTCTTAGCATTAATCCAACGAATCTCAGTCTGCCATGTGATTTTTCATAAGATTGGTTCTATGTGGTCATTCCATTGTAGGTTGCTCCGAACAATTACACAAAGGTATTTGACGCTACTTCTGTTTACTGTGATTTACGGCCAAGACTATCATCTTCTTATGAATAACGCGTTATATTTACGAGGGAGGATTGGAAAATAACACACAGTGATTTTTTTTCCCCTGGTACTGCAGCAGGGATGTTGAAATTTTGCTTCTATGTAGTTTGAAGTTTGCACTACAGAGGATATTTTGTTTCCATGTGCGGCTCTAGTGAGAGAAGCTTGAACTCCAAAATAAACTTGGTGCGCATGCGAGGCCCACGAAAAAGACTGACCTTGACGTGTACGTCACAGCACGTGACACTGCAGTTGTTACCGTATCCGGCGGGGAGCGAGTAGCTATTTCAGACGAGTTTAATAATTCTGAACTGCGTATTCAAATGCATGCAAGTTCTCGATAGTACACGACGCAGTTAAGACCTTTGGTGGGTACCTTTCCAATTAAATATTGGTCTCCCATGGGTCCTGCACGGAGCCGAGCGTTCGAGAAGTGTGGCGGACAAGGCGACAAGTGTCATGTCACAAGGTCTTTGCAGAGCCCGCATATCTCGTTGGCCCCGCACGCATGTTACTGTCGTCTAATTGAGCAGTGAAGTTTAGTTCGATATTTGTGAGCCAAAGGGCATAAAGCGAGTGGATTTCACAGGGACATGCTTGGCGTGCACGTGGACGAGTGTGCGGTCCGTACCAATGTCTCCAAGTGGTGTGAATTCCTCCAATTTTGAACGATCAGCATGTGCAACTGCAAACCTTATTGCAGCAGTTCACATTTCCTGTGGAGCGGTGTACGATATTGTTAATAGCACCTTGAACTTTCGTGACGTTAGCGCGCGCTAGGTGCCTGTGAACCAGACAGACAATCACAAGGGCCAGCGAATGCTCACAAGCTGTGATCATTTAACGCGTTACGCCACAGAAGAACGTGACTATCTCAAGTGAATCGTCGCTGGTGATAAGTCGCGGGCGTACCAGTATACGCCAGAAACCAAGAAAACCTGTATGGAGTGGAAAGATGGTGATTCTACAGTACGAGGAAACTTAAAACTGACTCAGTCTGCTAGGGAAGTGCATATGACAGTGTTCTTGGATATGCATTGTGTGTTATTGGCCGACTCTGCTGAACATGGTACGATTGTGAATGCTGCAGCGACCATTACAACTTTGGTTAAGCCACGTTGTGCCCTTCGTGACAAAGACCAAAACATCAATGCTGCCGGTGGCAAACTTCTTCATGACAACGCTCGCCCCCATGTTGCTGCCCTTGTTCGTGGACAAACACCCAAATTTGGGTGGGAGGTGCTCCAGAATCGACCATACAGTCCGGACCTAGCACAGTCGGATTATCATATGTTCGGCCCCATGAAGAATGAGCAGTCCGCGGATGGCTATTCTCCAACCAAACGGACTTGTTTGCGCAGGGCGTATTGAAACTGGTACCACGATGGGTGAAATACGTTGAGAACGTTGGTGACTATGTATTAAAGCATGCAGAAGATGTGAGTCCATTTGTTATTTTTTCGTTTTGTTACCTATTAAACTTTTTGGTAGTAAAATTATTGAGCGTTAGTTTCCGAACTTCCCTTGTATTTTCGTTCAGGTCGACTGCCGGTCCCACACCGATAGTTGACCCTCTGCAGGTCTTCCCGGTTTTCGCTTCAGACTTCCGGTGTTGCATCATTGCTACACAGAACATTAGCGTCCCTGTAGATCCTCCAACGTAGTGCGCCAGAAAATTTATAGATATTCTAAACAGTAACGGCCCTATATAACTCCCTTGGGGTACTCCAGAAATTGCCTTTACTTCTGTATATTTCCGTGTCGAGTTCTGAATGTATTAAGTTTGCCTCTGAGATGCCCTCTCCAACTAATTTTAATCTGGAGAGGTCGGTTGTGAATCGCAGTATATCCTGAGAAACGAAGTGCGCCCATGGAGCGTTTAAGTGACGCTGCACATTAGGTCGTATATCTCGGCACCTTCCACCTT
Organism: Schistocerca piceifrons; assembly: GCF_021461385.2. Classification (NCBI taxonomy): domain Eukaryota; kingdom Metazoa; phylum Arthropoda; class Insecta; order Orthoptera; family Acrididae; genus Schistocerca; species Schistocerca piceifrons. The sequence continues at coordinate 509,694,705 of NC_060144.1, forward strand.
TAGTCTAGATTTTCTGGAGGCCAGCCACATAAATACTATTCTCCCTGACTGCTGGGGGTCTAGCCCCCTGTAGCTACCACTATCGCCCCGTGAGTAACGGCAGTCGTGGAGCATTTTCTCACCGCCAGCTGGAACGTGGAACTCCCTCGTGTAAATGTAGCAGTAAAGTAAGTGGGAGTAATTGTAACGTCAGAAAAACATACCAACCACCAATTTCACTCTCCGACTCGAATCTGTTTATCGACGGAATCTACATATCTACAAAAACCATAAGATTCTTATTGAGTTCTAATCGCAGGTTATGAAGTACAGAGTTATTCGTCATTACCACCTGCGTTTCAGAAGACGATTGCATGACAACTAAAAGAAATACGGAAAAATTCGCCAGGTTCGAGAGGGATTCGCGCACTCAGGGTTCCGTACAAAATTAATTATGCGTACAGAATGAAGAAAGATTCGCGCACTCGGACTTCCCAGCTCGATTCCTCACATAGTAGCAATGTCTGTCACAAAATTTAGTCCTGCGCTTACTTCCGGCAGTAAATGGACGTTAAAGATTGGCTATCTGGAAACACTGTAATCACATGTATGGTAACTAGCTCTGACAGCTAATTCCATTGGTGCTGTGAAGCTGGTGCAGTGGGTAGTGTTTTGGCTTAACATGCAGGAGGTCAAGTGTTCAATTCGTGGTTGAGACGTATTCGTTTTTATTTGCTAAAAGTAGTCTGCGTGGTACGGTAGCCGTCGTCTTAATTATCATACAGCCATTACAGTGGGTCTTTTACAAAACATTTGCACGGAGATACTACGAAGACAGAAATGGAAGTACAATCGTTTTCGCTTTTCTACTTTTAAAAGAAGTCTTTTGCATGTCGTAAACGCGAATTGTTTCACTCCACTGCATCTACTAGATTCCAAACCTTTTTTTCTGTGTACCCTTCACAAATATTTCCATCGATTAATAACAGTTATTATTCTTGCCACTCTCAGGACCATTACATTTCGTCATGGCCTTACATCACCAGTAGGGCTATAAATGTGCTTCGCAAATAATTTTCAGACATGTGTTATGTAAATGTCGGATATCTGTGGGTTACGAAACGGTGAATGCCACAGTATCACATGGCTGTATGAAACTGTCAAATAAAAACAAATACGCCTCGACCCAGAATCGAACCCTCGACCCGCTACCGCAAAACGCTACCCACAGCACCAACTGCACAGCACTACTGCTGTATGCAGAGAGAGTTGATTACCGTACATGTTATTACAGTGTTGCCAGATTGCCAGCCCTTAACGTCCATTTACTGCCGGAAATATGCACAGGACAAATTTTGTGAGAGACATTTTTGTGTTGCCAGTACGTGAGAAATCGCTCTACAAAGTCCGACTGCGCGAATTGTTCTTCGCCCTGTATAGACAGTTCATCTATTCCGAGACTCGAGAATTTCGGCCATTTCCTGCTTTTATTGACACTGATACTGGCAAGATATCGACCGAAGAGATTCCCAGATTTTCGAGAATGATTTTATTTCAGTAATTTAAATGTTCAAATGGTTCAAATGGCTCTGAGCACAATTGGACTTAATAGCTGAGGTCATCAGTCCCCTAGAACTTAGAACTACTTAAACCTAACTAACCTAAGGAAGTCACACACATCCATGCCCGAGGCAGGATTCTAACCTGCGACCGTAGCGGTCGCGTGGTTCCAGACTGAAGCGCCTAGAACAGCTCGGCCACTCCGGACGGCAATTTAAATGCGACGTAATGTCATACAGGAGGCAGGTGGCCATTATTATAATGATCAGTAGTTGTCCATTCAGGCTGACTGCGGTGCAATGGTAAAAGTCAAACATCAGGCAAGGAATCACTTTATTGCTCATACGACGCGTTTCGGCATTTATCCATCATCTGATATCCAGGAGCGATTGCTGCAAGTAGATATGGCGTTTCTAGTTGTGTGTGAAACACATATTCGCTTACGTTTTTTTTTTTTTTGCCTTTATTTATGCTGTGAAACCTTACTTCTTGCCAAATTTCATTATTGTAGATCAAGGGGATTTTTCCCATAGGTTTCGATGAATAATTCTGCGAGAGTCAAAATATTTGTGATAAATGCCCATATCTTTTGATTGCATTGACTTAGAAGCTAACGTTTTTTATACAATCATGTACAGAAAAAAAAGAGAATACCTTGAGTGACTAGATATAGGACTTTCGTAATTACAGGACATTTACATTAGTGTGTTTTGCAGAAATGATTAGCAGCTGAACTATGTCAGCCCGCAGGTTCAAGGACAACGTCGATATCGCGGCGCAACACCAGCTAGCGGTAAAATGTGCCCGCGGCTATCGTTGCCGCTGTAAACCGAAGACAATGGATGAGTGTGACGGGAGCAGATGTACAGGATGCCTCGCAGACATATGCGTGAACCGTACCGTCAAATCAGTGAGTCTGGAAGAGAGCGCATTTTGGCATAAGAGAATATGATGCACCCATCCGAAAAATTTCTGCTCGTGTGGGACAAAGTGTTTCGGCGGTGCAACGGATGTGTGCAGAAGGTTTGCGGAAGGCCGTAGAACACTACGAGATGTGTCAGGTCGCACCACCCAGACCGCTCTACAAGAAGATCGGCACCTCATCCGAATGGCATTGCAGGACTGATCTGCATCCTCCTCCGCCTCTGGCACAACAGCTCGTAACAGTGAAACACATCATACACTGTCACGGGCTACAGTCGGTCGCCGTTTATTACGGCATGGATTACGTGCGCGTCATTCACTTCACGACCTATCTTTGACAAATGGCAGAAACATGCTAGACAGCAGTACTGTATGGAACGACATCACTGGGGACAGGAATGGCATCGGATAATGTTTTCGAGCGAATTCAGGTTCTGTTTGTTAGAAAATGATGGCCGCATTCTGGTTCGCCGCAGACAGGGGGACCGGCATCACACTGACTGCATTCGGATAAGACATACAGCGCCAACCCAAGGCCTGATGATGTGGGGTGCTGTTGAGTAGAACCACAAATCGCAGTTGGTGCGTGTCGAGGGTACTGTGGCCATTTGACCTACGTGAATGACATTCTGCGAACCGTAGCCATAGCCTATCTGCACAACACCCCAGACGCCATTTTTAGCAAGCCGATGCACGATCACATGTTGCTGGACGAACACGTGCCTTCTTGTTCTCACAGGTTGTCAACTTTTTTCCCTGGTGCGGCAGATCACCAGACTTGACGCCAATCGAAAATGAATGGGATATGGTGAATCGATGGGTGCAGCGCTGTGACCCAATGCCAACCACCATAGATGAACTCCGGAATCAAGTGAATGCAGCACGGATAACTATACCACAGGACGCCATTCGTGCCTTATATGCGTCGATGCCATCACGTATGGAACAAGTTACCAGATCCCATGGAGGATCCTGTGCCTACCAAGCAACAGGACACATGCTGCAGCGAGGTGACTGAAATGCTAATCATTTCTGCAGAACATACTAATATACAAGTCCTGTGAATATGAACGTCCTACCTCTAGTCCTTCACGGTGTTCTATTTTTTTTCTGAATACAAGTGTACCAACAAGAGCCATAGACTGCAGTATGCGACATAAATTTCAACTTGACACGTGTACCCACTCCTGAGAAAGAGGTGTCTTAACAGACGGACGGACAGTCAGACAGTCTGATAATAAATGACCAAAAACACTTTTGTTCGATATGATTACAAGTTTACAGTTTTCGGATTTTTCCCTTTTGTTATGGAAATGCAAGAGATTGGTTGGCTTCCCTTTCTTGATGTGTTGGTCAGGAGGAAAGTTGATGGTACGTTGTGATATGCCGTTCATAGGGAGCCTACTCACAATGACTCCAGGCTGATAGTTGTCTCCATCCGACTTAACGTGACAATAAATAAGGTCAGAGGGAGTGGGCGGAGGAGACGGACATAGAAGGAGTGAGGAAATGGATATAAAGAAGGGGAAGAAGGATATGGACAGAGAGATAAAATGGAAATGTCGTGTGGCTAGGGCCTCCCGTCGGGTAGACCGTTCGCCTGGTGCAGGTCTTTCGATTTGACGCCACTTCGGCGACCTGCGCGGCGATTAGGATGAAATGATGAGGATTAGGACAACACAACACCCAGTCCCTGAGCGGAGAAAATTTCCGACCCAGCCGGGAATCGAACCCGGGCCCTTAGGATTGACAGTCTGTCACGCTGACCAATCAGCTACCGGGGCGGACGACAGAGACATGATTGAGGAGGAGATGAATGTGGGATAAGAGCTTTACAGGCGGTGGGGGAAAGGTGATGGACAGATAGGGGGAAAACGAGGAGATGGACAAAGGGAGGGAAGAGCAAGAGGGATAAACAGGGGGGGGGGGCAAAAGCAGATTAGGACAAATGTGAAGCATTGCGGCGTTCGCTAGTTTTCACACTGGTGTCCAAAATTAAAGCAACAAACCGCTATTTCCCCGTACTGTGCCCAATTGACCGTCAACAGCTGTCCGTTCCATCGCGTCCTTCACGGAAGATGGCATTCTGGTCAACGGACAACGACGCCAACGGTGACGTCAGAGTACCTCTCAGACCACAACCGCTGTGTAAGCAGTCACAGGTATGGCAAAGAAAAGATACCTACCAGGCTCTCTGCAGTGGAGGGCCATGGGAAGAATAGAAGCAGGACTGTAGCAAACTGATGTGGCCTGCCGGCTTAATGTAAAACCGTCCTCTTGTTTTTCGGACTGTATCCCGAAGATAAGGCGGGGCCGACCACGTGTAACATGAGAAAGAGAGAACCGTTATTTGGCTGTAGGGGTAAGACGGTACCGCATTCGTACACGGCAGCTGGAATCTGACGTCGCAGCATCCACCGGAAGTGTTGTAGCGAGGCAAACAGTGTGCAGAAGGCTTCGCCAGAGTGGCCTCCATTGTCGGAGACCAGCTCTATGTGTATCTCTGACGCGACTTCATAGAAGGGAACGTCTAGAGTGGAGTCGTCAACATGCCACCTGGACCGTCGAACAGTGGGCCAATATTCTTTTCATAGATGAGTCCCTGTTAGTTTGGAGAGTGATTCGCTTCTGCAGGGAACGTGGATCATTATGTCGGGACCCAACCATTGTGAAAAGAGACTGATATCGAGGATAATCGGTAATGGTGTGGACACGGATCACGTTGACCACTCGAACACCTCCTCGGCAGGGTTTAATGCAGTCAGATATCGTGACGAGATCTTGGGATCACATGTGCGATTGTTGTGGTGTGCTGCCGACCCATCCTTCGTATTAATGTATGATAATGCTCATCTCATAGAGCACTGATTGTTGATGTTTTCTTGGAATTGGAAGATATTGTACGAATGGCGTGCCGGCCGCGGTGGTCTCGCGGTTCTAGGCGCGCAGTCCGGAACCGTGCGACTGCTACGGTCGCAGGTTCGAATCCTGCCTCGGGCATGGATGTGTGTCATGTCCTTAGGTTAGTTAGGTTTAAGTAGTTCTAAGTACTAGGGGACTGATGACCACAGCAGTTGAGTCCCATAGTGCACAGAGCCATTTGAACCATTTTTTCGAATGGCGTGGCGTAGTCGCTCTACCAATTTGACTCCTCTGGAGCACAATGGGATGCACTAGGGAGACGGATTGCATCATGCCAGCATTCACCAACCACTCTCCAAGACTTGCAAGCAGCTCTGCAGGAATGGGCGTTATTGCCTCAATATGACACTGATGACATTCACAGCGTGCCCCGTCGTTTGTCAGGCATGTGTTGCTGACAGAGGTAGTCACATCCCGTACTGAGCGCATTAACCAGTTGTCGGAATGTGTGTGTAAATCCATTAAATTGCAAAAAACGAAGAACATATTGGTTTACCGTTATGCATGTTGTAGTTGTTTACGTTCTGTATTCTTTATATTCTTTCTACTTGACTATCACCTGATTATAATGTTCTGTGGCAAAATAAACGCATCCTTGTAAAATTTCGGTATTGTTGCTTTTCCTTTGGAGACCAGTGTGTATAACTGTGTGACCTCTCGCTAATGAGTTGCTGCCACTTTGCGACTTGTGTCTGATTAAAAAACGAAAGGTAAAATAGCTGTGAGTGAAGCAATGAGCGATGAAATTTGTGATCCTTCTTGTCACAAAAATTTGAATGTTTTTCCTGCATATGTCGTGATTTCCGAGGGAGTGGTTAGGTAGGAATTTAAGACCTCGTTATATCTATGAACACTCAGAAGCAGCTGTTTCACCGGTTTCCCTGATATTCATTTCAGTATGGGTCCGACGGTCGTGTGCTTTATGCCCTTACGATTCGCATTGGCTCATGTATACATCTTTTCCTGTCGCCAGTGTTTGGTTGTTTATTTTGGAAAATGTCGCAGTTTCTAACAGCATGGTTAGGCATAAATCTAAGAGTACACCTTAAACTGCCTCAGGTAAAACAAGAGCCATTCATGTTTGTAGTCTTTCTTATCATTAATACTTTGCTGATTATTAGGAATATGTTGCGGTTTTCGAGGATGTGGTTGGGTAGGAGCATAAGAGCACAATTTAAACTGCTGCGAATGAAACTAGCAGCCATCATATTTAAAGTCTTGCTTGTCACAAATATTAAGCTGAACTCGAATCCTGGACAACGCTTTCGTACGAGGGTAATCTCAAAAGTTAGGTCTCCTATTTTTTATAAGTACATAGACCTGTTTATTTCTACAATGGTTTACATCGGTTTACAACTTGAACATTTAGCTGTTTTTCGACGTAATCACCATTCCTGTCGATGCATTTTTGTAGACGCTGTGACAGTTTCTGTACGCCCATGTCATACCAGCTCGCCGCCATGCTGTTCGGAAAGTTATGAACCTCTTCTTTCACCTCGTCGTCGGAGCTGAATCGCTTTCCGGCCAAATGTTCTTTTAACCTAGGGAACAGGTGACAGTCACTGGGCGTCAAGTCAGGACTATAGGGTGGGTGGGTGATTATGTTCCACTGAAACTGTTGCAGGAGAGCAACGGTTTGCCGAGCGATGTGTGGGCGAGGGTTGTCATGTAGAATGTGTACGCCCTTGCTCAACATTCCCCTTCTCCGGTTCTGAATTGCCCGTTTGAGTTTTTCCAGAGTCTCACAGTGCCTGTCAGCGTCAATTGTGGTCCCAGTGGGCATAAAGTCGACCAACAATACCCCTTTCCGATCTTAAAAATACGGTTGTCATGACTCTACCGGCAGACTGTGTTTGTTTGAATTTCCTCGACTTTGGCGAAGAAGGATGCCGCCACTGGCGTGATTGCTGCTCGGTCTCAGGTGTAAAGTGGTGTGTCCAGCTTTCGTCACGCGTGACATTTGAGTCCAGAAAGTTTTCCTGTTCGGCTGCAAGGCGGTGAAGATATGAGCGGGAAGCATCAACTCGTTGCCGCATGTGGTCCTCAGTCAGCATGGGTGGCACCCATCTTGCGCACACCTTCCGGTAGTTCAATGTGTCCGTTAAAATTCTGTGAGCGGTGCTTCTGAAAGCCTCAGGAACCAAAGTGCAGAGATCATACAGGGGGATCCGATGATCTTCACGCATGCTTTGCTCAACCTTCAATGCTGTGTCCTCAGAAACTGACGGTCTCCCGCTCCTTAGTTCGTCGTGAATTTCGGTCCGACCAGGTGCAAACTCTCTACACCACTTAAGAACATTTTTGACATCCATGCACGACTCACCATGCACTTCCGTCTACTGGCGATGAATTTCAATCGTCGCAGTCCCCTTTGCGTTCAAAAACCGAATAGCTGCGTGAAATTGGCACTTGGCGGTAACATCCAACGGGAGCTCCATTCTCAACGGCTGCCAAGCCAAGACTGGGCGCCTCAGTGCGGCGTGCGCATGTTTACACACAGCGCGTGAATCACTCTTCATAACAGTGTGAGCAACTGCCACACAAACAGAGTTCTGTACTTATAAAAAAAAGTAGGACACCTTACTTTTGGGATTACCCTCTTACATTTGTCGATCAAGACAAAGATCGCACCACACGAGCTAGGGAAGTCACTTGACCGATTTCCGATTTCAGGTGAATTCCAAACGCTCTTCCTACTTTTAGTCACTCGTCCCGTGACAAGCGAAACGGAAAATACGCTGTCATAATTCTGTGATCCTTCTGAGATGCGGTCATGTCAAAAATAATCGACATTGTCGGCACGTTATGAAACAGGCGAAATAGTTTCTGACTTCAGGAAGAATGCGGTAATTGCAATTTCATAGTAGGGAGGTGCTGACAGGTGTGAATATTACCGAACCACCAGTTCAATAACTAAACATGGTTGCAGAATATTGAAACGAGTCATTTACAGAGGAGTGGAAGAACTTGTAGGGTACGACCTTGGCGACGATCAGTAGGGGTGTCCGGAGGAATGTAGGACCGTCCTTGGCAAACCCACGTTTATAGCATTTGTCGGTTTACGAGAAAACAGAGTTTTTATTTTCCGTCTTGATCCTTGTAATTTTTGAAAGTGCCCTGTTTATATCCAACATGGATCTTTCTCGGATTAGATTGTATCGATTTCGACAGTAATCAGTCTAACTTTCAGCAAAATATACATGCTACATCACAAGACAGCAAATAAATTTCACTGATAAGATGGAAAGGTTACTCTTGTGACAGATACAATCAGGTCTGATGGTAGTTTTTTCGAACCAAAACCCATCATTTCAAACAAAAAAAATTGATACAGTCAAGGTGGGCATAAAAACATCTCTTTTACAATCACTGATCGTGGATTTTTTCCGAGAACACTAAGTCATTTTTGCAAAATTTTGCGAAAGCTTTCAACAGAGTGGACAGGACTAGACTGTTTAAAATTTCTGAATGTAGCAGGGACACAATATAGGGCTCGAAAAGTTATTTACAGTTCAGCAGAAATCAAATTGCAGCTGTAAGAGTTGATGGACATAAAGGAAAATCCATAGTTGACAAGGGAATAAGACAGAATTTTGTTGAATCCTTGATTTTATTCAAGCTCCACATGGAGAAATCTCTAAAGGAAATCGAGGATAAATAGAAATAGAATTAAAGTTCAGGGAGAAGAAATAAAAACTTTGCTGCTTGCCATGATGCTGTAATTTTGTGTCGATGGTGAGCAAACCAGGTTGGAAGAAGGGAAACTAAAAGTAGTATGTGAGTTTTGTCTATGGGCAGCAAATTAACTGATGATGGCCGGAGTCGAGAAGATACAAAATACAGACTGACAATAGCAAGGAAACCATTTCTGTAAAAGGGAACTTGTTTATCATCTAACATAAAATTAAGTGTGCAGAGATCTTTCCTTAAATCATTTGTATGGAGCATAAAATTGAATGAAAATGGACCTCAGGCAAATTCAGACGAGAAGAAGGTTGAATCTTGAAATGTGGTATTACTGAAAAATACTGAACATTAGATAGGTAGATCGAATACCAAATGAATCAAACTGAGGAAAAATAATTCTGTATCGGAATACGACTCCGGGCAACGATCGATTGATAGGACGCACCATAAAGTTAACTTGGTACAGGAAGGAAGCGTTTGGGAAAAGTATTTAGATAAAGACATAGTCTTCAATGCAGTTTCTAATGAATGTGGCGTGTAATAGTTATTCGGAGATGAAGAGGCTTTCACGGGAGAACCTGCACGGAGAGCTGCAGCAAACCAGTCTTCGGACTGAAGACTATGGGATCCAGCCAACTCGTCTCTTATAGTTAGCTGTTTTCTCGGATTAGTAGGCAACATATAAGCAAATCATATTACTGGAGTTTATTACAGTAATTGAACTGACAATACTTAACTTGCGTAAGTACAAGGTGGTGTCGCAAGCAATTGGCGACATGCAAATAGTCAGTGTCCTTCCAAATATACAGTTTCCATGCAAGTAATTGATATGGATCACAAGTCACGGCTACTCTAGTGCGCGGTTTCTAGTGCGGACGAGGCTAGGCGGCGTTTCGCTTTTATTCTCTTCGTGTAGATGCCCCTCCTATCGTGGTGACGTCCCAGTCAGCGTGCTGTGGCTGATGTCGTCTCACAATCCTCTCTGGGGATCTTCGTGCCCGCGCTTGTTACGCCGGAACAAAGACCACAACAACAAACGACAATTCTGTAGTCTCGTAGGTAAAATTTTTTTAAACAAGTACTTACGACGGCGGTGACTGATTGTTTGCTGTGCAGTCACACTCATGCTCATAAATTAAGGATAATGCTGATACATGGTGAAACAACGCTCTGGTGGGCGGTTTGCGGGCTTAAATCACCTCGGGGTGTAACCATGCGATGCATTCGACCTGCGGTCGTCGCACGGTGGCGTTGGCAGCAGTCCACATACGCAGAGGTGTGTTGGTGCATGTCAGAGTACGGAGCAGCGAGTAAGTGTGCAGACGTTTTCAGACGTGCTAATGGTGACCGTGTGTTGAAAAATGCTCAAAGAACACATATTGATGAAGTTATGAGGGGTAGAATACTAGGGCAACTGGAGGCTGGTCAAACACAGCAGGTCGTAGCACGGGCCCTCTATGTGCTACAAAGATTATAGCAACGATTCCAGCAGACAGGAAACGTGTCCAGGCGGTACAGTACGGGACGTCTACAGTGTACAACACCACAAGAAGACCGATATCTCACCATCAGTGACCGCAGACGGTCACAGAGCACTGCAGGTAGCCTTGCTCGGGACTTTACAGCAGCCACTGGAACAGTTGTCTCCAGACACACAGTCTACAGACGACTGAACAGACATGGTTTATTCGCCCGGAGACCTGCAAGGTGCGTTCCACTGACCCCTGGTCACAGGAGAGCCCGTAAATCCTGGTGTCAAGAACACAGTACATGGTCTTTGGAACAGTGCTCCCAGGTTATGTTCACGGACGAGTCCAGGTATAGTCTGAACAGTGATTCTCGCCTGGTTTTCACTTGGTGTGAACCAGGAACCAGATAACAACCCTTAAAGTCCTTGAAAAGGACCTGTATGAAGTTCGTGGTTTGATGGTGTGGTGTGGGATTATGATTGGTGCACGTACACCCCTGCATGTCTTTGATAGAGGAACTATAACAGGTGTATCGGGACGTCATTTTGCTCCAGTATGCCCAGCTTTTCAGGGGTGCAGTGGGTCCCACTTTCCTGCTGATGGATGATAACGCACGGTCCCACCGAGCTGCTATCGTGTAAGAGTGCATTGAAACAGAAGATATCAGGCGAATAGAGCGGCCTTTTCTCCAGACTTAAACCTCATCGAGCACGTCTGGGATGCTCTCGATCGACGTATCGATGCACGTCTTCAAACCCCTGCGACATTTCATGAGCTCCGACAGGCACTGGTGCAAGAATTGGAGGCATCTGCTCGATCACCTGATCCAGAGTATGCCAACCCGTTGCGCGGTCTGTGTACGTGTGCATGGTGATCATATCCCATACTGATGTCGGGGTACATGCGCAGGAAACAGTGGCGTTTTGTAGCACATGTGTTTCTGGACGGTTTTCTCAACTCATTACCAATACCGTGGACTTACAGATCTGTGTCGTGTGTGTTCCCGATGTGCCTATGTTATTAGCGCCAGTTTTGTGTAGTGCCACGTTGTGTGGCACCTCATTCGGCAATTATCCTTAATTTATGAGCATGAGTGTATATCATGTCTTTCCGTCTATTTATGCTCATTGCATTACTTTATCGAGTACAAAATCCGATCTTAAATGTCCCATCGTTATGTGTTAGTAATTTTATGACACGCATTGAAACTTCAATGTTTTTTATTCGCTTGAGTGTTGACGCCTCTGTGTTCTGCCTTTTGATCCGAGTCCTATTTCGCATCAGAGCTATGGTTGCTAGGAAATCGTTTGCCACGTTGCGAGCACTGCATTTCGCTTGGTACTTCCCAAACATTTATTGACTTTCGCTCTGTTTCTGCGCATTCCATGCTCTTGAATTGTGACGCTACTGAACGAAAGCAATGTTCCGCTTTGTAACGGTAATAACGCGTTCCGCTGATCACGAGCGATAAATCTAGTTTAACATCCAGCGTCCACTCTGCCCGGAGTGTCATATGAAAACTAATAGTAGAGCATAATACACTGCAGATATTGGAATTAACTCCTCTTTCCGTATGTTTGTTCGCTGTTTCTGTTGCATTTGAAACATGGTCTCCATTTTTTATTTTCCAATTTCTGACCCCAACAAAATTACTAAGTGATCAGAACACAATCGTAAGGCACTGAGTGTCTCGATAAAGAAATATACTGCTGCGTTAAAGACACACACACACACACACACACACACACGCACACACACAAAATTAAAGACCACTCTACCAAACACCTGACAGATTGTGAAATGTCACCGCACCATACACCACAATCATTCACGAACAGAAGTGACGGACAATTAGTCGCAGTGGTTGATCCATAAAACAACAAGCCAAGTTCATTGACAACTACAGCTGCTCATAGTTTTAGCTGATTAAATATCTGTAGTTTCCAAGCAGTCGTTGAAAGAAAATATACGTATGTGTGCCCAGCCGGCTAGACAGTTAACCGCATCTGAGCTAGTTTTCTTAAGGTTCTGCTACCCAAATCCCAGATCAATATTTCATACCAGCAGACCTACTATGTGAAGCAAGCTATCTTTACACATGATTAACGACTGCTGGTACATCCCTTGCATCGACTAATTTTTGTGATCCAACTTCCTCTTCTCTTGCTGCGTTTTTCCACAAATTTTAATGTTAAGTAAATCGCTAGCTTCTCTTCTGTTACGCTTAATTACTTTCACAATAGCTTTGTTTGTATTCAGTTCATACTCAATATCAAGTGTATTGTGCAGTTCATTGAACAATCTTTTGAGTTATCGACGACAAGAACTAGATCACTGTCGCCACAAAATGCTAATATCTCTTTCCTTTACAGTTCGATTCCTCTTTGTCCTTGTCCCTCGTCTTCTTCCGTAGCCTCTCAGATGAACAACCCGAATAACCCGATGCTATGCTTCAACCCTGCCTTACATCACCCTCAGTATATAATATTCATACTTGGCCGTTCGCCTATATAACTGTCACTTAGTTTTTATCGATATTTTAGATTTATTCCCATTCTACTCAGTATTTAGAACAATGTATTTCTTTTTATGTTGTCGAACTGTTTCTCGAATCCACAAGCGCTATAACGATATTCTTAAGTATTCCCTATACTATCTGTTCAAAATAAGAGTTATGTCATATTTCAGAAACCAAACAATACTTTGTTTAGCAAGTGTGAAATTACTCTTTTTATTCATCCGTGTACTTCCGCCACTTTTCATACTTTCATCGCCTCGCACATTCTTCGATTTTCGCTTTGTACATTACAAAATTTAGGTGTTATTGTGATTTTCAGTCTTGAAAATACTTTGCTTCAGTTCTCCGTGCTAGGCTATCCTCCGCAGATATCTTCCTTTATCTCTGCACAATTAATGCCAACTTATACGCATCTGAACTTGTTCATCCTTGACCTCCCAAAAAAAATGGCTCTGAGCACTATGGGACTCAACTGCTGAGGTCATTAGTCCCCTAGAACTTAGAACTAGTTAAACCTAACTAACCTAAGGACATCACAAACATCCATGCCCGAGGCAGGATTCGAACCTGCGACCATAGCGGTCTTGCGGTTCCAGACTGCAGCGCCTTTAACCGCACGGCCACTTCGGCCGGCCTTGACCTCCCTCTACAATTTTTACCACCCCAATCTCCTTCCTGTGCTTTCCACCATAATCAAAACGACGATTCCTTGGAGCCCCACGACGTGTCTTATCAATCGACGCCTTCTTTTAGTGAGGTTGTGCCATAAATTTCTTTTTCCCCAATGCGATCCAGTACCTCATCATTAGTTATTTGAACTATGTACCTAATCTCCAGCATTTATCTGTAGCAGCATTCATCTGTATCATCATATTTCAAAAGCTTCTATTCTCTTCGTGTCTGAATTTTTTGTCGTTCACGTTTCACCTCCGTACAAGACTAAGCTCCAGACAAATACCTTCAAAAATGTTTCCTAACGTTTAAATTTCTGTGCGACGTTGACAAATTTCTTTAGTTCAAAAACGTTTTTCTTGCTAGTGCCAATCTGTATTTTAGATTCTTTCTGCTTCTGCCATCTTCAGTTGTTTTTCTGTGCAGATAGGAAAACTCGTCCGCTACTTTTAGTGTCTCATTTCATATTCTAATCTCCTCAGAAGGCCTTGGTTTAATTCGATTACATTCTATCATCCTTGTTTTAATATCATTGTTGTTTATCTTGCAACTTGTCTTCAAGACACCTTTCATTCCATTCAACTGCTCTTCCAAACCCTTCGCGATTTATGACAGAATTATAATGTTGTAAGCTTGAAGAGTCACAATTATAATGTTGCTCGCAAACCTCAAAGTTTTTATTTCTTGTCTCAGAATCTAATTTCCATTTCTAAATTTCTGCTTCGTTTCATTCACGCTTGTTCAGTACACTCATTGAATAACATGGGGGATGGGCTGCCACCTTCTCACTATGCCTCCTCAGCTATTGCTTCCCTTCACGTCCAACTATTAGAACTGCACTGTTGTTCCAATATAAGGTGAGAAAAATATGTCGCTCTCTGTATTTTATCCCCACTACTTTCAGAATTTCAAAGAGTGTGTAGTATCAAAAAAGATGCAAGTAAGTAACATTATAAATGTTGGATAACAATCCATTAAAAGAAGGGGCAGGAGAAAGAACCAGGTTAGTCAGTTTTTATGAAACTCGAGAAAAAGAAATTTCTCGTTAGAACTGTGATTTTTTCAGTGTATAAAAACGTACAACATTTTTTATTTCGTAAATTAAACATCTTTGGTGTAATGAATGTGGAACTGGCGTCACTGTCATCCGGAGTGTTCCCAGAATGAAGCAGTTTCATAAACTGCAGCGAAATGTTACTTTTTAGGAGGACTGAAACTAGTAAGTCAAGCAAAATAGTAATTCCGTAAACAAAACAGTATTCCGTAACCCTCACGACTAAGTGAGTTTGTGGTTGTGATAATACAGCTGCAGTAATCATACCACTTATTCGTATATTTATCCGTGGGCAGTTGACTGAAGAACTTCAAGGTTCCCGGATGGAAAAACTTAATCAGGCTTTGAGTTTATTTATATTTAAGCATGGAAACTGGAAGGAGATCTGAAATACAGAATGGAATCGTTCAAGTTAGATTACAGCGAACAGCAAATAACTGGAAGCTATTGTGAATTAGACGAGCCGGCCGATGTGGCAGAGCGGTTCTAGGCGCTTCAGTCTGGAACCGCGCGACCGCTACGGTCGCAGGTTCAAATCCTGCCTCGGACATGGCTGTGTGTGATGTCCTTAGGTTAGTTAGGTTTAAGTAATTCTAAGTTCTAGGAGACTTATGACCTCAGATGTTAAGCCTCATAGTGCTCAGAGCAATTTGAACCATTTTTTGAATTATACGAGTAAGGAATCTTGAAGATAAGCGTACGATTATAAGCAGACATATGCAGTTCAAAAATCCCATCCTTTGTATGATTGTTATGGTGTCCTTTTGATACCAATTGGCATTCCTTCGTGATAAGTCGTTTGATATTCCAGTATGTGTCTGTGGCTGCGTTAAGACAATATTATCTTAACAGGCTGAATTCTAAAAGAACATTTTGCAGTATATTTCGAGCCCAGCAGTGTTTTCCATTCCTCGACTAACATTCAGCATAGATGAGAAGGCTTACGTCTAGATGGTTCGATCATTTCCTTGAAATCTTCAGCTGTCTCCATCAGTGCCTCTCCGTTCCATTACCCAATATTTTTACAGTACTCTTAAATACGAACGGCCACGCACAATGAATGGAATTTTTATCTTCTTAAAGCCACTAATTCGATTGAGAGTTACGTAATGAATGAAGGGCATACAATGAAGTTTTTATTTAGACCACCAGCAAAATCACTAATTATAGATGATTTGCCAGGAGGAGTATTCATTATTCAGGGATGTAATGGGAGCGATCATTCGAAGCAAAAGGTCTAGTAAACAAGCATTATAAAAAGCACACTTTAAGAATCATTAAGACTTGTTCATGTCCACTATGTCAATCACATCTGTTCTACTGAAGATGTGCTCATATCTCTTAAGTGTGTGCATTTTAGAGTCCAAGTTAACTCGACTCCTTTGCTCCAAATGGTCGTTCCTGTCATATCCCTGAATACCGGTTACTGATCCTGAAACACACTGTGTAGCGTCCATAGAGCTCTTCAGTGTCCTCACGCAATACATGTGTGGAAGTGAAAAAGGAATGACGTCACTCCATTTGCACCCTTTTTCACAGTGCATTCAGGATAAACATAAGAAAGCATTCGTCTGTTGCAAGAGCATGGATATTGAATGAATACGCAGAAAGTCTCCGCTTAAAGTAATCATCATTGTTTGCTGTATTTGGCAGGGATGCATTTTTTGCAAAGTTTATGCCGATACCCCCATTCTCTCTGTATAGCCTTGCCTCCAATTTACTGGAGGGAGAGACATAATCAGAATTCTGTTTACTCTGCCCTCTCGTGGCAGGATGATATATTGACTTACCTTGCTCTCTCCCCTTACAGTAAAACTGTGAGTAAAAATATCTCTGGACTTGCTTTTGTTTTCGATGTTAGCCTCTCAGCATACGCCTATGATCAGCGTGAATCGAGCTGTATCAGAAATTCAGTTCCGAAAAAAATGTGATTTAATTGGTTTTCACCCATAACACTTCAAAATGTAGTTTAGATTAAAATCTCCAGAATGGGACATAAAAGACATATGAACGACGTCCGGTGACGCTGCAGTGTAGCCGGGCGCTCAGTAATGGCTGCCTAAGCTTCGATCCAAAGTTTCACCTCGTCCCAAGGGGGTTGGGGCAGATGCAAAAGAGACGAGAATTAAAACTGAAATTAAACTGCGGGCCCTGGCCCCAGCGACTCGATATTACGTGACGTGACGTGGGCACCCCTCCGGGGTCTGGCGCGACCACCCCCAGCGGTTGGTGACCTTTCTCAACACCTGACTGTCTCTGGGACTGGTGTGTGGACTGTCTGTCTTGAGCTCACCACTTCAGTTGTTCACACCTCAACCCACGCTACTAATACCAGAGAGTGAGGCGTTTCATGACACTGTCTACAGTGCATGGATGCACCACTCCAGGTCCCTCCTTTCTTATAGTGCGCAAATTCCTGTTCTGAACTGAACAGGCCAGAGACACGGATTTGTGGCGTGGTGGAGCGGAGTAGTGGTATACTCAACATCAAAAGAAACTTTAATACTTCATTAACACTTGACAACTACATTAGCTGAGAAGTCATACCGTGGTCGACTAAGGTTTCATAGACATACTTACGTGAATTGTCCAGAAAACATGTAACCAATTTTACGCATAGTATCAGCCAGTAACATGAGCACTGTCGAATTATATATATGGTATTTGCTTTATTTGACATCCATAATCTAAATTATGCTTAAGATCTTCAAAATTTTAACAGATGCAAATGTGAAGCCTTCCACTACAAATTAAAGGCATTACTATTTATTCATAATGTTCGTTACCATCTTGTGTGCTTGAATTTTTCAACGTTTCAAAATAACAAAGACTGTTAACCATTAAAAATTACACAGAATTTTTAATCATAAGTCCACCGACCGCGCAGTGAGGACTTAATGGGCAGTGAATGGAGGGTGAAATTCAGGCTGGATCTGATTCTGTGATGTTTCAGGGTGATATTCGTACCATAATTTGGGTCCACTCATTCAGGAAGTTACCGTGAATATGGACCAGAACAGTGACGAAGTGATGCCATTTTTTATGTATCTCCATGATGATTATCAAGCAACGCCCCGCAGTTCTGTAGATTTGCGGGATGTAATCGTCAGTGAGCTAGTTAAGCTGGATATGACGCACATGAAGGGTCTTGCCGACTCTCTTTGTCGCCGTAATGAGACAGTTGTCACTGCTGGGGCGGCGTTATACTCTCTGTCATCATGTCTTCTGGGGTCACTGATTTCCTGACAGGTGTACTTGTAAGTGATTGCGTCACACTGGTTCGATATTGCGATGGGAATGTGGCACTTTGCGACAGTTTGAATAAATGTTTACGCCTATGCAAAAAGATTATATCTGTCTGTTTCGTTTGTTTCTTCTTCTTCTTCACCATTGCCTCCTGCACTTCGACAACTTTATTCGAGGCATCATTTTATGGGCTTATAAGTTATTCTTTTGTTGCATTATGTGTAATGCATCAACTGTTTCACCAACCACCTTTCAGTCATTCTTCCAGTATGTTGTTCCCACTTCTGCAAACTTTTCGTTTTCTCTCATTTATGTAGTTTATTCCTGCATTCTGTCAGAACTTAACCTCTAGTTTATCTTATAAACTTATTTAAAACATCTAATCTTTTTCCTCAGTACTCAATGTGCATTGTAGTAGGTCAACATCTGACGTATTCAAGCCCTCGATTCCCTCTGGAATTTTTGCCACCAATATTTTCCTTCATTACCACACTGTTTAATCATTGATGCCTCATGATGTTACCTGTCAACTGTTCCCTCCTATCAGCCAAGTAGAGCCATAAATTTCTTTTCTCCCCAGTTCCTTTGTATATCTCTTCATGAGTTATCCTATATACTAAAAGTAAAAGACATTTGCGTACCGCGAGCATCTGTCGTGACGCATTTGTTGTACAACATGTGTTTACTGAACCTGTCGCGTCGAATATGTAAAAAAAAGATTCAGCTTTCGATTATATCCTACACCGTTTTCGCCATTAAACGACTTGAATGACAGAGAAATGGTGAGGAATCCACAGATGTAAATAATGTGGCGGTACCCCATGTAGACACTACATCGCGCGGGAAGGACCATACATCATCTGCTACTTATTATTGCCAACACGATGTACAATTGATACATTGTCGTCTCAAATGTGTGAGACGAGTTTGGTAATATTCAACCGCCCACCCTATAACTCGCTCATACACACACACACACACACACACACACACACACACACACACACGCACACACACACACACACCACGTTTTTGTGTGCTACAATATTATCCCAGAAGCAAACTGTA
This sequence comes from Schistocerca piceifrons, assembly GCF_021461385.2. Classification (NCBI taxonomy): domain Eukaryota; kingdom Metazoa; phylum Arthropoda; class Insecta; order Orthoptera; family Acrididae; genus Schistocerca; species Schistocerca piceifrons. The sequence continues at coordinate 509,713,804 of NC_060144.1, forward strand.
TGCGTAGTTCATTTCCGACTACGATTTTAGACACTGTTCTTTTGATTTCGGAAAAATCTCAAATATTCCTAAGTAGAAATTCGCTTTGCTCCCATACCCAGCTGCCTAGGATTTGGCTGTTGACAACCAAGCATTTCACAGTTGCCCGCATTGAGTACTTGAGATGGGAAAAAAGGACACAAAAAGTGAAAAGAATTTGACATGTGTTTCATCCATGTAATCAATTGGCCAGCTAGGGGTCACGTGACGATTTCAATATCCTTATAAAATTAACACTCCCCTTTCGAAAATATCTATTTTTGCCGCTTTTTTGTTTTTATCTTGAATATTTCAAATTTCTTTTTCCAACTTTTTAGGTCTAATGTGTTGTTAATTTTGTTTTGCAGATATACGTCAAAATCCCTATTTTTAGATTCCTGTCATTCATCGTGTGTAACTGATCGAAAAACATCAGTCTTCGTTCCGTAAGGTTTGTCTTATTTTTTCTATGTTGTGATCGATTCCATCCTTCCTTCTCGATTTCGGAGTTGCTTTGCTTCTTGTTGTACCCAAAATTTATCGTACGAGTTTTCTTCTAATATTTGTAGTTTGTACATTTTTGTTACTTAAGGACATGCAAGTGTAGCCATGGAGTGTAGCCATGTATGGAAGTGAAACATGGACGATAAATAGTTTGGACAAGAAGAGAATAGAAGCTTTCGAAATGTGGTGCTACAGAAGGATGCTGAAGATTAGATGGGTAGATCACATAAATAATGAGGAAGTATTGAATAGGATTGGGGAGAAGAGAAGTTTGTGGCACAACTTGACCAGAAGAAGGGATCGGTTGGTAGGACATGTTCTGAGGCATCAAGGGATCACCAATTTAGTATTGGAGGGCAGTGTGGAGGGTAAAAATCGTAGAGGGAGACCAAGAGATGAATACACTAAGCAGATTCAGAAGGATGTAGGTTGCAGTAGGTACTGGGAGATGAAGAGGCTTGCACAGGATAGAGTAGCATGGAGAGCTGCATCAAACCAGTCTCAGGACTGAAGACCACAACAACAACAACAACAAGGACATGCAGTATGTCGAAGTGGCGTCCGAGTGGAACGCTCGCAACAGGCCATTTTTATAATTCAGAAATTTGTTACATTAATAATTTTTTTATCTACGATAATGATCGAAGCAGACGAAATGAATTAAAATTTTTGCTACGGCCGGGAAACATTTAATTATAAGACCACCAGTAGTACAAGGATGTCCCATTAGGTCCAATGCTGGGGTGCTTGCCAATATCGGAGAGCCCTGGCAGTAGTGACAATACGTAAGGGAAAAATGAATTGAAGTTTGTGTTGGAGAGGGCACTAAGCTTAGGTAGTTCGTGCAGCAATGTTGACCATCGTACTGCGGTCGTGTAATGGTTAGCATTTCTGACTAGCAAGAAAGAAGACCCGGGTTCGAGTTCCGGCTGCAGCACAAATTTTAATGCATTTCGTCTGCTTCGATCATTATCGTAGATAATAAAAAGAGACTTAAATGTCTCAGGGAAACATTTAATTATAAGAATTTTTTTCTTCTTTTGTACATACACCATTTGATCGAAAGTATGCCGACATCTATTAGCGGGTATAAATATGTTGCGTGTCCACCCTTCGGCTTTATGACGATTTGCACTCTGCTGGGGACATTTTCAGTGACACATGTGAATATCTGTGGAGGAATGGCAGCCCATTCTTCCCCAAAATGAGACAACAGACGGCGTAGTGATGTGGGATGGTGGAGTCTGGAGACAAGGTAACATTCTAACCCATTAAAAATGTGCTCCATTAGGTTCAGTTCTCGACTCTGGGTCCTTGTGACAGGTGGCATTGTCTTCTTGATCCAAATAACCATAATCCCCAAATTATTACTCTGGCCTCCAGGTGGACCTCATGCGCTGAGACAATGACCGCCAAGCATTTTGGAGGATAGTTGTAAAAAATAGACTACAATCACCGATGGAATCACTCATCACCAAAAAAGTGCTAGTAGCGATTCAGCCAGCACAACTCTTGTGCGTATGGAGCTAAAATAATGTGGTAGACTGGCCGAGCATTTCCTCATAAGCCACACATCTCTGCGGCCAGTGATGATTGACGCTTGATTTGATGTAAAGAGCGACGCCAGAGGACAGAGTGTGACTGGAAATTGAAACACGCTGTACCCCGCAGCAAATCGATGGAACGGGTTGGGTTTGGCGAATGCGTGGAAACTTTCCCTGCCATCACGTCTAGTGCCAATTGTGAAGTAAGGAGGAGGTGCTGGTAGGATATGGGGGTGTTTTTTGTAATTAGAGTGGAGTTCGCTTATTGAGTTTAATGTAACACTAAATGCAGAAGGATATGAACGCATTTTGCAGTATTGTGTACTCCATAGAGTTGTGAAACAGTTAGAAAATAATGACTGACTGAATCAGCAAGGCAACGTACCTTGTCATAAGGCAGCATCTGTGAGGCAACTGTCTGTGGACAATATCATTCCAGAAGTGGAATGACCTCCCCAGAGTCTTGATCTGAATCCAACTGAGCATCTTTGGGATGTTATAATTAAATTTTCCTCGAGACATTTAAATTTCATCTCTGTTTACAATAATGATGGAGGTTGAAGACATGAATTAAAATTTGTGCCATGGCCGGGACTTGAACCCAGGTTTCATTGCTTACTAGGCAGGTATGCTATCCATTAAATCACCACAGCATTATAGCTAACGTAGCAGCCCGGACTACCGTAGTCCAGTGGCCTACCTAATACAAACTTCAGTTCTTATCTTCAGCTTATTTTCCCCTTCTTCGAGATGAGTTAGACTTCGCTCAGCATCCAGTGTCCAACATCACTACCCCCTCTTGTTTTCGGTTCTTGAGTAGAAATGGGCTGCCATTCCACCAAAGATGTTCAGACACCTCACAGAAAGTTTCTCCAGCAGAGTTCAAGCCACCATAAAGGCAGAGTTTGGACACACAACATATTACTGTCTACTAACTGGTGTCCGAATACTTTTGATTAGATAGTGTGTACAGCGAACAGTCTGCTGGAGGTTTAGACGTAATGCACTTCATTATTCATATACGTAACGTGCAACAAAGTAGACTGAGAAACTTGGCGCGTTTGTGGAAGGTATGGTGAGGAGCAAACTGGTGATAGAAACCCATGTCCAGAAACGTCAGTCCGTCCAAATTACAGGGGCCATCACCTGTAGGTAAGCTATCATCTTGACAGAAAACGTGAGTTGCAAGCCTGAAGCCATTGCGGTCATTGTTCTTTGTGGTCCCTGCATTTCCGTTGTTACAAGTGGGGACTTATTCAACGCCACATAACCTCCTGATTACTGTCAGGCACTTTGCGAGGCGTTCAGCCTGTGGCGTGACAGAGTCATAAATCGTGTTTCCTGCTGAAGAGGAGGCCTACATACAGGACTTGGCCCATGTAACATGGTCTCCCTCTAGCGATGTCTGATGGCCTTTCTGGATATGGGTTTCTGCACTCAGTTTCTCTAAGCAATAACACTTATAGTAGGACGATATTCAACATGCACCCCTCCACAAGTTCACATCCCAATTACTATCATGTACTTTCACTTTTAAGCAATTGCCCTCCCCTGTCACAATAAGTGTTATGCGATCTAATACCATAAGTCAGCTAAGACTGTTCAAAGGCATCTGACAGAACACATTATTTAACAACACCAATGAAGCTCTCAAACCCGAAAGGCCAGGATGTGAAAATATTTTGATTTTCATGTAATTTAATCGAAATTTCACTACAACGTTTACTGTAGGGAGCTGTGCGAGTTACTCTAACACAGCCCACCAGGTCGCTACCCGCCGCACTCCTACTCCCTAGTTCTCTGTCCCTAAGACCATAGATTAAAACCCCCTAACCACCCAGGTCCAAACCTGCATCAGTAAACACCGTAATGAACAACGAAACTACGTACTTGTCAGAAGGGAGCTTGAAAATATGCCCTTTGGGGCAGAGACTTCAGGGCAGGAGATCTGGGAAAGGGGACGGGGAAAGGGAAATGAGGGGCTGTGAATGTAAACTATCTCACATTATTGCCTACACCAAACATTTTTGTGAAATTTCGATTAAATTACATGAAAATTAAAATATTTTCGCATGCCACATGTCTAATCCTGAACCTTCGGGATCCAGAGCCTTAGCGTTGTTGAGAAATATACAGAGGGGAAAAAATTGCAAAATCGAGACGGAGTTGTGCGACATAAAGGAAAGTTTGCAGACATGTTTCTACATCTGAAAGACGCTGTCTATTCAATCATCGCGTCACTCATGTAATAGCGGCGCTAGTAGTATGACTATGAGGATACAAATCAGGTTTTCATTAAATACAAATTGTAACGGACATGAACGTTAGTTAACGTTGAGACTGGACGTGATGAGTTGATGTCAGTCAAGAATGCCTTTAAGGCGACAAAGACGCCATTATCAACACCTCACTGGTTTGAACAGGTCGTCCAGTAAGGTTCAAACGGCTCTGAGCACTATGGGACTCAACATCTGTGGTCATAAGTCCCCTAGAACTTAGAACTACTTAAACCTAACGACATCACACACACCCATGCCCGAGGCAGGATTCGAACCTGCGACCGTAGCGGTCACGCGGTTCCAGACTGAAGCGCCTTTAACCGCACGGCCACACCGGCCGGGCGTCCAGTAAGGCTACGAGGAGCTGGATGCTCCTTCTGCGGTACTGCTGAAAGACTTGACAGGAATGGAGGCACCGTACATGATTATTGGCAGCGGTAGGCACAAAAATGAATGTACGGTTGCAAGAAGACCGGGCTCCGGACGACGACGTGGCATTACGTAGAGGCCAATGGCTGTGGCGCATCGTGCTGCGTCTGTTGCAGCAATTTGAGCGGCAGCTGCCACCAGTGACACGACGAACTGTTACTAATCGGTTACTTCAAGGACAGCTCCGAGCCAGACACTCTATAGCGTGCACTGACACCGGACCACCGCCATTTGTAACTTGTGTGATGTCAAGTGAGAGCTCTGTGGAGGACACGGGGAGAGGTCTGTTGTGTTCTCTGATGAAAGCTGGTTCTGCCTCGATGCCAGTGACGGCCGTGTGTTGGTTAGAAGCAGACCAGCTAAGGCCTGCAACCATCCTGTCTGTGTGCTAGACACACTGGATCTACACCCTGAGCTGTGGTCTGGCGCCAGATCTCCTATGACAGCAGGAGCACCCTTGTGATTATCCCATGCACTCTAACTGCAAATCTGTACGTCAGTATGGTAATTCGACCTGTTAGGCTCTCGTTCGTGAACAGGATTCCAGGAGCTGTTTTCCAACAGGATAACGGTCACTGCTGTTGTATCGCAGTATGCTCTGCACAGAGTCGACATGTTGCCTTGACCTCCTCGATCATCAGATCTGTCTCCAGTCGAGCATATATGGGACATCACGGGCGATAACTCCAGCGTCATCCACAAACAGTATTAACCGACTCTGTTTTGACCGACCAAGGTCAACAAAGATGTAACTCCATCCCACAGACTAACATACGGCGCCTGTGCAACAAAAAGAGCATGCACGTTTACACGCTTGCATTCAACATTCTGGCGGTTAAACCCGTTATTAACGTGCAAGCATTTCACATTTGCAGTGACTTATCTCGCGCCTGCATTAACCTGTGATCTTGTAATGTTGAACACTTAAATATATTACCTAGACAAATGTATTCACGAAATTTCATTACTCTACAGTAATTACTTTTTGGTGTCGCGGTTCTTTCCATCGGTGTAATTTGTAGCGTCATATGTTCTTGGGCACTCTTAGTCCACTTTTGCTACGAGGCAAGTACTTAAAAGCGGAAGCAGAGCAGAGGAATTAGAATGTGACCTTGGGTGGTCAATGAATACCCATTCCAGCTCCAGGCACTTTCATTTGAGTATTGTTTTTTTCCCTTTTGGAGGTGATTGCAATTTCGGTTACACTACCATTTTCAAGTGATTCGTTATTATACTACGACAATTAGTCACATTCCATGCCACAGGACATGTCAATAACATCCCGTGCAATATGTGATCACACGAAATATCTTGCAAGCGTTATTGGTATTATGTGTCAAATCAGAATTAAATCTCAGGCATTTAGGTTCTGATTCAGTAAAGAATCGAACTTCCATTGATAACATAGCTTTAAACTTCCTACTACTTTACAAGAGACTCAATGTGTGAAATATTTGACGTTATCCAGGAAAAGTTTAGGAATGGTTCGAGCACTTTACGATTTGTCTGAATGGTCTCGTTATCAAAGACTGGATGAATACATTCCGTTTAATTTGCTCTCAATTTTAAGCAAAAGTTAGTCTTTCACATATCTCAGAGTTAATGACGTCATTTCGCCTGAACTATGTGTGGCACAATGATGTAACTTTGCAAGTGCAGTGCTGAGCTGTACCGAAATATGCAGAAACTATTACTTCGGAAACAAACCATCAGTACTGCCTGTACTATAAGAGCGCTGTCATGAAGTCTGAATGCGCCATTCGTTACGGAGTCGACTGAAACATTATTGATGGGGCGCCGAATGGCCGCATACATCGTTGTCGTGCTTAAAGCCGTACCACGGAATATCAGGCGTTCCCAAATTAGTGCATGAAATTCTGTCGGAAAGTTTCGCAGTGAGATACAGGAGGGTTAAGATATTACCGAGCAGCTGACTGTAAGCAAATATCTCGAGCTGCCGTACCATTTCGTTATACGGTGATGTATAATTAATACTCTTATTTCTCCACACACAGCTCACGCACATGAATTGTAGTGTATTTTCGACACGCATTTTGTTCTTAGTTCTTTCAATTCTATCATGTTTTCTCATTGCTAGTCTCGGTTACGTACTGACGAGGTTTTTATCGTACATTATTTCCGTTTTACAAATCATACTGCAGATAGTTCACAGAATAATAATTTGTAAGTCTTTCATCATTTTTACGAATGACGCATAAATTTCGTATGAACTGATGCTGTTATAATCGCTAATGGCTGTACACGATTCAGCTTGTCAATTTGAACTTCGCATGTTCGCTAAAAGTTGGATCCAACCACATAGAATATGACGTGGAAGGAAACAGTGTAATGCTTCGACGCATACAACGTAACTGCTCAACGTTTCAAACCCAGTTACTTACAAGTAAAACCTTAACGAAAAGGCGCTCGCTCAACCATTTCAACACAGTGTGTACTTCTAAGCAATGGTAACTGAGTAAGCAGCAGTTGTAAGTAGTTCCAACGTACAGAAGGAATGTACACTTCTGAGTGCTTGTCATACTTTCTTTTTCGGATTGACATACGGGAATTTGGTCACTTGTTTGGTCGGTTGAAGTGAAGAATATCTACCACTTTACGAAGCGAACAAATTTCTGTACGCCATGTGTCGTGCACCCAATTGTGACAAAACTGATTTAACACAAGTAAACAAATATGGATGTATGTGCGTCCAGTCCTTGCATGGAATAAAAAAACATCATTGATGAATCAAATACACCACATGATCAGAAGTATCTGAAAGCCTTTGTGAACGCGGAATTCGGCATTAATGCCACGAAAGACGAACCCGCCAGTATAAAAGGAGACAGCGAGTATTACGTTGTCAATAGAGAAGCTTAGTAAGACCACCTCATTGACTTCGAACGTGGATTAGTCATTGGATGTCACCAGGGTAACAGATCCACCAGGAACATTTTAGCCCTTCGAAAGCTGCCCAGGTCTATTGTTGGTGATGAAGATGTCGATCAGAAAACCGAAAGTAGAACCACAGAGAAACCAAGACTAGACAGATCTCATGTACTGACAGAAAGACACGGTCGAGAATTACGAAGAGTGGTTGTAAAAAATCGTATAAAATCTGCGAAATTGAGTTCCAATGTGCCACCAGCGCTCCAGCGTAGAGAGTTAAAAAGAATGGGTTACAGTAGTCTACAGCTTCTGTAGCCTATACTAAGCGACACCTTGACGCCACTGGACAGTGGATGACCGGAAACGAGTGATTTTGAGAGATGAATCACTCGAAAGCCTTTGGCTGTCCGATGGAAGGGGTTGGGTTTGGCGAATGCCTGAAGTACCCTACCAGCCATCGTGTGTAGTGTCAACAGCGAAGTACAATGCTGGGGTGTTCTTCGTCGTTGTCATGGTGTCCTTTCATTGCGCTTGAGAAAACGCTTAATGTGGAAGAATATGAACACATGTTTACAGGAGTGTTTATTGCGTACAGTAATATATAGTTCGGAGATGTTGATTGTTTGTATCAGCACATCTGTGAGGCCTTGGTTTGTGGACGATAACATTGCTGAAACGGATTATTCGTCACAGAGTCCGGACATGAACCAGCTGAAGCACGTTTGGAAAGAGTCAGAATGTTACCTTCTCTCCAGGCCCCACCATCCCACATCACTATTTTGTCGGGATTCGGATTTTGGGGAAGAATGCGCTACCATTCTTCCACAGACATTCAGATTTCTCATTGAAAGCGTACCCAGCAGACTTCAAGCCATCGCAAAGGCGAAGGATCGACACCCTTTTATTAATGTCCACTAATAGGTATCTGTATATTTTTGATAAGACAATGTATATCGAAGAAATAACAATATATCTGTTGATTCCATGCACCGATACTGTGCATCAAGTGCATATCACTGTATATCATCGATTCCTACTGCCGCTCCTCTTTGTTCCTAGGTGTATTTTTGTTACATCGTGTGTATTGTTGACTGTAACAGGCCAATAACCTCCACATAATTCCAACGTTCTCACCACTGCAACTATGCTGTGTCATTGGAGGATTTTCTCTCAGGGATACGTCGCAACCCTGACATGTGTAAAGTTAGGTCAGATGGTTGGAATCCATCGGCCTCTCTCTCTCTCTCTCTCTCTCTCTCTCTCTCTCTCTGACACACACTCACACAGGGTAGTCGCCACATGACAGCTGGAACAGTTGTGGGTTGGGCGTGCCCTCGCGGTGCACCCTCTCTACTGCACACTCACAGTCACACACACACACACACACACACACACACACACTCACACACACACACAACACAAGGCACGAGCGGCACACGACACGACACGCACAGAGCTGAGCGGCCATGCTGGCAGACTGTGAGCAGCGCCATGTTGTCTTGTTTCAGCCGACATGTCGACAGACGAGCTGCTCCTGCCGCGCAACAGGGCATGCGACTGGAGGGTCAAAGTGGTACGGCAGCTGCACCTGCTGGTGCCTGGACGCCTGCCTGATACCTCCTCTGCTCTCTCCTCCTCTCTTCTCTTCTCCTCTGTCCCCTTTGCTTGCCTGCCGCACAGCGCTCTCTGGCCACCCTCCACACTTCTGCACGCATGAGCTCCTTGCTGGTCTTGTGTTCCTGCAGCTGCACCTCCCTCCACAAGACAGAGGCCACCTCGATCATACGGATGTGAAAGCAGCACCTCTCCCACAGTGATACTCTTTTAAAACACGTAAGGAAAACTTCTGTACCAGAGTGTAGTACCAAGATCTTCGGCTAACTCTGCCCAGTGAGTCGAACCATTGTTAATTCTGGACGAAAACTGATGTGCACACACCATCTTGATAGTGCACCGAGAGACTGGCGTCGGTGGAGATGCTGCTAGATCTCGGGAGTGACTGCTGAGCGTGTATTTTTAAACTGTGCGTCAAATACAAAATTTACAACAAGAAAAATTACTTTCCACTGTCTTTTGCGCTTATGAAGTGAAAGCTAATGAACTGTAAATTAAATAACTTCAAATATCTTCGCTAAACAGACATTGTTGGTACAAAATTTCGTGATGTGTCAAATCAGCTTTTCGAACAATCATTTAAGGCAACTCTTCAAATTTTACTTTTCTGTGCAAAAGGCCGAAATATAGTGTGCTCATTAAACTATACTTCAAAAAGGTTTGATGGATTAAAAAGAATCTTCGTAGATCTATGCTTTAACACAAAGAAAGAAGGACGCACCGCGATGGAGTCATGCGAGTGTGACAGAAATCGGTAGACGTCTTATACATGTGACTACACAAAAACAAATTATTACAATTTCAAAAAAACTGAACGATTCTTCCAAAAGAAAGGGCTGCACAAATTGAGCAAGTCAGTAAGGCGTTGGTCCACCTCTGGCCCTTATGTCAGCAGTTATTGAGCTTCGTATTGGGTAGCAGAGTTGCCAGGTATGCTCCTGAGCGATAAGGCGCCAGTTTCTGTTCCTATTAGTGCATTAGATCGTCAAAATCCCGACGTTGTTCGAAGGCCTTGCCCATAGTGGTCCACAAACGTTCTCAGTTGCGGAGAGACCCAGTGACACTGCAGCCCAAGGCAGAGTATGGCAAGCATGAAGACAAGCAGCAGAATCTCTCTCCGTGTGCGGGGCGGGCATTGTGTTGCTAAATTTAAGCCAAGGGCGTTATACAATCAAGGGCGACACAACAGGACCAAGAATGTCGTCGACATACTGTTGTGCTGTAAGGGTTCTGCTGATGACAACCAAACGGATCCCACTATGAAATGTAATGAATGGCGTGGCACCCCAGACCAGCACTCCAGGTTGTCGGGCCGTATCCATAAATAAGGGTGGTATCACATCGCTGTCCAGGACACCTCCAGACACGTGTTTCGCGTGGAATCTCATTGACTGGAATATATTTGTCTTCATTGATGAGTCCCGCTTCGAATTCAGCCCTAATGACCAGTGAGAACGCCCCACACAGCAATGGGGTACCAACCTCTGTCGTTCTACAGACAGACAACCGGGGGTAACGGTCTGTGGTGCCATTTCATGTCATAACGGGGCCTGTTTGGTTGTCAGCCGCGGCATTCTTACAGCACAGCGGTATGTGACGATATTCTACGCCCCGTTCTGTTGCAGTTCAGGGCAAACCATCCTGGGCTTACATTTCAGGAAGATATTGCCCGCCCCCACACGGCGAGTGTTTCTACTGCCAGTCTTCGTGCACGCCAAAGCCTCCCTTGGCCAGCAAGATAGCCGGCTCGCTTCCCAGCTGAGAATGTTTGGATCATTGTGGGCTAGGCTCTTCAAGCAGCTCCGGATTTTGACGATCTAACTCGCTAATCGGACGGAATTCGACACGTTGCCCCTCAGGAGCATATCCAGCAACTCTATGAATCAACGCCAACCCGAATTACAGCCTGCATAGGGGCCAAAGACGGACAACGCATTATTGACTTACTCAATTTATGAAGCTCTTTCTCTAGGAAAAATGATCCATTTTTTCTGAAATTGTAATCATTTGTTTGTTTTTAAGGGTACAGCACATCTACCGATTTCCGTCCCATTCGGATATTTCGTTCGTGATACGTCATTTTTTATTTTGTCTTAGAGTGTATATTGGTCTTTTGGCCCTTCTTCCCTTACTGACGAGTCGTACGAAGAATTTATGTACCAGGCGTGTTTTTTAAGTAAGTACCGTTTTGAAATTAAATAAAAGACGTGCTAAGGTGTCTCAACAATTTTATTTTTACATGAAAGCCTGTACCTTAATCTATTCACTGACGCCATTACAGTCTTATTCTTCCTTGTTTACGTTGTGTACTGAGTGTTTAAGATGCCTCCGATAATGGTGAGTTCCGACGACTGTGAAGTACGGGCTGTTATAAGATTTCTTAGTGCTAAAGGCCTAAAAGCCATCGATATTCATTGTGAGATCTGTGCAGTTTCTGAGGAAACATTATGAGTGATGGAATGGTAAGAAAGTGGGTGAGAGCATTTAAAGATGTCCGCACAAATTTGCATGATGAACAACGGAGTGGGCGTCCTTCGGTTATTAAGTTTGGTGCAGGAAGCGGACAATAAGGTGAGAGAAAACAGACGCTTTACGATTTCCTCCTTGCGGGATGACTTTCCTAATGTTTCTGGTAGTGTTTTGTATCGCATTGTGACCGAGCACTTGAATTACCGAAAATTTGCGCGCGTTGGGTACCGAAAATGTTGACGGATGTGCACAAAACCAAACATTTAGACAGTGCATTCACTTTCCTTGAGCGGTACCACAACGACGGTGATGATTCCTTAAGCCAAACGGCGACGGGCGATGAAACATGGGTGGCCTACGTCACACCAGAATCAAAGGAGCAGTCCATGGAAGTTGAGCGAGGACATAGTTTTGCTACAAGACAATGCCCGTCCGCATGTGGCGAATCAGATCATAGTTCTCATCACATCTTTTCAACGGGAAACTCTAGATCATCCTGCGTACAGCCCCGATCTTGCGCCCAGTGACTACCATCTGTTCCTGCACTTGAAGAAACACCTGGGTGATCAGCGTCTTCAAGACGATGACGAAGTCAAAACAGTCGTAATGCAGTGACTAACAAGTCAGACGGCAGACTTCTATGAGTAGGGTATTCAAAACTGGTACAACGTTATGACAAGTGCCTCAATATTGACGGAAATTATGTAGCAAAGTAGATTAAGGTACAGGCTTTCATGTAAAAATAAAATTATTAAGATATCTTCGCACATCTTTTTTAAATTTCAAAACGATACTTACTTAAAAAAACACGCCTCGTATTTCCTTTACAAACCGCAGCGAGAACTGTTATCCTTCGTGTAATCAAGTACCTGTTGTACGTGATTAAGTTCCCTCTCTGAAAGTGAACAAAAAATATTGATGCCTCTGTGAGAGGGTACAACAGTTACGAGGAGAATATTACACATCCGAAAGCTCAGTATATGGAAACAATGATTTAGTATAGACATTGTCAAGAAATTGATGGGGTATGAATTTCTGTTCCAACGTATGCATTAAACATGAAGCTCATCGACATTTACTCTGATTAAGGTGACTCAGGTAACAGGAAATATGCCGTTTTCCAGCCGTTGCTCCAGGCTGCTGTGGCGGTCCACAGGAATTATAATGTTTGTGTATGGAGTGTGGCCATTCACCAATCCCCCTTCCTCGCACATTTCTTCTCCTACCGCCGCACTGTTTACATCTGCTTCTAGTCCTGAGTTTGACTAAATCCCTAACCAGTAGAAATGTGTGTCTGCACTGCAAATTATTTTGTAGGTTGCAGTTTTGTTTCACTGTCGCTTTCGCATAGAAGCGACTTTCCCTGCACCACCGTTGCACCGATGAAAACTGGTCGCCAGCGAAAACGCGCGTGCGTTAGTCTCAAGTGAAATGTCAAGCGGTTCTGTACGACAAGTGATAGAAAACTCCTGTGCACGCAAAGCCGTTTTGACGATAGCAAGCAAGAACAGCTTCCACAGAATCGAAGAGCAAAACGCTTCGTCTATCACAAAGTAGAGTTGACATGTTATGTGATTGTTATGGGGAAAAACCACTAAGGCAGGTACAACATAAATCACTTATCTTTAAACCAAAATGTTTTAAGTACATATTGCATCATATTTTTGTCTAGCAAAAACATAGAGACATACGTGAAAAGGTGGAGAGAAGCTATAACTGCCAGGAGATACGTTTAACTGTTGTCCATACTAAATGGCTAACCCGGGACACTCCCACAGCTGCAGGTATCATATGGACTGGTTTACAGGGGCAACAAAATTTGATTTTTAAAATTTCAAACTATTATTCACTGAATTAAAAAAATTAAAATACTGTCTAAATCTATTCTTTAAGAGCTATAATCTTATGTTTTAGCTTTTACGCAATAAGTGACGTATTACAGTTAGAAACTGCGTATACCTCTTAAGGCAGCGTAACTCATGGCGAGCATGTTACCCAGATTTCATTCGTCCATTTTTTGAGAATGAGACCACTTAGCGACTTGAAATGAATTTTACAAGTAATTTCAAACCATTACGAAACTTAGTGTCGCTTATACCTCCGTCACAAAGTCACGAAAGGAAGAAACTTAAGCGCTTACTGCATTTTCTCCGTTTGTGCTGTAAAACTGCAGCATCGGGCATGACGTTTCAATTTATTACTTCTTTACCATTAGCTCTTCTCGAAGCGCTTGCAGGCAGTACCACATACATCAATGAATGTACCTGAAAATTTATTTCATTGTACGACACAGTTCGGGAGATACAACGTTTTGTACATGGGAGTTCGGTTCTTTAAGGAATCGAGGGTGGATGTCAATTGGTCAGCACCTAAAAAGAGGTACATTCATCTGTTTAAAAAGAAACGGTTTCGGTCATTCAGTAATCCTGTGAATATGCGCTAACCAAAGGAAAAAGGATTTCTATCTGAAAAACTGGCGAAGTCAGTGTTGCGTAGCCGACTAGGAAAGGCATATGACTAACGTAAAGTTTTCAACAAACAATTGGGAATCCTCAGATCTGCGCTTAATACTTCAAACGTAGCGGAGCGTAGAACAGTCTAGTGGACAACTGCGTGAATGGAGCAATATGACTTGTTTTAGGATTGGCTGCAGAAGGTACACCGATCAGCCAGAACAGTACAACCACCTACCTAATACACTACTGGCCATTAAAATTGCTACACCAAGAAGAAATGCAGATGATAAACGCGTATTCATTGGACAAATATATTATATACAGCTGACATGTGATTACATTTTCACGCAATTTGGGTGTACAGATCCTGAGAAATCAGTACCCACAACAACAACCTCTGGCCGTAATAACGGCCATGATACGCCAGGGCATTGAGTCAAACAGAGCTTGGATGGGGTGTACAGGTACAGATGCCCATGTAGCTGCAACACGATACCACCGTTCATCAAGAGTTGTGACTAGCGTATTGTGACGAGCCAGTTGCTCGGCCACCATTGACCAGACGTTTTCAGTTGGTGAGAGATGAGGAGAATGTGCTGACCAGAGCAGCAGTCGAACATTTTCTGTATCCAGAAAGGCCCGCACAGGACCTGCAACATGCGGTCGTGCATTATCCTGCTGAAATGTAGGGCTTCGCAGGGATCGAATGAAGGGTAGAGCCACGGGTCGTAACACATCTGTAATGTAACGTCCACCGTTCAAAGTGCCGTCAATGCGAACAAGAGGTGACCGAGACGCGTAACCAATGGCACCCCATACCATCACGCCGGGTGATAGGCCAGTATGGCGATCACGAATACACGCTTCCAATGTGCGTTCACCGCGATGTCGCCAAACACGGATGCGACCAGCACGATGCTGTAAACAGAACCTGGATTGATCCGAAAAAATGACGTTTTGCCATTTGTGCACCGAGGTTCGTCGTTGAGTACACCATTGCAGGCGCTCCTGTCTGTGATGCAGAGTCAAGGTTAACCGCAGCCATGGTGTCCGAGCTGATAGTCCATGCTGCTGCAGACGTCGTCAAACTGTTCGTGCAGATGGTTGTTATCTTGCAAACGTCCCCATCTGTTGACTCAGGGATCGAGACGTGGCTGCACGATCCGCTACAGCCATGCGGATAAGATGCCTGTCATCTCGACTGCTAGTGATACGAGGCCGTTGGGATCCAGCACGGTGTTCCGCATTACCCTCCTGAACCCACCGATTCCATATTCTGCTAACAGTCATTGGATCTCGACCAACGCGAGCAGCAGTGTCGCGATGCGATAAACCGCAATCGAGATAGGCTACAATCCGCCCTTTATCAAAGTTTGAAACGTGATGGTTCGCATTTCTCCTCCTTACACGAGGCATCACAACAACGTTTCACCCATCAACTGCTGTTTGCGTATGAGAAATCGGTTGGAAAGTTTCCTCATGTTAGCACGTTGTAGGAGCCAACCTTGTGTGAATTATCTGAAAAGATAATGATTTGCATATCACAGCATCTTCTTCCTTGCGGGTAAATTTCGCGTCTGTAGCACGTCATCTTCGTGGTGTAGCAATGTTAATGGCGAGTAGTGTAGCTAGTATCCCCATGTTTGCGGCGACGCGTCGTGGCATGAAAGCAACACGGAATTGTTACGACACCGGAGGGAGTTGGCACCACATTTGCACACATAAATCATCTAATTCCGGTAAATCCCGGGGAAGGTGGGAGGGGGCGATGAGGTCTGACGCCACGTTCAATCACCTCCCATATGTGTTCCATTGAGTTCATATCTGGAGAGCTGACGGGCCAGAACATGTATTGGAGCTCGCCGCTGTGTTCCTCGAACCGTTCCATCACACTCCTGGCCTTGTAACATTGAGAATTATATTGTTCAAGCTGTTGGGAAACATGATGATCATGAAGGGGTGGACGTGGTCTGTAACCAGTGTGCGATACTTCTTGGACGTCACCGTGCCTTGTACAAGCTCTTCTGGACCCTTGGATGCCCACGTGAGTGTTCCTCAGAGCACAGTGGAGCTGCCGCCAGCTTGTCTCCGTCCCACAGTACAGGATCTGTTCCCCCTAGTAGACGACGGATTCGCACCCTCCCATCGGCATGATGAAGGAGGTAGCGAGATTCATCAGATCATGCAACGCTCTCCCATTGCTCCAATGTTCTGTGCCAATTTCAGACGTAGTTTCCGATGTCGTGGTGTTAACATTCCCACACGCGAGTGTCGTCGGCTTCTGAGACCCATCGTTAAGAGCGTTCAGTGCACTGTGTTTTCAGACACACATGTACTCTTCTCAGCATTGAAGTCTGATTTTAGTTCCTGCCACAGTTCTCCGCCTGTCCTATTTTACCAGACAGCCCGGTCTACGACGTCTGACGTCTGTAATGAGGGGTGGCCACCCAGCTCCACGACGTCTGGACGTCGTTTCACCTTGGTTTCGCAACATGTTGAAGACACTCACCGCAGCAGTCCTCGAACACCCGACAAGTCGTGCGGTTTCCGAAAGGCTTGTGCCGGGCCTCGAGGCCATCACGCTCTGCCCTCTGTGAAACTCAGATCGCGCGCCTTTCCCATCCTACACACGGACAGCACGCTCACTGCTACTACATGCATTGTGCGTGTGTCTGACTAGCAGTCATTCCTCGCCACGTGACGCTGCTATCAGCCGGACGGGTTTGTATCGATGGTAGGTCGGTGGTTATAATTTTCTGGCTGATCAGTGCACATCTGAAACTGCAGACACATAAGCGAACACGATAAGAGAATACTGAATAGCGTAGGTAGTCCAGCAAATTATTACGCGAAAGAACGCGAATCTGACTTTCGATGGGGCTGATCCCAGAAGACAGATTATTGTTAAATCACAGCAACTCACTTGATATTTATTTCTTCGTCGTCATATGATATTTTTTATACTCACGTTATTGGTTAGTATATAGACATTACCGAAACGAAGTGAAGAATATTTAGGCACCGTAGGAAAGATTTCGAGGTGCTTGTCTATGAAACATGGGGTGATGAGAAGAAGGAATATTATGTATTAACGTCCACGAGGCGGTCATTGCACCTGGATCCCTCGCTCAGACTGGATAAGGAGAGCGAGAGAAGCCAGTCGTAGTAGCAAACATCGCAGTATTCCCTATAATTTACAGAAAACCAGAAACAGCGGAAACAAGAAATTTGGATGCTCGAATATCGGTTTATACTACATTCTTCTCGAACACGAGCCCACTACTTCCTTAGCTACGTCGCTTGCATCTTGTTTTGGTTCCCACGTAATGCCAGTCGGGCGTACGACCGAACTGGTACCGTTACCTGGGCAACATACTAGATGATTAATTAGCAAAATACGGCATAATTGGAGTCTGAGTGGAGGGACGCCAGACTATAACTATACTGCAGTACCTGTGCTGTTAAGAAAAACGCATGCAATGTTCCTTCGGACTTGCAGGCACATACGAAGCAACACTGCATCTTTCTTTTCAACAACACAAGCACTGCAATATCTCATTTATCCGCCGATACCAGGCAGCGACTTTCATCTAAAAATGTCCTTCCCAGTGCGGGAATTACGTAATGTGTGTGCGAGTGCAGGTTGTGACACCAGGAACGGCGACTTAATGGACGTTTTCGGCTGGCGGTGGGTCGTGTATGGATTGCCGAAGTGGTTAAGGCGACCGCTTGCAGGAAAATCCTGGTTCGACTCTCGGTCCGGCACAAATTTTCATTGTCGTCATTCCCTTACACAACTGATCGTTTTTTCGTATTCACAACTGCGAATAAATTTCATGTACAGTGGAATAACGACGTCCTAGCTTCGCATGGCGCATATGCAATCCCGGTTCCTACCCGTGGCTGGTGGATTAACTGAGCACTAGGTTCGTGACGCGAGTCACACCAACCTTTCCAACCCTTCCACAATCCAAATTACGTACTGGCATCGCCCTCGACTGGTAATCAGGTTCCAAGTTTCCATAGAAAAACGAGCGCTTACGAATCCAAATTGTGTACGGTTGATCCTAAATATCACTTTACGTTGTTAATTTTCAACTTGAATCTCGATTCCTTCTGACTATGTGTAAAATTTACACGAAAAATCTAATCCGTAGGGATTGTCGACT
Source organism: Schistocerca piceifrons (assembly GCF_021461385.2). Taxonomy (NCBI): domain Eukaryota; kingdom Metazoa; phylum Arthropoda; class Insecta; order Orthoptera; family Acrididae; genus Schistocerca; species Schistocerca piceifrons. The sequence goes on from NC_060144.1 coordinate 509,732,175, forward strand.
TCTTCCGTTATGCCCTGCAGACCAAATGAACAGATGTCACATAATTAATACGCGCCACAGAAGCACAAGCAATGCTCATTTCATATACTGCATTTCATATATCAAACCCTGACGAGGGATACATCCGTCAGTAGGCTTGTGCGTCGCGTCATACTGGTCGGCCACACACACTAAAGGTCTTTATGGAACTAGTGGGTTGGAAAACTGCAGGTGCTCATTGAGTTCGGACAATGGTACCACAATGGAGGAAAATAAACGCACCAACAAAGGTTCATCTTTCGGCTTTGACGCCGTTTCCAATACTTATGATTTCCATCGCCTCTTACATACATTAGGATTCGATTGTACAGCTGCTTTTAACTATCACCGAACGCTTAATTTGAATCTATAGAAGCGTCGACGTCATATGTACATCCACTTTTATACGTAACGATTGTAAACTGCTAGGTGGATTTCCTACCGCTAGTATCGATTTTCTGTTCTGTTACGTTTGCTGCATGGCTCTGTACATGCCCTAAACTCTCTTACCTAAGTTTCGTGATTACTACGTGAGGTATGAAAAGCTGTGGGCGCCATTTCTGGACGGACTTCCTTGAATATATTTGATGTAATTGATTCATGTGGGAGTAGAATCGCAAAAGGATTATCTTTTGCGTTTATTGAGACATCGCTTAATGGCAACATGGATAGCAGCGACATTGTATGAGGATCTTTGCCCAGGCAGGTTCAGTCCAGCGCCCAGTTTAGGTGGAGAGGGCTGGTTGTACGTCTCTGGAGTTATTTATGTCCGAACAGTCATTCTTATACAAATATTTTCCGTCCCCAAATTGCTTCTCCCTCTGATAGCTTTCAAATTTCGACACGGCGTGCGGGACATCTACCTTTTCGTGACTGACTTAATAACTGTAGAAGTTTGACGTTTGGATCATATCTGGAAATACGTTGACCACATAAAAACTAGTGATGTAGTGTGAATTATAATGCTGTAGGTGACGTGCGTATCTCGATGCAGGTAAGTGCTGCCAAGACGCTATGTGACGCAGACGTGGACAGAGTTAGAAAGTAACTAAAGTAAGTAATGTGCGGTTCAGGCGCAGTGTACAGGGATAAATCCGATTATAAAAAGTAATTAAAGGATACGTTATGGATAATACACTGCACCGTGAGTTGTAACAATGGACTCCACCGAATTAAATCGACGGCTGGTAGAACGTTCAGCCCTTGGGAAGCCTTCCAGCAGCTATGCCGAGAGTCGACGTCACATGATGCGTTGTTCACGAAGTAGTGCATATGTGCCGTATCAGCTCTCATTGGAAGTACCCTCTCGCAGGCACCGTGCACCCTCCTATCATGAATGTAAATGTTGCATGAAATAGATGGACTGCATGTGTCAATTTTTAAATAAGTGGTTTTTGCTTTCCATTTTTGTGTGTTCTATTCTTCTTCACGTAAAATGTTACATGAACAGTTTCACATCTTATAATTATTATGTGGTGTTAAATCGTAGCAAAAATTTTTTTTACAAATTATAATTTTTGTAGTTTTTTGGGATATTTGTGGTCTAGCCACTTCGTTGTTTCTACTTCTTGTAATTTAAGTTAGCCGTCACCAGCGCGTTGAACTGTGGTCTGGTTAGTCTACAGCAAGTTCAAACCAAGAAAGAAGTTCTCGTACTTGTGAACCAAGTACTACGTTCTGGAGTTGAAGGGAATGACTAGAAGTAGTCTTTTTTTCGATACGTCTCACTGACGTCTACCTCCACGACCGTATTCTACGAATTACCATAACGTACCTGACGGACATTACTATTTATAATACATATTAGTGTTTATGTTTGGGACGGAGCAAGCAAAGAATGACTGATTACGCGTCTCCATGTGTGCTGTTATAAGGCCAAATGTTTATTGCACGTCGTTATGAGAGCTGTAAGTTTTGGAGCCGAATAACATTGCTAGATCTAGTGTTGATATACAGTTCCTCAATTTTACAAGTAGGTCTTACTTTGCTTTCTGCCGTCTGAGAATTTACTACCCTTCTCACTACTCAGACAAGCCTCGGAATTTGCAATATCCTTCACTTTTTATACTCAGTGTCTCACTCAATGTCAATTAGGCCGACTTCGTGTCCACTTAATACGCTTGATCAATGCTTGCGACACATAGTGTCCAAAACCTATAGGGTCAAAACTGTGTAAGTACCGGGTGGTTGTAATTAAAGTGCAGGTACTCACAGGGGTCCAGTGTGGGCTATAATTATCGTATGGCCGTGGAACTTGGTACATATACGAATGCGTGAATAGGGAACCGATTTACGAAGGAAAAAAATGAGTTCCGATTTTGGCCATCGGGGGGAAATCAGGCGATGTGAATGCAAAAAAGATATGTATAAAAGTTTCCGTACGTATTGGATTAGGAGCAGGGCACTAAAGGCCAAACAAATGAGAAAGGCCTAATGTTGATTTTGTTACTAACTGCCGCTTACACAACTTGTTCAATGTGAGCACCAAAGATGTCGACGAGATACTGAATCCGTAAAACAATGTGATCAACAATTGCTTCCGGTGGAATCTGAGCAACGTGTTCCTGTACACTGGCCTTCAGATCAGTCAAAGACTGAACATGTCCTTGATAAACGCGTTTCTTTTGATATCCCCAGAGCCAAAAGTTACATAGATTCAGGTCAGGCGATCTTGCAGGCCATGCATCTGGAAAACCTCTCGAGGTAATGTCTTCATCGAAGGCTGTATCGTCGGCCGGAGTGGCCGAGAGGTTCTAGGCGCTTCAGTCTGGAACGGCGCGACCGCTACGGTCGCAGGTTCAAATCCTGCCTCGGGCATGGATGTGTGTGATGTCCTTAGGTTAGTTAGGTTTAAGTAGTTCTAAGTTATAGGGGACTGATGACCTCAGTTGTTAAGTCCCATAGTGCTCAGAGCCATTTGAACAATTTTTTTAAGGCTGTATCAAGCAGATTTTCCACAGGTCGATCGACATGAGGTATTGGCCCATTTTGAATGAAAACAGTGATTTCCACACAGATGCGCTCTTCGGAGGTCTCGATAACGCACAGACGTCACGGTACGCTGACAGGACCTCTGGGTGTCTTTTGTACATAGAAGAACGGGCATACTAGAAAGTACTTGTGGATCGACACCACGCAGTCACATCGGCGAGCGCAAGAGCTCTTCGTGCAAAACACGCGATTTACCAGTACTTCAAATCCGGCAGTTCACTGCTCCCTGTAGTGTAAAATATGCCTCGTCACTCCAAAGCATAATGCACGGCAATATGTTATCAACTGCAATACGCACCAGAAACCGAAGAGCAAATTCAAACGCTGCTGCGCATCATGAGGTTTCAGTTGCTGCATCGTAATGTAGATGGCAAAACTATGAGATTGACAATTCCCATGACACTGTACTAACTCTAGCAATACCCGGAGCACCTCGTCAATAACTTCCACAGGGATAGCACACCTTCCTCTTCCAAGTTCCACGCCATTCTCAGCTGTGTTTTCGAATTTCATTATCATTTTGTTCAAACCATTTAGTGGTTCAGATGGCTCTGAGCACTATGGGACTTAACTTCTGAGGTCATCAGTCCCCTAGAACTTAGAACTACTTAAACCTAACTAACCTAAGGACATCACACACATCCATGCCCGTGGCAGGATTCGAACCTGCGACCGTAGCGGTCACGCGGTTCCAGACTGTAGCGCCTAGAACTGCTCGGCCACCCCGGCCGGCAAACCATTTAGTGACATCGAACCTCTCCTCAACCTTTCATTCGGCGGTATTCTATCAATTCTACCTAAATCACTGGATAGTCAAACCGTTCACTCACGTTATGGTTTGCCAAATGACAGTGTGGAGGTCATAAGTTCGTACAAATAATGTACAACGCCATATTTGCACCTGGTGGCCAAAATTGAAACCAAGTTTTTTCAGCTTAAATCAGTTTTACATTAACAGATTAGCATACCTACCGAGTTTCGCTGCCACAAGAAAATTACAGCCCACACTGGACTTCCGTGTGCAGCTACAATTTAATTACAACCACCCTCTGCTTTGATAAAAGAACTGATGGTCGGATGAGAATACTTCATTGAAACTTACTCGGCTCGAATCCAGACACTAACCTTTGTAAAACATCCTGGAAAGTTTAGCTGTTTACTGTCAAAAGTAACACAACCTTAACATTATTACTTGAGCTCATACCAACTGTTCAGAATCATGATCTACAGCAACAAAGGATGCATTTACAGCGGTCCATAAAATGATTTTGCAGCCCGTCAAATGTACCCCTTGTCTGTTGACAATGAGACAGCAAGCTACGAGGTCGTGTTGAAAAGTAATGTCTCCAAATTTTTTATATGAAAATTGTTAACGCTTCTTAAAGGACACAAACTTTATGAAAGAGACCAACGGTGTGAGATGACACTAAATGTTGCAGGTAATCAATTAGCTGTCCTCAGATGTCTTCACGTTCTGATTCTATCAAAGATCATGCCATTGTCACGTCCGAATGCCCTGCAGATCTGGATAGTGTACGATTCGATCGAGCTGCCAAGAGGTGACACTCGATGAGATCCCTTTCAAACACTGGCAGCTGCTGATAACAGAGTCTCACACGACTACGCAGCATCTCCGTCTCCTTCAGAGTGAGCATTCAACATGCGTTGTATACTGTACCAGGACTGGTAACAACACTGAACACGTGCAACACTAATGCACTTTGATGGCCATTCTACCTGTCACAGAGAATTCCAACTCTACTCATTTACAAACCCACTGAGTTTCCGCACATGAATGAAATTACATTGATATCCGACCGTCTCCTTGGCGCTTAAACTTTTTGTCAGGCAGTTTATAGTCAGAGTGCAATTCTCAAGTCAAAAATAAGACCAAATGTTCCTATAAAAAGATTATCATCACTTCTTTGGCACTGAAGTGTGAAAGCTGCACAAATGGTGTCGCCATGTATTCATACTGCCACGTCCTTCTGTATCATAAGTGAAATTACTTCTTATTCTCCGGATGGGTGCCAACACAGCAAAGCTGCTTTGTTTTACCCCTGCAGACGTTTGCACGCGAGTTAGATGCAAGGCTCAATGATCCAACGGGGAAACTAAGACACTGTGCGAGCTAAGATGGGTCTGATTGAGTTAGGAACCCTCGCGAAATTCATCTGAAGCACTCTGGTGAAACATGAGATACGTGAAGGTCCGGTTTTCTGTCCAGCCATGTAGCTGTTGCAGTTTACTCGCTCCTCTTACATAACGTCGTGAGCTGGTCATTATTAAAATATATGTATCCCGAACCCACTGATGAGAAAGAGCAACTTCAAACAGTTCCACGCCCCATGCCGAATCGCCTCAGCGCACGCCAGAGTGGTAATAAACGGCGCCAAAGGCAAACTCACTATTCATAATGTAGACGTCTATTGGAACGTTTCCAGTAGCTTGGACTGCGCCGAAAATACGGCAATTGCATCTTCAGTAGTGGAAATTATTTGTTTACAACTGTAACAAAACGGAAGTATGTATCCAGGTTTTGCTGTCCTTTGAAGTAGTCACCAGCGTTGTATATAACCAGCTGTCAGCAATGTGGATGCCGTCTGAGCCGGCCGCGGTGGCCAAGCGGTTCTAGGCGCTTCAGTCTGGAACCGCGCGACCGCTACGATCGCAGGTTCGAATCCTGCCTCGGGCATAGATGTGTGTGATGTCCTTAGGTTAGTTAGGTTTAAGTAGTTCTAGGAGACTGATGACCTCAGATGTTATGTCCCATAGTGCTCAGAGCCATTTGAACCATTTTTTGATGCTGTCTGGCATGTTTAGGAGCGCCTCTTGTGTTGACAGTTCGAATGGTGAGACCTGATGCACGACTAATTTCTGCAATAGTTCTGAACTGGAATGCTACGTAGTGCTTCTGTCATATTAGGAATCAGTTAGAAGTCACTTGATGTATGCTGTAAGGTACAACAATTCCCAGCCCCATAGACTGAGGAATTAAGTCAGAGCTTGCGCTCTGTGCGCCTGTGCGTTGCCGCACAAAATGATGGGTGGATTCTGCGTTGACGCTTATTTCCTAAAGCTATTCTCAGCTTGTGTTGTAAAAGTGTACAGCAAAAAAGCACACTGACGGCCTGCCATTGGGGAACGGTATGCGCTGTGACTAACACCACCACAGTACATGAGAATACCATAAATTTCACATTGGTGGGGTTCTAACAAACTTCTGCTATTTATTCAAATCGTACTGAATTCATAGTGGTGCAAATTGCGTCATACCAAGTGAAGCACAGTCGTATGCCATCTCAGGAATATTTTGAAGTCGACCCCTCCTCAGTATCACGGTGAGAGCAGACCTTTCTTCACTGACGCAGGCACGGCATGGCCGACGAACGTCTGCCACATTTCAGCGTCTCCCTTTGAAAGCTTTTAACCACCTTGCCATCGTTTGTAAGGCGATGAAGATTCGCTGCAATTGTCTTCAAGACACTGATGACTTTTTGGTGCCGTACGTCTTATGGCATGTTGAATTTTTATTCAACTACGTTTTTCGTGTTCCTTAAACATCGGGAAAGCATCTATCCAAGGCTCTGCTCTTCTCCTAACAGCTCAAGGGTGTGATGTGGCAAGTCCGTTAATGCTGGGGTAGGGTAGGTGAAAATAAGTAATGTCTGGTGCAAGCGACTTTATTCCGCTCCATTGCGTGTTGCCATTGTTTAAATTCCATTCCTCCCCTTAAGACATGTTGTTCTATTGTAGTCGTTATAGTCATCGGCTGCTGGTAGTCTATTCAGATTACCCCACGCGGCGTTCATGGCAAACTGCAACAGGTTTCTGTATTCAAATATGTGTGGTGAACGGCACAAGTGCACTCATACCCACCTGCAAATTAATGAAAATATAGGTGTTGCAAGTACAACGCAAGAGCTTTGCCCGGAAACCGACAACGGGCAGCCAGGCATTGATCGCCGCATGCACTCTGGCCGGTTCCTCGGAGTTAGGCAGTGGTGTAGCTGTTTAACTGGACTCTGAAAGGCCTTGGAAAGAAGTCCGAGAAAATACACGCCCCAGTCACATCACTGTTACCACCGCCTATGGTCGACGTCAACGTGCAGTAACCACTCACAGACGGCAGGTGGCAGCACTAGCAGTGGAGGAGATGTAAGGTGGGTTGGGTTGGTTGGTTGGTTGTTTGGGCAAGGAGACCAGACTGCGTGGTCATCGGTCTCATCGGTTTAGGGAAGGATGTGGAAGGAAGTCGGCCGTGCCCTTTCAGAGGAACCATCCCGGCATTTGCCTGGAGTGATTTAGGGAAATCACGGAAAACCTAAATCAGGATGCCCGGACGCGGGATTGAACCGTCGTCCTCCCGAATGCGAGTCCAGTGTCTAACCACTGCGCCACCTCGCTCGGTGGTGGGTTGGGGGGATGCAGAAAATAGTAAACTCATTGTCGTAGGGTGGAAATGGAGCGATTTATCTGACGTCCAAAAGGACATGCTCATTGGCTTCCAGGCTAAAGGTGAAAGCTGTTTCGAAACGTTTAAGTTTGTAAACTGTTCGCGTGCCGCCGTGGTTAAAATATGCTGTCCATGGCAAAACGGCGCTGGCCAAGATTGGCGTCGACACAACTGTGGTCTCTACGAACCATAGATGATTGGGGGTGAACGACGGCTGCGTAGCTGTGAACGGGCGAAGAGACGACCATGGGGGCTGTCAACAGTAGCGTCTCCTCAACGAGCGTTCAGCGAACGCTGTTGCGTGTGGGCGTCTGCAGCAGGCGGCTCGTTCAAGCACGCTTGTAGAATGAAGGCTTTCACGACCGGGTGACATGGCTGTTGATATACTTTCCGGGATGTGAGGTCGTGGTCCAAGAACTTTTCTGCTCCTTACGTTTCGTCCAGGACTGCGCTGGACTTCCTCAGAGGCGCTGCTCCGCTGAGTCTTGCCGACTGACTGGTCGGGTGTCTGAGAGTGACTTATATATTGTGAGAAAGGGGGGCGTGGTTCAGGTGACACGTGATGAGCAGTGAAAATCCATAGCAAAGATAAGGTTGACTATCGATTACCACCTTGTCAAAGATAAAAATTGTTAGCTATTTTGTAGAGCCACTGTCCATATATCGCTAAGTTTCGTAGCCTCCTCTTTCCTATTAAAATTATCGTGATGTTTATAAATTTCAATAGCTTCTCTATATAGCCGTGGATAGTAATTTAACTTTGTAGATAAAACTTCGGTATCCGAAAACTTCACTTGGTGGTTACCTGGTTGAAGAGCATGTTCCGCTACAGCTGATTTTTCTATTTTTCCAAGTCGACAAAGACTTTTATGCTCTTTCAGTCGCGTGTTTACGCTTCTTTTGGTAGTACCAATATAAACTTTACCACAGGTACATGGAATTTTATACACACCACATGTCGACAGGGGAGGGCGTTTATCCTTCACAGATCGTAGTACTTGACTTATTTTCTTTGTTGGTTTAAAGACCGGTTAATGTCATGTTTTCGTAAAATCTTACCGATCCGATCTGTTACTTTTTTGTGGTTCATTCTTATACCGGTCAGTGGGTAGGAATGGCAGCGCATGCGGCTGGTTGGTCGAGGCATATCTATAACCATCGCTTGTAGTTGGACAAACCTATAGAAACTGGCAACGAAATTAAATCTCTCACATACATAGTTAGGGATCTTATCCACAATTATGCCAACAGCCATGCTGCAGTGGTAATACCCGGTCCCGTCAGATCACCGAAGTTAAGCGCTGTCGGGCTGGGCTAGCACTAGGAAGGGTGACCATCTGGTCTGCCGAGCGCTGTTGGCAAGCGGGGAGCACTCAGCCCCTGTGAAGCAAACTGAGGAGCTGCTTGATCGAGAAGTAGCGCCTCCGGTCTCGTAAACTGACATACGGCCGGGAGAGCGGTGTGCTGACCACATGCCCCTCCATATCCGCACCCAGTGACAACCTGTGGGCTGAGGATGACACGGCGGCCGGTCGGTACCGTTGGGCCGTCATGGCCTGTTCGGGCGGAGTTTAGTTTTTATTTTATTCACAACTGATCAGTATCAAACGCTAGCTCCAGTTGGTGTTGGCAGTGAGCAAGCTCAGCGGACGTCGTCAGCTGAGTGCTAAAAAATTCCAATAAAGTCAGAATCTGCGAAATAAACAGAAATGCATTATGCATGTCAGTGTTCGTTACACTGAAGACTATGAGTTATGACTCTGGTGGCTGTTGTATCTGTCACAGAGAATTCCAGTTCTACTCGTTTACATACCCTCTGTTGGTGTGTACGTGTACGAAGCTACATTGATATCCACCCATGTCTTCTGGGTGGTTCCCTTTTTATGTCAGTCAGACTATGTCGTTTGCTCTTCTGGTGCTCCCAAAGAACAGTCAAGACCTCATAAGGTCTCATAAGCTTGTGTACTAATTCAAGAGGTCTTCCAAGGGGGCGCAATGTGTGGTTAAGGAGGCGTTCCATCCGGATACAGTGGTCACCACAGCCATATGGACACCCCAGCACATGTGTGACGAGAGGCGTGCTGGGGTAGTCTGTGCACTTGCTGCGACCACAGTGTCCAGATGATGTAGTGGTCAGCGCAACTGCCTAGTAAGCAGAAGGCCAAGGTTCCAATCCCTCCTTTGTGTCTTGGGGCCGTGGTGTGGGGATGCATCAGGTATGACTTCAGGTCACTGCTCTTAATGGTTAACAGTACAATGGTATGTCGTGGGCATCCTGCAACTTTATGTGGTTCGTTTCAAGAGGCAGTATCTTAGTGTCATTTTTCGTCAGAATAATGCATGTCCACATATGGTGCGTATACAGGTTTTCTTCGTAACGCTGACTCGTTCACGTGGCCAGCAAGATCAACATATCTGACCATGATAACACATGTATGGGACTAGATCTGATGTTCCAGTACCACTATCCACGATATCAAAAACCACCTGATAACTGCTTTCCCCAGAAAAGGATCCAGAGGCTTTTTGGCACCTTTCCCAACCAAACCAGTGCATGCACCGAGGTGAGAATGGGTGAAACCTCCTACTGATAAGGAGACTCAGATTGCGAAGTTTCTTGTAAATTTGAATCGATTTTATGATCGCTGCAATAACACCAGATTCCCTCCAACCTGTGAAATTCTGTTTCCTTCCTTTCTCCGCTCCAGGGCACTTCACTTTTGTCGTCAAGCAATATATATTGTGTCTTGCAGAGCTATCATTCGAAACGCGCCACTGTGTCCTCAATCTTACATGTGAAAGCGTTCACGTAAATGAAATTTTGTAGATGGGCGGAAATTAAATTTAAAAATTGAAACCCTTCATCTTTCAGTTTTCGGCCAGCACAGTGGCTGCAACATTTCTCTCTACGGCTGCTTGTGATGACGAGAAACTGGTGAGGGTGGGAGGTTGGAGTAGGTGGGGCAGAGGGGGTAGGGGAGGGGAGGCCACCGACTCTCAACACTCAGCCAGTGCTGTATATTCTGTTTGCCTCCGTGTCGGAATTTGCGGTCCGTGTTCCAGAAATCTTCCGCATCGTCTACAATTGTGAGAGAACGTCGAACGGATGCAATTTACATAAGTGGCCGTCCCACTCATTAAACAGACTGTACCAACTGAGAGAACTCGGATATCGTTTGAGTACGGCACCTTGGATACATATTTGGAGTCAGTCAGAGACTCAGAAACGACAGCTTGGAGCGAGTTACAACGCAAAGACAGTTTCAGCGTGCGATAAGAGTACACACGCCACACTAGAGTTAATTAAGTCTAATATTTTAAGAAAATGTAATATACTATCGCAGATGAAAAGTACTGCCTGCAGAAAGAGGCCCAGAAATATTCGTCAGATCTTGATAAAATTTGGAATCTGCGCAAAGATTCAGAAATTACTCTAGTATACTGTGAATACAATATCAGTGATTCACAATCAGTCAAGTCGTACAAACACTTGGGTTCAACAGTTAATAGATCTAAGAAATATGCAGACGGATAAGAGTAGCAACTCCAAAAAATTATTAATGTAGGGTAATGAAGCTTCGCTATTACACTACTGGCCATTAAAATTGCTACACCAAGAAGAAATGCAGATGATAAACGGGTATTCATTGGACAAATATATTATATTAGAACTGACATGTGATTACATTTTCACGCAATTTGGGTGCATAGATCCTGAGAAATCGGTACCCAGAAAAACCACCTCTGTAATAACGGCCTTGATACGCCTGGGCATTTAGTCAAACAGAGCTTCGATGGTGTGTACAGGTACAGCTGCCCATGCAACTTCAACACGATACCACAGTTCATCAAGAGTAGTGGCTGGCGTATTGTGACGAGCCAGTTGCTCGGCCACCATTGACCAGACGTATTCAATTGGTGAGAGATCTGGAGAATGTGCTGGCCAGGGCAGCAGTCGAACATTTTCTGTATCGAGAAAGGCCCGTACAGGACGTGCAACATGCGGTCGTGCATTATCCTGCTGAAATATTGCGCATGGATCGATTGAAGGGTAGAGCCACGGGTTGTAACACATCTGAAATGTAACGTCCACTGTTCAAAGTGCCGTCAATGCGAACAAGAAGTGACCGAGACGCGTAAGCAATGACACCCCATACCATCACGCTGGGTGATACGCCAGTATGGCGATGACGAATACACGCTTCCAATGTGCGTTCACCGCGATGTCACCAAACACACATGCGAGCATCATGATGCTGTAAACAGAACCTGGATTCATCCGAAAAAATGACGTTTTGCCATTTGTGCACCCAGGATCGTCGTTGAGTACATCATCGCAGGCGCTCATGTCTGTGATGCAGCGTCAAGGGTAACCGCAGCCATCTGGTAGTCCATGCTGCTGCAAACGTCGTAGAACTGTTCGTGTAGATGGTTGTTGTCTTGCAAACGTTCCCATCTGTTGACTCAGCGATCGAGACGTGGCTGCACGATCCGTTACAGCCATGAGGATAAGATGCCTGTCATCTCGACTGCTAGTGGTACGAGGCCGTTGGGATCCAGCACGGCGTTCAGTATTACCCTCCTCAACCCACCGATTCCATATTCTGCTAACAGTCATTCGATCTCGACCAACGCGAGCAGCAATGTCGCGATACGATAAACCGCAATCGCGATATGCTACAATCCGACCTTTATCAAAGTCGGAAACGTGTTGGTCCCCGTTTCTCCTCCTTACACGATGCATCACAACAACGTTTCACCAGGCAACGCCGGTCAACTGCCGTTTGTGTACGAGAAATCGGTTGGAACCTTCCCTGATGTCAGCACGTTGTACGTGTCACCTCCGACGCCAACCTTGTGTGAATGCTCTGGAAAGCTAATCACTTGCCTATCACAGCATCTTCTTCCTGTAGGTTAAATTTCGCGTCTATTGCGTGTCATCTTCGTGGTGTAGCAATTTTAATGGCCAGTAGTGTACATTTGTCCAAGTAACACAAGCATGCGAACCTGCATGCACTTTGTTGTACAGGTGCCGGAAATCAGTATGTGGGCTGGAGTTCCGATCCTGTTGTTGCCGGTCGGTCAATATATCGAAGGTTAATACAGGTTGTGTATGATGCTGGAATTGTCGTCCGATGATATCCCACATGCGTTCGACTGGAGAGAGATCTGGTGATCGAGCATTCCAAGGCAATATGTCGACATATTGTAGAGCACTTAGGTTACAACAGCGCTATGTGGGTGAGCGTTATCCTGTACGAAAACGGCCCTGGAATGCTGTTCATGAATGGTAGCACAAGTCGATTGACCAGAGTGACGCACAAATTGTAATCAGGTTGCGCGGGGTAGCAACGAGAGTCATCCTGCTGTCACACGAAATCGCATCCCAAACTCCAGATGTAGGTCCAGTGTGTCCAAGGCGCAGACAGGTTGGTATCAAGCCCTCAGCTGGTCACCTTCTAAGTAAAACACGGCCATCACTGGAACCGAGCCAGATCCAAATTTCATCAGAGAAGACAACAGACCTCAATCCCGTCCTCCTATGATCTCTCTCTTGACAGCACTGAAGTAGCAAATGACGATGGTTTGTGAGCGACTTCTGACTCGGAGCTGTCCTTGAAGTAATCGATTTGTAACACTTCGTCGTTACATTGTGGTGCCAGCTGCTGCAGATGCAGTACAACGCGCCAGAGTCATACGCCAACACAGCCGGCCGTTGGTGGCCGAGCGGTTCTAGGCGCTTCAGTCTGGAACCGCGCGACCACTACGGTCGCAGGTTCGAATCCTGCCTCGGGCATGGATGTGTGTGATGTTCTTAGGTTAGGTTAGGTTTAAGTAGTTCTAAGTTCTAGGGGACTGATAACCTGAGATGTTAAGTCCCATAGTGCTCAGAGCCATTTGAACCATTTTTTTCATACGCCAACACGATTGTCTTCCCTCTTGAGAGCGCCACGTGGCCGTCCGAAGCCCGACCTTCTTGCGACCCTACAGTCTCTTGACCACCACTACCAGCAATCGTGTGCGGTGGCTGCATGCCTCCCAAGTTTTTTCTGCAATATCGCAGAGGCAACGTCCAGATTGTCGTAGCCCTATTACAGGACGTCGTTCAATCTAAGCCAGGCATTGATAATAACGCCTTAAAGGCATTCTTGACCAATAGCAATTCACCACGTCCAGTCTCAAAGGTAACTAACGCTCATGACCGTTACAGCGTGTATTTGAAGCAAACGTGATTTGCATTCTCGTTTGCACTACTAGCACCACTCTTATGTGACTGCCGCGAAATCTGAATAGACATCATCTTGGTGTTGCGATTTTTTCCCGTCAGTGTATCTTCTCAGATAATACAGTTGTCTCTAATACACTTCTGTTTCCAAAAATCTCCAGAAATACTGAATCAAATCTTTGTAAGATTTCAAATTTTCGCATAGACTGACAAATTGCTTCAAATGCACTTAACGGAACGACAAAAAGTACTATATTATGAATACAACATTAGTGATTCGCTATTGCAATTAGTCAACTCATACATATAAGTGCGTTCAACAGTTTGCAGGGCTATAAAATGAGATAATCACAGGGTGTGACGTACCTAACGCCGATGGCAATCTTCGGTTCATTGATAGGACACTGGCAATATGCAGTCACTCTGCAAAGGAGACAGCTTACAAGTAACTTGTACATCCAGTCTTGCAATACTGCTTATGGGTGTGCGAATTACACAAATAGGGCAAGCAGGGAATATTAGATGTGTACAAAGAATGGCGCTAACAATGGTCACAGGTTTGTTACAGTCACGGAAGAGCTTCATGGAAATGTTGAGTAACGTGTCGGTAGTTGAAGTGGCCAGTAAATACAACCAAACATCTACAAAATGTAACACATTAATAGGTTTATTTACAGTAGCTACAGATATACGAGGGGCATTGAATAGGTTACGCAACACATTTTCTTCCCGGCCAGTTTAGTTTGAAAATATTCGGAATTTGTCGTGGGGCATGTGGAATATTCTTGCTTCAATCAGTATAGCTTCATGAAGTTTCGATAAGTAGCGGACCTATACGTTACCTTCAAAGTGGCGTTATGGCGTTTGTAAAATCAGAGAGTTGCAAATATTCGTAGACGCTTTCAGAATGACTAGGGAGACCTGACACTGAGCAAAAGCGCGGTGAATCGTTAGGCGAGGTGTCTGCCATCATCGCAACAAGGTCAAGCAAATCTGTCCGATCTCCCGTATCCTGGTCCACCGCACACAATTGGGACTCCTCCAATGTTTGGAAGTGCGGACACAACCTTTCGAGGTGATAGGCGGATCACAGACACCTCGCTGCTCAACTGCACGTCTCTATTGGTAGTGCTGACACAATCGTCTACTAGTTGAGGTACTCAGATATGTATGGCCGTCGACTAACGGGAGACCATAAAGAGCAACGAAGGACCGTGGAGTGGAGTCGCTTGCGCATTACGAGGCAGATTTTTATTTTATTTATTTATTTTTTTTTTTTTTGTCGGACGTGTTCATAGTCAATGAAACATGGGTTCACCACTTCCAACCGGAAATGAAATGGCAATCGCGGAGAGGCACTTCACCACCTCTGCTCCGAAGAAAAACCCTCAGGCGGTAATTTCATGGTAATGATCTTCTGGGACTCTGAAGTGATTATTCTGTTTGATGTCTTTTCTAGTGGTGAACGGTCAACTCTGAGTGTATTGCTCTACCCTAAGCAAACTGAAGAAAAGACTTCAGCGTGTTTGCTGCCGCAAAAATGCAAACTAACTTCTTTTTCTGCATTACAACGCAAGACCTCACACAAGTCTGTGCAACAGGAAAGGAGTTCACGAAACTTGATTGGACTGTTCTTCTTCACTCGCCCTACAGCCAAGATCTCACACCTTCCGATTCCCACGTGTTTGGACCGTTAAAGTACGCACTCTGCGGGAAGCAGTGTGTGGGTGATGGGGTGTTTGCTGAAACAGCAAGACATTGACCAGTAGAGTGGCACCAGGCGGACATGCAGGAACTCCAGTTAGGTAGTGTAAGGCCATCGCGCATAACAGAGATTATGTTGAAAAATATTGTTTTGTAGCCAAACCAGTGGGGAATAATATGGTGTACTGGAGTCCTGAATAAAATCAACTTGATTTCAGAAAAAGAATGTTGCATTACTTATTGGGTTGATTTGGACTGATTTGGGGGAAGAGACCAAACAGCGAGGTCATCGGTCTCATTGGATTAGGGAAGGATTTGGAAGGAAGTCGGCCGTGCCCTGTGAAAGGAAACATCCCGGCATTTGCCTGAAGCGATTTAGGGAACTCACGGAAAACCTAAATCAGGATGGCCGGACGCGGGATTGAACCGTCGTCCTCCCGAATGCAAGTCCAGTGTACTAACCACTGAGCCGCCTCGCTCGGTAACACTTATTGAACGCCCCTCATACATAACTTTGAAGTGTCGTGGGTTGTTACGTGGTGCAGGTATTACATAATGAGAGTGATGTTGTTGATAAAACAAACAGTGTTGACTTCACATTAATAGCGTCATGCTACTTCGATATATTTTCGTCACTGCAGTCTTCCTAAGTCTGGAAGTTCACTTTAGCGCCCGAAAACCTCAAACCACACACACAACACACACACTGGAAGTTCACTATCTTCTCTGGAGTGACACTCGAAATGCGAAAAAATGCGCCGGCCGGTCAAAGTCGCAGGCCGGCCGAGGTGGCCGAGCGGTTCTAGGCGCAACAGTCTGGAACTGCGCGACCACTACAGTCGCAGGTTCGAATCGTTCATCGGGTATGAATGTGTGTGATGTCCTTAGGTTAGTTAGGTTTAAGTAGTCCTAAGTTCTAGGGGACTGATGACCTCAGAAGTTAAGTCCCATAGTCCTCAGAGCCATTTGAACAAAAGTCGCAGTCAGCGAGGTCATGCCAGTTTAGCGTTTTCTGGTGGCGTGTACGCTTGGCACACCCCCCCCCACCCCCCCCCCCTCCCCGTCCCCAGTTAAATGTCGCGAGCAATGGTAATAGTGGGGTAACCCTGTGGCGCACTGGTGCACTGGTGGGAGGTACAAGTCTGACATTTTCGCCGAGCGGTTAAAGGCGCTACAGTCTGGAACCGCACGACCACTACGGTCGCAGGTTCGAATCCTGCCTCGGGCGTGGATGTGTGTGATGTCCTTAGGTTAGTTAGGTTTAAGTAGTTCTAAGTTCTAGGGGACTTATGACCACAGCAGTTGAGTCCCATAGTGCTCAGAGCAATGTCTATCTGTGACCGGCGAGGAGGGCACTGTCGACGAAAATGCCATCAATACTGCATTGAGAAGCCTGAATTAACAGATTAAGTGATTAGATTATAGATGCCAATTATCTCACGAGTTTCAGGAATCAGAGAATCTAGTGATAGTCTTCATCCTCACACCTGTTGCTCCCGTAGGAACTGTGAAGAAAAAATTAAGACTAACTGGACTATCTACAGCACACAAACATTTACGCAGTCGTTCTTTCCTCACTTGAAACGATATTGGAACTGAAAGAAACCCTAACATGTGGCAAATTTTATACTGTGGGGATCCACAGCTGTAGAATTGTATCATAACGAAAAATACAGATTTAGTTGTATGATAAATATTTATTCATGATCCAGCTTGTTTCGCGGCTTCCAGGGATACATCCGTATATAAAAAAGAGCAAAAAGCATACAGATTCTGTTTCGGTTAAAATGTGGTTGATACGTACATGACAGTATATAGAAAAATTGCAGTGATGAGCCAAAACATTATGACGTCCTGCTTTATAGCTTGTTTGTGCGTCTTTGGAACGAAATAAATCACAATTTGTTGGATCCGACAGTTTTTTGGTAGGTTTGTGGATGTACGTAGTATTAGGTGACTACGCACAGGTCATTTAATTCGCGTTAATAACAAGCCGTTGATTTGAGTATGCGGTTCCATAAGATTTACATCAGGCGAATGTGGTCTCCGAGATTACAACGTGAGTTCACTAAAATGCCTCTTATAGCAGTGTAGCACGGTTCTGTCTCCGAGACACGGACCATTATACTGCTGAGAAATGTCATCGTCGTCAGGGAAGACGTCAAGCATGAAGGGGTGAAAGTGGTTCGCTGCTGTCAGCGTGTCTTCGATTACTGCCACAGGTCCCACGTAAGCGCGGGAGAATGTCTCCCACAGCATAATACTGCTCCCGCCAGCCTGTGTCCGTGGCGTACTGCATGTTTCGAGCCGCCGTTCACCTCGATGTCAGCGTTTGTGGACACGGCTATCGACCTAGTGTAGCGGAAATGTGATTCATCCGAAGAGCCGACACGTTTCCATTAACTGCAATTGTACTGACGATGTCGTTGGGTCAACATGCAGACATGTAGGGGTGGTCTGCTGCAGAGCTCCATGTTCAGCAATGTACGCTGCAAAGTGTGTTCCGAAATACTTGCTCGTGCACCAGCATTGGGCTCTTTCGGCAGAGACGCCACAGACCACCATCTATCCTACTTTACAGAGCAAACTTCCGAACACCACATTCTGTGAAGAGTCGTGCACGTCCAACCGTTTGGCGCCTAGAGGTAGTTTCCTGTCCTCCTACATCTTTCCGTAGATGCTCACGACATTATCACGTGAACATTCGACCAACTTCGCTCTTTTCGAGATACTCGATCTCAGGCTTTGCGTAGCAATAATCTGCTCTTTGTGAAAGTCGCTTATCTCAGTGGATTTACCAATTTTTAGCCCATATCTTCGCTAGGGTGATCCCTCGCCTGCGTCTGCTCCGTTTACGTATTTTTGTTACGGCATCACGTGCCCGCAACGCCACTAGGCGGCAGCCTACGTCGCCGTCGGAAGTGATCATAATCGTTTGGGCATATCAGTGTATGTACTCAAAATTTATTTCAAACAATTACCTGTACGTCATCCAGCATTCTTTGTTGAATTGTGACAGTAATTTTCAACTGTTAAGAGGTCGGTAGTCCAACTCATAATCACCATCCCGATACAGGAAATCTAGAATTAGGGTAAAGTGGTAAACCAGACAGATGTAAAAGAATAAAACCAATTCTATGTGTAGGTTATGAAAGCTGCTTTCACACTGGTAAGGTAAGCTTAATCTCATAAAGCAGAGCCTGCACGATTGTATGATAGGCAACGAAGATCGAATCTAGATCGTTACGGTTCCTGTCTAATAGTTACACAAGCTTTGCTTTATGACTTTTTTTTTACCTTACCAGGTAAACCTAGGCTTCATCTCCGACACAATATTTGTTTTATACTTTTACATCCATCCATTTTGTCCCTAAATTTCTTGTATTGCGATAATATTACCTGCCTTATACCCTTCTGATACCCCATCATTTATCTAGATGGCCTATTTTGGAAACAGCATTTTATCTAAATTCGAATTCGTTATCTATTGTACAATCATACAAGCTCTGCCTTGTGAGATTTATTTTACCTTACCAGTGTGAACGTAGCTTTAATCACCGACACATATCGTTTGTTTTATTCTGTTATAGTTGTTTTGTTTACCACTTATCCTTACTCTATATTCCCTGTATCTGGATGATGATATTTGCTTGGTGTTGTATTTTGAGTTCGACTGCCGACCTCTCTTTAATAGTTGAACATTTTTGTCACAACTGAACAAAGAATATTGGGTCATCTACTGGTAACCGCGTGAACTAAATTATGCAATAAATGTGAATACATTATTCTCCTATATAGTTCCACTATCGTTCAACTACATTTTAACCTAAATAGGATATTTACACATTTTGTTCTTGTTTGCATACAGGTGTATCCCTAAAGATGTGGCTCTAACGCTGTGAAACTAGCTGAATCATAAATACATGTTTATCATACAGTTGAAGTGATTCTTTCCATCACCTAACATGTGGTGCAGTGCTACGTATGCTGTACCATGCACTTGACTGTTATTTGTAGAAAATGTATGTAGATGCATTGAGGTTATTCGTCCATAGGTACATGTGTTGTATACCGTGATGTTCAAATCATGTCTTTCACAGTTACCACTTTCGCATAGAAACGGGTCTTTAAATATTTTGTTAAACATAATACATAAAATGATGAGATTCACAATGGAAGAAGAACAAGAAACCCAATAAACTTCTTAGATAGAAACATCAATAAAGAACATAGTCAGTATAGCTTTGAAATTCACCATAAACCTACAACAGATGACACAATATGACGCAGTCATTCACCAGATTACAAACGACCCACACTCATACAAACGAGCAATACCCAGATACATACTTCGTAGACTCAACACCGTACCACTCAGCACAGAAAACTACCAGAAATAACCAGACATCGTCACACAAGGAGCAAGAAACAGTTGGTACAGTAGTAATCTAGTTACAAAATTAAAGAAGAAATTAAATAACAATTACAGTCAATAAAAACGGTACGTAATCAGAAACAAAAAGCAGTTAATACGTAAAAGCACACACGGTAACGTGACAACAACAACACTAAAAATAGAATACACGAAAACAAGAAAGAAGTGTCAAGATGGTACACAATGACATACAAGTACAAACTAACACATAAAATAACAAACATTTACAAAAGATAAGACATAAACACAGCATTCAAAACAGACAATTGAATCCAAAAGACGCTCCAAAAATTGCAAAGGGCACCTACATCTTCAACAAAGCACGAATATACGAATTACAATGCAACATAAATGGTGGTAGGCTCGTAGGCAAATCAGCAGAACATTCGGCATCTGGTACAAATAACATATCAGATCATGGAAATATGGGACAAGTCACTCAGCTTTTGCAGAACGTTTAAGAGAATATAATCATAAGCCTATTAGAGGAGATAAAGACATGAAAATAGTTAGAATAAGTAATGAAAGACCCCCCCTAACCCTACAAGAAAATTATCAAATTACGTAGGGATCCAAAGGGAACGGTGATGGACCTTAGGTACAGAAGAGACTGAAACAGCACATTACGTCCTCATGCTAACACCTTTTTATTGGTCTTTTTCACTGACGCACATGTACATTACCATGAGGGGTGAGGTACACGTACACACGTGGTTTCCGTTTTCAATTACGGAGTGGAATAGAGTGTGTCCCGACATGTCAGGCCAATAGATGTTCAATGTGGTGGCCATCATTTGCTGCACACAATTGCAATCTCTGGCGTAATGAATGTCGTACACGCCGCAGTACATCTGGTGTAATGTCGCCGCATGCTGCCACAATACGTTGTTTCATATCCTCTGGGGTTGTAGGCACATCACGGGACACATTCTCCTTTAACGTACCCCACAGAAAGAAGTCCAGAGGTGTAAGATCAGGAGAACGGGCTGGCCAATTTATGCGTCCTCCACGTCCTATGAAACGCCCGTCGAACATCCTGTCAAGGGTCAGCCTAGTGTTAATTGCGGAATGTGCAGGTGCACTATCATGCTGATACCGCATACGTCGACGCGTTTCCAGTGGGACATTTTCGAGCAACGTTGGCAACCATCACCGTTTTCTTTGGATCCCTACGTAATTCGGTGCTCTCCGATACACACGATCGAACAGCGGAGGAGTGGTACTCAAGCGTCAACTTTAGGTTACAATATCTCCGGATGTAATTAACATTTTACAATGCAACAAACGGCACTGATTACGTATTTCTTTATATGTTCAGATGTGCTAACAAAACTAACGGGGTTCCATTTATAAAAACGTAGATTTGTGTTAAAAACCTACTTCCGTGCATTTTTGTATGGTTTGTATTAAACAATTACACTAGCCCCTCTCCTCACGTTCGGTCTGTGGACTCGGTTCGTCAGTATTTGATGTGGTTTACGAAATATATCCAGCGGTAACGTTAGGTGACTCACCCTGTCTAATAGAGAGAAATCTCAAAAGTTGATCAGAAATTTAATTCCTCCAGTAAGTATATAAATGAAAATAAATAAAAAAAGAAACAAAAAAGATATAAAATATATAAATATAGGCACACGAACACACACACACACACACACACACACACACACACACACACACAGAACTTACATCAACACCCATAAAATCAAGCAAAATAACTGTAAGCAAAACTGAGAAATTTCGCCACAATTTCAAAAACGAATGGCTTTTCTAGGCACAAGAAATGGCAGTTACAGTGCTACGTTTCGAAAACACACTGACCACAAGAAGAACTGCAAGCTTTCAATTAGCTCTCTAGCTTACAAATAATTAGGCGCTCTTCTGTAAGTACCTGCCATTTTGTTACAGAAAGTTCCATGAACTTGTTTTACATCTATAACTTATACGTGCAAACGATAAAAACATTTTAAATTTCAGGACACCCACTTAAGATGCCTTTTAAATAAGGCGAAACGCGTGTGGGTGCACAAGTAAAATAAAAAAAATAATGTGCAACATGCAAAGTGCGTTTTTCTTTTAAACTACTACAATTTATATAAAACTGCTACGAAAGTGGCCACTACAAGGAATTTATTATCACCGTGCGTACAGCGAGTAAACGGTAAGTGTGTACAACGCACAACAGTGCTGTACGGGAAACATAGACGAGTTATTTGATATCAGACACCCGCGGTCTATCTAGTCAGGAAACATCAGCAGATTGGCTTCCAAAATACATATAAGCTATAGCGCATGCGCGCGCTAGAGAGTGATTTTTAACATCCTCTGGCCGCCGTAAGCTGTCGTCACAGAGGACGCATTAGCTAACGCTGAAGTGGCGTTTTTCGGGTTTTGTGACGCCACTTTCTGCCATTTCACTTTCAGGAGCCATTTCGTCACATGAAACACAAACTAAGCTCTGCAATATTTCGGCGACATGTCACGTAAAGTGAACCAGTAAGAAGCAAGAACGATCCATAAATCAAAAGCAGAAAGTTGAGGCTCGTAGAAAGAAAGACGCCATATTGTATCTGTCGCGTTCAGTCGTAGCGGGTTTTATGTTACACGTTATACCCCGTGTGTATGTGCTGTTGCCGAAGTAGCAGCAGCACATTGAGTGTCTCGAGAACCAATCGTTGTTTGCGCGATTTGTTGTGATACAATCACGGGAAACCACGTAGAATCACGTTAGCCGGCTCGTCCTGAGCCGATAGCGCCGTTGCGCGCACGTCAACGTCAGCTGCTGCATCGTCCCGTGTCCCGACGGCTTTGCGCTACCGGCTTAGTCGACTATTTCGTCAACGTTATGAGTTCAGAATTCCCGTGAAGGTCTTGGAACAAAAAACACTTTCATAAACATACAGCAATAAATAATAACGTTTACAATTCGCTGTAAAATTATCCCTTACAAGCTCAGTAATTTCATAGCAATGAAATGATCCTATGGCATTACTGGCCGTAAGGTCGCATCTGGGGTGGTTCGACTGCCTTAATGTATTTTTATTTTACGCCATTTCGGGGAATCGCGTATATAGGATGATGAAATGATGATGAGGACAACACAACACCCTGTATCCGAGGAGATAAAATCCGACCCATTGTAAGGGGTCCGTAGGCCCTTACTATAAATTTGCACTCGGCACAGGTCGATAGGGCGAACAATCGATTGTGTCGTGTTGCGAGAGCGAGTGCGGAGTTGAGCGAGTGCCATGTTGCGGGTAGAGGTGTGTGGAGGCTAGTTGTTGAAATGCAAGGCTTTAACGGTGAAGGGAGTCGCCATCGCCGTGGTTAGACCCCTTTGTATTAGAATAATACCGGGAAGGTGAAGAAGTATTATTACGAAAGTGATTAGTGACATTTCTTGGGCCGATATTTGATTTCGCGTCTACCGCGCCGGCATCACCTTGGATTGCAGTGTTGGATTGCAGTGTTGGATTGCAGTGTTGGATTGCAGTGTTGGATTGCAGTGTTGGATTGCAGTGTTGGATGCAGTGATGGATTAGCGTCTGACGATAATGGAAAATGAAGAAGCCTGTGCTGAGATTAGCCGTAATTAGATATGTATGACGAAGGCAGTGCCTGTCTCCTTTTTTGTGTTTTTGAGAAGAATATAGGTTCGTAATTAGTGAAACTGTGTTGGTGTTTTACTTGTTACCAGACATTTCATTAATACAGTATTGAACAGGACGAACTGGAAAGTAACAACTTCCGTAGCAGTCAATTCCGATTACCAGCCCCATTAGGTACACGGTCATATTAATAATAAATATTGGGCTGCTATTCGATCAGATCAGGTCGGGACGCATCGGAGGTGTTACACCATCCAGGAAACGAAGACAGGACTCCACGATCTAGAGGCAGCAATGTTGAGCACTAGACTACAAACTTCGGGTGATTTCGTAGTAAGAAGGCCAGGCAAACAAAATGAATTAACTGAAGCGCTTGTCTCAATAGTGTTAAAAGTCCATTTTTGTTCATTCTGAGATACAGAGTCCTAAAGTTAAATGAGCGCTGAAAAATCTGCAATTGAGATAACATAAATATTCAAGTCTATGAACAAAAATGGACTTGTACCACTATTGAAATAAGCCCTTCAGTTGTTAGTTTTACACTATTAAAATTCACAGTACTCTGAGATAAAATTTTCACCAACGTTATTTTTACCTTTCACAAAATTCATAACACAAAATTGTGTTCAGTTTTTTTATTGTACTACCGGTTGCAAACCAACATATGGTGCGAAACCCGAACAAAACACCTTACATATTAAATGGAAACATAAGAACGTAGCTAATGATGCATTCATTGATAACAATAAGTCAGTCAAGTTAAGGTTGCAAAATAACATCAGAGGCTATTATAAACCGACAATAAGAGCTGCATGAATGTAGATGAGGTATAAACAGCTTCAGCACTACTGCTAGCTATGGTATAAACAGGTCAGATGCATAGTACTGTCAACACTACTACGCAGCCGATCTGTTTATACTTCACTTCCGCGTATGCATCTCTTCTTGCTGATTTACATTAGCCTGTAATGTTATTTTTCAACTTGAAACTGAATGACGTATTTTTATCAATTAACGTCAATAGCTCCATCCCGATGATTACATTTTCGCAATATGTGGTGTTTTTCTTGCTCGATTTTCGTATCAGATGATGATTTTTAGCCGAAACCGGTACCACAATAAAAGAACCAAATACATCTTTCTGTGACGGATTTTGTGGAACTGCTTGAAGAAAATGTTCATCATTTCTAGCTCTTGTAAGTGCAAGAACAAAGAGTTTTTAATATTAGAGGACGATCATAGCCAAAAAGCGCGCGGAGGTTCGAGTCCTACCTCGGGCATGGGAGTGTGTGTTTGTCCTTAGGATAATTTAGGATAAGTAGTGTGTAAGCTTAGGGACTGATGACATTAGCAGTTAAGTCTCATAAGATTTCACACACATTTGAACATTTTTGAGCAAAAAGCGAGTGGCGGGCACGCGCTTCAGCTTAGACGACTGAGGGCCAGTTTGACGTGAGGTAGTTTCCTGGCCTGACAGACCACAAGTACCCGTCACAAATCTGTCAGTCTCGACGTCTCCTACCCCATCGTAGTACGTTGTGACTGCTATTATGCTGATTAACAGCAGTACGAAATATAAAACACATACTGGCATTAACAAGGGGACCGCGCCTATCCCTTACATCGATTTCGTCCAGATTTATGCTCTATGCAGGGCGTGGCCAGAAATGAAAGTGACAGATGTGTGAGCTCTTGATGTTCATGAGTATTTTTTTAAGCATCTTTGGCGCGCTTCGGGCGAGGCGTGAGCCATTTTATGTTACCACAGTTCGCTGGTAGCTGTTAGTGCAGCGTAGTGGAAAGAGTAGAGATGGGTAATCCGAGGCACGTGGGGTCGAGTCTAATAGTCTGCTTTAGACGGTGGCGCGGCAAGGACCTGTTGTCCAGGCCGCGGGCGCGCGTGGACGAGGAAGTGTTTACACCGCCGGTACTCGCATGTGTTGTTGTCTGACTAGGTCGCCATGGCACACAATTTCGGAAAGACTACTCACCAATTTACGTTTGACAACGGATATGCCAGACCGAAAGTTTTCGAAATAGAGCGTTCTTTTTTTTTTTTTTTTTTTTTTTTTTTTTTTAGGGAAGAAGTTCGTGTACCTGCTACAGACCTAATTGGAATACACCTATCCATTGTAAGCAGTACAATGTACGGTAAGATGACCGACCGATGATGCTGCGTTTGAAAGAGCTCTCGCCGCTGCTCAAAGAGGATTTAAATTTCGACACTCTGATGGCCATATCAGCCATGTAACAGTAGCTCCTTCAGGCTTGGGTGTGAGGGTCATTCGGGTCTTTGAACTGCCGTTTGAGGTACCAGAATCGATGGTTACTGAATCTCTGCGACCATATGGAACGGTACTCAGTCACACGCCTGAACGCTGGGCAAGTTTTAGCAACTATCCCGTGCTAAACGGAGCCCGACAGGTGCGGATCGTCCTTAACAAACATATCCCTTCTTATTTATTACAGGATGTCGCGCTACTGTGATTTACGATGGCCAGCCACGCACATGTTCTGGCTGTGGTGAAGAAGGACATATCCGTTAGGAGTGTATACAACGCCGCGTCATGAAACAGCCACATGGAGAAGCGTCACAGCGAGAAGTTCCCACGCAACTGCCGATGACGTACGTGTCGGTGGCCCGCCGGGAGGTGTTGCCGAGTTCGGAGTGTGACAAGGGCGTGTTGATGCAAGAACAGACCGAGTCAGGGTAGCACGGAGGTGACACGGAGAATGCCCCTAGATCCACACGCTCACA
Source organism: Schistocerca piceifrons (assembly GCF_021461385.2). Classification (NCBI taxonomy): domain Eukaryota; kingdom Metazoa; phylum Arthropoda; class Insecta; order Orthoptera; family Acrididae; genus Schistocerca; species Schistocerca piceifrons. The sequence goes on from NC_060144.1 coordinate 509,758,371, forward strand.
TGTAGCACGCGGCGTGGAAGTAGAGGTTGAGACAGCGGCGCCAGCAACGGACCAACGAACGCCGACGAACACAGTGAGGCGTCGCTATGGCAGCAGAGGGCAGGGCACGCAAACAACGATCGCCGAAGCGTCGCAAAAAGCGTCGCCATAGTTCGGGTGACACGTCCGCCCCTGGGCTAGGGGACACGGGAATTATTCTAGCCGAAGAACTGTCTAACACGGAACACATGTCTTTAGAGGACGCTGACAGATGGTGACCGGATGTCCTGCCTTTCAGACGGTCCCTCTTCATTGACACCGACTGACCCAGCACGGCCGCCGGAAGAGTCAGGGACAATGTCCCGGCAGCCACATCGAAATAAATCAGAGAACGTTTCTGGTATTGATGATCACTGCGACTGGGCGGAACCAGTCGAAGAGATACAGGAATTCGCACACACAATTGATGACGAATCACTTGCAGGATGCACCCCACGGAACGAAAACAACGGAGAGCAGGCCGCTGGCGGGTACCCCTCTGGGCACGAATAGTGGACTAAAGCCCTTCGAGTTCACAATGACATGACACGAGCATGACAACGACAACGGACCAAGCATATAAGGTGGGAACAGTGAACATTAAAACGGCAAGTTCGCTTGCAAAGATCCAACTTTTCCGGGACATGATTTACGCCACAGAGCCGGCCGAAGTGGCCGTGCGGTTAAAGGCGCTGCAGTCTGGAACCGCAAGACCGCTACGGTCGCAGGTTCGAATCCTGCCTCGGGCATGGATGTTTGTGATGTCCTTAGGTTAGTTAGGTTTAACTAGTTCTAAGTTCTAGGGGACTAATGACCTCAGCAGTTGAGTCCCATAGTGCTCAGAGCCATTTGAACCATACGCCACAGACATGGATATTCTGCTGGTGCAGAAAACCTGCAATGCTGCCTTTCCCGACGTGCGTGGCTACAACACTTATCTAGCGCCGACTCCAGACGGAGGACGTGGCGCAGTGATATAAGTCCGGGAAGGGATTCCGATGTGTGACCTCGATTACCTCCTTTCGGCTCGGAGTTTGGCTATGACCGTGAACGGCATTCGTATTGTCAACATCTGTGCACCCTCCGGATCTGACAATCGACGGGCGCGAGCACGATTCTACTCGGAGGAGCTTGCCCCCTCTCCCCCCTTCCCCCCCCATTACATTGGAGACATGGGAGGGGATTTTAACTGTGTTCTCACACCGAGGGATCAAACTCCTAATTTCAGCTCCTGCTACGCATTGCACACGATCTGCTGGGACATGGCACTAACGGACACGTGAGAAAAGATCCATGGGAAGCGAGAGGGCTAAACGTTTTTTACTAGCCACTCGGCGAGCAGATTGGATCGGATTTATGTTTCTGACGGATTAAGAGATCACGTGTTGGGTGCTGAACGTTGGCTCACAGCTTTCACCTTGCACATTTATGCACGTTAACCCTCCAACGGCAGCAGGTCTGGCGGAGCCGTAGTTCAAGGAAACTTAATTCATCCTTATTGGTGGATCTCGAATGTCGTCATCGGATCGAAGGAACATGGCAGTCATGCACTCGCCGTCTGCCGCTGCACCGTACGGTTCTTTCATGGTGGCTGCAGTGTGCAAAACCGACAATACGAAGAGCTCTCGTAACGTATGGCAAGGAAAAAGCGAAATGGCTCCGAGATACACTTCATTATTACTACATGGTGCTCCGTGACCTGTCCTCCAGGGCCCCTCACAGAAGACGTCGGCAATTCACTGGATTGGAGCACACGCATCGCACTAAGTTCTCTCACGGACCTTGACGTCGGGCATGGACAATTGGCATTGTTACTAGAACAACACGAAACGCCACTCGAAGTATAAAACACGCTTTGCGAACTTTCTAGGTAGCATGTTTCATGATCCCCCGAAGCGGTGGGGAATCCCAGGTTTACGTAGTTTCGCGGGATAGGATATTACTCTCAGTGAAGTGACGAGAATGTCACTTCGGCCCTATACTTCTTTACTTTCTTTTTCATATATGATTTTTCCTCTGGGACATAAAAATTAAACAAATAAATTTAAAAAAATGTTGTTTAGGCGACCGTTTGAAATAAAGGTTCATATGGGGAAATATTTTTTCTTTTTTTCCATTTTCTAGTTTTACGTTACTCACACTGCAAATAAACCGAAATAAAGCTGACTCTTTGTATGTATTAGTATTATCATTAAAGCCCGCCCGGGTAGCCGTCGGTCTAACATACTGCTTTCCGGGCGGGAAGGCGTACCGGTCCCCGGCACGAATCCACCCGGCGGATTAGTGCCGATGTCCAGTGTGCCGACCAGCCTGTGGGTGGTTTTTAAGGCGGTTTTTCATCTGCCTCGGCGAATGCGGGCTGGTTCCCCTTATTCCGCCTCAGTTACACTATGTCGGCGATTGCTGCGCAAACACTGTCTCCACGTACGCGTACACCGTAATTGCTCTACCACCATAATTACTCTACCACTCGTCTGGTGTGAGACGTTCCCGGGGGAGGGGGTCCACTGGGGGCCGAACCGCACAATAACCCTTGGTTCGGCGTGGGGCGGCGGTGGGGTGAGTGGACTGCTGCAGCCTGTTCTGGGGTTGTGAACCACTGAGGACTACGGCGGGGACGAAGACTCTCCATCGTTTCTAGGTCCCCAGTTCAATACAGTACAATACAAACAATTATCATTAAAGGTATGAAAGGAAAAGGCAAAGGGAAATTTCCAGGATGGGACTGTAAGGCGTACACAACAATATACTAAACAAAATTAGCTACTTTTATTATTTTAAAGCTGATTATTTACACGCGCTGGGGTGACAGTCATCGTAAAAAGACTTAAAGTAGTAAGTTTTTCGACGTCTGCACCGGCAGTCTATTATACGTGAGCTGCTGCCGAGGGTTTGTGTAAGTTCAAAATTAAACTAACGGAGCAGGAAGTCCTGTAACCTTTAATTACAATCATTTCTATGAAAGTTATTGCAGAGTCCTCGCGGACGCTGTAAATACAATTCTTTCTTGGAAATTTATTTCTAATCCCAAATCTTCCACTGCCTCTCCTTTTCATGTCTTCTATGAAATTATTAAAAATACATTATATTGAGTATGATTTAGGCTTATTTTCGGTGTAATTAACGTAAAAATAGAAATTAAAAATAAAAAATTCCGCCGTGGTGCTCAATCTCACGACTCTCGGATTATCGCTCTGAACTCTTTCGCTTGCGCTAAATGCTATCTGCGAACTACGCTAACGTAAATTGGTCACGCCTCATCCTACTCTCGCCAAAAATACTAGTTATTCGAAACGCTTAGCCATCTAGAGCTACCACTTTTCTTTGTGTCCAAGCTCTGCGCATACTACTCGTATAAATATGGATGACATCGATATGAGAAGAAGGTGCGGTCCGCTTGGAAGTTACAATGCGAATAAAAGATTTCGTCGCAAACTATAACGAGGCGTACTTGATAACTAAGAACTATTTGCTTGTGTTTAAATATGACCAGGCTGTCAAAAAGTTACACGACATCCATCGAAGACAATCTTTTGATTTTCTGGTGAAAGCATACAACAATTTCTTCGAAAATCATTACCCTCAGATGTTGCGAAGTGCGTTCTGTAACTTGATTTTTGTGTGCAAAAGAGTCTGCAGTCACTCGAATTTATTAGCAGTTGTGCCCAGTTTATGGCACTACAGCAATGACTGTAGATTAGACAACGGTGTCACGACTTTAAAAACTGGTCGTACAAACGTGCATGATGGAGAGAGAAGCGCCAGGCCTGGTACCTGAACAAATAAAACAGTGTGACAGGTGGAACAAAACCTACCATCCTATCGAAACCGGCTACTGATCCTTTAGCTAATAAGCTGTCTCTTGTTGCACTCATCAGTAGTTATACGATGAGTCCCAAAGTAAAACTTCAAATATCGAAAACTGTATGCGAGGTAGCGACGTAGAACGCCTACCGGCTGACACCACGGCCTGTTATAATAAATGCCGGCCGGTGTGGCCTTGTGGTTCTAGGCGCTTCAGTCTGGAACCGCGTGAGCGCTACAGTCGCAGGTTCGAATCCTGCCTCGGGCATGAATGTGTGTTATGTCCTTAGGTTAGTTAGGATTAAGTAGTTCTAAGTTCTAGGAGACTGATGACCATAGATGTTAAGTCCCATAGTGCTCAGAGCCATTTGAACCATTTTTTTATAATAAATAAACAAACGCCGTCTGTATCACTTCTCTTGTTACCAATTGCCGGCCTCAATCTGCGCTGCCGATCATCTTCATGTCCAATTGGATCAGGAAAAAAGGAAATAACAATAAAAATTGCAAAAGTGTGGTATTATAAATACTTCCACCTGAAGTTGCGCAATTAACAACAAAATATTATGAGACACGCACATACCTAGCGCCTAGTGCAGGTTGTCAACTAACGTAAAATACAAGGGCTGTGGGTGGGGTAATATACACTCCTGGAAATTGAAATAAGAACACCGTGAATTCATTGTCCCAGGAAGGGGAAACTTTATTGACACATTCCTGGGGTCAGATACATCACATGATCACACTGACAGAACCACAGGCACATAGACACAGGCAACAGAGCATGCACAATGTCGGCACTAGTACAGTGTATATCCACCTTTCGCAGCAATGCAGGCTGCTATTCTCCCATGGAGACGATCGTAGAGATGCTGGATGTAGTCCTGTGGAACGGCTTGCCATGCCATTTCCACCTGGCGCCTCAGTTGGACCAGCGTTCGTGCTGGACGTGCAGACCGCGTGAGACGACGCTTCATCCAGTCCCAAACATGCTCAATGGGGGACAGATCCGGAGATCTTGCTGGCCAGGGTAGTTGACTTACACCTTCTAGAGCACGTTGGGTGGGACGGGATACATGCGGACGTGCATTGTCCTGTTGGAACAGCAAGTTCCCTTGCCGGTCTAGGAATGGTAGAACGATGGGTTCGATGACGGTTTGGATGTACCGTGCACTATTCAGTGACCCCTCGACGATCACCAGTGGTGTACGGCCAGTGTAGGAGATCGCTCCCCACACCATGATGCCGGGTGTTGGCCCTGTGTGCCTCGGTCGTATTGTGGCGCTCACCTGCACGGCGCCAAACACGCATACGACCATCATTGGCACCAAGGCAGAAGCGACTCTCATCGCTGAAGACGACACGTCTCCATTCGTCCCTCCATTCACGCCTGTCGCGACACCACTGGAGGCGGGCTGCACGATGTTGGGGCGTGAGCGGAAGACGGCCTAACGGTGTGCGGGACCGTAGCCCAGCTTCATGGAGACGGTTGCGAATGGTCCTCGCCGATACCCCAGGAGCAACAGTGTCCCTAATTTGCTGGGAAGTGGCGGTGCGGTCCCCTACGGCACTGCGTAGGATCCTACGGTCTTGGCGTGCATCCGTGCGTCGCTGCGGTCCGGTCCCAGGTCGACGGGCACGTGCACCTTCCGCCGACCACTGGCGACAACATCGATGTACTGTGGAGACCTCACGCCCCACGTGTTGAACAATTCGGCGGTACGTCCACCCGGCCTCCCGCATGCCCACTATACGCCCTCGCTCAAAGTCCGTCAACTGCACATACGGTTCACGTCCACGCTGTCGCGGCATGCTACCAGTGTTAAAGACTGCGATGGAGCTCCGTATGCCACGGCAAACTGGCTGACACTGACGGCGGCGGTGCACAAATGCTGCGCAGCTAGCGCCATTCGACGGCCAACACCGCGGTTCCTGGTGTGTCCGCTGTGCCGTGCGTGTGATCATTGCTTGTACAGCCCTCTCGCAGTGTCCGGAGCAAGTATGGTGGGTCTGACACACCGGTGTCAATGTGTTCTTTTTTCCATTTCCAGGAGTGTAGAAGTGTATTATATCTTCACAAGACGGGTGAATATGTCGTAGACTAGTTCATTAAAACAGCGTCAAAGGGAATCCTTTATAATGAAAGAAACTAAAATTAATAATGAAATCAAGACCTAAAAGACATGATAGTGTGGGAGGAGAAGCTTACGGGCTCTCAACGCCGAAGTCATCATTGGACACGACAATGTAATACGTTTCAGCACGTGTGATGCTTTATAAATAAAAGATTAAATACATTTTAAAAAACAGGCTCACTGCACAATGTGCATCCTACTTTTCGTTCCTGTTCGCATATTTTAAGAGATAGTGCGAAATTAACGAACATATGAAAACGGGCTGACCTTCAAATGTAAGCTTAGAGATAATTGTTGCCACCTGTTGCTGGGTACGGGAACTATCAAATTTGACATTGGTCTCACCTGTAAGTGATATTTAGGGGTGAGACTAAAGTCAATTACGATAGTTCCCGTACCCAGCGACAGGTGGCAACACTTAGCTGTAAGCTTTTACATTTGAGTGTTAGCCCGTTTTTCCGCACATGTCTTCGTATGTAATCAGCGTATTTTGAGTTATAAAACAACTTTAAGAACTGGCCTTCATTTTAATTAATAAAGAGAAATATATACTGCGGATCCTTACTGTAAGTTAAAAAAAGGGAGAAGGGAAGAGGCAATATAGTTACAAAAATAACTACAGATTTTGGCAAATATTACAAATTAGAAAGGCATTTAATGATGATAGTACGGGAAAAATAGAAGAACGGGCGCTAGAAGGCGCCACCTACAGTAGCAGGGTGAGCGATGCAGCAGTGTGTTTACACGTGTCTCAGGCTGCAGTTCGCGCCGAGTGACTCCCGTCGAGGCCAAAGAACATGATAGACAGGTCCATGTGTTTGGAGCGAGGAAGAGCAACAGGCATTGCACAGCTACTGAAGAACCTCTTCGTAAATTTTCAAGTAAGCTTTACGCGAAAATTCATTCTGTTCGTTAAGATTTTTATCCTTGGGTTTGCTCCATGTGCAGTCTCCAAGTTAGTGTCAATACTAGTGATTTCATATTTATATGTTGATAACTGCGTACGTAGCGCAGTTTTACTTTGTGCAATCGAATGTTCGAGTAGTCTCCCCAAAGCAAGTCTCTTGACAGTAATCACAAGTTATAAACACTGGAGCGTAAATACTTAATCTTTCCTCGTGAAATGTTATGACAGATCGTGTGTCCAAACATATTTCCGGTTCTAAAGGCAATTTTACGTTGGGTTCAAGTAGTGACCTTTAAATGTCATCAGAAATTGTGCAACTTTACGTCATGCTGACTTAGTTTTCCGTACTTTAGTTTCGTGTTGCGCGAAACCATAGTGCAGTCTTACTCATTTGTTTCCGCAATCTACTTAAAGATATCGATTTCCCTCTTTATCTCATCTGTCCCGATGGCATAACGTTGAGTGAAAATAGGCTTCCTTGTACCGCATAGGCTACCTTCGCGTGGATTATGGTGATGGTGCATGTCAGTTCTCTAAAGTTATCAAATTTATTTCCCTCTAGCTTATGAAATGGTCATGTAATTGAGGACATTATCGTTGTCTGTTTCTATAGTACATTGTATTTTAGGATGCATGGTACACATTTTTGCAGCACCTACTTCACGCCTTCATCATTGCCATTAAATAAAATTATAGCGTCATCGATATACTTCTTATAATAAAGGACTAGGTTTTTAACTCATAGATGCTTTCCGAAAAGTTAATTTCGGACTCGTTGAAACAAATGTTTGCAAAATGGTTCAAATGGCTCTGAGCACTATGGGACTTAACACCTACGGTCATCAGTCCCCTAGAACTTAGAACTACTTAAACCTAACTAACTTAAGGACAGCACACAACACCCAGTCATCACGAGGCAGAGAAAATCACTGACCCCGCCGGGAATCGAACCCGGGCGCGCGACAAATGTTTGCATTAGTGCCAACCAGACTGTTGTAGCCAGGCCCTCAACCTGGTGGTAATTCTTATCGCTATGCAAGGAAAAAGTTAAAGGACAGTGTCAACTCCAGGAACTCTACCAATACACGCTATTATTATTCCCGCGCTATTATCGTTAAACAGCCTTTGTAACATTTGCAGTATTTGCCAAAAGCTATAGTTATTTTTTTTAATATTTCCTCCTTTCTTCTCCCATTTTTCAACTTACAATAAGGGTCCTAAGTGTATTGTTACCCTATTCATTAAAATTAAGGCCAATTCTTAAAGTTGTATTTTAACAGGTGGAAGACTCAAACTATGCTGATCAGATATGTTTAATTTTCACTACCTTTCAATGTATACAAACGACGAAAATGTACTATACACACTGTACTCTGAAGTTGTTTTACATTTGAATCTGATCTTTTACTTTAGGACGCATCAAACGAACTGAAATTTATTACATTATCATGTCTTTAGATTTTCTTGACTTCAGTATTAATTTAATTTGTTTCTTTATGGAGAAGTTGCTTTGATGAAGGTTTAATGTACTAGCCTATGATACATGCACATGACTACACAAAAATTTTTACACCACCCACAACCATTGTTTTACGTTAGTTGCCATACTGCATTTAGCGGCGCCAGATGTGTGTGTGTGTCTTACGTTATTTTGTCGTTAGTTGTGCAGCGTCTGATGGTAATGTCGCACTTCCGTAATTTTTATTGTTTAAATCTCTTATTCCTGTTCCGACTAGACCTGAAGATAATTTGCACTGCGGATTGACGCCGATACTTGGTAATAAAATAAGTGAGACAGACAGTGATGATTTATCATAACAACAGATATCATGACTCTTATGAAATGGCGTGAATTGTGAAAGCACTGCCTATAGCGAGGATAGTATATCAGTTGAGAACGTTTATGTTACTCACCCGACAGTTTCAAACGTTCAGTCATTCCTTAATGCATTCCCATCCTCGCATCCAGGGACTATTATCCTGTTTTGCATTTGAAACTATGACTTGGTGGTCTATTGTTTGCAGATGAGTAGCAGCTCCTGCAGGGCTGTCCATAAATCTGTAAGTACGAGAGGGTGGAGAGCTCTTCTGAACAGCACCTTGCAAGGCATCCCAGACGTACATATCTGGGAACTTTGGTGGCCAGCGGAAGTGTTTAAACTCAGAAGAGTGTTCGTGGAGCCCCTCCGTAGCAATTCCGGACGTGTGGGGTGTCGCATTGTCCTGCCGGACTTACCCAAGCCCGTCGCTATGGACATAGTCCCCTGCTGACATGCAGGGTCCAGGGGTTCATGAGGTTGTCTGCAGACCAGTACACGTCCATCCGCTCGATACAGTTTGAAATGAGACGCCTCTGCCCAGGTGACGTGTTTCCAGTCATCAACAGTCAATGTCGGTGTTGACGGGTCCAGATGAGGCGTAAAGCTTTATTTCGTGCAGGGTACACGAGTGGGCCCTCAGCTCCGAAAGGCCATATCGGTGATGTTTCGTTGAATGGTTCGCACGCTGACACTTGTTGATGGCCGAGCATCGAAAGCTGAAGCAATTTGCGGAAGGGTTGCACTTCTCTCACGTTGAACGATTCTCTTAAGTCGTCATTTGCTCCGCTACTGCAGGATTTTTCCGGCCTCAGCGATGTCGGAGATTTTATGTTTTACCGTATTCCTGATATTCACGGTACACTCGTGAAATGGTCGTCGGGAAAATCCCCACTTCATCACTACCTCTGAGATTCTGTGTCCCATCGCTCGTACGCAGACTATAACACCACGTTCAGACTCAGTTAAATCTTGATAACCTGCCATTGTAGCAACAGTAACCAATCTAACAATTGCGCCAGAAACTTGTCTTACTCAGGTGTTGCCCAGCGCTGCGCCGTATTCTGTCTGTTTGGATTTATCTGTATTTGAATACGTACGCCTATACCTGTTTCTTTGGCGCTTCAGTGTATCAGTGTTGTCCCATAGTGATTATTAGAATAGAATCTCTGCTATTAACTGCCGCCGGCTGCGGTGGCCGTGCGGTTCTGGCGCTGCAGTCCGGAACCGCGGGACCGCTACGGTCGCAGGTTCGAATCCTGCTTCGGGCATGGGTGTATGTGATGTCCTTAGGTTAGTTAGGTTTAAGTAGTTCTAAGTTCTAGGGGACTTATGACCTAAGATGTTGAGTCCCGTAGTGCTCAGAGCCATTTGAACCATATTAACTGCCTTAACTCACTCTCCACAACCGTCCGCAATAGCCCACCTTCACGTGAGACTGCTTGTTTTATTAAGGTGGGTATGGAGGTCATTCTTATGGTGTCAAACAAGCTATGCATCAGAATTACGAAGTGTCTAACGAAGCCAGTGTACACTGTACAATTTACGATGACGCTGAAGGCCAATTTTCAACGATTCAGCGGATCAAAATAGTATACAGGGAGCACGGCAGATTACCGGTTGTGTTTGAATGGAAATAATGTTTATAGTATGTTGTTTGAACTTGCTTCAGCTGGGATAGGAAAGCTATAGCCATTGACATACAAAAAAAAAATTACTACAAAAATGTCAGTCATAACTAGACCGAATGTACATTGTCCTACTTACGTAGAACAGCCGCTAGAGAGTCTTGGTGGTGTTCATGTTTAGTATTGTCACTAGGCCTGCAAGGGTACACAAGGGGGGGACGGGGTGAACTGTGTCAAGTGTCGGGTGATGAGTGAGGAGGACATGGAGACGTCGAGTACTCGTGTGAGACAGCGTATGAGTGGGGCCTCATTGTGAATCACTATTTTTTAGACTACGCGAATCGTGCAAATATCCAAATTTTTGGAGCCTTTGAATATGAACTGGCCTGAGACTGGAATGCACGGGATCGTGAGAGCAAGCATACACGTCGTCAAGTTTTTGGTCAGCCATGTCCAACTGAAGGGAAAAACGGCGTATTGCGCCCAAGCATCTTGTATGCTCTTCAGACCTGCCCCTGCCACCCGAGAACAAGTAATGGACTCCCTGAAGGGGTCAGTGTCTTCTTGAACCATTGTTCAGAGACTAGCAGCAGCCGGTCCAGGGAACTAGTCCCGTGCCGTCAACACTACGACACAAATGGCTGAGTTTGGAACGGTGCCAGCGAGCGAGGTTGCCCAGCAGTTAGCACCCTGGACTCGCATTCGGGAGGACGACTGTTCAAACCCGCCTCCGGCCATCCTGATTCAGTTTTTCCGTGATTTCCCTAAGTCGCTTCAGGAAAATGCCGGGATGGTTCCTTTGACAGGGCACTGCCCACTTCCTTTCGCATCCTTCCCTAGTCCGATGTGTCCGGTGACCTCACTGTTTGGTCCCCTCCCCCAGATCAACCAACAAATCCTGGAGTGATGCCTTGATTGGAAGGCATTGTCTGCTGATAGATGATGTTGAATGTGTTTAGCGATGATCCACATTTCAGCACTACCATGGACTACCAACGTCTTCTAGTAAGGCGGCGACTTGGGAACAGATTGCATTCTCTAATGTTTTGGAGAGAAACAGGGGTGTTGCTCTTGGCATTACGGTATGGGAGTCAAGAAGCACGAATTCAGGTCGTGACTATTAGTGACTGAGGGAACTCGTGACAGCACAACGGTGTCCGACGTAGATCCTGCCAATTTTCAACGGGACGGAGTTCGTTCGGACATGGCACATCTCTCTATGAACTGCCTGCGGAACTTTGAGGTACTCATGTGGCCAGCAAGATCTCAACATCTGGCCCCGATGATACATGTGTGAGGCCAGCTTGGACGTACGCTCTGTCCCAGTGCCAGCATTTCAATGACCAGTTACAACAGGTGCGGATGAGCTTGTCACTCGAGACAATGCAACAGCTTGATGACACCCTTCCCAACCGACTCAATGCTTGCAGTCAGGCCAGAGGGGAGTGTAACGTTATGGTGATACGGTGGCTTGCACTGGCAAGTTCCTCGTAAATTTGACTCCATATTGTAATCGCTGAAAAAACATCACGTACCTTCTCAGGTTCGAATCCTGCCTCGCGCATGGGTGTGTGTGATGTCCTTAGGTTAGTTAGGTTTAAGTAGTTCTAAGTTCTAGGGGACTGATGACCTAAGATGTTAAGTCCCATAGTGCTCAGAGCCAATTGAACCATTTTTGAACGTACCCTCTCAGCTCGTCAAGTTTCTTTTCGTTTCTCCCTCCCCTTCTGAACCCTGTAAAAGTATCTCGAGAAATATGGATGTCTTAGTTAACACCAATTATAACGTAGCCTTTAATATAAAACATATTAGCTGCATAGAGTTTGACTTTGTGTGTGGGAGGTGATACGTGACTTACTTCACAATGCTTTTCAAGGATAAAGTTAAAACGTCGAAAAGCAGGTTGAGCAGTGCTCACGTATCAGGCTTTTTCGATTTGCCAAAAGAGAAGATAATTCAAAATAGAAGAGGTTGAAAAACATCATCCAACCAGCTGAAAACAAAGGTTTATAAGCCCTTTAACTAGGTTTCGATGTTTCTAAAAATATCTTCAGAAGACAGTTGGCCTTTGTCCCGAGCGTCATGTACATGTAACTTATGCCAATATTTTATCCTCTGACTTCTGTTACAATTTTATGTTGGCAGGAGCCTCTACCTGTGGGCATTTACTGGTGAGCATTCATTCTGAAGTACACTTACTGTAATTTGGCTGCTGTCTAAAGGCATGGCTTAGGACAATTCTTGTTTTTGACAATTTTATGATAACAAGAGCCGCTCGGCTTCAACTAATCTAATGTACCATTATGTGATGTAATAAGGCCCACTAGCCGGCCGCGGTGACCGAGTGGTACTAGGCACTTCAGTCCTGAACCACTTGGCTGCTACGATTGCAGGTTAGAATTCTGCCTAGGGCATGGATGTGTGTAATGTCCTTAGGCTAGTTAGGTTTAAGTACACTACTGGTCATTATAATTGCTACACTACGAAGATGACGTGCTACAGACGCGAAATGTAACCGACAGGAAGAAGATGCTGTGATATGCAAATGATAATGCACGACCGCATGTTGCAGGTCCTGTACGGGCCTTTCTGGATACAGAAAATGTTCGACTGCTGCCCTGGCCAGCACATTCTCCAGATCTCTCACCAATTGAAAACGTCTGGTAAATTGTGCCGAGCAACTGGCTCGTCACAATACGCCAGTCACTACTCTTGATGGACTGTGGTATCGTGTCTACGTTGCATGGGCAGCTGTACCTGTACGCGCCATCCAAGCTCTGTTTTACTCAATGCCCAGGCGTATGAAGGCCGTTATTACTGCCAGAGGTGGTTATTCTGGGTACTGATTTCTCAGGATCTATGCACCCAAATTGCGTGGGAATGTACTCACATCTCAGTTGTATTATAATATATTTGTCCAATGAATACCCGTTTATCGTCTCCACTTCTTTTCGGTGTAGCAATTTTAATGGCTAGTAATGTATGTATAACAAGAGCCGCTCGGTCTCAACTAATCTAATGTACCATCATGTGATGTAATAAGGCCCACTCCTTCTGAAGAAGGTATTTTTAGAAATATCGAAACCTAGATCAAGGTCTAATAAGCCTTCGTTTTACAACTGGTTGGCTGATTTTTTCCAACTTCTTCAGATTTACACAGTTGCTGTTTCACAGCCATGTTTCAGATTTTTAATTCCTAAAAGAATTGTCACAACTCGGAGTCCTGAGGAGAGACGTGCTGTGTCAGGAAGGTCGGCCTGCCCCGACACCTCTGCCGCTCCTTCCTCGCCTCCTTCCAGGCAGCCAGACGGTCCCGAATTAACTGCGCGGGCGTCGGCGTAGCGCCCCATCGGCCATCGGCCAGCGATCGCCGCCTCGTAGCTAAGCGGCGTTAGCGCCACAACTAATTATAGCGCCTGCACTAATTAAAACTCACGCGCAGCCGCTACTGATCACCAGCTGCATCTGGCGACGCCCCGACGACAGCACCGAGTCCCAGGGCTCGACTTCTGTACCGTGCTGCTGCTGGGTCGCCTACACAAAGGACTCACTCATCGGCCAGATGGAAAACTTTCTCTTACAACGGAAGTTACCTCGATCACTAAATCTGATATCGACCATGTAATGGACAGAGGAGCCGGAACCTCCATTTCTAGTTTCGTACACACTGAGGTGACGAAAGTCGTGGGATAGCGGTGAGCACGTATACAGACGGCGGTTTTATCATGTACACGAAGTATAAAAGGGCAGTGCACTGACAGAGCTGTTGTTTGTACTCAGGTGATTCATTTGAAGCTGTTTCCGACGCGATTGCGGCACGCAATGGGAATTCTCAGAATTTGAACGCGGGATGCTAGTTGGATCTATGTATGTGACGTTAGCGAAGGAAATGTACAGAGGAGAAATGACACAGGTGAGAAGTAGTGTGGGCATGACAAAGTTTCCAGTAAAAGTAGGGTTACATCAAGGGTCTGCGCTTAGTCCCTACCTCTTTGACCTGATTATGGATGTGCTGGTGAAAGATGAGAAGAAGGAAGCGCCGTGGAATATGATGTTTGAGGATTATGTGGTTCCTTGTGAGCAGAGCATCGACAGACTTGAGGAAAAGCTAGAGGATTGGAGGAAGGCACTAGAAGAAAGAGGGATGAAAATTAGCAGGACAAAGTCAGAATATTTAGCACTGAAGGATTTGCAGATGAGATCTTGCAAGATCCAGGATGATGAGCTGAAATCGGTCTGCAAATTTAAATACCTGGGGTCGTACATACAGAGGGACCGAGGACTGGAAGGCGAGATACAACACGGAATAAATTGCGGTTGGAACAACTGGGGGAAAATGAGTGGAGTGTTGTGTGACAAGAAGGTGAGCATTAGGTTGAAAGGGAAATGGTTCAAATGGCTCTGAGCACTATGGGACTCAACTGCTGAGGTCATTAGTCCCCTAGAACTTAGAACTAGTTAAACCTAACTAACCTAAGGACATCACAAACATCCATGCCCGAGGCAGGATTCGAACCTGCGACCGTAGCGGTCTTGCGGTTCCAGACTGCAGCGCCTTTAACCGCACGGCCACTTCGGCCGGCTGAAAGGGAAAGTGTACAAGTCGGTGGTGAGGCCTGCTATGATATACGGGGCAGAGACGTGGCCCAGGAAAGGAAGATGCAAGTGGCGGAAATGTTGATGCTGACCTGGATGTGTCGGGTAAAAAGGAAGGACAGGATTAGAAGTGAATTTGTTAGAGGGACTGTGAAAGTGGGACCCATGGGTAAAAAAAGATACAAGAGAGCAGACTAAGGTGGTACGGACACTTACAGAGAAAAGGGGAAGAGTATATCGGAAACGGAGTAGAAGATATAAAGATTGAAGGAGCGAGAAGGAGAGGAAGACCGAAGATGAGGTGGAAGGGTTGAAACGTCCCCTTTGAACAATTTATACCTGACTGTGCTTAACCAGACACACAATATTTTTAGCGCAACGCAATCTGACTTTCAGAAATCCCTACAAAAGAATGGCCCTGACTAACATTAAACTATACCTTTCAGAAATCACTTACCTCACAAAAATCTTGATTACTCGAACTACTGCAATACAGCGAGCGCCACTACTGTCAGCTAAATAAAAGATTCAAACTACGGAAGGCACTAACTACTGATAGGGATAGTTGGCAAATGAAAGATATTAATAGAGAACAAACAATGTATTTACCTTAATAGTCATAATATATATAGCAGTTCATGACAAATTACAAAACTCCGCCATCTCTCTCCCCACATCCACCACTGCTGGCGGCTCACCTCCAACTGCCCAACGCTACGCGCTGTTAACATCCAGCTGCCGCTGCCCAACACTACAATGGCAGACAACAATGCAAACTAGCCACAGACTGCACACAGCACAGCCAGTGATTTTTTATACAAAGGTGGCGTTACCAATAAAACAAACCTAAACAGCCTACTTACAGGGTAAGATATCTGGGGCCCTAAGGGAGAAAGGATGGAAGAAGGAAGAGGCAATGGATAGAGTACTATGGAGGAGAAGGATCCAGAAGAGCAACGCCGACCCTAAGTGACGTGGGACAAGGCGACGATGATGAAGAAGAAGAAAGATGATGATGCTAGTTGGATCTAGATAGATGGGACATTCCGTTTCGGAAATCGTTAGGGAATTTCAATATCCCCGAGATCCACAGTGTCAGGCGTTTGCCAGGAATACAGAATTTCAGACATTGCCTCTAACCTCGAACAACGCAGTGGCCGATGGCCTTCACTTAACGGCCGGCCGGAGTGGCCGAGCGGTTCTAGACGCAACAGTCTGGAACCGCGTGACCGCTACGGTCGCAGGCTCGAATCCTGCCTCGGGCATGGATGTGTGTGACATCCTTACGTTAGTTAGGTTTAAGTAGTTCTAAGTTCTAGGGGACTGATGAGCTCAGAAGTTAAGTCCCATAGTGCTAAGAGCCATTTGAACCTTCACTTAACGACCGACAGCAGCGGCGTTTGAGTAGAGTTCTCGGCGCGAATAGTCAAGCAACACTGCATGAAGTAGCCGCAGAAATCAGGATGTGAAGTATTACGAACGTATACGTTAAGTCAGTGTGGTTAAATTTGACGCTAATGGCCTATGACAGCAGATGAATGACGCTAGTGCATTTGCTAAGAGCCCTACATCGCCTGCCGCGGCTGTCCTGGGCTCGTGACCATATCGTTTGGATGCTAGACGACCCGTGAATTTTTGAGTGGTCAGATAAGTCCCGATTTCAGTTGGTAAGAGCTGATAGTAAGGTTCGTGTGTGGCGCACACCTCACGAAGCCTTGCACCTAATTTATCGTCAAGGCACTATCCAAGCCGGTGGGGGCTCCATAATGGTGTGGGCTGTGTTTACATGGAATGGACCGGCTCCTCTGGTTCAAATGAACCGATCATTGACTGTCAGTGGCTATGTTCCTCTACTTGGAGACCTCCAACAGCCATTTATGGACTTGATGTTCCCAAACAACGATCGAATTTTTATGGATGACAACAGGCCGTGTCACCAAGTCACAATTGTTCACAACACGTCTAAGTACATTCAGGACAGTTGGAGCAAACGGTGTAGCCACCCTCATTTTCTGACTTGAATCCCTTCGACATTTATGAGACATTACAGAGAGGTCGGTTCGTGCACAAAACCATGCACCAGCAACACTTTCGCGATAATGGAGGGCTATAGATGCAGCATGTCTGAATATTTCTGCAGGCAAAAAGAGTGAAGCGCCCCTAAGAGAGGAAGAAACGAAGTGAAATTTCATATATTGAGAGGTTATGTGATCCTTTTTCAGCGGGTAGAAAATCGAGTCAAATTTAGAACAACTTGGCAGTAGAGTGTAACGTAGCACCCAGTCTGGCCTGAATCCATGCGCTGATTCCACTGGGTAGGGTGTTACAAGGTCGTTGTATCCCCTTCTGACACAAGACGGCACACAGCCGTCGTAACTGGTCTTCGGGAACCAGGATCCTGGATACTGGAGCTGAGTTACGGTCGAGCTGGTACCACACATGTTCTATCAGGGACCGATCTTGCGGCCTCTCTGACCTCTGGAGCACCTGCAAATCACGCAGACAGTTCATAGAGACACGTGCCTTGCGTGCACCTGTGTTACCCTATTGAAAAATGGTACCAGTATATTTTTCCACGAGGGGTAACGCATGAGGACGCAGGATGTCCATGACATACCGTAGTGCCATCACAGTTCTCCCTGTCACCACCAGCCATTACCTAGTGATACTCTATGACTGCCCATATCATGATGCCGGTAGTAGCACCGCTGGTCCTCTTCAAAACGTTGGACAAATCGTATGTCTCCCTGGATCGGCGCCGTACTCGCCCACGATGGTCATCTGAGACAGTGCAGAACCGATATTCATTTCTGGACGCAGTGTGATCCCACTGATCCGCAGTCTACGCTTCCCGGTCACGAAACCACAGAGACGCAGTGGTTTGAGCTGTAGCGTTATCGATAGCCTTCGCATGGGACGGTAATTTCCTATTCCCTCTGCAGGTAGTCCTCGACCAGCGATGGTGGTTGACACACACTGTTGCAGGGAGCAGATTACTTATTCTCGGACGGCAGGCACAGATGTGCTTGACGCACAGCTCGACGATCCTCCATTCCGTTGGTCAGAGGTCGTATGTTTGCCTCACATTCCCGTGCAGTGCAACATTGGGCCACTGTCACATCCGTATGCTTTTCAGTGATGACTCAACATCTGATTTCGTTCGCGCCCGTTACATACACTACCAGACGTGGTAACAACGATAAACACGAAAAACACTAATGTAAAATGCAAGGTTCGCAGCAGAGCTTCTGTAAAGTTTGGAAGGTAGGAGGCGAGGTACTGGCAGAAGTAAAGCTGTGAGTACCGGGCGTGAGTCGTGCTTCGGTAGCTCAGTTGGTAGAGCACTTGCCCGCGAAAGGCAAAGGTCCCGAGTTCGAGTCTCGGTCGGGCACACAGTTTTAATCTGCCAGGAAGTTTCATATCAGCGCACACTCCACTGCAGAGTGAAAATCTCATTCTGGAAACATCCCCCAGGCTGTGGCTAAGCCATGTCTCCGCAATATCCTTTCTTTCAGGAGTGCTAGTTCTGCAAGGTTCGCAGGAGAGCTTCTGTAAAGTTTGGAAGGTAGGAGACGAGGTACTGGCAGAAGTAAAGCTGTGAGTACCGGGCGTGAGTCGTGCTTCGGTAGCTCAGTTGGTAGAGCACTTGCCCGCAAAAGGCAAAGGTCCCGAGTTCGAGTCTCGGTCGGGCACACAGTTTTAATCTGCCAGGAAGCTTCATATCAGCGCACACTCCGCTGCAGAGTGAAAATCTCATTCTGGAAACACTAATGTACTCCGAGGGCCATTCTAACTCTCACAAAGAATTGCAGCTCTAATCGCTTACATACCCATCTGCGGTGAGTACGTGTGCGAAATTATACTGACATCCGTCCAATCGGGGCCTCACTTTTTATTTGTCAGGCAATGTAGTATGATGAAGTCTTCGGACATTAACAGCATGATGATATCAGTTTCGCAGAGGACATGTGGTCTGTATCAAACGACATTTCTTCAAATATTCACTGTCACGTCTGTGATGGGCTTGTGACCAAAGGATGTGAACTGTCGTCTGAATGGAGAGCGTCTAAATTGCATCGTAACTTGTACGACTGATAAAACTGTACACATATTGTTCCAAAATGTATATCTTTACACGACCCGCAGTTTTTTATGACCAAACAGGGCTGGACCAATTACTTTCGTTATGTAGATAAGCATCTGTATTAATCGTGTTATTTGCCATTCATCAGATTACATTAGATTTGTACTTGTTCCACAGATCACGAATACCACACTTCGTAATGATGTGGTACTATTATTTTACCAAAAGGTTTCTTTACAAGCCAAAAATCAAGTATTTTTATTTTTTTTTACTTTTTCTAAGACTACTAATTTGGCAACGGCCTTGCCGCAGTGGATACACCGGTTCCCGTGAGATCACCGAAGTTAAGCGCTGTCGGTCCTGGTCGGCACTTGGATGGGTGACCATCCGAGCCGCCATGTGCTGCTGCCATTTTTCGGGGTGCACTCAGCCTCGTGATGCCAGTTGAGGAGCTACTCGACCGAACAGTAGCGGCTTCGGTGAAGAATACCATCTTACGACCGGGAGGCGGTGTGCTGACCCCACGCCTCTCCTATCCGCATCCTCCACTGAGGATGATAAGGCGGTCGGATGGTCCCGGTAGGCCACTCGTGGCCTGAAGACGAAGTGCTTTTAAGGCAACTAATTCATATCTAAAAAATCATCGATTAATTGGAGTTGTTATTCAGAAATTATTTAAATTTGTTGTTAAACATTGGTTGACTATCTGCCAGACTTCTGATGCTCTCTGGTAAGTGTCTAAAGACTTTTGTGGCATTACAATTCACCCCTTTCTGTGTCAGTTAGATTTGACACAAATTATTGAAGATCAGTTTTCACCTAGTGTTTTAGCTACGCACATAGGTACTGCTTTTGAATTGGAGGCTAGCCGAGGTGGCCGAGCGGTTCTAGGCGCTCAGTCCGGAACCGCGCGACTGCTACGGTCGCAGGTTCGAATCTTGCCTCGGGCATGGATGTGTGTGATGTTCTTAGGTTTGTTAGGTTTAAGTAGTTCTAAGTTCTAGGGGACTGATGACCTCAGATGTTAAGTCCCATAGTGCTCAGAGCCATTTGAACCATTATTGAATTGGGGTGGGTCATTAACAACAAATTTCTTATATAGCTACTGTGAATATCCCTAGTTCCTTAAATGAAAGTCTGCAAGATTATCTTGGTTGTGCTCCAGTCATTATTCTGATTACACGCTTTTGTGCAATGAACAATTACTTCGTTAATCAATCTATTACATCTATCGTCGATATGCAAGTCGACAAAGTCCTGATATACACTGACCTGACGAGTGCTCGACAGCCTTTTGCAAAGGCGGCCGAACGGAAAACTGCAAATCCCTTGGCAGGCAACGTGCTGAGAAGACTCAGCTCATGTGCACTGGATACAGGGTTTCCGTGATATTAAGTGCAGCGAAAGGGCTGAGAAACTGGCAAAAATGGTACAGCATCTGTTACGTACCCCTACCATGCATTGATTTTCATAACACACTCGCCAAGCAAGAGAAATCGGAATGAACAGTGTTAGTGGACATGCTACTGGGCTGTTCAGCAACACTTTTCATATCGCTCTTAGTGCTCACGAGGGAAGAAATCGTTATTAAGAAGCAAACAGCATGCCACATGAATATTAATAACACCAGACAAATGTTAAAATTAATACTGTTTGCTACCGGTGATTCATGCCTCATTAAATGTGCACCAATGGAATGTGAGAAATTCAGTCATTCCAGAACAATTAGAGAGTAGAATATTTCGAAATTTCAGGAGTACTTTTTTCTTAGCGTAGCTCTTATTTCTGTTGTCAAAAGTATTATCCGCTTCATCCGTCTTTGAGAAGGTGAATTTTGAAGTCTGAGTAACTCTCTTATGTTTTCACAATGTATACTTCTGTACAATAAAACTGTACATTAAAATTTGTTGCTTTTACTGCTTTGTGTGGCCAGACTAACGTACTTCGTAGACGACCCCTCGCACAACTGTTAGCTTATCTTTATGCAGTTCGGTTATGTAATAAATTGAGCTCTATATTTTGTAACGAAGTCAGAAAGACGTCCTTTTTGTAGCATTATAAAGCGTTTCTGAAGAAGAGAAGTCTGTTAACATCGTATGTAGATCAAAGTGTCAGGAAGCCTTTTTTGAAAGTATTTGTATGGAGCGTAGCCATGTATGGAAGTGAAACATGGACGATAAATAGTTTAGACAAGAAGAGATGATTCAAATGGCTCTGAGCACTATGGGACTTAACATTTGAGGTCATCAGTCCCCTAGACTTAGAACTACTTAAACCTAACTAACCTAAGTACATCACACACATCCATGCCCGAGGCAGGATTCGAACCTGCAACCGTAGCAGTCGCGCGGTTCCAGACTGAAGTGCCTAGACAAGAAGAGAATAGAAGCTTTCGAAATGTGGTGCTACAGAAGAATGCCGAAGATTAGATGGGTAGATCACGTAACTAATCAGGAGGTACTGAAAAAAATTGGGAAGAACAAGAATTTGTGATACCACTTGACTAGAAAAAGGGATCGGTTGTTAGAACACGTTCTGAGGCACCAAGGGATGACAAGTTTAGTACTGGAGGAAAGCGTGGCGGGTAAAAATCGTTGAGAGAAACCAAGGGATGAATACACTAAGCAGATTCAGAAGGGTGTAGGTTGCAGTAGTTACTCCGAAATGAAGCAGCTTGCACAGGATGGGGTAGCATGGAGAGCT
Organism: Schistocerca piceifrons; assembly: GCF_021461385.2. Classification (NCBI taxonomy): domain Eukaryota; kingdom Metazoa; phylum Arthropoda; class Insecta; order Orthoptera; family Acrididae; genus Schistocerca; species Schistocerca piceifrons. The sequence continues at coordinate 509,780,063 of NC_060144.1, forward strand.
GCATCAAACCTGTCTCTGGACTGAACACCACAACAACCACAACAACAAGAACATACGAACCGAACCGAACCAATACATTACAGTCGGCCGTACACTACGTGGATCAGGCGTTTCTCGGAAGCACCACCCTTCGGAGAACGTAGGCGCGCTGTGAACGGGAGTAGCTGTTGACCTCGGTGGATACTGTATAGGAGCTTTCCCGACGCAGCGATCATAGTCAGACGACACTTTATTCTAACGTGTAAGTACTCGGAAACGAGAGCAGACGTAAAACTGTATATCACATAAATATTGTACGTAACCGAGTTTAAAAGGGTTTAAAATTACCGATATTTTCATTGATAATACTCTTTCCTTCAAAAGTACGTAGCAGTTACTCCATAAATCAAACCTAATTTACACAGACAGTCGTAGAATTTACTTAACACTGAACATAAGATCAATGACTATTTTTTACTTTAGTTGAAAATGTCTTCCTATATTAAATTGTAAAACAGAATCCAAATTGTGATAATATAGCTACGACAGCGTCAGCATACTGGTGCACAGCACTCAGAGCTAAGGTTGGTAGTGACCGCCGGAAACAAGTAAATATCGGTCGAATGTCACACGCACCGTCTTCCGACATAACATCAAAACTGCCACTCCCGTCAGCCACAGCACCGACAGTCTTCTTAGAGTGGACTATCGATTGACTCTGCTATAGTTCGTACACAATCATAAGGAATTCCAGAAACGTGGATCCCAATAACAAAGAAGACTATAGTAATTGATTACGAGATTAATGATCACCGACGTGTTCACGACACATCGTACAACTATGGAGAGTACACATAGAAAGATATGTGAGAAGGCTCGAACTTGTGGAAGTACACTCCTGGAAATGGAAAAAAGAACACATTGACACCGGTGTGTCAGACCTACCATACTTGCTCCGGACACTGCGAGAGGGCTGTACAAGCAATGATCACACGCACGGCACAGCGGACACACCAGGAACCGCGGTGTTGGCCGTCGAATGGCGCTAGCTGCGCAGCATTTGTGCACCGCCGCCGTCAGTGTCAGCCAGTTTGCCGTGGCATACGGAGCTCCATCGCAGTCTTTAACACTGGTAGCATGCCGCGACAGCGTGGACGTGAACCGTATGTGCAGTTGACGGACTTGGAGCGAGGGCGTATAGTGGTCATGCGGGAGGCCGGGTGGACGTACCGCCGAATTGCTCAACACGTGGGGCGTGAGGTCTCCACAGTACATCGATGTTGTCACCAGTGGTCGGCGGAAGGTGCACGTGCCCGTCGACCTGGGACCGGACCGCAGCGACGCACGGATGCACGCCAAGACCGTAGGATTCTACGCAGTGCCGTAGGGGACCGCACCGCCACTTCCCAGCAAATTAGGGACACTGTTGCTCTTGGGGTATCGGCGAGGACCATTCGCAACCGTCTCCATGAAGCTGGGCTACGGTCTCGCACACCGTTAGGCCGTCTTCCGCTCACGCCCCAACATCGTGCAGCCCGCCTCCAGTGGTGTCGCGACAGGCGTGAATGGAGGGACGAATGGAGACGTGTCGTCTTCAGCGATGAGAGTCGCTTCTGCCTTGGTGCCAATGATGGTCGTATGCGTGTTTGGCGCCGTGCAGGTGAGCGCCACAATCAGGACTGCATACGACCGAGGCACACAGGGCCAACACCCGGCATCATGGTGTGGGGAGCAATCTCCTACACTGATCGTCGAGGGGACACTGAATAGTGCACGGTACATCCAAACCGTCATCGAACCCATCGTTCTACCATTCCTAGACCGGCAAGGGAACTTGCTGTTCCAACAGGACAATGCACGTCCGCATGTATCCCGTGCCACCCAACGTGCTCTAGAAGGTGTAAGTCAACTACCCTGGCCAGCAAGATCTCCGGATCTGTCCCCCATTGAGCATGTTTGGGACTGGTTGAAGCGTCGTCTCACGCGGTCTGCACGTCCAGCATGAACGCTGGTCCAACTGAGGCGCCAGGTGGAAATGGCATGGCAAGCCGTTCCACAGGACTACATCCAGCATCTCTACGATCGTCTCCATGGGAGAATAGCAGCCTGCATTGCTGCGAAAGGTGGATATACACTGTACTAGTGCCGACATTGTGCATGCTCTGTTGCCTGTGTCTATGTGCCTGTGGTTCTGTCAGTGTGATCATGTGATGTATCTGACCCCAGGAATGTGTCAATAAAGTTTCCCCTTCCTGGGACAATGAATTCACGGTGTTCTTATTTCAATTTCCAGGAGTGTAGTTCATATAAGGGAAAGCGAATGTTTGACTTCGATTTGTTGAAAGTGTTCTGCCAAAGTGGAGTGCACCTACGAGTAGGTTACACCAATGTGCAGTATTGTTCCGACTTTTGGAGTCCTTGACAAGTCGACGGAACATCAGAAATGGACCGAATTCATAGACGCGTCGCTGTAGCCCTACTAAAGTGTCACAGAAACGCTCCAGGATCTTAATTGGATGTCTGGGGAAGAAAGACGACGTAGTTCTACTGGAACGTTGCTGGGTAAATTTAGATAACATCTGTTCACAGGAAACAGTCCGAGCATTATGCTGCTCCCAAATTATATTTCGTACAGGGATAGTGAGAACAAGATGAGAGAGATTAGCGCTCGTACAGACACACATTTATTTTGTTTAGCTGATAAGATTAGACACTTCAAGCCGTCAGTTATATCGGACTAGTGTTTTACACCTACAGTAATTCTACATTGAGGTGGAAAGTCATGGGGTAGCGATATGCACATATACAGATAACCGCAGTACCGCGTACACAAGGTGTAGAAGGGCAGTGCATTGGCGCAGCAGTCATCTGTACTCCTGTGATTTATGTGAAAAGGTTTTCGACGTGATTATGGCGGCACTACGGGAATTGAACGCGGAATAGTAGTTGAAGCTAGACATATGCGACATTCCATTTCGGAAATCGTCAGGGAATTCAATATTCTGCGATTCACAGGGTCAAGCGTGTGCCGAGAATACCAAATTCCAGGCATTACCTCTGACCACGGACAATGCAATGGCCGACAGCCTTCACTTAATGATCGAGAGCAGCGGCGTTTGCCTACAGCTGTCAGTGCTAACAGAGAACCAACACTGCGTGAAGTAACCGCAGAAGTCGGCCGTTGTGGCCGAGTGCTTCAGCCCGGAACCGCGCTGCTGCTACGGTCGCAGCTTCGAATCCTGCCTCGGGCATGGATGTGTGTGATGTCCTTAGGTTAGTCAGGTTTAAGTAGTTCTGAGTTATAGGGGACTGATGACCTCAGATGTTAAGTCCCATAGTGCTTAGAGCCAACTGAACCATTTTTAACCGCAGAAGTCAATGTGGGACGTAGGACGAGCGCATCCGTTATGGCAGTGAAGCGAAATTTGGCATTAATGGGCTTTGACAGCAGACGACCGACGAGAGTGCCTTTGCTAGGAGCACATCACCTGCAGCGCTAAGCTCATGGAATATTTATGGGACATAACCGAGGTGTCAGTTAGTGCACAAGCTCCTGCACCGGCAACACTCACTAATTATGGACTGCTATAGAAGCAGCATGGCTTAGTATTTGTGCAGTGGACTTCCAACGACTTGTTGAGTATGCCACGTCGAGTTGCTGCAATACGCTGGCAAAATGTGGTCCGAGACGATATTAGGAAGTATTCCATGACTTTCGTCACATGAGTGTACATCATAGTTATGTAACGGTATAACAATACCGTCACTGCAATGTGTATTAATTTTTCGTCAGCTGCTGCCTCTGATGCTGCTGCTGCAAAAAATATAGTAATAGTATAGTATACGTGGTTTCTCTATTCACCAAAGTACCTGTGGATGACACATTACAACTGTTGGCTGCTCATTTCTCCTCAGAAATTTTGAAGTTGTTCCGGCATACCTTGACGACCACTTATTTTTTATACAGTGGAAATTATTATGAAATGACGGATGGAACAGCCATGGGTTCGCCACTGTCACCAGCAATAGCGAATTTTTTCATGGAGGACTTCGAAGAACGAGCCCTGAGCAGTGCTCACCTCCGCCCATCATGCTTCTACAGATACGTCGACGATACTTTTTTAATCTGGCCACACGGCAGCGACACGCTGCAGCAGTTCGTCGAACATCTGAATGGTGTACATCCAAACATAAAATTTACATTGGTGGTAGAGAAGGAAGGGAAGTTACCTTTTTTAGATGTGTTGGTAGAGCGAAAGCCGGATGGACGACTGGGCCTTTCTGTGTACAGGAAGCCAACCCATACAGACTTATATCTGCATAGCCATAGCTTCCATCATCCGTCTCAGAAGAGAGCTATGCTGAATACTTTAGTACACAGAGCCAGGACTATTTCCGACAAGGACCACCTCGGTCCCGAGATTAACCATTTGACGACTGTTTTCAAGAGGAATGGTTATTCTGCCGGTGAAATTAAATCAGTATTGTCCAAGAAAGTAAGACACGATGCCGGCCACATACAAGAAGAGGACCAACACATAGCGCGGCTTCCTTTTTGCGGTGCTACAACGAGGAAGATAGCCAGAGTCCTGAAGAGGCAAGGAATAAAACCAGTTTTCCGACCACCTAGGAAAATTAAGGAAATGTTGAGACCAGTCAAAGATAGTCTCGGCTTAAGAGTGCCGGGAATTTATACTATTCCTTGCGAATGCGGCAAGAATTACGTGGGCCAGTCTGTAAGAACCGTTGCCGACCGCTGCATCGAGCACCAACGCCACCTGAAATACAGGTATTTGGAAAAATCAGCGGTGGCTGAACATAGCCTGCTTAACAAGCATAAGATTTTATTTGAAGAAACCAGAGTAATAGCCCACACATCGAATTACTGGGACTCTGTGATCCGGGAAGCAGTCGAAATTAGACTTAGCGATAATAACTTTAATAGAGACAACGGCTATACACTTAGCAACACTTGGAAGAGTGCACTGGATAAAGAAAAATCGCAGAGAAAAACTTCTCGCACTTTACCTCCTGATTCAAGGGATGGCGCTGCAAGCAACGCGGGATAGCAACTACATCTATGGAAGTAGAGGGCACCACTTCGCTACGCGCCATATCGCTGACGTATTCCAGCCAATAAGAAGCCGCCCTTTGCATATAAAAGTGGGAACCTCGCTAGTTCACGACAGTCAGTTTTAGCCCTGACGACGACCATGGAGGTAGTGGTCGAAAGCTTGGAGATTTATCCTGATTTGACGCGGCATGTACACCGAGAAATTTTTACTCAAGAAATACGTCGCGAAAGACTTCGTAGCCATAGTAATAATTTGTTTTTGTTGTATTAAGTCTGAAGACTGCCTTGATGCAGCTCTCTCTTCGCCGCACTAACCTGTGCAAGGCTCTTCATCTCCGAATAGCTGCTACAACTTACATTCTTCTGAAATTGTTTACTGTATTAATCCCTTGGTCTCCCTCTACAACTTTTACTCTGCACACTTCTCTCCAGTTCTAAATCGGTCGCCCATTGATGTATCAAATGGGTCCTGTCAACCGATCCATCCATTCTTTCAGTCAAGTTGTACGGCATATTTGTTGTCTCACCAATTGTGTTCAGTACCTCCTCACTAGTTACCCGACCTATACATATCTCTAACATCCTTGTGTAGCAACACATTTCAAAAGCTCTTATTGTTTTCTTGTCTGAAGTGCCTATCGTCCACATTCTACCTCCATATAAGGCTACATTCCAGACAAATATCTGCAGAAAAGACTTCCTAACCCTGAAAAATCTGTATTCTACGTTATCAAATTTTTCTGCAGAAATGCTCTTCTTACCACTGCCAGGGTACATTTTATATCCTCGCTACTTTGACCATGAAAAGTTATTTTACTGCCCAAATAGCAAAACTCGTCTACTGCTTTTAGCGTCTCGTTCCCTAATCTAATTCTCTTAGCCTCCCCTGATTCAATTTTACTACCTTCCATTACCCTTGTGTTGCATTCGTAAGTGTTCGTGTTATATTCTCACGTGAAGAGAGTTTTCATTCCATTGAACTGCTACAACCCAACTACTGCTTTCCTTTCCTTTCAAGCCTCTATACTCTTTACAACTGCCACGTTGTAAATAGCCTTTTGCTTCCCGCATTTTAGCCGTGCTACTTCCAGGATTTCAGAGAATGCACTCCAGTCAACACTGTCAAAAGTATTCTCTAAGTCTACAGATGCTATAAACGTTGCTTCGGCCCTCCTTAACCCATCTTCAAAAATAAGCCGCAGGCTCCGTATTGCTTCTCATGTTCCAACAGTTCTCCAAAATCCAAACTAATCTTCCCTGAAGTTGGCTTCTACCACTTTTTCCGTTCTTCTCCTTGACATAAATATAATCGTTATTATTATTAGCATTATTATTGTCATTATTATCATTGTCATCATTATAGCAGTAGTAATGGTAGGCAGTATCAGAAACAGAATATGCTTGTAGGTGTAAAGTAGACGCCGTCCACAGACGGTGGCGGTTTCATCGGATTCGACCGCCGCGCCTTCCTCCGCGAACGACGTCATTGGATTTGCGGTATGGAGAGGTGTGGTATCGGACACCGCTCTCCCGGCTGTTGCCAGCTTTCGTGATCTGGAGCCAGGCTTACTCAGCTGGTTTCAAGAGTCTGACTACACCCCGTTCCAGTCCTCCCGCCATGGTAAAAACTCCCTTACGTTACCGAGAATTGAACGCGTGTCCTCCTAGTGGGAGTCAGCCGATTTGAGCACTTAGCTATGGATACGTACTTGTAGGGATACAAAGGTTTTGTGACGTGAGTTCTGTGGGGGACATAAGTAGGTTGACTGAATCATTTAAACGTTCAGGGATACGACGAATGTGTGTATGAAAAGAAGGCTGTTTAATTGTAATGATGTGAGGAGCACGAACAGGCGTGCAATGGGGACTTAGTCGCGAAGTTGACATTTGTGTTAATTAGGACAGTATTTCATACTGAGGCCAATGGCGGCACGTAAACGCACCTTGCGGACATACGTTTACTTTCGTTATCGTTGACATTCACGCCTGTCAATTTTCATTTCATGATAAGCCCTATAAATGAACATAAATCACATCACAGTGTAGTCTGAGAGGGTGCATGTCCAACAGCAAAAAAATAGCTCTTTCATTAGCAAGCAGAAATGTGAGACTTCCAAAAATAAACCTACTTCAAATAGTTGCCTTAAAATTACACGAGGAAGACTGCATAATAAGAAAACCATGGTAACAAAAACAGAGTCTTTTTTAATTTTTATGCGAAAAATAATTGAGCTGTCACACTCCGGGCAAACTTTTTCCGTTCCTTCGCCACGCTATCTTACATATTTAATGGCACTCTGCGCCATCGGTTTTCATGTGAGTTCAGGACGAACCGCGCAACGGGAGCAAGTTTAAATTGAAAATTATACGCGCCATTCCTGATTAATCCGTTGTGATGAACGCAGCACTCACACTACTAATATATTCATAGGCCATGGAATCCACTGAGTAGTACATGAATTAAATAACAGTTGTAGTCCTTAAACAGCCTGTTTCTGGAACGTATTAAACTGTGGCGAGCTTCATGTTTGGTAATGATGTTCATAAATGTCGTAAAAGAGAAGACCCACTCACACATCTTGTTTAAACAAGCTTCGCATGTTCTTACAGTAAATGGAATTGGTCACAACCGCCCCTTATACAAAGCGATCCGTTTATCTCGACCATCGCAAATTATTTTTTTTTTGTCCAGAAAAAAGTATCAAGCACAGGCTGTTTAGCTACCAAGGGGACATTAATCAGCATTATTTCTGCACTTCGTTCGTTACAATGTTATCAACAGCACAACGTCTTTTTAACATAGCAACCTTTTATATTCGTTAGCGGTCCTTTCTCTTCAGTCAGCCTATAAAATAAGCTACCTTTGCGATTTTTTGAAAAACTAATCAACTTAAATCTTATTGCACATTATTTATTGATTATTGGCCAACATTTTCTGATTCTTTAAAAAAAATTAACCACTCATCCGAGGAGTTATAGTTGCTCTGTCCACAATGAGGTGCATCTATGACCGACGTACTACAGTCTGAAATATTATCTGAAATAAATCTTAATCTATAGTATCCTGCGCAGGGAGCAATAGCATAGATTTTTGCAGTGTGACAGGATAATAAAATGCCGGACCTTCGAAACAAAGATGCAGTTTTATCTTGTATTTTTGTCACGTATTTAGTAATAACTAGTGAATAAATTAATTTAAAAAGAAATGTTAGATTCTTACTCCTACCTCAAACTTACGGAATGGACTGCGGACGCACTATTAAAGACATCTTTCTGGAATATGGCTCACTGACTCTTCGAGCATGTACTAAAAATAATAGGCTAATTTTTTGTTCTAATTTATTCATTAGATATAACAAGAAACGTGACGAAAAGGAGAGGATTAAATTACATCTTTGTTCAAAACGTCGCCATATTATTATTTTGTCACATTTTAAAAAATTTTGCTGTTAGTACGTAGGCAATATCCTATAGGTTAAGAAAATGGTTTCTTTATTAGAGATAAGATTTCCCCACTGCAGGATTTCCGTCGTTGATACACCTCACTCTGAACGGAGCAGCTTTAACTCCTCGGACGTGGAGCGTAATGATTACTGAATTTCTTTCAGAAACCAGAAAATGTTGTCCAGTAATTGCTAAATCCTAAATAATGTACAAAAAGATTTACGTTGATTGCTCCATTAGTTTTCCAAAAACAAATTAATGGAAATCGCATATATTAGAGTCTGACAGGATAATGGGCCCTTAATCCACTTCATTCCCGAATTCACGTTAAAAACGCATCACAGTGTGACATCCACGAAAATATGATGTTATTAAAATTGTAATACTAATCTGACTTCGACTCTCTGCTAATACAGTACAGGTAACTAGGGTGCCGGAAATCTGCCCCTATTTTCTTATTTACAATTACGGGTACATGTAGTAAAATACTTTAGTACTTTCAAATGATAAAAGTGTAGAGTAAAAGGAGCCCTTTATTACAGACTTCACCATCATTACATTCCTTTAATTGTGGCTGCTGGCCGATGTGACCGAGCGGTTCTAGGTGCTTCAGTCTGGAACCGCGCGGCATCTACGGTCGCAGGTTCGAATCCTGCCTCGGGCATGGATGTATGTGATGTCCTTAGGTTACTTAGGTTTAAGTAGTTCTAAGTTCTAGGGGGCTGATGACCTCAGATGTTAAGTCCCATAGTGCTCAGAGCCATTTGAATCATTTTAACTGTGGCTGAAGATAGGCGTAATGCTATTCACGCGGAGGACTTACATGAAGTGAAATGATAATTAAATAGACACCCTAGTTGCAAGCAGGCGTTGATACACTTCATTGGGGTCATGTTGAAAATGTGTGCCCCGACCGGGACTCGAACCCGGGATCTCCTGCTTACATGGCAGACGCTCTATCCATCTGAGCCACCGCGGCACAGAGGATAGTGCGTCTGCAGGGACTTATCCCTTGCACGCTCCCCGTGAGATCCACATTCCCAACATGTCCACAACACTACATTCGTAGTGCGCCTAATAGATGTTTGCCCATCATACTCATTACTCGTGGCAGACTAATCTACCAAGTCCCGTACGAGTTCGGGCATAGCGTGTGCATTCGCACAAGATGGTCAAAGGCCGGGAACCCATATTTTTAACTATATATGACGGTAGTATCTTTTCCCGAAAGAACAGTTACCGTGGATGACCATGCAGCTTTGCTAGAAATTAAATGATGATTAAATAGACACCCTAGCTGCAAGCAGGCGTTGATACACTTCATTAGGGACATGTTGAAAATGTGTTCCCCGCCCGTGACTCGAACCCGCGATCTCCTGCTTACATGGCAGACGCTCTATCCATCTGAGCCACCGCGGCACAGAGGATAGTGCGTCTGCAGGGACTTATCCCTTGCACGCTCCCTCAAGTGCGACATAAATTTAACAGTCTGTAATTGATGCAATCCAGCGTAATATGACAGTCGCGACATGGAGGCAACCCACATTGAGGATTGTTAGTTTGAGCACAAATGACACGCTGAAGTGACGCATATCGAAGTTTCTACGCTTCTGATGGGCTAATTACCTCGTTGTAGCCCATCCTCGTGTTTTTTCACCATTTATGTTATATCAGGGCAATGAGCAGGGTAACGGGTGTCATTGTTCGGAAACAGTAATCAATCAGACCCGCGTAATTTTTGCTATAAAATATGACAGACACGTGAAAAATGATAGGAATAAATTTTTCAGTGGGTTCTCGCTCTTAATAAAAGAGGTGTTACCAGAAGAACATCAACAGTGTCTGACCATGCATTTCCGAACAATCTGCCGGCAACGTAGTCTGTTTGTTCACACAAACTTGTATGTGAATCACAAAGTAAAAGGAATAAATGATTAGGAGATAAGTTTGTGGCTTGAATCAATGATAGAGTCGACACAATATATAGATATAAATAGCATCTATCCACCAAACATTTAAGAACCACACACAACATAAGTCTACTCAGTGGCTTTACATTTACTATTTGTACAGTTTTCAGAAGTCCCGACTTCTCATGTGGATTCCTTGCTCATTTAGTAGATACTGTCTTTCACTAGACATCTACTTTTCCTTAAAAATTAAAATTACGCATTATCACATCGTTAGTAACTAAAGAAAATTACAAGAACAGCAGTCATGCTGGTTAATGCTCACTTGTAGCTAAACAACATTTGCTTAATAGATTTTCTGTTTTACTTCTAGGCAAAAACTAGAGTGGACAAGCTAAGCGGGACACGCTGTATATTCGTTTCGTCATAGAGAGATTCTGTATCTGCGATCAGGGATTATAAGGATACCCATCTTTCTAAAATCTACTGCTTAAAATCCTTGTTTTCTACGTGACGAAACAAAACTGAGCGTAGCCACAAACTGATGTAACTGATGATAATGGCCTCTCGTGTGTGTGTGTGTGTGTGTGTGTGTGTGTGTGTGTGTGTGTGTTTGCGCGCGCGCGCACAGACAGACCGGACCGTCTGAATGTTAGCGTGCCGATAAGTCGAGCCTAGCGGTGAATGGCAAACCACCGTGTCACTGTGCGTTGTCACTGCTCGCCAATCGACATTATCACCGTCAGGCTGACGGATGGATGCAGGCGTAGCGCGACCACTGCACAGCGGACGGCACGTTACTCACGGAAGGTATGTGCTAACAGGTAGGCGCTGCTGTTTCTGCGGCCAGAGAGCAGCTTCCAATTTCCAATGTGAATGCCAGCAACGTTATCAGAATGCACTGCTGCAGACAAGACACGGTCGGACGTCAGTGTCACTTCGTGCACGTACACTCCGCTGGCGGGTACGTAAACAGAGGTGCAGTTCTCTGTGACAAATAGAGCGGCCAGCAGAGGTCATTGGTTTGCTCGTGTTTAGCGTTGTTACCAGGCCTGGTAGGCCATATGAGACGCATCAAAAGCGTCAGATGTTGAGTGATCGCTGTGAAGGACACGAGGATAACGCGTAATCGTATGAGACAGCGTTATCAGCAAGACCAGTTGAAAGAGATCTCTTTGTGAGCCTCCATTTGACTGGCTGGTCGAAACTTGCAATATCCAGATTTTTTTGAGCATCCGCATGTGACAGTGGCCACGTACTGGACGGCATGGCAACGTGAGAGTTGGTGTACTTGTCGTCAAGGTTACACTCGACAACGTACGACCACCACAGGGGAGGATCTCGGTATTGTGCACCAAAAACGTCTATCCTTTTCACATTTGTGTCTGCCATCAGAGAACAAAAAAATGGTTCAAATGGCTCTGAGCACTACGAGATCTGAGGTCATTAGTCCCCTAGAACTTAGAACTACTTAAACCTAACTAACCTAAGGACATCGCGCACATCCATGCCCGAGGCAGGATTCGAACCTGCGACCGTAGCGGTTGCGCGGTTCCAGACTGAAGCACCTAGAACCGCTCGCCACACCAGCTGGCCCCCAGGAAATAATACAACAGATTTATGGGCTTCTTCCCAGCCAAAGCAGTGCATGCACCCACACAAGAGAGGCTGAAACGTCATATTGACAAGTGGGCTTGTACTCCAAAGTTTTCGTAAATTTGACTCATTTCTGAAACCACTGAAAATAGCTTATCATAAGCCTACCCTCCAAACCTGTGAAGTTTCCTCTTTATTGATGCTTTGCTTTCTATTTCAAACAGTGCATGTTCTCTTTTTTTCTATTTTACGCGTTAACCACGAAGTAACCACTCCTAATTGATTGCTGGTCGTTGACTCTTCAAACCTTTTCCGACGAATTTTGGTAAGCGACCATATTCGCGTTTATTTATACTAAGAGAGGAGGAGACAATGGCCATGGGAAAGAGACGGAAAATTAATAAATACTGGAAGACAGCAGACAGAGAGAGAGAAGGAGGCAATGGCTGTGTAAGAGAAAGTGAGGAACACAGTGACAGTGGAATATAGTTTACAGTGCCGGAACAGTGCTTGGAAAACAGTGCCAGTGAACGAGGAATAAAGAGATGGAAAAAGAGGAACAGTGTGACAGCCGCTGATAATGAGAGGGCCGTCTGCTGTGGCCGAGCAGTTCTAGGCGATTCAGTCCGGAACCACGAGGCTGCTACGGTCGCAGGTTCGAATCCTGCCTCGGGCATGGATGTGTGTGATGTCCTTAGGTTAGTTAGGTTTAAGTAGTTCTATGTTCTAGGGGACTGATGACCTCAGATGTTAAGTCCCATAGTGCTTGGAGCCATTTGATTTTTTGATAATGAGAGACAGAGTCCACGACAATGACAACGTGAAAGAGAGAGGTAGAAACACCGAGAAGAGAGAGCAGCAGTGGGAAGGAATGACTGAGATAGCATCAATAAGAGAGAGCCAAGATGGTTCAAATTGCTCTGAGGACTATAGGACTTAGTATCTGAGGTCATCAGTCCCCTAGACTTAGAACTACTTAAAGCTAACTAACCTAAAGACATCACACACATCCATGCCCAAGGCAGGATTTGAACCTGCGACCGTAGCGGTCGCGCCGTTCCGGACTGAAGCGAAAGCCAAGAGGGAGACAGTGACAGTGAGAGAGAGAGAGTGGTAGTTGGACAGAAGGAAGGAGACTGTGGGTGTGAGACAGGACCTAGTGACCGTTGGAGAGACAGAAAGAGATGATGACAATGAGATGGACTGAATGAGCGAGAATGGGCAGTGGCAGTGTATGGGTATGAACAACTTACAGCGATGGGCTAGTGATCAGTGCGAGTTACAGTAGGGGCAGCTTGTGGCAGTGAGAGCACATGCTGCATGTTAAAAAAAGCGTGAATTTGTTCGTATGCGAAAAATCTTGGGAAAATTTTAAAATGTACTAAAAAAGATACTGAGGCAGTTGATATCTCACGTTTCAGGAAGTCTTTTATAAAGGAACATATTCGCATTTTTTGTGCTCCGATAGGATTGTTTTTCCGCTGGTGTGCAGTAGGAGCAACAACCGTGTCAAGACACTTCCGTGGTGCACACACCTATAGGCAGTCCTATATCTGTCGATGACTGTCCATCCCAGATAAGATGCTGCATGCTCCGTACTATGAAAGTCTCGATTCAGTCTCAAATTTGCATTTATAAGCCATTTAATAGAGCTTTCGTTATTAATGAGTGTTGTAGTACCAAGTCAAATGCTTTTTGGAAGACAAATACTGCATGCACTCGATAGCATCGATCCGTGGCCTTCAGGATGTCATCTGATGAAAGCCCTAGTTGGGCTTTAAGTCAACGATCTTTCCGGAATCCATCTGGTTGGCATGGAGCAGATCATTCTCTCCGAAATATGTTATCACATTTGAATCAAGAAGATTTTCTCGTTTCCATAAGAGTTGGATGTCAGTGAGATAGGCCAGGTGTGTAGCTGCGGAAAATCGTCTGTGATCGGCGCGATGCGTAGCTTCATTTGATTGTCTGAGGCGTGGGTTGCATCAGAGATCTGGGGGCAAGGACTCAACGTAAGAAGTCATCTGCTTTGCGTTCGAGGGTAACACGGCGCGTAAATTTAATGCTCGCTGCAAAACGTGTCTTTCTGGAAGCTGAAAGCTGCCTTAACGAAAGGAAGGAGTATTATTACACCAAGGCGCGCTGGCTGGTTGCGAGTGCATGTGTTTGTGCGTACACGCCGAGACGACGCGGCGTGCCCGGCTCCGCTGAATGACGCCCCATCTGTCTGCGTCAGGGCGCTAATTGAAATTACGGCTTATGCGGGATTATGCGCCGGCGCTCAAAGCCGCCTAAAAGCTTTTAAATTTTCCCTTCCCTTTTGAAATAAATGTCGGCTTTATTCTCCGCGCGGAAGTCCATTACAGACAGACTTCTTACCTCCAGTTAATCTCTTCTTGGGAAGCATATTTTTCAATTCTTGGAGGGAAACAAAGTGTGGCTACAGAATTCGTGTAGCGTCTTACTGTTTTTCGCATCTCACGTGCGATATTATTCATTACTTTAAGTATCGTCAAATTACTTCTATAATTAATTTTTCAGGTTTCGCATTCAATTACTTTGCTACATGTACGTTACACATATCTCCCCAATTTCCATTCCTGCCCCTATTTTCGATGATAAATGAGTGATAGACCATGTCATGGGAAACAAATTTTGTTAGACACAAAATGTTCGCTACTAATTATTGGTTATGCCCAGAGGTGTGACGGGGCTTAGGCACACTGCAACATACGTCTGAAGTGTGTATTGGCTATAATCCACTGAAGGAAGCAAGGATTAGCAAAATTTAAGTCCCAAATCGTTTCTAAAATACCTTTTTCCGCTTAGAGACACTCATTCTTAATGTTTCTTTTTTGAAAATCACTTACCAATTTTCTGGGGTAGGTAGCATGCAGATGCAGCATACCTGGCTAGTAACCCCTGATAGTTCGGTGAAATTTCGTTGTCCGAGAGCCAGCGAATTCATTAAAAATTGGCCTTTTATCATCGTAGAGTTAGTGTCTAACAAAAATTGTTCCTCGTAACGTTATTTATTTCGCCAAATGTTTGATGCAAAGACTTTAGGAACCCTGTATATTTCAGGATTCCTCCTTTTCGTATTTCCGATCAGTATAGTGAAGCATTCACTAGTAATAACATTCCGTAAGTCTTTAATATCTTAGAAGGATAAAAGGACAGATAGGGTCTAACACCCAGTCGAGAACGTGGTCATTTGTGGAGAACAAACGCGAAACCTAAATCTGATTTGGCCGGTGGATATTATTTAACCCTTTGCGAGTTCTGTGGCAATTTCAGACACTTAGAATAATATCCCAAATAATTAAAACTGTATGCATCTTTACCCTGTCAATGCCTTTTTTGAATGATTTATTTCGCTAAATGGAATTATTGACCGTTCAGTTGTAGTTAGCTGACTATAAAACGTAAAATGTATAGTACTATCTGTACTTTCTTTGTTTTTATGTACAATAAGTTATCTATTGCATCAGTACGTAGCTCCATATCCAGTGTGCGAGTGGAGTAGATCGCAGAGGGAGCACATCAAATAATGTATCTACACGTCCGCCTTCGTAGCTGCGTGGTCAGTGTACCAAATTGGTAACCAAAGGGACCTGGGTTCAATTTCCGGCCGGGTCGGAAATTTCCTCCGATCGATGACTGAGTGTTACCTCTTCGTCACATTTGTATCATCGCCAATGACAGGAAAATAGCCTCAAACACGTTGTCATATCGTCTTTCCACTATAGTGATGCTTGTATGGGCACGAACTGGAACCAAATAAATTAAATTAAAAAGAACTTATCTACACACTGAAGATACATTCTTCGAACCCACTTTACTTGCATGTAAGTGAAGAAGGCATTACCAACACGTATACTGTTGGCGAGACATACATCCCTGTTCTACAAACTGACTGCTGTGAAGCACGTTTCATAACATGGTGAGTTTGTCAAAAATGCATATGTATGTCGACGTAAATATATGTTACAAAATAGTAAATCATTTCCTAATGTTCCGCTAAATTATATTTGTTTGGTCACGAACCGGCTTTTGGCTTCTTGGCCCGTCGTAACTGAAAGCCAGTCCGTGACCAAATGAATATAATTTTGCAGACCCTTAGGAGGTTTTTCCTATTTAATATTATCATGTTCTGCCAAACAGCAACGGAATACTCATTTAATGTTACATTTATATGTTTTGGTAATGTCTTCCTTACATCCAAATAAACAGGTCGTGCAGAATAGTGTGTGAACCCGAAGTGACTGATAAAATTTCGGAGGTTGTTCAGGAGACATTCTGTGTATTATGGTGTAGGGGACCCTTCGTATCCTATAACTCTGTATAGTGTTTCGTTCGATTTTTTACTCCCGCTCATCTTTATATCGGTATTGCACTGAAAATACTTGCACGTATGTCGACTGTTTGCAATACTTGTCTTGTTTGGAAACAAACCTGTTGGATTAACTAACTGTTTGATTCACGGTAGTTACTGATGTCAGTAGTAACGTCCATTTTATTCTTCGCCATCGATCTTCGATTTACTGTAGCTCAGTTCATTCTCGTGTTTTTCTTTCCGGAAGCATCAATTATACGTTGGTACTGATACACAGCGGTATGGATAGGTTTACTGATGAGAGTTGTAAAAGTTGAAGATGCAAAGTACCGTGATAAGGTTGCTGCAATCGATGCTCGAACAGCTCAGCACAGTGTCTTAAGGGCGGCGTGAGGGCGAAGAGTGAAATGGGCGTCACTTTCGTCAAGAGCAAGTGCGGTGAGTGAATGGAACAAGTTTGCTTCCAAACAAGACAAACAGCACATAACATCGATATTTACACTGTTGTGCGAATGTTTCCAGTGCAATACAAATACGAAGATAACTGCGAGTAAAGCCAGCCGCTGTGGCCGAGCGGTTCCAGGCGCTTCAGTCCGGAACCGCGCTGCTCCTATGATCTCAGGTTCGAATCCTGTCTAAGGCATGGATGTTTGTGATGTCCTTAGGTGGGTTAGGTTTAAGCAGTTCTAAGTCTAGGGGCTGATGACATTAGATGTTAAGTCTAATAGTGCGTAGAGCCATTTCAACCATTCTTAACTGCGAGTATAAATCAGACGAAATGACGTTACCCTGTACCGAGACAAGGAATACCAGGATACCTTGTAACAAAATACATGGAAATTATCCCTAGGAATTTCCTAAATTTCGTTGCGGAATTCTGGCTCATCCTGAATATCTTCTGTGTCTCGTTACGTTACTTGAAGCCCTCTCTGCACTCTATAGTCGACTGCCTGAACGGGCATATGGACGTCTCGTTACATTACTTGAAGCCCTCTCTGCACTCCATAGTCGACTGCCTGAACGGGCATATGGACGTCTGCAGATGGAGGTATGTAATTGTGATATCGATATAAACAGTAAAAATATGATTACCTGGTTGTAGCACGTCAAACATATGACACTGCCGATACTTTTCTCCCCAGTGCCAAATTCCTAAGAAGTAGCCTTGCAAAAGTCTCGGCTCGAATCTGGTCCGATAATACTTTTTATCTGTGAGGATGTTGCATTTCATAATAGTAAAATCATTACCAAAGAGGCCCTATTTTCTCCGTTAACACAATCTGTGAATTACATTTTTGTTGGTCTTAACATCTCTAAAAATCTGTACTACGGGTAAATAGTTTCATAACGTGGTGCCTTTCGAAAAACTGTGTGTCCACCCATAATCCATATGTTTAGTTACTCTTAGTGTTAGCTACAATATCTGCACTGGAAAGGAAGATCAGAATTCAGCAACTCGTTGACAGCGAGATGATTAGAGGTGAGCTGGTAGCTTGGCAGGAGAGGGAACAAGCCTTGCAGTGGATAGAGGTCTCTTTTTATCTCTCTCTACTTATGTTGCATTCGTCTGAATCTCTGAGCAATTGGCAAGGGCTCACAGAATATCGACGTGACCGTTGTCGGGTCATTATGTTCATCTTCAGATGGTCACGCTCGTTTGACTACATTGCCAATCTCATCGACAGCATGACGTCTGCTGCCGTGCTGCGTGAGAACATTAACGCACTTGCCGTCCCTTCACGTGCGAAATCTTATACAGGAGAGGAAGGATATTAATGACTTGTAGAAGAATCAGACTCCTCTCATTACAAGAGTCGAAAGACAAGAAAAGGTAATCACAGTTGAGAAGCGAGTGAGACAGGTTTCTAACCTATCCCGCGTGTTATTCACTCAGACATCGCACGAAGTATACAAGAAACAAAGGCTAAATATAGAAAGGGAATTAAAGTTCAGGGAGAAGAAATAAAATTAATAAAATTGCTCGTTGCTGCTGTTATTACACTGAAGAGCCAAAGAAAGTGGTACATATGCCTAATATCGTGTAGGGCCCCCGCGAGCACGTATAAGTGCCACAACATGACGTGGCTTGGACTCGACTATTGACTGAAGTAGTGAATTGAATTGACACCATGAATCCTGCAGGGCAGTACGTAAGTACATAATAATACGAGAGGGTGGAGATCTATTCCGAACTGCAAGTTTTTAAACACAGAAGAGTGTTCCTGGAGCCATTCGTAGCAATTCTGGACGTGTAGGGTATCGCTTTGTCCTGCTTAAATTTCCCAAGTCCGTCAGAATACACAATGGATGTCAATGGATGCAGGTGATCAGACAGGATGCTTACGTCACCTGTCAAAGTCGTATCTATACGTACCAGGGTCCTATGTCACTCCAACTGCACACGCCCCACACCAGTACAGAGCCTCCACCAGCTTAAACAGTCCCCTGTTGACATGCAGGGTCCGTGGATTCATGAGATTGTCTCCGTAGCCGTACACATCCATCCGCTCTATACAGTTTGAAACGAGACTCGTCCGACCAGGCAACAAGTTTCCAGTCATCAACAGTTCAATGTAGGTGTTGACGCGCCCAGGCGAGGCGTAAAGCTTTGCGTTGTGCAGTCTTTAAAGGTGCAGGAGTGAGTCTTTGGCTCCTAAAGCCCATATCGATGGCAGGCCAGAGTGGCCGAGGGGTTCTAGGCGCTACAGTCTGGAACCGCGCGACCGCTACGGTCGCAGGTTCGAATCCTGCCTCGGGCATGGATGTGTGTGCAGTCCTTAGGTTAGTTAGGTTTAAGTAGTTCTAAGTTCTGGGGGACTAATGACCGTAGATGTTAAGTCCCATAGTGCTC
Organism: Schistocerca piceifrons; assembly: GCF_021461385.2. Classification (NCBI taxonomy): domain Eukaryota; kingdom Metazoa; phylum Arthropoda; class Insecta; order Orthoptera; family Acrididae; genus Schistocerca; species Schistocerca piceifrons. The sequence continues at coordinate 509,799,253 of NC_060144.1, forward strand.
AGAGCCATTTGAACCCATATCGATGATGTTTCGTTGAATGGTTCGCATGCTGATACTTGCTGACGGTCCGGCTCTGAAATCTGCAGCAATTTGCAGAAGGGTTGCACTTCTGTCACTTTGAACGGTTCTCTTCAGTCGTCATTGGTCTTTTACTGGGCACAACGATGTCGGAGATTTGATGTTTTACCAGATTCCTGGCATTTACGGTAGACTCGTGAAATAGTCGTATGGGAAAATCCCCACTTTATCGCTATCTCGGAGATGCTGTGTCCCAACACTCGTGCGCCGACTAAAACACCACTTTAAAACTCACTTAAATCTTGATAATATGCCATTTTAGCAGCAGTAACCGGTCTAACAACTGCGACAGACACTTGTTGTCTTATATGGGCGTTGCCGACTGCTGTGCAGTATTCTGCCTGTTTATATACCTCTGTATCTGAATACGCATACCTATACCAGTTTCTTTGGCACTTCAGTGTATAATCCTGTCAGATACGTCCAAGCGCTTGGAAGAGGAATAGAACGAAATGGATACTGTCTTGAAAAGAAACTATATGATGAACATTATAAAAAAAATAAAACAAGGCTGACGGAATGTACTCGGTTTAAGTGAGGCGGTGCTGAATGAATTACATTAGCAAGTGAGACACTAGGAGTAATAGATGAGTTTTAGTATTTTGGCAGAAAAATTACTGATGATCGCCGAAGTAGTAGGGGATATAAAATACAGACTGGCCACAGCAAGGAAACAGTTTCTGAAAATTGGGTATTTGTTAACATCTAATATAAATTTAATTCTTAGAAAGTGTTTTCTGAGATTGTTTGTTTGGACTGTGTAGCCTTCTGTGGGAGTGAAGAGACAGTTCAGACAAGAACAGAATAGAAGATTTTGAAATGTGGTGCTGTAGAAAAGTGCTGAAGATGAGGTGCTTGTATCTAATAATAAATGACGAGGTACCGAACCTAAATGGGAAAAAAAGAGATTTGTGGGACAACTTGACTGAAAGAGGTGTTAATAGCATACACGTTCTGAGGCATCAACTAATCATCAGTATGGTGACGGAAGGAATTGTTTTTTGTAGGGATGTGGGAGGGTAAGGTTGAAATATTGTTTGGGAGACCAAGGCTTGAATTCATTAAGAAGGCTCAAATGGATGTAGGCTGCGGAATTTATGCAGAGATGAAGAGGTTTCCACAGGATGGATAGCATTCAGAGCTGCATCAAAGTACTCTGCGGACTGAAATCAAAGACAACAAAGTGGAAGACAATCGCTTGGTTCGAATTTATACAGACCATTGTTTTTGTGCCTGTTTGAACTTAGACTGCCGTTACTGCAAACAATTATCACGTCAGAGTTAATTTACGTAGTGAGAGCACAATTTATCGACGAAACTGGCTAACGTGTCGTTTGCTTCCAGAACCCAACCAACAGCCGGTGGTGAACGCATTCCTCGCTGGTATTCACTAGCCCCATTTCGTCAGAGCACATGGCCCTCAGAGGCTCCTACTGTCGGTTGCCTTACGGAGAAGCCCTTGAGTTGGCAGCGCGGGGGAACAGTTGTAATGTCTTCAAAGGCTTCGCCGAAGCTGACGCGTGCTAAGAAATCTGTTCGGCTCCTGGAAGGCTTCCTGTTTAAGATGTCGTCGTGTAGTACGAGCACCACGCTGGCTCTTGATAGACAGTGACTGTCAACAGATCACAGCTACATATGTCACCTCAATCACTCACATTGTATCACTACCAGCCGTGACTTCAAGTCATACCCTACAGTTCCCCGCATTATGATGCCAGGAGTAAAACCGGTCATCCTCTCTAAAACATTGGAAGAATGGCACTTCTCCCCAGGCTGCCACCATACTCGCAATATCTCCATATAAGCAGGAATTATATACAATTTAATGACTTCACGTTACTGCTTGCGACCATTAAGCCATTGACATTCTTTGTTTCATTAGTCACCTGGTTACTCTGGTGCGAACCCCCCCACGTCTCCTGTGCGAAGATCTCTAGCCGTTTCGACGATTCCAACATGAAGTAAAGCACGCTAATTTCTTCTGTGGTTCGATACCTCCCGAAGACCTTGCAGGTTGGAATCCATTACTTCTGTGATGCCATCAATCCATCTCAACCTTTGCCGCCCCCTTCCCCTTGTACCTTCGATCTTCTCCAGATTAAGGTATTTTCCAGTGAATCATGTCTTCTCATAATGTGCCTAAAATAGGTCAGTTTCAGTATCAGACCTTCCAAAGAGCAATCTTATTTTATTTGCTGAATTATTTCTCTTTGCAATCCAAGGAACTCTACGGAGTTCCTGCCCAGCATCATAGTTCAAAACAGTCAAAAAAAATGGCTCTGAGCACTATGGGGCTTAACTTCTGAGGACATCAGTCCCCGAGACCTTAGAACTACTTAAACCTAACTAGCCTAAGGACATCACACACATCCTTGCCCGAGGCAGGATTCGAACCTGCGACCGCAGCGGTTGCTCGGTTCCTGACTGAAGCGTCTAGAACCAATCGGTCACACCAGCCGGGTCAAAGCAGTCTATTCTACGACGTTCACTATTTCTTATGGCCCAAGTCTCATATCCGTATATCACAATTGGAAAGATCACAACCTTTGCTATGTAGATTTTTGTTATTAAAGTTATGTGTCTAGTCCTAAAACATTTCCTCGCTGCCGGCCGGGGTGGCCGAGCGGTTCTAGGTGCTTCAGTCCGGAACCGCGCGACAGCTACGGTCGCGGGTTCGAATCCTGCCTCGGGCGTGGATGTGTGTGATGTCCTTAGGTTAGTTAGGTTTAATTAGTTCTAAGTTCTAGGGGACTGATGACCTCCGATGCTAAGTCCCATAGTGCTCAGAGGTATTTGAACCATTTCCTCGCAGGAAGCACGTCTCTGTCACTTGTATTCCTCCTCTGATCTTTATTTGTCCAGGTCCAGTATTCTGATCCATAGAACAAAACTGGCAGATAATGCGATTTCTGTATCAAGATCTTTGTTTTCGCGGGCATTTTTCAATTTCTAATTACGTCCGATACACAGTAATAAAATTCTGAACAATTTTCTATTCTCTCTGAATCACCGTTGATATTTCCCCATTTTCTTAACTTACTTATTAACTATTTGAAAGCATCTACTTCTTTAACAGTTTCTCCATGACAACTTAAATCTTTCGTTTTTTTACTTTTCCTGCTGATTTTTATCACCTCACACTCTGCCAGGTATTTACTTGCGTTTACAGTCTCTGCTCATTTTCTTCCCAAATCATCACATCAAGATCATAACCAATGTTTCTTATATCATCTGCTGTTGATCCTTCTGGAACGTACCTTACTATATTGTCCATTACTGTGTTAAAGAGCACTGGTGAGAGCATACCTCCCTATAGAATCCCTCTTTCCGTTTTAAGTCATTCTGATTATTAGCCATCAATTAGAACGCAATTCAGGTATTTGTTGTAAACATTTATGAGTTGCATCCCATTCGACGGAATCGTTGCTACATCTCTTCTCTTCCATAACTGTCGCACGACTTTATATCTACGGACACAGCAACGATAACTTTCCCAAATATGGCGTCCGCGGGTGATGATTACATAAATTAGTGCTGCAAAATTCGATCTAGTGAAGACAATACTCCATTCAACTTCGCAATAAATAATTAAACGAGATTTTTGCTGATACAAGTTGAAGACGGACGAACGCAGCTTTTACCTCGTTATTATTCATGGTTTCCGTCACGGGCTTGTTTACTAAGTGGGAGTGCGTTGCGGAGCTTTTCATTAAACTGCAGACGCTAGAAGAAAAGCGTCTTGCGTCACAGAGAAATAATCATGCAACGCATGACACACATTTCGCGAAATAACCACGATGCAAACACCAGAGCAGTTAGAGCTAATACAGTGGCTTACCGACAGCTATTCTTCTCACGCATACCAGAATATGCGCTATCTGATCAACAGTATCCAGACACCCCTGTGGAGTTGCGGAGTTGACGACTAGATATCACGACAGGCTGGCCCGACCGTATAAAAGGAGATGGTGACAATTGTATTGTTAGTGAAGAAGCCGTAACACCAGAGTGTGTCGGTCGGGAGAGTTGGACTAGTCACTATATGTCACTTGATTAGCAGATCCATCAGGAAGGTTTTAACCTACCTTAAGCTGCGCAAGTCTATTGCTGGTGATGTGATTTTGAAGCGGGAACGCGAAGGAACAACGACAGCTAAAGCAAGGCCAGACAGACTAGATGCACTGACCGACAGGGACCGTCGAGCACAGCGGAGGATGGTCATAAAAACGTCGCTTGAAATCAATGGAAGGAATCGCTCTCGTGTTCCAAAATGCCACTAGCAATCCACTTAGCACAATGTCTGTGTTTAGGGAGTTAAAAATAATGGGTGACAATAGTCTTGCAGCGCCTCATATACCAGAGATTTCTGAAGTCAGTACCAACCGATGCTTGAGGCTGTATAAAAAAACGACAGCACCGAACAGCAGGCGACTGGAAACGAGTGATTTGGAGTGTTGAATCACGCTATACCCTGTGGCAATCCGATGTGAGTGCTAGGTTTTGGTGAACGTCTGGAAAACGTTACCTGTCATTGTGCGTAGTCCCAACAGTGAAGTATGGAGGAGGCGGTATCGGGGTGTTTTTGTCGATAAGTTGTGGTTCCCATATTTTGTTGTAGGAAACGCTAAATGCAGCAGGAAGTGAAAAAATTTCAAAGCATTTTATGCGGTACTGCAAACACAAGAGAAACAGTTCGGAGACGATGAGTGTACATACCAGCACGGGAATACACTCTGTCATAAAATAGCTTCCCTGAGGCAGAGGTTTGTGGACCATAATATTCTTGAAATGGTCTGACGTGCCACAACTCCCAACCTGAGACCAATGCACAGTCTAATACATACACACACGAAGATCTGGTGCGAAATCACCAAGACACATGATTTATCGTGAAATATATGTAAAAACTATCGAATCACATTGACTCCATGACATAATTTACAACGTATTCCTGAAGAAATACTTTAGATTATTTGTATATTTGCAGCTTATTCCGCTGAAAGTTCAAGAATATAAACAAATATTTCATGCGCGAGAAGCATATACTTCTGTTGTTATATGTTGTTTTTATCATAAGCACTTTCTTTGCCAATTAAAAATTTTTTATGTAGTGTAAAGATTTGTCCACTCTTACACTTATCAACTCCTCTTTCTAACACAGGAATATTTTGTAAAAGCAATTACGTTTGTGTAAAAAGCGAATCTGTTGAAGATTATTGTCGTTCGTGACTCAGATTTAAAAACGATTGTGGAATTGGTTCCTGGTGTATTAGGAAACAGTTATATTGCTTTTGACGATTTATCATCATACCTGTATGGTTTCCCCTTAAACTACAGTTGTGGTGGCTCATTTGACACTTTAAATAGTGTCGGTATTACATTCCACATTCACTGATTTGGCTCAAAGTGTGCCGAACAGAACTGTGCTTTGTTGGATAGATAACGACGTCTTTCTGTACAAGGTCAGGTCTTCTGGTTGGTTCAGTTGGCTCTGAGCACTATGGGACTCAACTTCTGAGGTCATCAGTCCCCTAGGACTTAGAACTACTTAAACCTAACTAACTTTAGGACATCACACACATCCATGCCCGAGGCAGGATTCGAACCTGCGACCGTAGCGGTCTCGCTGTTCCAGACTGTAGCGCCTAGAACAGCACGGCGGTCTTCTGGTGTTTACTAGAAAGGTTGTTAGTGAAGGTAAACGGCATTATTCAGTAAATGTCTGTATACCACAACAGAGTCGTAAATAAACTGTCCTGTAATGCTCCGTTTCGTAGCTCTCAGTACACTTAGTAATCTATAAAATCAGAAATGTGGTGTAATGTTTTAGTTACAAGCGATGTTTATGGCACTATATACACTCCTTATGGTAAAAACTATGTTACAAATCAACATAAAAGTTAGTATTCGCACTCATCCGGTATCTTATTCAACAGCTCCGCTTGCTGCCCGTTTGGGGCGCTGCTATCGCTGCGGGTAACAAAAAGGAGTCTGAGTGTCGCGGTTGTTACGTTAGTCTGTGACCAATGCTAAACCTTTGTGATTGTCCGCAGCTCGTGGTCGTGCGGCAGCGTTCTCGCTTCCCACGCCCGGGTTCCCGGGTTCGATTCCCGGCGGGGTCAGGGATTTTCTCTGCCTCGTGACGACTGGGTGTTGTGTGCTGTCCTTAGGTTAGTTAGGTTTAAGTAGTTCTAAGTTCTAGGGGACTGATGACAATAGATGTTAAGTCCCATAGTGCTCAGAGCCTTTGGGATTAGCTGAAAGTTCAACTTCGCTCCAGACACAAGCATCTCTGGTTTCGGCTCTTGAGGAAAACTGGCCTCCCATTCCTCCACAGACATTGAAACACCTCATTGAAAATGTTCAGAGCAGATTTCAAGCCATCATAAAACGAAGGGTGGAGACAGTTCATATTAATGTCCCTTAACAAGTGTTCAAATCGTTCAAATGGCTCTGAGCACTATGGGACTTAACATCTGAGGTCATCAGTCCCCTAGAACTTAGAACTACTTAAACCTAACTAACCTAAGGACATCACACACATCCATGCCCGAGTCAGGATTCGAACCTGTAACCGTAACGGTCCCATGGTCCCTGAGTGAAGCGCCTAGAACCACTCGGCCACAACGGACGGCCCTAATAAGTATCAGGATACGTTTGATCAGATAGCGCATAGTGTTAGCAGAAACACTCTTCGCCTCGCAATGTGAGCTGGCCTGCAGACTTTATATGTCGATATAACCAGCAAACATATTACAGTACACTCTGTGAGGGTGCAGGTAAATTTGTTGGCGTTGTCCGTAAGATGCATCGGCAGCGAAGCCATATCTGCAAGGTAACTGATGTATGATACGTGTAATTGAGATTCCTAATCTCAATTACTCGACTCACCGTCTATAGCCATGTGGAGGTACTTGGAATAATTCTCAGAAGAGGACACTGACTCGAAACGACTTTAACGATATTACGTCCGAGACTGAGACGCTACGTCATCCGAATTACGAAGTACCAAGAAGATTGTCTCACTTCACGTGTTGAGTTGCCCATCTGTTCCTAAAGCAGCAGATTCAACACTTCGGTTTCAGCGTAGAAAAATAATTAGAATGTTATAACACACTTCTAACGTTGGGGCGGTTGCCGAAACCCCGAGACACTTGCCGAAAACCTTAGAGCTGCAAGTTCTTCTCTGTTAAGTGGTGACCTCGTAAGCTGCTGCTCGCCCCTCGCGGTCGCTTTTCACGGGCTCAGTTCCTACTCGGTATTATCCGTTATGTTTTACATCCAATGGAAGCAAAATTTTACAATGGAAGCAAAATTTCACCTATGAAAACCGCAAATCTCTTTTAAAATATTATGTCGTCTTAGGCCTTAGGTCATATTAGCATCTAGGTTAAACGTATTTTTTCTACTAGTGCACCAAATTCTGTCAAAGTATTTTATTTCTCTGCATAATTTCCACTTATTTCGGACCTACAACTCCAATTGCGATTATTGCATTAACATTTTGTGGGTACTTAATATTCTCCAGCTTGTCTTCAGTCGCACATAAAATCTTCACCTTCCACATTGCAATATACTTCAAAGATTGCATTTACACTGAAAATTATTTTACATATTTATGGCCTCAAAAGAACTTATGAAAAGAGCACCTAAAGCTATGTAGTACAGTCATAAAAAATTTAAGTTGTTTGAAGTGTAAAAAAGTGTGTGACGAAAAGGAAACGCCCACAGAAAATGGCGCTGTAACCATTTATATCCTTCATCTCCAGGTCATTCATTCACCAGCAATGGAGTATAGTCCTTGTCCCGCTCAAACGTCAGCGCACTGGTTAGTCAGATGTCCACCGAAGTTCCTGAAACATACGCCATCAGGCAAAATCCCAAAACGTGGACCAGACGACGCGATTACTTCATAACATGTTCTGTTTCTAAAATGTTGCTTTAACTTTCGAAATTTGCCTTTTTGAAACCTTGCCGACCAAGTGGTGGTCGAAGGTATCGCTGTACTAAGAAGAAACCTACGGACAGTAATGCTGGCCCCTGTTTTGACTGGACCGGAAGTGTGGTTCTTCCTACACGTCGCTCAGAAGGCAGAGCTGAAACTGGTTGCCCAAGCAAAACGACAACTGTAAATTTAGACGAGTTAAGGTGTTTTATTCGACACTTTATATTCAACAGCCGAGAACCCGCAATCATCTGTATGACGATGGACTTCAAGAAACTCTTTGGAGTTTCAAAGTTATCGTAAGTGAAACTTAGTACACGAAAGTTGATGTTCATCTAAACCAGATATGAGACTGCAGATGTAATAGTCAAAGTACATGGAAGGGAAGTAGTAATTGCGGAGTGAAACAGGTTGTAACGGATTCGCCGTGTTATTCAAACAATAAATACACCAATCAATACAATAAAGTAATTAGGAATTTATAACAGGAGTTAGTCCAGGAAGCAGAAGGAAAAAAAGCTTAAAGTTTGCCAGTGATACGAGTGTCGGAGGAGGTAAAACACGAAGAAAATGATCTAAACTGCTTGGATAATAGAATGACATTGAATATAAATTTAAGTATTATGAAATCTCTTCTGAAAGAATTTGCTGGGAGTGACGCCTAATACGGAAGTGAAACGAGACAATAAGAAGTAGGGATTCGAGGAGAACGGAATCTGTAGAAATATGATGCTAAGCCAGATGAATGCAGATTGAATTGGTAAATTAACTAATGAAGAGGAAATTTTGGAGAAAAGACCATTATGGTTCAAATGACTGTGAGCACTATGCGACTTAACATCTGAGGTCATCAGTCGCCTAGAACTTAAAACTAATTAAACCTAACTAACCTAAGGACATCACACACATCCATGCCCGAGGCAGGATTCGAACCTGCCACCGTAGCGGTCGATCGGCTCCAGACTGTAGCGCCTAGAACCGCACGGCCACTCCGGCCGGCGACCATTATGGTTGCACGTGATTAAAAAACAGGATTGGCGGATGGGACACATCCTAGGGTCCAAAGGAATATTCGATTTCATGTTGGAAGAAAATTTTGAGGATGTGGAGGAGTAAAAATTGTAGGGGAGACAGCAAGCAGGTTGAAATGGATATAGGTTGCAGCAGTATGCAGAGATAAAGACGATTGCGCACGGTGCAGTAGCAGAGAGAGCTGCATCAAACCAGTCCTCTGACTGAAGGCGCTAGTTACAACAAAATTAACAATTGTAAGTAGTCACATAGTCAACTGTGATTCTAAAGTGCTATTGCTGGCTTATCTCTCCTGCGCATTTAGACCTGTATGGACGTAATGCGTCGTGAAATTTGAAGAGGACACGGCTTGCGCGTCCGAGCAGACGTGCTGTGTTGAGAGGCTGCCCTGGGGCCACAGAGGAGGGTGGACACTAGGAGCCGCAGGCGGCTGGTGAATCTTTTAAGCGGCACCTCACGTTGCGCGCTGTTGCGTTGCTGCTGAGCGCTGCGTGTTGCTTGGTTTGCTGCGGCACGAGTTGCGGGTTGCAGTCAGTGCATCTGCAGGCGCAGAACGCTAACAAAACCCGCTGTCAGTGGCCATGGCTGGAGCTACGCGGGCAACCGAACAAAGTCTGTGTAGACTGTTGCGTTTATATCAAGAGTAAACAAACACCTCCTCAGTACGCCCTGTGACAGATCATCGGCCGCAGTGAAACTACACTATAAATAAGCCGCCATTATAAATAGGCGCTCCAGGCGTACCAATTATTTTGTCGATGTTCTCTCTCGAAGTAACACATTGCAGCACGCTAAAAAGACTACCTACCCTACACTTGTTTGACCTCTTTGGGAGGTTCGGCTGCGCGGTATAGCATCCTTACCAGATAGTGTTGCCGGAGAACGTCGAAAAAGGGCAATTCGTTTCGTATTATCGCGATATGGGGGAGAGAGTGTCAGGGATATGAAAACTTAGGTGGAGTGGTTATTATTAAAACAAAGGCGTTTCCTGTTGCCGCGAGATCTTATCACGAAATTGTAATCACAAACCTTCACATACGAATGCCAACCCCCGCCTACATAGGGAGCAACTAACAGTGTGATAACAGAAGTTACACGAAAAGATGCAGTTGTTGATTGTTCCCCGTGCTATTCGATTGTGGAGCGGCGTAAAACAGTATGGAAGCGGTTCTATAGACTCTTTGCCAAAAATTTAAGTGTGAATTTCAGAGTAATTACGTACATGTTGATTAAAAGTCATGTTAGTCAGCGTGTTAAATGGTAACTCGTGCTGTTCCTGTTTCAAATCTCATTAGGTAATCGCTTAATCTGTCCCTCTAGTCGTTATCATGTGGTCTTGTCGTCCGAGTGCGCTATGAAACTGAGTTTTTTCGTTCTTTCGTGTTCTCTTTTGAAACATATGAGCCTGAAACTATTAAAAGGCAACTAAAAAATAGATAGCGTTTAATGGTACCGGGATGCTGTTCGATAATAAATTCGTGGCTACCTGATTCACAGATTTCAGAAGTAACACCCCACTTCACCATCGGTTCTTCTGCTACTACCTTGTCCTTCGTAACTTCCGCTTTCGTTTGCAAAGCAAACTGCAGAGTTCCACCGTTTGTTATTTCATTGTACTTACAAATAGTATTAAGTGGTATTTGAAGTAACTCTGTTTGGCTGCACTTTGCTGCTTTACGATTCGCGTACACAGCGAATTTGTCGTTCTGTTGATCAGCTGTTACGACACGCTATTGTACAGCTGTTCTCTAACCCGTGCCTGGCGCGTATGGCAGTGGCGGGTTATATGCGCCACTAAGGCAATGTGAGAGCTAATAGGCTGCAGCGCAAACGTAACGTGCGTGATAATGGTGCGCGACTGTATTCTACAGCTATAACCGACACCCCGCAAGCCACAGTACGGTGTGTGGCGGAGGGTGTGTCATATATTTATCTATAATTTATTAATGTGCGTGTTTTATTATTTAATTTAATTTAACTTATATTTTATTTTTAATTTGATTTTGGTTCCACTGAAACGACATGCAAGGCACGGACCGTTCTTAGATTTTACTGACACAAAAATATAGCGCGGGATCCTGTATAAATATTTAAATCACTTAGACGAATCCATGCTCAAAGCCAGTTAATTGTTATAAGCTATATACACATACAAAAAAATTATTTCATCATTTTCAATACGTAATGACCTACGCCTGATTTAATTACGTCGTAATGCAGGCCAAGTTTGTGTCCTGTTGCACGTAACATAATAGTCTGAATGAATCGTAAAGTACTATGAAAATGTCGGTTTCCTAAAGATCATGGATGAAAGGAATAATATCCGGTCTCCAGCGTCGCCAGTGGAAAGAACCGTATAATAATTACGCTAATTCGAAATTGCCGTTTAATGACGGCCAATTGTCGCCGTCCAGCGATGTTCAGCTTACTGCCGGCGCGGCGTCTGAAATTCTTTTAAAAATGAACGGGATATGTGGTGCAGGTCACAGTTAAAATTAACAAAAGCGATACATTAAACATCTATTAGAGCTACCAATAATAAAACATGTAAACACCTTATTATGTAGATGGCGCACAATGGTTTCCTATCCGAAGAAGAACAAGCAAGAGAGTGTCTGGCGCTTTCTGTTTCACACCGATACCAAAAAGAACAAAGATAATAATAATACTTATGTTGCAGATAATATTTTTTTTGTAATCGCATTATTCCTTTACTTTCAGTAGAATTTCTTTTACATATGACAAATATAATTGCTCAATATCGTGGAAAAGTATTTAAAAATTTATAGTTTGCCTAATCTGGGCCATGGGTCGTCATAGCTACCCTGTATGCGACTACTAGTCATTTCCTTTCCTGTTCACTTGCAAACAGAACGAGGGAAGAGGGACTAGCTATACGCCTCAATACGAGGCCTATTTTCTCGTATCTTATCTCTCTGGCCCTTATGAGCCATGTGTGTTGGAGGCACCAAAATCGTTCTGTAGTCAGCTTAAAATGTAGGTTCCCTAAATTTTCTCGGTAGTGTTCCTCGAGAAGAACGTTGCCTTCCTTCCAGGGAACCCCATTTGAGTTCCCAAAGCATCTCCCTAACACTTGCGTGTTGTTCGAACCTACCAGTAACAAATCTAGCTATGCAACTCTGTATTGCTTCGATGTCCTCCTCTAATCCGACCTGGTGCGGATCCCTAATGCTCGAGCTGTACTCAAGAATAGCTCACACAAGCGTCATATATGTGGTCTCTTTTCCAGGTTAACTACTATTTCCCAAAATTCTCCCGATAAACCATAGTCGACCATTCGCCTTTCCTATCACAGTTCTTTTCGACAGGGCGTGATTACGTTCAGTGAGAAACAGATTCCAATGAGATAACAACAAGCATGGCGGAATATTTTGAGTGTCCCATTTATTTTGACCACATTAAATAACTTTTCTTTCAGAGACCAAATAAAAAATGTATCAAGAAAATTGTTTTTGACTGCCAGGAACCACTAACTAGTACGATTGCCTTTCTTGTAAGTTTTTTGGTTATGAACTTTTTTTTTTATTTGGTAATCTTCCTCTCAAGACTTGTTCAAAATGTATCACACTGTATTATTCACGTAAAGATTACGTTAAAAAAACGTAACACAAAACTGACTGATTCCCTCCTGCACTAGCACACAGTGCCTGGTAGTCACCCTAACGTAACTCGTCCCCTTGCTGGACTTCACGGTAAGAAAATAGAATGGCGAGGAAAATTCATACCGGTCACTGAGTCACTCGTCTTCGCCTGATGGTGTGTCGTACAACTGCCACGTTACTCACCAGGCACGCAATTCGATTAGAAGTCGCTTCCGAGGAATGGTGTCAAAAGCCTTCTGAAAATACAGGGATACGGAACCAATCTGAGTTCCTTGGTCTGTGGGACTCATCACTTCTTGAGGATGAAGAGCAAGCTCTGTTTGACAAGTAGACAAGTTACGTGCGCTATTCCGACTACCTACGTTGTCTGCTAGTGGAAGAGACCAAATGAATTTTGTTACGTTTTTAATAACGTCATGTTTGTCTGAATGGTACACTGATACTTTATAAACAGATCTTGAGGATAGGAAGTGGAATAACGAATAAAAAACGTAAGGTACTATTTAAAAAACATATACTGCAGTTCATATCTTCGCTACGAACAGAGCTACAAAAGAAGAAATCAGCCTGGATAATGTCCCCCTGGCAACTCACAACGTTTGCTTGAGCCAATTTTGCTTCCGTGTTAAGCTCTCGATGAAGACAGAGTGGTTCCGGTTTTGCCTCAGAAAGCTGCGCCTTGAGTTAGACGCACACGAACACGCACTCTGATCCTCATTCTTCCCGTGAAACACCATTAAAAATTAAAATAAATTCTTCCTCTCCAGGAACCAAAATTACTAGTTTTTGAAAATTGTATGCCTGCGTGGAGATCGGCATAATGTCACAAATATAAATAATACACTTTACAATTTTATTTTTTAAAGAAACCGAGGAGTGTAAATAATTGTTGTTAAGTTAGAAGAGCAAGTCAAAAAAAGACTTTGCTTCATTGTCTTCATTGTTAGACAACGGAAGCAGCTATCGACATGAGACATCACAATATTGTCAACAGCCACAGCTTTATAAACTCTGTTTTGTGCTGCGGCAAGGTACTCTCTCAATGTAGGGAAGACAAACCACCAGTAGCATCTATTGTTTACTTTATTTCGCCCAACGTAAAATAGATGAACCAATAACTTTGGGTGACGTCGCGACCACAAAAAGCAGGTTCGAGTCATCCTCTGAGAAAAGTAACCTTATTTTGTTAAACGCATTTAGTTTCAAGTTAAAAGATTAAAAAAAAACCACTCCGTATGTTGTCTACATTGCAGTATTATTTGGTGTTGACTGTTTCATTTACATGTGCATATACATTGTGCAAACGACTGCTTTGTGAATGGCAGAGGGTCCTTCGCATGGTACCATATGCTACTATTTCTTTCCGTTGCAAACCCGTACTAGGTATCACTGCTTAAACGCACATGTAAGTGCTATAATTAGTGTAATCTTGTCTCCATGATACGTACGGAGCAATACGGAGCAGCCTGGAGATTATCTCTAGATCATACTGTTTCTCAAAATCTGGTAAGGATGCTTTTGCAGCACAGTTAGCGTCTACCTTCAGGCGGATGCCACTTGAGATGGCTCTGCCTTTAGATGTTGCTGTTCCGTGAGTCAAACAAATCTGTCAGCATTGGTGAAGACGTTCTTTCTATCCCCTCTTATTGTTATTTGGTATGAGACTACACACTGGAATAATATTCTAAAACGGGACGCGCCAGTTACTTCTAAGCAGTCTGCTTTACAGACTCATTGCATTTTCCCCCTCTCCAGCCAATGCGGTGGAGTCTGCCATGTACTTGACTTACGACTGAGCCCATGTCATCGTTCTATTTCGTACCCCTACAAGACTGTTACACCCAGGCATTTGTATGAGTTGAGTAAATTGAGTTGTGATATCCTTGGATATTATTGTCAGTATTTGCACGATTTTGCGTATCTGAGCATTTAAAATAAGTTGTCAATACTTGCATCACTTCGAAATCTTATGACGATCTAACTGGAAAACTATATTTCTGCAAATTTTTTTCACATAGAGCTTACAGTTAACTACATCATCTGCAAAAGTCTGCAGTTGCTATTAAAATTGTCTTGCAGTCATTAACGCAAAACACGGACACAAAGTGTTCCAGCACACTCCGATGGGGTACGCCTTACGGTACTTCTATTTCTGTCGATTACTGAGAAATTTCAGTCCCGTCACAAATATCTTTACGTACCCCTTGTGACTGTACTTGAGTTTACAAAAATTTTGATGTGGTACGGGATCAAATGCTTTTCGTAAGTCAAGAGATACAGCATCCACCTGAATGTCTCATCGTTGTCTTTTAGGATGCCATGGGAGAAAAGCAAGGGTTGGCTTGTGCATAGTCGATGTGTTTGGAAATAACCTGGGAATTTTTCTTGCCGTGCTGTAAACATTCAGCTGCTGGTTTAACACTTATACCAGTAACCGTAATACAGCTGCCTAAAGACAAGCCGGCAATGGCAAGAAACAGTAAAATGTTGCAAGAAAAATGGCACCAGTTTACTGTTGTGTCGGATTCGTCATTTTGTGATAAAGCAAACCTGAAAACAGAGAGGCTGCGGGATATAGTCCTGGCCATACCACAGAGATTTTCCAGTCCGCCTTTAACATAGTCTTTACCTCTGAATGATGTGTACAGTCGGCAACAACGGCAAGTGGTTCGGATTCGACGTTAAACTGTGGGTCACCTTTCCTCAGCAGGATAACTGGGATTGGCTAGGGACACGAAAATCGCCGAAGTGGTGTCCGATTGTCAGATTTGCACCAGACGGCTCATATACTCGAAATAATAATAATAATAATTATAATTGTTATTATTGTTACTGATATTATTGTTGTTGTTATTATTGCTATTCTTATTATTGTTATTGTTGGTGGTTGTCATTGTTGTTGTTTATTGTTAGTTGCTGTTATAAGCCGGCCGCGGTGGCCGAGCGGTTCTAGGCGTTTCAGTCCGAACCGCGCGACCGCTACGGTCGCAGGTTCGAATCCTGCCTCGGGCATGGATGTGTGTGATGTCCTTAGGTTAGCTAGGTTTAAGTAGTTCTAAGTTCTAGGGAACTGAAGACCTCAGATATTAAGTCCCATAGTGCTCAGAGCCATTTGAACCATTTGTTGCTGTGGAGAAGTGCTTTTGTCCAGTCAGTAAAATCCATGGTACAACAAGAAAATTTTTGATCGTCAGGCATTTTGGGGAAGAATAGTGCCTGAAGGTTTCTCCAGTGCCAACCCTAAAGGAAAGAAGAAATAATGTGGATTTACTAACGGAAAGAGTCTGCAGTAGAGCTTTTTTCAAAGCCCAACAAACAAAATGCCCGAATCTGTACAAACGATCCAGAGAAAATTTCCTCAGACCACAGAAAAAAGCAAGAATTAAATGTAATGTTCACTGGCGGCATCCAAGGCTACGGAAAAACTAAACTGTATGTAGTTGATGCCAAAAAACACCGTCATTGGTCGCTATTATCAGAAAACAATCGTCCCTGTCTATCTGTCTAAAGCAGTATAGACCGTTCTTTTCCTGAATCCGAACACTGCTGTTCTTACGCGAGATGGAGCAACAGTTCGTACACCCAGACAAACAGCAGTTCTGAAGAGAACATTCTGTTTTGTTTCGGACGACTGGCTTGGAATCAGTCCAGATCTAATCTGTAAAGTACACCTGTCGGCCAGAGTGTGGGAGGCATTCTTCAGAGAACCTTGTCCACGCAACAAACACTAGGTGACTGCACGTGTTCAGGAGGAATGGAACTCAGTCACCTCTGAAGAGACCGCAGTGCTGCCACAGCGTTTTGGCAAACGAGTTGAAGAATTCCAGAATGAGATTTTCACTCTGCAACGGAGTGTGCGCTGATATGAAACTTCCTGGCAGATTAAAACTGAAGTGAATATCTCATTCTGGAAACATACCCCAGGCTGTGGCTAAGCCATGTCTCCGCAATATCCTTTCTTTCAGGAGTGCTAGTTCTGAATGGTTCGCAGGAGAGCTTCTGTAAAGTTTGGAAGGTGGGAGACGAGGTACTGGCAGTAGTAAAGCTGTGAGGACGGGGCGTGAGTCGTGCTTGGGTAGCTCAGATGGTAGAGCACTTTCCCGCGAAAGGCAAAGGTCCCGAGTTCGAGTCTCGGTCCGGCACACAGTTTTAATCTGCCAGGAAGTTTCGAGTTGAAACATTTCTTCATCGTCACGGACGCCATACAAAAGATGGGAAAAGTGAATACTGACTGTTTAAATGGTTTATTCGAAAAAAATTCCGTCTACTAAGAATATTGTTAAAAAACTTAAGGGAGAAACTTATGGTCCATTTTATTGTTAGTTTAGACATTCATTAAGAGTGACAGGAAGCAAACACGACAATTATTACCTTAAGAAGCGACAACACGTTTTTGAGCATATAAGTTTTCTAGAGACAGTCAAAAGCAGAAACATTGGCCCAATGTGGCGCTCACCTCGGTATCGACAGTTATCAAGGCAGACAACAGCTTGGTGGCATGTGGCAAAGGGCACTCTGGCAACGCCGCAAAATGGTCTCCGTCTCTGCATAGAATGCATAACGCAAACGCCTTCTTATTCCCATGCCACTGTAATACCTGATATCGTGTTCAGGGGTAATCGTCGCATGTGGACTGGGAGACGCTGATTCAGCAAGTCCATGGTCTGCGACCTTTACTGCAGACTGGGAGGCAACTGCGATTGGCCGCGAGGGCGCATCGTCAGCCGTGTCTCCTGCAGCCGCGACTGTTGGCTACCAGCACTACGCGGCCGTAAAGAACCGGACCCATTCTGCTTTATAGCTGCCCGATATTCTGCACTACTCCTTGCAGCTTGCAGAACTCTGCGAGCTCTGTGTTTTGCGTCGCCTGCGAATTGGTACCGGGCTGAGTGTCTCCGATCGCCGCAGACGCTCCTGCCGGTCCTCGGACTTACATAGGTGGAGTATCGGTTTCAGCCAAGTTAGACAAGTTAGAGCAGGCTTAGAGAAAAATACGAAGAAAATCGTTGCCCTACTTAGTACTTCAGACTGAAGTTCCAGTAAACAACTGTCCACAGAGTTGTGAGCAAACTGAGACTGAAAGCTTATAACGTAACGGTAGCACTGACTTACCATGTCAGATACTGTTGCTCGACATCAGAGCTGCTACCAGCTATTGGAGTCTGTGAATGATGGACAGCCTGATCGTGGCAATTACTTAGTTGCATATGCCAAAGATCATTTGAAAGGATTTTTTTTGGAATGAAGTGGAACGAGTTAATTGATATTAAATGTATCCATAATTAGTGTTGAGATTAATGTACACATTTTTAGCCCTAATCAAGCAACTCTGTTACGAAAATTGACGACCCCCATGAAGGGCAGTGTGATGACCACACGCTCTCCATGTCAGCATCCACCGAGGCTTATGTAGCGAGGATAACGTGACTGTCAGTCGGTACCGCCAGGCCTTCAAGATCTTTTCGAACCCATTTCTTTTCCTTACATGGAACTACACAAAAAACTAGGGTTTATTTTCATTTTCAGGCTACCAGTTTTAAACATAAATTAGTCCGTAAAATAAAATAAATTGTTAGGAGAAATAATTTTAGGTTCGATTTAAAATTTATTTTGCTACCTATGAGACTTTTTATGATATTAGGTACACGATAATTAATTTTTGTTGCTGCATATTCAAGTCCTTTCTGACCTGCAGTTTTAATAATGAGTAATACAGGTATTTTTTTCCTCTAGTTTTGTAGGCGTGTATATCACTTCTCAAATTGTGATGGATTGTTGGTGACGAATGTCATTAATGAATTGTAGTTGTGCGGTTGATATTCCTAGCTCCTTGAAGAGGTGCCTACATGATGACTTAAGCTCCACAATACATATTATTCTTACTGCTCGCATTTCGGCAATCAATACTTGCTTTCATGGTGGTGAGTTACCCCAGATAATTATCCCATAAGACATTATTGAATGGATATATGAAAACTGTCAGGAGGTTGATCCGTTTGTTTCAAAGACTAGCAATTACAGAAAGGGAAACTGCAGCTAAGCGTAATTTTCTGAGCACCTCAGTAATACGCTTCTTCCAGTTCAAATTTTCATCAGTATCTACACACAAAAATTTGGAGCATTCTACCGCAATTAGTGACTACTCAACGTAGTTCATCGATTGCAGGTATGACCCTGTTTATTGTACAGAATTGAATACAGGTTTTTTTTCTCAAAATGTAGGTAATCAATTTTCAGGGAAAAAAAGTTATTTGAAGGACTTAATTAACACTCTCTTCTCTTGTCTTGCTTCTTCTCTAGTGAGATTTTATTACAACACTAGTACTGTCCGCAGAAAGTACCAACTCAGATTCATTAATGTTTACTGGAAGGCGATTCATAATACAGGGACAAGGAATCGACCCATAATTTAATCTTGTGGGACTCCCTTCTTGGTTTCTGCCCAGTCACTAACATTTACTCTGCTTCCAACATTTTTTGTACGTCCGTGAACTCGTGACACAACCGACGATGTAGAATAAATGCTTCATGAACGTCTTACCGTATCATATTTGTGTATAATCTAAGGATTTCGGCGATTCCCTTCGTCGTCATCGTCATGAGTTATCTCTAGGCCGTTTGGTAATTTATTTAGTTGGCCGAAATGTGTCATGAAGACGTCGCGAAGTCACGGAACTTACACATGCTACCAGAAACCATGTCGATGTGTGTGAGGATGAAGCATTGGTAGCGATGCTGATTTCGTTAGACGAGTGGTGTGAAAATGAACTGAATGCCACAGAAGAAAATTATGTACGTAGTAAAAGACAGCTTGGGAGTCAGTCTTCACTGAACTTACAAAATTATTTTAGGAATTGTGCACAGAGCACCGAAGACACATTGAATATCGCGATTTCAACAGTTCGGTTGTTGCGTATCACAGCTCATGAAAAGTCACACAGTATGTTTGATGAAAGCCTGGTGTCATCCCCTGCATCTACGTACTGCGATTCTGTCATTAAAGAACCCGTTCAAATCACAACGTTCAACAGCAAAATTTAACCAGGTAAGTAGCTATTACCTCAGCATTACGTAAAAACGGATGCTTGATGCTGAAAGATAACAGAGGAATAAGCTAAGTCATCGGCCACCTAACGAAATCAACATTAGTACCAGTATTCCTTCATCATAGACTTCGACATAATGTCTGGTAGCTTTTAAAGTTTCGTGACTTCGTTACGTCTTCATGACATAATTCATCCAACTAAGTACAGTACCATAGAATGTACACGTAACTCTTGACGATGACTATGGAGAAAGTAGTCGAAAGCTTGAAACTGCATAGGCCCTGCAAGTCTGACGAGGCAACAACTTCTTGAAGCGTTTATTGATGAATGTCAGTGTGGAAAACTATCTTGTCAATCGGCGTAGCAGTTCCGGAAAGTGTCAAAAGTTTCAACGAGGGTCTCTTCATGTTCTGAAAACAAATTTTTGTATGCATTTACTGCAATATGAGTTGGATCGGTCTTGTTCAAGCATAACTTCTGATACATGTGTGAACATTGTACTGTAATCTTTTTGTGGCAGAACAAACATCTAACAAGGAGGATTATGATTGTTTAATGTAGGACAAGGCAAGGGAACACGGCGCGAATGCATTGACAGTAGTGTCAGGAGTATAGTTTTCATCATCTACATGAACTCGCAGTACTACTGCAGCCCGATGTGTTTCCTTGCATTGCCCTGCATGAAACACCGTACATCCTGAATGAAGTGATGTTTTATCAGAAAAAAAAGCATTTCAGGATAATAGCCAGTTGCAATCTGATGGCGAACAGCACTATCTGACCCGAAAAGCCGGTGCACTATAGTTTCTTTGTAAGGCTTCAGTTCCTGCGCTCTACGAGCAGGTGCTATTGTTACAGCACCCTGAAGTACTGCGGTTTTCTCGACCTTCTTTCTAAGACAGCTCCTTACATTTCCAGATCAGCTAAAGTCAATACGCCACCTCACATTGAGGAACGACCGAAAAGTATGCGGTGATGAAAGCCGCCTCTCCGGCATCGATTCCTGCGAAATCTTGAGTGGAGGTGGCAGTCCACCTCAGGTATTTCTTCGCCGATTCCGCGGAGAACCTTCTCATTACTTACCTCATCAGTCCACCTAACTTACAACGTTTCTTCTGTAGCACCAGATCTCAAATACTTCCATTCTTCTTTGTTTCGGTTTTCCCACAGTCGATGTCTTACTGTGATATAACGCAGTGCTCCAAACGTACATTCTCAGAAATTTCTTCCTCAAATTAAGACCTGTGTTTCATACCAATAGACTACTCTTGACCAGGAATCCCCTTTTTGCCAGTGCCAGTCTGCTATTTATATGGCCCTTGCTCCGTTCGTCATAAGTTATTCTGCTGCCAAGGTAGCAGAATTCTTTAAATTCATCTAATTTGTGATCACAAATTATGTTGTTTCTCACTGTTTTCATTTCTGCTACTTCTCGTTACTTTCGTCTTTCTTCAGTTTACTCTCAGTCCATATTCTGTACTCATTAGACTCTTTATTCTATTCAACAGATCCTGAAATTCTTACACACTTTCACAGAGGATAGCAAAGTCAGCAGCGAATCTTGACACCGATATCTTTTCACTTTCAATTTTAATCCCACACTTGCAGCTTTCTTTTATTTCCCTCATTGCTTCTTTTATGTAGATTGAAGAGTAGAGGCGAACTACTGCATCCCTGTCTTACTCCCATTTTAACCCTGGTTTTTCACTCTTATTATTCCATCTTGGTTCTTATACATATTGTATTGAATTTCGAATATCTTGCACCATTTGACATTGTCTAACGCGTTTTCCACATCGACTAGTCCTATAGATGTGTCTTTATTTTTTTCAGTCTTTTTTTCATTGTCACTCGCGACGTCAAAACTGCTTCTCTGGCGCCCTGACCTTCACTAAAACCAAAGTTGTCGTCTTCTAACATACGATCTGTATTCTTTTCTATTCTTCTCTGTACTGGTCTTGTTGGCAACTTGGATGCATGAGCCAAGTTATCCACGTCTAGTACGGGCGGTACCTTACGTGATGTAACACGCAACCTCATCTTCAAATCAGTATTCAGATTTCACTATATTACTTCATGCGTACCGAACGCAGGGTCAGATCATGCTAAACCTCTAAATCGACATAAATACGCCAAAAGCGTCTTTGCAGTATATATATCAGACGGTACCTCATCAATTGTTCCAACTGCGAATGAAAACTGACTACTTCATTGCTAGTATAGCGGATATGGCAGGTTATCGTATGTAGGATGGTGGACTGAGGTGAGTCAAAAGCCAACTGACGACACCAGAAAATCTTTACTACTTTCTAACAGTTCGTGTAGTAGCTCATGCCCACATGTGGTGGGAGAAGAGTGGTGGATGTGGCTATAAGCTGTGGCGATAGACGCGAGCAGACGCGTCCACAGTGCCAGCAACAGTCCGTCATCTAGCACTGGTGGACTGTCAGCGGCTCGATGGTTAGCAGGGACTCACATTGACCCTGGGCCCGTGAGTGCTGTGGCTAGACTCCTGGTAGGTACTTTCGTCAATACGACGGTGGAGCACGAGTGGCCTCACGGCGAAACCAAAACTATAGCGGACGCTGACTCAATGAGACATCGATTCGACCAGACGGCCAGTATTTAAACACTCCAAAGTGGGATGGTTGTGGTGAGACTTCCGCAACTGTCATGTACGCTGAACCCCGCAATGTCCCTGCTTTCGGTAACATTTCGGTCATCGGCCGAGCCCTCTTGTACAAGATCACGCCATAACTATCCACACGGGTCATAATCTGCCTCACTTTGTGCTCCGGTTATCTCACTGTGGAGGCAATGCTGACCTTTCACATTCTGCCTCCACTTGTACATAAACACTGAGCTAATCATTCGCAGGTGCAACGATGCCAAAACGATTGCCCGCGTGCCCCAGTACATGCCCTATTCCCGTTAATTTATCCTTGCTGTTCTTACAGCAGATGAACGGTGCAGGCAGTGGAACCGTCCAGCAATCTGTGGCAAGTTCTGCGTCTCGAAACTTCAACAGTGAAATGATTATCATCCGCCCTCCGAGGATGCACATATAAGTGCATGGAACATTTCCGTAAGACTTTCCCCATACTTGTGAACATTTACCCACAACATTCATAGACAAATCCTGCCATTTTGTGTTCCACAGCTATTTTTTCTTTTAATATTTTTTAATTCCCAAAACTTTTGTCTTCTATGGTCAAAAATATTGTTAATTTGTTTTCCAGATACAATTTAACATTTCATTTGTTAAGTTACTGTCTTTCATTCCGTATATGTGGCCAAAAACATCACTGGAACACTCCTATCACAGCCCTAAATTCAAAACTAGCAAAAATGAGCTATGTGGTAAGAATTCTCTGCAACAGTACTAGTGCAGAAACAGTTAGGGCTGTATACTTTGCTCGTGTACATTCAATACTGAAGTACGGTGTCATTTTCTGGGGAAATGTACATCAGGCCATAACAGTTTTCAGGAAACAAAAGGCAATTATAAGAATAATGAAACAAGTGAGCAGCAGAAAATCATGCAAACCTTTCTTTAAAGGTCTAAAGATCCTGCCCTTCCCTACATTTATATACTGGAAGTAGTCACGCATGTGAAAAAAAGCATACTGAGAAAAGAAAACCTTTTTCCTCAAAATAAAAGTGCCCATGATTACAGTACCAGGTCAGATAGTGACATACGTGTCAATCATTGTAACACCACATTATGCCAAAAAGGTGTATATCAAGCAGGAACAAAACTTTACAACAGATTACCAAGACATATAAAATCTCTTACTTGAACTACAAAGCTTTAAAAAGTCTGTGACATCCTACCTTCTGAAAAACTGCTACTATTCAGTCTCACAGTATCTTATGCAAGAAAAAATGTAATTTGTATCTTTAATTGTAGAAATAAGTTATAAATATACAATATTTCAAAAATTTGTAATTATTAACTGTATAGATCCAATTTGTCATAAAAATTGATAAAATTTATGTTTGATATTTGAAAATCCAATAGCTAAAAAGGTTTTCTGTCCAATATCCTGTGTACAATACATGTACTTAAAAAGACATTTATATGGATAAATAAATAAATGTTCATTTCCGTATTATTCCTGTTATTTATTCTGTTTTTTGCATATGTTGTCATTGCCTCTTAGTTTGCCGGACTTTGGTGCTTCATATTGAGTTGTGAACTCTTCCTCGTAATTCTTGTCTTTAATATTTCTTCTTTACCTCAATTATAATTCTGCCTCAGGCACTGAGTTGAGTAAAGACACTCTTATTTCACTAATTAGATGTTATGTCTTCATTTTTCGTTACGCAGTATACTGTTTTTATTGTAAATACTTCTCGCCTTTCGAAATTGTCGTTTTTTATGTGCGTAGTTTCATGAATAACACATTTTGTTTCCAACCTTCTTGAATTCTCTCCTAGATACGTATAAAAAATTTTTTATTATACAATGTCTGGTAGTAAAAATTTTTGCTGCTTCTTTTATGGCACTGAACTCAACTTTCCTTTGCGGTGATTCCTAAACTGTCTCCGTCAATGTTCATAAATCTTTACTGTATCACTGCTTTTAACTAATGAGTCTTAAGGCTCGTTTTGTACTCTCCTTCACTTATTTAATTCCATTACAACTTTACATTCGTCATCCACTACAATCTGTTTCGCATACTGTTTCCTTGGTCTTCCTCTTCTCTGTTTTGGTCTTCCTCTTGTCTTTTCTTGGTCTTCCAATGATCTTCTCTTCGACTTTCTCTACTCTATTCTTGGTCATCCTCTGTTACTATTCTCCGCAACTGCACCTTCCAGAGCAGGATCAACTATTCCTGGATGCCGTAGCAGATGTCCAAAAAACTGTCCATTCTTCTGTATGTGTCTTTACGGGATTTCTATCTTTAACATTTATTTTCAGTATTTCTTCATTTCGTCCTTTCTGTGTCCTCATTTTTTTAAAAATATTCTTCGATACCACGCGGTTTCAAATGCTTCCAGTTTGTTGGTCTGCGTTTCTGATGGTCTACGTTCCACTTTCATAGAAGAGAAGAAGATTACTCTTTTAACGTCCAGTTGACAGCTTGGTCATTGCAAACGGAGCACAAGCTCGGATTACGGAATCCCACCTCCTGCAGTTTTATAGGTCATTTGTTAGATCTCATTTAGATTATGGCAGCGTGATCTATTGATCAGTCCATATTTCCTACCTCAGGGTGTTAGACGCTTCCACCATGAGGGCATTCGGATATCGACTGGAGCCTTTCGGGCCAACCGAGACCATTTCAGAGTCTGTGTGCAGAGGCTTGTCAACCACCATTCTGGATTCGGAAACGTATCCTTTTGGCTCGACAGGCACTCAAAATCTCGGCGTCATCTCAGTCATTGGCATTTAGTGCAGTGGTCTAATCCAACTTTGAACGTCTGTTCAGTAAACGGCCCCATGAGACCATGCTATTCGGTATACCTGCTACTGACTGTCTCCAGGATCTGAATCTATCACACCTCCAAATATAGGCAGGGTTAAAAAAAATGGCTCTGAGCACTATGGGACTTAACTTCTGAGGTCATGAGTCCCCTAGAACTTAGAACTACTTAAACCTAAGGACATCACACACATCCATGCACGCGGCAGGATTCGAACCTGCGACCGTAGCGGTCGCGCGGTTCCAGACTGTAGCGCCTAGAATCGCTCGGCCACTCCGGCCGGCACATAGGCAGGGATTGAACGCGTTACTGCCTTGTTGTCTTCGGAGGCCCAAAGTCATTTTAAGCTTGACATGGATCAAGAAAGCTTGTACTCCAGATCACGTTTCTACATCTTTGTTTTCTTCCATTTTAACTGAATTCCACAGTTTTATGGTTGTTTATACAGGGTGTTACAAAAAGATACGTCCAAACTTTCAGGAATCATTCTTCACACACAAATAAAGAAAAGATGTTATGTGGACATGGGTCCGGAAACGCTTAATTTCCATGTTAGAGCTCATTGTAGTTTCGTCAGTATGCACTGTACTTCCTCGATTCACCGCCAGTTGGCCCAATTGAAGGAACGTAATGTTGACTTCGGTGCTTGCGACTCATTGCTCTACAGTGCTAGCATCAAGCACATCAGTACGTAGCATCAACAGGTTAGTGTTCATCACGAACGTGGTTTTGCAGTCAGTGCAATGTTTACAAATGCGGAGTTGGCAGATTCCCATTTGATGTATGGATTAGCAAGGGGCAATAACCGTGCAGTCAGTGCAATGTTTAAAAATGCGGAGTTGGCAGATTCCCATTTGATGTATGGATTAGCAAGGGGCAATAACCGTGGCGCGGTGCGTTTGTATCGAGACAGATTTCCAGAACGAAGGTGTCCCGACAGGAAGACGTTCGAAGCAATTGATCGGCGTCTTAGGGAGCACGCAACATTCCAGTCTATGACTCGCGACTGGAGAAGACCTAGAACGACGAGGACACCTGCAATGGACGAGGCAATTCCTCGTGCAGTTGACGATAACCCCAAAGTCAGCGTCAGAAAAGTTGCTGCTGTACAAGGTAACGTTGACCACGTCACTGTATGGAGAGTGCTACTGGAGAACCAGTTGTTTCCGTACCATGTACAGCGTGTGCAGGCACTATCAGCAGCTGATTGGCCTCCACGGGTACACTTCTGCGAATGGTTCATCCAACAATGTGTCAATCCTCATGTCAGTGCAAATGTTTTCTTTACTGATGAGGCTTCATTCCAACGTGATCAAATTGTAAATTTTCACAATCAACGTGTTTGGGATGACGAGAATCCGCACGCAATTGTGCAATCACGTCATCAACACAGGTTTTCTGTGAACGTTTGGGCAGGCATTGTTGGTGATGTCTGGATTGGGCCCCATGTTCTTCCACCTACGCTCAATGGAGCACGTTATCATGATTTCATATGGGATATTCTACCTGTGCTGCTAGAGCATGTGCCTTTACAAGTACGACACAACATGTGGTTCATGCACGATGGTGCTCCTGCACATTTCAGTTGAAGTGTTCGTACGCTTCTCAACAACAGATTCGGTGACCGATGGATTGGTAGAGGCGGACCAATTCCATGGCCTCCACGCTCTCCTGACCTCAACCCTCTTGACTTTCATTTATGGGGGCATTTGAAAGCTCTTGTCTACGCAACCCCGGTACCAGATGTAGAGACTCTTCGTGCTCGTATTGTGAACGGCTGTGATACAATACGCCATTCTCCAGGGCTGCATCAGCGCATCAGGGTTTCCATGCGACGGAAGGTGGATGCATGTATCCTCGCTAACGGAGGACATTTTGAACATTTCCTGTAACAAAGTGTTTGAAGTTACGCTGGTACGTTCTGTTGCTGTGTGTTTCCATTCCATGATTAATGTGATTTGGAGAGAAGTAATAAAATGAGCTCTAACATGGAAAGTAAGCGTTTCCGGACACATGTCCACATAACATATTTTCTTTCTTTGTGTGTGCGGTATGTTTCCTGAAAGTTTGGCCGTACCTTTTTGCAACGCCCTGTATAAACGAATCCCAACAAGAGAATTCCTCCGTCGTTTTGCTGTTTTCCCTGATAGGGTTTTCAAATTGCATCTTGCGGAACGATTTACATATTATGATGCGGAGTCACGTGGCATTATGACGGCACTGGAGAGGATTCAGACATCATCGGACAAGGTTTCTTGTCTGTTCCGACTCGCTTAGTGCACTACAAGTATTCCGCGAAATGTACGCAATCGACCAGTTGATTCAGCTTATCCATGACTCCTTACAGGGGGCTCCAACGACGAGGCGAGAAGGTGATCTTTTGCTGGGTACTTGGACACATCGGGATACAGCGATACGACATGACCGAGAAAGCAGCTAAGGGAGCATGTTGGGATGGTGGTGTCCGTCAGTGCCCCATCCCGTTGCACGACTTCATCTCATTTCCTGATAGCCGAATCGTGCGTCAGTGGAAGACTGAATGGGTGCAGTTGACAAAAAAACAAACTGCAGTCGCTCAGATCGACCACACATACCTGGCGGACTTCCTGTCAGCCTCACGGCAGGAAGGACGTTCTGTTTACCACGCTGCGCATCTGACATAGCCTTTGACACATGGCTTCCTCCCACGCCGGGAGCATCCACCACTGTTTGAAGCTTGTGGTGTGTCACTTTCAGTGTACCATGTTTTGGCAACTTCTATCCTATATAATAATATTAGGACAGCCCTCAGTCTCGATGGAGATCTGCCCACCATCCTCGACGATACTGATACCAGTGCTACATGACTGGTGAAATTTTGTGAACTGTCAGGCCTCATCCGTAAATTGGTGGGGAAGGGCGACAGACTTTAAAACATTATAAGCTGTTCCGCATATGGGAACAGCCTTTGTCCCCTCCTTTGAGAATGGCATGCTGACTTTTCTCAGGGCGCTGATGACCATGATGTCGAGCGCACCTCACCTCAAGTCATCATAATGATCATCATCATCATCATCATCATCATCATCATCATCATCATCATCAACATCAAGAACAACAACGGATTTCAGAAGGATTGGGAAGGTAGTCGGCCGTGGTCTTTTTCGAAGAAACCATCCAAGCATTTGCCTTAAGCGATTTAGGGAAATAATAGAAAACCTGAAACAGGATACCAGGGCGCAGATTTGAACGATCGGTCTCCCGGATGCGAGTCCACTGTGCTGCCCGCTGCCCCACCTCGCTCAGTGATTTCCGTAGAACGCGTGGAGTTAAATTCGTTTGCGGGCTCACCTGGCATTCTCTGATGCAGAAGCCTGAACATGTAGACAGGCGCGTGTCGGCGGCGCAGACGCGGACTCGACCACAGCTCGGCGTGCCAGCTGGCAGGGCGGCCAACCGTCGCACTGAGTCGCACAGAGGCGCACTGTGACTCACGACCAGTGCTGCCCGACGCGCCACAGTATGCAGCTAAAGCTAAGGCCACTGCCAAACCCAGCAGGGTCGGAAACGTCACTCGCCCAGAGAGCTGGAGGCAGTAAGTTTCTCCCCAAACACCAGTGTTCAACGAGCGCTGCCACAAAGCTCCGTCCTCAATGCGACTGTCATCGACGTGTCGCCAAACTCTGGCTTGCCTTCCTGCGACGCCATCGTGCCAGGCAGCTGCGCTCTCGTCGGAGGCTTTGGACACGTACAGAGATCATTATTTCCCGTTGTGCACTCTGGGATGGTCAATCCTAGATATCGGAAATAAGATAACCGGTTCCTAATTACAGCCGACAGGATATGGGAAGATGAACATCTACTGCCAAAAAAATGACAGTATTCTCTCCTACTCAAGTTGAAGTAAATCAGTTTCTGCTAATTTCGTTTAAATGTAGTGAAAATCATAATGAGGCTATTTGCAGATGATACGGTTGATAAGAAGACAGCAACGCCAGAAGTTAGCAGCAAATTGTACGAAAACATTCAGAGGATGGGTGATTGGTGTAGAAACCGTTAGTTGAACCCAAAATTAATACTGTTCATCCACACTATTGGTGACGGACCAGTCGAAATAGCAACTACAATAAAATACCTAGGTGTAACCTCCCGCAGTGACCTAAAGTGGAATGACCACACCTACTGAAGAGCCAATGACTGGTACAGCTGCCTAATATCATGTAGGGCCCCCACGAGCACGCAGAAGTGCCGGACACGACATGTCATGGACTCGACTAATGTCTGAAGTAGTGCTGGAGGGAATTGACACGATGAATCCTGCAGGGCTATCCATAAGTCTGTAGGAGTACGAGAGGATGCAGATCTCTTCTGAACAGCACCTTGCAAGGCATTCTAGATATTCTCAATAATATTGTGTCGATTGGTGGCCAGAGGAAATGTTTAAGCTCAGAAGAGTGTTCCCGTAGCCACTCTGTAGCAGTTCGGGACGTGTGGGGAATCGCATTCTCCTGTTGAATTGCCCAAGACCGTCGGACTGCACAGTAGACCTGAATGGATGCAGGTGATCAGACAGGATATTACGTACGTGGCATCTGTCAAAGTCATATCTAGACGTATCAGGGGTCGCATATCACTCCAACTTTAAACGCCCCTCACCGTCACAGAGCCTCGACCACCTTGAACAGTCCCCTTCTGACATGCAGGTTGCATGGATTGAAGAGATTGTCTCCATACCCGTACACATCCATCCGCTCATACAATTTGAAACGAAACTCGTCCGACCAGGCATGATGTTTCCGGTTGTCAATGTCGGTGTTGACGGCCCCAGGCGAGGCGTAAAGCTTTGTTTCGTTCAGTCATCAAGGGTACACGAGTGGACCTTCGAGCCCGAAAGCCGATATCCATGATGTTTCGTTGAATGGTTCGCATTGTGACACTTGCTGAAATCTGACACTTGCTGAAATCTGGAGTAATTTGAAGAAGGGTTGCACTTCTGTCACTTTGAACGATTCTCTTCAGTCGTCGTTGGTCCCGTTCTTGCGGGAACTTTTTCCTGCCAAAACAATGTCGGAGATAAGATATGTTACCAGATTCCTGATATTCTTGATACACTCGTGAAATGGTGGTACGAGAAAATCCCCACTCGGAGATGCTGTGTCCCACCCCTTGTGCGCCGAAGATAACCCCGCGTTCAGATTCACTGAAATCTTGATAACCTTCCATTGTAGCAGCAGTAAGTGATACAGCAATTGCGCCAGACACTTGTCTTATGTAGGCGTTGCTGACCGAAGCTCCGTATTCTGTCTGTTTACATATTACCATCTTTGAATACGCATGCTTATACGAGTTCTTTCTCTTTTTTGCGCTTCAGTGTAAGACAAAATGGTAGGAAAAGATGCCTAGCTGAGATTTATAGAAAGAATCTTAGGAATATTAAGTCATCCACGAACGAACTGCAGCATTAAACACTTGTTCCACCTGTTCCCATACGAAGTAGGAAAGGTAGAAAAACAGAGAAGATTTAAAGAAGATCGTTGTGTTTTGCCACGGGATCGTTAGTCGGCACGAGAACTGTACGTAGTTGTTTACCAAACTCCAGTGACAGAGGCTACAAGAGAGGCATTATGCATCACCGAGGCACATAGGCCTACTGCCTAAATTTCGAGGGCACACGATGCGGGAAGACTGGGTTAACATGTTACTTCTTCCACGTACGTCTCGCAAAACGATCACAACGAGAAAATCATAGGAATTAGGGTTCGTGCAAAATTTTACCGACAGGCATTCTTCCCACGCCCCATTTACTTGTGGAACAGTAAAGGGAGGACCAGATACTGCTACGAGAAGTACTCTCCGTCACACACCTTGAGAGGGTTCTGGAGTACAGATATACATAGGGCTGAAATATTTCAAGCGTTCGCTATTTGCGAAACATGGAAGGCAAGCTATTAATTACTGCAAAACAATACAGCCGCCTGTCCACTACGGATAATTCCACTGCAAAATTGTTATACTAACAGTGGTTCTCGTGTCTTAGAAATACATAAACACGTCACATGAACAAGGCGGAAATTTCCCTGTACGACTAAAAAATAAGTTAGCTTGATCTGAAATAACGCATTTACTGAAGAATTTTGGAAAATGCTAGTTTCCTGACTTGTTCTGTGATTGTTGTGACTCGGATAACATTATTAGGACGACGCAAACGCGTCGAAACTCACAACGTCTTACCTGTACATGTTTGCACTGCCCCAAGCAGACCAAAACTATTCAAATAACTTTGTTTTAATAGTACATGAAACAATACTGCACTCAGAATGTTGTTTCGTGGACGGAGTCCTACCTGCCAAACCACAATAAGATCGCTTCAGACAGGCTACACATGCAAATGATAACGCTAAAAAGTACATACAAAATTGTAATAGCATAATTATCTAAAAACTTTTATGGCACTGATAATTTTATGGTTTTAAGACTGAAGATTTTCAGCAAGTATGGAAACACCGGCGTGATTCTTGAGTTGACCGTCATCAGACAGGGCCAGCTGAGTGGCAGATGATTCCCAGAAACTCACTGCTTGATAAAAGTTGGGCTACAAAGCTGACTAATGCAATTAATGGAAAAGAGTTGCCCTAGATCTGAATTCCAGCTACCCGGTTTCCCATAATTTAGTGTTAAGTAACTTCATGGAAGGGAGCTAGTATATACGAATCAATATCTTGGTCCAGGTATATGACAATATTTATTGCAATTCTTAGTGTATAGAGATTTATAACGCACATTTCAAGCTTTCTGATGGAGCACACAGTAAAACCATCAATACAAAAGCAGAACACGGAACTCAGTTACAAAAGAGCGTACTGAATGCAAGCCAAGTTTCTGATGTTAATACCATACAACTTAGCTACGAAATGAAACCACTGATAGTGGAAAGAGAATGTGGGACTACATACAACTCGTCTGTTGGCCTAGTCATGAAGAGCCACCGTGAATTTACTGAAACGTTTGCAAATATTTAAATCAGTTCCGCCCTAACTTGCCTGTGCCACTAGACATTCATTATGTGCATGTGTGCGTGAAGATTAAGTGTTGCAGATGGATATCTCGCCCCATTCTGTTCTGCGAGTGAAATCTGTCTTTCTACTTCTACGTCTGCAGTGGTAAAACCTTCTTCTGCCAGAGCTGACGTCCACCGCCAGAGAGAATCGCTGATTAGAGAAAACAAATCTGCCGCGAGACTAACCTAGGAGTGAATGCTACGAGAATGAATGCCAGAATGCGAATGCTGCAAGAATCATCAGTGCACCTCAGTCGCCTTCGGAAAAACACAGACCACCAGTGAGCACAAATTTCGCTTAACACTAGCCAATCGTGTAATTTTTGAATTAGCCACTATGGACTGCCTCCCAAACGTCCATTTCTCCCGCTCTCAGCGTTCTTAGATTCACGTGAAGAAGGACCTACGTGAGAGCCTCGCGTCTTTGACAAGCAATCCACGGTCACCTCTCAAAGAATATTGGAAAGCGGCCAGTAGGATGCGTTCCTTAACTGTCTTTCTTAGAAAAACCAAGTAGTTACTTTGACGATCGTGGGATGGCAAAGTTTTCTCTCCCGTCACTTCCCTTCTGTGAACTCGCCAGCCAACGCACAGTGCCACGTGTGGGAAGCATACTTCCGAAGCGGACATACTGAAAGAGATCTATTGTGACGTGAGCCGCCACAGACTATGCTTTTAATATATTTGATGGGACTGAGTGCAGTTATTCATCTTCTAAACTTCTTGGCACTCAACTGCTGCGTCCGCCAACGCTGCACCATCATGGTAATACATTTCCACCATACCTGCCTTGTGAGCGGCCAAGAACACCTCCGCCCTCAGAAGGGCGCCCCGCACAAGAGCGACGGATCACGGCGATAAGTCACAGCGGCCACCGATCGCTTCGTAGGTACAAATCGCAGCGATGGGTCGCTTAACGCTGGTCGCGTGGAAATCCCAGCCAATCTGACAGATCGCATGCGATTCGCGGACGTGATACGACTCCGTGGGTGGTTAGCAGCGGTGTGTGGCACCAAGGCAGCGATTCGTTCTTCTATTTATCAAACGTGGTTATGCAGTTTTGTATGGTTTCGCTTTGCCCACGTTGAGTAAGAAATTTACGTTGGTAGAGTTTTCCCAGGGACCACGGGCTACTGTGAGAAGTGGAAACCAGAGTCGCCATTTATATTAAGAAGAAATATAAAACAATGCAAGGGTTTGTTCATACTTTGTTACCTCGTCGTGGTCTTCAGTTTGGAGCAGTCCGAAAGCCCCCGGCTTGTTAAATACTCTTTTCTGTAGAATAATTAAATTTTTTACTGAAAACCAGTACTTGGCAACTCGTATCTTCTAAGGCTTTTATTGCGCCTTTAAATACAACACATATTACATCAGTACCTTGCGACAAGAGACCTTCTTGGTAAAGAATCACAAGCGTTTTCTTCCGCTACGTACGTATATGCATTATTGATATACACTTCCGGTCATTGGTATTCGCTGACAGCGTGTTTTCGGCAGAAGACCGTTTGCCGCCTTTGATTACTTTGTCCGACAACACTCAAAGTACGTTTTCAGCTATCTTGCAACGGCATGGAGACAAGGCGGAATACCTCATGCAAGTAATAAAATACACAATACGGGACTTGTCCCCAGATAAATCTTCTTACATAGTAAGTAAAACTTTTATTTTATGAACGAGTATTGAGGATAACAGAAATGGAGATAATTCTACTAATAAGGTTGGTTCATTTATATTCAAAATTAGTATGAGATTTCACTTT
The DNA here is from genome assembly GCF_021461385.2 of Schistocerca piceifrons. Lineage (NCBI taxonomy): Eukaryota > Metazoa > Arthropoda > Insecta > Orthoptera > Acrididae > Schistocerca > Schistocerca piceifrons. The sequence goes on from NC_060144.1 coordinate 509,833,203, forward strand.
CACGTAACGAAATTATTTATTTTAATACTTTGGATACAAAAATCTGGAGAATCTTTTATCCTCGCAATACACCCTGCGATTTTGCAGTGATTAGCGTTTTGCAGCTTGTGCTGTATAAGTGGAATTGATGGGAAGTTAATAGTAACACTCGTGATATAATGGGCTCCATCTTATGATTTTGAATTATTTATGAAAAACTATACGCATTGTTAAAGATTTTAGCTACTAAACATAACGACATACGTAATTACTGTAATGTTAAGAGGACATTTTAGTTTAATTGTTCAGGCAAATCTGTTATACAGGTATACCCGAGTCTCTTGTCATTGCTTATATTGTAATTCTCCTTCATATAGTTCATAAGAATTACGGAATCAAAAAAATGGTTCAAATGGCTCTGAGCACTATGGAACTTAACATCTGAGGTCGTCACTCCTTTATACTTAGAACTAATTAAACGTAACTAACCTAAGGACATCACACAAATCCATGCCCGAGGCAGGATTCGAACCTGCGATCGTAGTAGCAGCGCGGTTCCGAACTGAAACGCCTAGAACCACTCGTCCACAGCTGCCGGCCGGAATCAGTAGTGTTACTATTGACATCATCTCTGTAGACACATAGAGTAAATTCTGTAAATACCCGCAGTTAAGCGATAAGACTAATGAATAAATATGGAATTAAGAACTAATAAATGTAAAAAAAATTGGGCTGGCACACTGGAAAGATGTAACCAAGCCGTATGGAGTCACTGAAAAATGTAATATACTCTGTAAAGTAATCTACGGTTCCCAAGAAAATTGTGTCAAAGAAAGTTTAATAAATCATAATTCTCGATTATTTTAAATTTATATTTTGCAAGTATTCGTGGTGATAGGGAAGTCAACTGCAGCTGCTGTTAAACGTAGCAGTATATATATTCCATAGCACAATTGCTGACTGAAACTGCATGGCAAATCGTTCGTGCGTGGGGTGGCGAGGCGAATGACCGATTGCTTGCGATATCGCATGCAACGGATCTCTGCGATCCGTCGCTCGTGTGGTGTGACCCTTATGTTGCCCCAAGGGTGCCCTGGGAGCGACACAGCAGTGTGTGTCGTTACTGCCCCTCGCTCGCTGTTAGCGCTGGCTTCTCATGGCTTCGATGTGGACGTGAATATTCTACATACACCCACAAATTCCCGTTACCAGATAGAAACGGGATTAATTAAGATGGCTTGTAGCTCAGAAAACACTTTAGTTGAAATTGGACTGCCTGGCACAAATATTGGAAAAATCAAATTACCTCAACACTGTGCTACAACAAAAGCCCTACATTTTGTCGGAAGTCCTCGTCACCGGACCAGGATTACTTATCTGTTCTGGTTCACTATCCAAGCAGCCTCGCATGGACTCGTGAGATGGGGTCAAACTTGCCACTAATCAACAGCCAATCATTACAGCCCTGTAGCCAGCTAACTATCGTCAGAAAAATTCAGAGATGCGACCGCTCGGCTGGAGTACGAACACCTCTAGCAGTTCACACCACGTCTCTATGTGGCTCCTAGTAAGTTCATCCGTTAATCTCGGCAACAACTAAATAGCAATACGGTTAAAGGGCAGTAGGGAGTGACATAGGAACACCTCAGTCTTATTTCCATGGAATGAATATCGTTTAGTGGCTTCGGTGGAAACCTCACCATGTTGTTCTTGTTCGCAAAACACATTCGTCGAGCCAACTACTCGGCTCCATAAGCTAATTTCATGTCTCTGCCTACTGAGCGTTGCTCACTGAGCTAAATGGCAACGCTCGATTAGTAACTGGAATAGATCAGTCTGAAATCTGTCCCTACATACGTGCTATTTCGTTTCAAATCTGACGAAGTGAGAAAATCGACGTATTTTTTAATTTACATTTATCAATTACTGTAAAGCAAAATAGCTTCTGTGAAGGTGTGTGTTAAATGTTTCCTGTAAGTCACAATTCGGTAAGGTTTGTGTTATTATCCGGTCGTGACAGTTAGACTGTCGTGTAACTCAAGAACCTATCATATTTCAGAGAACTAAGAGCCACGTTGAAGCTGAATGTCTATTGTTGCTGGAGGTATACAGCAATAACACAGCAATAATTAATTCACTTTTTAAAAACTTTCATCCATGTATTAAGCATAAACACAATTTTCCTAAGGATTGAAATTCCATAGGATTGAAACTCTCTATTGGACATGGATTTTAGTTTTAAGTTTTACGGAACCCCTTGTCTGAACCGTGGGAGAAATTAATTAAATAATAAGTGTTCAAACTGAAGCTGTAGATAGGTTGTGATGGTTGCCATAAACACAAACAGCACGGGATCGTCAACGGTCTCACCGTGGTTCATCGCTGTTATCACTTTTTCTGTTTACTTTTTATTTTCTTAATAGCTTTCCATTGACAGTACAACAAATACATTCACTGATAACGTTTTTAAATCAAATGCTCAATAATGTGGCTTAATATTTATTAAAGTAAAAATTGTGTTTCTCGTAAAAAAATATGAAACATGATGAAAATTGCATTAAATGTAAGTTCTAAAATAGTCACATGAATATCACCTTAAACTGTACAACATTACATTCATTTGAATTTTATTTGAGAATTTTACTTTAAATAGTTTTTGAGATAAGGCTCTCACAGTTACGTAATTTTACTAATTGTGGTAACTTAGACCCTCAGAAAGAACCGAACTGACTTGTTTACCACAGCTGCGAGCTTGTAAAAGATATTAACGTAATGCCTTCTTTAGATAACAGAAAACTGAACCCCCCAAGAAAAATGCAATGTTTTCTGCTATCCGAAGTGAAATGGAACAGCCCACACGGGAAGGCTCTTCTGAAATCTCCCGCAAGAAATAACTCGTCTGATGACGGAGGACCGCCCACCTTGCCCCGAGTTCTGAAATGCACTCCGAAAACGGCAACACAGCCACAGAGGGCACACCACTTGTGCACCATACGAGGGCTGTCGGCTGTGTGCTCCAAATAGCATCACGAAATTATTTTACGTTAGGGTCTTCGAGCCAATCAGACTCAGGAGCACAATGTAGCCATTTTCATTGGCCATTTCCTACTCCTTCTTGCAGCACTTCTATAAAGTGCTATTTCCTGGTAGGGCTTTCAACACTCCGTCACGGAAGTTGGAAAACCCCGGTCGTCATGGGGAAAATTATTCACCTTTAAAACCAGCGTAGTCAGCTCTGACTCCCACCCATTTACGACGAGAAGAGAAAGGCGAGGTCATTATTTTCAGGCCCTCTCCGCCCTTCAGTCAGAAATTAGGCGGGGCGAATGTAGTGCCGAATGGGCTAGTGCATGTGGGTAGCCATGACATAATATATTTATACTAAGTATATACTAAGGTGGTATCTGTTCTTTCGGACATGTCCGAAAAGACAGCTACCATCTTAGTAAATATGTAGTTAAGGCTCACCGGCCACTTGACCATCTTCTTCTTCTGTGCGAATGCACAAACAGTGCCCGAACTCTTACGGGAATCGGCAACGCGCCGCGAGTAATGAGTATAATGGGCGGAGGCACTACGAATGTAGTGCGGGACAATACGTTGAGAATGTGGGTTTCGCGGGAGATAAATCCCTGCAGTCGCGCTATCCTCTGTGGAACTGAGTTAAAGGATCAACGACGAACTGAAACGGATGTCTTGCGACGTCCACACCGAGCAAATGCAACGAACAAAAACGAACAAAAAAAAAGCCGGCACGGTAGCTCAGCGTGTTCGGTCAGAGGGTTAGCTCCCTCTGTAATAAAAAAACTGAGTTAATCGATCAACAACGAACTGAAACGATGTCTTACGACGTCCGCCCCGAGCAGATGCAACGAACAAAATCCAACAATATGAGACTTAGAAAAAAAGATGGATAGAGCGTCTGCCACGTAAGCAGGAGATCCCGGGTTCGAGTCCCGGTCGGGGCACACATTTTCATCTGTCCCTGTTGACGTATGTCAACGCCTGTAAGCAGCTAAGGGTGTTCATTTCATTGTAATTACATAATATATTACCACTGACTAAGGTCGCTATATTGTCTTTCTGTTCAGTACAGATTCTCTGATTTACTTCTGACTAACTCCTAGATGAGCTAAAGACTTGAAATTTTAAACATATCTCAGAACAGATGGGAATGCGATGTTGGTACTTCGCTTTTTTTCTCGACCTGTTCGCTAGGGATGGCGGTGCGGGTAAAAATGTTTGATAACTCCTTACACTTGAGAGGCCCTGAACGATTGGCATGTCGCGCAGGTAGTATCAGAATTGTCCCAGGCAGTATGCGAGACTACGGACACGGGTGGGTAGAGAGGAGGGGAAGAGGAGGTGATATTGCTTTCTTTTGTGTCTTTCTGTTCGGTATAAGATTTGCAGCTGACTTTGAACTTATTTCGCAACGAGTTGGAGACGAAATTTTAAACGTAGCTTAGAAGTGGGTGACCGTGACATGTTAATGCACTTCCTTGTCTGATGCGTGGCGGAGTGTACTTTTCGCACCAGTGCGACTTCTTCTCTTTACTGTTCCTGTCTCGAGTGGCTTGTGGAAAGAACGATAGCTGGTAAGTCTCTGTGTGCTGTGCCACTTACCTTCACGGTCTTTTTGCGAGATGTGTGTAGGAGAAAGCAATATATTGGTTGAATCAGGTGAATAGAAGCTGCCGCGCGGGATTAGCCGAGCGGTCTTAGGCGCTCCGGTCATGAACTGTGCGGCTGGTCCCGTCGGAGGTTCGAGTCCTCCCTTCGGCATGGGTGTTTGTGTTTGTCCTGAGGATAATTTAGGTTAAGTAGTGTGTAAGCTTAGGGACTGATAACCTTAGCAGTTTAGTCCCATAAGATTTCACACACATTTGAACATTTGAATAGAAGCTGAAATAAACCGGAAATGGTCCACAGGTCTCGGTAGTAATTTGATCAAAATGTTTGAAATCGATTGGAAAATTTACACACACAAGGGTAAAAAGCAGAAATGAATTAATTTAATAAAAATGAATTTTTAATGTACTACCTTTCTAAATCGGACTAGAGAGTACGAGGCTGTTTTTGTTACTTCCATACAGATTCATTACCCTGTAGAGATGGGCCAGAAAATTTGTGAAATGAAATGGTTGAAATGGCTCTGAGCACTATGGTACTTAACATCTGAAGTCATGAGTCCCCTAGAACTTAGAACTACTTAAACCTAACTAACCTAAGGACATCACACACATCCATGCCCGAGGCAGGCTTCGAAGCTGAGACCGTAGCGGTCGCGCGGTTCCAGACTGAAGCGCCTAGAACCGCTCGGCCATGCCGGCCGGAAGAAAATTTGTGACTGTGAACTTTTAACAGCTCTGAAAATACGTGTAGGGTTTAAAACGAAAAACGCGAGGTGCATGCTATATGTTACTGACACTTGAACACTTCACCTCGTTACTGTTACACTACCTATTAAATGATTCACGGATAGTTTACCTCCTTACTATTACCGCCTTAAATCTTACAAGTATTTTCGTGACTATTCAGTCAAAGATTTTCAGGACTGCATGTAAGGGATTAGGAGAAATTCTTTATACTACGTAGTCCGATTTAAAAACATGGTACATCAAAATTCGGTTTTGCTTGGATAATTACTGCAAAAGAGAGAATTGGGGAGTGCGGCTAGTGAGTCTGCACTGCGCTCTGATCCGAGAAGCCTGGGCTAGCGACCCAGGCTGCTCCCTCGGTTCCGTACAGAAGCGTCGCCTACCGCCCCTGACAGCGGCGCTGCTGTAAGGTGGCGGGCAGTTGGCGGACCGCGGCAGTTAAGTGCTGCGGTGCGGCACGGGCCGCGCTGTTATGAGGGGGCCGCAGCCGCCGGCGTGTGTTTACGTCCGCGGGCACTTAATCTGAGGCCGGGCGCCGTGCCAGCAGCCAGTCGCTGACTGCCTCTGCCCCTCCATCGCCTGCGATTGCCTCTGGGGCTCGGCTGCCAGTCAGCGGCGCAGGGAACGCACTCTACATCACCCGCTCGCAGCTGTTTTCTAACCCCCCCCCCCCCCCCCCACACACACACACACCCAAATATACAGGGTGGTCCATTGATAGTGACCGGGCCAAATATCTCACGAAATTAGCATCAAACGAAAAAATCGGAAAACAAATCTGTTCGAGCGTGACGGGAGAAAACAGATGGTGCTATGGATGGACCACGAGATGGCGCCGCCATAGGTCAGATTGATAGAAACTGCATTTCTTAAAATATGTACCAGCATTTTTATTACATATTCGTATAGTACGTAAATAAATAGAAATGTCTGATTTGGAACATCTGTTTCGCTTTGTCATGGATGGCGCTGTAACATTGTCGCAAATGTAGCAACGCACCCGGTAACACTGTGTGCAACTCACTACTTAAATTGGGTATGATAATACGCTTGTCCATTCTGGCCGCACATGGGGCCTGGACCCCTCCACCGTCCTCCACACCTATAAATCCTTCATCCGCCATATCCTCTGTTACGTCCATCCCGCCTGGATCGCCGCACCTCCTACCTTCCACAAATCTCTTCAAATCCTGGAACGACATGCGCTCCGCCTCGCCTATAGCATCCGCCTCCCCTCCCCCACGCGGATCCTATACGACTTAACTCCATTCCCACATGTCCTGCTTTTCCTCGAACGGATACGGAACCTTTACACCTCCCTCAAACTTGAGCCCCGTCACCCGCTTGTCTTTCCCATCCTTTCCCACCCCCGTCCGCTGCTGCACCTCTACCCCCACATCCCACCTGGTCTCCATCTCTCCACTCCATACCCTTGCCCAAGGTGGCTTCCGCCAACTCCCCCTCCCTGATGATGCCCTCATCCCCTCCATCTACCCCTCCTACCACTTTTGATCCTCCCCTTCCTCCCCCTGTGTTTTTCCTCCAGGGCACTCTCTTCCCTTCTCTCCCTCCTCCCTTCCTCCTTCCCTCTCTCCCTCCCCTCGCCCCTCCCCCCTCACTGGGCTTCCACACATCACCCCCTACTCTCCCCCCTCCCCCTCCCTTCTTCTCTCCCACTAACATCAACCCCCTCCCCCTCCTATCCTCACCCTCTCTCCTAACCTCACCTCTTCCCTCTGGCAGGCCCCAGATTTTTTGTGTGAACTGTGGGTCTTCGTGCGCAGTGCTCGTGTTTGTCGTCCCATCGGTGCTTCAGTGTCTCTCCATCCGAGCTTCTCTGTTCACGTGTGACATTCTGTATTCTCCTTTGTGTGCAGTGTTGAACGTTTTCTTTATCCGAGCAGTACGTCGGTGAACGACTTCGCTTATTTTTCTAAGCTTGTCTCCCGTTTTTTTCCTCCGTGTATGTTTGTTTTTCTGTGTTCCAGTTATACTGTGTATCTTTCCTATGGCCGAAGGGCAGCGTAAATAGGCCGCTGCTGGCCCACCTTGTTCGTAAGGTATTGAAATTACAAAGGAAAACAAACGCTTGTCCAGTCATAATATTATGTGTAAGACATAATCTTCTTAAAATGGGACGTTTAAAAGTAGCAGAAAAGATAAATATGGTGTTTATTTATTGCTATTGTCATCAGAATTATATGTTGATCTTTATCCTGTCAGTCAGCATCCAAGTGTCCGGATCTTTCGTCGGATAGTTAATGTATTTAAAGACAGCGGAAGTGTTCAGCCAAAGAAGACGCAACTAAGAAATGCAACAAACGAAGATGCCAAAATAAGTGTTTCAGCTACAGTTGAGGCTAATCCACATGTCAGTATCAGATAAATGGAGCGGGAATCGGAAATTTCTAAAACGTCGGGTTTGAGAATTGTACGTTGTCATAAATTTCACCCTTACCATATTTCTTTGCATCAAGAATTGCATGGCGATGATTTTTAATGTCGTGTAGATTTTTGCCAGTGGGCACAAAAAAAAAATGTTCAAATGTCTCTAAGCACTGTGGGACTTCCCAACATCTGAGGTCATCGGTCCCCTAGACTTAGAACTACTTAAACATAACTAACCCAAGGACATCACACACATTTATGCCCGAGCACGGTTCCAGACTGAAGCGCCTAGAACCGCTCGGTCATAGCGGCCAGCCAGTGTACACAAAACGGAAATCCACGATGGCTGTGACAAGTGGAACATCGGCGACCCTGACATGTTAATGTACGATATGGAATTATGGGAGGACATCTAACGGGCCCTTATTTTATCCATGGCAATCTAAATGGTGCAATGTATGCCGATTTCATAATTAATGTTCTACTGACTCTAATACAAGATGTTTCACTTCCTGGCAGAATGGCGATATACTTTCTACAAGATGTATGTCCGGCACATAGCACGCGTCCAGTTGAAGCGGTATAAAATAGAATATTTAATGACAGGTGGATTGATCGTAGAAGCACCACGTTCGCCGGACCTTACATGTCCGGACTTCTTTCTTTGTGGAAAATGGAAAGATATTTGCTATCGTGATCTACCGACAGCACCTGAAAACATGCATCAGTGCACTGTCAATGCAAGTGTGACAATTGCTGAAGGCGATCTATTCGATGATGAGAGGAATTTCGTTACGCGTATTGCCTTATTTATTCACATGTCTGGTTCCGTAGGACCAAATTGAGGAGCAAGTCCCCATGGTCATGGAATGTATCAGTACAGGAGATTACAACATAAAAGTAATAATAGGTAAAACAGAATGTTTATGAACTCAAAAAAGGTCAGACCTTAAATTTAAGTATACGCAATCAACAATATAACATAGGAATCAGCTTCATTTTTCACCGACCTCTTCGACAGTATGCGAGGAGTGACTCATAAGGAAAGTCTTCAATTTCGGTTTGAAAGCGCGTGAACACTGCTAATATTTTTGAATTTTTGTGCTACGTTATTGAAAATGGATGGAGCAGTGTACTGCATACCTTTCTTCACAAGAGTTAAGGAAGTGCGACACAAATGCAGATTGGATTTCGGCCTAGTATTAACTGAGTGAAAGCTGATATTGTTAGCAAGACACGACAGTAAGAAATATATATTTTGAGAGGCCAGTGTCAGAATACCCAGGCTAGTGAACAGGATTCGACAAGAGGATCGCGAACTTGCACCACTTGTTGTCAGAACTGCCCGTTTCTGAGCCAAAAATATCATTTGAGAATGGGAAGAGTTACCCCAAAATATAATACCACACGACTTCGTCGAATGAAAATAAGCAAAGTAGGCTAACTATTGTCAAACTATCAATTACTTCAGGTACCATTCGAATAGTAAAAATGGCAGTATTAAGTCTTTGAACAAGATCCTGAGCGTGGGCTTTCTACGATAGTTTACTATCTATGTGAACGCCTAGAAATTTGTACTGTTCAGTTTCGCTAATCATACGCCCATTCTGTGAAATTAAAGCGTCGGGTTTTCTTCAGTTGTGTGCTAGTAACTGTAACAACTGAGTTTTACTGTGATTTAGCATTAGCTTATTTTCTACAAGCCATGAACTTACGTCATGAACTGCACTATTTGAAACCGAGTCCATGTTGCACAGAACATTCTTTACTGCCAAGCTAGTGTCATCATCAAACAGAAATATTTTAGAATTACCTGTAATACTAGAGAGTATGCCATTGATATAAATAAGGACACCCCTCGTTAGACCGTACCCCCCTCAGACTGCATCACAGCCATTCTCAACACTGTGAGTAATGAACTTCTGCTGTCTGTTGTCCAACTTCTGGAGCAATATTTTGTGATCAACAGAATCAAACGCCTTAGTTAAATCAAAAAATATGCCTAGCGTTCGAAACCTTTTGTTTAATCCATCTAGTATCGCACAGAGAAAAGAGAATACAGCATATTCAGTTGTTAAATCACTTCTGGTTGGTTCAAACGGCTCTGAGCACTATGGGACTTAACATCTGAGGTCATCAGTCCCCTAGAACTTAGAACTACTTAAACCTAACTAACTTAAGGACAGCACACACACCCATTCCTGAGACAGGATTCGAACCTGCGACCGTAGCGGTTTCGCGGTTCCAGACTGAAGCGCCCAGAACCGTACATTTATTAGAAAGTTATGTGATATAAAATGATCAATTATCCTTACATAAACAGTCTTTTCAATAACTTTAGCAAACACTGATGTATAGAAATAGGTCTAAAATTATCAACTTTATCCCTGTCTCCCTTTTTATAAAGCGGCTTTACTACTGAGTAGTTTCATCGTTCAGGAAACTGACAATTCTTAAAGGAAAAATTACATATATTGCTAAGTACAGGGCTAACATGTGTCGCACGTTACTTTAATATTCTGCTAGGCACTCCATCATAACCACAAGAGTCCTTAGTCTTCAGCGATTTAATTGTTGACTCAGTACCCTCTTGTCAGTATCACAGAGGAGTATTTCAGACGTCAATCTCAGAAAGGCATTTTCCAAGAGTGTTATATGATTCCCTATACAGACTAAGTTTTTATTTAATTCACCAGCAATGCTCAGAAAATGATGACAGAGAGAGAGAGAGAGAGAGAGAGAGAGAGAGAGAGAGAGAGAGAGAGAGACCCTCACAGTTTGTTTGGAGCATCTTGTTTAGTTCATTCTCATTAAGGGAGCATCCCACTCTGCTGTTTTGATTTTAATCACTCCACTGATGCTAGACTCTTTGTATAGTTCCTCTAGATCTGTATTGTGGCACCTTTCCCATTATTCCCCAGTACCTGCGCCCCAGACTGGTCCATATATTTTCCTGAGAACCATTCCCTTAAATATAAGCAATCAGTTAAAATCTTGTTTTGGTGTGCTCCTCGTTTGGCAGCCATGTGGTAGCATTGGCGCCATTAGTGTTTGATGGGGTCTTAGTTTTAGTTGTTGTGAATTCGTTTTAGAGAGTAACAGCGTGTTTCCCACTTGCTGTCTTGCCTCCCTGCCTCAGTTGATGTTGTTTAGAAAAATTCTATCCAAAATATTTGGACTCTCTCATTTTTATACCTGGCACAATTCACTGTTACATCTTTAGAGTTGTCGGGCTTTCTTCCTTTGGTCGCGCACTAAATCTTTTCGGTCCTAATTTCTAGCCCGAACACCGCTGCCACTGATTCCGCGATCTCAGTACTTACTTGCAGCGCTCCTTGTGCCCGTGCTACGCATATCTTCACATGTGTGTGAAATCTTATGGATTTAACTGCTAAGGTTATCAGTCCCTAAGCTTACACACTACTTAACCTAAATTATCCTAAGGACAAACACACACACCCAAACCCGAGGGAAGTCTCGAACCCCAATGTTACGAGGGCAGTGTCGTCTACATAGGCCAAATAAGTAGCGTCTTCTCTTGAACACCCTGGAAGTTCTTTTTTTTTTTGAACTCGACGTTACCAAATTGATAATGCTGTATCCACTTGGAAACTATGTCATTTCATTACCTATCTTAACTTCAGCCTTTTTGTTACACTGGTGTCCAAAAATAAAGCAACAAACCGCTACTACCCGGTCCCGTGTCTAATCCACGATATAATCATACAAACCATACAAACTGTCAACACACGTCTGTTCGATCGCATTCTGCAAAGAAGATAGCATTACGGTCAACAGACAACCACACCAACGATGACATCAGGGCACCTATGAAACGAGTAGTGTTTGCTGTGCAGTCCCACATCCACAGTAGCTTTGTACACAGCCACAGACGGTGCAGTATGGCACAGAGAAGACGTCTACGAGGCTCTATGCGGTGGATTGCCATAAGAAGAATGGAAACAGGACAGTCGGAAATCGATGTTGGGCGATGGCTTAATGTGAATCACTGTATTGTTTCTCGGATGTGTCGACAGTTCATAGAAACTGAAAACCCCAGACAGGTGCAGGGCCGACCACATGTGGCATCAGAAAGAGAGGACCGTTATTTGGCTGCAATGGCCGACGGTATTGCCTTAGTACTGCACGGCAACTGACCCCCAGCATTCACTGGACGTGTTGTATCGAGACAGACGGTGTGCAGAAGGCTTCGGCAGAGTTACCTTTATTGTCGGAGACCTGCTGTATGTGTGCTTCTGAGGCGTCTCCACAGAAGCGAATATCTGGACTTGAATCGTTCAGATGCCACCAGGAAAGTTCAATAGTGGGCCAATGTTCTTTTCTCAGATGAGTCCCTATTAGGTCTGGAGAGTGATTCTCGACGCATTCGCATTTTGAGGGAAAGTGGAGCACGATTTCGGCATCCAAAGATTGCGTAAACAGACATATACCGAGGAAGATCGTTAATGATATTGACGCATGGCGTGACCTTCTCGCTCTCCCAATTTGAATCCCATAAAGCATGTCTGGGACTCACTTGGGAGACGGGTTGCACCACTTCACCGTCCACCAACCACTCTCCAAGACTTTAGAGCAGCTCTGCGGTAGAATGGGCGTTACTGCCTCTACATGAGATTGATGGCATCATTCAGAGCTTTCCCTGTCGTTGTTAGGCCCATACTGCTGCCAGAGGCGGTCAAACCCCACACTGAGCACATTAATGTGTGTGCAAATACGTTAAGTTGGAAAAAACGAGCATCATTTTTGTGTACCGTTATGCATGTTGCAGTTGTTTACGTTCTGTATTCTTTACATTGTTTCCACTTTACTATCACCTGATTATACTGTTTCGTGGCAAATAAATGCAACCTGGCAATGTTTCCGTTTGTTGCTTTAATTTTTGACACCAGTGTATTTAAACCTTTGTTATGCTAAATTCTGTCATGGTTTTCATCAGACTCTGTCTATGGATACTATCATAAGCCTTCTTGAAATGTACGAGGATAAGCTGTAATTCGTGTATGTAATAACAGATCTGTTTTAAGAGAAAATTTGATCAGTGGTTGATGATCCTGTTCGATAGGCCGTTTCGCACTCTCAAACTTTGTTTGTAGCCAGGTTGTTTAGTTCTAGTAGAAAGTTGGAGACGACCTAGCAGCAGATTCTGGGTAGTTTTATGCACCCATAGTTGTCACACATTGATTTCTTTCTTTTCACGTACAGGGCTTACCATAGCTACATTTCAGTCATGTGGTATTGACTGTTTTGTTCGTATTAACTCAATTAGCTGGTAGATTTTGGCGCAGAGGGCTTCGTCTCCAGCGTTGCGAAGTGCAGCGAGAACTCCATCATTATCTATTTTCTTATTTCCTTAACGGTGAATGAAGGGTTTTCTAGATCCACTGTTACTGGTTCAATACATTCGAGTATTTCACTTCCTTCTTCGCAATTTAATGGGTCTCTGAAGTGCAACATCAGTCTTTTCCCAATCCTTTACTCTTCCGTTAGCAGCGTTCCATTGGCATCTTTTGTGAATCAGTATTGGCGATTTGATCCTCTTTGAAACCTACTTACCTTTCCATATAATTCATTACATCTGATACCATGAAAGTCCTGCTGAGCTTCCTCCAACATGTTTCATACATGTCTTCTAAGTGCTCTGCTTAATGTGATCTGTGTTCGCCGTCGTATTTCATCAAACATACACAGAACATCTACATGTAAAGTGAAAACAGAAGCCTGTGACGCAAGCCTGTGACCGGACTGTCGGCCTGACTGCAAGTAAAGAGCAGCCTTTCTTCCCGTGGCGGACCCCTTTTACTCTCGAGAAAGATCCCGGTACATACTTGTTGAAAGCAGTTTGAATCGATCTAAGGCCGATCTGGAGGGATTCTAATGAGAAAAATCCTAGCTACGACGTCAAACAGTAGAGTTTAGTTCTCCAGGCTACCACTGACACACGAAACATGTACACTGGTTACTCAAAACATGCACACAAAATTTTAAGTTTCGTCTAAGACATTTAATGACATTGCCCCAGATATATTTTAATGTAGTGACATTGCATTCGATTGCCGGCAGTTAAGTTAGATTGTCTCGCTACCTGTATCGCTGTTCTTTTTACCCGGGAGGCACTCGTAGCTGAAAGAACGCCACGGACGCAAACAACTTCACTTGTCTCGATGAAAAGCTGTCGTACAATGCATGTCCACGTCCAGCTGAATACTACAATGCTCATAATATCTGGTGGTGTCAGGTCTATCCCATTTCATTGCCTTCCGTTGTTAACAGGTACTGTGCCACTTGATTTGCGCAGAAATATTACGCTAATGAGTGAATTTAACATGAGCACCAAAAATCCTAATCCACCCACTCAAACGACCTTGCACTTGTAAATCTCAAAAGACGAAATTGACATACTAGTCTGTGTGATGCTTCTGACAGGGCTACCAGAAGTTTTAATCCCCTTAAAAAAGGAAATGTCTGTGGCAACCAATAACAACGTGCGAGCCTCCGTAATGTTTTCTCAGATGCTAGTTCCCAAGTGCATCTCGGCTACTACACAATACATGGTCTGCCCTGAATTGGATCCGAACGGACCACGGCATATGCAAAGGTGCACCCCACAAGTGGAAAAACTGCCCAAATCTGACTGCGACTGCGGTACTCCACGCCAGACTATGTCACATTGTCAGTGACTGTCGGATTCGAGCAAATCGCGATAGTGAAGAGAATTTCCGCTAGGTGCACCTGAGGCTGTACACTGGATGGCAGAACTGGACGTTCCGTTATGGAACACATGTAACCTTGTTAAGTTCATTATTCCTGATTTGTGTGTACAACGGGTAAAAATATAGAAGTACCAGAAACACAACACATTACCATGGCTAATACGGTATAAGGAAACCGTTAGCATTCAGACCAGCTTCCAGTCTCTAGGAATGGATAACTAAAGGTCCTGAATGGTTTTCAAGACAATCTTGTAGCAATATTGCTGAAAAACAGTGGCAAATTTAGGCAACGACAATGGAGGAGGATAGAGATCACGTACTTTTGTCTCTAAAGTAGACCACTAAGCCTCAGTAATACTGAGATCTGGTAACAGTGGTGAACATGGAACATTCAACGATTCATTCTCGCCGGCCTCAGTAATACTAAGATCTGGTAACAGTGGTGAACATGGAACATTCAACGATTCATTCTCGCCGGCCTCAGTAATACTGAGATCTGGTAACAGTGGTGAACATGGAACACTCAACGATTCATTCTCGCCGGCCTCAGTAATACTGAGATCTATTAACAGTGGTGAACATGGAACATTCAACGATTCATTCTCGCCGGCCTCAGTAATACTGAGATCTGGTAACAGTGGTGAACATGGAACATTCAACGATTCATTCTCGACGGCCTCAGTAATACTGAGATCTGGTAATAGTGGTGAACATGGAACATTCAACGATTCATTCTCGCCGGCCTCAGTAATACTAAGATCTGGTAACAGTGGTGAACATGGAACATTCAACGATTCATTCTCGCCGGCCTCAGTAATACTGAGATCTGGTAACAGTGGTGAACATGGAACACTCAACGATTCATTCTCGCCGGCCTCAGTAATACTGAGATCTATTAACAGTGGTGAACATGGAACATTCAACGATTCATTCTCGCCGGCCTCAGTAATACTGAGATCTGGTAACAGTGGTGAACATGGAACATTCAACGATTCATTCTCGACGGCCTCAGTAATACTGAGATCTGGTAACAGTGGTGAACATGGAACATTCAACGATTCATTCTCGCCGGCCTCAGTAATACTGAGATCTGGTAACAGTGGTAAACATGGAACATTCAACGATTCATTCTCGCCGGCCTCAGTAATACTGAGATCTGGTAACAGTGGTGAACATGGAACATTCAACGATTCATTCTCGCCGGCCGCTGGTAGCGGAGCGGTTCTAGGCGCTTCAGTCTGGAACCGCGTGACCGCGCTACGGTCACAGGTTCGAATCCTGCCTCAGGCCTGGATGTGTGTGATGTCCTCAGGTTAGTTAGGTTTAAGTTGTTCTAAGTTCTAAGGGACTAATGACCTGAGATATTAAGTCCCATAGTGCTCAGAGCCATTTGATTCATTCTCTTGCTTACAAAACCAATGCTGGACGGTAGGAGCTGGGCCGGGGAATTCCCCTATATGGCAGCACGAATCCTCAACGATCGCTCTCATGTCCAACTCTTAGCAGCAAGCAGTTGCATCGTAGGTTTGGGACGGCGTACGCTAGACGTAAGCTCGTCAGGAAACTGGGAACGGTGTGAAAGGAGTCTCTTCGGACCAGATCATATTCTTGAATTGCTCCATAGTCCAAAATTTGTGGCTCCGGCACCACGCTTTCCTGTTAATGGGCGTTTGCATCACTGATAAGTCGTTTTCGGATTCCAGCTCGCCCTGTAGTTCCCAGGTTGTGGAGTTGAGTTGGAACTGCTTCGCTGGTGACAGCGTTCGCAAGTGCTACATTCAGTTCTACATTGGCATTTCTAGCTTTCATCCTCTTATTTTTCGTCGCAACCCTTTTCAGTGAGCGTCTATGACGATTACTAAACACACTTTCGTCAGCATTGTGACTTAGCGGATCAGGTTTCTCCGCTTTCCCTGTATGCGGTACAAATCTTCCAAACGGTGCGTCTTGAAACACCAAACACTTTGGCTACCGTATTCAGTGAATCACACATCACACCAGTACAGACAATTTCCCTACGTCCGAATTCACTCGTTTGTATCGAGTTCTTTGCAGAGGTGCCGTTTGTGGTTAGATACAACAGCTCAATTTGCATGGTTGGTATGCGTCTGCATTTCGATATTTTTTTCGAGCCCCTCTGTGTTATATATATATAATCTGTTGACAAACGCGTCAGTTATCCATACGCCAAATAATAATTTAAAATACACCGATTTCCGACCCGCGTTTTTGTGGGGTTTTCCTTGGTTGTCAGGTAAATACCGCAACCTGCAGCCCCACTTCCACTTACTCCTATCTGGGAACGCATCTGCACTTCTATCAGTTTGCCGGACAAATGGCTGTAAAGAGCATGAGTTGTACCTCGAACAGGCGGCTCATCCTTCAGGATAGAGGATCTTCTTACGTTTTCAGGTCTTATCCCACACCCTTTCGAGGTACCAGCCTGGTATTCATCTAGTCAGATGTGGAAAACCGCTACAAAACCACATTCAGGTGGCTGGCATACCGGCCATCGTCGTCAGTCCGCTGAGAGAATTTGAAAGGGGCCACGGCCCCTCCCCGAATCCCGGAAGCGCTGTACTAGCTCACATCGTTATCCATACGGGTCCTTCGTGGTAGAAAATGAACAATATGTACAAAAAAACTTTCGACGAGATTGTCATACAGTGTGACACGCTATTTCTTTCAGCTCATAAGTCTTTACTAAGTCTGAAAAGAAGTTACGGAGTAGTAAAGCTTTAAACGTGCTTATTTTTAAACTGTTGTTGCGGCGTTTTGAATGATTAAATGGTTCAAATGGCTCTAAGCACTATGGGACTTAACATCTGGGATCATCAGTCCCCTAGACTTAGAACTACTTAAACCTAACTAACCTAAGGACGTCACACACATCCATGCCCGAGGCAGGAATCGAACCTGCAACCGTAGCAGCCGCGTGGTTCCGGACTGAAGCGCCTAGAACCTCTCGACCACAGCGGCCGGCCCCGTTTCGAATGACACGCCGCCTCGAGCTTCACCCACGGAGACGGGTTCACGGCATCTCGCGAGAAGGGATCAATGTGTCGCTTTCGCACCCACCATTACGCTGATTATGTGACCTTCGATTCCGATGGAGAGGAGAATACTGTAATTTGCATTTAAATTTTTGTCCGTAAAGAACGCAGTCAACCCCAAATAACTCTAAATATTGTATTGCTTACCATCACTGGTTTCTGGCTATTAAGCCCATCTTCGGATGACTATACTTGTTTAGCACAGTGTTATACTCGTCAGAATCACGTTGTCCGCTGCGGCAGTGCACAAGAATATTTCAGTAGTCAGAGGCACTTTGTGTCGCGTGGGTGGCAAAAACATGCTAATGTGGCTGCATTACCTAAGATATAAAGTTAAACAACTATACATATTTACATGTTCCAGTTAATGGCGTTTAGTCTTGCATTATCCCTCACCCCTTTTCAGGACTATGCACAAAGTGTTGCAGTGCAACAGTACAGGTACGACGAACGACCGGAAGGTAACTTTCGTCATTGTTTTTGAAAGAGTAGCTGGTGCATCAGGCTATACAAACGCCATATGAGTGCACACCCTTTGCTAGTTCAAAGACGGAAGGGGAGGGTGGTGGGGTCAGCGGAGAAAGAATGATGCATGCGCAGATCGCCGAAGAAGAGAGGGCCGCGCGGAGTGGCCGCGCAGTTTGAGGCGCCATGTCACGGACTGCGCGGCCCCTCCCGTCGGAAGTTCGTCTTCCCTCTGGCATGTGTGTGTGTGTGTGTGTGTGTGTGTGTGTGTGTGTGTGTGTGTGTTGTTCTTGGCATAAGTTAGATTAAGTAGTGTGTAAGTCTAGCGACCGACGACCTAAGCAGTTTGGTCCCTTAGGAATTCAGACACATTTTTGAAGAAGAGAGAGTAGCACGAGACCGGTGCACCCGAGATTATTCTCATGTCGGAGGCTACACCACGATGGCAGACGGTCGTTTACTGACAGTTCGGTCGCCAATGGAAGTGCACGCTGTCATCCAGTGTGGATGGGCACGTGGGAATATGGTGTCCGCCGTCCATGAACGCCTACAGACCGCGTATGGTGAAGAGGTCATGGTTAGTCACTGGTGTTGCATGATCAGAAAAGGAAGGCAGATTCTGGAGAATGAGGTCTAAGTGGGCGTCCCTCCGCATCCGCCAATGGAAACAAAGCTGCTGGCTGTGCGATAATTTCTTCCATCGCGAGGCACCGAGTTTTACCACAGTGGTTTCTGACTGCACGTTATGACAGATATCTCAATGGCGGTGGCAAGTATGTCGAAAAATAGTGCAAAGCGTATAGTTCATGATGCTATGGTGTATTAGGCTTTCGCAACAAAGTTTCCGTGTGAAAAACAGTGACGAAACTTACTTGGGAATGTCCCTCATGTGTTACTAAATGGCTAACCCAGCTCATGGTGCTCGATCAAGGTGAGGGTTGCGTATCTAACGGCTTCTAGGGCAACAAAAATTTGAGTTTCAGTGTTTCATGTAACTATTGACGAATTTAATAATTTAAAACTTTATCAAAATCTACTCTTTAAAAGGTATAATCTTATGTTAACGGTTTAACGTTGTGAGGAATTATTACAGATACACAACCTTGTATGTGCGGCAACCACTGCTATGAGTAATCGTGTTGGTTATTAATGTCCGCTTCAGATGTATTTAGTCCTTTGTTATTGAATTACTACCGGTTTCGTGGCACTAAAAGCTACATCTTCAGGTGAACATATGACTAAAACATTAAAGTGGAAAAGATGGGAATCTTTTTACACAACAACCGTTGTCCATCAGATCAAAACACTGCAGTATACAGAGCACGCCGCCGCGTCCCCTGTACGCGATTCCGAATAGATCGGAGAAGCGGACCTATCCGTTATATTAGAATCCGGCTGTTTTATTCTATGACATGTTGCCTTTTAGCGTGTTTTGTTCTGACGTACAACGAGTGGGTAAAAATATTCCGAGCTTTTCCTCTCTAATGATTTAGTCATATGTTTACCTGAAGATATGGCTTTTAGTGCCACGAAACCGGTAGTGATCCAATAACATAAGACTACATACAGCTAAAGAGGTTATTAATACCTAAGATGATGTTACAGTTAGAAACTGTATGTCATCAGGCAGCGTAACTCATTGCGCGCAAATTACCCAGACAATAATCATCCATTATTGGAAAGCGATTTCGCTTCTCTAAAGAACCGAAGTGAAGGATCTTGATGGGATGCTGTATAGAAACCACGGTACACAAACACTTCGGAATACTCCTTATGCCATTTGTAGCCTCAGAGAAGTGCTTTACATTCGATGTTTTTGTTTCAAAGGCAAAGACCATCGAACATGTGTAATATAACGTGTACGCCTTTATTGTGTTTGTCAGCTCTTCGTTGACTCAGGTCGGACCTACTACGTACGACGTGTCCCGCTTTACAAGAGGACAAAGTCATAATCGCTAACTGCTATTGATCTATTATAGCAAAAGTTTGCGTGCTGTAGAATACGTCCCTCAGATTGATGGATGCGACGCGGAAGTATGGGTTTCTCTCCATAAAATAAAATCACAAGCACCCTAGTTCTGAATAATTTCTTAGTTGCATTTTATGCTCACAAATTCTTCTAATCTGACCACAAAATTTTGTCTCGGCTATATTACCTGACGCTACTATGTAGCGTCGTGGTTTTCCTCAGAGTGGTTCTCGCACTACGTGTCTCATAAAGACGGCGTAGGTAGCTAGCCTTGGAGTACTGCCAGCTCATTTTGTAATGTAGCCGCTTTGGGACGACCAGCAAAACCGAGAGGCATTTGAGCGGCACTTACTGTCCTGCTGTGTGAAAACTGGGTCAACCTGCGACGTTTCTCATAATACTCAAATCTTTTCTGCTTCTGGAACGACTATGTCATTCTTAGTTATTTAGTGGACCAAAAGACACGTTGACGTACAACAATTAGATATTACTTTGCTGTAATGGAATGTTTCTATGTTCGCGGGAAAGATTAGCTACGGCCATACTTGGTACGAATTTTTAAGCTTTGGATTTTATTTTCAATAGCTATATTCTAATGAGTCTTACATAGAATAAACTCGCATGGAGAGCGGCACCAAATCAGTCTTTGGACTGATCACCAGTACATCTGCAACAACATCATTCTTGAGTTCTTGACAAACAGAAGTTGCCCTCTCCTTTTCCGGGAGTCCCCTGATGTGTCTGAAAACAGCCCTTCGTATGTGAACCTTGGACACCTTTAACAATGGACTGCTCGCAACAGGGCCAAACTGTGCCTATGAACATCTATGACCATTGACGTTTTTCGTGGTCATTCAACTTGCACTTTGATGTCTGAATCACCACAATATTGAACGTATTTCAAGCTGTCACGAGGGGTGAGGTCATCATACAAAACATTGTCTCAGATCTCAGACCAGAGCAACATTTGTTATTTGGAATTTTGTAACACCGAAATTAAAGAGCAACACACGGAATAAGTACACTTGCGTCCGTGTAGAATTACTAAAACCAAAACAATATCATAATAGCCTCCATTTCGTCTGTTAACGTCATCGCTCAGCAGGTAACTCCATTACTAAAGCTTTTTGTTGGACGGAGACCACTTTCTACTGCTTTGAGCAAATTTTTACGCACATAAATATTTTTCTCTGTTAACTATTCGTTGTACATTTGAACTAAAACGTTTTGCTGCATGTAAATGATTAAATGAGAATTTAAAAGGAAAATAGGTTTTGTTGGTATCTCACGCGGCTCACTAATCACTTTATTCAATATAGAGTCGCTGAAAATACAGATCAAAAAGTGTAGAATTGCTACGCCAGTTTTGAATTTTGTAATAAGAAAAAACATTTCTAGAAATTCATCTCCCTTTTCAAGTCCTGTGGGAAGTTCATGTTCTTGAATGGCAACAAAGGGACTGCTCGTCTTAATGTGTCAGTCCAACGAAAAAGTCGCCGTCACTTGTGTCACAGGGTTTCACTGCGTCGCTCTTGAGAGTTTGAGAATATAATCTGGTGGCCCACATCGTTTCGCTACCACATCTCCTCCGCTTGCCGGCAAATACAAGCAGTGAAATATTCTTTCACTACCTGGTTTCGCACTCGCCAGCTCATAATGGAGAGCCACTGCAAAGGCAAGTGTCAGTGAACTTGGCTGTAGAGGTGGGTTGGTGGAGGATGATGCAGTAACGTAAGAGTAACACAGACTATCATGTTGTGTTTCAATATACATATGACGATCCAAGGTAAGGCATTGTAGCTCACAGCCGTCATGGCAGATCCCTGCTGACCTTCAGTGGGTATTTTTCATGAAATAGAAAACATTTCCCTAAACCATTCAGGATGGCTTGATCCCTACGTTTAGCATCCTGTGTTGATAGTCTGATCGCCATTGACGGAGGTGCAACCTAGAGTCAAAGGACGAATTTCTTTCATACCTCATACCTACGAGGTTTGGAACTTAAATAGTGGCAACTATTTATTCACAACCGGTACAGAGGAGTTATATGTTTGCACCTGTTGCTGTCCTTCAAAGTAGTCACCAGCGTTGTGTATAACCAGTTGCCAGCGATGTGGGAGGCGTAGTATACCGCTGGCAGAGCCTATTCTGTTGATGGTGCGAATGGAGCGGTCTACTGTCTGTCGAATCTCTGGAACAGTTCTGAAGCGAATACCAACAAGCCAAAACTGAAACGGCAATCCAACGAATGGCGTCATTATGGGTCGCCACGAAAGTCAAAAGTGCATCAGAGCCCCAGTATGGTGAAAGTTATGGTGATTCTCGTGTACGACTGTGATGGTGTTACCCTAACGGATTACGTTCCTGTACGGCAGACCGTCAGTGCACAGTATTACTGTTCGTTTTTGGAGCATCACCTGCGACCAGCTTTGCGAAAGAAGCGGCGACACTTTCTGCACAACCCACCCATCATTTTGCACGACAATGCACGGACGCGTACAGCGCAAGATGTGGCTGCTCTGTTCGGTCGATGGGACTGGGAAGTACTGTACCATCCACCATACTCCCCGGACTTACGTCCGTGTGACTTTGATTTGATTCCGAAGATGAAGGAACCACTTCGTGACATTCGCTTCAGAACTGTTGCAGACATTCGACAGGCAGTAGACCGCTCCATTCTCACCACCAACAGAACGGTCTCTGCTACCGGTATACTACGCCTTCCACATCGCTGGCAACGGGTTCTACACTACGCTGGTGACTACTTTGTAGGACAGTAACAGGGGCAAATATGTAACTCTTTTGTATCGGTTGTGAACAGATAGTTGCTACTATTTAAGTTCCAACCCTCGTATTTCAGGGCAACGTCTTGTAGCCTACAGGGGTCATGCTGAGCCATTGTTGCGTCCACTGGGCACTGGATATGAAATAGACATATCCACAAAGAATTCCACTAGGAACCATCGAACATTCTGTACTACTAACCGAAATTCCATTAGTGTAGGGCCCCGCACATTTTGAGACCTGGAGACCAAGGACTGATTTCTGTTATATACGGCATGTCTGTATCAGGACAAAGTATTATCGTCCACAGTGGTCACGATTGACCACTGCTGACCTCTGGTTGGTACTGGTCGTAAATTGATTTTACAAACCACTCTGGATGGCTCGATCCAGAGTATGGGGATCTATTGTGCTTTCTGATATTGACCGTTTGGCAGAGGGGCAACACACACATGCTGAGACCTACAGTCCAAGGGCGATTTCTGGTAAGTCGTATATCTGTATCATTGCGTCAGGGTCATGTTTCACAGATGCCTTGGCTTATGGAGGAGAGTGTACGACATGGGCTTTGCAGGAGGGGGTTATCTCGTTTGCCTCGGTAGCGCTGAACGTAGAGTTGGCTTTACTGTCGCGCAGTGGACGTGTGGGGCAGTGGAGTGAGGTGCGCTGTCGTGTGTTGCAGCTGCGCAAGCCCGTGTCGACGCTGTCGATCCCCGCGGCGATGAAGGGCGCCGGGGGCGGCGGCCGGGGGCAGGAGGGCTCGGCCGGCGAGGAGGCGGGCATCGCCCTGGTGGGCGTCCACTCCGAGTTCCCGCGCTACACCGAGGAGCGCGCCGGGCTGTGCAAGGGCGGCTCGCTGGACAGCGCCGGCCACGGCCACGGCGGGGGCGGCGGCGCCGGCTCCGCCTCTGCGCAGGGCGCCGCCCCCGGCAAGCACAAGCCCAACGTCGGCTACCGCCTCGGCCGCCGCAAGGCGCTCTTCGAGAAGCGCAAGCGCATCAGCGACTACGCGCTCGTCATGGGCATGTTCGGCATCATCGTCATGGTCATCGAGAACGAGCTGTCCAGCGCCGGCGTCTACAATAAGGTAAGACCGACGCTAACCACCTGCTGCCGACATCACTGCTCTATCGTCCTAGTGTTTTTCAGTGAGCTTTCCAATGCCGGAGTCTGCGGAGTTACCCATCTGACCATAGCAAGTCCTAACCATCTGAGAGTTTATCTGTGGTGAAGCCATCTTACAACTGTGTTATTAATCAGTATTGAGAAAGTTATGCACCATTTGTCAAATTGCAAGCTCCCAACGACTGGTATTTAGATCGTAAATGTCGTTAATTCTCCCCGTATGTGGCAGGCTGAGAAGGGAGTTTGCTTAATTTTATCAGCAGGGATTACTTTTATTCATTTTTATATAAGCCTGCTGTGGGGAAGGATCACTTTTTTCTCTCTCGGTAGCGTAGCCTTCCCTGACCATTCTGCCCGCTTTGTAATTGATGTTTAGGTCCATCAAAGTTCAGAGTGCAATCTTATCGATTGAATTTGAGGTCGCAACGGATAACGCAATTGTAATTTTGGGGGTGGTCAGAGAAAACTACGTCCTGCACGAATCTAGTCTTGTGCTAATAATTTTAGTAAAGGGGCAGCGTGATTAATATGATCCTTAGGTACGGTTTAAATGAGCAAGCCGAGAACGGAAATTACTTCTAAAAACAAAGTTAATTTTATTTTCACCAACATTAGACAAAAATTATCAAAGTTACTTCTTAACAATCTTTTGAATATACATTTCACTAATTCTGCTTTGAATTTTCATTTAACTATGGACAGAGATTATTTAACTATGCATATAGATTATTTCTCCTTTGAATTACAAACCATGTTCCCTTTGATTTGCATCGTCCTGTGGGGGGAAGGAAAATCTTGGAGAGCACGTGGTCACTACACTACTATGCTGATACATATACATGCACTAATTTATCACTGAAATGCAAATATCGTAACTATTTCTCTATGCAGATTTTCTATGTACAGTGGTTGGCATCGAGCAGGACTCGTGGCTGGTATCTCCAGAGCGAAGTGCTTGAATACGAAACGATTCATCTTAGAAAAGCTACACTCGTTACTAAATTTTCAATAAGTTGTTAAACATCGACACACGCTAGCACAAATGTTCACCAATCGCAAAAACTGGCTACAACTCCCTTTATTAGCTATCTCGGCGGTTGCAGTTTGGAACTATGCACCACGTGGTGGGTCGTAACGGAAATCTCGAACGGAGAAGATTATTCTTTTATCGGATAAATTGAACAAAAACCAATAAATTGTTCTTAATTGATCAATCGCGAAAAAGCCTCTGATAAATAAATTGTTAACATTAAACATATTTAAACATTCAAATAACTTTGTCCTGATTTCGACGCAGTGTTCTGAAGGAACGTCTGGTCGCTTACCTGTCTTCCAAAAAACTCCCCGTAACCGCTGCGCGGCTCCCGAGGAGCACGAGGTGGTGGGGGAAGCCCATGACCAACCTCTGCTAAGAAAACGTTTTTATTTTTTTTTTAGACTTTGGCACCGCTGGTCGAACCCTCCTGCTCCTGCTCTTTGCCTTCCACTGACTGTGTTAAAGTTGGTAGAAGATTCTGAGACCCACTACACCTCTGGTTCGTCTGCTACCACACTCGAAACATTCACACCTGACCATGTACTTTAAGGAGAGGTGGGGAAATGAAAATAGGGATACAGGACGTGCATATTGTAATGAGAATAAAAGACTTTGATGCATAATTGTTTCTACATGCATATAATTTGGGGCTGAGATTATTTCACTGTTCATTAATTACGTAAAGTAATTGAATTTACGCTGATAATGTCTGTCAGCTGATAGCAACATATTATAACACTGAATTTAACTATGTAACGAAACCTATTGTGACGTTACAGAATGTGTGATATATTGGGTTGTCTCGTTCGTTTGGCTCACCCGTTCCATCTATAGCCCCTGCAAAATTTCACCCGGCGTGCCCTCCAGGGTAACTCAGCTGCCTAACTGCCCCTACGACGTAGAGGTCGATAGCATTACGCGCCATTTGATGTCAGTCTGATGGAACAGACTGGATGTGTGTTCAGAAGTTATGGAAAGCAAGAAGGGACATTCCCGACATCTCACGCTCTTTCACTGTCGTAAGTGGAAAACCGCCTCACAATGCCGGAGGAATATTTGTGCTGTATACAGGGACAATACAGCTCGAGCATATTAACAGTGGTTTAATCAGCTTGGAGCTAGGAATTTTGCCCTAACGCACAAACATCCATCTGTATAGCCTACGGTTACGGACGTGGAACGGCTTACTGACATGATAGTCACCAGTCCACGAATGACAACGCAGAAGTTGGGATTGGAACTCAATATCGCTCGTGCTACTGTAGCCAGGAATTTGAGGAAGCTGGGTTACGTAAATATTCGTGATGTATGGGTTCCTCGTGAACCGAGTGAAGCGAATTTGATTCAGCGCGTGTCCGTCTGTGACTCCTTGTTGAGACTCAGCCAGAAAGTTCGTTTCCTGGAATGGCTGGTAACTGGAGATGAGAACTGGATCGTGGACAATAAATCCCGGGCGAGTAAATCGTGGCGCAAGACAGAGCAGCCACCACTACCGGTTCCTAAACCACGGTTGCATCCGAGAGAGGTTCTGCTACGCATCTGGTGGGATTGCAAAGGCGTCCTGTATTACGAAGTTCTTCCGAATGCGACTGTCACGTCCGAGACGTATTGTTCGCAGATGTATCCTCTCAAGGCAACCACTGGTGAGAAACGACCAGATTTGGGACACGATGTCACCATTCTCCTCGACAATGCCAGACCACATACATCTATGGTGACCTGTCAAGAGCTGCCTTCTTTTGAGCGAAATGTGTTACTCCAACCAAGATATTCGCCAACAGTTGCCCTTTCCGACTTTCATCTATTCCGTTCTCTGCAGAGGTCCCAGAATGACAAACGCCTCAGCACCTTGGAGGACTGCAGACTAAACCTCGAAGAGTTCATCAACCGGAAAAGCCACAAATTTTGCAATAATGGCATTAATACACCTTCAGAGAAATGACAATATACTGTCGATAATAATGGTGTACACTGCAGGAAATAGAGAGTTCGTTTACAAAGCCGATCCGCCTTATTTAGTTATACTGTGCACGACCTCATCTGTTAAGTTTGTGACCAGGCAGGCCGGCAACCACTCTGTCGTAGCTGTGCTGCGGTTATCGTTCCCAGCCGTTCTTCTGGACTGCACTGTAGTGAAAACCGAAGGAACTTACGAGACAACCCAATATTTACGACATAATTAAGTGCTGTGAAACAAGGATACAAATCAAGACACAGGGATAAAATTCTGACAACTATGTACATATTTATATCGTCCTGTAGTATAACAAGTTAAAGCTTCTATGCCATTAGACACCGCCAAAAGTAAAATTCCAGCAGCAAACATGCGCTGTAAAGCATAAAACTCTTGTTTGAACATACCATCTGGATTCATTATCCACTGATCAGCGAGAACGTTATGACCACATACGTTGGTTCGTTTTGGGGAAGGAGACCAGACAGCGTTGTCATCGGTCTCATCGGATGAGGGAAGGATGGGGAAGGAAGACGGCCGTGCCCTTTCAGAGGAACCATCCCGGCATTCGCCTGGAGTGATTTGGGGAAATCACGGAAAACCTAAATCAGGATGGCCGGACGCGGGATTGAACCGTCGTCCTCCCGAATGCGAGTCCAGTGTCTAACCACTGCGCCACCTCGCTCGGTATGACCACATAGCTAACAGCCGGTATGTCCAACTTTGGCACAGATAAGAGCGGCGACACGTCGTGGCACGGAAGCAATGAGACCTTGGTAGGTCGCTGGAGGGAGCTGGCACCGTATCTGCACACTCAAGTCACCTAATTCCGATAAATTTCGTGGAGGGCGTCGATGACCTCTGACGCCACGTTAAGTCGCATTCCAGATGTGTTCGATACTGTTCAGAGTTGGGGGGAATGGGGGGGGGGGGAGGGGAGCACATCAATTGCAACTCGCCACTGTGTTCCTCAAGCCACTCCAGCACACTCTTGGCCTTGTGACACGGCGCATTATCCTGCTGAAAATTGCCATTGCTGTCGGGAAACATGACCGTCACGAAGTGGTGTACGTGGTCTGCAACCAGTGTAAGATACTCCTTGGCCATCATAGTGCCTTGCACGAGCTCCAGTGGACCCATGAAAGCCCACGTGCATGTTCCCCAGAGCACAATGGAGCCACTGCCAGCTTGTCTCCGTCCAGTACAGGTCTCAAGGGCTGTTACCCCGGAAGGCGACGGATTCACGCCTTCCCATTGGCATGATGAAGTAGGTATCGAGATTCATCAGATGATGCAACGCTCTGCCGCTGCGCTAACGTCCAGTGGTGATGGTCACGTGTCCATTTCAGTCGTAGTAGCCCACGTCGTGGCACATGCATGGAACGTCGGCTGCGGCTACGGGGACCCATCGTTAGGAGTGTTCGGTGAACTGCATGTACATACCCATTTGTATTCTGCCCAGCATTAAAGTCTGATGTTTGTTTCGCCACAGTTCATCGCCTGTCCTGTGTTACCACTCTGCCCAGCCTACGACGTCCGACCTGTGTAATGAGGGGTGTCACCCCAGCCCCAAGACGTATGGACGTGGTTTCACCTTTGTTTCGCTACGTGTTGTTGACATTCACCTCAGCACATCTCGAGCACCCGCAAAGTCGTGCAGTTCCCTAAATGCATCCGAGCCATCCGAGCCATCACAATCTACCCTCGGCCAAACTCAGATCTCGTGCCTTCTCCATTCTACACACAGCACTCACTGATACTAAATCCACTGTGCGTGTATCAGAGTAGCAGCCATTCCCCGTCAGGCGACGCCGCTATCGCCTGGGCGGGTTAATATGAATAGCAGGTCGGTGGTCATAATGTTCTGGCTGATCATCGTACTCTCAAGAGTCAGTTGCATACTAAACGTAACTGCCTTCACATACCAAAGTTATATTATCCTATAACACATGTATCACAACCCCTAACGATATTACCTTCCGTCGTGAAATCTTTGAAAGTTTTCTGTCAGATCCAGTTAATTCTAACAACCAATAATGCACCTGTTTTTCAATATGTGGCATCATATAGAATGACCAACAGAAAATGTTAAACCTAACGTCGCTAATGAAAATAAGTTTGTGGCTTCTTTTCAAGCTTAGCATGGCTGAGATGGGGCCAGAACTGCCCTTGGACACTTCAGTCTTCTCATTTACTACGCCAACGCATTCCTCTCTTAAACTGCAAAAGTCTCAACTTGATATAAATACAACAGCAACCACCCTTTATCCCGGAAATACGATGCACTCAGGCTGTCTGTGATGTTATGCAGTTAATGCTGATAATTCTTGAATTGCTTCGCCACCGCCGACGAGCTGTCCTCTTCTTTATTACATATAATAAAAAAGAGAATATATTCAATAAGAAAATAATAACACAAGAAACAAGAGAATATATTCCTACCCGCGATCTAACACCCACGACCGCACTCTACTACAGCCGCCATGCAACTCTTCCGTAAGAAACAGTGGAGTTTGTATGTAGAACTTCTGACCAGTCAGCTGCCAGGAAAATCCTCGCAACCTTATGAGGTCAGCCAATGAGAAGTGAAGAAGCTATCTCCATGTGAACTGTCAGGCCTTAACTCGCAACAAGCACGCCACAACGTCGCAATATGTCCTCCAACAGCAGGGCAGGTAACATTCATGACATTATTTACTCCTTGCCCATTCGCTATAAACGTTACACAACCATGCTACAGCTACTCAACGAGCTATCCAATGCCATGATCTACAAAAGGTAAGGGCCGACGCTACCCACTTGGCAACGCCACGAAACTACCGTCCTAGAATTTTTCTACGACCTGTCCAATGCTGAAATCTTCACTGAGGTAAACCTACATGACAACACCGTGACCAACCCCTAGTGCTTCAGTGAGCAACCCTTGGTCTCAGATGCTAGCCATGTACCCACCTAAAAGTATCTATGACCTATCAGCCCATATTGATTTTTGAATCGTGAAGTGGGAGCTCGTGTGGAAAAGATTTCGTGAAGGGCATTTAGGATCCATCAACGACAGTGCCTCTGAATCTTTCCCCCTAGCAGTCAGCCAACTTAAGCAGCATAAGCCCGACGACTTACAACCGCGGCTACCGTACACTTGCAGGACACCGACCTAACTCCAAACCAAATCTCGATAAGTGTCCACTCCACCTGGATCTCTGTGAAACGACAGCTCTCATGAACGCAACTATTTATTAAAATTGTCACACAGTGAATAACGCTACTGGCGGGGCGTGCTACCTGTTTCCTTATAACTGTACTACTTCTTTTCACAGGGAAGCCATGTATAACGCAACCGCGGGACGTAAAATGCCAAATGTGACCTTAACATGCAGTAAGCGTTATCCTCTGTGAGGGTTTTTGAAAAGTTTGACCGTGCATTAACCTAACGGATAGAGGGTATCGGACGTGAACTTTGTATTGTGGTAATTAGTAGAAAGCAGAAAGACTATAATTTAGAAAATAATGAAAGTAGTGAAAATTTACGTAAATGAAAAAAAAAAAACAAGCTGTTGATACTTGGGATACCCGCACGGGTCTTTAATGGAGTGGTTTCCCGTTGCCTTCTCCGTTCTATGCCGTTGGTCACCTTGTGGCTCCTCCGCCTTTAGGAGCAGTTTCCCACCCCAAGGGCAAGAGAGTGCCCTTCCTTCTAGCCGCTCATCCGCCCTCCTAGAAGGCCGTTGGCATTTGATAGAAGGTAATCTCCTTATCCCGGGAGATATTCAGCTCAGTAGAAGTGTAGGTTGGAAATGAAAGAACCCTAGCCCTCGAAACCTAATAACGTCAGGGTCGGAAAAGAACAAGTGTTGGCCGAGGGTGGCCAAATAGGAAAGATAAAAACGAGGATCCTGGCATAAGTAAGTGGAAGCAATGCCAGGACTCAGCTGTGGACCCCGTGGTCGCCATTCACGTACTCAATAGGTGTGAGTCCCTGGGGCCAGGGATGGAAGGAGCAAGGCAGAAATGGTAAGCAGAACTGCTCAAGCAAAGGCTGCTTTTAAAAAGAAGAAAAACATCTTAACATCTATGAGCATCAGCCTTGAAATCAGGAAAAGATTTTTGAAATCATACCTGTGGAGTGTGGCATGCTATGAGTGTGAAACATGGACTCTCTGGACAGAGGATGACCAGAAGCTAAATGCTTTTGAAATGTGGTGCTACAGACGAATGTTAAAAATAAAATGTATCGACAAAGTCACAAACGAAGTGGTTCTGGAAAGAGCAGGTGAGAAGAGAAGCTTCTGGAGTTTCATTGTTAAAAGAAGAGTGCAATTTACAGGCCATCTATTAAGACATAAAGGACTCCTGAACGCAATCATAGAGTGATATGTCGAGGGAAAAGACCAACAGGGAGACCACGACAGAGGTACATGGATCAAATCGTGAAAGATGTGGGATGTAACACCTATAAAGAAATGAAGAGAAAAGCTGAAAGACGCACAGAATGGAGACAAGCTGCCATTGTAGCTGTTGCAAACCAATCATTCGATTGACCACTACAGAAGAAGAAGGAGAAGAAGAAGAAGAAGAAGAAACAAACAAGTTTGGAAGGTAGGAGACGAGGTACTGGCAGAAGTGAAGCTGTGAGTACCGGGCGTGAGTCGTGCTTCGGTAGCTCAGTTGATAGAGCACTTGCCCGCGAAAGGCAAAGGTCCCGAGTTCGAGTCTCGGTCGCGCACACAGTTTTAATCTGCCAGGAAGTTTCATATCAGCGCACACTCCGCCGCAGAGTGAAAATCTCATTCTGGAAACAAACAAACTGGTCGCCAGCCTAATTAGGCATAATAAGGCGAAAACCTTATTCTCAATGGATATATATATATATATATATATATATATATATATATATATAACGTTAACTTTCAGCCTCCAGTTGCATAAGCAAAGAAACAGTACCTAGGTTTCGGCTATAATAATGTAGCCATCTTCAGAAATGTCACAATATAAAATTAAAGTTAAAACATGCCAGATATTGGCCTTGTCAAACTTCAGATGTTAGTAGTACAGTACACAGTCATAAGACTGCTTCACTTCTACTAATTTTCTGCCGATAGGCCACACAAACAGGCCAGACAGGCGGGCCGCGGGCGCCGAGTCGTACCTGGGCGCCGCGGGCAGCGACGCAGCGAGCTCTGCTGGTGGTAGCGCGCATGCGCGTGCGGAGTAATACTGACTTAAAACCAGAAAATCTTAACTGAGATTATTTTGGAAAATAGTTTATTACAATAGTTCGGACTATTAACGGCATCGCAACTCTAAGTCACTGAAATTATCGTTCCATGAAAGGTAAAAGACATATAACAAGTGTATTATACATAAGTAAGAATAAACATTAATTGATAACATTATTTGCTACAGCAGTTAAAAATTTTACTGGAAAACAAACCATAATAACTGACGCTACAGTTCTATGAGAGGCAAATGACATTATATAGCGTAAAGGAACCTTTTAATAAGTGGGTAGCAGTAGCTATCAATTGCACAGATAATCTGTTGCAGCAATGTAAATGTGACTTTCCCCATAGTCATAACAGTTATTACCTCAGCCTTTAATTAATTCAGCACAAACTGTTCTAAAGATCTCACGAGACTAATTGGCACAAGAAAAGAGATCAAAGACGAGATGCAGAAGTAAAGCTGTGAGTACCGGGCGCGAGTCGTGCTTCGGTAGCTCAGATGGTAGAGCACTTGCCCGCGAAAGGAAAAGGTCCCGAGTTCGAGTCTCGGTCGGGCACACAGTTTTAATCTGCCAGGAAGTTTCATATCACCGCACACTCCGCTGCAGAGTGAAAATCTCATTCCGGAAAATAGATCAAGTTGGACCAACACATATACACCACAAATGCAGAAAAATAACACTGTACTATCACATTTCATATTCACTCCACTGTAGAAACGTTTCAGATTTCAATAGTAAAAACAGAATTGAAATTAACTTTTTCCTACTATCAAAGATTAAAGTGGGGCCCTTAAACAGTTCCTTCCTTAATAAACAATTATGCACAAATTTTAGAAACAATTTGCATCACATATATGCTGAACTACAACCCTACTTAAGAATATTTAGCCCTCAATGCTTTATAACAATTTACACTAGCAATATTCTCATTTAGCTTCGGAAATAAATTCAAGTTCAAGTTAAGTTTTCAGTAGGTTCAAGATTATGTGCCTCTTTTACTACTTGTTAAGCAAGTAGCTTTAACTAACAACATTTATACTCTTTAACACTAAACTTTGGCACAGTCAAAGTAGTAGCAATTCAAATAAAGCTTTTTCATGAGTTTAAAATATGTGCCTCTCTCTTTATCTTTGAAACAAATGATTTAGCTATCAACTTTTATGTACTTTAAAACTGAAACTTAGGCACATTTAAATAGAAACAAATTAGCATTTCTTCATAAACAGGATATCGGTCTTTAACACTTTTAGGATAGGACCCTGCTTGGTATCATGAAGAGGACAGTTTCAAAGTTCAAACACAAATTTTGCAACACTTGAATTATTATTGTAAAAGCACACACCAGCACACTTGTTCATACTGGAATACATATGTGTTTTCCAAAGTAGGTGAAGAAGTGGCGCAATAGTGGCGGAAAGCACGTGGTGGATATCAGGTCTTGTTCTGGCGGTTTTAAGCTCTACTTAATTCTTCTTGGCGACATATTCATCATCTTTAGAGCCTTTCCAGATGTGAGAGCACCATTTTATGCCGGAACCACATCCGAGGCCTTTACATCATAGATTTGTTTTCAGAACGCCTCACTTGGCACATGCGGTATTGACTATGCGACTGCTGGCCACCGACTGCCTAACGTGCTCGTTCTGTTACCGCCTAAATTGACCGCCACTTCCACCTCTTCTGTCACGCCAAGCCCCTTCAGCAGCGGAGGGGGGGTTCCCTACGTCTTTTTTATTTCACAAAAAAAAATTCCCAAGTATGAACCAATTTTCTACATACAATTTTGTTTGCACAACCAGACATATTTTCTAAAATTCCATTATTTAAACACAGCGTTAAATATTTACAAAGGATACATCACAAATTTCCACTTCCCTCCAACAATTCAAAGATCTTAACTCATAAATGATAAACAATTCATAATAAAATTACGCTGTACCAACTACTCACAATCTATAATGGTGTTACAAGTGGAAACGCAGATTTTTTTAATGAAAATTAATTATTTGAATGACATCAAAATTGGCCCATGTTATTGGGTTAGTGTGCTGGTAGCTCTACATTTACAATACCTAACATGAAATGGAACAGAATCTATAAATATGTAAATCAAGTGCAGATTAGAGTGAAGTAACATTTACATTCTTTGTATACATTCACATGAGATCAACGAGGCTGAGTAATTTGTTAGCACGAACTCTGATAGAATAATGACATCATAGTACATACAAATACTGATACAGTTAATTAACAAAGCAGAAGGGTGGTAAGACCGTACTGGGAAAAGGGTGAGCAAACGGATAATACCATACTGGATTTGAAAGAAAGTCACATTTTCTACTATTAGTAGCTAGTTGCGTGAGGTGATACATGAATCTGATGACAATGTTACATATACGCTGACGTCGGACCTCCTTTCACCCGACGTAGAGCAGAAAATCGACGTAGCATGGACTAAACAAGTCGTTGAAAGTCCCCTTTAGAAATATTGAGCCATGCTGCATCTACAATCGTCCATAACTGCGAGAGGGTTGGTGGTACAGGATTTTGAGCCCGAACTGAACTCCCGATTATGTCCGATAAATTTCGATGGGATTCATGTCGGGTGACCTGGCTGTTCAAATTATTCGCTGGAATTACCCAGAATGTTCTTCAAACCAACAACGAAGAA
The DNA here is from genome assembly GCF_021461385.2 of Schistocerca piceifrons. Lineage (NCBI taxonomy): Eukaryota > Metazoa > Arthropoda > Insecta > Orthoptera > Acrididae > Schistocerca > Schistocerca piceifrons. Next base: position 509,867,963 of record NC_060144.1, read on the forward strand.
TTGTTCATTGTCATCCAAAAACTTCCATCATTGAGTGGCTGCAAATGATCTCCAAGTAACCAACGTAATCATTTACAGTCAATGATAGGTTCAGTTGGACCAGACGACCCAGTCCATTCCACGCCTACACCATTATGACGCCACCAGGCTTGGTAGCCTGAATCCATGGCTTCGTGGGGTATGTGCCACACTCGAACCCTACCATCAGTTCTTACCAACTCATATGATCAGTGCACAGTTTTTCAGTCCTCTAGGCTCCAACCGATATGGTCACGAAGCCAAGAGAGACGTTGTAGTAGTACTGCTGTTACCGGAGGCACTAGAGCCGGCCGTCTGGTGCCATAGCCTATTAACGCCATATTTTGCTGCACTTTCCTGACGAAAACGTTGATCGTACGCCCCAAATTGATTTCTGACGTTATTACATGAACAGCTGCTTGTCTGTTAGCACCGACGACTGTACCTAAACGCTGCTGTTCTCGGTCGTTAAGTGAAGGCCGTTGGCCACTGTATTGTCTGTGGTAAGAGATAAGGTCTGACATTTCGTACTGTCGGCACACTTTGACACTGGAGATGTCGGAATATTGAATTCGATTTCAGAAATGGAATGTCTATGCCTCTAGCTGCAATTACCATTCCTCAATCGAAGTCTGTTAATTCTTGGCGTGCGGCCATAATCACGTCGGAAACCTTTCCCCGCGAATCACCTGAGTACGAATTACAGCTTCGCCACTGCGCTACCCTTCTACACCTCGTGTACGCGATGCTGCCGCCATTTGTATTTGTGCATATCGCTATCTTATGACTTTTGTCTCCTTTATACACCATATATACACCACTGGCCATTAAAATTTCTACACCACGACGATGACGTGCTACAGAAGCGAAATTTAACCGACAGGAAGAAGATGCTGTGATATGCACATGATTAGCTTTTCAGAGCATTCACACAAGGTTGGCGCCGGTGGCGACACCTACAACGTGCTGACATTAGGAAAGTTTCCAACCGATTTCTCATACACAAACAGTAGTTGACCGGCGTTGCCTGGTGAAACGTTGTTATGATGCCTCGTGTAAGGAGGAGAAATGCGTACGATCACGTTTACTACTTTGATAAAGGTCGGATTGTAGCCTGTCTCGATTGCGGTTTATCGTATCGCGACATTGCTGCTCGTGTTGGTCGAGATCCAATGACTGTTAGCAAAATATGGAATCGGTGGGTTCAGGAGAGTAATACGGAACGCCGTGCTGGATCCCAACGGCCTCGTATCACTAGCAGTCGAGACGACACGCATCTTATCCGCATGGATGTAACGGATCGTGCAGCCACGTATCGATCCCTGAGTCAACAGATGGGGACGTTTGCAAGACAACAACCACCTGCACGAACAGTTCGACGTCGTTTGCAGCACCGTGGACTATCAGCTCGGAGACCGTGGCTGTGGTTACCCTTGACGCTGCATCACAGACAGAAGCGCCTGCGATGGGGTACTCAACGACAAACCTGGGTGCACGAATGGCAAAACGGCATTTTTTCGGATGAATCCAAGTTCTGTTTACAGCATCTTGATGGTCACATCCGTGATTGGCGACATCGCAGTAAACGCACATTGGAAGCGTGTATTCGCCACCGCCATACTGGCGTATCACTCAGCGTGATAGTATGGGGTGCCATTGGTTACACGTCTCGGTCACCTCTTGTTCGCATTGACAGCACTTTGAACAGTGGACATTACATTTCAGATGTGTTACGACCCATGACTCTACCCTTCATTCGTTTCTTGTAAAACCCTACATTTCAGCAGGATAATGCACTACCGCATGCTGCACGTCCTGTACGGGCCTATCTGGATACAGAAAATTTTCGACTGCTGCTCTGGAGAGCACATTCTCCAGATCTCTCACCAATTGAAAACGTCTGGTCAATGGTGGCCGTGCAACTGGCTCGTCACAATACGCCAGTCACTACTCTGGTTGAACTGTGGTATCGTGTTGAAGCTGCATGGGCAGCTGTACCTGTACACGCCATCCAAGCTCTGTTTGACTCAATGCCCATGCGTATCAAGGCCGTTATTACAGCCAGAGGTGGTTGTTCTGGGTACTGATTTCTCAGCATCTATGCACTCAAATTGCGTGAAAAGGTAATCACATGTCAGTTCTAGTATAATATATTTGTCCAATGAATACCCGTTTATCATCTGCATTTCTCCTTGGTGTAGCCATTGTAATGGCCAGTAGTGTATTATACACTATATTTTGTCCAATAAATCACAACTGAAACACGCGAACATTTACACGTATGGAATGAAGATTACCAGTGAATACAGCGCACAGACCGATAGCAGGCTAGCCTTGAACAAGATCTCTAAACCGCGCGCCGCAGATACATGTCACCAACTGTGTGCCGGAACGTGCAGCTGCTACATATGGGTTTCCACAACCAGATGAGACCCGTACAGCAATTGCGAGATGACCACATCTCCCACCTCGCGACTATTGCCTTTCCAGGACAACTTCTCTACCAACTGAACTGCCGCCTGTATGACTCATGATCTGTCGTCACAACTTCCGCTAATACCTCACGTCGTCCGTCCAAACTCCAAAGAAGCTGGAACAATGGGAAAGATTCCAGAATGTTCGGGAACATCCTGGAATACCCCATATCATTGCGGAATATGCCAGAACACTGTCGAATGTTGTGGAATGTTCTGGAACATTGTGGACCATTCGAAGCGTCTTTGGTATCTTCTGGAATTCGTCACTGTTGGGGCTACCCATTGGTAGGAGTATATAGCGCAAGACCCGTCGTGGATTCGAGTGTCAGTTTCGTATCAGTGATGAAAGGAGGAACCAAAAAAGCAGAGTAGTGCGTGAGCAAAACCCAACAGTGAAGTGTGAGTAGTCAAAGCGAAACAGTGACAATATAAATCGAAAGTAAAGGGTGAAAAGTTTGTAGCAGACGAGATCAGTGCATGTTTTAAAAAAATAATCACTTCGCTGGCCACATACAAATACTGCGACTAACAAAAAATATAAGAGTTGAATTAGCGAAAAACGAAACAGCAGCACATTTTGCTCAAAACTTTTACAAATAAGCGAAGGCACATCCATACTGTGATTTCTGCAACATAGCCACTGCTGAAAATAAACTCATCGGCCAAATTTATCCAAACATTATTCACAATTACAGCAATCCTGACTGGTTATTTGAAAGGGCAATTTTGCCAACTAAAAATAATATTGTCGATGATATAAACTTCAATATTCAAAAGAAAATTCCCGGTGAACAGAGAATACACACTTGTAGGTAATTGAAGATAGTGCGAACTTTCGTATAGAATTACTAAACTCTTTGTTAGTACCAACAATGTCATTATACTGCCTTCGACGTAAACCTGAATACTCGATCATGCTACTCAAAAATCTCATATCATGAAAACTATGTAATGGAAAAAGGATGATCGTCAAACAGCTATCGAATAATGTAATCGAAGCCGAACTTGTGACTGGAAAGTACAAAGGACACAGATTATTTATCCCCAGAACACCCCTCATCTCTAATTAACTGCCATTCCAATTTAAAAGACTAAAATTTCCAATCCAGCCTATAGTATTACAATTAACAAAATGTAAGAACACACAATAAAATGTTGCGGCATCAGTCTCAGAGAGTCCTGCTTCTCTCATCGTCAACTATATATAGCTTTCTCTAGAGTAGGAAATTCGAAAATTTGTACGTAACATAATCAGAAATATTGTTTATGAACAAGTACTGTAAATAGTTAGAATTTGTTTTCAATAGCATTTTTTTACCTCTTATATTTTGAAGTTTATCATTTTAATCCAGCCACCAAACATTCTCGTATCAACTCTCTGAGGGAAGCGGATACCCCAACTAGCCACAAATGTGTAGTACTCTCCCTGTGAAGCGGTAGTTAACGGTGCGTACCTTTGGAACACTGTAGGGCAACTTGTGTATCCCGGGGACTGGCCAGTTCTTCACTATGCAGGCTACTGAGATGAGTCCCCTTCTCCCAGAATAGTAGCAGAGCTCCTCAGAGACCATAGTCCGTAGCGCCATAAAGCAGGCAGTGGCCTACTATGGGGAACACTTGGCTTCAGGTAATGTTAAATCTGAATAAGTAGCGACGTTGTAGCGTACTCTAGTCACAAATAAATGAGCGATTAAGCAGTTATCAATGTATCTCGAACGGAATGACTTACTACAAGCCAATAGATTATGAACACATGGATCATGCGAAATGCAGGTTCCACGTTTCTCACGGGTCACCCTGAAACCCATGGTCAAAGCAACCAGATGGATGGAGTTTTTATTAACTTCCTAAAAGCATTTTACTCGGCATCACACGGCCTTTATTATGGGGATATGTGACTGGACTGAGGATCTCTTTGTAGGGAGGACACAGTACCTTATATTGAATGGAGTATCGCTGACAGAAGTAGAAGCAATTTCAGGTGCACCCCAAGGTGGTATGCTAGGACACCTGTGCTTCACATTGTATATTAATGACCTTGCATATAGTAGTAATAGTAGCATCAGATTTTTCGCAGGTAATGGATTTATCTGCACTTAATAAGTACCTAAAAACCTTCAGAAATATTCAGATATATATTAATAAGATTGCGATGGAGGTCAAAGATTGGAAACTTGCTGTGAATTCACAGAAATGTAAAATTATGTATTTCACAAAATTAAAAGATGTAATGTATCAATACAGTCTCAGAGATTCAAAGATAGAATCAGACAACTAAACCATATACGATAACACAAAACATTGTGGAAATATTATATGGAATGATGAAATAGGCTCAGTCGTAGGTAAAGCAGACGGTGGAATTTATTTCATTGACAAGACACTCCGAAAACGTAGTTGGTCTACAAAGACAGCGTACAAACATGTATGCGTCACTTCTTAGACCCCTGCTCGAGCAAGTGGGACGCATATCACATAGGACTAACGGAAGACATGCAAATAATTAAGAGATGAAAGAAGGGAGGCTTGTTTGACTCACGAAAGAGCTAAAAAGTTGAATTGCTAAAAACTTGAATTTGAGAACATTAGAAGATAGATGCAAATAATACTGTGAAAGAATACTCACGAACTGTCAATCACCAGTATAAAGTGAAGAATCTAGACACATTCTTCGTTTATGTAAGTATCGCTCCCTAGGAATCGTAAAGCCATCATAATATGAAATTTATTGGACAAAACGTCTCCTGCTTTCTTTACTGCTGTCTACTTGTGTCCTTTATGTAAACCCCATTACAACCCACTCCTGCGTCTTCCTAATATGTTGTTGGCCCCAACTACGTTAGGTTGGTACCACTCCAAGTTAACATCAGTAACTTTACGTGATTTTGCTCACATATACACCATGTGGGTGCCACGCATCAGCTGAGCAGATTATAAGAACACGGCTGTAACATGGGTTGAGTGCTTCCAAGTGTCAAAGGATAAAATGCTTATCAGTTTTCCTTTATAAATAGCGATAGGCTAAGAAACCAGTGTATTCGTGCGTTGTTTTTGAGGAGGTCGCATCTGATGGTCACAGTTCTGGTGGTGTGTTGGTGGGCGCCCATCTGAGGTAAACTTTGAGAGCCAGCCTTTGGCCAATGTTTACGCTGTGGACGAAGCAGTTATTTACCCTCCCCAAGTTGTCATTTGCGTAAAACTAACGAGTCTCGAGCATCCGGTTCCTGCTTTCTAAAGGAAAACAACGTCAATTCCACTTCGTTCCAAGATTCTCACCGAATTTCCAAACTTAGATTTCGTTCCAGAGTAAGACAGCACAGACTATCAGACGATGACAGACAGCAGCAGACTGAGAGTGAAGTAACATCTACAACGGATCAGTTTCTGGAAACTCGCCAATCAGAATTCTTCCTCGCTTTCTACATACCAGGCTTAAATACAAAAATCCTTTAAGGATTTCAATACTTGTTGTTTGCCAGATCGCTTCTAGTGATCTGCCAATGAGAAAAATGAGAAGTTGGTCTGTCTCTGTATTTCAGGCTATCGCCTGCAACCACTGCTACCTTGCAGTACAGATGAGATCGGCGGGTTGCCGCACAACGATAACACAGGCTAGACTACGCGGGCTGGCAGGCACAGCTTGTCAGCCACAACGCAGGCTAGATTGTATATCAACACAGTGGCCGAACAAAACACACTGGTGTGTTTAGGAGTCTGCCCCCGGGGATCAGCAGGAAAGAAGTGTGGAGCCAGTGTCATCACCCACGGCGACCCTATCGCCATGAGTAGCACTGCATTCACGGCCACTACTTTTCATCTCCCGTTAACGAGTCCACCGAGCACGGAACAAGTATCCGCTCTCTGGGCAAGCACTTAAGACGCCGCCTAGCCACTATCGAGTCCAGTCCGTAAAGCCAAAAGGATCTACACCTCGCAGTGTCCCGAGTTTCAATTGATAATCTGTTCAGTGCAGCGTTCCTTCCTAGCAATTCCTACTGCAGCGCTAACTAAAGAGGATGAGCACAACAGTACCGCCACTAGTAGCCAGCAGTTGCCCCTGGAGCCATCGCCTCCATCGACCTCGGAGTCAGTCTCACCCTATGCTCGTGGGACGGTGTATGCCATCTGGCGTTATTTATGTGAGAACACTAAGTAACAGTCATGAGTGATAGACGTCCAACTGGACTCTCTCTGGTGTATTAGGAAGATTTGTATGTCTTCAGACTTTTGGAATCGCATGCCCGAGGCCAGTGTTTGTCAATTTTCTGTTTTCCTTTGGAATAAAAGGTTACTTCTTAGTACTGCATGGGATCTTATTGGCATGCGTTGACTCACTCGCGTCACAACAACTGTAGTTCGGAGTTCATCTCGAATACATCCTGTGTTCGAATATAATAAATTTCCTTGAGACAGAAAAGTTTCTGTCCAAAATAAGCACGTATTTAGACCCAGCTTGCACTTTCCTCCCATTATACCCTATAAACCATGGATGGAGAACAACAGAAAGATTCCATATTCCTAGGTTTCCGGAAAGTGTTTCACACGATGCCTCACAGCACACAGCTGACGAAGGTCCAAGTATATGTTTTAGTTTACCAGATATGTGAGTGTCTCGAAGACTTTATAACTAGTATACCCAGTACGTTGTCCTAGACGGCGAGAGTTCATCAGAGATACGGGTACCGTCAGGAATGCTCCAGTGTGCTAGAACAGCTGTTACTCTGTATATCCATAAATGATTTTTCTGACAGGGTGATCAGCAATCCGTGGTCGTTTGTTGATGTTGTTGCGGTGCACGGGAAGGTGTCGAACATGAGTGACTGTTGGGGTATACGAGATGACTTAGAATTTCTAGTTGCTGTGATGAATGGAAGCGTGCTCTAAATGTAGCGAAATGTAAGTTAATACGAATTAGTAGGAAAAACTAACGTTCGAGTACAGCATTGGTAAGGTGCTGCTTGACCTAGGCACACCGATCAAATATCTGGGCGTAACGTTGCAAAGCGATGTGAAATTGAATACATCAGGTTGGTTCCAGGGAATTTTAGGGAAGAATACCTCATGTATAAAGGACAAGATATATAGAACGTTAGTGAGACCCGTTATAGAGCACTGTATGAGTGTTTATGATTCCTACCAGGTCGAATTAAAGGTAGACATCGAATTTAGAGGCGTGCTGCTAGATTTGTTACCGATGGGTTCGATCAGCATGCAAGTATTAGGGCGATGCTTCGGGAACTCAAAAGGAAATTCCCGAAGAGAAGGCGACGCTCTTTACACGTGTTACTGTTGTGGTAATTTAGAGAACCGGCATTTGAGGCCGACTAAAGAGCCATTCTACAACCGCCAATGTACATTCACGCAAGGATCACGAAGAAAAGATCAGAGAGACTACGACTTGTACGGGCGCTTGTAGATAGTCGTTTTTCCGTTGCTATATTTACGAGTTCAACACGAAAGGAAATGACTAATAGTGGTATACGGTACCCTCTTCCATCCACCCTGCTGGGGGGTTGCGGTGTATGTATGTAGATGCAGATATTGAACCGTAGCCCATATAACCAGCAGTTCAGAGATCGGGTAACTCAAAGATATAGCACCTTCAGTAAGACCAGGCCTGCCAGCCCGGTTAGCTGCGCGGTCTACCGCACTGCTTTCCGGGCGGGAAGGCGTGCCGGTCCCCAGCACGAATCCGGCCGGCGGATCCGGCAAGTCTGTAGATGGTTTTTAATGCGGTTCTTCATCTGCCTTGACGAATGCGGTCTGGCTCCCCTTATTCCGCATCCGTTACACTATGTCGGCGATTGCTGTGCAAACACTTTCTCCACGTACGCTCACATCATAATTACACTCTACCACACAAACATTGGGGTTACACTTGTCTCGTGTGAGACGTTCCTGGGAGGGAGGAAATCCATTGGGGCCGAACAGCACAATAAGCCTGGTGGGGTGAGTGGACTGCTGTACCCTGTTGTGGGGTTGTGAACCCGGCAGGGACGAAGCCTCTCCGTCGTTTCTAGTTCCACAGTTGAATACAATGCATGCGTAGTGACGTACTACTATGTTCAAATGAACCTTAAGGCTGAAGTCAAGTTTATTATTCTACTCAGAAAATGTTAGGGTTGACCTCGTCGTCGTCATTAAACCGAAGCGAGTTCATAAAATTGCCAACGATCTTTCAAGACATAGTTTTGGGCGGCTTCTATAAGTTGACGGATGTTGTTGTGAACACTCGTGGTTTGGCTTGTACCCACGTACAATGATGTCACCGTATGTTCAGCATGACAAAAGGTGATTCGACAAATGAGAGGAATTGCTTCGGTAACTATTGTCCGTCCTGAAGACGACCGCACATAGACATTGAAACCGGTCGTCTTGCAATAATTACATCACTGGAGACGGATTAAAATGGTGTTGCCTCGTTTTGGGAAGACTTTCTTAACCTTGATCGCAAATGTATGTACATTGATAAGTAAATTCAGCATACTAAATTGAAATTTTCATATCACTTAGTACAAATCGGTATTGTTTACATCGGTCTTCATAGTCAGACGTTTTGTCATAACTGTGTCTTACAATTCAACTCACAGTAAATGGATTATTTTACGCTCAGTAACATTATGAAATGTCGTAAAATGTGGTATAATAAGCAGGTAGCAACATACATTTCGCCTAGTGCGATGTCAGAAGATGTGTCCCAGTTGACGGCTAGGTAGTATCAGCAGGAACACATCTTCTGACGTCGTACAACGAGAAATTTACTTTGCTAAATGCTTGTTATATTATTTTGATGTACCTACTGCATTACATAATGCTGATGGGCGTTAAATAATATCTTTACTGTAAGCTAAATTGTAAAATACAGTTATGATAAAATGTTTCATTACAAAGAATGATGTAGACAATACCACATTCTACTAAGTGATCTGGAGATTGAAGTTTAATTTGCTGACACTAGTTATCAGTGCGCAGACATTTGCGATGTAGGCTAGTAAAATCCTTCTGCAACAAGACTACACCATTGATAATTACTGAATGCCTCCTACAGAACTGATAATATCATATATTTGTAGCATAATAAGAAGCCTTATGCATCCCACTGACACGGCGTGCTCCTCAATTTGTCTGTGTTACATTTCATGTACAGTTGACACAGGAAAAGAAATACGTTGACAACAAATTATTGCCGACGCGATTCGTCACAGTGGTTCACGTCCCCGTGGAATGTTTAAATCGCGTAGCGGTGTGACACAGTTTCGCGCCGTGTAAACAATGCCCACTGGGAACGCGAGACGCGCCATTACCCGCTGCCATTGTGACGTGTGGCTGAGTTACACGGCTGCTGGGCCGGTGGTCCCCGGGGTCGGCTTTAAGTCCGCATTGATTGATGACTGCCGCCGCGGCGCCCACATCGCCAGTCAAAGAGTCGGCGATGCCGCCGGCTAGAGCTGTGCACACTCGTTCACAAGGGTCGGCGGCAGAAGGGCAGGCGTTTGAATTCCTGCGCTAAAAATTCCCCTTTTGGGGGAAAAGGTAAATACTGTTTTAGACCGGGCGATCTTGCACAGAGCTCGGGTAAAAATTTGCGGCTTACACTGAGCTGACTAAAGCCATAGGGTAGCGATATGCACGTACACAGATGGCGGGAGTATCGCCTACACGAGGTCGAAAGGTTAGCGCATTGGACGAGCAGTCATTTGAACGTGGAATGGCAGATGCATGGTACACTATATTTCGGAAATCGTTAGGGAATTCAATATCTGGAGATCCACAGTAGCAAAAGCGTGCCGAGAATACCAAATTTCGGGCATAACCCCTCTCCACGGACAACGTAGTGGTCGATGGGCTTCACTTAACGACCGAAAGCAGCGATGTTTGCGTAGAGCTGTCAGTGTTAACAGACAAGCAACACTGGGTAAAATTACCTCAGAAATCAATGTGCGACGTACGAGAAAGGTATCCGTTAGGACAGCGCGGTGAAATTTGGCGTTAATGGGCTATGGCAGCAGACGACCTGCGAGAATGCCTTTGCTAACAGTGCATCGCCTGCAGCGCCTCTCCAGGGCTGGTGACAATATTGGTTGGACTTTAGACGACTGGAAAATCGTTCCGATTTCAGCTGGTAAGAGGTAAAGGTGGGGTTCGAGTGTTGCGATGACCTCACGAAGCCATCAGAGCCCAGTTGTTAACAAGGCAGTGTGGAAGCTCATGGTAGCTTCATAATGATGTGGCTTGTGTTTGCATGGAATGGACTAGGTCCTCTAGTCCAAGTGAAACGATCATTGCCTGGAAACTGTTGTGTTCGGCTACTGAAGACCCTTTTCAGCTCTTCGTGGACCTCATGCACCCAAACGATGAATTTTTTATGGATGACATTGCGCCATGTCATCAGGCTAAAATTGTTCGCGATTGGTTTGAAGAACATTCAGATCGCCTGAGTTGAATTCCATTGAACATTTATGGGGCTTAATCGAGGGGTCAGTTCATAGACAGTATTCTAGACTGGCAACATTTTCGCAGTTACGGACAACTAGTGAAACAGCATGTGTCCATACTTCTGCAGGGGACTTCCAACGATTTGTTGAGTCCATGCCGAGTTGACTTGCTGCACTTCGTCGAGCAAAAGAAGGTCCGACACGATATTAGGAGGTGTCAAACGACTTTTGTCACCTTAGTGTAGTTCTTTAATCGGTATGTCCCCCTATATCTACATTCCGCAAGCCATCCTACGATGCATCGTAGTGTGTCCCCCATCAGTGGAACTTCAGGCAGCATTTTCTTAGGTCATCATATCGAGAACATAATATTCAACAACATTCTGAAACAAAAAGTGTACAACGTATTATACTTTTTCTGATACGTGGATGACATTATAACTCATACATAAAACACGAAATAGCATACATGAGCTACACACAAACATCAGCACAGTACACCACAAATCCATTTCGTAATGGAGATTGAAGGAAACAAGAAACTAAATTTCCTGGCTCTTGCAATTACAACAAAAACAACATGAATTCTGCATCTGCACCCACAGACATAATTAAGGTACATAAGTCGTCAGAAATCGTTCTACAATTTTCAAAACCTTATCGCAGTATACGATACTGGCGACACGCGCATACAGCCGAGATGGTGTCATATTTTGTATTATGATGAAGGTGAAAAGTTAAGTTTTCCTCTGCGTAAAAGAAATTTCAAGCTGACCAACGAACGCGAGTACGTGACAAATTGCGTAACAACCTAGTATATTAAAAAACTGTATCCATAACGCCACTACAATTCCCAATAATATGACGCTGGCATATGTAAGTTCGCACTCTCATATTTGTTGGTAACAACCGCAGTTGCAGGTGACGTGCTGTCTTCCAAAGGAATGGCAACAAAAGACAGGAAATATACCAAAAAAACCGCTACATACGTATAAACAATTCTGTGATTTACAGTAGACGGCCGCTGTGGCCCAGCGGTTCTAGGCGCTACAGTCCGGAACCACGCTGCTGCTACGGTCGCAGGTTCGAATCCTGCCTCGGGATGGATGTGTGTGATGTCCTTAGGTTAGTTAGGTTTAAGTAGTTCCAAGTCTAGGGAACTGATGACCTCAGATGTTAACCCCCATAGTGCTCAGAGCAATTTCAACGATTTTTTGATTTACAGTAAATAAGATATTATAAAACTAGTTACAGAATACAATACTTGTAAACAGAAAGTACACATGTAATAATGTTTCGTAATGTTTATAACGATACTAATTTTGTAAGTTTTAGAATAAAGGAAAACCCACTGATGAATACGTTATTGTCGTTGAAACTAGTTCGGAAAAAAAATAATAAAACAGAAGTGTTTTCCATCAAGACGAACTCACGATATCATATTGTGGTAGAGAGTACTTGTGATACCATCACATTTTCCCTCCCTCTCTCCTCCATTCAAGAATGGCACGAGGGGAGAATGACTGATGATGGAAACCCGTGTGCGTTGTAATCTCTCTGATATTTTTTGCTGTCATAATTTCGCGAGACGTGTGTGCGAGATAGAAGTATGTTGTCGGGCCCTTTCCTGAACAAACGCCCTCGGAAAAATGGTTCAAATGGCTCTGAGCAAAAATGGTTCAAATGGCTCTGAGCACTATGGAACTTAGCATCTGAGGTCATTAGTCCCCTAGAACTTAGACCTACTTAAACCTTACTAACCTAAGGACATCACACACATCCATGCCCGAGGCAGGATTCGAACCAGCGACCGTAGCGTCTGCCACTGGAGTTCACTGAGAAATTCCGTAACGCTATAGAGACGACCAGATGATTCCAACACGAAACGCACCGCTCTTCATTGGTTCTTCTGTGTCTCTTCTGTCAATCCTATAATCGTAACAATACACAAGAATCGGTCGAACGAGCCTTTCGCAAGCAGCGTCGTTCGTGCGTCAGTTACATATTGAAACTTCCTGGCAGATTACAACTGTGTGCCGGACCGAGACTCGAACTCGGGACATGCCCGCGAAAGGCAAAGGTAACAAGTTCGTGTCTCGGTCCGGCACACAGTTCTAATCTGCCAGGTAGATTCATATCAGCCCTGACTCCGCTGCAGAGTGAAAATTTCATTAGGTTGCATTTTGTTCAGATTCTTTCCGTGGATTTCAGCCTGGCAACTTCTTTCCCTGCAGTTGGTTTCATGAGATCATTTTATTTTAGTTCTCTCTGGGTGGCTGCTACCAAGTAAGTTGCGGTTATTACCGTTACCAGAAGTCTGTCGGCAATAGTGTAATCTAACATTAGGGGATATCTTCACCTATTTATGAGCAGTATGTTACATTTATTTACGTGCAAGGTCAACTGCCAGTTCCTGCAGCAATCATCTTGTGCCTGTAGCTTTTCCTTCATTAAGCTAGGAACTTATTGGGATATGCTCCTATTGGAGAACAAAGAATGCGAATACGTTCCTATTTATTAAAAAGATTGTGACTGAGAAGTGGCATACCAGCTGCCTCATTCAACCTTTCTCAGCACCTTCAACATTTCTCCCAAAAATTTTGGCACGCGAACATATTTGCAATTTTTTTAGCGTTTAACCCACCTCAAACTCCCACAAGCTCCCCTACTTGTAACTTATATCTACTAGCCCATCGCTGTAAATCGCTCATACCTATCCACTCCCAGTTGTGCCTTCTCACTCACTCATTCAGTACAATTCGTTGTCATTGCATCTTTGTCTCTCTGTCACTGTCTGCTGTCTCACTGTCACAGTTTCCTTCGTTCTGTCCTACTGCTACAGTCTCCTCTCAGTGTAAGTGTCTCCCTCATGCTCTCTCTCTCTCTCTCTCTCTCTCTCTCTCTCTCTCTCTCTCTCTCTCTCTCTCACCGCTAACACCTCACACCTTCCTTCCTCCCCTCCCTTCCTTCCTTCCTTCCTGCTGCTGCTGTGTCCTCACACTGTCACTATCTCTCTCTTCCTAGTTCTCATTGTCAAATACTCCTTTTCTCTTTATCACTAGGTGTCATCCTGTTTAATTTTCTCCTTCTCCTTCTTTTTATCCCCCCTCCCTCCCGCAATGTCTCCTTCACTCTTTTCCTAGCATTGTTCTGTTACTGTCAACTATGTTCCACTGTCAACGTGTGCTTCTCTCTCTCTCTCTCTCTCTCTCTCTTGTGATTATGGTCTCCTCCACTCTTTCTATGCCGCAACCATTATTTGCTATCTTCTAGTATTTAGTACTTTTCTGTCTCTTTGCCACTACCATTGCCTTCTTCTCACTTAGCATGCAAAAGCGTGAATATGTTCGCACGTCAGTATTTTTGGGTTCATTTTTAAAGGTGCTGGCTGAAGGACGTGGAATGAGGCAGCTGGTACCCCACTTTTCAGTCAGTCTTTTAAACAAACAAGCACATAATCTCACTTTCTGCGCTCCGATAGGAGCACTTTTCCGTTGGTGGTCCTTTTTTTCCCTACTGCAGCAGGGAATCTAATTCACATGGAAAAAATGTACTGGTCAGCAAAATTTATATAGTTTACATGGGAAATTGAACTAATGCAAAACTAATTTTACACCTCAGACCGGATTTTACGAGCAAAAAAATTTGCGTGTGGTTTAGTACTACGAAATGAGGTTTCCAGATGATAATAGACGTTTAACAGCATATTTCTCAGTGATACGTCAGTTTATAAATTACGTTTACCCCTCACACCGGATTTTATGTTCTATGTTACGTGTACAAGTAGGGTAACTTTGAACCTCTGTTTCTCAGAAATCGATAGAGATATGAAGAAAATTTTAAAGGTTATTCGAGAGCCAGATCTTAGGAATGTATAGTAAAAATGTCAGCCATTTGTTGTGCATAGCAGTCTTGGAATCCTCGGTTGAATTTTGGTCCGCTGGTGACGGCGAAAATATAGTAAAAAACACTTTCGTGACTTTTCCGAGGAACCACCCATGAAGTAATGGTGCCTCCATAAGTGCCAAAAAGCCCACCGTAGAGCACATCAAATACAAAAAGAACCAACCGATTTGCTCCGTTTGTTTCAGTAGGAGAAAGTGCATAATATTCATACTTTGACCCTGTAATGTAGAACAGTTGCATTAATACAATCCTTTTGTTGGGTATGAAAATAGTCTATAGCCCAAGGGCTTTCCAGAACACTTGCGCCTAACTTTTGATCGCCAATAGAACCCGAGGTGTGAGCACCGGAAAATCAGTTCTTTTACGCGCGCCGGTTTGGAACATTACCTGTGCATCTGTCAATTTTGTTGTGATAACATCGACGTGTCAAGTTCTGCCTGCAAGGAAGTTCTGAATCTAGTCACAAATCTGCTCCAGCACTTGGTAAGTTCATATTTGTTCAACAAACGACAGTCCAGAAATGTCGTATCAAAAGTTTTGTGGTACATTCTCTCCACTCCTGAGAACTGAAAAATATGAAAAGTGTCTTCGAACTATGTCACGGTATACATATTTATTTACTCGAGAAAATACATATACTTACAAACGCATCTAGCAGTATCTAGATCAAAGTAGACAGCGCTCTATTTACTGTATCGTTTGTATTTTCTTTTCTTTCTAACCAGCCAAATAAAATCGAAAATCACGTTTCTTGTCAGATAATTCTGACTTTCCGCTGTTGAAATATTTTTTCTTAACAGACGTTTATATGTTTTCCTACTCATTTACGCATAATGTAAGCGTTTTCTCTGTAAAGCGTAAATAGATTTTTACTCTCAGATATTTTTTCATCTATATCTACATCATACTCCACAAGCCACCTAGTGGTGTGTGGCAGAGGGTACTTTCGGTACCACTGTCTGATCGCTACAACCCTGTTGCACTCGCGAATAGTGCGTGGGAAGTATTATTGTCGGTAAGCCTCTGTATTGGCTCTAGTTTCTAGAATTTTCTCCTCGTGGTCAAGACGCGAGATGTCTGTGGCGGGAAGCAATATATTGTCCGACTCCTCCTGAAAAATTCTGTCCCGAAATTTCAGTATTAAATATCTCCGCGATCCACAACGCCTCTCTTGTAACGTCTGCCAGTGGAGTTTGTTTAGCATCTCCGTAACGCTCTCTCGCCATGCTAAAAGATTCCTTGACGAAACGCGCTGCTCTTCGTTGGATCTTCTCTCTCCCCTCTATCAGTCCTACCTGATACCGATCCCAGATAGATCAACAATACACAAGAATCGGGTGAAAAAGCGCCTTATAAGCCACTTCTTTCATGGATGAGTTACATTCCCTTAAGATTTTTCCGATGAATATGAGTCTGGTGTCACTGGACTCGCATTCGGGAGGACGACGGTTCAATCCCGTCTCCAGCCATCCTGATTTAGGTTTTCCGTGATTTTCCTAAATCGTTTCAGGCAAATGCCGAGATGGTTCCATTGAAAGGGCACGGCCGATTTCCTTCCCAATCCTTCCCTAACCCGAGCTTGCGCTCCGTCTCTAATGGCCTCGTTGTCGACGGGACGTTAAACATTAACCTAACCTAAACCTGAGTCTGGTGTCTGCTTTTCCCACTATCTGTTTTATATGATCTTTCCACTTAAGGTCGCTCTAGATAGTTACGCCTAGATATTTTGCGGCAGACGCTGTCTCCAGCTGTTTGTAATCAATCATGTAGCTATACAGTAGTGGATTTCGTTTCCTATGTATGCTCAATATGTTACATGTATTGACGTTCAGGGTCAACTGCCACAGACTGCACCAATCAATAATCCTCTGTAGGTCGTCCTGCAAATTCTTAGTATCTTCTGGCATTGCTACTTTGGTATAGACAACTGCATCATCTGCGAATATCCTTAAAGAGCATCCGACGTTTGCTACTAGATATATATAGTAAACAGCAACGGTCCTATCACACTTTCTTGTGGTACTCCGTATATTACGCTTACGTCTGTCGATTTTGTTCCGTTAAGAGCGACGTGTTGAGTTCTAGCTACAAGAAGATCTTGAATCCAATTGCAAGTCTGCTCCGATACTCCGTAAGCTCGTCTTCGTTTCTTTTTTCATTAAACGGCAATGCGGCACTGTGTCAAACGCCTTACTGAAATCAAGGAACACTGAATCAACCTGAGCGCCAATGTCCACTGCGCTGTGGGTCTCGCAGAGGAACAGAGCAGGGCAATCAGCGTTATTACAGTTTAAGTCCAAATAGCATCAGAGTCGTTTTCGCGTGATAGCAGTATTATCTCCACTCCAACAAAACATCACAGTACTTTCAAATTAAATTTTGCAGACTAAGAAAGAAAATAAATTAATGACATTGAGCTCTTTCAAGCACCACCTAAAAATGCTTAACGATCCATCAGTGAGCGCGCACAAAAGTGACTGATTTGTCACCCAGTGAGCTCGTAACACGACTGCGGGAGGGAGGGGGGGGGGGCGGGGAAGTAGTTATATATAGACTGATTCTCCCTAAGCACAGGAACGGTGCTGGATATTTGACGAACGCATGCCTAAACCCCGTCTTTTCCCGCTACGGTTGCTCTTCTCTCCTTACACTGCCTGCTGCGATGTGTCCTACAATAATTATTATCTAACAAGGTGCAGAGCCACTCAAGCAAACAATGCTACTTAGTTTGCTAGGATCCAGTATATTCTGCTAAATACTCAAACGTGATTAGGCTGCACTGTTCAGGAGTAACATCCCATAACTGACTTAGTTGGTATTTGCATCCCAATCACGTAATCCGTTGTGACGTACTAAAGTTATTGTTGCAGGAATATTATCCATCTTAAGCAGGTGCAACGTAGAACACTATCGAAATCCACTGTGCAAAAGGTGCTTTATAAGTCGCCTAAAATCACAGTTTTTCCAGTCAGTACTAAACAATTCCGAAGTTCAATATCTTAAACACGGCTTTGATTTAACAACTGTATGAATTTGAAGAGATTGAAGAAGTCAGCCAAATAGTTGCAGACCAAAACTTTATTTAGCCCTTGACCTAGGTTTTCGACATTTATAAAAATATCTTCAGAAGGAGCGGGCTTTGTTACTTTACATGATGGTAAATTACGTTAGCTGAAATCGTAATGATTGTGGTTTTCACATGAATTTTGTATATGACAAGAGCCCCTCGGCTTCAGTAGATGTAATTTGCCACCAGGTGATGTATCAAGGCCCAGTCCTTCTGAAGAAGAAATGTTTATAAATATCGAAACCTGTGTTAAGGGCTAAATAAACCTTTGGTTTGCAACTGTTTGTCTGATATTTTTCAACCACTTCAAATTCTTTTGTTCATTAAGCGAGCATACAGGTGACCGAATTGCGACATGGATGTTTCAAAAAGTCGGTGTGCGATATCCGAAACGAGAATGTACTTACGCTCGTGGTATTTAAACGGTCCATCCATACAGGTTTCTTTCTCTTGAAACTTGTAATTAGTCAATCCAGTCCACATTATCTTCCCGTAACCATCCGGACGCGGTTGATTATTGACCTTCTGACACACGAGATCGAAAATCTTTACTTTTACATAAACATTAATATTGAGCTGAACCGATATGGAATGTACAACTTGCTTGGCAAACATTTTGATGTACGTGCTGCACCCACGTCATCTATAGTGCACGATGAAACTTCCTGGCAGATTAAAACTGTGTGCCGGGCCGAGACTCGAACTCGGGACCTTTGCCTTTCGCGGGCAAGTTCTGTGTTGTGGTAGCCGTGTTGGGGCGAGTCTCGGTCCGGCACACAGTTTTACTCTGCCAGGAAGTTTCATATCAGCGCACACTCCGATGCAGAGTGAAAATCTCATTCTGAATACTGCACGATGCCCGCGCCTCACAATAACTGAGCAACGAATCTACAGATGCACTGTACCCTCGCCAGAGAGGCGACTATCGGTAGGTCAACGATATAACAGTAAGGTTACAAGTTTACGCGGGAATGGCTTTTTTGGTACTGAAAATAAGCTGGCATACGGATGGCATTTTAATCGGCATATCTCACAGTCATGAAAATACAGAAGTGTCAGTTTCGTAGCGTCCAGCCAGGCTGTTTAAGTTGCGAAACTTCCCATTTCCGTCAGAGTATCATAATCCGCGCTGTTCTATGCTTAAATGTTTGTTTCAAACTACTTCGCGTTGATAAAGCTCAAAAGATGGAGAGAAGTTAAAAAATGGTTCAAATGGCTCTGAGCACCATGGGACTTAACATCTATGGTCATCAGTCCCCTAGAACTTAGAAATAATTAAACCTAACTAACCTAAGGACATCACAAAACACCCAGTCATCACGAGGCAGAGAAAATCGCTGACCCCGCCGGGAATCGAGCCCGGGAATCCGGAGCGGGAAGCGAGAACGCTACCGCACGACCACGAGCTGCGGACGGAGGGAAGTTAGAATTAGAGGCCAGCCGCTCTTTGGGGGAAAGAAATAACGACCAGGGAAACGGAAACGATTGAGGGAGTGTGACTCTGGACCTGGCCAGATCGTGCCAGCCGGGTTCTGCAGCTGGCGGCGGCTCCAGGACGCTGCTGGCTGTGTCAACACGCGGCGGGGCGCGGCTAGGTGGGAGATTGGTGGGGAGGGGAGCGCCTTTGAGCGCGGACGTGTCGCGCGCTTTGTTTGCCGGGAGCGACAGTAATTGGTGGGCGACGTGGGGGGTTGGGTGGAGGGAGGGCGAGAATCACGTCGCAGCTCCGCCAGCCGCGGGCGTTTAGCTGCCAGCGCCGCGGGCGCAGAGACAGAGGTTCCCCTGCTAGCGGCAACTCAGTGCCCCTGTGGGTAAAGTGGTCGCCCTGGGGAGAATACTGTTGTTCGGCCATCCTAAGGAGAATACTGTTGTTCTCTACCATGTCATAGATAAGCATATAAAATATTCAAGCATACTATAAAAATGTTTGTACGAGGGACTTTCAATAAGTAACGCAACAACTTTTTTTTCTGGAAGAAGGTTGGCTTCTTCAGGACTCCAGTAGGTCATATTACTCTTTCGGCTACGAGACCTTATTTTTCAAAATAATCGCACTCCATGCGACAGCCTCACGCCACTTCACTGGGAGTACCTGTACGTATGCCCGCATCGCACTGCTATTGGTCGACATCGGAACCGACGTCTTGATTAATCAACAGTCTCCCCATCATCCACGTACTGCTTCCCGTGGAGTGTATCCTTCATTTGGCAGATGAAAGTCGGAAGGTGAGAGATCCTTGCTGTAGGATGGATGAGCAAGAAGAAACCAATGAAGATTCGCGAGCTTCTCTCGGGGAGCACCGACGTGTGACGCCTTGCGTGGTCATGGAGAACGAGCAGTTCGTTTGCTCTTTTTTTTGCGATGAATTGAATTTCCTGAGGATATCCACAACACACTTCAGAGCTATTCTTTGTACCATGCGGGAGGACGTCGAACAGAATAACCCCGCCAGATTCCCAGAAGACTGTCGCCTTGGCCTTACCGGCTGCGGATGCGGGTTTTATCACTTTCTTCGGAGAAGAAGTGGTGTGGCGCCACTCCATGGAGTGCAGGTTTCCTTCCGATTCGAACTGATGAATCCACGTTTCACCAGCTTTGACGATGTTTGACAGAAATTGTCACCATCGGCCTCATAACGCACAGCAGATTCCGCAGAGATGGTCCTTTGTTCCTCTTTATGGTTTTCTGTTAGGCGACGACGAACCCAGCGGGCAGACTCCTTTGAGTACCCCAAATGCTAGTCGAGCGTATCAGCACTACCAATAGAAAAGTCCAGTTGGGCAGCGAGGTTTCTGTGATCCGTAGATCACGTCAAATGAGAGTGTCCACACGTTCCTACATGGCAGGAGCCGCAGCTGTGTGCAGCCGTCCGGTACGCGAGAGTTCGCACAGGTTTGCGCGACTTTATTGAAATGATGACAGACGCCTCACCCAATGACCCGGCGTGCTTTTGTTCACTGCCAAAAGTCTACAGACATTCTGCCCATAATTATCAGCGATGCTCTACTTTTCCGTCAAATGAAAATCGGTGCTAGATGTCTGCTTCTACCGCACTTCTGTTACAGGCACCATTTTGAAGGCTAAATGTAGCGCCGCAACTTATCGGAACTTCATGAAACTATAGGGGCTGAAGCGGGAATATTCCACAAGGTCCCATATCAAATTCCGCATTTATTCAACGAAAAGCGACCGAGAAAAAAATACGTTGCATTACTTGCTGAAAGCCCCTCGTACGTATGTTCCAAATCTCTTGCTACACTACTGGACCGATTTCAACCAAACGTGGTAGAGATAGCAGTTATTGTCTGAAAAAAATAGCTCTGGTGGTTAGAACCATCTAGCTATCAAACGGGTAGAGGTGGATATGAAATAATAGCGTAGCTCATGACGAGCGATTAGCCAGACTTTCTTCATCCAGTATTTGCGAATGAGAGCACTTGGTGACTTGCAACGCACCTTCAAACCTTTACGATACTTTTCCTCCCTAACAGCCCCCATAAAATGACGAAAGGAATTAGTTTACCACTTATTACATTTTCGCTGTTCATGTAGCAAAACTGCCACATAAACCATGTAATTTTAATTTACTTCTTTCTTACTACAAACTGTATTCGCGGCACATTTTGCAGCCAGCATTCAGGTATACCACTTAATGTACCTGAAACATTATACCATCGTACAACTCATAGTAATGGAGGTGCAATGTCATCAACACTGGGCATCATGCATGATTTTAAATTTATTACGTCTTTGCTACTAACTGTATGCATCGCACATTTCCCAGACAGTGTCCACATAAGCTGCTGAACATGCCTAGAAAACCATATCAGTATACCACACACGATTAAGATGATATGACTTCATAAATATTGTGCTTTATGGAAACGAAACTGCTGAGTGAAATTCATTACATATATAGGTGAACTAAGTGTACAAATATGTGTAAAATATGTTAAATTTATCTGGAGTATATGTGACATGTGAGTACATGAGCAAGCCGGCCGGAGTGGCCGTGCGGTTCTAGGCGCTACAGTCTGGAACCGCTACGATCGCAGGTTAGAATCCTGCCTCGGGCATGGATGTGTGTGATGTCCTTAGGTTAGTTAAGTTTAAGTAGTTTTAAGTTCTAGGGGACTGATGACCTCAGAAGTTGAGTCCCATAGTGCTCAGAGCCAAGTACATGAGCAAAATCGTAGGTAAAATGATCCTCCCAAGCTTCTCGATCGATTTCAACCAAGTTTTGCGAACAGACAGAGAGGTGGAAAGGGCAGACGGACACGTATAGGGAGAGGAGGACACTGAATAAGAGAGAGAGTGCAGGAGATGGAGAGTGTGAGAAGGGGGGGGGGGGGGGAAGAGGAGAAGTTTGACAGAGAGCGAAATAGGAAGAGATGGCAGAAACAAGGCAGGAAGAGATGGCAGAAACAAGGCAGGAAGAGATGAACAGAGAAAAGAGGATGATGAGATGTACAGAGAGACGAGCAGGAGAAAATGGACGGAGAAACAAAGGGAAGGGAGTGGGTGGTGGGGGGGGGGGGGGGAGAGGGAGGGAGAGGGAGAGGAGGAAATGGACAGAGAAATGGAACAAGAGATGCACAGAGAGAGATGAGGAGTAGTAGATGGACTGAGAGACAGGACGAGCAGATGGACAGATATTAGAGGGTAGTATTCTGAGAAATAAATCACAGACAAGTGTGATAAAAGCTTCATATATTGTCTAAGTCCAGTGTCCTCCAGTTTTGTAGCTGTTCATTCGTTACACTTGCTCAAGTTCCACCTGGTTCGATCAGAATTCGCCGTGCTCGCGCGAACATAACTTTTGACTCTCGGCCCCACAATACCGATACGCAAGAGACAGTTACTTACACCAGCGTGTCCACTGCCTAACATCGTCTAAGTCTGCGTATCTACGTGACATGGCTTGCAGGTACATTATCTATGTAATATGCACAAAGGCAAATCGTATTTTGCCGTAACTGTGGAACCGCTTCGAATAACATCTCTGCACTCTTCAGTTTCCAACCAGGTTTTGCTGAACAATGACGCGTTCCCACCACTGCTCCCCGACAGGGTCGACAATGACGTCACAACACCATCTTTAAAAATTGTTGATGTTTTTAGTGTTAGAATACGTTCTATCGATAGCTCCAAGTGC